>NC_023164.2:2500000-3750000 GCF_000231095.2 Oryza brachyantha
GGCTTCTTCAGAACGTAGGATTTTTTGAGGAATTTCATGGGAATTAAACTGATTCCCATGGAAGTAACATTAACCGCATCCATATGGTTGGCAAGCCATATAGACCGCCGATCGAGATCACGTAATCAAGAGATAACATGCTAACTAAAAACTACCGCACAAGGCGGCTCAATGTTACCCTCCTTTACTGAATCTAGTGAATTGCCACCATACTTTGTACAAGACAAAAGATTAAGTCTAGCAACAACTACCCATTTGATCTCAGAACCTTGTGTTCGCACATTCTCTTCCTCTCTCAACTGTAGGAGAGCTTCGTACTAGCTCCACCAGAAAATATTGGGCAATGCAGTGGTTGAATCATCACCTCAGAAATAGGCAGAGGCACATGTACCAGAGGTCGGTTTCAACTATTTTCTACCATATACAAAAGCTCAGCTCTTACTCGCTGCGCACCGAGTTGTACTTGTCAGCAAGTGGAGGAGAGGCCATTATCTTGTTCATCAGATTCTTGAACCTCATGCTGTAATCGTTACCACTGCAGACAGTAATAATCCAAAAGATTAGAAAGGCTCAACATAATTAAGTTAGACTGAAATCCACTTTGAAACCTATGACCTGAATAGAATGAACGTAATGCAAAGCAAAAATAAGTTAACTAGTCAAGGGCCAAGAATAAAGATGTGGTAATTAACTAGTAACAGTAAAGTTGGCAGCACAGTTGATTCTGGATAAACCATAAATACAATGCCTGACCTTATGCGGCTTAGAGCAGCAATTGCTCGAAGAGCACTTCGAATCATGTCTTCATTGCGATCAACCTCTTGCTTCACTGCATCACCCTTGGGTTTGTGATTTATAGTTTTCTCAATAGGCTCGACTAATGAGTCCAAAACTGAAACAGTATATAGTAAGGATATTAGCACCGACATTTGCAGTATATGAAAGATATTCGTAATTTGTAACATATGAAGCATCCCACTAGATTAAAACAAACCTGCCAGAACAGCAGAAGGGCACTTGTCTGCTAGCTTTGAGAGAATCAGATGGCAAGGCATTTTTACATCATAATGATCTACAAAATTATTCAATAAGACAACAAACAAGCAGTTACATCATTGAGTGCATACCGAGCGTAGGCAGCAATACACAAATATTGGCCAAAAAACACTGGTAACTAGTAAACTAAAACAATGATTTATTTGTGTGTGCCACATAGTACTCTATAGTACTACAGTGGATTAAACTGAATGTAATGTGCAGTCAAGTGATAAATTATTTAGTGCAATTGTACTTACCACCTAAACCAGATAAGAGGAAAGGAACGATAAAGGATGAAGGGTTCACTTGATCAAGACAGCTATCCAGCAATGTATCCACACATTCAAAGGCAGCTTTCCTGAGTTCAAGACCGTCATCCACAACATGCTTGAAAGGCCCAAGGTCAACTGTTCTGATCAATTCTTGCTGCATACAAGAAAACCATTACATCTAAGATGGATAATTGATGGAACTTCTACTTACATATAACTCCAGCTCACAACAAAACAAAGAGATCGATAAGAAACAATACCTTAACAACAGTTTGGTCATACAAAAGAGGCAATAATTCAGGAAGAAGACCCTTAATCAAATTTGGCTTGTTGTGGGCAGCTGTGCTCAAAGCCAGGACAGCTGCACGCCTCACATGCTGCAAAGTGCAAACGAAAACAGTGAACAACACTCCTAGACAACATTAAGTAAAAATGATAAGCTGTAGTTGAGTTTAATACCCTGTCATTATCTTTAATCAACATCAGGAAGGTAGAAATCTCAGAGTACATGATTTCATCTATTTTTCCAGGCCGTTCAACAATTGAATATTTTATAGCAATGGCAACTGTAGCTCTTGTGTTTGCTGCTGGACTAGATGTCCGTTCCTACGGAAAGATAAGAAATGAACCAACAGCCCTCTAATCATAAAAACAGACACAGAAACGTAAAATGAAGAAAATAGTCTAGCAAATAATCCACATGTTGCACCTTTAGAGCAGGGATTAATTTCCTAGGTTCAATCAGAGCAATTTTGCCTAAGCACTCAGCAACTACGTTCCGGACTCCTTCCTCCTCACTTTCACAGTGATTAAAGAGCAATGCCAAAATTTTCTCAATGTTTGAATCCTGAAGCTCACTCTGGCCAGTATGGTCAACAGATTGACGTGCAATTACCTGAGTGATTTTAAGCATGAGAAACAATTAATCAACAAAGATATGGAAAATGCACTTTAAAACGGAATTCTACTGTGGACAGACCTCTTTCAGCGAATGAAGCAATAGATACTGTTTCTTCTGTTGATTGTCAATCTGATTCAAGATAAAAGGCAAATACTTGGATAAATTTCCAACAGCAATGTTTCCAAGAGCATATGATGCTGCAGACTTGATCTCCTCAAAAGGTGACTGAAATGACTCAATGACAATATTCTCAATTTGAGCATGATTGCTGAGATCCTTCCTTCTTCCGATTTCTCCCAAACATAACAAGGCCATGTGCTGTTTAGCCTGGCAAACAAACATAGGCAGTCAACAGACTATACAGAGGATGATATAGGTCATATTGGAGTTGAACCTGAATTAATGCATCAAACAAGCCACATAACACCGAGGACCTTAAGACCAATTACCATACAATAATTTAAGGTAATCATATCAAATTGAAAAACTAAAACATGATCACTCCAATTTAGCATACAGCCATATTTTTTCAAAACTGTCAAGGTATAGGAAACAAGTTTAGAGAGAATGTAGTCTACTAATTCACAATGCTATAGAGTTATAATATTTACTCCGTCCATCTCATATTACAAGTCACTTGGGTTTGTCCTACATCAAATATCTTCAAGTTTGACCAATCTTACAGAAAAATGTACTAAAATCCACAGCACAAACTAATTCCGTTAAATCCACCATTGTATACATTTTTATACTATATTTATTTTTGTGTTGGTGATGTTGCTTTGTTTTTCTATAAATTTGGTCAAACTTACAACGTTTGACTTAGGACAAACCTAAAGTGACTTATAATATGAAACTGAGGGAATACAAAAGAAGATGCTGATATAAGAAAATTTATAAACCTAACTAAAAAGGACCACCAAGATATGGCATGTGTTACACCAAAGAGTATCAAGAATAAGCAAGCCTTACAGAATTAGTAGCACTGTCATCTTTTAAAATGCCTTTAAGCATTTCAATAGTTGAGGCACATTTCTGATCCCCTGCTGCTAAGCATAACACAGCAACACACTGTGCGATGGAGGACAGCGCTTGCTTGGCAAGTCCACCTGACTGTGATGGTTTAGCAGTAGAAATAAGAGAATCCAACAACGCATCAAAGCTTGTATTTGCAGACTGGACCAGTGAAGCGAAAAATCTCTGCAGTGCCTGTGGCAGCAACACCCTATGTTGGTTTCAACATGCATCTTAAGAATAAATATGATATATAAATGAGTTAAGTACCTGTAGTGCCTGCCCTTGCAAGAGGGCACTCCTGATCAAAACAAGGGCCTGAGGCAAAACCTTGTATCTCACTGCCAGACCAACATTTTGGATGGATTTTCTATCGACCATGATTGTGCAGCAAAGCTCCAATGCAAGAGCAGTCATATGCAAATCCATGTCACTGCCACAGTAAATCAGGTCAATAGCAGTTGTCATGATAACCAGAAAATACAGGGTTGATGAATAACAACGGACCTTATGAGGGTAGAAAGTTCAGCAATAATAGTTTCATAAGAGGAGGATCCAATTTGACCACCATATGCAACAACAAGAGAATTTAGTGTTCCCAATGTTGCCTGCCTAAGAGCTCTGTTTGCCTGTTGAAACAAACAGACATCAAATAAAATTTAGACTATAAGTTCTATGCATACTATTTATAAAGTTTTCACATAATTAGAAAATCAATGCAAACATGGGTATAATGCATCTTTACCTTCCGAAGGAAAGCTGTGAGCTCAGAGATAACATGGTCTAGGACACACGAAAGATCAATACGAAGAGGTGATTTGGCAATCACTGCAAATGCCTGTAAAGGAAAAAAATTATATGCTACCATGGAGCAGATCAACAAAACAAAAATATGCATTCAATTAAAAAATGTCAGGCACATCAGAGTAATAAAAAACATCTAATTTTCAAATGTAGGCATTAAGCAAATGATAATAGGGTATAACATTAAAATTCTGAGGACATGATGTGAGCAAAAGATTGGTAAATCATAGGTCAGCTAAGTTTGCATCAAAATGGACTGACTACATCGCATTTTCTTTCAGGCAATCAAGCTAGATGTGAAACCAGCAATGATCAAAATATTTGTAGTTCTTTTAGTATCATTGACCAGAATATTGATATGCTTCAGGTGGTGCTTTAGTTACTTAACTATTCTTTCCAACTAAAATCTTCAAGTTGAGACCAAAACATAAGTGTGCTCAGAAATAGTGCACATAAGTAATGAGTCAATTAGGAGATTAAGAATGCTATCTATATGTAAAGGTGCAGTTGATAGCTTACCTTAACTGCTGTAAGTCTGGTTATTTCATTGCCCATCCTATCAACAAGAATGGGAAGGCACGCTGGCAATTCCCTTTGGAGACCATCACCAAAAGTGGACACCACAAGGCTCATGCAAGATATGGCACACTCTTTAACCTCCTGAAACAAATATTTCCATAAGAGACCAGAGCAAGAAAGAGATGGGAGAGGAGGGAGGTGTTAATTTTGCTCAACCTGATCCTGATCCTGATTAGCCAAGCGGGCCAAGATAGCATTATAGATTGGACCAATATATGGCCTGTAATCTAAAGAGGGTGCCTGTATCACAAACAAACAAAGGCTTCAAGAAACACAATAATTAGTTTTTTTTTGTCAGTGATATATGGAATACAAGATTACCTCAAAATTTGGACGAAGTACACGAACTAGCTCCCCACAGACTCTTAAAGCCTCAGCAGTGACTTTGTAATATCTGTCTCCAATAGAAGATAATATTGGGCCAGAAAGTGCCTGGAAATTGATTGTTATGGTCAGTACAACTAATGATGACAAATGCAAAAAGTATAACTTTACTAAAGATATATGTTACAATACCTTTATGTATGGATGAAACACAGCTGGGGAATGTGAAGCCATAACAAGTCTTGTAAATACAAGGGCTTCAATCTTCAAGTTGGAGGTAGATGACTTATCCTATCAAAGAGATAACAAATTAGAAACAAGCAGAAATCCTACACACAGGATTTTGTTAGCAGATGGGAATCACTAACATTCAAAGCCTTCTCAATCCCAGGAACAAGTGACCCAATATGATCAGCAAGACAGTCTGGAAGTACAACAACAAGCTCCTTCAATACAGAGAATGCTCCAACCTGAAATTTTAGCTAAGATCAGAACCACGTCAATAATCATGATTTGCAGTCAAAGACCTAACCTTTGTCTTGATTGATTTTTCACGCAACTGCCTATTGATAGATTTGACAACTTTAGGTACTTCTTGTTTCAGCAACCATCTAGGGCTGCAAAGCAAAAGGATTGACAACATGAGTTCAGTGCTTTAAACATGGTAGGATTAACTTCAAGCATGTAAAGTAATTGAACAATCAACTGCATCAGATGCTATAACATATAGCAGAATCAACAAAATTCTGAAAAGTAATAATGATGCAAAGAAGAGAAAAGTTGACTTACCTAGACTCATCAATGTCACCTTGTGCTTTTGTCATGTTACCAGTTTGGCGTAACAACTCAATAAATGTGTTAAATATGTCCATCTAGGATCATAGAGAAGCTTCATAAGATTGATAAACAGAGACAACTCAAAGACTGGAAAATTATCGATACCAGTCAATTACCTTTACATTTTCCTCTCTTTCTCTGAACCGTTCAATTAACTTTGGACAAGCCTGTATAAAATTGAAAAAAAAAACAAGTTAAATGGTGGCACTCGCATTATTAGCTGATGGGGCACATTAAAGCAAACACCATTATAGAAATACTGTCCAAAACATGTGTGAAATTGAGACGGAACATTTTTCAGATCACATGTTGGTTTAACTTGATTGTGTTGATATACCTCCAGGTACATCTTAGACAACATTTCGGGACGAGATACTATAATTGCAGATAAGCACTTCGCTGAGGCCCTCCGGACTTTCCAGCTTGCATCCTCATCATCTGTGTATTCATTTGCGCTCTCACTGGACAAAATACCGAAAACATATTTTGATCAAGTCAAAAGATGTCATTCATCTATTATTGTGAGAGCATCAGTTACATACTCATCGTCTTCCTCATCCTGAGCTTCATCATCAGTATCCTCCTCCATGTTATCAGTGAAATTAGGATCATAGCTTATATATTCCAAAGCAAGACTTAAAATACCCTCACAATATGGAGATATATCTCTTGGACACCTTAGCATAAAACTTTCGAGGGCCTAAATTTATTGGGAAAAACATGAGTCATACAAGAGGACATTCCTTAGTCATCTAACATTGGAAAGAAGAAAGTTTTTCACCTGCAAGCTGTATTCACGGAGCTCTTCATCATTTTCCGATGCACTTGTGCAATAGTTTATGAGCAAAGGAACAGCTTCAGCAAGGTGCGGCCCAAAACGGTATCCAACCGAGCGACTATAAATCAAAATAGTATTGAGTTAAAATTTGCCTTGCAGCACATCAGATAAGAATCACTAAATCACCGAAAGTAGTAAACCTCTGGATTTCAACAGACTAGATAAATTTGAAGTGTGACCATTGATTTGACCTAAGCTTATTATGAGCAGTATATTCTGTGCCTTACAAGAAAACTATTCAAAACTTATACATCTACAGTTTGAAAGGCAAAATATATACCTTAAAGCACCAATCATCTGGATATTTGTCCGGGCTATTTCAGACTTTGCACTTCTATTTTTCAGCAAATGGACAACCTCAAACGTTGCCTTGGCTAATAGATCGTCAGACAGGCAAGCAGCAAGAGATGCTGAAGGAAAAATCGCATGTTAAAAGTCATTGTAAATAGCTTTACAAATTCAAGCCACCATAAAAACAACTTACAACCAATGAGATGGAAAACACTTAAATGCACAACAGTTGTCAACTTACCAATGCAAGAAACTGACTTTTTCCTAACACTTGCTTGGTTGGAGCTCAACTGGGACAACAAGGAAGTGAGCATGTTATCGTGATCTTTTGTGATCAAGTTTCCAAATCTATGAAGTACATCCCCTAATATATCAAGACACTCGCATTTAACTTCCGCACTTTTCCCCTGTCAACAGAAGAATAGTTAGACCAAACATATCCAAGACATCCCATGTCAAGAGAAGAAGAGTTACATCAAACATATCCAAGACATCCCATGGAATCACCAAAACCAATTATAAGCTACTAAGCCCTAAAATGTGTATATATGTTTACATATTTCTCTATTATAGACAGATGTTGAACATGATGTGCTGGCAAAGGTAAGCAATTCAATGCACTACTGTTTCATTTGTTTAAGGTAAGATGCAGAGATGAAATCTACTGTGTTATTATAGTTATGCAGATAGCTAGAAATTACCAAATAAAACCTCACAAGCTATATGCATAGTCAGCATAATTGCCAGTTTTACCAACAGCTGCAACAGCTAAATTTGTGGTTTGTAATTTATGGCGGCTAGAAGAATCTAGCAATATTGACAGGTCTGAGAAACTATCCAGCTTTCTGTAGTAGTCAAAGGTAGGGTACTATGGCACTCACTCGCTTACTACCATGGCTCTTAAACTAACAACAAATGTTAAAACACACTTTCTTTTTGGCTCTGTATGCTGCTAAAAGAATTCTAAAGTTGTGATACTGGACAGTTTATAGTGACTTTAATTGAATACAGCAAGGAAATATGATTGTGCGCCTAACCAGACTGGATGGGTAGGGAGGTAAAAATAAGTACACAGCTACCTTTGATTTGCAAATGCATTCTTTGGTATTACACCTCACAAAAGTAGAATGCACTATCAGAAGCGCTGAAAACTTAATTAGCAGGCTGAAACTTTCAATTGTAATGACAAATACAAACTATATGGTCTGACTGGCAGTGGCACATGCCACAAGATTAATATGGAATGGAATGTTTTTCCGCAACTAAAACTTACAGCAGTGGCGCCCTTGATTAGCTGTGGGGCAAGAGACACTAAAATCTTTTCAGCAAGCGATGTTGTCGTAACTTCCACAATGATTGTCTTCAGAGCAATGCTAGCAGTATCTCGATGTTGGTCCTTTCCATTGAGTAACTTATCACAGAGTATGTTGGTCATCTCCACCACCCTATCCTCACCAACCTTCTTGACAAGTGGAGCCAAGCTAACCAAGAGAAGTAATAATACAAATGAACATCGCAAACCAGGAAGTGCAGACTACCAGAATGTGGAAAACATAACAGAACAACTGGTTATCAAATAGCTATACTGAGAGTGTTTCAACAGATGCAATGATTGAGGCATGAAGGTGCAACAACTGATGAGTGGAAAACAGCAGTTAGAGATCTACAGAAACACATCTTCCGTGATAAATCAGCATCCAATGATTGTCCAGAAAAAATAATGAGGCAGTATAACTCCTTAACAATAGCAACTGCACCTAGAATAAATTGTAAGAATAATGAGATATAAATAATGTCAGGTTCTTGCAGGAAAGGTCTGATGGTTAACATAAAAAAACAGACTGCTGATGTGATGATATCTCTCTCAATAAATGGCAAAAGCACTTAAAGTGACAATTGAAGAATACATACCATTTAACAGCCAAACCAGAGACATCTCCCGAAGCATCTTCCAGTTGTTGAAGAACAGTGGTAGTCAGCTTTGGCTCAATGTCTTGATCAGCTTTGAAGCCCTCCTTGTTCAATTCGCTAAGCAAATCTGAAGTTGCCATATATCTGTAGTCCTTGTCCTTCCCTGTCATCTGAAAGAAAATTTTACACTACAACGTTAAAATCAAAGCATAGATAAAGAGCAAATTTCATATATACAGTCTGCATGCAGATTAGTGCAGAATATACCTTCTCCAAGATGGTGGTTATGTTCATATTCGCCATTTTAGCTAAACTGTATGGATCCGAGTAGTTTTTTCTCAGAACTAATCACTGCTGCCCTGCTGGAAGGAAAAAAATAAAGCAATGCGATAAGTAACAGCACACATTGTTGAGCATTTTGCTTGCTGGCACAGATTCAGAACTCGGCTAACATTAGACGTAATCCATGATCACGGAGAGAATCTTCAGTCCTAAAAAATGGAGGAGCTAGGGGTGAAGGTGTGCTTCAGAAAGCAGGACATCTTATCAGCTAGATCTACGGCGACACGAAACCGGAAACCTAACGCGACGAAGGAATCACACGGATCCGGCAATTCGGTTCCGAGCCCTAGAACCAGAGGCCACCACGCACGCAGCGGAACCAGCCGAACCAACGAGCGGACCAGCCAGAGCTTAACACCAACCTAGCGACGGCGAGCCTCGACGACGCGGCGCGGACCACGTAGCCGAGCGGGGGAGAGAAAGGGGCGACGACGTCCCCAGCCCCAGTCCAGCACAGCGCGATCCCGGGGGAGCCCGATCGAGGCGACGTCACCGACGGCGGGAGAACCAAGCAAAGTGCGCCTCCGCGCCGGCGGTACGGCGGCGGCGGCGGCTAGGGCTAGTCGGGGAGGCCCTGAACCGACGACGATGGGGGATTTTGGGGTGGTTTTGGGATCGCGAAGGGTGGAAGTAGGTCACTTGGGGTTGGCCTGCCTTTGGGAATGGGATGGATCCCTTTCCTTTTCATTTCTTTTCTTCGTGTCTTTGTGGTTTTTGGTTTGAAATTATTTGGATTTTGGAGTGTTTTTCATGTTTTTTGTTTTTTAAAAATGTATAAATGAGGTTACAGTGTGTGTTTATAGGGAATGTTAAAAATTAATGCGAGCTAGTCAATGATAATTTTTTATGGTGGATACAGCGTAAATATATTTAGATAACTTTGTAACACACAAAGTAGTGTTTGGTTTGAGTTTTAGCACATGTGTGTGAGTGATATTTCTATTTCTTCGATGACGGGTACTTTGATTATTCTACGGATTGAGTTCAGTCTAATTATTTATGTCACTTACTTATGGTCATAGATGTTATAGATGTTAGATTCCTTTTACATCTAGTAAGTATACATAGTGCTACCATGTCCCAGAATATAGATATTTTTAGCTGTGCATCTATATAGATTGAGTGTACCACACTAATAATACATAGTATAGGTTACTTTACATATAATGCATGTAATATGTTGTGTGTTTCGTCATCTTTAAAAGAAAATAATTATATCATTAATTAGAGTATGTGACATTAAAAACTGATAGATCACATAAACTGTAATGAGTTAGTTGTATAACTACTCTATCCAAAAAGTATGGATAAGATTATGAGGTGAAACGTTTGAAGTGAGGCAAAACGTCAAGCATCCTCACGCAGCAGCCGATCCATGAGAATGCTTGTATCCATCTAATTTGCACATGTGACCTTTGTCCCCTACAACATCTGTAAACATATTTCTACGATAGGTCAAAATATATTAGAACACTAATTACAACCAAAAGCTCAATGTATACTATACAAACATAATCTAGTTATAAAAGGTTATGGGAAATTGCGTTCATGCCCCTACTTTGAGTTTTAGCTGTGATGTTGCCTAATTTTTTAGGTTTTGTAATTTGTGTCCTCAAGTTTTTTAAACGAAACCATATTTTGTCCATGTGCTAAACCTTGTCGATGGTCGTCTTCGGGAGTACACAAAATGCCTAAGTCCACCCTAGAACTTGTTGCCAACATATACGTGTTTTCCTTCTAGTACATTAGCTTCTTCACCTTAAAAGGTTAAGATCCTCTAATGTAAAATCAGAGAGCATCGCCATTAACATATAGGCCCCGTTGTCCATGTGCTTATGTTAGAGGGATGTGGTCATTGACATGTGGATCCACTTTTCATGGCCCCACATGTCAGTGATCATGTCACTAGAAAATTTGCATTAGACGATCCACTTCTGAGCGTAAAGGTCGAAGCGTTGCAGATGACATTGAAGAAATACTTGCTACCATTACTTGTCTTCGCTAGAGAAAATGTAAAGCCCATAAATTAGCGTGCTCAAGTTGCCATCTTAGACTTTGCCTTGCTAAAAAACCACCCACTATTCCCATTGTACATAGAAGGAAACGAACAAAGTAGATAAACAAGTGTCATTATCATTGGCTTTTTCTGATGACTGATAAGACATGAATATATAATTGTGTTTCAGACAAATGGTTAGATAATAATCATACGTAAAACAAAACTATCTCTGATATGATGATAAATTGAGTTTTACCATCTCCATGATAAAGAGATACAATAGGTTGCGGATGGTCGAATATCATTTGAATACGGTATACCTATACTTAGATCCAGCGTGTATTTTTTCCTTAGAGAATACATTGCTCTTCCGCAATACTATGTCTATTTTTTCTTTGATATAATGTAATTGACTTTTGGATTTACTTTTGATCATTTGTTTTATTTATTTTCTGCAAATATACAAAATTATAAATCATAATTAAAGTACATTTGATAACAAAACAAATTACGATAAAAGCAATTAATAATTAAATGATTTTTTCAATAAACAAATGGTCAAACATAGATTAAAAATCAATAATGTTAAATAAGAAAATTAGAGGTAGTACATAGAAGCTTTTTACATAAAATTCTATCATTCCAATGTCACAGAGGTCCAACTATTGCCGACCCACTAGACCAGAATCCCACAATTCTCCCTCCAACATCTCCCTATCTATCCATTCTCCTCAAATTTAAATCGGTTACCGCGGCTTACCGAAGCCGTGCCCCCGCGGACCACGCGGTTCCCGCGGTAACCGCGGGATCGTAAACCCTAGGCCACTGCCTTTTCGGGGCTAGGCATGGCGCAGACGAGATATTTTATGCTGTCAGATCTTTCCAACTTTCCAGGAGAAAATAATAGACTGTGCTCCAACTTTTACTTTTGTCAAATAAATTATCCCAAACTATTGGATAAAGAGTAGAATTTTTCTTTCCCATAATTTTGTGAGACTTGCCAAAATACCAGATTTGGGAAACTATTGTTGCCTAACTCTTGGAGTTGCTCTTAGCTTCACTTGTTAGCAAAATGCCACACTGGAGTAAAGCATTATTTTATTAGTTTTGCATCCAATCGGCTCACGAAATGACTAAAATATCTCGTTCTCAACAGATCAAGTGGAGAAGAAAGTAACAAAATGGAGAAGAGAAAAAAATGGAGAAGAGAATTCGGCTGGCGAGGGAAGACGAAGCGAGCGGCAACGACAATGGCTTCGACGACGGTGAGGGGGACGGCTGAAGCGGTGGCAATAAGAGGGACAGCCGAAGCGGCGATGGCGGCCGGGATCGCTGGCGCCGGCGCTCGAGCCAGAGCCGATGGCTCATCCTCTTCTCTTTTTTAGTCTCTTCTCTAATTGATCAGTTTAGGAGGGGTATTTTAGTCATTTCACGAGTCAGTTGAATGTAAAACTAATAAAATAATGCTTGAAGTACCCCAGGGTGGTATTTTATTAAGAAGTGAAACTTAATGGATGATATTTTTATAACTGCAGGGTATTGATGACATTTTCTTAAAGTTGAGTAGTACTCCTTCTGTTTCATAACGTAATTCTGTTTCATAACGTAAGATGTTTGACTTTTTTGTCTGCAATGTTTGATCATTTGTCTTATTTAAAAATTATGGAAATATCATTTATTTTGCATGTGACTTGCTATATTATCAAAAGAACTTTAAGCACGACTTGTCATTTTTATACTTGCACTAAATTTTTGAATAAGACGAATGGTTAAACGTTAAAAATGGTTAATTAGATTCGTGTCATTATAAATTTGCTAGTTTTAAAATATGCTATTATTATTCGATTAATTATAAGGATGTCATTATAATCTCAGAACTATTTAAAATATGCCACTCCATACCCTTTCGGTGTATTTTTTTAAAAAAATTGGACCATATTGCACCTTTGCTTTTTCACTGTGCTTTGATATATGCAAAGAGCAATTTAGTCCAAAAATGACGTATCTGAAATAGTTCTATAATTATAATGACATCTCTACAACTAGTTAAATAATAATGTCATATTTCAAAACTAATAAATTTATAATCGCATAAATCTAATTATAAAAAAAAGTCAAACACACGGAGGCAGTAGCATATAGTTAAAATTTTCTCATTTTCCTCGGTCTCCGCTCCACTCCGCCCCCTCCGCTCGCTCGAGGTCGCCGGCCCGCCCCCTCGGCTCCTCCTGCCTCCTCCGCCCCCTCGGCTACAAGCCGGTGACCCTGCTTCCTCCGCCCCCTCCGCTCCAGGCCGCCGTCCCCGCCCAATCCGCTGCAGATCGTCGGCGGCGCCGCGCCCTCCGCTTCTCCTCCCCGGACGCCGCTTCGGCGGAACCTCTGGACGCCTCAAAGGTTGATTCCTCTGCTCCCTTTCTCCTGTTCATGGTTGCACTATTGATTGAAATTACAGAATATAGTAGGATTTAACCACAAAAAGATCAGCTGCTCAAATATTCCTTGAGATGAGAGAGGGAAAGTAGAAGCTGAACAATCCGAAAATCCATTGTTTGGAGTAGTCCTCTTCTCTCTCTCATCGATCTCGTATTTCTCCCCTCCTTGTGTGGATCCAGAGTTCCAGACCACCGACACGGCCGGACCGCCATAGATGGCCGCCGGCGGCGCGCAGGCGCAGGCCGCGGCCGCGGTGGCGGAGCAGATGGCAGGCGCTACACTCCACCTCCAACCTCCTCCACATCATGGAGGAGTCTTGCCCTGCCCAGGTCGTCTTCCTCCTTCTTATTCCTCTCTAGGACTAGGATTCGATTCCTTCGGGTTCGGGTCCCCCCAAAAGCAAGCGGAGAGGTTTTAGCACCAAATTGCTGGAATTAGGGCGAGATATCTGATTGTCGTAAATATCTTACGCTGTTACGCACTGCTTTGATACAGCTCGAATGTTACGCTCTCATGGTTAACCCAGTTCTTGTTTGTGTGCTGTCTTGTGTTGTCAGTTAGTGTGATATCCCACGTCGCCGACGAGAGAAGTCGCTGCCGATTGGGGAGAAGAAGTCGAGATCGCAAGAGAATAGAGCCAGAGAATTCAGAGAATAGATTGGGGAAGAACAGACTAAGGATTTCTCATTTCTCAAAACTTACCCCACAAGCTACAGTACTCCCGGGTTTTATTCCCTCTCAGCCAGCTCAGCCCGCTCATGCCCTCTAGGCCCCACGCACACACAACTCAACACAAAGACGTAAACTCACATTACATATTCTCTCCCTCGCCTCCGTGGCCCGAAGACGCCTTCTCGCTCTCCGCTTCATCCTCCACTGCACCGGTCACAACCGTAGGCGTGACATTGCCGCCCCCATGAGAGCTAGCTTGACCCCAAGCAGCAGCGGAAGGAAAACGTGCTTTTAAAACATCAAAATCCTCCCATGTGGCCGTAGCTTCTGGCAGTGAACCCCAAGTCACCAAAACCTGAACCACTGCAACATTCCCTTTTTTGACAAGCCGACGCTCTAAAATAGCGGTAGGAGTAAGTTCCTGAACATCCAATTCCATGGTGACTGGTAACTCACTGAAAATCGGAGCATTGTTGGGAACAAAGTGCTTGAGCTGAGAGACATGAAACACTGGGTGAATGAGACTATTGGCTGGGAGCTGAAGACGATATGCCATCGAACCCACCCAGTCAAGAATCTGATATGGACCGTAAAACTTCATAGCCAGTTTCGGACAAGGACGCCGAGCAACTGAAGTCTGAGCATATGGCTGTAATTTCAGATAAACATAATCCCCGACCTGAAACACCTGTTGGTTGCGCTTGGCATCCGCTAACTGTTTCATCCGGTTCTGGGCCCGAGCCAATTGATACTGGAGCAAACTAGAATAAAAGGCCCGAGATGTCAACAGAGTGGTAGCATCTCTAGACTCAGACGAAGAAGCCTCCGCATTCAAGGACACCACCGGAAGCAGACCATAAGATGGTTCTTGTCTGTAAAGAGCCCGATGAGGAGAACACTGTAAAGCGGTATGAAAACTGGTATTGTACCAAAACTGCGCCAAAGGTAACCAGGCTGCCCACTGAGAGGGAGATTGCGCTACTGAGCAACGAAGGTACATTTCAAGGCATTGATTCACACGTTCAGTTTGCCCGTCCGATTGAGGATGATAAGCAGTACTCATGTGTAAAGGAATGCCAAATTTCCTGAACAATGTCTGCCAAAAGGAACTCTGAAAAATCTTATCACGATCCGACACAATAGAGTGTGGCATGCCATAAAGTTTAGCAACTTGGTCCAAAAACACATCCGCCACTTGAGGAGCTGTAAAAGGATGCCGAAGAGCAATAAAATGACTGTACTTCGAGAAACGGTCAACCACCACCAAAATACAATTCTTGTTTCGAGAAAGAGGAAGACCTTCAATAAAATCCATAGAAATATCCAACCAAGCCCCATCCGGAATTGGTAACGGTTGAAGTAAACCTGGGTAAGAACAATTTTCATGCTTAGCCTGTTGGCACACAGAGCATTGCTGCACAAACTCTTCCACAGCCTTTTTGAGACTAGTCCAGCAGAACAATTTCTTGAGACGATGATAAGTAGCCTGCATACCCGAGTGACCACCCAAAGCAGACGCATGAAAAGCTGAGATTAACTTTGTTTGCAGTGCAGAACTAGCACCTACCCAAATTTTGCCCTTCTTACGAATCAGACCTTGAGTGAGAGAAAAACCCTTGTCATTAGAACCTGTTACAGCCAACTCAACTAACAAGTTTTGAGCCTGAGTGTCCACAGCATAAGAATTTATTATCTCTTGTACCCAAATTGGATGAGCCATAGAAATGGCTTGAAGAGAAAAATGATGACCCACTCGAGATAAAGCATCCGCTGACTTATTCTCCACACCCTTCTTATACTGAAACTTATATTGTAAACCAATAAGCTTAGTCATCACTTTGCGTTGCAATTCAGAAGTCAAGAGTTGATCATCCAAATGACACAACGACTGATGGTCAGTATGAATAGTAAAAGGGCCACGTAATAAGTAAGAACGCCACTTATCAACTGCCATCATAATAGCCAAGAACTCCTTTTCATAGATAGACAACTGTTGATTATTGACACCCAAAGCTTTACTGTAAAAGGCAATAGGATGACCGGCTTGAGATAAAACTGCCCCAATACCTGTATCACAAGCATCAGTTTCTAATACAAAAGGTTGATTAAAGTCAGGCAATGCTAATATCGGAGTTGTACACATAGCCTGCTTCAAACATTGAAAAGCTGCCTCAGCCTGGGCTGACCAAACAAACTTGGAAGACTTTTGCAAAAGCACAGTAAGTGGTTTAGCTATAATACCATAATGAGCCACAAATTTTCGATAATAGCCAGTCAGGCCTAGAAAACCCCGCAGCTCAGTAATCGTAGAAGGAGTCGGCCACTGTTGCATCACCCTTGTTTTAGCTGGATCAGTGGCTACACCATCCACTGAAATAATATGACCAAGATATTCCAGTTGAGTGGCAGCAAAGGAACATTTACTCAACTTGGCAGTCAACTGATGCTGCTGTAATGTACTCAACACCATCTCCAAATGTTGAATATGACTATCCAAGGAAGGACTGTACACCAGAATATCATCCATGAACACCAACACAAATTTACGCATACAAGCAGAGAAAATTTGATTCATCAAACATCGAAAAGTAGCTGGTGCATTAGTGAGACCGAATGGCATCACCCTGAACTGAAAATGCCCATGATGTGTCTTAAAAGCAGTCTTCTCTTCATCAGATTCCCTCATCCTGATCTGATGATAACCACTCTTCAAATCCAACTTCGAAAAATATTTAGTGCCAGCTAATTCATCAAGCAATTCATCCACAATAGGTAAAGGAAACTTGTTCTTAATGGTAAGGTTATTTAACCTTCTATAATCCACACAAAATCGCCAAGAATTATCTTTCTTCTTGACTAAAAGAACAGGTGAAGCAAAAGGGCTACAACTTTGAGTAATAATTCCAGATGTAAGCATCTCACTGACCTGATTCTCTATCTCATCTTTCTGAGCTGGAGAATACCGATATGGTCTGCTGTTAACTGGAGCAGCACCTGGAATCAAAGGAATTGCATGATCCAAATCTATGTGAGGAGGTAAAAAGGAAGCAGTCTGAAAAACAGATTGATACTTATCCAATAATTTTTGAACAGAAGCTAGAACTGCAGGTGTATCCTCTTGATCTGAACAGGGCTGAACTAATGCCATAGCCCACACATCATTACCATGCTGCCATTTAATCACTTGTTCAGGAGAAGCCATTTGCAACTGGGACAATTCCGAAAACTGAATACCCTGTAATTCAACTGTTGATCCCTGATACTCAAATTTTAACCACTTCCCATTCCAATCACAATGCATAGGACTATGTAGCTGCAACCAATCCATACCTAGCACTACATCATAGCCCCTCATATCCAATACTTTCACAGGAGTTACAAATGTTATACCTTGTATCCACCAAGTAAAATCGGGCACAACAGAAGTACAATGCAAAGTATGACCATTAGCTACCTGAACAGCAGAAGGAGCAATGTCTTGTGTGGTCAGCTGCAACCTGTTACACAAATCAGCATTGATAAAACTATGAGTGCTTCCGGAGTCCACCAATATAAGAATAACCTGATTTCCCACTAAAGCTCGTAACTGTAATGAGGAAGCTGTACATGTCCCTGAAATAGCATGAATGGACAACAACATTCCATCATCTTCAGAATGCTCTAACCGAGTGACAGCTTCCAATACTTCATCAGATAGTATTTCATTCTCCTGAAACTCCAGAGCTTTCAACTGTGCCTCAATAACCTTCCCACACACATGAGTTGGATTATACTTGTCACCACATTTGAAACACAATCCATGCGTGCGTCTATACTCCTTCAACTGTTGGGCCTTCCATAACTCAGTGCTCCCATTTTTACTCATATCTCCACCTTTGTATGGAACTAACTCTCTTCTGTGATTAGACTTCTTTACTCTAGCAGCTCCCTCATAAGCTAGAGCCACCAAATAAGCCTGAGTTACAGTTACAGGTTGTTGAGCAGTAACAAAGAATCGCAACTCCTCTTTCAGGCCCAAAACAAATTGGGAAACTAACATTTGTCCACTCACTGCCGGGTCATACAATCGAATCTCATACACCAACTGAGCAAACCGAGACCTGTATTCATAGACATTTCCAGTTTGTGCCAGCAGTAACAACTCATCCATTTTTACACGATGAAGATGAGCCTCAAATTCTTCCAGAACAGCCAACTTCAGTTGTTCCCAGGTTGGCCATCCCATTTCCTGCTTCCAAGCTTGGTACCAATTGGCTGCATCGCCCACCATATTCAACGATGCAGCTGACACTTTAAAACCCTCAATGATGTTATACATCGAGAAATAAGTTTCGCAGTTATCCACCCACACACGAGCACCCGAACCATCAAACTTCGAAAAATCCATTGTCGGAGTCCAATGCCTCTCCTCATGCTCCCTATCCCCACCAGGATGAAAAAATGGAGACCCAAGCACCGATTCAGACCTCGGGGGAGGAGCTGGTGGTGGTGGCGGTGGCGGAGACAGATGAGGTCCTGACCCCAGTGTAGCTTTCTGCAAAGCCTTCGCCACTTGAAGTTGTTCTGCTTGCACTTGCCCCAGGGAAGTCATGGACAAATCCACTTTAATCTGCACTGCTTCTAGACAATCCCCTTGGTGTTTCAGCTGTGAATCAATCTGATCCAACCTAGACACCATCGTTTCCACCCCTTCCATTTGCTTAACCAACGCTTGAAACTGCTTCAGCAGCCGTTCCTCCATGGATTCCATTGTTGCAACTACTTGTCGCACCTGCACTCCTTGCTTAGACGGCGCCGTTGTGTCTCCTGCACGAAACTCAGTCGAACCAGACACGAGATTCACAGTAGTTCGACTCCGGTGAGGTACCACCAACTCGGCCACAGGAATTTACCGACCAAGCTGCGAGGATGAAGGAGTGCACTCCGGGACCGACGGCTCTGATACCAACTTGTGATATCCCACGTCGCCGACGAGAGAAGTCGCCGCCGATTGGGGAGAAGAAGTCGAGATCGCAAGAGAATAGAGCCAGAGAATTCAGAGAATAGATTGGAGAAGAACAGACTAAGGATTTCTCATTTCTCAAAACTTACCCCACAAGCTACAGTACTCCCGGGTTTTATTCCCTCTCAGCCAGCTCAGCCCGCTCATGCCCTCTGGGCCCCACGCACACACAACTCAACACAAAGACGTAAACTCACATTACATATTCTCTCCTCGCCTCCGTGGCCCGAAGACGCCTTCTCGCTCTCCGCTTCATCCTCCACTGCACCGGTCACAACCGTAGGCGTGACAGTTAGGAGTAGCAGTTTTTGGATCATCCAATTAATCATTACCATTATTATTTAATAGAGGATTTTTTTTTTGTCACAGGCTCACCTGGCAAAACTTCGCAAGAAACTGTTGGCAAAGGCATCACTTGCTAAGAACACAGGGCAAGTAAGGAAAATGATGAATGATTTGGATAGGAAACTGCTTCCGTTGAAGTGACTATTTAACGTTTCTCTCTTTCTTTAGGTCCTGCATCAGCTACCTCATGTGATTTCTTCCTTGGATGCTTATATGGATGCTAGTTTTCAAAGGTGACCTTCCCAATTCATTTCATTTGCAAACACAAGAATGTGCTAATTGCTGCTCATTAGTGGAGTATTTGTTATGTGCCCTATAGATTTTTGACTGACGGCATGGGCAAAGTTTTCTCCTTGTATATCATCTCTGCTAACCTCCTATTTCAAACTCTGCAGTGCTTCTCAAATCAAGACTGTTGTACAGCTCTTGTCAAACATGGAGAACAACCAGCTGAGATCTATCTTGCCTGCCTCTCGGTTAGAGAAAGCTGAGAAGAATACTGGGAATGAACTTAGGGTTGAATGATACACTTACCAAAGGGGATACATTAACCAAACTGTTTTCTTCTAGAAAAGGCATATATTTCTTTGAGACTATCTCTTTTCTTGTTTGTGGATAGTAAACTACAGTACTACACTGCTACTTAATTTTGCTGCTATATGCTTCCTCAAAAAGGTAATTTAACAATGTACTAGAAAACCACAAAAAGATCAGTTTAACAATGTACTAGAAAACTGCAGCTCAAATGTTCATTGAGATGAGAGAGGGGAAGTAGAAGCTCAACAATCTGAAAATCCATTGTTTGGAGTGGAGTAGTCCTCTTGCCTGGAAGAAAGGTTATCGGAATTAATCGAAAAGGGCAGTAAAAATATACTTTTATCGGATCCAATGTTATTCTAATACTCCATCTGTTCCATATTATAAGACTTTCTGGGTGCGTCTAAATTTATCCATATATCAATGTATATATTTTGTATATGTGTCAGCACACAAATGAATCTAGCCAAGTCCAGAAAGTCTTATAATGTGGAACGGAGGTAATAGAAAACATACGGATGTCAAGACCATCAGAGTTGCTTGCTTCCAATATTGGAGGGGCAACTCTTTCAGTAAATTCTTTAGAATCTGCACTTAAGAAACCAAAATTTGTTTTAGCGCAGCAGGAAAACAATTGAATGTTTGTGAGCTCTGATATATGAACAGAAATAGCAATTTTACCTTTCAGAGGATAGTTCTCTGTATATGATTCTTCAGAAAACAATAAATCAATCGGGTATGGAAAATGATTTGGTGGAGCTGTGTGTGTGTGTGCATTTTGTACAGAGTGGAATGGTGAGAAAACATCCATTTCCTATGTGGCAGTGAAACTGGTCTGTTGTTGATTGCCATCATGTTCTATTTGTTTCATCTGCTGATTATTTGAAATTTTACTATTTTCAGTGCTTAAGTCTGAAGGCCTGTCTATCTGTCCCGTTTGTTGGTAATGGAATGTGATTCCCCCGTTTTGAAGAAGAAAAGGCTGGCCCATCCAATGGATATGGATTGTACTGTCAAGGAAGAGCTAACCAATGCACCAGGCATGAATCAGCATTCGCTCTGGAGCCAGTGGCAGCTACTGGATTCCATCCTCCCAACCGGCGGGTTCGCACATTCGTATGGCCTTGAGGCCGCGATGCAATCTCGCATGGTGAACAACCCGGAGGATTTGAGATCATTTGTTGTCCAGGTCTTGGAGAACACCGGCAGCATGTTGCTTCCATTTGTGTACTGTGCTAATAAGTCTCCTGATGCCACGATGTGGGTGAAGCTAGACCAGTTGCTGGAAGCAATGTTGACGAACGAAGTTAGCAGGAAGGCCTCGACATCTCAAGGCTCGGCTCTACTGAGAGTGGCAGCTTCTGTCTTCACCGAGGTTCAGTCGCTGCAGGATCTTCGACAGACGTTCCTTGGTTCCAAGACCGTGTTCTTCCACCATGCGCCAATATTCGGGTTGATATGCGGCCTGGTTGGATTTGACAGTGAGACAACACAGCGTGCCTACATGTTTGTCACAATGAGGGATGTGATCTCTGCTGCAACAAGGCTTAATTTGATCGGACCACTAGCCGCTTCGGTGCTGCAACACCAGATTTCGATAGATGCTGAAAGGATGATGCAGAAGTGGAAGGATCGTGGTGTTGAAGAAGCAACGCAGACTGCCCCTCTGCTTGATGCACTTCAGGGCTGCCATGCTTACATGTTCTCTAGGCTGTTTTGCTCCTGACAAGGAGGTGTGCTATCATCTCCATGTCTCTTTCTTTTTATGATAGATAATCTCCTTGCTGTGTTGCAGGGTTGCCACACTTACATCTTCTATAAGCTATTTTGTACATAATAAAATTTGAATGAGCTCACACGAACCATTTCAACTTTATGTTTCATGTAACTCGCATGCTTCGATTTTACTCTCTTTGTTACTTCCATAACATTTTGGCATGTGCTAGTGCAATGCAATTGAGTGATGAAATGCTTCAAAGTTCAGATGACTGATGTCTTATATGATGAGCAGTTCATTCAATCCAGTGAAGCATTTTTACCCTTTTAACATAATATTTGAATGAATACACATAAAAGAATTTCAATTTTGTGCTGACTGTAAACTGCATGCTTCAATTTTATTCTGTTTGTACTTTCGTAGGAGTAATATTTTGACATGTGCTATTGCAATGCAACTTACTGATGAAATGCTTTGAGGTTCACATGACATGAGTAATGTTTTACCTGGTGAGCAGTTCATTCAGTCCAGTGACGCATTTTTTACCCTATTATCATATACTTTTGAGATCTACATGTCCATTTTGTGCCATTTTAGGTACAAACAAGATCATCCCATCATACGCTGAATATTTAGATGGCCTTACTCTGTTTGTCTCCTGCCGATTTTTTTTACTTTTTAAACATTTTTAACAAATAATTTTATTACTAAACCTCTGGAAAAATTATTTCTACCGTATGAACTTTTTGGGCACGCCACCGATTGTGGGTGGCATGCCACGCCAATCAGGCTGTTTGCCATGCCACTAACACTGGCATGGCCAAAAGGTTCAATTTTGAAAAAATTGTGCCTGGTGATTTAGTAATAAAAATTACTTGCTATAAAAGTTTATTTAATAAAAAAATTCCTCTCCTGCCTCCTGCAGGTTACTGACTGCAATTCGCTGTAATTCTGCCTGCAGTTTTACGCTAGGCAGTTGGGGCAGCAGAGGACCACTGCCTTCTGTTAAATAAAATGACATCAGAAGATCACAAGCATCACAAGGACAGATTCTCCAGGTTCATTCTTATTTTATTTCCAAGCAAGATTGTACAGTAATAATGCCAACAGTAGGTTACATTCCTGTGTGTGAGCCATCTCTATTAATCTATTAAGAGTGATTGCACCATCATTTGTCTTTAGCTTCAACAATTACAACATCAACTTGCATGACACATATCACAAAACACATTGTTTTCTTTTGCTCCATAATACAAATAAACTAGTTGCTGGTACAACTGTTGCTCCAGTGCTCCAGCTCCTACCTAGGATCCCTGAACTGAACTAGCTTGCTTGGCTTCAAGGGACTTCTCATACTCCTCAATGGACTTGAACAGCTCTGAGAAGTTGCCCTTGCCAAACCCGCCGCAGCCGCCCTTCTGGTGTTCCTGCCCACTCTCATCCTTCTCCATGCACCCAATCCTTTGTATCATCTCCAGGAAAAGGGTTGGCCTGAAGGAAATAGCCGATCCAGTTAGATTTGGAATCACAGAGAGGAAATAATAGAAGTTAGTGCAGACGCTCCCCTAAGAACGCACGTACGCAAACCCCTGCTGAAAGCATAAAGCCGTTAAAAAATCCCGCAAACCCCCACTGAAAGCACAAAGCCGTTAAAAAATCCTAAAAAATTCGCTCCAACGAAAAATCGAAGCCAAGACCTCAGATGCTACTAAGGCTTTTGTAACTACTAGGCTACAGGCCACTACTGAACTTGAACACAATTACAACTTCCTGAACCTGTTTACCATTGAGCTATTCCCAATGGCCTCGCTGGTTTATGCTGATGGAGTTGCCATAAGATTCTTTCTTCTTTTTCTTTTTTCTTTTAAAGACAGAAATCCACTGACCGTGGATCTAGTAACAGTAAGTAATACTCACTAATTAATTAACTATATGTGGCTATCTGCATTATAACACGCTAGCAAAAGGGAACTGGGATATGCTTGCAAGACAGCAAGAGCCATATACAAACACACCTTGGCTTTTCATTTTGCACTACTATGCACATTCAGCTTTATTCCCCTTTTTAGTGTCACAATCTTCAGAAAGGAGCATATCATGGATTCATGGAGGCACAAAAAGACTATCCATAGTAGTATCACAGAACTCACTGTCATATTATATTTTTCATGGATTCTAACTTCCTAATGTTTCATATCCTTTTGTGCTTAATCCATGCAATCAGCAACAGATAACTCTAAATCTGAATTTATAATCCTGTTCATTTACATGCACCATATACTGTATTTATTTATGGTAGGAAAGAGCTGAAAAAAGGTGACATTTTTACCTGTCTCCTATCGGCTTGGTGAAGATTTGGAGCAACACTCCCTGGTCATCCCTGTCCACGAGCACACCCAGCTCCTGGCATTCCTTGATCTGCTCCTCGGAGAGCACGTCGCCGGCGCGCCGCCGCACGCCGTCGTAGTAGTTGGGCGGCGGCGGAGCCAAGAACTCGAAGCCGCCCATGGCGGAGCGCGCCCGCATCTCCCTCAGCGTCCTGAGCACGTCGTCGCTGGCGAGCGCGATGTGCTGCACGCCGGGGCCGCCGTGGTGGTCCAGGTACGTCTGTATCTGGCTCCGCCGCTTGGTGCCGTGCACCGGCTCGTTGAGCGGCAGCAGCACCGTCTCCGCGTTGTTGGCGAGCACCACCGAGTTTAGGCCACTCTCGGCGGTGCCGACGTCCTCGGCGGTGAACTCGGCGAAATCGTGGAAGCCGGTGAAGTTCGCGATGTACGCGGCGACCGGGGCCAGCTCCGGCACGTTGCCGACGACGTGGTCGAACCGGCGGAGGCCGTAGTCCTGGGTGCCTGGGTTGCTGACGTCCTCGAATCCCGGCAAGAAAGACGCGGCGCCGTCCGGGTAGCTGACGAAGCGGAGCACGACGTCGCCGTACAGCTCGACCTCCGCGAGGCCGAAGCCAGCGCCGAGGTCGGCGGGCTCGAACGCCGGGCGCGCGCCGGCGGCGACGCTGGCCCGGAACGCCTCGGCCGCGTCAGCGACGCGGAGCGCGACGGCGCGCACCGCGAGGCCGTGGTCGGCGGCGAACCCCCTGGCGGCGTCGGCGGAGAAGGAAGGCAGGGAGGCCGAGGCCGTGGCCCCGCCTTCGCCGCCGGCGCGGTGGGCGTAGGGCGCGGTGAAGAGGAACGCGACGGAGCCGGAGCGGAGCAGCAGCGACGCGTGCGCAGAGTTCCCCGTGGAGAGGTCGGACCTCGCGGCGAGCGGCGCGCCCAGCGCGAAGGAGAAGCGGCCCGCGGCGGAGGCGGCGTCGGCGCACCAGAGCTCGACGTGGTGGAACGCGAGCGCGTGGAAGCGGTCGCTCCGCGGGTTGGCGCGGACGAAGCGGCGGTGCCCGACGAGGCGGAACCCCGCGTTGTCGGCGGCCGACACGGCGCCGCCGGTGGCGGTGGCGGTGGGAGTGGGAGGCATGGCGTCGCGGTGGGAGTGGATGGCAGCGGCGGAGCGTGGGCGGCGTGGGCGTGGGAGTAGTTGGGAGGCGGGGAAGTTAATAAATAAAGGGAGGAGATGGCGCCACGTGGACGCTGGGGGTCTAGTGGATGCGGATGGGATTTGTCCTTTGCTGAATTTGTGAAGCTCATGAGTTTGCTGGCTGGCCATATACACGTCTTCTGCCGTATAACAAATACTACAATATTCATATAGCCATTTAGGCCTTGTTTAGTGTTAATTTTTTTAAAAACATCAAATCAAGTTGTTGATATCCATTAAAAAGTATTAAACGAACTTTAATTATAAAATAAATGTCAGATTCCGACTGAAAACCACGAGACTAATCTTCTAATTATAATTATTCCGTCATTAATATATGTTGGTACTGTAGTATTTATAGCAAGCCCTAACGTGCCATCACGTGATCTTAATTCACTATTTTGATGTATGCCCTCATTCGAATTCATAGGTAGAGCATAAAGATTTTCTATTGCTTAGAGTCACTTTATCATGCATACCATGGATGTCCTTAGGACACGTTTAATCTAGCAACTCAGCTTAGAGACTTTCTTGGTTTTCGTTAGCAAGTTTCTTGCACAACTAAACGATATGTTTTATAAAAGTTATCTATATAAAAGTTACTTTAAAAATCATATTTTAGAATGTAAGGAGATTGGGCTTGTTTGGATTGAAGCCAACCTTTGAACCTACCAAAATTTTGGCAACTTCAATAGTAACACATATATGTTTAGTTAGAGCATCTTCAAAAGACTAGGTATATAACTAGCTATGCTAAATTTTAGCTATTGTGTGAAAAAACAATCTCTAAGAGAAGAAATATTAACCTGGTAGGCTGTTAGAATAGCTAAAATTTTTCCTTAATAACCAAATCTAGCTAGTCTCTCCCACCTCATCTCAATTGCCAAACTTGGCTGGGCCCACATGTTTGTTAGGATTTAGCTAGTGAAGATGGCTAATCTGTTGGAGCACATATCAATTTGGCTATAGAATCTTTTGACATTAATAGCTAAATTAGGATGTGGAGAGGTAAATTTTGGCTAATCTGTTGGAGATGCTCTTGGCTACCAAATTTTACCCACAACAGCACAAAATATAAACTACCAAATTTAGTGCTGCAAAAACTCAGTAATATTTGGCCATTGCCAATAGTTTGGTAAGGTAAAAATCAGTATCAATCCAAACAAGCCTTATCATCCAAAGAAAACAAAAACTATGGCGTACCACAAAAGGAGATCTGAAAGTACAAATCTCTTTTGCCTTGGCGGATAGATAGAAACGCTTTGATCTCAATCCAGGAGCCGGATAAGTGATTGACTCATCGCTGTGCTGCCTGGTTTCTTGCTTGACTGTGCTGCCTGGTTTCTTGTTCAACGGTTGGAGTTTATAGATCTGGAAGCCTCATCTACACTGAGCCCCAACCCATATGAATTAGCATTATGAACCATTTCTGCACCTATCTCTCGACTTGATGCTGCTGCTGCTGCTGTTTAGGTGTTGCTACTACCATCAGACATCAGCAGTGGTTTTTTTTTTTATATTTTGGTCCTTTTTGAAAACCTGTTTTATAAATAGACTCTTAAAAAAACTTATTATACGAATATATCTTTTGACTGTGCCAATATTACTGACGCCGACGTTGAATAGGATGATGCTAATATCGTTAGCGCCGTCCTCTGGCCACATGAGTATGGCGTGAATAATGCTAGGAGAACATCGCTAACGATATTAACGCCGTCCTATTCAATGTCGGCGGCAGTAACGTTGATGTGATTAAAACGCATATTCATACAATAGAAAACAATAAGTTTTTCTAGAGATTTTATAAAATGAGTTTTTAAACTGACAAAAAAATGTCAAAATTCCAGGACATCAGTCCATCTTGGATGTAGTAGATGCCCATTCAGAAGGGACAAGCAATGTGGCAGCTGTGTCAAATCGAGTGATCGACCAGCAACTCTGAAAACGATGTAACCAAGAAGCAAACAACAATGGAACTGTGCAAGCCTCCAATAATAAAGATAGATGAAGCATTCCCTTTTGTGAAAGCCAGTCTGGAAACTGGAGCACAAGTTCAAAATGAATTGAACTGATAAGCGACTGGTCTGAATATTAGTAAAAGATGAAAGAATAGTTCATTTTGTGGTAATTGAAAAATAATTTACCACCCATTTGAGAATAGCCGTACGGAATGGAATAAACCATTAAAAATTTGGCTTAGCATCAGCTGGTTCCATACCTATATATCTGTGACTGATTCATTCTAGCTAAACAGGCTATCTCTGTGACTGATTCATTTCAGGGCTTATTTAGTTCCCAAATAATTTTTCCAAAAACATCACATCAAATCTTTAGACATATAAATGAAACATTAAACATAGATAAACTAAAAAAACTAATTACACAGTTATGTGAGAAATCGTGAGATGAATTTTTTGAGACTAATTAGTCCATGATTAGCCATAAGTGCTACAGTAACCAACATGTGCTAATGACGGCGTAATTAGGCTCAAAAGATTCGTCTTGTGGTTTCCAGACGGAATCTGAAATTTATTTTTTCATTCGTGTCCGGAAACCCCTTTTAATATCCGGTCAAATATCCGATGTGATGTTTTTGCCAATAAATTTTAGCAACTAAACGCTGCCTCCGTTAAACCATCGCTGCTTGGCCGTCTGTATAGGCCCCAGCCCATTAAGGCCCTGTTTTGATTGGAGGAATTTCAAGGAAATTGCGAAGGATTTCATTTGGAAAAAGGAATCACTGTTGCACCGTTTGGACTTTGGAACAAAGAAATTTGTGAATAATATTCCTTAAGTTTGAGTTCCTTTCGTGCACTTGTCAGCCCTCATCGTTTAGCTTTTTCAGAGAAAAAACCAGACAATATATTTGAATAAAAAATAATTATAAATAAAACTTTTAAATCACTATGGACGCATATATAAAAGTTTACCTATAAATTACTTTTTATTTACAATTAAATCGTTTTGAGCGCAAGCCTATATCCTCCTCGCCTGATCCAGTCTGCCATATGAACCACAACAGTTGCCTATTAGATCCAGTAGTTTTCAAGGGTCTGTTTGAAGGAGATTAGATTCTGCCAACCGTAGCTTCTCATAAAATTTTCAGAAATCAAAATCTCTCCCAAACAGCACCCAGCTTCGGAGTATCTAAAGTTATGTAGAATCCAGAAAAATGAATTAGAAGTAGAAGCTGACTATAAGATAAGCTGCAAGACCCAACTTTTTTCAGATTATAAGATAAGATGCTGACTGCTTGTTAATCTTAAGCTCACCGAATAGTTCCCAGAGGGCCAATCAGCCCACCAAAAGCCCAGTCCAAGAAGTACTCGCCAAAGGCCAATGGGCCCACCAAAAGCCCAGCCCAGCAAGCCCACGGCCCGTAGAAAAAGGGCCCACCAAATCCCCCCTCCCCTCGTTCCTCGCCACTTTCCCTCTTCGCTCCGTCTCCATTCAAATCGCCTCGTCGCCTCGCCTCCGCCATTTTCACCCCCGCCTCCAAATCCCCAAACCCTTCCTCCGCCGCGGCGGCGCCATGGGCTGCTTCCTCTCCTGCTTCCGCGCCGGGGCCGATCCCCCCGCCGGTGGCCTCCGCGTAAGCCACCCCCTTCGCCGCCTCCCGATCTGTGGTTCTGCGTGGTGATGATTTTGATGGTCTTATCGTTTTTTTTTGGTTGATCAGGATCCGCTCGTGTGGGAGGAGGGCCGGCTCGGGGACGCCTTCTTGGACGACGAGACGAGTGGGTTTTGTTTTTCCCTTTTCCGATTTACGTTTTCGCTGTGCCCGTCGGATCGCGGGTGAGGTGAACCGAGATTTGTGTTGGTTTGATTTGGTGTCGCTTATGCGTGGCGTGGTTGATCTGCAGAGGTCGAAACGAGCTTGACGCTGGGTGGGAAATGCAGCGATGGCGGAAGCGTGCGATTTTATCGGAACTGGGTAGTATATCTCTCGAATCACCGTGTTTTTTAAGAGTGATTTGTATCAAAATTGGACAGTATTGTCGGCGAGCAGAAGCAAAATTGGACCTCAGAGTGTAGTTCACAGTGTAGGCTCATTTTGCTGTCACGTATATACTGTCTACTCTCTTACAGGTGCTGGGTTGCGATCTGTCCTTGAGATGTTGGACTGCTAGTTATGCCAAGATCACATTGGTTGGCAATTTTGTAGTTTAGATCCAATGTTTTAACTCTTGCTATGGTCCAGCATCACTAGGCGTGTATACAGTTCACCACGAAAGTTACACTTCATGCTTGCACCTATCCACACAGCTGAATTTTACTGTAATTCTTAAGACATTTTCAGAATTTGTAAATGTGTGCCAGGTCACCAACTCGTGTGCTCAGCTGTTCCATCCATCTCTATGTCAAGTTCTTTTGGTACTAACCTAGTAACTTACTATAGATGGATATTGGTAATACTCTGATTATCATATCATATCCAGAACTCTAGATATATATCATGTTACAGTTATAATAGCAATGAGTTTTTGGCAGGTCTGTAGCTTATAACTCAATGATGATCACTTGATCAGTTAAGGTTATAATTTTCATATATAAATCGCATTGATATATTGTACTGGTTTTGACCTGTCAGTGTACTCACTCAAAGTACCATAAAGGAGTCCATCCACTGATGCCTAACTTACTGTGTCTTATGTGCTTTTAGAATTGATGCAAACTTTCAGCATTCAAAATATTCATCCCATTTTGTATTTAGTATAACACCCTTGAACGTTCTGAAAGCACTTTGGATGGATAATATATTTCCTACATGTACATGTGGTTTGCATTTTCCTTATGTAGTTATGTGTACACTACTTAGACCATACTGAAGTTTGTATGATTCTCTTTTAACTGTTAAACGTCATAGTTTGTAAATACATGTTACATTATGTTCAATTTAACTGAAATTAATTTTCATGCCATCTTTCTATAACCAGGCAAATTATCTGAAATCCTGTGGTGCGATAGCCGAAACCCCACCAGAAATTCTGAAAGGTCCGATCCAAACCACTGAAGAAGAAACTAATGGGGTGAGGAATGTGTTTCTGCATCTTTGTTTCCTAAAATTTGCTTCTGATATTTTTATTTTTTTTAACACATAATGTAAGGTCTAGTGACTCGTCTTGCTTTGTACAGGTGAATAAAGCGACAGTGGTATATGAAGAAAACTTATCTGAAGGGTAAACAACAGATACCATTCATTTTCGTTAATGTAACAATCTTGCATACCACTGTCACAAGCAATTCTTTCTTTCTTGTGATACAGGTTCAATTGTGATGATCATAGTGCTTTGAAACATGAACAGTACATTGATGGAGTTGCCGATCATTTTCTCGAAGTTGAATCTGTGCCTCAATCATCTTTACAGGGCAAGTCTTCAAGTCATAACATAAAAAACCAGCAGCTTGATTCTAGTGATTCACCTTACCCAACCCCTCTGGTTCTCAGAGGTCATATGCAAACTCCTGGAACACTGACTACTGCATATAAGGGGGCTTTAAGGTCTGGGAAGCGCGCAAGGGCCAACAAGCAATTCATCTATCCTGTCCTCAGACCTATCGAGAACAAATTACAGTGGATGGAATTAAGAGATGACTCTTCACCTGTGCTGTTATCCAATCCTCCAAAGAGAAGATACTTGAGCACAGATTCTAGTGAGAAACCTCAAGAGATCATTAAAAATTCAATGGCTACACGGACAGAGCAGACAACCTCTGCCTCCTCATTTCATGATATTACTGCACAGCAGGATCAAGGGGTGATATCTCCGGATGAAACCAAGAGTGAGAACGACAACCGAAAGCTGTTAGATGATGTAGATCAATTGAAATACAATGCAGACAGTGCGAGGAAGGGTGTTGCAAGCCTTTCTTGTTGGCTTAAGCCTCCATCTTCAGATGGTGGGAGTCAAAGTGACACAGAAGGCAAGGTGGGAAAGCAAAGATGCTATGACAATAGTGTTTTTACAGACCTGCCTATCTTTACAGCTTCTGGTCTGAATTGGGACGATGACAAGCCTACTCCTGTGTTGCCAAAGCTGTGGGATGGTAATGGTATCCCAAACACAACTACCAAGTACAAAGAGGTATATACTTTCATACGATGCTCTCCAAATCTTGCACTTATTTGCCTACTTACGCTGTTGCTTTGCTGTTATCAGGACCAAAAAGTCAGTTGGCATGCAACTCCTTTTGAGGAAAGGCTGTTGAAAGTTCTGTCCGATGAGAAACCACATCATCAAAGGTCTCCTGCTTATGCTCTAATCATAGTCTGCAAGCTACTGTTGCTTGGAATTACTACTAATATTGACATGATGATTCTTGCACCAGGAAACTCAGCGGAAAGCTGATCCAACTTGATGAATAAACCAACTAAAGAACCTTGCAAGAAGAGTATCATCCTCATAGCATCTGCAGAATCACCATCGTCCTTGAAACAGTCTGAGCTGTGAAAGGGCCCCAGCTTTGGGTCCTCTGAGATGAGCTCTACAAGATGCACATCTTGTCATCTGTACAGCATTCGCGAACAGGATTTCTGAGCTACATTCCCGTCTATTTCATTTCGGACCGTTATTGTGAAGTTGTCAACTTAAGTTGTCGTTTTGCTAGTTGCTACACGTTGCAACATTCTCCCCTGTTAAAAAAAAAGATGGTATAGCTGCTGCATCCTTTGAACATGAACCGCTAATTTTGGTTCTTGATATCAATAAGAACAAAACTTTGCTTATAGTTTTCTTCATTTCTGTTGCCATACCCTGCTGGCATTTCTACTCTACTATCTACCTTCACTTGTTTCTCCTTCATTTCCTCACACAATGAACGTAACACCGAAACAAGTGATTTCGAATATAACGAAACCATCTAGGAGACTAGGACAACCTGAAATCTGAAGTATTTTGGTTGCTACCACTGCTCAATGGAAACAAATCCTCTCTAACTTACTCTCCTCTGACTCCGAGTGACTGACTCGTCAACTTGCCAACTATGAGAGTCATATACTAGCGACCCAAGCTTGAGGATAGCACATCAAAGAAGCCTGCTCTTATCTGATACCATTCCTTTTCTTTTTGTACTTTCCAGGTAACTCAAGGAAAATAGTGGATCCAATGCAATCCAGTCAAAATCCAAGCGGTATCACAGTGTGCCAGACTATAAGACTGTTCCTTTTGGCATGCTAAGCTGCCAGTGGCAGAACCTGCAAGCCGGAACTTTGTACTAAAGAGGAGCAAATAGCGCTTGGAGATGCAAGACAGCTGTACTACAATGCATAATACATATATCCATGAAACTTCTAGCCAATTATCGCCAAATCATTGAGACATTTTCGTCGATTAGCAGCAGGCACAGCAACTCGAGCTGTTCTTTCTCTGTTCTCTCGAGAGCTTACTTTCTGGGTCACAGGCTCACAGTAGCTGACCTGATCTGACCACATGTTTTACAGTTTTGGTCTCAGGAAATCTCACCCCAAGACACAGCAATATCTCTGCTTCCTGAATCAACCTGATGGCTAGCTCAGGCTCAGGCTCAGTGGAAAGGACACATGGTCCAGTTTACAGTCTTGCACTGTGGCAAATTGGACATGGCAATGGCTCCTCTACCGAACAAACTAACTACGGTGGTTGCAGTGTAAAGTCCAGATCACAGTGCCACATTAAATTACTTCTCCAGACAGATCATCCTCGTCAGACCAAACGCATGCAGATTCCGGAGAGGTGAAAAAAAAAGTTCAGTAAAATACAGGGAGGTTTAATTTACAGTGATATCAAGAGAATAATCCAAGACGGTGGATGGAGAGGTTAAAACCGTGGGCTCCCAAATCCCAATCATGGCAAGACTCTGGACAGGCTCCCTGTCACATTCAGATCGAATCAAACCACCACAAAACAATAAATGATGGGGCAGTGAATGTATGTGCACCTACACCATGAACCAGCCAGGTGATCTTGTTAGAGGCAGTTAGTACTACTGGTAGCAATGTAGCAGCATGCAGGTGTTCAAATTGGTCACATATTGTATTCCCTGATGGAGTGATGGCTGCAGCGTTTGCAGATGCAGCTGCATGATCACGGGTAAGAACTGTTCCTTTTGGCCAAACCCTGCTACACCTCTCCACTACATCCATGTCGTTTCCGTTGCAACTTGCATCCATTTTTTTTTGACTGGCTACAGATCTTGCATTGCAAACACTCTCCTCCTGACCCCAAGTTGATGCATGAATCTTTAACCCTAGTAGATTTCGCTGGCATCCCCATTCATCCGTCTACGGGCTTTGTGGGTCTCTGACACAGAAGCCGGCTTATCTAAAACAAATTTGTTCATGCCAGCCTAATCTACTCCCTCCGGTTCCATAATTCCTGATGTTGTAGATAATGTTAAAATCGTACTATTAGAGCTTTGACTATCAATAACTTAAAAAAAAATATTGTTGAAGACACTAAAACATGATGTATAGATTAGTCTTAGGAATTACTTCGATAAAATTAATTTATTACATATTTTTATATATATTATAGTCAAAAAAAATGTTTTGAAGACCGTGTTATCATATAAATGTCAAGAATTATGAAACTGGGAGGGAGCACTACAATATGTACTACAGTCCACTGAATGTTTTCTTGCTCAGAGATAATTTGCTATGGATTGCTACCACTGTTTATCTCTTACTGTAGTAATGTTCACTTGCTCAGTTTGGATCTTTGCATTTGAGTTAAAGGCCATGGGGCCAATGTGTTTTCTCCTTGGACCAGCATGCATGGGGGTGAGTGAGTGCTCTGCAACTACCTGATCTCCAGCAAGCAAGCAGACAAAATGCAAGATTGGAACAAATAAATAGCTACGCCCATTTGAGTTGGGCAAGCTGCCAAAGGGTCTGCTGGCTGCAAGCTACACCCCTGTCAGTATCTAGGCATGTTGATCTGCAAAAGGGTCATTAGTTTTGCAGCCTTTGTCTACTTGCTGCTTGTCTCTGGCTTTGACATTAACTAATTATCCTCTCACTCAAACACACACACACTTTGAGTCACTTTGTAAATCAGTTCAAGTTGGTGATTAGAGGCAGTTCAACCAACCTCACATCACATGTTGCCCTTACTCTAATTAAATTAATACTACCTCAGTCCCATAATAACTTTATTTTTTATTTTTTCATGTTCAATGTTTGACCATTCGTTTTATTTAAAAAATTTATACACAAATTTAAAAATTTAGTCACGCATAAAGTACTATTTATGTTTTATCATCTAGTAAGAATAAAAATATTAAACGCAAAAAAAATTAAATAAGAAGAAGAGTCAAAATATTGTATTAAAAAATTGAAAAATGATCTTATTTCGAGACAGAGGTAGTATCGATTGACCCAGGTCGATTGATGGGATTATGTGATGTTAAATTGTTAATATATAGCTTCACTGTGCCTACGTGCATGCAGGTGTATTTTTGGAGATTCGTAGACGTTCTTGCATGCCGTGATGTTCAAGTTGTGGTTCAAAATTAGGAGAGGTTTGTTTGTTTCTTCTAGGATTTGGATTAGCTAGCTTGTGTACAAACCGAGACAAAAGAGGCACATTGTCCTAGCAACCTAGCTTCCGCCTCAGATATCAAAATGCTGCTTATTTCAGACTCACGCATAAGAATTCAGAAACATACGGATGACAGGTAATATAGGTGATATATTCATATGACACAGTTCAATTCTTGCGTCTAAATGATATTACTGTCCTTGCCCTGATAGAAGAAAACACTAGTGATGTAAATTTTGATATCATTTAAGATAATGATACCTACACTATCATTCTTAAGTACTGTAAAATTACTTGGCGTGTAGATCACTTAGCTCTTGGATCTATCTTTTGTACAGCTGGATCTTAACCAAACAATTCAATTCCACCTCAAACATGCTAGATTAATCTGAAAAAAAAATGATACATAGGATGTAGTGTAGTTCACCCGCTCTACAATTTCACCCTAAACCGCTAGCAAACAAGCCTGGAGTAATGTTGTGTTCTTCCTCCTAGATGTTTCTTGAGCATCTATAAGAGAATGCTAATATTTTATTTTTTAAAAACTTGTATTGAGTTTATCTAAAAAATGAGCATAAAAATCACACACTCCTCCAACAGAAATCTAAAACCGAATAAGTTGTATTAGAAACACATTTTTCCCCTAAATTTAGAATACACGAGATCTAATTTTTAGATATATGTAAATATTAGTAATGTATTTGACAACCTGTCGGAGATATATTTTGTAGCCTAATTCATAAAATTCAGTTTTAGGGATCAATTTTATACATCTTTTAAAAATGCTCTTAGTTTTTCTCCGGTTTTTTCTCAAACCCTTCTCAGACCGCTAAAGAATACATTTTCACATGCTTTTATAAAAAAATCATCCATTTCACATTTCGAAATAGATTTTTTGACTTTATAATAGTTAATTCTATCATTTACATAATTAAATAACTATTATAAAAATCGTAAAATCTTCATCATCATCCATCTTTGACATAAAAGTAACTAACTAGAAGAGTGGGCGTTGGCACACGTCGTGAAGAGCGAGGTTGCCTGTTTAGTTCTCAAAAACTTTTTCTAAATACATTATATTGAATCTTTGTACACCTTAACAAATCATTAAATATACATAACATTAAAACTAACTAATTACACAGTTATAGGAAAAATCGTGAGACAAATTTTTAAGTTAAATACATGATTAGCCATAAGTGCTACAGTATCAAACATGTACTAATGACATATAATTATGCTTAAAAGATTCGACTGACACTTTTCAGATAAAATCTAAAATTTATTTTAAAATTACACTATATTTAATATTTTTAATATGTAATCGAACGGGTGGACGCGACCTCCCAAAAGTTAGGCCTACGGAGAAACAAATGGAACATACAGCGAAAACAATGGCCGTCCGTCACCTTCCCGTTGTCGCGCGTGCGCGTGCGTGCGGGCCACTGACATGTGGGCCCCACAGCTTTAACCCCTTCCTTCCCTTCTTGACCTCCTCGCTCTCTCTCTCTCACCGCGCTCACCATTTACGAGGGCGACGAGCCGATGCTTCTTCCTTCGCGACGCCGGCGAGCCCACCACCACCCGCGATGACGACGACGACGACGACGACGACGCCGCCGCCGCCTATGCCTCCCTCATCGTCCTCCCTCCGCCACCTGCTCGAGCAGGAGCGCCTCGAGGTTCACTCCCTCGCGGCGCCGCGGAGGGCGCGCTCGGGCAGGCACTGCGAGGAGGGTGGCGGTGGCGGTGGAGAGGAAGAGGAAGGATGCGATGGGGGAGGCGCGGCGGTGGGCGCCGTGGTGGCGATGCTGTCGGGGTACGTGGGGCGGTTCGTGAGGGACGAGGGGTTCAGGCGCGGGCTGCGGGAGAAGTGCGCCGCGTGCCTCGCCCCCGCCGCGTCGCGCCGTGGCGCCGGCCACGCCGTGCTGGCGAACCTCGAGCTGGGGATCGAGAGCATCGAGCGCCTCGCCGCGGAGGGCGCCGCGCCGGCCCAGCGCGACGCCAAGATCCGCTCCCTCCGCAACTCCATCCGCCTCCTCAGCGTCGTCGCCTCTCTCCACGCGCCGCCGCCGCGCCACGCCGCCGCCGCCCCCGCGGCGGCGGAGGCCCACACCTGCGGCGTCCCCAACTCCCACCTCTCCGCCTGCGCGCAGCTCTACCTCTCCGTCGTCTACAAGATGGAGCGCAACGACCACGTCTCGGCGCGCCACCTCCTCCAGGTGTTCGTCGACGCGCCCTACCTGGCGCGCAAGAACCTCCTCCCGGACCTCTGGGACCACGTCTTCCTCCCCCACCTGCTCCACCTCAAGGTCTGGTTCACCGGGGAGGCCGACCTCGTCGCCGACTGGGACGCCGACGACCGGAGCCGCCGGATGAAGAGCCTGCAGAGGCTGTACAACGATCACCTCAACAATGGCACGGCTCAGTTCGCCCTCTACTACAAGGAGTGGCTCAAGTCTGGAGCCGAGGCTCCTCCTCCCCCCACCGTGCCATTGCCCTCCACGCCGGGAGATTGCGATGTTTGGGACAAGCATTCGTCTTCCTTGCGCAGAAGCTCCATCAACAGAGGCCTGTGGGTGAAACTGCACTTGAAAGAAATTCCAATTTCTTTTTATGAATCAATCTGTTTTGATTTTTCTTGAGCTTATCTGAATTTTGCAGGTACAATGCGGTTTTCGGCACAGCAATGGAGCTGGGAGATGTCAAAGATGCAAAGCTGGATGATGAGACCCAATTGGTTCTTGAGACAGATGCTGAATTAATGGACAATCCAGGTTGCCTGAAGATGGGGAAGCTTGCTCATGTGAGTCAACAGTCGCTTTTTTCAGTACACTGATTAGCCTCATAATGGTGTTTATATTATTCTCTTGGGGTCTCAGATTAGTACCATCATGTTTTAGACAAGAGACAAATTATCCTCATTCATTACACTCTGATAATTAAGTTGGTGTCAAGGGGACAGCTGGTTGAGCCCCTGGAATAATTTTTGTTTTATCTACTGTTGGGACAATACAGCTTTGGCTGCATATTCGAGCTATTTAAGTGCTTGGCCTTGTTCGGTTTCTAGCTGCCATTAAACTGAGGAACACCGTGTCTTTTGTGCCTCGTTTGATTTACCTTTTGCCAAGTAAGTATGTGGGTAGTAATTTTGGTTTAGAATGCGAACTGTTTTCACATTTTGTTACTGCTTTTCTGAATATTCCTATCCATCTGGTTGGATTATCCATTCTATTATAAGTGCAAATTTTGTCAAAATATATGAATTCTCCTTGATACCTTGCTAAACACAATATCTTAGCATTCTAGTATAGGGGACGCAGAACTGGCACTTTCTAGTATTGCAGCATTGAAGCAGAAAGCAGTGACATACTCTTTGTATTAGTAGTAAATTACACTAGAGCGTGGCTACAAAATGGGGGCTATGTTATCAAAGACCATACTTGCAATCTGGACTTATTCTCCTAGTGGGGTGCATTTACAGTGATTTTAAATGCAGATAAGGTGAAAATAAATGAATTATTGGGCCTGGATTTGATGGGCTGGTCATTAGTTGTAATATGTAACCAAAACTTGCGAACTTGGGTCAAGTTCGAACTTCAAAGGTTGAATCCAGAGTATCCTAACAGCCTTTAAATAGGAAACATGATTTCAATTCTTGATTCTAATCCTACTTCAGTGATCCAAATGGACTGGTGTAAGAAAAACCAGAATCATTTTAATAGAATTGAGACAGCTTTAGAGTCCATGTCTACCTGGTGCATTTACCATTCCTTGACATTAATGTCTGAGCTTGCTAAGTTTTGGCGTTCATTTCTTACATAAGCTGAATAGTCTAATCTTGTATAAATGTATATGCACTTGGAGTTACTTAATTTGTGCCTGTTTTGAGTAGACAGAGTAACATGGGGCTCCAAGAAAAGCATTCAGTTATTCGAAAAGATGGCAATATTCCAGAAACAGCACCAACACCACGCAAATCCTATTCTCTCCGACTATTCTCATGTCGTGGAGATCTAACCAGGAATGTTATCAACCACCCTAAGCTACCAAAGAAGGAAGTCGTATCTGTCGAAAAAGAGGTGGAAAGCAGTGAGGTAAAAATGACTCTAGAACGAGCAGTTTCAACGGTATCTAGTTCAGACAGTCTAACACAGTGCGAGTATGCTGTGCAAGAAGTTGCCAGAGCATGTTCAAACTTCAGAGAGGATCCAAACCTTGGAAATTGGCTGTCATGTCCATCCTTTGTTCAAGGGCTTCTCGAGGTCACATTCACTTCCAAAGATGATCTAGTACTTGAATGTGCAATCTTGATAATGGGAGAATTGGTTTTGAGCAATGAGGTGAACAGACAGATTGTACTTAATGCAGATCCACAACTTGAAGTTTTCTTGAGACTTCTGAGAAGCAAAGAGTTGTTCCTGAAGGTGGCCGTAGTTCTTTATTTGATGAAGCCTAAAGCTAAGCAAATGTTGTCATTGGACTGGATACCACTTGTACTGCACATATTGGAGTGCGGGGATGAGGTGCAGTTCCTGTCTTCTGTGAAATGCGCTCCAAAAGTGGCTGCACTATATTTACTAGATCAGCTCCTTATGGGATTTGACGTTGATAGAAATGTTGAGAATGCAAAGCAGATGATTGCTCTTGGTGGTTTGGACCTTCTCATGAACAGAATCGATGGCAGTGATTCCCGCGAGAGCAAAAAGTGCATCTCTCTCTTAATCTCATGTATCCAAGCTGATGGCAGTTGTCGACACTATTTGGTTGAAAAACTGAAGAAGGAACCTATTGTTCAACTTCTTGTAGGAAATCAGAAGAAGACTAGTGCTGCTGCCCTTAACTTGCTGAGTGAACTAGTCTGCCTTAATAGGTACTTATACATTGCTGATATGGTGTATACTATGACATTTTGAAAAAAATAATGGTTTATGCTGTTAGATGCATGTATACTAAATCATCCTTTGAATTGAACCTGCTTCTTAATGATTCTTCAAACAGAACAACCCAGATTTTAGAGTTCCTCAAGGAGCTGAAAAATGGTGGCTGCTTGAATACAATGCATATTCTATTGGTCTATCTCCAACAAGCTCCTATCTCCCAACATCCTCTAGCAGCTGTCATGTTACTCCAGCTTGATCTCCTGGTAACATCTTGATAGATGAATCTTTTCTTCCTTTGCCAAGCAAGAGTTTCGTATTTGTACATTCCCCATATCATAGTATTCTTGCAGGGAGATTCTTCGCAGTACAGTGTTTACAGAGAGGAAGCAATTGACGCTATGGTGGCAGCTTTGGAGCGTAGTTCACACAGCAGAAAGTTGCAAGAACAGTGTGCTCGAGCTCTCTTACTCTTGGCAGGGAGGTTTTCATCCTCGGGGGAACCGATTGCAGAAGCATGGCTACTAAAGAGAGCAGGCTTAGATGACTCCCTGTCCGAATCCTTTCGAAGAACAGAGATATTCAAAGATAAGAGTGCAAGGGTGGTATGTTGTCATGCTCCAAAAAACTATATTCTGTAGTTTATACCTTATAATTTGGACTTGAAGCTATCTTCTATTAATCTGCATTCTATCTCAATCACCAGGAAGAAGAAAAGATAGTTGAGGAACGTCTGAAGAAACTTGCCCTCATGTTGCTAAACAGTGGGAACAAAAAGTTCCTCACGGCACTATCAAACTGCATATCTGATGGAATCCCTAGTTTGGCCCGAGCGTGCCTCATCACTGTAACATGGATGAGCAGCTCCCTCTCCCCACTGCATGGGTGCAATACGTTCCAGCCTTTAGCTTGTTCCATCCTTGCAACTAAGCTTCTGGATAGCCTAAGCTATGACAGAGTTTTGGAAGAGAGGGTGCTTGCTTCACTGTCACTGTTGAACCTTGTGAGACATCCAGGTATGTTTCTTTTGACCATCTCACATGTTCTTGTGAATGGAATTTCTTTTAATTTTTTCTTGTACTGTTTTACACTTGTTAGCTACAACTTTCAAACTTGATACACTCAGCATGCAGTCATTTCTGCCTAGCATAATTTGAGCATAAATTTGACTGCCCTTGTGAAATGTTAGGAAATTTGCTTTGATCTGGCTATAAATTTAGTGTTTGATATTTTCAATATTTCAGAATAAAATTCATCTGAGGGTGTACCATTTCCAGAGTGCTGTTGGAAAACCTCTCAAATATGAGTTTATTTTTTTGTCTATGATTTAACAAACTTGCCTAAGCAAGCCAGAACAATGTTGTTTCTATAATCATGTAAAAGATCCATTTTTTCCCAATAATCTTACATCCACAAAATCGCTTCAAGCTGCATTGTTTTAAGGCAACCTTTCCTTCTGACAGAATGCTTAGAGAAGCTTTTCCCACTGAAGAAAGACACAATGGAGTCATTGCAAGATCTTGCAGAAGTGACATGGACTGCAAAGGAGCTTCTTTTTGCATGCTGTAGATGACAGCCATCGGAAGAAGAACAGTTTCTCAATGTCGAAGAATAGTATTTCAATGTGGAATTAGTGATTGCTTAATTACAAGCAGTGCAATTTCTCACTGCTGTACACATTTCTTTTCTTGATTTGTAAATCCCTAGAGTTTGTTTTCCCTTGTAAAGAAGTTATCTGGCAAGTGGCTTGCTTTCATCTGCTGTACATTGAGCAATCAGATGCTGAAATCCAAATCTTTTCTGATACGCCCGCCTAAGCAATTCATCTATTTTTACTACTCCCTCTGGTTTGTAATAGCTAACACCGTTACTTTTCGACGTACATTTAATCATTTGGCTTATTCAAAAATATTACACAATTAATATTTATTTTATTTATGTTTAGTTTGTTAATAGAGATAATTTAGTATGACTTAAATTTTACATATTTACACAAAGTAATTTAATAAGATAAATGGTTAAATATATGTAAAAAATAATTGCATCACCTATTGAAAACCAAAAGGGGTAGTTACTGGCATGTGACACGCGTTACAACTAAAACATAGTCATGAGCTCCCATTGTTCTTATAAACTCAAATTTGAATTTCAAAACTTAATTTATGGTTTTTCTTATCATGGTCTATTTTACAACTTTTGTATTTGAGACACTGTGAACAAATATATAAAAAATATTTATAAATTATATTTTATTATCAAAAATGTGATTTCGTCTTTTCTCTTAAAAAACCGAAATGATGGGAGCCTTGCATTCTAGACAGGACCCAGAGATCCAAGCAATTAGCTGGAGAGGATATAGAGAAGGTGGTGTTTCTTAGTGCCTGTTTGTTTTCAACCGGATTTTTTTCAAGTCCTTGTCACATCGAATGTTTGAACATTAAATATAGACTATTAATAAAACACATCCCATACTTTGGACTATTTCGCGAGACGAATCTATTGAGCCTAATTAGTCCATGACTGACGAATGTAATGCTACAGTAAACATTTACTATTCGTGGATTAATTAGTCTCAAAAAATTTGTCTAATAAAATAGCCTTTATTTATACAATTAGTTATCAATTTATATTTAATACTCCTAATTAACGTCCAAACATTCGATGAGATAAGAGACTTAAAAAAAGTCTCTGGATTCAAACAGCTTCCGAAAATTTGAGGTAGCTAAAGTTTTTTTCTTAAGTAGCTTCAGTTGGCAGAAGCTTCCGAAACAAGCCTCAAATGCCTACATATTTTTCATAAAATTTTCAGCTATTTTAAAACATATATTGAGACAAGTTATTATTGCAAAGGGTTTAGCTGGACTCGTCCTTTTACGTTGAATGATTTGTGATAATCATTTAAGGGTACGAATGAATATATGAAACATTAAAAATTAAAAACAGATTCATATATAAAATTTTATTTAAAAGAGTCAATCCATTCTATGCAATACACAAAGCACGAGTTACACAATATGCCACTAACAAAGCTCAATTCGACAAATATACCATCCAACAACCCATTTTCTTCCTTACATGACATCGTCGTTAGTCGATCATCAAGGGTTGAAACTACCTCTAGGATAAAATTGAGATTTTGCACACTAGTTCGTCACATAAAATATTATTTGATGATAAGAAAACACTTGAGATTCTATCTTTCATCAATAAAAAAGTATTTGGATCATGAGTCATGACTAGGAAAATCGAAGTGTACATATCATACTCTAGGGGTCGAATGGATATTTTTTCTCTCTTGACAAGTTTGACTAATGGTTGACTAACGGCGATGACATACGATGAAGTAAACAGCTATTCGATGACATAATATAGACATATAGTATTGAGCTTGTCAGTGAAATGTTATAGTAGAGTTCTTGCTTTATCGATGGTGCAGGGTGGATTATTTCTATTTTAAAATCGAACTTATTAGGAAAGCAGAAAGTATACGTATTGATTCATCATTTCACTCATTTGATTAGAACCGGGCCAATAATTTTAATTTCGGAAATGGTACACGCACAAAAAGAAATTCTTATACTATTTGGAGAAACTGATATGACATACTACTCTTGCATCTTAATTTTCTATGACTACAAACTAATTAAGACGCACAAAAAGAAATTCTGTAGAAACTGATATGACATAGTACTCTTGCATCTTAATTTTCTATGGCTACAAACTAATTAAGATGACGATGGTAGAATTGAAGAATTATCCTTTTTTTATGATAGCAATCTATGGAAGTAAACAAATGATTTAACTTTACATTTTACTAGAAAGAAAAAGAGAATGAACCTTTGTGAATCAGTGTCATTTTTTGGTTTTTACTGAAAAAAATAAATAACATATTTGCAAACGAAAGCTAATTTATAAATAGAACATTTATATATGTGTTTTTAATGATCTAAAAGCAAAGAGCGAAATAAACGATATATTTGTAAAAAAAACTAATTTATGAATGAAACTTTTATATACATATTGTTAGCGATCTTAAAAAAAAGTATAGAAAATTAAACTACGATGAAAAACCATAAAATCAGTTCTAAGCTTTAGATTAAAAATTTAAACTTTACCTTACAAGTATAAACAAAAATGAACAGATAATGCTCTATATATTTTTCGCTGAACACACCGATTAAAAGCTTGGCAGCCCTAAATCAAAGGGTCAAAATATGAAGCAAGTGGTAAGATTTCTGTGTGCATAGATAGCATAGCACTGCCCCACTACTCTTTTAATTTGAAAAAAAAATACACAAAAAGTCAGCGAAAATGGCGAATGACCAACCTGCCCTTCTTCTCCGCCATCTTTGCTTCCATTCCTCTCCATCCCTCCCGCACGCACGCACCTACCCTCCGCCATCGCCGTCGTGCTCCGATCTGCAGCCTCCCCTCCCGAACGCCTTCGAAGGGGGCGGGGCCGAGCTGCCCCCCATCTCGGTTCGAATCGAATCGAATCGAAGGTACCACCGATTCTTCTCTGCTAGGTCTGCGTCTCCAATTAGCCACTTTTATTGTGGATTTCTTCGATGCGTGTGCGCGGCGTGCTGGAGCACTTGCTAATGGCGGCTTCTGCTTCCAAGAAAAGATTTTGGGTTCTGCTAACCCCCCATGCCCCGCGTTAGTTTAGTTAGGTTTGTTTTGTTTGGGTGATTGCTGTTTCCATTGAACTGCTACTGTATTGTGGCTTTGCATTTTCAGGGAAATGCTTGTGATGCTCGAGATTAGGTGTGTGATGACGAGATAATCTTTGCATGCGATGCTGGGTGGTAAAAAAAGGTCACTTTAGGATGAGATTGGTTTGAACCATTGCTTCGATCAATGAACATCTTACTAGAGCTAAAGCATCTCAAGCACATCAGCTTGCCGGCGCGGCCTGTCATCTGCAAAGGACTGCTTATTGTGATTGCCCTCATTGTGTTGAGGGCAATTGTAACCCCGTTTCTCGCCGTTAACTCGTCTGAGAAGGAGGGTTTTTATGACTCGACGACCGATTTGCTGCCTGGGATTAGGCGAGACAAGTTTATTGAGGTTCCGCAGATTATATGGGGGCTGAACAATCAGAAGATTGCATTTGCCAGAGCATGCTTGACGGCGAGATTCCTCAACCGGTCTCTGCTCATGCCTAGCTTGAGTGCTTCACTTTTCTACAAAGAGGTTGACTTGCTGCGACCAATCACTTTTGACAAGGTGTTTGACTTTACCAAGTTCAATGCCCGTTGCCAGGGTTTTGTAAGGTTAGCTCGGTATTCGGAAGTTTCAAATCAAACCAAGCCTTTCAAACTCCAAAAGGGAAGTGGTAGAAGGTGGACAGTGGAGAAAGATTTGGATCAACTACTACAGTACAGAAGGGGTGAGGCAGATGACTCCGAAGTTATTGAAATCATCGGGAAACATCCATTTTTGTGGCCTGACCACTGGCCAGTGAAAGACTATGCCAGAATTTTCGATTGCCTTGCCTTAGCTCCAGAGATAGAAGCTGAAGTGGTTAAGGTCATATCCAAGATTAGAGAGGCAGGCCTAAAAGCAAGACATGAGGCTGGTATTTCTCATAATAAGCATGCAAAAGAAGGTACAGTTAATCCACCTGTGCCATATATTGCTGTCCACATGAGGATAGAAAAAGATTGGATGATCCATTGTAAGAAGTGGGAGCAGCGTTCCAATTCGAATGAAATCTGCAGCAGTAAAGAAGAGATCATTCATAAGGTCTCGCAGATCACTGACCTGCGTCGGCCAGTTGTGGTTTATCTTGCAGTAGCTGACAGCCTTCTTGAAGATGATTCGATAACTAGTGGCTGGAGAGTGGGCATGGTTGCTTTCGAGAAGAAGAGACTTGGAGTTACTGACATCTATAATAGGCAACCCTATCTTATAAAGTCTGCTATTGACTTCGAGGTGTGCGCGAGAGCAGACGTGTTTGTTGGCAATAGCTTCTCAACATTTTCCAACCTTGTAGTGCTGTCAAGAACTCAAAGGCTATATGACATGGGAAAGGCAAGCTCTTGTGGGGAGAATGTCGGACTTTCATCCTACGCATACAATGTTATCGGAGACGATGGTGGGCCGCAGAGATGGATGACGGATATGTCAGACACAAGCCTCCAGAACTTGAGTTACGGAACAAATAATATCTCATGCCACTGACTTATGACATAAAACACTTGACTGAACACGATCATACACACAATGGATGATTCTTGGCAGAATTTTATCTACAAACAAAGGACCATGTTAGAAGGTGGATATCATCATGCCACACCTGTGAGACTTTGGCCAAGAATTGTCTGTAGACCTTTGTCAGTATACAAAAACAGTTCCCTGAAGAACATTGACTTGTATTGAACAGTCTTTAGTTTGTAAAGTTAAATATTGTGTGGTACTTTGTACTTCTCCGTAACTCTTTTATGCCATGGTTTCAGAAAGCAGCTTCATACTGGATTTTTTTTTTCCCGAGAGGCTTCATACTGGAAGTTGATGGTGTCACTTTAACGAGCATTTGCATGAGGTGTATTTGTTTGTCTGCAGTTATTATGACTTACCAAGATCTTGATCATCAATACTGTGATACCTTCCTTAAAATAGAATTCAATTTGGACGTGCGTTAGTTTCAAAACTTAGTTGAAACTATTACTGTGGTAAGAAAGAGGGCTAGTTGATGTACATAGATTTAAATTTGAGAATGAACAATATTCAATCTTACAAACAACCATTGGCCTAGTTTCATCAAGGTTTACAGTCCATGCCACAGTATTTTGCCGCTGGTCATGCGTTGAATTATTTAGAATTGAGGAGAATTGGCACTGCATTCTACCGCCGATAATTTAGGTTAGTTCACTGGTACTCTTAAATATCAACCGTATTTAGTTCGTCCCAAAGAAAAGGGGCGTTTTGTTTATTTGATCAGGAAATTATCATGGGTGATTGTTTAGCTAATTCATGGAAAAAAAATCAAAAAACATATTTGTAAATAAAAAATAATTTATGAATAAAACTTTAACATACAAGCTTTTATCGATCTAAAAGCTAAGGCTGTAAAATAAAGTACGATAGAAAAAACCACAAAATTTACACCAAATTAAATATTAAAAATTAAAAATTTGACTTGTAGACATAAACAGAAAGGAAAAGATGGAGCTGTCGTCTCTTCACTTCAAGAGTACATGATCGAGCTGTCCTTTCTCCTTTGCCCAATAACTTTACCATGAATTTCTGTAGATGTTTTTTTTTCACATAAAGTAATAAAAATTGCATGTACACATTATTTTTTTTTCTTTTTTTGACGGCGTGTAACGTGATACTGAAACAAGCCTTCAGAAAAGGAGATGAACAGATAATTACTGAAACGGCTGCGAACTGCCGCGCATAGTTCAAAGTTCAACATTTAACTGTACAAAAGTTTATAAAGTATGTTCCTGGGTTACAACTTACAACATCAGCAATGACAGGAAATAAGCGAAGTGAAATGAAGTTGCAGCTGCAGCTAGACCGAGTGAGAACAACAATGGCAGGTATAATTCCAAGAATCACCTACTTAGAACAGCCAGTGCTTCTTTTTGGTCTTTCGATTTGGAAGATCTGAAAGTGAAGAATATTTTATGAGCATGAGAGACTAATCATCACTGCAGAATTATCCCAGAAGAAATTGCTGAAATATATGGATTTGAAATTCTATTACATATGTAAATAGGCAAATACCAGTGAGCACAATAAAGTACTTTGAATATTGTGTTGTGTCATTGCGTTGAAGAAAGATAATACAAAGTTTAGATGGCAATGGCAAGTAGGAAATCCTACTTGCCTAAAGAAAACAAAGGAACAGCTCACAGGAAAAAAAATACTCCGTACCTTCAGTTGCATACAAGGAATTGTAGTGTACCTCACTCCAGAAGCTTAACCAAAGCTCTGCAAAAGAAACAAAGGGAATGATCAAACACCATAGTTATACATGAACTTAATTTGCTATTAACAGGCAAATATAACAACGATGAAGTGGTCGATACTGAATAATACAAAAGAATCATGCTGACACAACAGAAAACGCAAGCATTGGATCGGACAGAATCTCAAGTTCTCAACTCCAACCTCTTGTGGGAGCGGCGCCTCTGGGGACTATCTCAATTAGGCATGTGTCTCTAAACGATGTCAGCAGACAAATCTTGGCAGCAAACTGATTCAACAGATAAAACTGGTATTAGACTAATTTTAACTGGTACATGATGCCTATTAACATTACAACTTGAAGTGCCAGCAGATTGTGTTTTCTAAGATACACGATTTTGAAAGCATTCATATTTCAATTTTCAAAACTAAGAGTGGGAAATGTGAATTACAGACTGATAACTTGCCCAATCATCAGAAGGAATACGAGCAAAAACAAGGTGTTGTGCTGTTGGTTGAGAATTTGAGGAGATGATAGGAGGTGGAACTTGGGTTTTTACTCAACCATACACAAGAAAGAAGCAGTGATGTAAACAAATAATTTCAGAACAATCACTAAACTATATCCAGGAACCAAAATGGAAAGACCCATCCTCCAAATCCGCTTACAAAACTACAGTACAAAGTTCCTTCAAATATAATATTTATACAATGAGGAAATAGTTTTCTTTGCAAGAAGAATGTTATTAGCTTACGACTTGCCAGAATTTTTTTTATGTACGAGAAAGCATCGGATCTATCAACAGCGGAACTATGCCACAAGACAAATAATGTCAAAACCTACAGTTAAAAGGTCTTTGCTCATGATAAACAAATCAGCCATCTTAAAAGTGCTATGTTACCCGGTCTGCAGCCGCTTGTAAGGTCACATGATCACCCCATTCTCCAGATCTACAAGAAAGCGTCATATTTGTATACAGTTAGAATAAGGTAATAAACAAGAAACGTTTCACATGATAGGGGTTCTTGAATTGCTATGAACCAGAACCTTTTCATTTTCTTCAAGTACTCCTTATATTCCATTGGAACATAACCTTCGTAGTTTTTCTTGAATTCCTTTAGCTAAACCAGAGAGTGTATTTCAGCATAGCTCATATCACTAAACTAGATTGACTAACTAAGACAACAAACTTATTTATTGATTGATGTATGGAAATATTCAATCTACTCAATTTAGAGGGGGGGGGGGGGGGGGAGGGGATGGTCATACCTGCTTCACTACTGACTTCCTCACATGTTTGTGATAGTCTGGATTGCGGAATATTTGATCTGCCAAAGCTCGGAACTGTAAGGGAAAAACACATGACAAAAATAATGGTTAGAGGCAAAGATCGAAAATTTTGATCTGGTTGATGAGCTGAAATAGGATTATTATAAGATAAGACTTCTGTTGAAAGAATGCATTATGGAAATATGTCACAAGTTTATACAGGAAACTAAATTATTAGTAATTAAATTTTGAATACATTCAGGTAATATTTGCTGATGAGATATTTTCTATTGGAAGAAGTGATGGGAGAACATATTATACAATAATTAGTCAGTACTGAGCTAGGTGAACGCCTCTTAAATAGTTATTTTTTGTAGAAATGAATAGGAATTCCACAAGCATGTAGAAAATAACAACCTGACAATTTCCATCTCCTTCTATTTGGAACTCAGCTAAGCCATAAGTGCCCAATCTGACAAGTTCAAAAATCAGGCAAATGAATATATAGAAATCAGAGGGTGAAAACAAGAAAACAACACAAAGTGTACCTTTCCAGTAATGTTTCATGGTCTATTGTTGCATTATTAACATCTGGAATTTGCCCATTAACTCGAGGAGTGTGCTGCCAATGAGTACATCAGTAACTTGGGGGAGGAAGAGTACCACTAGAACTTGCAGTATGACCATGATGAATATATGAAGCACATATCAAAAATAGTCTGTTTGTTACTAGACAACCTCTAATGTTAGACAGCTAAGTAGCCGAATAGCTCCTGTCAGTAAGCATGTCAGATCTAAGGTAAATTTCAAGGAAGCAGAAGGCAACAAAGCTATCATAAAGACATATTCAATAGGCAGCAGTTGATAAGCTAGTACCGGGATAGAATCTAAGTGGGAGAGGCGCTTTCCAAGACTTCGTCCACTGTTTTTTGGTTCAGTTAAAAGGGTACCAACTGTCACGTCCTCCTCACTCTCCTGAGTACTGCTGCTAATACTTGAGGAAGAGCTTTTACTTGCATGATCCTGTTGTTCAGACATGCTACCTCAAAAGGAGCATTGAGAATATATTGATTGACTGCAGGTTGCAAAGGAAAGAATCAGTGCGGTGAAACAGAACTCCAAAAGTTAGGAGCACACATTTAATAATACCAAGAGTGTTCAAGACATAACATTGAATTGTTTGTATGCTGGCAAGTGTCTGTTGTATGCTATCAAGCTGACAACAGTTCATTCATAACAGAATAACCATAAACGTCATCTGTTCAGTGGCTCCTCTGTGCTTTCTTGGTCTTCCTAGGCTTCATAGATAATTGAGGTTTTCCATTGCTAATTGACATAATGTTATAGGATTTTGCCTCCTATGCAGAATGAGTTTTGCTGTAGCTTCATGCAAATATAGTAGATTGTGAGGCACTATTGCTAAGCACTGAGATTGAGGTGTTAGTGAATGCTCAGGGTGTATTTCTTAGAAACTTCAGATAAGAAAATGGTTCTCTTCGTTTATAATTATTTATAAACTGCAAAGCTCTTAATAAATGGTAGGGCACCGCAAAGTGCGTCTTAAGTTCTAGTTTGTTAAACAATGAGACAAACATCAACTAGGCAACTGGATGGCCTGTTCCTTGCAGCAACACTAATAATCAAACAAGAGATATCTGATGTATTTTCAAAGAAGCAAATTTTAACACGCCTCTTTGCATTATCGAATACTAATCAACAAGACGAAACTACGTACTCCCTAGACAACAGCCAAGCTTGGGCTAACTTTGTAAGAATTACCACACAGAAATATTACAAATGAAGCAATGGATCTGAGCTTGCAACTAGGAAAGGTCTCCCTAACCGGACGCAAAAGTTACCACAAAAAGCTATTTTTTTAATTTTGCGGGAACTAAAAATCTAAAATGTAGAGCTCCATTCGACAGGTCCTAACATGAGGCATGGGAGTTGAGCTGAATCCCTCAGACAAAATCAGAATCACTTTGATTAGGCGTTTGGCTAGAAACAATAATCTTGGATTCTATTAGGAGTCTTCTAGATAAACTGTCTATACTACTACTAGCATAGAAAGAGATTTGACTTTTTTTATATTTCTTTATGTAGCTTAATGTAACTCCAATAATTATTATAAGTAGCCATGACTACGTGCAAATTTTTATAAAATTACTTGTGGAAAAAAAAACAATTTGTGAACTACTACTAGAGATCAAAACAAGCCAAAGAAGTGCCCTGTTTGGCTCTCACTTGATTTGTCTTTGGCATTTGTAAGTATCCTGCTTCAGCACTCAGTAGCACTGTGGCAGTATCTCAAGGTACTCGATTTCTATCCTCATTCTCAGACACCCCATTCTGTTCCTCCTTATCTCATAACCAAAATTTGTTCATAGAAAGATCTCTGATCCTTCTCTGGTTTGCAGTACTCCAATACGAATACTTTGGAAGCAATTGCTTGCTTCTTCGACAGGAGAAGATTGCCAATTTCTAAATGTCAGCTCCAACATTAAGGTTACATCTGGAAAAACCAAACCTTGCAGGAGGGAGACGGCGGCTGCAGTCGCCGGAGAACCAAATTTATCATTTTAGATGTACTTTAATTGATTATTCGGAGAATCAATGTTAAAAACATCTACCAAACCGGGCTAACTGGGACGGATAAATCGAACTACTACTAATACTATAGCAGCACGCATCAAAAAAAAATTCCAGAAAACTAGGACGACCTAACAGGAGAGGGAAGAAACTAATACTAGAAGAGTTCCAGGTTCCGGATGGCTGATGAACTAGTGCGTGCATAGGGAAAAGGGATCGATACTGCTCACGAGACAAGAACGAATACCTTCAAATTCGCCTCGAACCGAGACGGAGGCTCCAAGAAACCTTCTTGCCGGCTGTGGGGGACGCGATGTGCACAGAGGAGGAGGAGGGGGAGGAGAGCAGGAGGACTGCCACACCCTACTTCTTCTCGGCGGCGAGGAGCTCGCGCAGGCGCAACAGATCGGCGACAGTGGAGGGAGGAGTAGGACGAAGAAGATGCGGGAAAGGAAGAAAAAACAAGCCAACACAAGAAAGAAAAATAGAGGGGTTGCCTTAAAAAAAATGAAAAATAGAAGGGCATTCTCGTAATTTCCTTGTTTGTATTAACAAAGTGTTTGACTGGTTGTAACTCCAAATGTCAACATTGGCTATTCATCCGTGCAGTCAAAGCAACAAATTTGCTTGAGCTATAGAGTGCGTTATAGAGAGCAGGTCCGGGCTAATAAATATCTATTTTTCCACGCGCACGTTTCTCATACCGCTAAATGGTGTATCTTTTGATAAAAATATTTATATAAAAGATACTTTAGAAAATTAGATTAATTCTTTTTTAGTTTATAATAGCTAATACTTAATTAATCATATACTAATGATGTTTTCGTTTTGCATGCGCTGCTAACTAGAATCTCAACCCATCCTCCCGAACGCGCCCTATTGATTTTCCTGAAAAGTTATATTTTTTATGTGCTAGTAATATATGTGACATTACAACAGATCATTTGATAATAGGCTATGACTCCATAGCGCTATGATCTACTCGATTTTTTTGTTTTTCTCTCAAATGGCATTTTCTTAAGGTTTTCCCCGCGGGCACAATATGTGGAGAAACTCGTAGTATAAACGGAAACAACTTGATATATGATTATTGGTGTAGTGGCGTGAATGCGTGGTTTCAGCCCCGTCAATCTATGTTCTCGACTATGGTGTGGCTTATATTTTCTTCTTAATAATTGACATCAAATTACGGATTTGCTGTCCAGTGTTTTTTATGGTTAGTTTTACTGGGAAACGCTGGAGGAAACCCCTATGGCAGTGTTTTTTTGTGTTAACAAAAAAGTATAGCACTTACAGTAAATTGCATTCATGACATGTGATTGCCAATGTTCCATGTGGTTCATTTCCATAATCAATTTGGAACCCACCCACAGTCATGTAACCTAACCACAAGATTTCATCCCAGCATAGAGGTATTTTGATCAAGGACCCGTAATTGCTTCTAGGAAACTTCTGAGAACACACTGGGATTGGTCTCAGGCTGCATGAACATGGCCAAAATATGAAAAGCGTCACCTTTGCATTTTGTTGAAACAAAACAAAAACAATTGAATCATAATCAAATGGAGAGGAAATAAAAAACTAAAATCAGCACCGGCGCACACTGAACAGAATCGCCATTCTTTTTTTCTTTTTGCAACATCGAAGAAAGACTATATCTACTTATCTGAGATTAAAAGTGTACTAATACCAAACACCATGTGTTCTATTGCAGAAGCATCTCTAATCTCTTATTTAATATTTTAGTACTCTTCAAGAGCAACAACCAGCCTGTTAAAAAAGGCAATAGATCATGTGGACAAAGAATGGAGAAATGCCCACACGTCTTCTTTACTGCAATGTAACGTGTAGAATTCCTCTCTCTTGATGTATATCAAAAGAAATGTATACATTAAATTGAATTAGAATCCAAGTGTGTTGTGTATAATTGATTTCTGCTTGTACTTTCCGTACCATAAAATCTGGTATATACACTTAGTTTGCTCAAGGAATGAGGACATCAGTATGTTTTCTTCACATTACAGAAGGGATTGAACATAAGTATGATCAGAGCTTCCTTGAGACACTAGAGTAAAGCCATCAAGGTGCCAAAACATTTCTATCAGGGTGTTGATCAGCCTACAGCCTTGGCAGTGCTGAACAGTTATGAATGCTGCCTTATGCTGATTAGCTCGATGTCGAAGATGAGTGTACCAAGAGTGGAACCCTCACCATTTGCCAGGCGTGTTGGGTTAAATATAGTAGTAAATAATCTCTGTCGATCAAAGAACTGCACCAGAAGCAGCAGAGAAAAATTAGGTTTTTTTCTCCATATTTTTTACAGTTACATCCTTTAATCTTGGATAAAGAATCAAAAGATGAGCATTCATATGTATGTGACTCTGTATTAACGCAAAAGGGACAATTTATAGATCAGTTTTGAATATTTGACACGTCCAACTAATAAAGGACATGTAGGAATTGCCAAGATTGGGAAAACTTCAGCTAAGCAACAGTAGCCTGGCATAGAAATCCAGAATTCCTGATAGCATGGAACTTTGTTGGAACAATACTTACATTAGGTGGAATAGGTTCTTGTGATGTGTTCTGATATCCCTGTGATGGTGGAATGATCACACGGCGAAGACCACCAACTCTCATGGACTTCACTGCTGCTTCAATACCTGGTATAACCTGAATAACTCATGCATAAGATCTAGGCAATATTGTCACCACCCAAAAACATTAAAAAACAAACATCCCAAAAAACATACCGTGCAGATGTCAGATAAAAGGGAGATACGACCAAGTTGACAATACCATAAAAACAAAAAAAAATCGTAAGGAGCACATCTAGGTCACAAAACTTGTTAAGTGTCATCTAGATCCCAAATTGCCACAACCCCTCTAAGATCCTAAGTGGCACTGATGTGGCATGCCACACAAACGATGACATGGCATTATTTTAAATCTACAGTGAATGATTTGTTAAAGATGATGTCACATCAACATCCGTGTGGCGTGTCAAGTAGGACCCCGAAGAGGTCGTGACAATTTGGGACCTAAATGACACACTTTGAGACTTAGATGCGCATTTTGAGTATAGGAGGATCTAGATAGCACAGGTGAACAAGTTTAGGGATTGCTTGTACACTTTAGTCTAAATTCTTCAAAAAATCTGAAGTGAGAATATGTATTCCAAACCAGAATATAAATCGACATCTTAAAATTAGACCTATGCATATCATAACCTCATAGGTCATTGGATGATATAGTTCCCCTTGTTTGTTACTTAGCCAGTAAAATTTCTCTGCATAACAAAAACATGAACCTCTTCTACATTATTTATAACTTGGGTGCGAGTTGTGTCTCAATTACATTATTTTAAACTCCTGAAGTAAAATAATAATGAGAAAATATAGCAGTTATCTGAATAATTGACCTTTCAGGAGTCCGTTTGACACTGCTACCACGCCATGTTGCTTTTTTTATGAACAATATAACATCAAAATATCGTAACCGCAAATTTTAGCGAGCAGACTTCAGAATGGAAGTATTCAAGATCTTGTATGTAAAATTGTAGATTGTAATGTAGTGTCAGCAATGTGACTCATTTCTTTGGAGTTTGAAAAGAAGTTCCGATGAAAATCTTGTGGCATTATCTCACTTTTCCAGCCCCCACGGTGAATACAAACGGCATCGGATCACCGGTCTCATCCTTGTGATCATAGGTGGAGTCAAAGCGCCACCCTTGCTTCGCTGCCAATCTGCCGTAGTAATGGATTGCAACCTTCATAGTTCACACAAGTAAACATAAGAAACTTTCAGATATCTTTCCCACGGAAACAGATAAACTGAATTTCAACCAGAAATTCAGACAGGCCCAGAGGTATTGCAAATAGCATCGCAAGAGAGTAATGGCTTCATCATAAGAAGCGAATTGAATCCGCCAATGCGATGATTTGCATCAGTTTCAAGTAGTTAATGCATCTCCAAGGTCCCCCACTAGTTTAGTCAAAACAAGAAAGGAGATAGCCCCAGATTCATTTGTGGAGAAAGGCGGCGCCTTTACCTGGTCGCCGTCGGCCGGGACCTCGCCTGAACCCTCCCGGAGTTCGAGGGCCTTCACGCCGCCGGAGCCGGGGATCTCGGAAAAGCTAGGGGCCGCGGCGGCGGCAGAGGCAGTGGCCGTGGGGAGCGTGGAGGCAGCAGAGGCGAGGAGGAGGTGCCTTCTTGCAATGGTCGGAGCATGCGCTTCGGCTACGGAGACCGGCTTGGTTTTCGGAGACGGCGGCGGCGGCACGACGCCGGCGGCCGGCGCGGCGACGGTCGACAGACTGACCATGGAGGACCATTAGTTTTTGCAATTTCTTTTTTTTTTTGGTTTGTTTTATTTTATACTACGTATGGTATTGAAGGTGTTTTTTACTCTTGATTGCTCTAACGGGGTAAAAAATCTGTTTTTTCTCGGTACTTACTTTTTTTTCCTTTCTCGCGCTCTTTCTCTATCCCCGACGGTTCGACTGCATGCCCACGCCCAACCTCCATGCCCTCCATCAATCGTCCGTCTTCGCCATCCTTCAGACGCCTCCATCTGCGCACCGACGGCGTCCTCGCCGTTCAGCCACCGTTGGAGTTGAAAAAAATTGCAGGAGTCATGCCTCTATGAAAACTAAATCTAAATATGTGAGCAATGTTAAATTAGAAAAGGTTTACAAGGATAATTATTTTGGGATAGTTTCTAATATAGTAATTTTAGAAATTATTTTTGGTAATATCTCGAAGATGCTCTTAATGGTTTAATGTGTAGTGTGACTGATCCGATAGAAAGACTTATATTGTGAAACGAAGGCAGTATAACATTAATCCTATAAAAAAATTCGGATATAGAAAAATCTCTAATTTTATTAGCCACAACTAAACAAAAGTGTTTCATATTTATAACAAAAACAAGGCTTATAGCTAAGTGCAAATGGACCCTTAAGTTTCTAAGTAAATTGACTATTTCAAAGATCTCACATTGTCATCCCCGAGCATCTCCGCAGCGACATTTTTAGCTTCCATTCAAATATTTAGTAATTTGGTTGTTACTCCTTTATGAGAAATTAAAATGATGGATCGTTTGTTGGAGATGAGAGGAGGTTGATTATGTTTAGTAATTTAAATGATTGCTTTTAATTTTTTGCCACTCTCACTTAATTCCTTTCACAGCTACAGTAAGAGAAGAGTGACAAAAGATTTACCACTCACTATGTGGCAAATAGTTAAATTTCCCGATGAGAAAAGATTGATTATGTTTTCATCCATGTATATTATACTCCCTCCTATTTTTTATATATGACGTTGAACTAACCAACGTCATATATTTAATCATGGAGGGAGTATATGGAGAAGTTTGATGGGTTAGATTGTGTTATTTTCTACATATAATCGATTTGCTTGTTAATGCAAATTATATAATAATTAATTCTATTGTTTATATCTTTAAATAACTATCATAAGAATTAGATAATCTATATTTCATCCTTCATCGATAAAAGAATAACATGCCCTATATCCTATCTTCTTGCCTTGCATAGATTAATCAATTTATATGACAATGAGCTAACCAATTATATCCATAGTATGTTAAGTAGATTTAATATCTTTTACAATTTCATTGGTCAAACATACCATAATTCATAAACCGTACTCTCTCCACCCCAAAGAAACAAACAGGTCATAGGTAATAAACCATACGATCTCATTTGTCAAATCTACAAATCTATTCAGTTCGTAACAACAGTACTGGCATTTAGTTATAGAATTATTTATTTCAAACAGATAGAGTAGACACTAGAACATACAGTTAGGGTATTCCGTATCAAAAAAGTGGTTTTTATAACTCTACATAGCCTACTTTAACATTATGAAAATAGTATTAAGAGATAAAATAAGATAAATTATCTTTAGCTATATGGTTTATGGACTAGTCATATGAATTAAAATATATTATCTCAATCTTCTCTTTCTCCTGAGTTAGAACTATTAGATACTATATAATTTATGGGTCCTAGCTTATACTCCTTTTATCTCTAAACGTTTGACGCCGTTGATTTTTTTAAACACGTTTGACTATTCGTCTTATTAAAAAAATTTACATAATTACTAATTATTTTTATATTATTTTATTTATGATTAAATATATTTTTACCCATAGGTTTACATATTTGACAAAAAGATTTAAATAAGACAAATAGTTAAATATATATATAAAAAAGTCAACAACATTTACGAACGGATTTAGTATTTATTATTACTATTTCTATAAGTTGTGCAAATTAAAATAATAAAAGAGCACTGAGATCCCATCTATCTCTCCGTCTTGCTGTGCTGCAGCAGCACAAAGACTTCGCTGCGGTTGGCTAATCCGGACGCCGCATTATCCCCTCCCCGTCCCTCATCCATCCACGCCCAACACCACGACGCCATAAGCACGAGCGCCAGCAGCAAAAGCACGACGACCCAGCCACCCCGCCTCAGCTCGGGTTGTTTCTTTGTTTACAAAAATCTCTTCTTTGCTGCCCCCGCATCTTCCTCGGAGGAGATGGCGCCGCCGCCGCCGCCGCTGAGATGCGCCGCCACCACCGCGCACCTCTCCCTCCTCGGCTCCCCCACCTGCCTCGCGCGCCCGCGCCGGAGGTGCCCCGTGCGCGCCGCCGTCGCCGTCCAGGCCGAGGCGCAGCCCAAGGTCTCGCTCATCCGGATTGGCACCCGCGGGAGGTGATCAGAATCGGTCCACCCTTTCTTTCTCTGTTAATTTTGGGGTTTTGGGTGGTAGTCGTGCCGATGGCTGGTAACAAAAAATCGCGTATTTAGCTGCTAAATTGGTTGGATTTGGAGTCGCAGTGTGGTGGACGTGCCTACGAGATCTTGTGTTTCCCTCTTCCTTCTTCTTTTTTTCTTTCCCTTGGGAATTTGGGTGCTGAGTTGTCACTCTGACTCGACTGCGTAGGCATTGCGAGCACTGGTTCAATACAGTTAATTGAGATCTTTTTTATGGTATTTTGGATCAATGGTGCCTTGCCATTGTTAACTTTAATTGTGCTAAAGAATGAACTTTTTTCAGTAAGCAAAAGTGGACTTTTGATGTCTGATGTGCGATTGTTGGTCAACACGACAGGTTGTGTTGTTTCTGTTATAATCTAGCTGGAAGTTACATGTGGTTGTTTGCACAATTCTAGACTTGAGATGCCCTTTTTCTTATGAACTTCTGATTTTGACTTGGAATTCCTGTAAAAATTGCAACCCATACTCTATGAGAAATTCACAGGAATTGTTGTGCTTACCCTCTTTTCAATTTTGGCTTGAAAGTGACTTTATGCTTGTACGAAAAAAAGGGATTTTTTAAATTACTTTTCGTGTGATGGAGTATCTTACTTGAGATATGCAAGTATGTAATTCATATTATTGGATATGTAGGACAGTCCTCTTGCACTTGCACAAGCTCATGAAACCCGAGACAAACTGAAGGCCGCACACTCGGAGTTAGCCGAGGAGGGGGCTGTTGAGATTATCATCATTAAGACCACAGGAGACATGATCTTGGACAAACCTCTGGCAGATATTGGAGGAAAGGGTTTATTCACCAAGGAGATTGATGATGCACTTTTGCAGGGAAGAATCGACATTGCTGTTCACTCGATGAAGGATGTTCCAACATATCTACCAGAAGGCACAATATTGCCTTGTAATCTCCCACGAGAAGATGTGAGAGATGCATTCATATGCTTGACTGCAAATTCTCTTGCGGAGCTTCCTGCTGGCAGTGTTGTTGGTAGTGCTTCTTTGCGTAGACAATCTCAGATTCTCTACAGATATCCATCCCTTAAAGTAAGTAGACTTATACACATTCATGACTCTATGTATTGGTAGTGTTTTTGGTAGTGCTTCTTTGCATAGATTTCTATTGTGAAAGGGTTATCCATATCACCTTTGTAAAAAAGGTAAATTATGTAACTAGTAGGGGCCTAATATTAGTGAATGCTTTTCAGGTTGTTAACTTCAGAGGAAATGTTCAGACACGCTTAAGGAAACTCAAAGAAGGAGATGTCCATGCTACATTGTTGGCACTAGCTGGACTAAAACGGTTAAACATGGCAGAAACTGCAACATCTGTATTATCAGTGGAAGAAATGCTTCCGGCAGTTGCTCAAGGTGCTATTGGAATAGCTTGCAGAAGCAATGATGACACAATGGTAGGGATCTAATGCTTTTTGCTTGTAGATTAGAAAAAATCATAGAAGCTGCATGCAGAATGCCATACCCAAATTTAACTCAAACCTTTTAATTCTGGTAAACTGACAAGTTCAAGCACATCTTGTCTTTCTTCTTTTTCTTTCTCAGCTGTGCCACTCATGCTGTTAACTAATGACACATAATTGTTCACAAATCTGATGACCTTGTCAAGCAGCTCTTCACATTTTCATTTACCTAGTGCAGCCTTGATCCATTTGTTTGCTACTCTTTATCCTGACCATATGTTACTTATTTTAAATATTTAAACAATCAATAGACAAAAAATTCTTTTAGAATATTCTCATGTCAGCCCATATTTCTGCTCTGTTATTGAGATACACACATGCCCTGTACAGCTATGCAGAATGAGGCAGCTGCTTGCATGATCTGTTCTTCTTCTTTTTTTGATGCGCTGCAAGCTAAAGATTATATGAGGCATCTCTCTCTTTGCCCCTTCTTTTGCAGATGAATTACTTGTCCTCATTGAACCATGAAGATACCAGATTAGCTGTTGCATGTGAAAGAGAGTTCTTGTCAGTTCTTGATGGCAACTGCCGAACCCCAATTGCGGCATATGCTAGTCGTGACAAGGATGGGAACTGTTCATTCCGAGGGCTATTGGCTTCACCCGATGGGTCTATAGGTATCCCCTTTCTTTCAATAAAATCTATGATACAGAACACCTGTATTTTATCATTGAATTAAATTGTTTTTCTTGTGATGCTGTTTACAGTATATGAGACTTCAAGAACTGGACCTTATGATTTTGATGTCATGGTTGAGATGGGTAAAGATGCTGGCCACGAGCTGAAAGCAAAGGCTGGCTCTGGCTTCTTTGATAGCTTGCAATGAAATCATAAATCCACCATTGCCAAGTAGATCGTTGAGTGGATTATTTTGATTTTTTTTTTTAATATTCTCCTAGTTCTGCTAGAGGATTGTACCACAATGTTGAGCTGTCTCATTCAGATCTGTATTTTGCCGGGAAACATTCATTCAGATCTGTATCTCGGTTCTGTTAGCAAGGTGAGCTAGAAATTTAGAACCCACCGTTTTTAATCCCCTTGTATTTCCATCGAATTCTGGAGGAGGCTTTTGCGGCCAATATGTTGTAACTTTGTAATTTGATGTAATCCTGCAGGTGCTTTGTTTTAAGAATAATTCAATTCTGAAATTGTTTCTTAAACTTTGGAGAGAGTCCGTTCCATACCACTAAGTTTGTCCCGGTTCAACCAATCTGCCACTGAAACTGTCCATTTTTATAATATACTGCTAAGTTTATCAATTGTTCCAATATACCATTGAAGAAAAAATACACAAAATGTCCTTATAGACATACACGGTTAACAATTAATTTATTCCATTATAAGTTTCAAAAGAAAATTTGTGTAGCCTCCTTGCTTAATATAAGTTTGTGTACAAGTATTTTGTTTTTTTCATCACTATTTTTTTGTAAATTATAAATTATCTTTCATGCATTTTTGTGAGGAATTTATTTCTCATATGCTACATAGAATGTACATTTTGTGTTGCTATTATTGATGTAAATCATCTTTTATATGCTATATAAAATATTTTGTGCTATTATATTTTAAGTGATTCCTCCCTCATTCCACACAAAATAACTTTTCAAAATAAATATTTTTTTGATATATATAGTAAACTTCTATCTTGTGAAAGGAGGCAACGCCCAAAAAAATCATAATTTTCCGAACTTCAGTGTGTACTTTTGAAAATACCTGATCAATGATATATTTTAAAACAATTGACAATTTTGGCAGTGTATTATAAAACATGACAATGTTAGTGGCAAATCGTTAAACCGGAATAAACTTATAGTGGCATAGATTATATTATCTCAACTTTTTGTCATTGAGTACGGTTAAACATACTATGTCAACCGGAGCTGATGGAAATGCTTACTGATGCATATAGAACTCATCAGGTCAACTATATGTATATTTGCAGCTATACTATCTAAGAAATTTTCCACGTTAATACAAGTCAAAGGAGTATCTTTCCCAAAATATTACAGCACGGTAAGTACCAGGACATATGAACTGGTTTACTGTCCAAACATTACAGGTCACTGATATACTGAATGTCTGAATAACAGATTCAGGTAAAAATGGAGTTCAGAGTCCTAAGCTAAAATTATTCAAAAGTGGTAGTACATTTGATGCGAAGTTTCTTGCTTGAGTATCTGCATCCACAAGCTCACAGATGGTCTCTTTTTCAGTTGGAACTTGACATTGAAATACTAGATTGCTTGCTAGATGGGTTGATAGTCAGGATGGTTCACCTGCTGGAAACTACACGCTGAATAGCTAGCTTCTTTTTCTTAATGCTGCAGTCATATCATGTGAAATCGCAGCATCGTTATGTCATGAATCCCTGTTAACTGCTCTGATTCTGCATTGCTGACATATTGGCCATCTCTTCGGCGGTCACTGGCTTGTGCACCTGAATTAACAGAAAGGCAAAAACTCTAGTTAGCCAAATTGCCCTTTCAGTAAATAAGTATGATGTCCTAGTATGTATAGTGTATTACATCAAATGAAAGGAAGATTGGGAAAACAAACTATAGGTGTTCTACAATGCTCTTTACTGGTAGCAGAGTCAATCTAGCCTATTTATTTTTTCTAATATAATGGATCATATTTATTTATACTACCACATCAACTACCGGTAGTAGAACATTTTCTTTTCTACTAGCAGTAGAACTTCAAATGAACGGTCAAGATTCTTCTACCGACAATAATATTGGTAGTGGAATATTACCAGTAGAGAATACTATAGCTAATCTCAACAAATTAGCAATATGTTCATCAAATGTAGAGTAAGCACAAGAAGGTGAAGAACTCGATTTTACCAAAAAGAATAAAACAGAACTGCCTCTAAGTCAAGCATTGAATAATGGAGACTAGCATGTCATAGTTTAGACAGAATTATAATATTTCAGAAGTATCCAACTTGAAAGATAACATTACCGGTGATAGGGCGTCAAACGAACTACACCAATTATTTCTGTTACACCCCTATAGCTAGGTGGTTCACATTAATCCACCGATCAATTGAGGACTAATAGAAAGTAATGAACCGAAGGAGACTAGTATACAAGCACAACACACACTTCACAAAATGATCAATAAGTCCTTTGAAAAATAAACTTACAGCATTCGCAACAGTTAGCAAATGAAAGCACCGCGGTAGGGGATCCTCTGCTGATGGTGTGGTGTCATGATTCCAATATGTTATGTTTTGGAATTTTGCACGGGATTTGAAATTGCTAACCTCCCCCTCCAAGTTCTGCATATCCTTTCCTCCACTCGTCTTCTCCAATATATAACCTACAAAGAAAAAGTTGGTAGAACCACCACGAACTTGATCAACATAAGCAGACACTTAATTCAACTTTCATTTGCTACTACAGATCCATCATTGTCATTACTACTAGATGTCTAGATTTATGCCTGTAAATGAGCTTGACCACGATACTCTCTCTAGTGGTAGCATTCTACTACCAATATTATCATAAGCTCGATCGTTGATGTAAAGTTCTACTACCACTACAAAAAAAAATATTCTACTACCAGCAGTTATTATGGTAGTATAAATATATCAATGCATTGAATTAGAAAAAAATAAATTGTCTAGATTAATTCTACTACAGTAAACTCATTTAGTACTGTACCAAAATCTGAATGACATGAATCGACCAAAAAAATCAAACCAATTCAAGAAACATACTTTCCACAAAATGATGGAAAGATTGGCAGAACGAATTAGCAACATGTTCATCGGTTGCTGTTTCGCAATTTGGTGCGCATTGGTATGAATCGACGAAAAATCAAACCAATCCAAGAAACGCACCTTGGTAGCCGTCCGGGAGCGCGATGGTGGCGCCCTGCAGCTTCCTCCCGCGGAAGCTGGCCTCCTCCACCTCCACGCCTGCGCGCGCGCAAACACACACGCGCACACACACACACACGCATCGATTCCTCAAACGAGCAGGCAGCAAGAAGAAGAAGGCGAGATCCTCGCGGCGAGGCTGCCGTCGCTTCAGGGATCAAGAAGAAACGCACGCACTGACTGACTGACCTGTGTCCTTGGGCTTGAAGTAGTCCGAGACGGCGGCGGCGCCATTCTGCCTGATGCCGCAGGGGAGGAGGTGCACCCTGCCGAGGTCGGCCGCCACCGGGGACAGGTCGACGGCGGCCGTGACGGCGGCGGCGGCGGTCTCTTGCTCCATGGCTCGCTGTTGCTGTCCACTGCTGGGATTGGCCAACTGGGCTTCTTTTTGGTTAGATAAGCCCATCAAATTTATTCATACTCAGTCAGCCCAAAAGAATTAAAAATAATATTATCTCCGTTACACGTTACAAGTGGTTTTGGATATACAACAATTGTATGGCTAAAATCTCTTTCTCTTATATTATAATATCCTAATTTTAGCAATAGTAATAATAGCACTAATAGTAATAGCAGTAGTAATAATGGCACCAATAGTAATAACAGTAGTAGTAGTAACAGTAGTAATAAGAGTAAAGAGGAGGAGGAGTAGTAGTAGTAACAAGAACAATATAAAAATAGAAGATGGTAACTTTTGACAGTTATTTTGGCCCTGTTTAGTTCTAAAATTTTTTCCCAAAAATATCACATCGAAGCTTTGGACATTTAATGGAGTATTAAACATAGATAAAAGAAAAAAAACTAATTGCACAGTTATAGGAGAAATCGTTAGACGAGTCTTTTGAGCCTAATTAGTCTATAATTAGCCATAAAGTGCTATAGTAATCCCTATGTACTAATTACAGATTAATAGTCTTGAAAGATTCGTCTCGTGGTTTCCGGACGATTATGAAATTCGTTTTTTCATTTGTCTTCAAAAACCTTTTTGACATCCAGTCAAATATCCAATGCGACATCTAAAATTTCTTTTTCGAACTAAACGGGGCCGGTTACATAGAATCGCCACGTGATGTGGCTGGTAACATGGCGAAATCACTGCTCAATCAGCGTACATGTGAAAAGCTTAGAACGGTTTCATGCGTTGGTCTAAAAAATCAATTGTCATAAAATTAAAAATCTACACTAGAGAGATGAGACGATGAACTTATGTATACAGACTTTTTATAAAAAGTGCTCACGCGTTGTAACGGGGAAATCTAAAATAATTCATAATTGCAACGTCGGTCTAAAGAATAGCTATGAGTTCACAAATTAAAACAATAATTTCCAAAATTAAACATCAAGTCCAGAATTAAATTATCACATTGGTTGATGGAACAAACAAAATATCTAATTGATGCATATATATCTAACCTTGGTAGAGAAATAGTATTTTAGACAGTGGTCTTTAATTGGTAGGAATTATTGGTAATAGCACTAAGCTGACGTGGAGTTAGTCTGATTTTTTTTCCGTTGGTTTTGAAGGCACAATGTAGGCTCTTTACAAACGTGAAGTGGCTGGCAAGCATGTTGTTACATGATTTATGTGCATGTTTAAACATTGCGGTAGAGTCTATTAGGGCATGTTTAATGGGCTCTATCTCAAGCCACGTCACTTGAAAAAACTGACTCATGCTAATTAATTTCTCGTTCGCATTCCATCTGATCAGCGTCTCTTATCAAAGCAAATTTTCTGATTGTCTCCTCGTTTTATACGCCAAGAGTCGACGTTTTACTGACTCCATGCCACACAATCACTTTTCTCTCGCCTATCAATCACTTTTCTCTCTCCTATCCTCTCTCTTCCACGTTAACGAGCATGCAGCGATAGAGACGACAATTAGAGCCCTTTGTACGTGCCCTTAGAGCACATATAAAGGTGTTTATTAGCTAACTCTCAAAATCATTACGTAAGCAAATTTGGTGACGTGGAAGGCTGCATGGTATTATTATTGTTGTTGTTAATTATATTTATATTTAAATTTTGTTTGGAAAAAGTAAATATAAATGATGAAAGGCCGCATATCTTTAAAAAAAAGAGATGTGCAATGCCCTAGCTAAAAGGAAAAACAATTAAAGTGATGCGATGCGTAGACGCGACAGCTTAAGAAAAGGTTAAATGACAGCGCTTGATCACAATGAGGATCTGATTCGGTCGACGCGCTTGTCTTGGCTACGAGATGCTAATTTTGTCTCTAGGCGCCACTGCTGGTCAATTTTCTAGTTTAGTATTATTTCAGAGGGTGGTTTTTGATAGGGCTGTAGGTTTCAGATGGCAGACAACTCGATCCTCAACGAGGTGGAATACCAGATCATCAACAACAACAAGTTGATGCTGGACGACAACATTGTTAGTCACCATGTGGAGAGATCCCAAGTGCGACAAGCTTATCCTAGGCTCCATCAACAAGAACTATGTCGACATAGAAGAGTGCATGTCAGGTACACCTGTACTTCGTACCGTCACATGGTTTGGTTTCGTCACGTTGAAATTAGGATTGGTGTGTTTAATGAGTTATCTTCCTGTGTTATTCTGAAATAAAATTAATTCGGTCTTAATTTGGTTTGGTTTAATTATAAGAGCAAGGTTAATAATATAGGCAACAAGCTGGCTATAATACTTCTTATAGTCCACTCACATAGTGGTTAGCTCTTCATCTTTAATGCAAGACCCACATGTCTCTGTCACGTGTGTCTTGGTTCTTGTGTATAAGCTGGCTACTCTTCCCCTTTCTTCTTCACATCAGCATTTAGCTGGCTTATAGCCTGTATTATACTTGCTCGAATGGGTGTAGATATAGATATAGGTATAGGTACCACTTCACTTAAGGCCTCATCCAATGGTTATCTATAAGCTATCTATAAGATATACTATATAATTTTTAATAGAAGAGAGATAAAAGCTATCTCTTAATTAAGAGATAGTCTCTTGCATATATTTTAATGTCAAGTGAGGATGAATGGTAGGGTCATTTGTATTATGAGCTATTTGCTAAGAGCTAGACCATCGGAGAAGTTGTCTTTTAAAATGCTTAGAGATAATATGCTATCTTTATTGTTGGAGGTGGCCTAAGTAACATATTAATAATATTAGAAACTCTTTCCCAAGGGAGCAAATATTTTATTTTATAAAACGGTCGTAATTTCGGTAGGGTAAAAAGGTGTTCAGATCCAAACGAGGGACGGTGGCGGCGGCGCGTCGAGCTCCGGCGGCCGAGGGGTGAGTTCCAGTTGACCCCTGTTCCCTTTTCTGCCATATTCGGTTGATTTCCCCTTCATCCTCCTCCCTTACATGGCTACGCTCGTTCTGATTCTACTGCTGTTAGGGTTTCCGAACAGATCAGGGTCTCAGGGAGGGCCATGTCGTCTCTGCTGCTGCGCTCGTCGGCCGTCCGTCGCGCTCTTTCCGCGGCCTCCCGGGAACATGGGCCTTCCTTTCGCCGTGCCATCTCAGCGGCAGCCACCGCGTCCGGAGGAGGGTTGGAAGCTGCCGTCGCCCGCGGTCCAACCCTACCGTACCGGTGCCGCAACCTCACAGTACACAGCAGAGAAAAGGTTAAGCTTTCCATCCACCCGCAGTTTCCAGATAAAATCCCCACCTTTTCGCTTAAGTTTAAGCCAAAATTTGAATTTTAAAACTTAAAGTTGATTTTAGGTTCTTTCATGGTAGTTTATTTTTCATCCTTCGTTTCTAGATAGCTAAGAATAAGAATATGTATATCAAAGTTTTACTCACAAATCTCATGCTTAAAGAAGAAGCAAAAAGACGAGGCACAGAGTTGTTAGTGAATTTCTGCGTGAATGTTGTGAGGATTTTCAGATAGAGAGGGTGGGGGTGGGTTCAAGCCTTTAGCATACATTTATTTTACTTTTATGCTTCTCTGCATTGTTATTATTAATGCACTTGTTTTACTTTGATCATTTACCTTGGTAGTATTGTTAAGGCTATTGTTTTGGAAATCTCGGATCAAGAGTGAAGTGATGGGGTAGAGTTTACTTTCCTGGTTGAAACTATTACTTTATGGGCTTTAAGTGACTCTTCAACCTAAAACTTGGTGCTGGTGCAGCAGGATTATCAGGCTATAGTTGGGACATCTCGACACGGGAGAGTTGGTTGGATAAGAGGGAAAATATCTAGTAATAGATTTGTTTGCATAATGGAATCACTTGCCAATTATTCGGTACAAGAGTTCTTACTTAGGAGTTAGGAATGCCCTGTCTGCTGGTTATGGAAAGGACAAACTACTCAAATAATTCTGCTCTAGTCTGTCCATCTCTCTCCCTAGCACGCCGATGGCAGTCACCTCACTGTGGATTATGGTCCATAACTGAAACGTAGTGGCTACCTGACATCCTGATCAGTAACACATAAAGAAAATGGTCAGTTTGGTAGATCAAATGCAAGCATACGATTTCTGCAATTGATTTAAGTAGAAGGAGAAGGAATGAACAAAAGAACTGCCAAAAAAATAATTGCACAGGCACTCTTTCTTTTCTTTCCGTACCTATCTCCCTAGTATGGTTAAATATCTTCCTTGTTCCTTCCAGTAGATAAATCGGGCCTTACTCATCCCCTCATCTATTACTCCCTGCGTCCCTTACTCATCTAACACACTGTATGAGATATAAGTTGTGATTAGATTAAGCTGATGCTTTGGTTGACTTTTAAAGTTAAGAGATTGTCTAGCTTGTTTATCATACAAAGAAATTCTGTCTCCCTACTAGGGATGGCAATTTTACCCATGGGTTCGAGTATCCGTGGACACCCGACCCGATGGGTATGGGCATGGGGTTAATTTTTGTGCCTGTGGGTACGCCCTCCCGTAACCCGAAAATCTAGCCGGATTTTATATTATACCTGTGGGTAACCCATGCCTGGCCCGAACTTCATGTAGATGTTGATTTTGGTCCATCTCTCATACCTATTTTCCATTGACCCGAAAATCTAGGTTCCACTGCATGTCTGCATGATGCTCACCAAGCTCGGTGAGACTAGAGATGGTAAGAACAGCCAGGTAACTGGAACAGAAAGGAGTAAAAAAGATATTAATTTAAAAGTGAAGGCTCTTCCATTGGCCGGAATAAGTGAGTGCTTATGGGGAACTTTTAATGTGTTTAAATCAAACGTCAAAATTGAGTGGTAGTGACACTATTATTTCCTTTTGTTGTAGTTTATTACCCCCATGATTTCTACTCTTTCTATATCAGGTAAATGATGATGAAAGATTCTGTTGAATAAGTAGTGCCGAGTGGATCTGTATTGAAATTATATTGCACTGGTTCTGTTGTTTTTGTTACTATTAATTAACACATCTTGTTAAGCCTGAAACCTCCTAGCTGCTGTTGAGAATTCCTGCTAAGAATATCATGAATAAATATTATTTAACTAACTCTTGTGGTATGCAGATGAATCAGCCACTTAATGTGGAGAATATAGACTGTGCATTGGACAAATTATTTATTGTGTGTGGGGGCATTAGAGTGTAAGAATCCATCCATAGTTCATTTAGATGCACTCCTAATGACATCAGTAAAGCCTTATACATCTTTTAATACAATTGGATGCAGTCTTGCTAAGGAGAGGAAACCAGTGAGTCTGTTTGTCTGGTGGGCGTATGGGGTTGGTCCTATTATTGTTGCTGGGGCGGTTGCAAAGGCTGCAAAGCACTCTGGAGTGACTCAGCCATGTGATAATAATAGGTATCATTATTCTTGTTTGTCTTTTGAATATCATCTTTTTTTTAATTATAGATATCTTTCTGCGTCGAATTAGAAATATTATGGCGTGCATATTAACATTCATCCATGGTCTTTTGTGCATGCAGAATATAGCTAACCTGTCAGTTGGCGAGCAGACGTGGTGCACAAGGACTGGAACTTTTGCTTTGGCTGTGTCGCGAGACGGACGGCAGGATAGTCTGTCCCACTCGTCTTATGATCTCAAACAAGGAAATATCTAACTTAAAATTATGTAAACTATGTTTTTACTGCATATGGTGTGGGTGAGATTAAACCTAATCCCTCCCTGAAAACGAGCCAGCCATACTCTAAGAGCAACTTCAACAGTTACCCAAATTATGTTTCCTAAATCTGCTGGTTTAGCAAGTTTGTAAACAATATGATAAAGGAAAAATTGTTTTATCTCTAACGGTTAGAGATATTCCATTTACCAAAAACACATTAAGTTATCAAAACGGTCGGTTGGAAGTTGAGGGATTGCTATCTCTGTTGTCGCTCTCATCGCCCATTGCCATCTCTGTTGTCGCTCTCATCGCCCCAAACAGTGGTACCCGCGTCGTGCTCTCTAGCGGCCCACACGTTGGGCTACTCCCGGTGCCTTAGATCCTTGAGAAATAGAGGAGCTATGAGTGCGGTCACAACCTCTAATGTTCCAAAAGAGATAATTCGTTACTTGCACCAGAGACCTTAGTACCGTGTTAACTCCAAAAATTTCCTTCTTTTGATAATGCTACCCACACAGTCACGGCTCCTATCCGGTCACCGGGTTAAACAATTGATTCTTCCGCAGCCGCCTCTACAACGAGACCGACACGCTGGACCCGGCCTACGCCGCCGCGCTCGAGGAGCAGTGCCCGATCACCGGCGACAACGACGCGCTCTCCTCGCTGGACGACACGCCGATCACCTTCGACACCGACTACTACCAGGGCCTCACGCACGGCCGTGCGCTGCTGCACACGGACCAGCAGCTGTACCAAGGCGGCGGCGGCGGCGGCGACGACGACCTCGTGAAGTACTACGGCGAGAACCTGGACAAGTTCTGGGAGGACTTCGCCGCCGTCATGGTGAAGACGGGCAACCTGAGCCGCGCCGGGGCAGAGCGGGCGACGGCGGCGGCCGGGAACGGGCCTCGGCGGCAGCGGTACGGCGGGTGGTGGCGGCGGCGGCTCGGCCACTAGACCGCAACTCGGCCACGCCGTCACTCCTCTTTTCGTCGCAATTGAATTTTTTGGGCGGTGGCGCGAGAGAAACTCAGCATAGTATTTTCTGGATGTCAAATGAAATCAGTATTTTCATATATACTTGGCAAACTTTTAAAGACAATTTTTTTATAATTTAATAAAAAAAAAACAGAGATAGAAGGTTAGGATGGGAAAGGGTTGAAGTTGCTTTAACATCGCCATCGCCGTCACATTTTCTTTGTTTCGACCGACCAGTTTTTACTGATGACCAGTTATGCCGCATATGACTAACTGTCTGTTTTATTTTATTTTATTTTTTGTCTTTTTCGGGGGGGCTGCCTATAGCCATATCTTCTATTGAATAGAAAACCCCTGGAATCAGGAAGGGGGTGAGTTTTTGCTTAATTTGGTTACCTTTAAGAAAATCTGGTTATCCAAAGCTCTGAATTAGTACACCGTAAAAAGCTCGAACGACTAGTTCGGTTTCTGTTGGTTTGGTCTTTGGTCATGACCGAAATATGCAACAATTTGAGGGGATAAAAAATTAAGCAACTTACAATAAAATTTTGGTGTCATTTTCTTAAATTAAATAGCACATGATAATAACAAACGATGTGCAATAATTTGCCAAGATCATAATAATAGTGGCTCTTTCTTCTATCTCATGCTCTAAAAAATGTAGCTATATGGTCTATTTCCTGATTTTGGTTAATTCGGTTATTTTGATTAATCAAGATTGATGACCAAATTAATTGAATTAATTTTGGTTTGTGAAAAATGCTAACCGAAAACTTTGGTTGAGTTATGTTTGGTTCCTTGGTCTTGGTTATTTTTCCAGACCTCTACACAGAAAGATACAACTGAACTATTTGATTACCTTATGAGTCATGCAACACATCCCAATCGACCCAATATAGACCAGGGTTTGCAATATCATGATAATCATGGTGATAATCAGTCATACCGCCAGGACACGATAATGGTAAATCGTAGTTTGATTCGATGGAGATCTTGAGAATTCAAAATTTTTGAAAAAAGTTAGAAGAAAAATCCAAAAAATATCACGATAATCATGAAGTATATCGATAATAGCGACATATCACACCAATTTTCACGTGAACCCACGATTATTGTTATCGCAAAAACCGCCATGGTTATCGTCACACATGTCGCAATTATCGTATTCACCAAAACCTCATGATATCTACCGCGCGATAACCGCTCACTGCCATGCGGTTTGACCCCAAAACCGTGGTGATTTTATTTTAACAAATTGAATTTAAATTTGTTTGGTTTTTTATGGTTACCGTCAATATTCTTGACATCCGTTTTAGTTTATGAAACGATAAGTAAAACCCAGACCTCCCCTTTCTTTCCACTGCCCTACTTCCCCGTCTTAGGTGGTTAGGGATGGCAAAATCCCCGATGGGGGAGGGCCCCGACAGGGACTGGCCCCAACGAGGCCAGGGTTGAGGGACAGTTTTAACCCGTGAGAATCCCCGCAGGGCCCCAAAATATAAAAAAATAAAAAGTGAATTCTCACTTCCTAGTAACCTACTAAGGCACTAACCCACTATTGGGCCTAGCCCATAGCGACGAACAGCCTAAACCGGTGGACCATGGAGAGTGCAAGCAAAAGTTACAAAACCCTAGCAAGCTAGGACCCCACTCGCCCGCCACACTCCATCGACTCGGCCTGCCCGTCTCCGCCCTTGCCGGTTTGCCGCAACCTGCGCCCTCTGCCGGCTGTCAGCCGCCTCGGTCGGTCTGCCCTCCCCCCCCCCCCGCCTCTAGCCGACGCCGATCGGTTTGATCTGTGCATGTCAGTGTGTTAACGCAATCTAGGACTTAGAAAATTTAGTGAGATGTTTGCTCACTAGTTTTTAGGGATTTTGAGGTCCTGTTCGAGGGCGGGGACCATTTTCCCCCTATTTGCATTTTGGGGCTGGGGCCGAGGGCGTTCTAGCACTCCCCACCCCCGCGTTGCCAACCGTATAGGTGGTGGCTCCTCTTGATCTGTGCTTGTCTACAGGGTGAGTGAGATATTATATAGTAAGTGGAATGTCTAGGGCAGTATTTAAATTTATTTGAACTTGTACGGATACTTTCCGTAAGGAAAAGACATATGAAATTTATTATAGAAGTAAGGTAACATGTTTTAATTGTAAAGTAGTATTCGTGTATATGCTAAAAAAATCCACTAATAATAGATTTTACGTGTAAACTAGGTAGCCAATCTAGGCCGCGTTCCGGCGAAATTTTTTATTTTCTAAACCCTTTTAACAAATAATTTTATTACTAAACCTCCGGAAAAATATTTTCATCGTATGAACCTTTTGGCCACGCCACCAACATTGACGTGACGAAACGGCTTGCCATGGTAAGACCGTCACGCCATGCTACGCCGACTAGGTTACGTGGCAGCGTTGTCTTGCCACGCCACCAACACTAGCGTGGCCAAAAGGTTCAGTTTTGGAAAAAATTGTCCGATTGTTTAGTAAGAAAATTACATGCTAAAAATATTTATTTAATAAAAAAATTTCCGTTCGGTCGGGGGTATAAGTTATCTAAACCCCTCGTTTTCCGCGCACACTTTTTTCGAACTGTTAATCGGTGTATTTTATTACAAAAGATTTCTATAGAAAAGCTGTATTAAAAATCATATTAATATATTTTATATTTTTAAAATAATTAATAATCAATTAATCATGTAGCCCATTCTACCGAACACGCCCTATTCATTCACCGCAGGTGAAAAGGATTTATGGGCCGGACCTCGTCACAGGATTTGCAGATCCGAAAAAACTTTTGGCCCAATAGAGTGAAAGGAATAAAAGGAGAAGGAACCGAGGAAGAGGAGAGAGCAGCCGCAGATAGAGAGAGAGAGAGAGGAAGAAACCCTAGGTAAGGTAAGGTGGCGAGTACCGAGGAAGCATCGATCGGTATTTGCCCCTTCCGCTGAGGTCGACCATGGCGGCGGCGATGCGTCGTTTGGCTGTTTCCCTGAATCCACGGATCTCTCTGCTTCTCCAACCCCATCACACACCCGCTGCTTTCTCGACGTGGACTCCTCGGCATCCTGAGGTTGATCCCACGCCCATCTATCTGCGAGTGAGTATGATCTGTATCTGTATCCTAACCATCTATTTTAATTCTATCTTGTTTACGATTTTAATTTTTATCTATCGCATGCAGGTTATGGACAAGATTGAGGAGATGAAGACGGCTCCTCTGTCCAAGGATGCCTTAAAGTCCCTTCAAAATGCTGAGCAGAAGGCCAAGAAGCATTTCATGGTCACGTATCTGGACGACAACACTGGGAGGTAGTAATAGCTAGTATTTGTTTCTAATCTAACAATCATGATCGATATGTGCCCATGCCGAATTGGGGTAAAATCTTTCCTTGTTGCGGCGTGGAGCGGTTTGGGCCATAGAGGAGTGTGAAATTCTGTCTCAGCCTGCAGCGAAGCAGAAATCCTAATTCTTTTACGATAACGAACATGCCAAAAGGACTGAGGGATCTCACTGGAGAGAGGGCATAGGGAGGCCGTCTTCTCACAAGCATGCTTCGCCGGGACAAAGTGGCCAGAGGGAGGGTGGGAGCAAGCTCGCTGGGGAAGGAGAGGGAGGCTGTCACCGGAGGGGATGGTGTGTTTTCTTGATTTGGGGGATGGGAATAGATGAGACGGTGATGGGGGCTGACTGCTGAGGGCACACACTACAAACGCCATATATCTGAATATGTATATATCCATTCATCTTCTAATTTGTGTCTAGTTTATGTACATCTGTTACCCAGTTTGCTTTATTTGTGCTTACAAATTATGTAAGTCCATTTGTTTGCGTTCTAATTTATGCTGGAATTATCATGAGTTGACTTCGTTGGCTTCCCTCTATTGAAATTGTATTAGCAAATTGTGCTATGTTTTAGTTTGTTCCATTTTCTAGCCGATAAAAGTAATTTGAGGTGTTGCTTTGCAGTGTACCATTGCCACGAGTTAGGCGTATTGGTTTTGGTGGGGAACGGCTGGTGTGCTATGGTGTTGCTGTTTGTATCCCTTGTTTTGTTCTGTTGGGTGCTACTAGCGTTGTCAGCCCATCCCCACCAAAAGCAACAAGCCCTCTCATCCTGGAAAAGGCATCCATTTCAGGATTCGATAAACAAGCAGCAGAAGACACAATGTAACTGTGTTTTGTTTATTTTGTCTACTGCATGATCAGAATGTCAATCTCTTTTATATTGGTAGTGTAACTAGTGGCCCATTACAATGCTACCAGTACTACAAAGAACCTTGTGAATCTGGATGAGCTGGGTCATCTTCGTATGTGTTATCGGCTTAAAAGGTTTGTGTGATGAAACTTATAGTAGTTATGGCAGTCCCATGTTTATTTATGCTTTTGAATTAAGGTGTGACATTTAGCTCTCCGGATTGTTCAGCAATTCAAACTTGCAATCTGCCATAGTATTTTCTTGAACTTTTCCAACCATATATGGAACTCATTTTTGGGTCTTGTCTTAAACCGAGGCTGTGAAGAAAAACATTTTTTCATAGCAGCTTGGAGTGGGTGACATTGTCGGTACTCGACAGATGGCTGAGTTGGTTTTGCTGAAATGCTACAACCTGAGCTCCAGAAGCCATGGCGTGTTGATCTATGAGATGATCGCAGCATGGATGTTGAACTGGTCTGAAAGGGACCTGTTGCTGTACGAGGTGGGTAACACTAGTTGGTCAGGCCCGTCATGTTGTAGAATGGTGAATCCACAGTACATCTACTGTTTCATCCTGCAACCAGCATTCATGTTAAGGTACAGCAGGAGCCAAAAATTATGATGATAAAGCTAAGCTCAGTTAATGGTTGAAAATATAGTTTACCTATGGGTTGGGTTGAGTGTGTAAAGATTGTTGTCCTTGTAGATTTGTGTACCAATTACAGCAGTATTGACAGAGTAGCCATTCTGATTTGCAAGGGAACATTTGCTTGCACTGATGAGGTGATCCATATATTTCAAGCCATTGTGTGCTAGCTGAGTGAGGTGAGGTCTGATGTCCCGTTTGGCACTTATCAAATTAGCTACTGGCATTTGGCAATTGCGTCTATGCTGGTTGCTTGAATAGTTTTGAACAGCCACCGGAGGTCAGGGCACTTGAAGTATGGAGAGAACATGTGGATATGGCGACCAGTTTGGTATACATCTGAGGCACCGGTTGCTGCATGAACAGATAATAATTGATTGAACTTTGCAGCTGCAAGCCTTATCACCTGCCAACAGAGTTCCAAACGAGGTCATATAACTGCTAATGAAACATTGATCTTGGACGACAGAAACAACTTCGTATTTTCGCTTTTGCATTTGCTTATAAGCCAAAATTTAATTTTTTTTAACTATAGGTTTAGAGTTGATTTTGAGGGTTTTTTTTCGTCGAAGTTTACTTTTCAACCTTACCTTTAGATCGCTAAAAATATGTATATAAAAGTTTTATTTATAAATTATATTTTTCTTTTGTAAATATGTCGTTTGACTTTTTACATGAAAAAACCTGCCCGAAAACCTACACATCCAGTACAAAGTGAAATGTTGGAGCCGTCAGTCAAGTTTAGAAACTTCATTCCACCCACTGAAACGACATAATTTCAAGCATTCTGTCAGCTAGTATGGGCTGCAGCTTCGCAGAGGAAGCAGCCAAGGTCTCCCTTCTTGATTCTTTGGAGAATTTACTAAGTAGTATAAGCTGCAAGTGATAGATGTTCACTTAGGTGAATGCAATTCTAATACAAGGTCAAGTTACAACCAGGTTCTCAAAAACTATTTCATTGATAGGTGGCTTACAAATACAATGTATTCACTATCCATGGCAAGCATCATGTAATAAAAAAAAAAAGGAAAGGCAGTCTAAAAAAACTAAACAAAAAATCAGATTAAATGGACAAATAAATTCTAGAAGAATCCAGACTCGAACATAAAAACCGTTCAAGCACCGCATCCCTGGCATGCAGACAACCAGATCACGATAACTTTTTTTTTTTTTTTTGGGCAAAGATCACGATAACTTGATGATGATATATACCATGTTCGTATTACTTGAGATGGGTAGGGTATAATTCTGGGTCGCTTCATTATCAATTAATGATAAATGGCAATTCATATCTAGAATAATCCGGCTCATATGCCTCTTACACAAGGAAAACAAAGGATGAAAATGTCACGTTAAACCAATACTAACCTCCTCTACTAGGAACCAAGAATAAGAGGTAAAACAACTAATTCATGCGCAGCTGAATTGTCCCGATGCTGGGATTGAGGTGAAGAATGTGAGACCTGGGTGGAAATCATATCGATCGTGAGACATGGCCATTCTCGATGTAAGTTTTATGGACACGATTACCTAGAGTCACACATGTCATCAAAAATGTTTGAAACTAGGATAAAACACCCTTCTTTTAATACATAGTTTCATTTATTGTTGTTTTCTAGGTTACATGTAAAACACAAGCTGTCTAGATAACTGTGCTTACATGGTTTCATCTCCATAAAACTCATTTCATCTCTCTTTTCATTAATACGTTGTCACATCATCAAAAACATCTATATAATACCCTATTTATTATCCATAAAACTCCCACTGAGACTGACTTTATGCTCTCAAATAACACCAGGAAATCCATCCCCTCAGGCAATGCGTGTGCTGATGTTCAGGCCTTTTTTAGTTTTCAAAAAAATTTCTATAAAACATCACATCGAATCTTTGGACATTTAAATAAAACATTAAATATAGATGAACTAAAAAACTAATTGCACAGTTATGTGAGAAATCATGAGATGAATTTTTTGAGACTAATTAGTCCATGATTAGCCATAAGTGCTACCGTAACCAATATGTGTTAATGACAGCATAATTAGGCTTAAAAGATTCGTCTCGCGGTTTCCAGACGAGCTGTGAAATTTGTTTTTTCATTCGTGTCCAAAAACCTCTTCCGATATCCGATCAAACGTCTGATGTGATATTTCTGCTAAAAAATTTTGCCATCTAAACACCCCCTCAGAGCAGCTCCAATGTGTGTGCTAAGGTGGTGCATAAAGGAGAGAGAAATATGTGATATAGGTGCTATACATTGGAGTAAGGGTGCTAGGCTAAATTTTTCAAACACACATTGCTTATCTAGACAACTAGTGCTTAGATTAAAAAAATATTTTAGCTAAATATTTAATGTTGTATAGTGGAGAAAGGTGGGAAGGATGTCATCTTTTTATTTCTTTTATTTCAGTGGGTCCCACCTTAATCTAAGATGTATAAGTCTAAATATTGGAGTATTATTCAACGAGCTAATACCTTATGACATGTATAGTCTTAAAACTTACGTAAATATACACTAAAGATGCCCTCAGAAATAAACGAATCTGATTTGGGAAGTACCGCACAAGAACCAAAAAGATCCTTCTGATCAGTTGATTTGCAAGAATTTAATGTCATCAAACTGCAATCAACGAACAATTACAGGTCCAGATTTAATTTGGAATACAAATCTCAACTCTTGGATAGTAGCAATCATGAAAATTGGTGCTGCAATTTTGAGAAACACAAAAGTCTAACAAGATTGAACGTGATACTATCAAAGAGAGGATGCAGCAGAATCACCTAGAAGAAGAACGGGCATTAAAGTCTGTGTTAGTTGAAGCATTAGAATAATATAGAAGTCTTCGAATCAACATCACATTCAGAATTACCAAAAAAGAAAAAAAAGATGTGGTCTTTCTGAGTGTGCTCAGGTGTGATGAAATATTCATCTTCAGAAACATTAGCTTGTGAAAGCTTCTTAGAGAAAACAGCCATGTGTGATGTGTCATGCATGTGATTACCATCAATAGACAATGCAGCTCTAGAGGGTACCACATTATCTGCACGATTGAAAACAAGACAGCCAACCAAATTTCATTAAGGTGAAAAAGGAGAGTTTACAAATTGAATACATCGGCAAGAAAGCTGTCGAAGGTTTGATCGCCGGCTCACAAGCCGAACCGAGCGATCAGCAAGGAAACGTCATGCTGACTAGTCGCGTCCTATTTTGAACACTCCCGCTAACTTCCAGACCCCCACTTCTTTCTTGATTTCGTAAAACAGGTGTGGTGCCGAAGTTATCTTCTGATTAAAAATCCTCGCATTTCGCTCCTTTCAGATCATTCAACACACAAGCTGTACCAGGCAATCAAAATTTGCTCAGAACTTGGGCTGACAGCTTGTTCTGGCGTGAATCCACCATTGTCCAAGGTTTTCAGCTGAGCCGCTAGGTAGCGGGAACACAATGCCTGCCCATTGCCTTATCAGTCTCCACACACATGTTGTGTATTCGCAGGCAACAAATAGATGAAAGCATTCCTCCTGAGCTACTTGACACAGTCCACAGGTTGCATTGTGCGGCCAGCCTATTTTGATGAGGTTGTCTGCCGTAAGACACCTTTGCTTTTCTGCTAGCCACATGAAAAACTTGATCTTGGATGGCACTTTGGACTTCCATATAAGTCTCCCACAAGGTGTTGTGGTCTTTGCAATGAAGAACAGCTCATAGATGTCTGACACCGAGAATACACCTTTGGTTGATGTCTTCCACATTAATGTCATCGCTTTCCGACGTGTTCATTTCTAGGTTCTGCACCTCGTCCCAAATCCGAAAAAATTCTTCAATTGCTGCATTTGAAGGTGCACCTTTTATGTCTTTAACCCGTCGGTTGTCCTGTAAAGCTTGTGCCACTGTAATTCCGGGCTTTTCCACAATTTCTAGGTTCTGCACCTCGTCCCAAATCTGAATTCAAAACAAGACTGGGGCTTACTGATTTGCGTTTCCACTACAGTTGTGAGTTCATTGCATAAAAACCGATTATCTGTTTAACAAAAAGTGTAGTTCTCCAGAACAAGGAAAGCTACCTTAAATAATCCGTGCCCCTCTAGAACTGGCCCAGCATTGAAAGAAAGTATGTAAAAATTTACACAAAACTAAATGGCAATAGTTAAATATACAACAGTGCTCTGCCGTGCATACAGAAAATGTGCAATGATGTGGATATAACGCAATAGGGCTCCAAGACAAAGTATGAATTTCTAACACTGAATATTACTGAAATGAATACATTTTGTCATTGTTAAGCAAAATGTCTAGCTTTGTTCAGATTTTTTCCCTTTCCTTTTTTTGGCGGGTCAGCCGGAAGATTGGACCGACCAATTTTATTAAGATTGAGAAATATTACATACTCCTGTATTCGACAGGAAAATAAAGGAGGTTTCAAATCACTCAGGAATTAACAACACCATAGAGCAAGTGTCGAACGATTCCTGTAGCTCTTCTGCTGGGTTCAGATTTGAGCAGGAACCAGGAAAAAAGTGTCTGCACTATGGCAGTACTCTATGGAACCGGAGGGAGTATGTGCATCAAAATGGCATAACCAACGAACTTGTTACATGATAACCTAATTCCCAACCAATTAAGTTTCCATGGAAACGCTAACCTTCTGAACGACGACAGGAGTGTTTCCCTTAGAATGGTATTGCCTCAGGAGATGATAGTGTGTAGCTGAACTAGTAGGAAGTGAGTTTTTGAATGATACACCGGACAATCTAGATTGCTGTCCATTTGAAATATTATCTTTTGTTGCTCTACTCACTGGCACCTTTAACTGAACTAGTATCGTTGGATTCTTTTTCGATGGTTTTGGAAATAGAAGAGAGAAAGAGTGGCGTTTTGGCGTTCTGTCAATTATAGGCATCTGACAATCCAGGCTGAGCGGCAGCAAATACTAGCAATTGTTTCATATAGTAACAAATGATTAATTTGCAAGGGTAGGCTTGCACAAAGCCAGTTTTGATTTGACCAAAACCGATGAAACCAGCCTGACTTTTAAACGAGATTGATCATTGACGCATACGTTAGAACAATATGCCAATTACAGCACCAGCGTTTGTTGGTTGCAACCAAAACACGAGAGCATTTCCACCCTTTACATTACACTCGTCTTTCTACTTAGACTTGCCAATTAGAACAATACCAGCGGTTGCTGGTTGCAACTTTTGCCAGACAAAATAAGTTCCCTAACTAGACAAGATTCCACACACACTCTCAGCTCCCTTACTTACTCTGAGAGGTTTTTCTTATCATGTATCCAATAGCTCCACCAGCCGTTAGCACAAAAGCAACCATACAGGAGTTCCGCAAGTCCTCTTGAATGATCTCTCGACGAGCATGTTGGATGCTAAAAGGAGAAATCATTAGTACTTCTGCAAAAAAAAAAAAGGGCAGGGCACAAACGATAAAGAATTACTATGTATACCTCGTGACGATTTCCTGTGCCATGTCTTGATCCATCGAACAAACTCCTTTTCTCATGAGTCCCTCAAATAGTAGATCCAACTATAAGACAAAAAAGATAGCAACATGACCAATTTGACGAAAGGTCAACACTTCCAATCAATCAGCAGTCGGGCTATATTCTTGAAACAAAGGTAAGCAAGTGATGTGCTCACCTTGAGCATTTGGTTTTTAAATGTCAAGTGGGTTCCTAAGTGGCCTACTGGCCTTTCTTTTGGAGTATCCATTTATTATATACGGTTGAGACAAATCAATAGATTATAATGTGCATGAATCAAGAATAAAAAAGGAAAGTGTGGCAGTAGCACCTAACAACACGCTACACACTAATTTCATCATGTATGCAAACAGCACCATGTGATGCAACTATCCAAACTTGTTTAACAAATAAAAAGAAAACAGATTTAACTAAGCTAATTTAATAGCTGCCTGATCACATCCATTTAGATGATGACATTGTTGGATACAGGACAAGTCTGGCGGACGCACATGCACCACATGATTTTAAACAAGAACTATTCAACGGTATAAAATACCAGACATCAGGATAACACAGAAAATAGTAATAATCATAGTTAAGGTTCCCTCTGTTGAGAAAGATGACCCACTATTCTAGGCTATCCATGGAGAGAGGATTTTATTGGTCTAACAGTTTTACTTGTGCAGCTAAGGGGAGACCCACAATAGATCATCTATGTAGTTATTTACAGGCTCTGTGGGTAAGAAATACTTGAGGAACGCTTTTGATTCTTACTTTGGTGCTATATACTCAACCCTTGCTTGTTTGACTTAGGCCTAAAATATACAAGCAACTTATCCTGGCTGGGTTTAAAAAGCCTTGATCGAGCTGTTTGGAAACCTGCCCTTGCTGCATGGCTGTTATATTGTTCAAAAAGGCTAAAATACCCTTGAGCTGCAAGGATTCTTTATGAACTGATCTTCTTCCATAGGCTCATTTTAGCAGTTCATACTTGAAAACGATGACTCATGGTATGAAATTTCTTTTTCTTTTTTTTTGAGGGTAAAGATTTGAATTTTCTTTAACAGAAAATGGTTTGCACTCAGTTTTGAAACTTCTGTCTTTGTAAACTTTCACATCATTCAAAATGCGCAAACATAGAAAGCAACAGCACTTGGAAATCAATTGAGATGAAAATAAACCATGCATGCGACATTATTGTTATTCATTAACCATACTATTCCTCCACAATACTGATTAACACACTGAAAGACCAACATGAAAGCACAAATTCACTATTGCAATCTAGAACTACCCTCCTAGGTAGCACTTACCCCAACAAATAAAAGGAAAAAAAACTAATTTAATATGGATAGCTAGTTTCTTTAGGTTCTTAATCATATTTTATAAATATCAGCAGCAAAATCAGATCTGACCCAAGAGCTACAATTGAGCACTAAATTCAGAGTGGTGAGGATGAGGAACGGTGCAGATAACCTTGATGTTAGAATGGCACTGGTAGGAAAGGGTAAAGATGATGGCAATGGTGGTGGCCTAATGGAGGTGCATCCAGCGATGAAGGCATCCGATTGTTTTGGATTTGGCTCTTTTACTTTTAAGTTAAAGCTTAGGACCAAACAAACAAAGCCTAATCACTTGCAATGAGATGGGATGCAATAGATGTTGAAGCAAGGTGCAAAAAACAATGCTGGAGACAGCTCGAAAGCTTTTTGTAACTACTCCCTCCGTTTTACGATATAAGACTTTCTAGCCTTACCCAAATTTATATGAATGCTAATAAACCTAGACACATATAAAACATACAATTTATCAATGAATGAATCCAGTCAGATCTGGCATATGCTACTTATTATTATGATTTGCATGGAATACGCTGAACACCAATTTCTGGTTGACGGTTCCATTACCTCGTAAAAATTTCCTAAACAATTAAATTCTACTGATGAATAAACCGGAAGACCAGAGGTACCCACACAACCTGAAATTTATTTGGTCCATCATGTATCCTAACAAGTACGGAGTATTTCTTTCTCTCTCTGAGAAAACTAATATTTCATCCCTCCGGGATGTGGTCTGTCTGATACAGCGCAAAGTGATCAAACGAAACCCCACCACGGGGACGGGGAAGCTACGCTTGTGGGAAGGCAGGGTATGATCTTCAAGGGGACGGAAAGGCGAAGTTTACCTTCTCAAGTGCAGACTTGGGAGGCTGATCACCTGATGCGCCAGACGTTTGCGAGTAGAAAGGGCGGGGCGGGGCGGTGGCGCGGCGGACGGCGGGCACTGAAGAAGGCGGTGCGGACAAGAGTGCCCGGCGGAGGACGGACGCGCGCCGCATCGTGGAAGCCATCCCCTCTCGCCTCCTACCTTTGCCTCTCCGCTTTCCTCTTCCTTGGTTTAGGGTTTCCTCCTCCTCCCTCGGCGGCGGCGTGGTTGGGGTGGGGTGGACAGAGAAGTAGAGAACCAAGTTATCGGCTGGGCTCTATGAAATGCCCTCCTATCTCTTCAGGGAATTTAACTATTTGCTGCCGTTAGGAATGGCATCTCTTTAAATACCATCTTTAGCATAGTTCTTACATATTTGCCATCTAAGAGATTGATTTTCCTAATAATTTGCCACTCTTGCACACGTGGCATTAACTTTCCTAATAACTAGATGGATACCCCGCGTGTTGCTGCGAGAGAACTGTGTGATAATATAGTAGCTATGAATTTTTAAAAAAATCTTACCTACTATACAATTTTTTCATGTGTTTATATATTTTTGTGTCTTTACCAATTATCCATAAGTTATAAAATGGTTAGGTGGTATGGTGTGTTTTTTGTGGGAAGAGATGTAATTTACACTTTTGATGAATTATCCAAAGGCTAAAAACAATTAAGATGATGTAAAGAGATGTAATTTACACCCTTGATGTATCATTCTAAGACTAAAAACAATTGAGATGATGTGGCTTAATTTACACCCTTGATGTATCATCCTAAGGCTAAAAACAATTGAAGCTTCTTGAGAGAAGAAAGAATGACGTTAACTTTATAGAAAGTATAGATGAGATAGTCTAATTACGAATTTATAGTACGTGGAAAACTACACGAGCGTCCCCTTAGATTTCTCTTATTATATAATGCACCGGTCACCGGTGGGCCTCGGAGGTTTTCGTTATCCAATTCTATCATGTTTTTCACCGACCATGATAAACAACCACTAGAGTTATGAATTTAGATTACGGATAGATATTAGGTGGTTAAATCTCTCCTAAAAACCAGTTAAACCGATAAACATTCTTCTCTTGATTTAGAGGTTAATTTACGAGTCCATCATATAATACAACTTCTCAAAGCAATGTATCACAATAACATTTAACATCATTGAGACAACAAGACTTATAGTTCACTATATTATATAAATAAAACCAAGATTAATTAAGCAGGTGTTGATTGAATGTTAATAGCTCCTGTTCCTAGGATTTTATTTAAGGTCATTTCACAATCCATTATTGGCCACATGTTATTTGAATAAATAAGGAGGTAAGTTCTTAGTTAGTGGATCCGCAAGCATCGATTTAGTGTTTATGTATTCAACTTTAATTGTTTTAATCATAAACTCTATCTTTCACAATATGATATTTAAAGTCAATGTGTTTGGCAGGCTCACTTGATTTGTTACTCGTATTGAAAATTGTGATCTCATTGTCGTATATGTCAGGTTTTTTTCAATGTTGTCAACCACTTATAATCTCGGGATAAAATTTTTAAGCCATACAACCTGCTATGTTGTGCGTTAACATGTCACAAATTATGCATGCACTGTCGTCCATACGGTCAGTGTTTGCTTAGAGCATCTCCAATAGATGGCTAAAAATTAAATCCTAAAAAAATTGTATTGGAGGCCTTTAAAAAATAATGGGCCTAAAGAATACGCCCCTACTCCAATAGAAACCAGTCTTAAAAATAGTTAATTGATCAAATCAACCAAATTAGTTAAGATAGATCTTTCTTTTTTTTTTTTTAACGTTGCCGCCCCTTTGCATTACGACGTTGCCGACGCCTGGCAGAACGTCGCCGCCACCTGGTGTATACGTGCGCCGCCATTGCTGTGGACGGTATTTCTTTTTCTGACTGCCACGTCGCTCTCTTCTTTCTCCTTCCCTTCTGTAATTAATTGTCTAATGATTTATTGTATGAAGAAACACGGATGGGATTGCTCTGAAATTATGAAAATTAATTCTTCGTATTCTCATATATTATATATTTTACGATATATTTATAGTCTAATAATGAGTAGTTTTGCAGTTCAACCAATCCGCGATGAGTTATCCTCGTTCTTTATTTCAACAGCTATTAGATGAATCCTTATTTGATGATGATGATGAATTTTTGTTGGCGATGACACAAGTATTGTATTCGTGTGCATGCTCTATTAATTTACCAAAACCTGGTGGGTCTATTGCTGGACATCAGATGATTGACCGTAGCCGAGAAGCACGACATTTGAGATTATATCACGATTATTTCTCCGATAATCCAACTTATGGGCTGATTTATTTTAGACGCAGGTTTGTACCAAGTCTATTTAATTTATTTAATCATTGTGACGAATGATAATATATACATCCCCATTATATTTTGTTTTGTTCATGCAGGTTTAGAATAAGCCGTTCTCTTTTTGTACGCATAATGAATAAAGTAAAGCAACATGATGACTATTTTGTGCAGAAAAGAAATGCAGCTGGCATACTTAAATTAAGTTGTTTGTAGAAGGTCACTGCAGCGCTTCGTCAATTGTCTTATGGTGTAGCTGCAGATGCTGTGGATGATTATTGTGGCCTTGGTGAAAGTACCGCTCTTGAGAGTTTTGAGACGGTTTGTTAAATCAGTTGTTGGAGTTTTTGAACAAGAGTACTTAAGATCACCTAATGCGAACGATACAACTCGATTACTTGCACTTGCAAAGAAAAGAGGGTTCCCTGTAATGTTAGGTTCTATAGATTGCATGTATTGGAAGTGGAAGAATTGTCCTTTAGCATTTCAAGGTATGTGCTCCAGCCACTTGCATGAGCCTACAATAATTTTAGAAGCTACATTAATCTCCATTGTTTGCAAAGCTAGCTGAAGGTGAGGCTCCTAAAGTAAACTATAACATAAATGGTCATAATTATACAATGTGATATTATCTTTTTGATGGCATATATCCATCTTGGGTGACATCTGTCAAAATTAGGGGTGGATATCGAACCAGCTCGGTTCGACTCGGCTCGGTTCGATCTAGCTCGGTAAGATAACGAGCTAGCTCGGTTCGGCTCGTTATCTTAACGAGCTAAAAGCCCAGCTCGGCTCGTTTGAAAGCTCGAGCTGGCTCGTTAGGCTCGTGAGCCAGCAGCAGCAACGTATGGTGGCCGGCGACAAAACGAGTTGATGACATAGTAGATCTACGGTGGCCTATGACGGTGGGAGCGCTGACGGGGGGAGGCAGTGCACCAGCGTAGGCGACGCGTCGGTGGCAGGGGCAACGCGCCAGCGGTGGGCACGACGCGCCAACGGTGGAGCGGGCGTCTAGCCGCCTAGGAGAGCAGTCGCCTGTCGCCTGGTCGTCGAACGACGAGAGAGGTGATAGTGTTGTGTGGCTATGTGGTAGCGGTGGGAGTGCGGCTCTACTGGTGGTGCTGCATGCTGCGTGCTATGACTATTGTCCTTTGCTTGTTGCATGGCTAGGGTTCTTTATTGGGTCGTGGCTGGTGGGCCTATGGCCTGTTGTCCATGTGTTGTATTTTGTGCTCCGGCTCGTTAAGGCTCGCGAGCAGCTCGCGAGCCAGTTTGAGTTGACTCGTTATCTCTAATGAGCTAAAATGCTAGCTCGGCTCGTTAGAAAAATAAAACGAGTCGAGTCGAGCGAGCTAACGAGTCACGAGCTTCTAGTCCACCCTTAGTCAAAACCATACAAGAACCACTTGGTAATAAAAGGAAATATTTTGCAAAAGCACAAGAAGCGGTAAGAAAGAATGTTGAACGTGGTGTTCTACAGGCTCGTTTCACCATTGTTCGTGGACCGGCTTGATCATGGGATGAAGAGACACTAGGATATATTATGAAACCTTGTGTCATAATGCACAATATGATAGTAGAAGATGAGGGAGAAGTGGATCCTAGAGAACAGCTCAGCGAGGGAGGTGAAAATGTTAGTGTTTCGCATGATGAAACACCGGATCTTCAGGAATTTATTAAGACACACAAAATAAGGGATTTATTAAGAAAAAAAAATAAGGGACAATGAAACACACCATCAACTAAGAAAAGATTTAGTAGAGCACCTCTGGCATGCTGGCAGCATCATCCAGACGAATATTCATGATTCACATTGTATTATTAAAATTCAGTTTGTCTCTATTAAAATTAATTTTATTTCAGCCATCTTTATAAATACTTCATTTATTCCGTCGAGATTAAACTAGACTAATTTTTTTAATTCTCGTGTACCTTGATTACTATAATTTTTTCCTTTTTTCTTGTGCCAGTCTAGCTGCAGAGATAGATCGATCCTGCCCTGCATGCGGCCATGGTGCTACTGTGGTGATAGTTGTAGTCTGTAGGCTTTACAGTCTACTACTGGTAGTATGGTGCTACTTTGGTGGCAGCTTTACATGTAGCATTGATGGGGGTGGCTGTACATCCCCTTTAAATCACAGGAATAAAAAAACAGGATACGAAAAATATAGGATTCTGACAGAAATACTGGTGTAATACAGATAATTACAAAACACATGAAAAACATAGGAATGACCATTTAATTAGACCACAGGAAAAAACACAGGAATTTGAGAAGAGATAAAAAATCAAAGGATTTTTTTCCTTGAGATTCTATCTCTTGTTAAATTTTCTCTATGAGAAAAGACATTCTATAGAAATTTTATAGGATTTTATAGGGTTCATTCCTTTAATTCAAAGGGTTTTGTAGAAAAATTACTATAGAAATAACATTTAAATCAAAGGAGGCCTAAAAAAGTTAAAAGGTGCTGCCCGTGGGCCCGTGCAGATAGAGAAACATCAAACAACTTACTACTATTTACTTCAGTGCCGAGCAAGCCCGATGTATGCTAATTTCAGCTCTGGTCAAGTCAGTACATAATTAACTAATTATCTGCTCCCGCTGTCTCAAAAAACGCATTCTTCGGTTTTTTCCCAGCGTTTGACCATCCGTCTTATTTAAAAAAATTTAGAAAATTAAAAAAAAATAGTCATACGTAAAGTACTATTCATGATTTATCATCTAATAAAAATAGTCATACGTAAAACAAAAATATCAGTCACAAAAAAATTAAATAAGACGAAGAGTCAAAGATTATAGGTAAAAAGTAAAAGATTGTTTTATTTTAGGACGGAGAGTGTATCACAGTATCTAACTATACGTTAGTATCAGAGCCACGAAATAAGCAAAGTAGAGCCTAAACCGTACTGTACCTGCGTATGACAGAGTTGCTTCCTTCTGAAACCATCTTTTGATTAAAAGCTTAAATCTTCTGAAACCATCTTTTGATTAAAGCTTAAATCTCAATTCTGCAGTAGTGCCAAATAAACTAACGAAAATTCATGATTGTCCCGACAAAGGAATATGTAATAAAATGAATACTACTAACACCAAATATTAATATCCAATGCCAACTCATCTCCTTAATATTTGCAAGAAGCATCCCTTAATCAAACAAAAAGAGAATGACAAGTAGCTAAATAGCACAATAAATAATTCTAACAAATAAGAAACACTTACAAGGTCAATTGGAGTTTTTTTTTTTTTTGCGATGAGCGATTATCTCATTCCATAGGCTCTTGTATTACTGTTGTTGAAGAAGAGGCATTGAAGTAAAATCTATTGTCGTAATTCTCTCTTCTTCTAACATTCTCTTCAACTGTACTTCATCATCAGTATCCTTTGCAACCCTTTTTTTTCTAACTCAAGCCTATCTACATGTAGTTTATAAGACTGTTTATACCTCTCTTCCTTTTTATTCTCTTTCTCCACATCTAACTCTCTTTTCTTTCTCCCATAGATGCTCAATAGTTGCGACACATTCTTCACCTCCTCCTCTCTTCAGTTGCTCTTTTGCCCTCTTTTTACCCATCGGTCTCTTGATCACTTCATTTTCTGTAGTTTCAATTTCTCCTACATCATGGGAAGTCATCTCACCATTACGGCTAATTCTAACTGAACATGCATTTGCACTAGCCTTCTGTTTTTTATTTGCATAATCCTTTTCAGCTGCTATTTGCTTCATCTTATTATGCCACTTGGGGTGTGAACGCAACAAAGACCAGCAATGAGAGAATTTGAAATTGCTTATCATCCTCTGTGGCTCTAAACAAAGCCATCGCCTGTAAAATCTGCACAACTTGAGTTAGAAAATTGTAGCAAACATGTAGAAGTAAGGTAAAAGAATCTAGATTATGCTTATTTACCTTGTCCTCTATAGTAGCACAGCTTTGTCTTCTTCCCTCGATTTAGCTAACACACGCACAAAACTTGTTAACATTTTCTTGAATAGTTCTCCAACGAATTTCAATAGAAATTAGGCTACGATATGATGTGAATTGCTTGTTTTCATGAAAGTAATCATAAATCATCTTCCAAAATGCAGTACGAGTTTGATTTATGCCTAGCACTGGATCCTCACATCTTCCTTCTCAATAAAATTCTTTGTCCTTTTCTAATTAGGTCTAGTTGAAGTAGCTTTCTTCAGAAAGGGTGTATGATCCTCCTCTTGCTGACTACTCTGACCATCCCAATCAGCTGAGTAGTTGCCCTCGTTCAACAAATTAGTGTAGAATCCTTCTTCTTCCATTTTTAATAGTTCTACAAAAGGCAAGGGGGATTTTTATTGCAAAAATAAAGTTTTCCACAACCAATGGCTGTAATATACAAATAAATAATCATTAACTACTTCATCCATTTATAATTCAAATATTACAAGATGATCATTGTTACCTTCTCACTTTCTCACTGTTCTAATTGATTTATGTTGTTTGCACATAGTACATCATATAAGATCGAGAAAACACAAGAATAAAAAATATAATTAAACGAATAATTTAATGTAACGTAACATTGTTTGCACATAGTATATCATATAAGATAAAAAAACACGAGAGTAATACAATTAAACGAATGATTTAATGTAATGTAACATGGCATACTATAGCAAATGAATAGCAGTATAGTCTAGAAAAGAAGAGGGAGAGGTAGCAGTAGCAGTATACTCTAGAAAAGCAGTAGAGCAGTAGTACTAAACGAAGAGACACCTAGAAAAGCACAAGCATTTTATAATCTAGAAAAGCAAGCAGTAATAGTATACCTGGAGCAGACAGCGAGCGAGCCTAAATCGTACTGTACTAGCAGCGGCGGCCTTCGGCGAGCGGGCTGCGGTTGGCGGTGGCGCCGGCGGCGAGCTGTTGTGGAGGGGGCGGCGTCGCCGGCGGCCTTCAGCGGAGCGGGCTTCGGCGGCCGCGGCCTGCGCTGAAGAGGGCGGCTCCGCCGCCGGCCTTCAGCGGAGCGGGCGGCGCCGGATGGGACGGCACCGGCGACGAACTTCGGCGATGGGGGCGAAACCAGTGGCAACGAACTTCGGTGGAGATGGCGCAAGTTCGGCGTGAGAAAAGAAAAAGGCGCCACAGACTTTTCACGTGCGATCGTTTTGCCGCTAAATGAGATTGGGAGTGCGTACTATGTACTCAGATTTACATAAGTTTTAGGCTTGGATTAAGAGCACTGTTATTTTAGGAATGTTTTAGGTGGCCTGTTGGACCTTTGTTTTTATGCAAAACCGAAAAAGTGTTTTAGGGACTTGTTTGCCCATTGTTGAGATGCTCTTAGTATTTTTCTGTGGAATGGCTCCCCTCGCAAGAGTGAATATATATCCAAAAGTAGATTTTTTTATATCTAAACATCATGCGAACTTAGCATCTGAATAGCCTAAAAACTTCAAACTTATCAAATTTTCTGTACGTGAGCATGTAATATTTTGTTCCTTGCAAATAACGACACTTTCTTTACTGCCATCTAGTGGTCCATGCCTAGTCCAGGCAGACATTTGCCAAGCATCGTGGTTACAAGTGCAAGTCTAGTCGCGTACAAACTTGAGGATATATTAAGCTTTCGATGGCTGAAGCATGCATTACCTTATTCATTTCTTTTTCTTAGAACTCATTTCTAGGACTTTGGAATGAACCAAATTTGTCCCTTTCATTATTGAAGCAGGTGACTGTTGACGCTGAAAAGAATAACAACGTGTCACGCACATAGACTTGGGAGTTACTCTAAGATCACTCCAGTGTAGGACATAATTCTTAGAATGTTGAGCGTGCCAGTCAGTTTGATGTTGTAAATAATAAGATATAACATAGAAAATAGTTAAACCCGAAATCGCTATCGGCCAGACAGTCGATACCATCCCAGGACCCTAGAGGATCGGCTTTACATGAATTTCATGGTGATAGGTGTAAATATGCTCAATTGGCCGAATCAGAAGTAGGATAACCACCAAATAGACCAACCAACTAATTAATCTTAAAAGATCGGACTTAAACAAGACAGTTTTAAGATTAATCAGCCGATCGGACCGATCTAGCACTTATCGCACGTATAATCAGCAGCCGATAGGAGACTAAACATAGAATTTGAGATAAACTTGATTGCTATACCAATTACTAGTATAAAATAATAATAATTAACCGCATACATGCTCACACTAGACCTAGAAGATCAGACTCAACCAAGACAGTACAGATCTAAACATAATCATGTGTGAAATCAGTAAAGTATTGCAGCATATGAGTAATTGGTTACCAAAACAGTGCAATCCATCAGCCTATTCACTAATCTCAGCCGATCAGACATATTCCTATAAACAGATCGAACTAAACATGCATAGATCGGACCTAACCAAGACAGTATGCGATCCAGCACGATATAATTATAGGAATATGAAGATCGATGAATTTAATGAGTAAACCAACAAATTACTTGGGATAATGCTGGCTAGAGCTCTAGCAATAAGCTCTCACAAACACTCGATCCAATCTGACAACATAAACCCGGCCAACTAGATTGATCGGACTAAACCGAGACAGAATCAAGTTGAATAGATTCGTGTTAGCAGATTGAACAAAGGAACTCACGAGGACTTGATCGAGAACTACAACTACTCCAAACTACCAGTAGATTAAAACAATAATAGAACCCAGACCGTCGATCAGCTAGGCAGGAGATCGGACTTAACCGAGACAGTCATGTTCCAGCCGATCGACGGGTTTGATGAATGTGAACTTACATTGCGAGTTGACAAACCTCGCACCGAAAGCCCAAGCAAGTCGAAAAGGTTGGCGATGCGCTAAAATTGTGTATTTGATCTGATTGATCATTTGACAATGACCTCGGGCACATATATTTATACTCTTGGATCTAACTAACATAACCGGATAAGGATTCGTATTAGTAACTAACTTATTGCATTCGGACTTTAATTAAACCTAAAATCCTAAACAAACTCTAAGATAACGACTAACTAATATACACGGACTCTCGATTAATACCAAATCTATCTCTAATCTTTGGGCCCAATCAGACTCTAATCCCTGTCAGATCCAAACTCTATCGGCCGCATTCGTGTCGTCTTCAATCTTCCTCCCTAGCTGATTCGTCCTTTCTTGTTCGATTCGGTCTTTAATCGCGTTTCATTCTATAACGGCAATTCACCAAAATCTGACGTTAACAATGACGTAGAGCATTTGACTAACACCCTAGCCTATACGTACGTGTACCTCGTCTTATTAAAAAATATGTGAATTATAAAAGTATAAGTTATGTTTAAATATATTTAAGTTATAAGTCTAGTAACAATGAAATAAATTACGGCCCAGATAATACGGATCAAGGAGAACATGTAAACAGAAGCGAAACAGAAGCGAAACGGGAGAAAGGCGCCCAAATAATACGGCCCGATTTTTACCGTGGTTCGCGTTCGGACGCTAGTATTACGTGCGGTGGACATAGGTTGCTTGTGGGGCTCCAGTTTTGGCACGGTTCACGTACCAGTCCCTGGCAGTGGCATCTGGGAAAGTAGCAAGGCTGCTAGGTTTGTAAAATCCAAGTCGTGGAGGGGCTGAGATGCAACGTTGCAGGTCTAATCGACCATTTATGGCATCCTCCTCCCCCTCCTGGGTACTGATCCAGATCTATGCATCCAAAGCAAGTAGAGGAGCATCTCTCATCAGCCACCGCCGCCGCCTACTACGTGGGCAGGAGGAGGGGGTATCCGGCCCGTCGCCACCGCACAGGCATGCGTGTGCGGATGCGTGTATGTTTGGTTAATCCACCGTATAATCTCTCTCCCCTCCTCGCCGCCCGTATGTTTGTGTGCCTCCTTTTTCCGCTTCGTGATTTTTGCGTGGTCTTCTGCAGCGAAAAAGGCCGTCTTGCCGTACATCTCCGCCTGCATGTCATGTCAGGCGCGAATTCCCCTCTCGGTATCACCTCTGGTATGTCTACAATTTTCCCCCTCTATGCGTGCTCTGATTTTCTGGATCCGTTTTTTCCTGGTAGAGTACTCGTATTATTTTTCTTTCCACCGCAGATCTACTTTTCTGGTTCTCACCTTTAGTGATGAGGTGGTGTTTAGATTGAGAAAAATTTTAGGAGAAGTGTCACGTCAAATATTTGGCCAGATGTCGGAAGGGGTTTCGGACACGAATGAAAAAACGAATTTCATGGCTAGCCTAGAAACCGCGAAACGAATCTTTTGAGCCTAATTAATCCTTCATTAGCACATGTTGGTTACCGTAGCATTTATGGCGGCTAATCATGGACTAATTAGGCTCAAAAGATTCGTCTCAAGATTTCTTTCATAACTGTGCAATTAATTTTTTGGTTCATCTATGTTTAATAGATGTCCAAAAAATCGATGTGATGTTTTTAAGAAAAAATTTAGAAACTAAACAAGGCCTGAGTTTTACTACTACTACCATGTTTTGATGTTTTTTCCTCATCTAACAAATATGGGTTAATTACTGTAGCTGTTCCACTACTACAACGACCAGACTCGAACTTGCCTTCTTTTGTTTGGCAGGCAGGAGGAGACTAAAGCTAAACTCGCACCGTTAATTTTTCTAATGATGAATCTGAACATAGACTAAACTAGTACTCTCTATGTCCTTCCAAAACAAACTTCTAAATATGTTTCTCTATGTCCTTCCAAAACAAACTTCTAAATATAATATGTTTGTGCAACAAAATAAAAAAAACATAAATACGAGGACATGATGAATGAAAGCAAAATAAAACAAAATCGAAGGATTAGGCTTAAATGATGATTGATCGCCTAACAATAAACTCCTATACTCGAATTTTGTTCATTACTAGTTAGTGTGCACGTGCAAGGCACGTTAAGATATAGTAAATGGAGTAAATACTTGTATATGGTTGTTTACACTAACAATGGAGACAAATTGATTCACAAAGCCCTCAAGTAGCTAAGTATTTAAACCCTAATCAAAGCATAATTGAAACTATGTATTAATTATTAAAAAATATAACTAAAACATTATAAATATGTTCTTAGCGATCTAAAATCAAGGGTTGAAAAATAAACTACGAAAAAACAACCTTAAAATCAACTCTAAGTTAAAGTTTTAAAATTCAAATTTTGGCTAATAAGCATAAGTATAAATAGAAAAGATGGGGGTTAAATTGAATACCTTATTATCTAAAGGATGTGTGTTCTTATTTCCTAAATTGAGAAAAAATATTGAAAGATAATATTTCTAAAGAATTATTGAAAAACAATTTACACCAGTTACATTTAACATTCCGTCATCAATACATAATTATTTTAAAATTAAAATTATATAAAAGGGGACCAAAGCTGACATATTGATTTGTTAGTTCATAGAACTTTCACCAACATTAATCTTCATTTTACTCTTAGCCATATTACCTTGTATGTCCTACATGTTTTAATGAAGTCATTGATTTTTTTAACACACATTTGATTATCCAACTTATTCAAAAAAATTATGCAATTATCATTTTTTTTCTTATGATTGGATTTGTTAATAAATGTATATTTAATTATTACTTATATTTTCTTATATTTGAAAAAAAATTGAATGAGATGAATGGTTGATCGTGTTCTAAGAAGTCAACAGCATAATCTATTACAACAAAGATCAAACAACAATAAATCAAAAATGGCATGTTGTTTGTTGGGGGAATGAGAACCTGCTAACTTTTACCTCCATTATCAATCTAAAATGTGATTCATATTTGGGCAATCTTTTGAGTCGATACTTAAGAACAGGATAAGATTTTCATGGCACATATTTGTTGAATATACCCATATATAAATTAGTGCCATGTCCCAAAGTCTGAACTTCCAGTGAGAAAAACTTATCTTATAGGGAAAAATCAAATAAATGTGATGTCTATGTATCAACATATAAATTATGATAACATGTTCCGAATGGTCAGTTGACCAGAGTTACATATCAGTCAAGCTGCACAGCGAGAATTCATTTTCTTTCTAATTCTAAAAATTATATGGAGTCAGCCTACCACACAAAAACAAGGTGCAAGCTGCAGACTAATCTCAAACAAAAAACAGTGTAGATATTACTGACATTTAGGTGTTAAATCATCAACTTTTCTGTTTTTAACCCCAATATATATGAGCAACCAACTTGTGACTTTTGAAAAGCTGCTTTCTTTTTTAGAAATACAATCTTCACTATAATCTTAAGTTGGCCATTTGCACAAATAACAGAAACAATTGTTAGAAAGCAACTACGACTTTGACTTTTGTGTGTGTGTGTGTATTCAGCAGTGTATATATGTGCAAATGGAAAAGAACCATCAAATGAGCTGAAACTGGTTAAAAGTTAAGATAGTGAACCTCCAAGCGATTGTGAAGGCAAAACAAGAAAAAAAAACAAAGCCAGATAATGTTATGTAGTTCAGTAGCTCTAGAAATCCACCATCCCTAAATAATGCATATATTGCCTGCACAGAGGAAGTTCACAAGTGAGTTCAGGAGGGAAAAATATTTCCCGCGGAATAACATCAACTAATTTGTTCTCCCTGGAAAGAAATTCAACATATGGATTCACTCTGGCAAATTTTCTAAACTGAGATAGTAAGAAAATGAATAGGGGAACCAGCCACAACAGGTGATTACTCTTTACCTTGAATGCTTGGCTAGCTTAGATGATAAATGAAGGGTTGATCATGAACAAATTATCATATTGAAGAGCCCATGTAAGTGAATAAGACCACATACCTGTAGTAAAAAAAGGGTTTGTAGATAGCCTATGATGCTAGAAATCGCATGTCAACATGCAAATAGAAAGAAGAAAAGGAACTTTCTGCAGGCAACACAAGATTCACCTTTGACTCCTTTTGGTTTCCAAATTATGCTGTAGACAGAATATGGATGAGCTATTTAAATTGTACTATAGTTGCTTCTTTGGAAGTACTTTTTCCACAATAGAGTTTGCGAAAAAAGAATGGCAGATGTGAGAACCGAGAAGACATACCTTAGGACAACTAATAAATAAATCCAATATTTTCCTGCTCATAGGTGCTCTTATATGCATGCAGAACAGAGACAATAAGCAGATATCAGTGACCTTTTTTCAGGGTGAATCTTAATATATTAGAGCAGAATGATAAATTAGTTTGGAAGGCTCTAAAACATGATTATTTCCCGAGTAAACAAGATTGGTTGACTTAATTTGGAAATATGGCAGAAGACTATATTGTCTTCACAGTCCAGACTGACATGAGTACAAAAGTGAGTCCTTCAGTGATCAACGGAAAGAAGATTAGGTTATTCATTCAAGGTAAATAATATGAAAGCTTGGATATATACACTAACCGCCGCATTGGTAGTTGTTGACGATGTGAAAAAGAGTATTCGCTTGTTCATAATCTTTGGGCTACAACAAACATAAATTAAACAAGACAATCAAAATACATTGTGACATGATTTTTTTTAGAAAAAAGCATTCTATCATCCACAACAAGAATTCAGTTCATTGTCTAATCCAGATCACTGTAATACTGCAACACTAAAAGAAGTATGTGAACAATAACATATCAAGCCCACTTCTATTTGAATGTGATTGGGTTTAGAGTTTTTACCCGTTCTGGTAGGATCAAATGGTCAAAAATTTACATGGGAACTCACTTTTCCAAGAAAGTGATCAGACCCTGCCAGAAAATATATAGCATAATTGTTTCTTTATGTTGCCTTCTAAATGGAGGGCTCCCGACCTGCTTGAGAGTATTGTCAAAACCACAAGATGTAGGTTCCCTGGTGCTTTATAAAGTGCACATACCCATTCAGATAGCTAATACAAGCTTACAATCATTTGATTGAGTAATTGAGATAGCTATCAGGCAGGAGCATAAACTTGAATATGCATCCACAGTGTCCTCATTTGAGGAAGTGGCTGGATTTGCAACAACTACCTTGCTCGCAGAAGCAGCATTGAGACTCTAGGGCTCCAGGCTTGTAGCACTTTTTTGAGAGTGAGGATTGCACGACAATTACGGTGTATTGACAGAATCTGCTCGGCCTTAGTGGTGAGACCATCGGGGCAATTACCTCAACGACGAAATGAGCAGGTGGCAACCGATTGTCCCCCTAAGTCGCTGGTGTCGCCGCCTCATCTGCTCCACCGGAGAGCCCATCGCTCCAGATCAGAATACCCAACGTCGTTGTGGCATCGATGGCAAGAAGAGGTGAGAGAGGATCAAATGAGAGAGGATCAAAGGAGCGGGGGCAAGGTTAGCGCCATGCAAGGCAATGTGCACGATTAGGGGAACAATCAAGGGATTGGAGCGGCTGGCGACGACCTTCGGCGTTCGGCGGTCGGTGGCCGACGGCGCGGTGCGGCCAGCGGTGTCTGGCCATCGCGGTCGGAATTGGGGCGACGGGAGCTAGTGCCAGTAGGGAGCGTGGGGGCGACCTTCGGCGTTGGGGTGGGAGCAAGCGGCGGAACCAGCGCCGGCTGGGAGCGCGGGGGCGGCCAGCGTTGGGGCGGTAGCATGCGGTGGCCTTTGGCGACGCGTTGGGGCGGGAGCATTCACCGGCGTGGTGGGTGTGGAGGGCGTAGCTAGAGGAGGTGTCTCGTGTAGGATTGTAAGAGAGAGGTGATTGCAAGAGAGATGTGATTTAGATCATTTAGTCCTACAAAATCAGTTTAGTTAATCCTGTGTATATTTGTTTGGTTAGCCATAGAGAAATTCTAACTCCTCCTTTTTATATTAGTATAGAAAAATAAAACAATCTCTCCTCTTTAGGGAAAAAGCTAAACGACATTTTCAAATGAAAAATAATTTCTAAATAAAAATATTGTATACGCGATTTTAGTGATTTAACAAATAAACTCGGAAAAAAAAACCCTAAAACCTTCCAAACGTTAGATTAAAAATTTAAATTTTGGCTGAGCTGTGTTATATCGACGGTAATTTTTTTAATGCTGAGTTTGTTGGTGGCTGATAGCATTAACACTATCTAGTCTAGGTTCTGGTGGTAGAAATATTTTCTATTTTTTAAAACCGTCTAGGTTGTGCTAGGATACCGAGGAAGAAGATATTTTTACATAATGAAAAGCATGTTTTTTAAGATACACCGCTTACTTTTGTAAATTGAAAGTTTTGCGTATAATCAAAAAAAAATTTGGGTAGAATTAGAGGAAATACTTTTATTATATTTATACTTTCTAATATTTATTTTAGATTTTTTTGGCAAGAAATGTTTTTATCTTTTCTAGTCTAGAAGTATAGGATATCAACATGGTTAATCTACATGTTTCGAATTATAACCTTTCACAGATCATGCTTATTGCAACACTCTACTTCCCTAAAGTGTGGACGTTAGTTGAATTATAGGAAAAAAGTTTTTATCGTATTCTGTATTTGTTTATCATTCGTATTATTTAATTTTAAACCAATACAATAGGATGTTAACAACCGACCTACGTACTGTTCGTTTTGGTTTCAATCTATAGCAGGCCACATTTTTTTCCTGTTATAAGAAATAAAATTCGTATTTGTTTTTTAAATTGAAATTGGCATTGAATTTTTGTTTATTGGAATAATTTATTTCGTAGTGTAGCATCAATAACTTCCGATTAATGTGAATTTAACACTAGTTTTAACACTAGTGAGACTAATACGCTTAGCTTCGTTTTGCGTCGTCTTCCAACAATGCATGGATGCTACTGTATACACTGTGGTATGCACATCGCAAGTACTCAGTAGCACGTGCAATGTACGTGGGTGCTCACGGCTCAGCCTGCGGTTGGCTCAACTCTGCAAGTACAACCATGGCCCCCCATCACCCATGGGCCAAGGTCCTCGCTCCGTTTTACAATATGACAATCAAAGAGAAGTTGGGAGGGGCACAATGAATTTCACATTGCTCCAGTGGCAAAAAAAATTAATCCGTTTCAACACATAAATATTTCTATATTATTTAGCACATATCTAGGTTAATAGACAATTGTTTATATTTCTTTTTTAAGCTTCGGTTTAGGGTTTGTTTAGTTGACAAATTTTTTTGTCGTTGCACGTCACATCGGATAAACGAACACACATTTGAACTATTAAACTTAGTTTAATAACAAAACAAATTACAGATTCCACTAGGAAACTGTGAGATGAATTCTTTAAGCCTACTTAATATGTTATTAGCAAATGTTTATTATAGCGCCACATTGTTAAATCATGACGTAATTAGGCTTAAAATATTCGTGTCGCAATTTGCTAGCGGTGAACTGTGTATTTTTTTTTTGGGGGGGTTACACTCCATACTTGTATCCAAACGTTCGAGGTAACAGCGGAAAAAAAATTATTTGGGAACTAAACATGCTCTTATTGGAGAATCATTGAGGAGCACACGATTAGTTATGTTGCGGTACAAAATTTAAATGTTATGAATTTGAAACGGACGTAGTAAAAAATTAGTAAAGTAGCAGCCTAGTAGCAAATACGGCGTAGTTCCATTTCCCGTGAGCCGAGCGAGGCAAGCCACAAGCGACCCGTATCCACCCACCCCACCTAGGGTTCGGATGGCGGTGGCGATGGCCGCGGCGGCGGCACGGCTCCGCCTCCTCGGCGCGGCGTCGAGGCTTCGTCTCGCGGCGGCCGCTCCGGGTCCCTTCTCCGACTTCAACGGCTCCGACTTCAACGGGCGTGGGCTAGGCGATGGGCCGTCTCCGACGCCGAGGGTTTCCACAAATCCTCGCCTCCGTCAATCTGGAGTCTTCCACCCATGCTTTCACATCTTCCGCCCCAGCCAGAGCTCACCCCAGGTAAAATACTTGCTGTATTTGTCTAATGCGCCACCATGGCTAGGAAGTGTTTGGGTATGAAGGTGTTGTCACTCACTTTCTCCGCAACTTGCATCGATTGTCTGCCTGTATTGGTGCCTGGAGCTGTTAGGAAATAATGTGCTGATACAATGCCTTGACATTGCTGATAAAATTTGTTGAAACTAATAATTGTGCTCATATAATGCCTCTTAATGTGCTCATAAAATTTGTTGAGACTATGCAAAGTTGTTGTTGCTGAATTTGAGGTTACACAATGCCTTGACATTGCTGATAAAATTTGTTGAAACTAATAATTGTGCTGATATAATGTCTCTTAATGTGCTGATAAAATTTGTTGAGACTATGCAATTTTGTTGTTGCTGAATTTGAGGTTTTTGTTTCAGCTGAAGGGCTTCCGATACATGTCGGAAAAGAGAGACACCAATGGAATTGAAACCACTGAAAAATTTGGCTCACTTCTGGTTGAAAGAATGAGTGGTTTGTTGGAAACAAGTAAGTCCATTGCTGACAGCCTCGAGAGGATTGCGCGATCCCTTGAGAACCCACCAGTGAATAAAGATTACATTGAGGCTCTTAACCTCCAGAAGCCACCCCCAGAAGACCAGCTCAAACATGATGTTGATGACCTTGTTAAGGACCACAACATGATAGCAAAAACTGTTGCGGTATTTCTTGGTGAAGTCCGCAGACAATTCCCAGAGGTAGTGGGTCTTTCATGGATTGACTCATGCATTACAGTAGGCAGTGATCCGTGGATCCAGAACCTTTCCAGACTGGCTCTTGAAATCTTGAGAAAGGTTAGGCAAGAACATCCGGAATGGATTGTTGGTTTGTACCTTGGCAGCCTTCTGTTTCTGATGGTAGCTTTATCCTTCTCGGCTCCTGCGGAATCCTACTACATCTGTGACTGCATGTGGTATATGCACCATGCCTTCTGAGTTTGCAATGCCCCCACCTGACCTGAGGACTGCTTAATTTTGAGTGATGTTTTTTGTTGTGCTTTCTCATTTGGTACTCCACTGGATATACTAATGATACACCCCTATATGTACTTACAGTGCTTCCTCATTTGGTACTCCACTGGATATACTAATGATACACCCCTATATGTACTTACAGTGCTTTCTCATTTGGTACTCCACTGGATATACTAATGATACACCCCTATATGTACCTATATGTTTGAATGACACGCCTTCTTTCCCATGTGTTACTTTCGACCAGTATTTGCTATTTTAAATGCCTTGAACAAGCTACATATATTCCTACTATATGTGTCTTTGTGAGTGTTTTCCAACTCCAGCTGTACATATATGCTTCATTGATTTTGATTCCAACTGCTGGTATGTGAAACTCCTGTTAATTTAAAATGTCAAGAAGAAGTTAACGAACTCTTCTTTTTTTAACCTAAGGTGAAACTGAGTCTTAGGCTGTTCACATTATTCAGTACGGCATTATTTGTGTCTTAGTTTGTTCACATTATTCAGTACGGCATTATTTGTGTCTTAGTTTGTTCACATTATTCAGTACGGCATTATTTGTGTTCGGCTTACTAAGTGGTCTGTGCACCTTTAAAAAGAAAGCTTTCACCATCGTTTTTTTTTTCCTTTTTACCCATGCTTATAAGCTAAAGTTTGAATTTTAGCTTACTACAACACGCACTATCACTAGTGTAACCAAAAGAATCATAGTTGGAATTCAATTATTGGTCTCTCTCACTAACGTACACCTAAATCATCATTTGACATAATAACGATACGGTTAGACAGTTCCATAGAAGAATATACCATATGTGTAAGCAAAAATGCTATACATACGATGCGAAGAGTACGTCCGATCTAGCCGACTGCTGTTTGAATCGTACGTATAGCATCCTTTCTCGCATCAAAAGGGTCTTATGATGTGAAAATCAATGTGAGTTTAGTTTTAAAATAAAGAAAGTCTTAAATTATTTAAAGAAAAAAATTAATTGGGCATGGGGAGATAGACATTCCAATAGCGAACTACAGCAACACCAACAAGTTGACTATCCAATTCTATAAGCCAAAATTTGGAGAGTTTGGTGAAAAAAAAAGCTTCCAAGAGACATACCATCCAGGATGGCCAAACTAGTCCTCTCACTTGTCAAATTTGGTCATCCAAACCAAACTTGCCATGCGTGGGACCCACGGGACCCACACTACAGTACTATACTCAAACAAGCCATCTGTCCGTCCAGAGCAAGCCGTCGCCAGGTCGTCGCCGGAGCAAGGCATTGCTGCGCCGCCTCCCAACGCCGTGACGCCAGCGTCGGCGCCCCGCTGCCTTCCCGCCCCACGGCCGGCCGCGCTGCCGCCTCCCCGCTCCAGCGCTGCCTCCTCGTGGCCAGCCACGTCGCCGCTTCCCCGCCTCGTGGCCGGCTGCACCGCCTCCCCGCCGCCCGCTGCTCCCTGCGCCACCACCTGCCTCGGCTGAGAAAGAGAAAGAAAGAGAGAAAAAGAAAAGAGGGAGAAAAGAGATTGGGGAAGAGGGAGAGGGAGAGAAGAGGATGATACGTGGGATCTAACTCTCATAGACTCGGAATACAGAGGGTGGATGGAGAAACCGTTAGAGTAAAAAACAAATTTAAGTGGCCAAATAAAATAGGAAGTCTCTAAATAGATATTTGAAGAGTCCAATTTAGACGGTCTGTTACAGAACCGAGGAGTCCCATGATCCCATCGGATCGGATCCTTCGTCGCTTGGCTTGGTTGGCCGAGCTGCTCTGCACGGTTGAGTTCCTTTTTCTTCTGAAGATTTCAGTGTTTATTATAAGAGGTTCGGTTGATCTTCTTCTTTGATCCGGGGATGTTAAAAGACTGCTCGGTGATGATGACCCTGACGCGTGCTTCGACTGAATGAGACGATCAACATTTTGATTTGAGAAGACAAGGCCAAGTTCTTTTTGTAAACATAAGAGCAGGTACTATAATAGCATGCTCTAAGCCAGCTATAAGTTTAAAAAGATAAGAGAGAAGAGAGAAAGGAGGTAGACTACTTTAGCTGTATATGGACTCCAAGATAAAATGTGTGTATGACATGTATGATCATGTATTGATATTTTGTAGATAACTATTATATGAATTGACTATTAGATTGACTGTAAATGAATTGGAGCTAATAGTTAGCTATACTATTAAACTTGCTCTAATTAGTGTTACAAAGAATGACATGACCATATGTTAGTTTAGACTGCTAATATATCTAGATTTTCTTCCCCCATTTTGCTGTTGGTACATGCTAGAGCTACGATTTCCAATTGTTGTTGACATTCCATGAACCACATGAAGAAATCCTGCATGCAGAATATCATTTGGTAATTGGTATGGTTAGCTCTTAGGTATACATATAATTGACGTACCCTAGTCTTAATTAATTAATAGTGAAAATTATTAAGAAACGCGTCCTACCTCCTGTTCAACTAAAAATCTGAAATAAGGCCCACGGAAAGATCACGGCCAAATTATGAAGTTTGGACAGAACTCCCATCTTCTTTGTACCATCTGGTATAGCAGCTGCAACTATATTACAATTTCATCCCAACAAGCTATATGCGTATACTAAAGCTATATGAATATGCAATTTTCCGTTTAAAATGAAAACCATCGACAACTAGCTAGTTCATTAACATGGAACCATATCCATTTAATGTGAATAGAAACAGCATGTGTGGTTCGGAATACATCAGGCAACAGAAAAAGTAAATCAATTGAGCATACAAGAATAAGCCTGACTACCAAACTTATTGTTGTTGTTGTTGTTAATTATATTTATATTTAATTTTTTTCTTTGAAAAAAGTAAATATAAATGATGAAAGGCCGCATATCTTTAAAAAAAAAGAGAGATGTGCAATGCTCCAGCCAAAAGAAAAAACAACTAAAGTGATGCGATGCGTAGACAGCTTAAGAAAAGGTTAAATGACAACATTGAAGCCACCGAGGGGATCAAGCCCTGGACCTATTGTCCACTCGTCTACGGATTCATTTCTTAATGAAATAAGTTTATCGGAGGTCACTTAACTAAATGCCGAGTCTATTTGCTGGCATGGCGTTTAGTGGGTCTCACATGTTAGTTTTTTTTATTTTTCTCTCTCCTTTCGCTCCTTCTCTCGCTTCCTCTCATCTCTCTCTTCTTCCTCTATTCTCTGCTCACCCACGTCCTCCTAGCTCGTGGCTAGCGGCGGCCTGCGGATTGGGGCACGGACGACGGTCGACGGCGGGGGCACGGACAGCTGTTTGCGGGGCAGCGGTGGGGGCCGGCGGGTTGGGTACGGTCAGCGAGTGGTGGCCGTCGCCTTGGCCTTGGCGAGTTTGCGCCCTGCAGGTGCGTACGTGCTTGTGAATGCATTATGCATGTTTGCTTCTGAAACCTAGCTCGTCAGCCGCTGCATGCATTTTCGTTGCATTATACTTACGTCCAGGTGTGTACGTACGTACATGCTTGTGAACGCATGCAGAGTTGCAGACCATTTACTTCGGTGCCGAGAAGCTCAGGAAGAAGGTTGAGAAGGGATGCCGGAGGAGAGTTGAGCTGGTACATCCCGACCGCCAACGCCGCCGCCATGACTGCCAGCCACGCGCGCCCCAACCATCCGTCGCCGAGCGCCGAACGGGAGAGAAGAGAGAGAGGAGAGGAAGGGAGAGGAAGAAGAGAGCCACGCCCGACGTTTTTTTTCTTTTTTCTCTTCCTATTATTTTCTCTCCCATATTGTTCTCTCTCTTCTTCCTCTAATCTCTCGGCACACCAGCGACTCACGTGAGTGGACGAAGTAGGCCATACACGTAGCCGGAGGCGTTCTGCATCGGGCGCAGGAAGCGGATGGCGTGGTAGATCTTGGGCAAGTATTCGAACAAGAATGGCACCAGGAGCACCGTCATCACCGTCGTCGTTGATTCGATGCGTATCATTGCTGGCGCTGCCGCCCAGATGATCACCTGCGCACTCATGTAGAACGTGACGTGACTGTGTGCATTGGAAGCAGTCAAGGCAATGTATTGCATGCATAGGCAAAGAGGAAAACAGAAACAATACATACACAAACAAATACATGCAGGGAGACATGCGCATGGCTTCACTTGTGGATTTATTTTGTCTAGCTACCGCCAGCCCGGCCATCGCCACCGTCGCGGGCTGCGCCGCCCAGCTACCTCGGCCGCCGCAAGCCACCGTCAACCCCGCCTGGCTCCGCTCGTGCCCGCATCCTCCAGCCTGTTGCTCTCGCACCCTGGCCTGTGAGAGATTAGAGGAAGAACCCAAGAAGAGAGAGAGGAACACTGAAGAGAACAGAAAAGGAAGGAAGAGAAAGAAAAAAAATCTTACACATGGGACCCACCATGTGCCACGTCAATAAAACCGGATAAAAATTAAGTCAATACTGCTAAGAAACCTTTTTTAAACGATTTATGCGAGTTTAGGGGTATATATTTCTGATTTTTGAGTTAAAGGATTTCAAATAAACTTCACGTTAAGTTGAGGGATCAACTTATTCCTTTCTTAATTGAATTGATGGCGGTGAGGATCTGATTCGGTCACGGCACGTCTAGGAACCGGGCTTAATTGTCTTGGGCTCACGCGCGGCCCACCGGATGGACGGAATCGCAGCCTACTCGACGGGTGCGCGGAGCCAATGTGAGGGGCGACGACAGATGTCCTAAGTAATAGAAAAATAATTATAATACGTTGGTGAAATTAGCACTTTTATATGTGTGCCTTTACCAGCTTTTAAGCTAAAACATAAACTATAATATGAAAAACCTAAAAATCACTCTAAAAATATAGGCTTTAAAAGTTTAAATTTTTATTAATCTTGACCATTGAAGTGACTAGAAGAGAATATTTTAATATATTTTTAGTCTATTATAAACAATATAGAAATATTTATATTTCGAACGGATGTCGTAAGTAACAGGAAAATAATTACAATATTTTGGTAAAATTAACACTTGTATACGTGTGCTTTAAAAAATAGATAAAACATCTGCTTGGTTTCTTTATAAAAAGCGGAAACGAGTCCTACTTTTATTGTGGTATTATTATTGTTGTTGTTAATTATGTTTCTATTTAATTTTTTCTTCGGAAAAAAGTAAACACAAACGATGAAATGAAAGGCTGCATGGTATTATTATTGTTGTTAATTATATTTATATTTAAATTTTGTTTGGAAAAAGTAAATATAAATGATGAAAGGCCGCATATCTTTAAAAAAAAGAGAGATGTGCAATGCTCTAGCTAAAAGGAAAAACAATTAAAGTGATGCGATGCGTAGACGCGGCAGCTTAAGAAAAGGTTAAATGACAGTGCTTGTCTTGATCACGATGAGGATCTGATTCGGTCGACGCGCTTGTCTTGGCTACGAGATGCTTATTTTGTCTCTAGGCGCCACTGCTGGTCAATTTTCTAGGTTAGTATTATTTCAGAGGGTGGTTTTTGATAGGGCCGCAGGTTTCAGATAGCAGACAACTCGATCCTCAACGAGGTGGAATACCAGATCATCAACAACAACAAGTTGATGCTGAACGACAGCATTGTTAGTCACCATGTGGATAGATCCCAAGTGCGACAATCTTATCCTAGGCTCCATCGACAAGAACTATGTCGACATATAAGAGTGCATGTCAAGTACACTTGTACTTCGTACCGTCACATGGTTTGGTTTCGTCACGTTGAAATTAGGATCGGTGTGTTTAATGAGTTATCTTCCTGTGTTATTCTGAAATGAAATTAATTCGGTCTTAATTTGGTTTGGTTTAATTATAAGAGCAAGATTAATAATATAGGCAACAAGCTGGCTATAATACTTCTTATAGTTCACTCATATAGTGGTTAGCTCTTCATCTTTAATACAAGACCCACATGTCTCTGGCACATAATGTCTTGGTTCTTGTGTATAAGCTGGCTACTCTTCCTCTCTCTTTTTCAAATTAGCATTTAGCTGGCTTATTACACTTGCTCGAATGGGTGTAGACATAGATATAGGTATAAGTACCACTTCACTTAAGTAACATATTAATAATATTAGAAACTCTTTCCCAGGGAAGCAAATATTTTCCCAGGGAAGCAAATATTTTATTTTATAAAACGGTCGTAATTTCGGTAGGGTAAAAAGGTGTTCAGATCCAAACGAGGGACGGTGGCGGCGGCGCGTCGAGCTCCGGCGGCCGAGGGGTGAGTTCCAGTTGACCCCTGTTCCCTTTTCTGCCATATTCGGTTGATTTCCCCTTCATCCTCCTCCCTTACATGGCTACGCTCGTTCTGATTCTACTGCTGTTAGGGTTTCCGAACAGATCAGGGTCTCAGGGAGGGCCATGTCGTCTCTGCTGCTGCGCTCGTCGGCCGTCCGTCGCGCTCTTTCCGCGGCCTCCCGGGAACATGGGCCTTCCTTTCGCCGTGCCATCTCAGCGGCAGCCACCGCGTCCGGAGGAGGGTTGGAAGCTGCCGTCGCCCGCGGTCCAACCCTACCGTACCGGTGCCGCAACCTCACAGTACACAGCAGAGAAAAGGTTAAGCTTTCCATCCACCCGCAGTTTCCAGATAAAATCCCCACCTTTTCGCTTAAGTTTAAGCCAAAATTTGAATTTTAAAACTTAAAGTTGATTTTAGGTTCTTTCATGGTAGTTTATTTTTCATCCTTTGTTTCTAGATAGCTAAGAATAAGAATATGTATATCAAAGTTTTACTCACAAATCTCATGCTTAAAGAAGAAGCAAAAAGACGAGGCACAGAGTTGTTAGTGAATTTCTGCGTGAATGTTGTGAGGATTTTCAGATAGAGAGGGTGGGGGTGGGTTCAAGCCTTTAGCATACATTTATTTTACTTTTATGCTTCTCTGCATTGTTATTATTAATGCACTTGTTTTACTTTGATCATTTACCTTGGTAGTATTGTTAAGGCTATTGTTTTGGAAATCTCGGATCAAGAGTGAAGTGATGGGGTAGAGTTTACTTTCCTGGTTGAAACTATTACTTTATGGGCTTTAAGTGACTCTTCAACCTAAAACTTGGTGCTGGTGCAGCAGGATTATCAGGCTATAGTTGGGACATCTCGACACGGGAGAGTTGGTTGGATAAGAGGGAAAATATCTAGTAATAGATTTGTTTGCATAATGGAATCACTTGCCAATTATTCGGTACAAGAGTTCTTACTTAGGAGTTAGGAATGCCCTGTCTGCTGGTTATGGAAAGGACAAACTACTCAAATAATTCTGCTCTAGTCTGTCCATCTCTCCCCCTAGCACGCCGATGGCAGTCACCTCACTGTGGATTATGGTCCATAACTGAAACGTAGTGGCTACCTGACATCCTGATCAGTAACACATAAAGAAAATGGTCAGTTTGGTAGATCAAATGCAAGCATATGATTTCTGCAATTGATTTAAGTACAAGGAGAAGGAATGAACAAAAGAACTGCCAAAAAAATAATTGCACAGGCACTCTTTCTTTTCTTTCCGTACCTATCTCCCTAGTATGGTTAAATATCTTCCTTGTTCCTTCCAGTAGATAAATCGGGCCTTACTCATCCCCTCATCTATTACTCCCTCCGTCCCTTACTCATCTAACACACTGTATGAGATATAAGTTGTGATTAGATTAAGCTGATGCTTTGGTTGACTTTTAAAGTTAAGAGATTGTCTAGCTTGTTTATCATACAAAGAAATTCTGTCTCCCTACTAGGGATGGCAATTTTACCCACGGGTTCGAGTCTCCGTGGATACCCGACCCGATGGGTATGGGCATGGGGTTAATTTTCATCTTAGAAACATGTTTATTTCTTCTATTTAACATGCACTGGCATGCCTAATTGTCTAGTTTGATAGTAATGCTTTTTCTTTCAGAAGCATTAATCCTCCATAAGAGTAACAATTCAGTTCCTAGAGCCAGATTAATAGAGAATTACATTTTGATTATAGAAGGCAGATTGCATTTGACTATGAATTCCCAACCATTGTTTGTTGTGAAGGATGACAAGACTGATCTGGAGCGGAAGCATCTTCAAGAACTGGAGCAGATGTTTCAACAAATTTTCATTGGACATGTGAAGCTGCACAGATTTATCCACAGCTCTGACCGTGACTATTTTGACAGGTATTTTTTGTCGCTCTTCAAGAATGCATATCCACTAACTATTCATTTAAGATGTGTCCTCATAACATGTATTTGTATATGTGAAGGTTTTTGAGCAAACTTGGGTGGCCAAGATGCAAACGTCGTGATGTGTTCGTTTTCAGATGTAAGCTTGCAACTATTTTTGTTGCATCTGTCATGAGCGGTTACATGTTGCCTGAATGAGTATATCCATCGTGAAATGCTGTAAAGAAACACACTATGTAGCCAACTTAGTTGGTTTGCAGTGGGGCAGGTTACGGGCGATGTACACCTCTGGCTATCTATCTAAGACATGTAATGCACTTTTCAGATTAAGCACTTGCATATTGATGCCCCTTTCTATTAGTTAAATCTGTGCTTCCTCATTTAGAGGCTAGCTAGAGGCCCTCTCTATACACCGGAGCCCTTTCTTTCATTTCATCAAGGGGTATTGTGAACTTGTATAGCTCGCATTCTTTGGCTCTACCTATCCATTATAGAGTAAATAGCTCTTTTCACAATAAGAGTTATCCATACAGTGACAGCATTTAATTATGAAAGTTGGCTAAGTAGCTGACCCTCTTAGTCCGTTTCTTAAGATAAAGGAGCATAAGCCTTTTTCTTTTTATTACTATTTCCTCCGCTTAATGAATAGCCGTTTGCTACCAATGGGGGAATTGCTTCGTATCATCCTTTCCAGATCAGTTACGTCCCATCTTTTCACCTATGCATATGTTTATAGGCCAAAATATAAATTTTAACGCTTGAATTTGGAGTTTTTTCATCGTAGTTTATTTTTATGTCTTTGCTTTTCGATCGCTAAGAGCATATAAAAGTTCTATCAACAAATTATTTTTCTAATTATTAATAATCCATTTCGCATATAATACTGAATTTTTTTAATATAATAATAATAGCTCATTAATTAAATATGTAGTAAATATATGTTGACAATCACCAAACTAGGATGTACGTTGATTATCTTGGCGTCCAGGTGTGATGCTGTTCCCCGTAGCGTCCAGGTCTGGACACCGAAACAAGTAGCGTCCAGCATCCGGGTGTAGCCACACCAGCTTGTTTACGATGAAAACTCTACCATACATGTACTTAAGCCCTGACCAATCATGGCGGTGTTCAAGGCAGTCTATTGCAAAAGCTGAATAGCAACACGGAAAACAATAAACGTAATTATTATATGATTAATTAAGTATTACTTATTAAAAATTTAAAAAATGGATTTATTTGATCTTCTAAAATAATTTCTATATAAAACATATTCGCACGAAATATTGTTGCCTGCTCTCGCAATCACGTTCTGGTGTGCGAGCCCTAGCTCCTTGGGGTCATGGCGGCATAGGCTTCACCCTTATCAATCACATTAGGCAGCGCCTCGCTAGTTGCCACTCGTCATAAGGCCACCACTTTCATCTATTGCCTGTGTTGATCGCCGACAACCATAGCATTTATTGTCAGGGAATGCATTTTCACTTTATATAACTTTGTTGGTTATTTTTTACTTGATCTATCTGCTTGCATTATCTAACAAGTCCAATCTATTACTTAATTATTATTAACATAATCATGTCGAATCATATATAAAGCATGTCCATGTAAAGATCCAAATAATCAGAAGAAAACATTTTTATATAATATACTTGCTTGCGCTCACATGAACCAACAAATATAAGGATCAGTACATAGCTAGTATTAGATGTTATACACCCTTGGTTTACTGATTTTTTTTTTCATTTGGCATGTGCGTAGGTGAGAACAAAATGATCATTGTTCTTGGCTATGCTTATGGGTGTATCCAACATGGAACTAACGGTGCAGAATACAATATTCCTCCTAAATTAACTTTTCTAGCATCCTCTTCTGTTTTATCTCACCTTTTCTGCTGTTTGTTTTCTATTGTGACTATTCGTGTGGAGTCCAATCGAAGAGAACGACCGCAACGGAAGCTGGACGTTATTGCATATAGCGTCCAGGTCTGGACGTTTTTATGAGTTGCAACCATATCTAGACGTTTTACTGTTTAGCGTTCATCCTAATATTGTAAATCTAACTGTGTAGTTTACTAGATATTTAATTAACAGGCCAATAATTATTATATAAAAAATTCAGTATAATATCTCTTATAAAAATCTCAATGGAATATTTGTATATTGAAGAAAATAACAAAATATCCCTCATCATAGTATCTTATATAGGAATCTCAATGGAATATTTGTATATTGAAGAAAATGCCAAAATATCCCTCATTATATAGTAATTGGTTGCGAGTGTAGATAAGAATGTACTAGAAGTTAGATCTATTTTTAAGATAAAGTTTAAACTCTACAGATCGGTTTATTTTACATACCTCCGTGTATATGATCTTTACTATACTAACTTTAACTTTTATTGTGGTAACTCTGAGCACTAATGATTTTGTAAATCATTAAAGTTGTGAAAAAAAAAATTTCGTGCTTATGTTTTAAGAGACGCCATATTTTTAGGTATATATATATATATATATCTTTTTATAAAAAAAAGTGGTCAAAGTTTATACATAAAGATTAAACAATGTCCAGCGACAAGTAATCACAAACGGAGGTAGTACAAAAACAAAATTGTGAATGATTTTTTTTTCAAAGTTCGAACGCCTGGCTGTTCAAAGTTCGAACGTGTTACCGATTATCACACTGTTAAATGGAAGAAAACAGTCGTGATACAGTTTCAGATTATGGCCACGTTCGGGAGTTAGATAAGTTATCTTATCCCTCTCGTTTTCCGCACGCACGCTTCCCGAACTGCTAAACGGTATAATCATGTACTAATCTATTGTTACGCTTTTCATGCCGAATAAGTTATCTTATCCGAACGGGCCTACGTCTACCTATGTATTTTATTTTACATTCATGATGAGTCAATATCTCCTATCTATGTACATTTCATAATAGCTGAATCAACATGACCATCTATATTCTCTCCTCTGGAAAATATAGTAGCTATATATTCTATACAACTCATAAATCTTAATAGCAGTTGCTCTAATAAATCCCACATGATTTGGCCACTTTTACCCACATCAAGGGAGTGTCTACAGCCTGGAGCACCGTAATATTCACAACTTCAAATTCTAATTGATGGCTACCAATCTTTCCTTGCTGCTACCAAGGAACCAAATTTTGAAATCCATCTCTGCATATTATGCAAGCTGCCGGGGAATATTGATTCGTAGGAACAATTTAAGAGATCAGTTTGTCCAGCTATCTGTCAGAGGAGATGGCTTCTTCTATTCTCCTAATAACGGTGCTAAGACTATATCCACTTTCCAGTGCTTTGGCAGCAGCTCTATGCGCTTTCTTGTGCCACTTTAAAAGGTTGTAGGATTGCATGACTGACCACCGAGCTCGATTTGCCATCTGATAAGTAACGGAGAAATATGTGTTGACTATATATGTTTCAATCAAGAAGATTAGAAAACAGAACAATACGAACCTGAGCAACAGAGAGTGGGGGATCTAGTAGAATGCACAAACTCCTGAACAGATTTTCATCATTTTCTCCCCCTTCTGCCTCCCCATAAACGAGTGCTTCTGCAGCAATTCCAGCGAATAAAATCATGCAATATCTGCAATTCATGCATTCAAATTTAGCTTATATGAAGAAGAAATGTCATCAAAGATCTCCAAGTACCAACATCCAAGGCGGAATATTTTGTCTACCTGTCAAATGCTGTTATTGACAGACGGCCGTCGGCAAGTTCTTTTTCCATTTTTTCATCCCAGAACTGAGTCCCTGCCTGCAAAGGTATGAAACGCTATCACTTCAGTTATCTATAACGATAACATTTGAAGGTCTATATAATAATTAAATGTGAAAGTCTACATAATAATCAAATGTCATAACTGAGATCCTTTGGAAAATAAAAGGACTACAATAAATACGCAGGCTCAGAAGCTCTACAGGGCAAAGCAAGTGAGAGTCTAATAATCTACTAAGAAGGTGAGCCCAACAAATATGAGAATGAACCTCATAGCAGAATATCAATGTATTTACCATTAAAGGCATGATTGGGACAGAATATCAAGAAAGATACTCTGTTACAGACCTTTGTAACGAAAACAGTTCTGTATATGAAGTACAAAAGGTGTAAACCAACAAAACAAAGAATAGTAGAATACAAAGATAACTTGTTTGGAAGATTTACAAACCAAGGAAATAAAAATTAAAAAGGGCACTCGAAGTTATCAAGTGACAGAAGTTACACTACTCTATACAAGTTAATTGACAAGAGAAAACTAATAAAATTATGATAGATACTCCCTATCCAACAACAAATAAAAACTACTAACAACTGTACCTGGCCTTGAATGCCCATTCGCAATGCCACAAATGGATCTAAAATGACTCCTCGTATGGGGCAACCCATTAGATAAGCTATGCATATTAAAAGTGAGAAGTGTTAGGTTAATGAATTACAATCTCATGAGTCAGATGTAATGTAAGATGCATATTAGAAAAAAAAACAAGCGTATTAGGAACCATCCTAAACTTTTTGCATTAGTTAGATGAGCCGGAGACAGCAGAGAGTGGAAAAAAGTTCTTAAGGAAAACAATACCGGTAAGAAGATGGCCTGCTTCATGTACAAGGATCCGGCGCTTGTAAGGAGGCCAAAAACATGAAATTTGAGCAGCACAAGTACCACCAAGAAACATTGCATCTGCTGTTACTAATCCCAATATGGCAGCCAAGTTAGGCCGTAAATCTACTCCTTGAGTTAGAAGATAAGATACACCTCCAAGAAATCCAATAAGAACATAAGAAGAACTTCCTGAGAGACCCCACTTCTTCGGTGCAAGCTTTGTAGCTGAGAAAAGGAATCAAACGAAAATTGAGAGCTCTACATAATACAATCACAATCCATAATAGAAGAAAGAAACTTTCACCATTCTGTAAGATGTGTTCCTAATGACTACTGAGTATTTCAGTATGAATTCGTTACGAAAAGGAAGTGTGGTCATTCATTTAAGGACTCCAATCCTATACTGTCTGAAAGAAATCCATAAGAAAAGGGATGGCATCACAATTCTCACCTTCCAAACCTGTCATCTCCTTCAGAACAGTTGGTGTGACTTCTCTTGGCCCCTCCAAAACTGCAGCAAATAAAATGCACTCAAAGCGGTCAGGAGGATATAACATCAGTCCAAAAGATAACCTGAATATATGTTATCTTGACAAAAATATCCTGACAGTAAATTCTAGATGCTAGTCACATTGTGGGATTCGATAATACATCAAATTATCGAGTTGCCAATCCTTCTGCGTCCTATCAAACTGAATCCCACGACCATGTTATGCTCAAATTGAAGTCAGTTCGCACCGTATGACCCTCAAATCGCACACCAAATCGCTCACCGATGTTCTTGCACTTGCCGAAGCCGGCGAGCACCCCGCGGTCCGCGAGGAACTGGTACGCCCGACCCACGAGCCGCATGTCGTCGGCGTCGATGCAGGCGTCCAGCACCTCCCAGTCCCTCCCGGGGGGCACGGGGAGCGGCGCCCGCGCCACGGCCCCGGCGGACCCCGCCGGGGGAGGCTCGACGGACTGCAGGAAGCGGAGCGCGCGGGGGAGGTCCCGGCTCCTGACGGCGTCCTCGAAGTCCCCCCACTCCTTGAGGGAGGAGCCCGCCCGGAGGCGGAGGCGGAGGCGAGGGCGGGCCCTCCGGCTCCGGCGGCGCGGGCAAGGCAGGAAGTGGCCGGAGGAGGAGGCGGAGGCGAGGGGCGGGGAGGAGGAGGAGGCGGTGGTCGCCATTGCTGCGGCCTCGTCTCGCGGAGGTGCGGCGGATTTGCGCTTTCGGATCGACGCCAACTGGTCGGAAGCTGGCTTACGTGGGTCGGGCCGACATGCTGCGTAGCTCGGGATTACCGGCCCATCTGTTCAGGAACTATTTGGGCCTTGTCGAACTTGAGCCCAACAGTAATTTGGGCTCTATCATTTCGCAGTTGCAACTGCTTATACGCCAAAATTTGAATTTTAGAACGTAATTATGAACTAGATTTTGTGATTTTTTTATCATGGTTTGTTTTACACATTTCGCTTTTGAGTCGCTATGGACACGTATATAAAAGTTTTATCTACAAATTATTTTTCGTTTGTAAAAACTCGTTTTCGCTTATTCCTGCAAAAAGCGAAACAATGGGAGCCTTGGACACTCTGTCCGAAGTGCGGACACTTCTCTCGCTCAGTCCAACTGTCCAACCCGTCCCTCGAACATTTTTTGTATTTTTTATATCTTTAGTATTTTTTTTAAAAAAAATAGCAAATCTAGCCTCCAAACGCATGCGGTAGCAAATGACAAGAGGGGGAAGGGGCGACCGTTGGACATTGGGTGTGAATTTTGCATACATTTTATTATTTTTTTATATTTTCTATTGACCTAGGAGTACACGGAAACCAACCATATCAATTCTAAGCTCAATGGACGAACCATGTGACCTTTAGAAGTTTCGAAAGTTATACCGAACGGGTTTCTAAAGCTTCTCGTCTCAAAAACACAATCTTGCAAATGAAATTTCACGATTCTGATTTCGTTGAACCCAACAAATGAGAGAGACCGATGTAACTTTTTCTATATATGTATGTGGATATACTTTTTTTTCCTTGATTTTGAGTTCGAAAGTTATCGTTGTTTTAACAAAGGACACTCGAATCATGGTTTTTATGTCTCTCGGGTGATTTTGTAGGCTCCCCTGCTCATACTTAAAGCGCTCTCCTACTAGACGGCAAGGGGGCTACTTGCGTAATAGCCACATTTGCGGGCAGCTCCCGACCAAGGGATAAAAGCCCAACTATAGGGTATCAAGGGGCCACCTGCAAATGTGCCACGCTCCATCCAACAGCCATCGCCCTTCCTCCAGTAAATGTTTGCCATCGATTTTAGTGCCTAGCCAGTGGTTGTTCTAAAATCTATTTTATAAAAGAAATACAAAAATATATAAAAATAAAAAATCTCGCTTGAATTTGACGGTTGGATCGATACACTCGTAGTCATAGTAGCGCAATGGTGGGTTCATTGGTGAGAGTGACCTACTCAATGCTTTTCTTAGCTTTTTTTTGGCCGCTTCTCTTCTAGTTACAAATAAGGTACACATGCATGCATGTTATGGGTGTATGCATATCGTACACATGGAGGTTATCTCTAGAGAAAATCTAAGAAATGTCATTGATAAACAAATAATACTAACAAATGTCATAGATGACTATTCCACAAAATGACATCTAACAAACGATTTTGGCTAAGAAATATCATTGTTGTTAGAGTTGCAATAACAACCATTCATTAAGTGCTATAAGATGAACAATATATTTAATGGCACAAGATGGACATAACCCAAACAATGATGTCATTTGTTTAAACAAAATCATTTATATGATGACATTTTTTAAAACTTGCATCATTTATGGTATTTCTTAAACTTTAACATTTGTCAATGACATTTATTAGATTTCCTCAGTTCTCTAAATGGATCTAGGGGATGATGATGGTGAGAACGATGGGACATGTAGGGGATACCCCTATTTTTCATGTTTACCCAAAGAATGTGCGAGTAATAGTGTTTTCTGATACGCCTAATAGTGTTTTCCAGTGACTAGCTAATTTTTTTGGTCATCAATGACGATTTATAGTTATGACGGCGACAAATGAGCTTGGACGGTCGCTCGACCTACTCTTTTTTGCCAACAAGGCCCTGGAATGGCCATCCACTTTTGTTAAGAATGAAGCATTTATAAGGTTGATTACAAACTCAGCCTACGCATTAAGCCCGACAAAAATCTGTAAAGTTTCAAGAGGCCCTCGATGCGACAAGTCCGTTAACACAATAGTGTGGAGCATAAAGTATCCAGTGTTACGTGTGCTTGGCACAATACGTGTTGGGCATCAAGTACCATCGACGGGAGGCTTTTGCGTCTACCAAACCTCTATAGATGTGCCCTCTACTGGGCATATAAGGCATTCGGTCACCCCAATTGAGAGGAGTAGGAGCATGGGCAGATTCTAATACACGTGGACACAACGAGTCACTGGTAAAGAAAAGTTTATTGCTATATCACTGGCAATATGTATGAATCTCCACTAAAAATCATGGAGACGATGAACCGTGATCGGTTGAAGTGTCCAGATTTAATAGGCATGATTCCAAGCACACAAACTGCGGAACAACATGAGACAAAAAAAAACCAATGGCACATCCGTTTTCATTCTTTCATTCAGATCTCACATTAATGTTTCAGTCGGAGCAGCAGCAGCAACATCGACGGCAACAAGACGGCCGCCCACCTTCCAGAACCTTCATTTCCAATACCGTCGAAGCCTCGCCGTCGATCCCCAATCCATGGGCCCACCGCAACCCGCAGGCGCCGCACCCGCTCTTCTTACCCCGCCTCCAAGCCACACTGCCATCCGGGCCCCACATGTCAGCCAGCGCCGAGATGCGAATATTCTCCCCTCCCCCATTCGTTGGCCTCGCCTCTATAAAGAAGCCGCCTCCCCTCTGCGTCGCCGCATCGCATCCAAAAGCTTCGCCTTCGTCTTCCTCTCGCTCGATTCGATCCGATCCGATCCATTCCAAGGTGAGCCCCCTCCTCCGATCGAGCGTTCGCTCGGATCTGCTGCCTGCGGGGGGATCTCCTGTGACGTTTGCGGGGTTGGATTTGGTGGCGCAGGGGGGGAGGAGCAAATGGCGACCAAGAGGAGCGTGGGGACGCTTGGGGAGGCGGATCTCAGGGGGAAGAAGGTGTTCGTGCGGGCCGACCTCAACGTGCCGCTCGACGACGCGCAGAAGATCACCGACGACACCCGCATCCGCGCCTCCGTGCCCACCGTCAAGTTCCTCCTCGAGAAGGGCGCCAAGGTCGTCCTCGCCAGCCATCTGGTGAGTGAGCGACCCACTATACTACCGCCCCACCACGATCCTTGACAACCCCCACGCTTTGATGCTTTTTTACTGGAGTAGATTTTTGGGGATGCTTTTGATGATGAGATTTAGGTTCGTGCGGATATGCTGCTTTAAGATTTTTGTCGTTAGTACTGGAATTTGGATCAAAACCTTGGTTAGGTTCATAGTGATCAGCGTAGTCTCGACTTCTACGGATTCGATGTGATCGAGGCAAAGGTGGTCCATTTTTTTGTGTTGTAGTTGAAATTGATATTTTTGATTTTGTAGCATAAAATCGATTAGCATTCATGACAGACGGACAATAAGTCAATAATGGGCTTGCCTTAATTTATGTACTTTCAGACGAGGTAGATGTGCTACTAATTTTTCTTTATTGTCATCAGTGCCCAAAATGAACTTCGACTGTGATTATTGTACTTGGACCAGTGCATTTTAAAATTTTAATGCTGTTGCTGACGTCTGAGCTTGTCTTTCGCTTTGGTTGTGCATTTCTAACAAAGAATCTGCCTGATCCAACTGGGCTTCCATTATACTAAAATTATTTTCAATTCTTCATATTCAGCATGACGGCATGAAGGTTTGACCTTTATTTTAGAATGGCATGATCACTCTGTAAGGCCATCACAGATGCATTTGGTCGCTGATGATTGTCTGTCTTTTGTTGCTCATCCAATGCAAGTTCCTTATCTACTCCTATTGATCATCAAATGTTCATTAAGTGGGAGATAATAACCAAATCAGATCACAGAGACACCAAGCTCCTTCTTCTGCATTTTGCATGTACATTACATCTAGCATTTATCTTCAATTTGACTGTATAGCATGATCACATGTATAGGTCTAGCCGTCTAGGTCATCTGTCTCCTTTCAACCAAATTATTGTTTTTACAACAGACGTGTAATTTTTTGTACCATGTCAGCTTTCAACAGAGTGTACTGATTTTAGAATTATACAAACTAAAATGGTTATTCTTTACGAAAAGATGAGTAACCTTGGATTATATGCTTATGGTTGGTTTCAAGATGACTTGGTGTAAGTTCATAGTAACCTTGGATTAAGAGTTCATTTCCAGACCAATGCAACCTTTTTGTCTTAACTCTTGTATGTAAAAGAATTTATATGCTTGCAGTGTCTACTGTGAACAGAAACACAATGAATTACTATCAATTGTAAGCTCTGTGACTGTTGCCTTTCCATTTTCTCATGTGCTATCTTGTAACTTGTAACCTCCAGGGCCGTCCGAAGGGTGTCACCCCCAAGTACAGCTTGAAGCCTCTTGTTCCCCGCTTGTCTGAGCTCCTTGGAGTTGATGTATGTTATGGAGTGATAGCTGTTTCTCACACTTAAATTTTGTGTTGCTGTACTAGACAACAGTTCTTGTATTTTTCTGATCTGTTTGTATGCATAATTAGGTTGTGATGGCCAATGACTGCATTGGTGAGGAAGTCGAGAAATTGGCTGCTGCTTTGCCAGAGGGTGGTGTTCTACTCCTAGAGAATGTTAGATTCTACAAGGAGGAGGAAAAGAATGATCCTGAGTTTGCTAAGAAGCTTGCATCTGTCGCTGACCTCTATGTAAATGATGCTTTCGGCACTGCACACAGAGCTCATGCTTCAACAGAGGGAGTGACCAAGTTTTTGAAGCCTGCTGTTGCTGGCTTCCTGATGCAGAAGGTATTGCTGAAACGAAATCTCAGTCCTGGTCAAGTTTTGCGTAAATACTTATTCCTATCAATACATATGTCCTGCAGGCTGCAGTTATATAACACACAAGTAGGAATTATATTCATATACACTATTCACCTAAACCCTCAACCATCCTATTTTGTGTTCATCTCAAAGAAGTAATACCACCCTTAGGATTGGCAGCCACCCAATTTATTCTAGGAGATGTCATAGAATTTGAGAGAGGTTTGAGATTAAATCAATCAAATGCATCTCATATATTTGTCTATGTTCAATCTTCAAAGGATTCTGCAGATGGATGTTTCCTAATGCTTATGTCAGAATTAAAAAAAAATACAGTTGTACTGAGGTTTAATTACTGCAGGAACTCGACTATCTTGTTGGAGCTGTTGCCAACCCAAAGAAGCCATTTGCAGCAATCGTTGGTGGATCCAAGGTCTCGACTAAGATTGGCGTGATCGAGTCTTTGTTGGCAAAGGTTGATGTCCTCATCCTTGGTGGTGGTATGATCTTCACATTCTACAAAGCCCAGGGATATGCAGTTGGAAAATCTCTTGTGGAGGAAGACAAACTTGAGCTTGCAACTTCACTTATTGAGAAGGCAAAGGCGAAGGGCGTTTCTCTTTTGCTTCCCACTGATGTTGTAGTGGCTGACAAGTTTGCGGCAGATGCTGAAAGCAAGGTGTGTTCACTTATGCAGTTCTGCAACTTTATTTATGCACAAGTAGTAAATTGAATTATTTATAAAGATAGCTTAATATGTCGAACTGACTTTTGACATGTTCATTATCAAACATCGTACAATTAAAGTAGCTCATGTGTTTGTTTTTACCATTCATTGTTCTTCAGTCTTCACTTGTATCTCCAAAAATGCTTGATAAGAAAGGCTGTCAGGTGTTCTGTGAATGTCAACATGGGATGTTAATTCACTCACTAGATGGATGTGTTGTATAATCGTGGTGCAACTGTTACTTAAATTATTTGCACAAACTTATGTTAATTGTTTTGGTGTTCACTATTACATCATTTTCAGACTGTTGCTGCCTCCGCTATCCCGGAAGGTTGGATGGGTCTTGATGTTGGCCCAGATGCCATCAAGACTTTCAGTGGAGCATTGGACACCTGTAACACTATCATTTGGAACGGACCTATGGGAGTCTTTGAGTTTGAGAAGTTTGCAGCAGGCACTGATGTTAGTACAATTGCATCACATCCACTGATCTCCTCCATTTTCTTTCTTTTTTTTGGTCGCTAAACAGTCTCTCTTTCATCAGGCAATTGCTAAGAAGTTGGCTGAGCTTACTACCACCAAGGGCGTCACGACCATCATTGGCGGTGGCGACTCTGTTGCTGCTGTCGAGAAGGCTGGGCTGGCCGACAAGATGAGCCACATCTCCACCGGTGGTGGCGCTAGCTTGGAGTTGCTGGAAGGCAAGACCCTCCCAGGTGTTCTTGCCCTCGATGAAGCGTAAGCTAATTCGGCTCGTCTCCATGAGCAGCACGCATGCTCTTTCGTTTCAGACCTTCTGTGTAACTTTGCGATGTCTTGTCAATGCTTGTATGAAGAACTTGAGATAGGCTTTTATCGTCAAGTTTTGCTAGATGAGTCGTGAATAAGCTTTCGACTTCCTCGCTGCTGCGAGCGAAGTGATTCGAACTGAACATACATACTCCCATGGATCGATATTTTGCTTTGCAGTTTTCGCATCGCTGTGATGGCATCACTACTTTTACCTGTTGTCTGTTGATATTGCCATATACGCTGTTCATTCTGATGCTGAAATTTGATTGCCTAGATAATTTGTAACTATTGACGTCCATCATCAATAGAACGACTGTCCTTATGACTGATGGTTAGTTATTCTTGTTCCGCTGAATTGCAATCTGGAATGGAACCATTTGCAGATTATTGTGTTCAAAGTTAACTCTTACTCCTTTCAATTTGATAATTCTTATTATCATTTTAGGCAATGATAGTGGTTTTGTAAATCTATCGTTGACTGTAATTTTCTATTAATATATATAATAAATATTTACTTTTATTAAAATACTCTTTATAGCTTATTTATACTTGTTTAAATTAAATATTTTAAAAGTTATTAATAGGTAATGTAAAAATTTAACTACGTTCTGTCCAAACAATAATTAAGGAACCCAAAACAACAATAATCGTGGAACCGAAGTGAGTGCATAACTTGCTATATCTAATATTTCTCTTCAGGAACCACACCTGGATTAAGTCTCTTTTGGACGTGTGTTTCGTAAACTCGTTTTTTAGGGAATACACAAGTCTTGTCTTGTACTCCTACATCGTAACGTTGCATACAAGAGACAAATACAGTGAGGAAGAAGGGGAAAAAAGAGTTTGGGAAAACTCTTGATGCTTCCAGCTGACTGCCTCATCTGCAATATCTGACAATTGCATACATGTTCTGAACTCTGATGACCTAGTTTAATAAGTTTCTTTCCAAACCGTCCGATTGTTCTCAAACTTATGAATATTTATTACAAAAAAGAGCTTTATATCATAAACACTGGACATAAAAAAAACATACTGACTCTTTCACACTTGAATTTTATCTACATAAAGATATCTGTGCTAGTATTCATGTTACTCAAATTCCACTTGTTATTCTCTTTGGGGCTTGACCTTTATATTTACACAAAAAAGAGAGAGCATTGAGTTTCACTTTTGATATTCTTATTACATAAATTCCTATTCCATGTCTATCATTCTTTTTTCTCTACCTTTTTACCACTGAGACATGTCTTTAGAAACTTTCGATACCATCTGTCCCACCAAGTCAAGATTTTTCCACCCTCTTAATTTTTTAGTCGACGTGATGCTTTTATCCAATTTTCAGAAATAGTAATCACTAGAGCTAATTAATCAGCAACAAGTTAGAAACTATATGTGTTCGTTTTCATTCAACTACACAAAGCTGAAAAACGAGCCTCCATCTCTTTGAGCATGTATTTAGAATACATTCATGGATTTGTGAGTGTAGTGTACATGTGGTGGTGTGTAATTGCCAAAACCACAAGTAAACCGTGGTTAAAAAAACAATTATCAAGTATTTTATGTAATTGCAAAAAAACAAAGAAAACCACAAGTAAACCGTGATTTTAAAAAAAACAACTATCAAGTTTGAGATCATAATGCTATTATTAGCATGGAATGTGCTAATAATATGGCCAAAACGACCCAGAAGTAAATTGTGATAAAAAAAATATATCAAGTTGAGCTTATAATGCAAGTCGACTTCCATGGAATGTGCTTGAAATTGTGACTGAATAGGAAGCCTAAAGGAGTAGCATGATGTATGTCTCTGTCAAGCACAAACATCATAATCTAATTTTATGGTCTAGTAGTGAATGCAGTCCATGAGTTGCATGGCCTTTTGGAGGCAAGGAATATAATTGCACATGAACATATTAGGTTAATCTGTACCTAACTGTAGCTCAATTAAGGGTTCTTGTGCTTATTTTACTTGTGGAAATGACATGGCCTTTTGGATATATTATCCTTTTTTTGTAAATTTATGTCTCTGACATTTGACTATGAACATTGATTTTGTGTCTCAGATATTTCACAATAATGGTGTCCTCCAAGTGTTTTATACTCAATAGTCCCCAATTGGAATGTCTGCAAGATTTATTCAGCACTGTTAATTTGTTATAATGTATTAATGTGCAGGTTTTACTTCCACAGCACACATACTTTGCAAGTTTATTGTCCATCCAAAATTGTATTATGTTCTGTTCACCATTTATTTGGTAACTTCACATTCTACATGGTAGTTAAATCATGGATTAACTTTCATTGCATCCACCACAAACATTTTGTTCTTTGGAGAAGTAGACATTTTACACAAAGGTACCATAACTCTACTGCTGAAGTAGGAAATGGAAATGATTGAAGATACAATCACGACATTCTACTGCACAAGTTATCAACTTGAATTTTTTAACTCTAGCAAAGTTGGAAGAAAATTACCAGAATTGCCGCAGAAAATGTTTTCAAGATTTTTTAGAAAGTGTGTTAAAACTCGCCCAAGAAAATGCTTTCAAGAGGATAATAAATGAACAACATTTGAAACTGTGTGTGACAAATAATCATCGGTTTTCCTTCCCTTCTTTAGTTCTATCACACTAAGACTGAACTTTGTTTAATGGGTTAAACTGCTTAAGCAATAGATAATTCCATGCAACTTTCCCTTAAAAAAATATTTCCATACATCTGAAGCAGGTCAATACTTCTGTAAATAATAACACATGTTGATTGATATGAGATGAAAAAGGTGGAGAATTATGCATGAGACAAAGCTTTTGCAAAGTAGAACAAAAGCAAAATCATGAAAATGAGAAGACACCATGAAACTCTCAAAGAAAGAGAACCACCATAATGGAAGATCTAATAAACAAAAGAAATCATATGACTAGGTTAGAGATCAGAAAATCTACCTTCTTTTCATACTTCATCACAGGATGAGGAAGAAATGAACAAATTGCACAATCCCCTTCAGATCTTTTGTTGGTGGTGAGAGAGTGAAGCTGCAACATGATCTGATGGAGCCAAACTCCATGCATCCTTACCTCTTACTGAAACTTGCAAGAACAATGATTCTTCTACCTCTACTAACCAAACCCACACCTCACTCACAATGCTCATCAACATCAAGAATCCACAATTCCCTTCGCGCCTCGACACGACAACCAAATCGCGAAAACACGGGACAATCGCAGTACTGAAGCATGGTATTTGGCCCATGCCTGACAACCAGATCATGCTGGCAGCTTCATTCTCTCACACCAACAAAAAATTTCCCCGGCCTGTTCGTTCTACCAAGAACAGGAGACAGACACAGTACAATAGGAAGGAGAAGGTGAGAAATGAGAAGAGCCATTGGTATGTACTACATGGCTTATGATAGATAGCAATGGCCAGTGGGCGAAGGAGGAAGGAGGGAGGAGGAAGAGAGACAAAAACGGTGGCACGAGGTGTGCGCATGGTGGTTGTCACAAGCATGGTCCCTCTCCTGCCTCTCACACCTCGTGACACTGCCTTTCTTGCCATCGCTAACCACTGCCCCCTACTGCATATATGTATTGTATCTTAGCGTCTGATGTGCACTGTCCCAGTGCTGCATCTGAAATTTTTTCAAGTGCAGATGATCAATCATGTTGCTGTCTCCAATTACACCGTGTTGCCTGGAGCTGAAAGAGCCTCTAAAAATGATAGTATACCTGGTGCAAAATCTTTCATGTGCGGATGATCAATCATGTTGCTGTATCCAATTACACCGTGTTACCTGGAGCTGAAAGAGCCTGAAAATGATAGTGTTCTTGGTACAAAATCGATCTTTAGTGCAGATGATCATCCTGAATTTTTCTAGTGCAAATGAGATGACCAATCATGTTGCTGTGTCAATTACACCGAGTTACTTGGAGCTGAAAAGTCCTGAAAATTATAGTATTAGTACAGATATTATGTTAAGTTTAAAACGAATAACAAGGTTATATCCGCTGATGATTGAGTAAATATTCAGGAAATTGTCAATGCAAGGTGTTCTTGTTGTGGGTCTAAATTTGCCCTGGAACAGAATGACAGTACATTGATGAAACTGAAGAACAGTACAGCGTACATGTCGAGGTATGTGGCGTTGCAGGAGCAATCTTGCGCTGATCTGAAGAACTGATTTTGCAGTACAATAAATTGGTACTAATCTGCACTCCAACGTGCACTCGCCTACTCAATAGCGAACAATCTCTGAATTCTCCCAGAAGAACTGTTCTTTCCTTTCTTTCTTTCTGAAGAGCACTCCCTGAATCCTTCTATATCTTTATCAATTTCTCAATTTACTTTCTTCTCCTAGAACAGGCAAAAGCTCTGCACACAATTGCATTTTTGAGAAACAATACTTTTGATCTGAAAACAAAACTTGCCTGCCGATTTAAAGAGAGATAGGAGGTCAACGATGGAGCAGTCCATTTTCCAAACAAGCTGTGCATGAAATCAATTAGCTTGCTTTAGTGAGCAATGATTTTATTGCACTTGACTAATTGGCTGACAATGATGGCCTAACAACCTAACATGGAGCAAGAAATAGAACTTGACAGCGTCTTAAATGATAACCATAATGGTCTAATCACATCCTACAATTCAGAGCTAGCTGTCAAACTTCAAACAAACTAACCGGTATTCCAGAGGTTTATGCTTATGCAGATGTGCCATCATTAACAGAACATGAGGTCCATTACTTTTCCTTTTTTTTTCTGAATAAAACAAAAGCGATCGATTATTTTATGGCTAGACAAGCAACTTAGTAACAGTCTATTTAGTTCAGATCTGAATTTTTGACGCTTCCAAATGTACAGTGGCATCAAGTAAATCACATACCTGTTACTATTAAAGCCTAGCGGTCTCAGTCTTTTTATTGTTTATAAGCATAAGTGAAAGTACTTATTAATGATTAAAAAATATTTTGAGTAAAACATTTATATTATGTGTTCTCATGATCTAAAAATAAATGCTGAAAAAAATACACGATAAAAAATCCTCAAAATCTGCTCCAAATTAATGTTTCAAAATTCAAATTTTGGCTTATAATCATAAGAATAAGTGAAAAAGATAAAACTTGTTCGCTAGCTTGTTCATCCTTACCGGTATTAGTACTTCATTTTAAAATAGTTGTTGACCTTTGGACATAACATTTTGATCATCTGTCTCATAGAAAAATTCTCGTATCATTGATTTTGTTGTGACCTATTTTATCATTAAAAGTACTTTAGACATAACTTATACTTTTTATATTTTCATTAACATTTTTAATAAGATAAATAATCAAATATCATGCTTAGGAATGCAACGTCATATATATTTAAAAGAGAGGGTACATGTGAATACCCACACGAAAAAGAAAAAGAGATGCACTGAACTTCAGATAACTGCAACTATGGACCCATTTTTTTCGTTTCAGAATCTGTCACCAATCACCATGGATTTGCACCATGTGCAGTTAACAGGAAATGTGGGAAATTTCACCCAGGTGCAGAGAGACAGGGACAAATGAAATCGCCTTAGGATTCACTCGAAGATTAATCTAGCAACTGCTCTTGCCCGGGGTCTGAATTGTCTGAACCTGGCAAAAGATGACGACATCTGCATGGTTACAGTTACTGTCATGCAATGCATACACATCGGACAAGAGAATTGAAGCCGGTCAGGCTGGCCGCAGGACCATGTAAAAATGTCTGAATATGAACAATATATTTGGACTGAGATGAGAGCACTCATGGTTTCTTCGGATCACATTAGTTTTACAGGATTTTCAGAAAAAACAGTTCAATTCTTCTATTTTTCTTTTGAAAATCCTACCGACTGAAGCCATTGGCATGCAGATGCAGCCAGGGTCAATGCTTCTTTCCAAGACGCCTGCTTAATTTCTGTACGGGCGGGCAATTTTGATCTTAGTACCACTCAGCATTTCTGAATGGATAATCAATCACTGGATTTGCTAGAGTTAGAATCACCGAATCAGTGTTCATTTCAGACTCTGCAGATGTATATGCAGCTGCAGTTTTGATCTTAGCTAAAACTGAATATACAGAGATCAATAAGCAGGAATCAGCTGCAAGCTAAACCTGTAATTCTGCTCAAGTGCTACATTTTGTATTTTGAAATGGATAATATGAGCTCTGCATGTTCATTCCATAGAGAGAAAAGGAGAATTACAACCACAAAACACATGTTCCAGTGGAACACACCAGATAACCCCCAAGTCCATAACACACTGACACGTTTCTATTCTACGGGTATTTATGTGTTCTATGATTAATTAATTGCAAAGCAGCATTGCAACTAATCTTACAAATTTCTATGATTGTATGGATCACATGCTGAATGCTTCTGCGGTTTCCGCACACGTGATAATTTAGTCAACTGAACATTTAGACTGTCACAGTGTCACTCCTTTATTCATATTTAGAAAAACAATCCTTGCCCACATCATATTTGTCAAAGCATGCCATATATCTTCTGACATGTTTTAACGACTTTAGCACCATGCATGGAAACAATCAGCGTGATCGGTTGTTCTTTTTTTAAAACAAAGAACGGAATATTTGCAAATAAAAAAAAATTTATACGCGTTCTTAATGATTAAAAGCATTGACTGAAAAATAAACTACGATGAAAACCATCATCATAAAATCAACTTCAGATCTATAGCTGAAAAATTCAAATTTTAGTTTATAAATATAAACAGAAACAAAATGATAAGACCCAATATGACAGACGAGATTTGCTCTCATGCCACATATAAATCGGTGATTCTATGGCAATTGCCTTTTATTCCTGGCACTGGGCCCAATTGTCATACATTAGACGTCTATGCTACACCAGAGCAAAAATTACTCCCTCGATCTAAAAAGAGGGATTTCTATTTCTATGATTGAATCTGAATGCAGTTTATATTTAGGTCAGTACGGTTCGAAGGGAGTATATCATGTGAGAGACGCTCGTAGGACTGACGTATACAAGCTCTGAAAGAAATCTCATGTCATAGCTTGCATCTTTTCACAATCCTCACTGACAGACCCGTCCCCCTAGGGGGCTATAAAAAGGGCTATAGGGCCACTAATACAAAAGCGATCAACATGCACATTAGAGAAGTGCCTCTACTTATTTATTTATTTTATTTTCTAAAGGAATGGCTCGTTTCATCAATTCACTCGAGCCAGGTTACTTATCCTCCCGTCTATAAATCAATGACCAATAAAAGATCAAAGGGGTGATAAATCAAGGGGCGGACAGGAGCAGTATCGTAGCTAGGAGCAGATGTAGCACCGTAGCTAGTAGGAAGAAGCCCAGCATAGCTACATTCCCCTTCGGGTTGGCGCCCGTCTTCTCCAATAGAAATTTCATCATATCAAGGGCTAAGCTATCTGAAAACCTACTGCCAATCTGAATGTAAAAGAAGAACTAAATACTACTATCCATGAGATCATCATAACAAAAACTAGAATTGCCCAGCTAAATAGGAATAGAAATAGCTAGGACCGCTGGCATGTTCACAGTGTGATATGCTAGGATGAAATATATTGTTGCTTCCTTCTTTTAAAACCATTGACATCAATTTTTGGGTGTCAACTATAAATCATTACCTTTATTTTTTAAATATAGCACTCTAGTAGTACGAATCTTTTATGTCTTTTATATCCAGTTTTATTTTTAAATAAAACCACATATTACTAAGAATCTCTTATATAACATTAGGTTTTATCTAATCTAGTTCTTTAAGTTGCTATACTTTAAAACGGGCGAGTATTTCCATACTATTTTAAAATAAGTCCGGATGGAGGGCAGTAAATCTACCACGAGCGTATTACCAACTCTCCTTATCTTCTTTGGAAAATATCTATCATCCATATGCCACTTATCCTTTACCAACTCTATATTTTGCATGAGAAAAAAAATAATAGGGTAAAAGACGAATGTTTCGTAGATCAGTACTAATATATAATATAATTATAACATGATATTATTGTGTTAATAAATAATCTTTTGTTAAATTAAAATCCCATGAATGAAAAATGTCATGCAATACGATCTATTCTCTATAACCAAGCTTTTTCCTTTTACCATGCCCATTTCTTGCATGCCGGAAAAGACAGTACCATATCAGAAATAGCCAAAAAAAGAGAGATTTTTTTCACACAAAAAGCCTTTTATATTTTAAAAACTTTTGCACCTTTTTCAAATCCAAACGAAAGCAACCTGTAAATACAAATTGCACAGAATTGCAAGCGAAAAAAAAGCACACGGTGTGGAATCGAAGCATAGAGGAAAAGAGGCATCTTCTCTGAGCACCAATGGCACGGTATCTTCTCCGGCCTCCCACTACCACCGGCGCCGCCGCCGCCGCCTCGTCCCTCCTCTCCTCCTCACGCCGCAGAAATGGCACCAGCACGCCGCGGCCACCGGTTCTTGGCCTCCGCGCGCTCGCCTCCAGGCCCAGCAAGGCCTGCCCCGTGATGGCGGTGGCGTCGGAGCAGTCCGCCGCGACGGCCAAGTACCCCAAGGTGGCCGCCCCCACCACCGGCCCGATTCCGGCCGCGGAGCTCCTCGCCGTCATCCAGGATGCCGCCAAGGCTGGGGCCGAGGTGCGTTTGAGGTTCTTTGCTCCGTAGCTCTTCCTTCTTGCGGTGGCTCAGAGGTTGTGTTGAACTGCTGGGCAGTTGGATAAATTTCACGGGCTGATGGTTAGGTTGGGATGTGGTGATAATTTGTTTTTTTTAATGAAAGATGTATCTTTGTTTTGTTGTGCAACAAGATAATTTTCATGCTGGTTAATTTGCTTTGATACAAAGAACTAGCAATTCTATTGGTCTGCAGAGATAATTAGAGAGGCCAGATTGGAAACGGGATCAAATAATTGTTTTTTTACGAGGAAATATGATGATCGCGGTAGTTCGTAATGTATTAATGTTATAAATGCTCAAGGGTCACCAAATCATCGGAGTTATGTGTGGTCATTGTGGTTTCCATGCTAGTTCATGGTGTGTTTCTTGCTATAGTTTTATAGCGGGTATTGAGGAACTTGGTATCGATTTTATTAAGAATTGAGCCAAACAGAATTGAACTTAGTTGGTAGGTTGTACACCTACACATCTCATCAAGTGAGCTAAGCTAACTTCCTTCTCACCCCATTTTTTGAAGGGCCAAATCTCAGAGTCATCTTTCATTGTTTTCTCCTCATTTTAGGTTATAATGGAAGCTGTTAATAAGCCACGCAATATTCACTACAAGGGAGTTGCAGACTTGGTCACAGAGTAAGAATGCTTCTCACTCGAGCTGTTCTTATTTAGGAAATATGTATCACTAGTGTTGTTGCTTCCTGTCTGATGTTTACTTGTTATGTTTATTATGTTTGTTGTTTCAAAAAAGGAAAAAAAATCCCATTTTGTCAATAGAAACTTACTGCTGCTACTAGCTAATGCCATTTTTTATGATCTATTGATTTCTCTAAGCTATATAAAACATTAACATTTGAATTTAGAGTGCTCTGTACTTTTGTTCAGCACAGACAGATTGAGTGAGTCAGTCATTCTGGAAGTTGTGAGGAAGAGCTTCCCAGACCACCTCATACTAGGGGAGGAAGGTGGACTTATTGGAGATGCCTTGTCTGAGTATCTCTGGTGCATTGATCCTTTAGGTTTGGTCACTTTATTCTTACTTTGTAATTCTACTATGAGGAAGTCATGTATCATTAATTCATTATTCTTGTAGTGGAGTTTGATCATTGACGAATACTGTAGTGTATTCTCTCTTATGCTCTCTTGATTAAGTATGTGAAAGATTTGATTTAGTGGAGGCAACATGTTCGATTGCATGGGTTGGTAACTGAATGGGATGTTATTAGCTCTATATATAATATCATTGATAGGAAAATGGATGTTAGAGTGTTTGGACTGATCATAAATCTGAAATTGGGATCATATCGAGGGATTTTAATTTTGGCTGAAGTTTTATGTAAGCTTTCATTACTGCAGTAGAAACTTAGGCTTTCTTTGTACTGTTCTTCATTGGGAGATCTAATGCAGTGATTTTCTCCCCTTTAGATGGAACAACAAACTTTGCACATGGTTACCCTAGCTTTTCTGTATCCATCGGAGTTCTGTTTCGCGGAAAACCTGCTGCTTCCACTGTGGTATGTATGTGCATGTATTTTCCTTGAATCATATGATACATCAAACGTTGGGGCCACAAATTGTCAGATCATCATAGCATGCTAGTTTATTGCATTTCTTTGGACTATTCACATTTTATTATCATCCTTTTTAGGTCGAATTTTGTGGTGGCCCTATGTGCTGGAGCACTCGTACAATTTCAGCATCATCTGGTAGAATCTTTGGTCAAACATTGGAGTTGTAATGTTTCTTTTTTCCTTATACAACACTACAGAATTGGTTTTTAAGGTTTTCCTTTCTCCTTGAAAAGGTGGTGGTGCTTATTGTAATGGCCAAAAGATTCATGTCAGTCAGACAGACAAGGTAACTTATCTTTTTTATACAAGTATGTGGCTACGTGCACATGTGTCTGCCTACCATACCATTTTTTATGGAGGCCATAGGAATCTCTCTTTGATCATATGCTCAATGTATCAATCTATGGAGTGATGTGGTTCTGGATGCAATCAGAAGTCATGTGTTTTAATTATGTCAGAATACTTGACTCAAGATATTGACTCTAATTGATTCTCTAGGTGGAACAATCACTTCTGGTTACTGGTTTTGGATATGAACATGATGATGCATGGCTGACCAACATAAATTTGTTCAAGGAATATACCGACATTAGCAGGGTATAGTGAATGCTTTTCTATTATTACAGATTAAAATTCACCCTTTGCCTTTTGCTTTATCCTCCTTGATTAATCTTTTTAGGGAGTCCGAAGGCTAGGCTCCGCTGCTGCTGACATGTCCCATGTTGCCCTAGGCATTACAGAAGCCTACTGGGAATACAGACTTAAGCCTTGGGATATGGCTGCTGGTGTTCTGGTAATCTTTTTTTTACCCTATCGGAATAAACAGTTCATGATTGGAATCAAATGTTGATAAAAAAATATTCAAGTTCAGTAATAACAAGGACTCCATTGTTTTTGTCATTCTTAAATCCACATTTTCAGTCAGATAATCTATTTTTATGAGCTTTCTTTTTATATTTTCCAAATCTTGATGAGTTTTTCAGTATAATTACTTGACGAATTTGGTATCTTTTTTCCTACAGATAGTCGAAGAAGCTGGTGGGGTGGTGTCACGCATGGATGGTGGGGAGTTTACTGTCTTTGATCGTTCCGTCCTTGTTTCCAATGGTGCTGTTCATGATCAGGTTTGTTCTTGACAAGTAGTTTGTTCTCTCATTCTAAAAACCAAAATACTGATATTAAACATCCATTGTCATACCACTAAGGAGCCAATTAAGTGGGCTTAAAGGATCACAATCAAAAGATTTACTTTGTGTATGATATAGAATAATTATAATTCTTGCTTGTCTTTTGGAGAAAATTTTTATGAAGTAGTTGATGAATCTTGCTACTTTTTACTTGACTTGCAGCTTTTGGATCGGATTGGCCATGCCACTGAAGATCTTAAGAAGAAAGGAATTGACTTCTCCTTGTGGTTTAAGCCCGATAAATACCCTACCGACTTTTAAATTGCACTCACCGAGAACTGTTTGATACCAGAAAATAGAAAAAAGAGAGAGGATCTTATGTTCAACAACTTTGTATTTAGACTGATGATAATAAATATTGATAGAATCAAGTATATCATAAGGGACTTTTTAATTCAGTGTTTATTAAATAAAAAACAAAGTATTTTATTAAGAAGGTTAACTAATTAATTACTATGTATATATTTTAAATTAACCTTTAATTTTGGGTTGACTGAAATTTGAGACTAAGCATAAATCGTATGTTTTGTTACATTTATGTTGTTAAATTTGTAGGTTAATAATGGAGAGATTGAGTTGTTGCATTAGTTACAATCTTTGTAATAGTTATCATTAATGGATGTGTGGACTACCTAAGCTATATTGCTAAAGTGACCTTCATGGACAGCATATAGGTTAGTGATAGCTCGAAGGCAGCATTTTGTTCTGCATGAAACCTTGGCATGGTTATTTGTGCATGCTATGGTTCAACTGTTCCTAAGAGTTGCATTGATAAAATCTGATTAAGAAAAGTACCTGGTAAGTTATACCAACTGCTGAGGAATTATACACAAAACCAGATTTCCATTTAATGTAAAGCTTTGAATATTGTTTTCCACGAAACTGAAATACTATTCCTGACTCTACATACACACTACATGGTATAGTACATTAGAACCAGTAGATTTTACAATTCCCACCTTGAGTAAAAGGTCATTTGCAGTTTGGTTCTTGCCTTAGTTTTCCTTCAGCAAAGTAGTTTCGCCTATGCTTATAATAAGAAAATTATGAGGCTGTCAGATATACAGTGATATCTTTTTTTTAGATGGCATTATCTATTTGATCGATATTGCATAACTATTACAATATCAGCCATACCTGGTTGATGTTGTTTTACAAATATAATTAAATTAGCACTGCTGATGTACTGGTGTTTCTGTTGGACAGTTCACATCACAGCGAATAAAAAACTTGCATCCGTTTATGGATGTTCTCATTGTGTGGTTTTTAATATAATCAGATTGATTCTCTGAGAATGGGCTCCTATCTTATCGCCCTTGCCCAACCACTGTAAATCTAAAGGAAAAAAATTCTTTTTATGCAATTCTAGGTGCCAACTACACATCCAGATAAAGTTTTCTTGGTTTCTTCTTCCAACATCTTGACAAGAGTTTGTGTATTTTTCTTTCAGTTCCACAGCTCTAAACACACGGTAATACTGTGTGTACTGTACTGAGTGAAAATTTGGCGTCTTACGCTCATCTGAAAGATTTCGCTTCCTTCCGTGATGTGAATCTCACAGCATTTTGACGGCATGTTTTCTCTACAACTACAGTATCTGATGAATCTGGTATAGACTAGTACAGAATAACAGAAAATGCATCCTTCCCTTCGAGAAATTTGCTATTTCGTCCCTCTCAAATATGGGCTTCGTCTCTTATGCCACGTTGGATTTGAGTTTCTCTAAAATACCATTATCAAATGATGGTACTCCTTTCTTTTGTCATTTCCTCTTTTTTCTCCAAATCTGAAATGGTTTTCTTCTTTTTTAATTTTATCTGTGACCATTTTACCCCTATGGCTGGTAGTCATTGAATCTCTAGCAAAAGCCTAATTTTATACCGGATCGGGGCATTATATTAGTGAACCAATTTAGACCGATTTATCAGATTATGATATTCTTAATCGGTTTGGTCGAATGCGTAGAAATCTTTTTCATTATTCCAGCGGATCTTAAAAAAAGATTTTGTATCGACTAAAGTATATAATTTAATTTTTATGTGCCGGAACTTTAGCTCGTAAACATAAAAGCACGGTACGAGTTTTTATGCAATGGTTGTGTTCGGCATTTTCTGAAGAATTTTGGGCTATGGCGAGCGAGGGAGTGGGGCGGCAACAAGGGCAAAAATGTCCGAGGTGGAATTAAGAAAAGAAAATTCCAACCCAAATTTGCAACAAATGGAGAAATGACAAAAGAAATAAGAGGAATTATTTGATAGTGATATTTTAGCTAAACCCAAATTTAAAATGGCATAACAAGTCGAAACCCACGCTTGAGAATGGCAAAATGGCACAAATCTCCCTTCTCAATGGCGGCGGCGCAAATGCAGAGGCAGAGCCGGCGGTGTTGCCGACGACTCGGGCGGGCGGCGGCGGCGGCGCTCTCTTTCCTCGGCTAACAGAGGCTCCCCTACTTCCCCTCCTACGAGCGGCGCCGGCAGGCGCCGGCGGAGCGGTCTCTCCATCAGCGCCGGCCGCCGGCGCCCCCTCCCTTCCCTTGCACGAGCGGCGACGCTGACCTCAGGCTATTTCAAATGCAGCAAAGTATGCTCAAATTCCAATTTTTGTTTGAAAATTTCTCTCCTTTTTCCCTATCCTGGAAGTTTAAACACTATATTTTCAGCAAAATAGCCTGAAAGGGGTAGAGACCACAGAGAAAGCAGATATTTTTCAGTTTTGTCCTCTTGCAACTCCTCATGCACCTCGCTATCTCACCATCGTAGCAGTGACCACACAATCTAACCTAAGCCTGAGAGCTGAACATTATCTTCTCAGCATTGTTCTCCCTTCACAATTTCAGCCTTGTGATCTTTCTCTGTCAGGACTCAAGACTCAGGAGTACAGTGTTCCCTTCACCTTGTGCTTATTATGTAAGTTAGTTTCTTTCTTGTCTGAATTATTACTTGATTCTTTCAGAAGTCATACAGGTTTGGCCAATTAGGACATTGCAGTTCTGTTTGATGGTCATGGTGAATCCGTGGATACACCTAATGGTTTTCAGTGTTTTGGATACCCCTTAATTGAAATGTTTGCTTTCTGAATATCTTGGGTATAAGTTCTCTAAGAACATCTCAGTCCTGTTGATAACTTTCCAGTATACTGACATTCCTTCTTCCACCATTTTGCAGGTTAAGGATAGAGGCTCTGTTGTATTATCCTATCACAAGACCAAGATGGAAAATTTATGCATGTCAAGATGCCATGCAAGAAACTGGTCTGCTTGATGCAGAGATTAATGCTTATAACTATAGTGAAAGGAAGAATAGGAAATACAACGGCGCCTACATCGATAAAGATGGTGAATCTAGGACCTTCAATCGAAAGAAAATATCAAGAAAAAGGGGTAATGCCATAAATATCATCTTTTCAGTACTACATACTATCTGACTACTTCTCACGAATTTTCATTGCCTTGATAAATTTCAAGAATGGGTGGTATATGTTTGTGAATGCATCTGTTTTCTCTCCTTCAAAATGTTAATGGCTTCAGGTTCCTTGCAGGAGGTGCAATGAGAGGCCGTGGTTGGAAGTATGGCTCTGGGTTTGTAGATGGAGTATTCCCTGTGCTCAGTCCAATGGCGCAGGATATCTTAGAATTTGTTCAGAAGGGGACAGATGTTGCAACAATCTGGGAGTCCTTGGATAAAATTCCTTCTACACACAATCTTTTTGATGATCTTGTGAATGTTGCTGTCCAATTCCGTCTGAGCAAAAAATGGGATATGGTCATTTCAGTAAGTACCAACCAGCACATTCTCATCTCCAATGTTTCAGTTTTCTTTGATCAATATTTTGATGTTTAATTTGTCAAAAGTGGCTATAGGTCTGTGAGTGGATCTTGTATAGGAGTTCATTCCGTCCTGACATCATCTGGTACAACTTGCTCATAGAATCCTATGGCCAAAAGCGTCAGCTGAACAAGGCGGAGTCAATTTACATGGCTCTCCTGGAGGCTCGGTGTGTGCCAACTGAAGACACTTATGCTCTTCTCTTGCGTGCTTACTGCAATGCTGGATCACTGCACCGAGCAGAAGGCGTGATCTCCGAGATGCGGGAACACGGGATTCCTCCAAGTATGCAGTTCAGTTCTTCCAATTTGTCACTGCAGAGAGCTTGCAGGTTAATAATACCTCATGCCTACTTTCCAAGAACAATCTTGCAGGTGCTACCGTGTACAATGCTTATCTGGATGGCTTGTTGAAGGCGAGATGCACCGAAAAGGCAGTCGAGGTGTATCAAAGGATGAAACGAGAACGTTGCAGAACTAACACAGAGACATACACCTTGATGATCAATGTGTATGGGAAGGTCAGAATTCAGAGCTCACTATTTTCCTGCTCACTGTGATCAGATGGCCTAAATACTCTGAACACGGTTTTTTTCTCTTTCAGAAATTTAACTCTGAATACTTATTAACATACATTTGTTTTTCATGATCAATTTACAGTCGAAGCAACCAATGTCATCAATGAAAATTTTCAACGAGATGAAGTCGATTGGATGTAAGCCTAACATCTGCACCTACACTGCTCTGGTGAATGCATTTGCAAGGGAAGGCCTGTGCGAGAAGGCTGAAGAAGTGTTCGAGGAGATGCAGCAAGCCGGACACGAGCCTGATGTGTATGCTTACAATGCCCTCATGGAAGCTTACAGGTGATCATCATTTATCCATGGATACTGATCACAAAACTCAACTGAAATTTTATCAGATTTCTTTAAATTTGAATTGTTCATTAGATACTCCACCTTGTAACCTTTCGATGCGCCGTAGTCGGGCAGGATTCCCGCAAGGCGCGTCGGAGATCTTCTCCCTGATGCAGCACATGGGGTGTGAGCCTGACAGAGCTTCATACAACATCTTGGTTGATGCTTATGGAAGAGCCGGCCTCCATGAAGGTACATATAGGGCCTCTAAGAGGCAGCTGATGAGAAACCCGCTTCTCACGATCTGGAAAAGCTAGGTTTCTTAGCTTTTGCTTCTAGTTTATTTTCTGGATTCTACAATTCTAGATTCTTAGAAGCTGAGTACTATTTGGGAGAAGTGACTTCTGACTTCTGGAGATTCGAATGAGAAGTTGTAACTGTTAGAAGCTCTCCAATCATGTCTATGACATACATGATGGACAATTTTTTGCACTTGTGTTGGAGGAAATCAATAACATGAGATGTATGATGATGCCAGTATCTGAACGGTTAAAAGTGATTGCTTGTGAATAATTTGATGGCGGTTTGGTTTTTCAGATGCGGAGGCTGCATTCGAGGAGCTGATGCAGCAGGGGATGGCGCCGACGATGAAGTCGCACATGCTGCTGCTGGCGGCGCACGCCAAGTCCGGCAACGTCGCGAGGTGCGAGGAGGTGATGGCGCAGCTGCACAAGTCCGGCCTGACGCCGGACACCTTCGCGCTCAACGCCATGCTCAACGCCTACGGCCGCGCAGGGCGGCTCGACGACATGGAGCGCCTCCTCGCCGCCATGGAGCGGCGCGGCCGCGTCGCCGGCGCCGGCGCCGGAGGCACCGACGTGAGCACGTACAACGTGGTGGTGAACGTGTACGGGCGCGCGGGCTACCTGGACAGGATGGAGGCGGCGTTCGCGTCGCTGCCGGCGAGGGGGCTCGCCGCCGACGTGGTGACGTGGACGTCGCGGATGGGCGCGTACGCGCGGAAGAAGGACTACGCGAGGTGCCTGGAGATCTTCGAGGAGATGGTGGACGCCGGTTGCTACCCGGACGCCGGCACGGCGAGGGTGCTGCTCGCGGCGTGCTCCGACGAGCGGCAGGTGGAGCAGGTCACCGCCATCGTCAGGTCCATGCACAAGGAGGCCAAGACGCTCTTCACCGTATAACAAACACTTTGCGTTACATGTATAATACTGTACATTTTTGCGTCACGTGTATAATACTGTATGGTAATACCTCCTGTTCTTCTTAAATAGATTCCATCGTTGACTTTTAGATATGTATTTGACTATTTGTTTTATTGGAATTTAAGATAAATCATGCTTAAAATATCTTTATTAATAAGTCAAATTGTAAGAAAATAAATAGTGCTTACGTAGAATTTTTAAATAAGATAAATAGTGCAACATGGAATCGGTAGATTTGAAACATATTTTTCCTTTTTTAAGTAAATCGTCATCGGGAACGAGGTCTTCTTGTATATCGGGTTGAGGATCGGGGTGATTCCTCTCGAGTCTTGCTGACTCATTCCTTACAATTAGAGCAAGTTCATTAGTATAGCCAATTACCCGCTCCAATTAATCTAGAGTTAATTTAATAGCCAATTTATACAATAGTTATCTACAAAATATTAATATATGATCCCACATGTCATATATATATCGTGTTTTGGAGTCTATACTGCAGCTGGCTATAAATTAGTAGCTCACTTCTCTTCTCTCTCCCCTCTTATCTCTTTAAAACATGCTTATAGCTGGCTTATAGTCTGCTATTATACCTGCTCTTACGAGTGTAATGGGCCTAGAGTAGACTATTGCTTCTTTCTGGCTCATGAGCCATAGATCAACCAACACACAACACCAATGCTTCTCAGAGAAACTTGAGGAGGTGGCTCGATGCTTTAGTTTACGCACATGATAATGTGGGTAGGAGATACGAGACTAGGAATATGTTAGGGTTGGAGCGATAGGTTATATCCAACAATTATGATACTCCTATAAAATTTACATGTCTCATGAGAAAGTACACGGGCATTACCGTGTACTCTCCCCACCGAGCAACCGTCCTCATATTTCTCACACAACTATGGACATACTCGCGCATCGACGAACATAGGCAGGTACAATAAACATCTTCCTCGTTTAACTGCTTTAGAGGTGGCAATGGGGACCCGATCCCTGTTTTCCCCGCGGTTCACCTGTTAGGGGACGGTGATGGTTAAAATATAATATCCATGAGGAATGAAATGATATGAATCTCATCCCCGTTGAGGATGGCAGGGATGGGGACGATGCACCACTCCATGTCCCCGTTCCCCGCGGTGACCCGTTTACACTTTAAGGGACCAAAGATAGACTTCATACATGGTTTGGTCCAAATAAAAAAAGCCCAATGTCCATGTATATAAACCTAACCCTAGTCAACATAGTCAATATTCAATCCAAGACAACACACCAGTACACCACCAGCCGCCAGCTCATCGCCGACCTCGCCGCCCTCCGACGTGCGGCCTCGCCGCCCCTCTCCGTTCGCCCACTGCGCATCGACCTCGCCGCCCACCGACGCGCCGCTCCTATCCGCTCACCGGCCGCCCGCCTATGACGCGGGCTCGCCGGCGTGTAGCCCCTCTCCACCTGACGGCCACCTGTCGCCTCTCCCCACTGTCGACGGGACGGGGGAAACCATGGTAACTTTTCACTGCGGTGATCGGGGATGGGTTCAATATAAGCCCCACCGTGGTTCGGGATGGGGACGAGGAAATTTTTTCATGATAGGGAATTCCCCGTTGACATCTCTAAACTGCCCTCTTCCTTTTACTTGCCCTCTTTCTTCGCCTTTCGAAATCTTCCTAATCTCTAGCATGGCTGACGGTGGTGCGTAAGATGCTGGATTTGCTCCTCCCTCTAACCTATATAAGGATACCTAGGCACCGGGTATTCGCCTAACTAGCGCTCGGTATATTTCTTGAACCACGTATTTAAAAGAAATTATGATTTGATATATAAAATGACATTAGCTATTTTGTACCCAACTAGGGATATATTAGTAAATTAATGTAAAGATTACTTTCAAGAGGATACATTATTAACAAAATTATGAGATACTACATGATTAGAAAATGCAAAATATAAAACTATGCATTAGAGGCTATACCGATGTCCAGGGGCGGAAACAAGGGTGGAGCATTTAGGGCTTAAGCCCTAGTCTTAGCTCTATAATCCCACCTATATCTTATCAATTTATAATGTAAATCTTAAAAATTATGAAGTACATGTTAACTTAGCCTTACGGTTGATTAGTTCCTGGTTCGACCCCTGCCGATGTCTTAACGACAAATGAAAAGAATGGAGTGAGTAGCTATGCTAGAGTCGTGCTAAAGTTTCATCAAGTTGTTTATGGAAAAAAATATTCTTTGCTAACGTTTCATCATTTTTACTCTCTCAGGTTCATCATATAAGATCCTACTAAGCAAAACATCTTTTAAGTTTAATCAAGTTTATAGAAAAATATAATGACGTTCTCAACACCAAATTAGTTCTATTAAATTCACCATTGAACATAGTTTTACAACATATTTATTTTATATTAAAAATATTATTATACATTTCAATAAATCTGGTTAAACTTGAAAAAGTTTATCACAAAACAAACCCAAAATGATCTATATTAAAAAAAAGTTTCTTTGCTAAAGTTTCATCATCGACTACAGAGCACGGATGCTTTGAGGCTGGAGGCGAATATTCCCGGCCCATCTGAGCTCTCCCGGCCCAATCAAGGACCTAACGTCCGGGAGTTAGAAACGCACACCAACCGCACGATCGAATCGGACGGACCAGATCTCCCCGAAACGACGCTCCCCCAAAGGAAAACGAGAAACCCTAGCTCTCGCCCCCCCCCTCGCCTATATAAAGGGCACAACGCTCTCCGCCTCTCCGTCCTCTCCCTCCATTCACCGCCGCCGCTGCCTTCCGAATCCCCTCTTCTTCTCCGAGGTCAGTCTCCAGATCCGTCTCCCCCCCGTTATCTCCGTGATTTCTCGGCGAGTAGCCTCAGATCTGCTTCGTGCTTCTCTGACGATGCACCTGCGCGAGTAGAGCTTGCTCGATTTGTGGTTTTCACCGTGGTTTTTTAGGGGTTTTGTAGCATGGTTGCTCGTTGCTCTCTCGGGGGGTGGTGGTGCTTAGTTCATCTTTTCTGTAGCTGTCTCTCGTTTATTTTGTAGGTTTTTTTGTGTTCGGAAATTTAGTTATCTTTTGTGTTGATGTTGGTAAGTCGCCGGAAATTTGTAGGATTTGTGCATGTGGGAGTTAAATTCTTAGCGTGTCATCTGTATAATAGAAATAAATTCGCTATGAAATACGGAGTAGCAGATTGATTTGTTATGTGCTGTTTAGATGGATTTGTTGTGATTTTGTTAGATGCAAAGTGGTCTGTTCATATGTTAAATTTCGTACCCTTGCATGCACATAATTATGAATCACTGTGTTAATATGTTAGATGTCTAGTGTTCTATCAATCTGCGCACGATTAATTTCATATTGTTACATCAAATTACCAGTTTGTACGGTTTCACTTTATGTGATTTGATCTGTATGCCGTGTCCTTATTCCTTTTTCACTCTTTTGTGTTGTAGTTTTGATCACTACCTGCAGCCATGGGTAAGGAGAAGACGCACATCAACATTGTGGTCATTGGCCATGTCGACTCCGGCAAGTCGACCACCACCGGCCACCTGATCTACAAGCTTGGAGGCATCGACAAGCGGGTGATCGAGAGGTTCGAGAAGGAGGCCGCTGAGATGAACAAGAGGTCGTTCAAGTACGCGTGGGTGCTTGACAAGCTGAAGGCGGAGCGTGAGCGCGGTATCACCATCGACATTGCCCTGTGGAAGTTCGAGACCACCAAGTACTACTGCACGGTCATCGATGCCCCCGGACACCGTGACTTCATCAAGAACATGATTACTGGTACCTCCCAGGCTGACTGTGCCGTGCTCATCATTGACTCCACCACTGGTGGTTTTGAGGCTGGTATCTCCAAGGATGGCCAGACCCGTGAGCATGCCCTTCTTGCTTTCACTCTTGGAGTGAAGCAGATGATCTGCTGCTGCAACAAGGTATAACTCCTGCACACCTTCATGATAAATATATGCTATGTTTGCATGTTATGATGACTGTTTAGTCGATTAGATACTTCTGCTCATGTTCACTGCAAATCTTATCTTTGACTCTTAGGTGGTTATTTGTAAATGCAATGCTTATTTCAACCTGCACATGTTCGGAACTTAGAATGAATGTCAATTGCTTGCAGCCCCCTTTCTACATGTTTATGTTATGATTGTTGTGTTATTTTAAATTCATGTGATTTCTGTAGTACTTTGTACTTTATGTTATATGTTATCACATTGAAAATTAATTACTGACTGATGCAAATGCTATAAAAATTGTTTTTTTCAGTTTCAAGTGTTGTTTATCATAAAGCTAGCTCTAGATATGTCAGTGCATTCTGTATTGAGAATGATATACTGTTTTAAGTCCCTAGTCTCACTGTCATTTTTTTTAATTTAAGTAATGGTTCCCTTTCTATTTTTGTTTTGTAGATGGATGCCACCACTCCCAAGTACTCCAAGGCCCGTTATGATGAAATTGTGAAGGAAGTCTCTTCATACCTGAAGAAGGTCGGCTACAACCCTGACAAAATCCCCTTCGTTCCCATCTCTGGTTTCGAGGGTGACAATATGATTGAGAGGTCCACCAACCTTGACTGGTACAAGGGCCCAACCCTCCTGGAGGCTCTTGACCAGATCAACGAGCCCAAGAGGCCGTCCGACAAGCCCCTGCGTCTTCCCCTTCAGGATGTGTACAAGATTGGTGGTATTGGAACTGTGCCTGTGGGTCGTGTTGAGACTGGTATCCTCAAGCCTGGTATGGTTGTCACTTTTGGTCCCAGCGGCTTGACCACTGAGGTTAAGTCTGTTGAGATGCACCATGAGGCTCTCCAGGAGGCCCTTCCTGGTGACAACGTTGGGTTCAACGTCAAGAACGTTGCAGTCAAGGATCTGAAGCGTGGTTATGTAGCTTCCAACTCCAAGGATGACCCTGCCAAGGAAGCTGCCAGCTTCACCTCCCAGGTCATCATCATGAACCACCCTGGGCAGATCGGCAATGGCTACGCCCCAGTGCTGGACTGCCACACCTCCCACATTGCTGTGAAGTTCGCTGAGCTGGTGACCAAGATTGACAGACGATCTGGTAAGGAGCTGGAGAAGGAGCCCAAGTTCCTGAAGAACGGTGATGCTGGTATGGTGAAGATGATTCCCACCAAGCCCATGGTGGTGGAGACCTTCTCTGAGTACCCTCCTCTTGGCCGTTTCGCCGTCCGTGACATGAGGCAGACGGTTGCTGTTGGTGTCATCAAGAACGTGGAGAAGAAGGACCCAACCGGTGCCAAGGTCACCAAGGCTGCTGCCAAGAAGAAATGAGATGCTTGATGGTTGAACGCATGTCCGCTTCTCGGATATTTAGTAGATGTGTCTTGTGGTAAGTTTTGGCCATTGAACTTGCAGGTTTAACAGTTTTTCAGCTGTTGGTACTGCCGGTGATGCAACCTGTTGCCTATCGTTAAAATACCTTTTAATTTCGGCTTATGCCATTCTGGATGCTTTAAGAGACTAATTTGTGCCAATTGTTGGCTGTTGGATGCTGAGTCCGTACTATTTTAAAGCAATGTTTGGAAAGTATCAAATGTTTTTAATTTGTGCTGTCTAGTTTAGATCTGCTTTTAATTTGTGCTTTCAAGTTTAGTGCTGCTTAAATTTTCCTTGTTGCTTCGGCCCTGTTTTGTTATGCCTTATTTTGTGGGATTTGGTTGGTACTTTACAGTTCTATAGTTTTCTCAGACTGTATTTGAATCTGTAATTTTGGGATGGGATCGACAAAATACTAAAATTTTAATTATATTAAACCTGTGTGTGTAAGTTCTTAAATTTTGAAGGCATGCTTGTGATTGCTAGACAAGGCACGGCCGCACGTGTCCTACCCACCGATTAGCATTAGTACTATTGATGGAGTGGGCATAAGACAGTAAGGTCATGTTTGCGGCTGAAGTGGGCGTAAGACAGTAAGGTCATGTTTAGTTTCGGAAAAACATTGAAGGAACGAAAAACAAATCTCACAGTTATGTGAGATGAATTTTGGAGCCTAATTAGCTCATTATTAGCCATAGCAGTAACCTATATATGCTAATGATAGGTTAATTAGTACGTCTTGGGAGCCATGAAATTCGTTTTTTCATTCGTATATTCGACATCGGATCAAACGTTTAATGTGACATTTAAAATTTTTTATTTCTCCAACTAAATACCCTCCAGGTAGTTCCTATACGGTTCTCAGCAGCTATGGGTCGGTCACCCTCGGTTTCGGCTCAAAAGTGTTGCAGAGCAAAACATTGGTCCATTATCGTCCTGAACGCGTTTATGAAGGTAGAAACTTTCAAAACTAAATTTCTAACAAAAACTGGAACTTGGTGAAGGTAGAAACTTCAATAAGGCATTTGGCAGTCGATGGATGCGATGATATCTATAAGCCGATGTGACAAGGAGGTTAACCCAATTTGTTGTACACATTTTCAGCTAAATATGGTTAACTCAATTTGTTGTACACAATTTCAGCTAAATATGTTGTCTAAGGGAGTTTCTCATAAAATCCAGAAATCAGAATCTATCCTATACAATACTAAGATTTTGAGAATATAGCTTTAGAATCTATAAAGTAAACTAAGGAGAAAACTTCTGAGATTTCTAGTAGCTAGTTTCTCACAAACTACTTGAAGTATTATACATCCTAAATAAAGCAGGTGTATACTTCTGTGGTATGCCAATGCAATGCCACTCTCCACAATACAGCCAAGGCCACGTTCCTACCCCAAAAGGTGCTATCTTTTTTTTTTTTTTATATAGACACACCTTTTAAATTACCGAACAATATGTTTTGTTAAAAAAATATCTATATAAAATTCATCATCTAAAGTTATTTTTTCACTAGTTAATTCAATTATTTATATCTTTAAACAGCCATCATAAAATTCATATATCTTTTAAATGTCAGACATATCAAAGACCCCCCACAACTACAAGTTGCTGCCGCTGTTGTGCTGCAGTCTGTCTGCATCATCCACCAACCCCTCCCATCATCATCCCATGGCATCAAAGATCAGATTCAGAGCCAGGCATCATTTTGCACGCATCTTCACCATTTCAGATTGTTAATTAGTCACGCATTCCGAGGCTCAGCACCATTAACATCTCCACCCCCGTGATCAGAAAATCCTGTGCGTTTGGTTGGTTGGGGGCCTCCATGGCAGCGTTCCAATCAGTTTGGTCATCACTTTCTTTTTTCTTTTTCAGGGTTTGGTTTTTGCAACCAATGGCCCTCTTGGAGATTGCATCTGATGCTTAAGCTTCTTTAATAATAGTGATCCTTCATAGTGGCTGAACACTCAGTGAAACAATACTTGCATTTTCATCCCTGACAAAGTCATTATTTACAATTATTTCGCAATATGCGCGCCCTAAGTTTTTAATAAATATTCCTTTATCTTATGCCTTCACTAGGGATAGCCTTGTAACTTTTATTCTGTTTACCCATAGTGGTTCATTTCAAAAGAAAAAAACAAAAAAGCGAACTTTTCAGTGAGCACACCCTGGCATAAAACATGTATTCTCTAAAGAATACTTCTCCTAAATCATGACAACATTATGGGCAAAACTGCAATCACATAAAGTGAAAAAGGAGGGGCCCACATGGGCCAAGACCTCACCAAAAAAAAGAGTATTTTTTTATAAAAAATATCCAATTTGCGAATTGCAAATTTCAACCTGCACTACCAACCTTTTTGTGCATCTTGCTTATATTTTTGCAAAAAGGAAGAGGAGGAGCCACCAAACCCCAGAACCCGCAAGAGAAAGAGAGAGAGAGAGAGATCAGAGGAGGAGAGGAGAGCGGCGGCGAGGAGCAATCATGGCGATGGCCGCCTCCAGGTCGCTCTGGGCTTCCCGCGCCGCCTCCTACCTCAAGATCTCAGCTTTCCCGAGGGCCTTCTCCACCGGTATCTCTCTCTCTCTCCCTTCATGGCCACTTTACCGTGTTCTTGCGTTGCGCGCTCTGTGCTCTTGCATATCCTGGGATCGGAGGTGGTTGGTGCTTGGATGGTGTGATCTCGTCTCCTATTCGTCACAAAGATTTTGATTTGGGGGAAGATTACTGTTCTTGTTCTTTTTTTGTTCTTCTTTGGGTTCAGTGAATCAGTGGCGAGCTAGGCAGAGAATCACTCTGCATGCATCGAGGAACATGTGTGTTTGGTGAAACGGCAATGGCGTTGGTCTGAATGCCACCGTTCTTTGACCCGCTTGCTTTGGTTCATTTTTGGGGCGAAAAGTTTCATCTTTTTTGGGACTACTGAAAAGGAACCTTGTGCTCGTTCCTGCTTTTGGTTTTGGCTGATAACAGCGTGTGCACGATAAGGTTATATGTTTTTGCATTTAGATGTATGTATGTTTAGCGAACAGCAGATTAGAAATTGTGTAGTTTTGTAGCCTAATTTTTTTATTGTCCTGTTTATTCGATGTCTTGCGACGTTTACCACCAACATACTGTGAAGCATTTCAGGAAGATGCTTTTTAGCAGCTATTAGGAGAAAGCTACCAACCAACCAATAATTGCTATGTTTCCAATATGATAATGTTACTATACCATGGTTGCTCACTTGTTTGTTTGATGAATTAAGAACTTGATTATTAAAATGTTGCGCAACAATCACATATTCACAGACCTGAAAAGTAGGCACTCCAATGAAATAAGGGAAAGCCTTGTTGTAACAGACTTTAGTCATAGAAATGAAAAAAAATGAGAGATGATAAGTAAGATATTTAGGAACTGGGAAATAATCAATCGCCTGTTTGCCTCTCCAGAGGCTTTGGTTTCTAACAAATGGTGGCAAAATTGTGATAGGCAAAACACCCAGTGTCCACTTTATAAATTAGCTTCAAGGAGCCACTAATTTCTGCTGTTCAGAACTTCTGAACTTCCATATACTTAGTATTGAAACCTTGATTCTTCTTCTTCATCGCCAATGCAGTGTTTAACCCATCTGAAGCTGCGCAACTTGCTTGTTTTCCCATTTCAGTGCTGAAGGATCTGAAGTATGCTGACACTCATGAATGGGTTAAGGTTGAAGGGGATTCAGCAACCGTCGGGATTACAGACCACGCTCAGGTTGATCTATTCACACTCAGTGAATTTTGGTTTTAGGCCTTCTGTAAATCAGATGATTCAGTGGTTCATTCTGTACATATACATAATGTCTGCATTCTATTTCTAACATTAACAGTGTTCCAATATACGTTGTCATGTTCAGTATACAGAGTAAGAAGTTAATCAAATTTTTGCTTTTGCTTCCAGCACCACTTGGGCGATGTTGTGTATGTTGAGCTTCCGGAAGTTGGGAGCAGTGTGTCCCAGGGAAAGAACTTTGGTGCTGTTGAAAGTGTGAAGGCAACCAGTGATATCAACTCGCCAGTATCTGGAGAGGTGGTCGCCGTGAACGATGTGCTAAGCGATGAACCTGGATTGGTCAGTTCTAACTCATAATAGAGTAATAGACCAATGTGACTAGATTAAACGCTTTTATAAGAGCTTCTTTAATATTTTTTAAAAAATATCTTGAGGTATCATGTTTTTCAGTATAACATTTTGGTATCTTGAGGTATCGTAATTTTGTACTAATTTTTTGATATTTCGGTACTTTTCAAGGATGGTTAAAAAGCCCCTTCTATAAACCACGTATTTTCTTGCGTAGGTCAATACAAGTCCATATGAGAGTGGGTGGATTATCAAGGTCAAAGTTAGCGATTCAGGTGAGCTCAATTCGCTGATGGATGATGGCAAGTACTCAAAATTCTGCGAGGAAGAAGACAGTAAGCATTGAACAAATACGAGTGACTTCTGATCAGCAAGAATGGGTCTTGACCCTTGTCAATTCTTGCGATGTCCTATGGATCAATTATCTTCTTTCACCTGCTGCTCAAATCAGCGCAGATCTACACAATGAAATAAATTAGTGTTGGCATTGCCTCTTCTACAAAGGCATTGCAAAATTCGAACCTGTAAATGACATGAGTTTCGTTATTTTCTTTTGTAGTAATGTGTGATTTCATCTTCAATTATAGCTCTGCATGTCCCATTTGTCTCTGAATAATGTGCTTCGTTTATTTCTGAATCGCTGGGTTTTCTGAATCGTGTTCTTGGCTTCAATAACTCTGTATTATGCTGGGATTTTTTTTTTTGACTTATATTATGCTTGGATTTGGTAGTACACGAATAGCTAAATATAAATTGGGGATGCTTGATTGCTTTTCTTTAATATTTTAGAATTATAGGGACATCAAAATTCAATCAAAGGATAAACAAGTCACGGAGGTGTAAAATCTCCATGAAAATAACATGAACACATGGCTGTGTTCTTTATCCAAGACTTCTCATAGTTTTTTCTTGTCTTTTGTACACATGCTTTCTGAACTATTAAATGGTACATTTTTCTTTTTGCAAAAAGTTTCTATACAAAAGTCTATCATCTTGCCTTTCTAAAATATATTTTTAACTTTATAATAGTTAATTCCACCGTTTACACCATTTAATAGCTAAAAAAAATCAGATAATCTTTCATTGTTAATCTCCAAAAGAACACAACCCATGGTAATCATCACTTAAACAATTGAACACTTGATTTTTGTCATGGATAAAAACAGTAGATACTTTTCTCACTGTAAGCATCTTTCAAAGTTAAAGTGAAAGGCAGCAACAAAACTGAGCATAGATGCTAAAAACAGGGATCCAGAACCAAGATCTACTCTCCATTTTTAGACCAAACTATATGAACTTAGATACAGAAACCTAAACGATGAAATAAATACTACTGGTAGCCTGATAGAACAATTTCCTCAACAAAATACAGAAGGCCTCAGGCGCTGCAGGAGTATGATGAAGCAGTGTATCAAGCTTTGATGTTCCACCTGTGCGCTGACCGTGGACCACTAGTAATCCCCTCATAGTATTGTGATGGAAGCTTCCCTTTGTTCCAAGTTTTCACAAACTTCTCAAAAAGATCGCGAGCAGACTCCGAAGAAAGATCAGAGAAATATTTGCCCTTTTCTTCCTTTAACCAAGTTGCAAACTCATTGTTCTTTGAGAAGTAGTCATCTTTGGATATTTCTTTGAAACCCTGTATCGGTTAAACAAAAGAACAATGAGAAGCATGGACTAGAGAAGGGCAACGGATAATTCAAACGGTGCATTATGTATGTTTTCTACTTTCACCGAATTACTGCCAGTCTTAAAAATAATAAAATGCATGCATGATACAACTAGTGTCCAGCTGTCCAGAATCCAGATACAGAACCTACAACACTGAGGGGGTGTTTAGTTAGTGAAATGAAAATTTTTGCGTGTCACATCAGACATTTGACTGGATGTCGGAAGGAGTTTTCGGACAAAAATGAAAAAAACGAATTTCACGGCTAGCATGGAAACCGCGAGACGAATCTTTTGAGCCTAATTAATCCGTCGTTAGCGCATGCGGGTTACTGTAACACTTATGGCTAATCATGTACTAATTAGGCTCAAAAGATTCATCTTACGATTTCTCACATAAATGCGCAATTAGTTTTTCGATTTATCTATGTTTAATACTCTATTTAGATATCCAAAGATTTGATGTGATGTTTTTGGGTGAAAATTTTTGGAAACTAAACGGGGCTGAGTACATAAACTGATATCACTAATTCAGATCGAACGCAACAGGCCAACAGAAAAAATAGCTATTCCATTATATTCAGCCTTCAGAGACAAAATAGATTCGAGCAAGCTTCTGTAAAATTTCACTGTTCAGGAAAACAAAAGGAACTCCTACTTTGGGTGATATGGTTGCAGAAATTTGTGATGATCTATCCGTGGTGAGCGCTCTCAATATATTTACCTGAACCAGGGACATGCTCAAGTTTGGTTCTACTTCTAAAGAGAAACCAGTTTCGCTCCATTACCATAGCTATGCTAAGGCTTAAGCTTGTACAACAATTCATCTATGAAACAAGGCGTACCATAAATAGCCTAAGCTGAATTGCTCATATGCAAGTCATTTGATTGATGATGTCCAGTAAATTGAGAGTATCAATCAGAATTCAGAGAACTCACATCATCCTTGTGTTTTCGCTTGCCCTTCTCCTTGGAATGCTTCTCCTTCGAATCCCTCTCTGTCAAAACAGACCCATGTTGAATTTCGGTGCACATGCATGAGCATAATTTGCAAACTAACTACCCAACCAATTTAGCATGAATTTTCAATTAAGAACAACAGAATCTGTTCTTGAACAAGAAATCAAGAATGCCACTGCCGGGCAGTGAAGGCAAAAGAGGGGGAAAAAAAAAACCCTACCTTTGTCTTTGCCCCTGTCGCCGTGCTGCTTCTTCTTCCTCCTGCGCCTCTCCTCCTCGTCCTCTTTGTGCCCGCTGTCATCTCGGCTGCTCCTCCTGCTCTCCTTCTTGTCCCTCCTCTTCTTCCGCTCCATCTCCTCCTGCTCTGAACCACCAAAGCATAAATCAGCGCCGCGGAGGCAGAGACGGCGATGCCCTAGAGGAGCAAATGGATAGGGATGTTCGAGCACCTGAGGAGGGTGAAGAGCGGCGCTTCCTCGACTTGCCCTCGGCGCCCATCGCCGCCGCCGTCCGCGGGGAAGTATCAAGGTCTCGGCTTCTCGGGACGAAATGTTAAAAATGGAAAAAAGAAGTCTTGGTTTGGGTTTGAACGGTACTATTACAGAAGTCCGAGGGCTCCTGTGTAAAATCCTCGTAAGGCCCAGTTAGGGTAAAAAAGGGCATTTAACTTTTTATCAATGTTACGAGGAGGGTTGATAATAGACTTTATATACTTATTTGGGTTTACATGTCATAGACAGCAAATGATAAATCTGTTTTGACCACTCGTAAGAGTTGTAAAAAGTTAAATTTCCTGATAAAAAAGGGATGAAAAATCCTGACCGTTTTTATTGGCGTGTTTGTTTTATTTTTTCCCATATTGTTCCGGTCGGTATTTGAATTTGGTGACGATGAAAAAGAAACAGTAATGGTTTTCGTAAATTTCCGGTAAGTTTTCAGAAGTGATTGTCTAGTCTTTGGTTTAACCCATCAGTCGACGTCCATCTTTGTGGAAAATAATTGGTATGTGTAAATTTAGTTGAAGAAATATAATTGTTTTTTTAAAAAATATCTTTATATATTTTCCTTCTCTTCGTTGCTATATTATTTACTCTCAATTGTATCCACTTTCGTGATTTTAGAGTGACCCAGTATTTTATCGTGACAGTGGTTATATTGTTTATGAAACTTATAATCTATTGCCAACTTAGTGTGATTGTAATATATGCACTGTTAAATACATATGATGCTACAGTTTTTTTGGCATGAAATTCAGGCTTCCGACGAGGTATATTTTCATCCCGAGTCTTGTTTACCATATTATGATAAAACCAATATCGTCACCATTTCTGGTTTTACTGTTCTAATTCCGTTCAATAACACTTACCAATACATTCTCTCTCAAGTTCACGTAGACCCAGAGCTTCAATAGTTACAAAGAACATCAATAATCGTTGTGCTCTTTTGTTAACTAAGGATGAAAGATTATCTGATCCTATTTAATAGTATAACTAATAGAATTAAGTTGAAAAACTATTTTTAAAAATAAGATCATGAATTCCTATATATAAACTTTTTGTAAAAACACACCGTTTAGCAGTTCGGGAAACATGCGTATAAAAGCCAAGAAAAAAAATGAGAATAATCAGTATAAAAGAACAAATTCTCGAAGGTTGACGATTAGCTCAAAACAACAAATTTCTACGAGTCTTTATATAAACAGTATATCATATGTATATGAAATATCTGGAAGTAATAAATAGCAAGTAATAATCATGAACTCAAATCTACTTTGAAACCAGCCATGGACTCTAAAGGTCTAACCTATCACCCCATGGCGGCCAGACTACACATGTAACATTAGTTTGACTGCTCTCTCTCCATAGTGGTCAGACTATAATACCCCGATCTATTAGACCCACAGGTTTGTTCCGGTTCCATTTTCGATCCGTTAGACCTAAGTATTAGATTGGTGGGATTAGTCGCATATGAAGAGTTTAGATCAATTTGGGCCAACTTATTTACCTAACTCACCTCAAGCATGGAATCCTGGGTGAACCATTTTACGCGAAGTGAGGACAAAAATATAAGTGATTGGAGTGCTATGTGAATGTGGGCTCACTAAATGTGTAGTCTTACATTTGAGTGCAGAGGTGTTAATAGACTGTCCATGCTCTGACATTTTGCCGAAAACAACATTAGAGCATCCCAACAGCTCATCTAAATTTGGTCATCTATATCTTTATTTGGATGATCATCTAAACTAGTTTCATCATTCATATCTATTTGTACTCCACTAGATCATTCATATATTACATCCTCTATATATCTCTTTGGAGGATGGAGAGAGATCATCTAAATACGAAGGTTATTTCTCCTAATATGGATGACATCTGAAAATAGATGATAGAATAACCGTTCTGTTGGATCTCAATTTGTAGTCTTTATCCTCTATTTTCAGGATAGAGTATGGGATAGATAAACTGTTGGGTATGCTCTTACTTCTCATAAATCAACTTTGGTAACATTTGATTGCCTTTATCAATTGTTCATTATAAAAACTAAATCATCACCATGAATTTCACACCTATTGACTGAATAAATATTATCTATTCTTTTCCAAAAAGAAACTTTTGAGGGGGTTTGTCGAAAGGGGAGGGAATTGGCTTCTCAAATTCAAAACTTGTTTTGGGGTTGGGATTGGATGCATGCGGGTGATTGCATCCCAGACAACATAAAAGGGATGATTGTTGAATTTTTCAGATAAAAAACCAAATGATATATTTTAAATAAAACATAATTTATGAATACAATTTTTATATATGTTTCTTAACAATCTAAAAAGCAAAGAATACAAAATAAATAAAAAATAAACTACGATGAAAAAACTTGAAAATCAACTCCAAATTTTAGGTTAAAAAATTAAATTTTGGCTTATAAATATAAGTATAAGCGAAAAGACGAGGGAGAAGAATTTGTTATGAGATTCTATTATATTATCTTTCCATACGACCACAAGTCTAATGAAAAAGTTATGACTGGAAATATAAGTCCCTTGAAAGCAAAGTAGCTTGGTGAGGGGTTAAGAAGCTGCTGGGTCCAATAGTTCCAAGTTTCCAACACTAACCATAATTAGTAATCTACAGGAAAAATCATAAATCATTTAAGTAAATTAAGTTTGATATTACATCCATATATAAACCTCAATGGTCTCTACTAATTAACCATGCAAATGCATGCCTCCATGGACTATAATAATAATATTATTGGACTCCAGTACATCCAGTACGTAGTACACACACCAACATATATATCAAAGTACTAGCAGCTGTACTAATTAATTAACTAGAAAAGTTTGATTATTCCGATGTTTTAATTAGATACATATATATATAGAGAACTCAAATATATCCAAAGTGATGAACAACAGCACAGCAACCCAACTCGCCATCATCAGCTGATGATGCATCATATGTCATGCATGGTTTCCAAGTTACTCCTCCAAGAATCAACAATGCCATCACAAATAATCATCTCTCTGCAAACGAGCAACACGATCAAACGCATGGTCAAATTCGCCGCTGTTGCGATCGATGAACAAGCTGTTGCGATAATTTAATTCGCATGATTATACTGATACACACCTGATGAGAGTATCAGGATGTGCATGCTTCATATCTCAGTTCGTTTCTTATTTCTTACCACAGCTGCAGGCCGTGGCCGGCGGCGGCATGGAAGCTGCTGCTGCTGCAGCCGGGGTCCTGCAGGTTGGGCTGCGTCGGCTGCAGCCGGAACCCGGCGGCCGCCGCGGCGGCGTCGACGGCGTGCTGCAGCGGCGGGGTCAGCTGCAGCGCCGTGCTCGACGACTCCTCGCCGCCGTAGTACGACGCCGGCGCCGTCAGCATCGACAGCACCGGCGCCATCTCGGCCACCATCTTCACGTCGCCGCCGCCCATCGCCGCCGCCTGATGGTTCTCGTTGATCTGCATGCATGGCCGGCCAAGAATCAAAACCAAGCACATATATATAGACGCTTCAAGAATTAATCACAACATTTAAATTATCTTCTTGATAATAATTAATTACCATACGGCACAGGAAGCTGTTCTGGTCTTCCAGGATGTGCTCCTGTACGTGTTCATCGATCAATTGCATTGCATGCACAGAACCGGTTAGTTTTTCAGCTATACTGTTCATACAACAACGTGTGTATTCTTTGTCCATAATTCAGATTAATTAGCACAGTATAACATTACCTTGCGACGCAGGTTGTCCACCTGCTGGTTCAAGAGCTGATGCTGCATTAATTAGCTCATTAATTAATCAATAGCATTTGGACCACAATTAAATTGATCATTCTGTATTCTGAAGAATATATGATTGATTGATTCATTTATTTATATATCAAAAACTATATACTTGCCTTTCTGGTGCGGATTTTGGTGACGGAGAACTCGAGCTGCTGCTCAAGGTCGTTGATGTCGGCGAGGGTGAGGTTGGAGAGGTCGTTGCCGGTGAACCTCCTGATGCCGCCGTCCAGCTTCTCCATCTCGTTCCTCATTCTCGTCATCTCCACAAATATTTGCTGTATATGTGTGAATTATTATTAATTCATCAGTAGTGCATTATTGCAAAAGTTCAGTTTAAATTCAGTAGTGCATTATTGCAAAAGTTCAGTTTAAATACATACCTGATCGTGGTTGATCTCCTCAAAATGAGTGTTGGTGACGGTCTGATAGTGCTCAATGAGCTCCCTCAAGCTATACATTGTCAAGGGTAGAAACAAGTACAGTGATTAGTAGTGACTAGTTCATGTATATAATTAATCTCTGATGTGTGTTGATTAGATGATACTATACATTTCTTGATAGATTAATTAATTAATTAATTTGTTGCTACAACTTTGCTGGTGCTCTTTAGAGAGTATATTAATTGTATTAGATCAAAATGAAACAAACGTCGCCATCTACAATTTACAGCTCTTACAGTCTTAGGACCACCAGCACATTTTTCTTAACAAATAACAAGAATAACGAGGAGAAAAAAAATGAATCTGCAAATGCATATTCACATAGTAATTAACAGCAGCATCCTGCAGGTTTGTGGAAACGTGAATAACATAGGGGTGGGAATGGGCCCAAGGCCCGTGGGTTCTTTCACAACACTATTTAATTCTTTAAAAAATTTTAGCTCAAAACTCTATACAATTTTAGTTTTTAACCCGTTTTGAATCCGGTCCTTAAATTTTGTATACAAAATAGTTGAGCTCATTACCACCCCTAAGCATATGATATGATCCCATATCTCGCCCACTTGTTCGAAATTCTCTTTTGATCTACATTAATTCTTTTGGTTGATCAAGTTAATTAAAAATGAAATATATGTAGTACCTACAAACTATCAGAAAAACTAATTATGCAGTTTAATTACCTTACTGTATCATTTGTATGAAGCTAGGAAGGAGTATACATCTTTAACAACAAACCACAAAAAAAAAAGACATGCTGCAGATCTTGCTACATATATTTGTTTCAGTCCACAGTTCAGATCAAGAAAGACAAATGCGTAGACAAGACACTAGAGCGGCCACTGTATGGATCATAGCTCATGCATGTGTATACCTTTGACTACGATTTTAGTTTTATAGTATATTCTGGCTCTTCGAAAATATATGCACTTCAAATTAAAGTTAAAACTGAAGGTAGGAAAAACTCTATCGATCAGGATATGAAAAAAAAACTTGATATGAATAATAAATGAAAGCCATCCATGATATGAACAGATCAAATAATCATGAACAGTCTTGACTAAAGAAAACAAGGGGAGAAACCAATCAGCTAATTATCTCTGCAAAAACCAAAATAAAGGTTTCTAAAAAAAAGCTAATATCTTGGTTGACAAATAACAACAAATTTAAACTAATCAAAACCTCATGCATGATGTTACATTCACTCAGAGATGGAAATAAAAAGAACAGCACTGCATCTGATAAGAGAATGAACAAAGCAAGCTAGCTTGGCAGGAACCTGCAGGTAGGGCTGCAGTACTCGAACATCTTGCCGGTGCTGGAGAAGATGACGACGCCGACGCGGGCGTCGCAAAGCACGGCGAGCTCGTTGGCCTTCTTGAGCAGCCCTCCCCGGCGCTTCGAGAACGTCACCTGCCTGTTCGTCGCGTTCTCGATCCTCTTGATCTCGATCTTGCCACGCCCCATGGCCAACTTTTTTTCTCTGCCTGTCTCTCCTTCTTCCTCTCTTCTCCTGCAGGACGAAACAGTTCTGACGAAGAACAAAAATGGCCATTTTATGAACAGATACACGGATGAACTTTGCTCGAATAGATCAACATAAGGCATGAGCTCAAATTGGATCTAGTCTCATCACAAAGTGAGTACATTTCCTCTACAAGCTAGGGGCAGTGCAATCAGAAGTAGAAAATTTTCATGTAGAGAAGAGAACAAAAACTGAGATCGATGCAAAAACCCTTTGCTTTGGAAGGATGAAGAACTCGAAAAAGAATGGTTTTTTTCTCTCCAGTTAATCACGATCTGGGTAGATAGAGAAGGGCAGGAGCAGTAATGTGCTATGTGCATACCTAGCTAGCTTGTGAAGTGAGTGCAATTGCTTCAAAGGCTAAGGCAGGAGGTGCAGAAGGAGAGACATATATAGAAGGAGAGGTGCAGCTAGCACACAATGCTAGGTAGGTGTTTCTCTCTGTACACACTACTATTACTGATGCACATCATCAACCAGTAAATATTCCGAAGTAGCTAGCAACTTCTTTTTGTTAACTGTAACTGATGCTGGTCTAGTTTTACATTATTATTACCTTCTTATTGAAACAGTGTTAGCCAGATAGTGAGTGAGTCCATTATCAGTCAAAGGCATGAACTACCCTTACATGAGCATGACTGCAATATGTATGATGATCGGTGCAGTGCATCCATTTGCATGTGTCCTTGCTGAAGCTACACCTCTGCAGGTTGATCTCTGCACATATGCACGAGCCTAGCTTGTGACACAAACACACTGCACTGCAGATATCACCCACACAAAGTTCAGAGAGAGGGGTAGCTGCATATGCAATTTCATTACAGCAAAAGTATTACTTCTTGCATATGGCACAGTGCAGCAGATCGAGATATACATGTCAAGGTATAAAATCATGAACACATTGCAAATTTGCAAGTGCGAGGAAGGTGTAGCTAGCAACTGTCTGCATGCCCCTCACAGGGCACCATGGACAGCAACATCTTCTACCTCAGTGCCACAGCTAGCTGTGTCACTGTGTGTGTGGAGACATAACCACCCTCTCTGACAGTGTGGGCCCACCCTTTGCCGATCTTGGCTGGTTCTTGGGCTGGCCATGGCCATGAGCTGGGCTCTCCTGTGCTGCTTGCTGCAACAGAGCCAAGAGGAAAACCCTAGCTGTGATCTCTTGCTTGGTAGAGAGAGAGAGAGAGAGGGATGCAGATAGCATGTTGATCACTATTGTTGTTTTGCTTTGCTTGCATTGCCTTGATGGGGACTGCCATCTTGTATTGTGCCACATGGGGGTAGAGGGGGTGAACTGCACCCCTCATTTGGGAAGGATGAAATAAATTTGGCAGAGATTTTGATCTCTCTTCATGATGGCTTTGGCTAGCTGAGCTAGGGTTTCCTATGCCAAGTTTCTCTGCTGAGATTCCGCGTAATTTCTCTTTTTACAGTAATTTTGAATTTGTTCAGTGTTCTTCAGAATGATATATAGGTTTTGCAATTTACCTGATTTTAATTAATTAGTCATTCGTATAATTCGATGTGATTTTCAATTCAATTCTGTATGTGGGGTAATGCCTCAAATTCATATACTCTCAAATTTCAGAGGCCCAATCAGTTCATAATTTTTGGGTTGACAGCCAAAGTATAGAAGTCCATATATATGAAATTAAATTCAGGCTTTCTAGCACCTCTTAATTTGATGAATCAGTAATGCTAAAGTAAGTAACTATACATTCATGATCATGTTGAAATGTTAATGTTTAGCTGGTGGCCTTCTGAGCATATATCAGCCCTTTTTCTTATGGTGAGGATATATATGTAGCAAATATATGATGGTCATACATATATGCACAGATATATAACAAATATGTAGACAAGCACATAAAAACTTAGGATCAGAACTGTGTAAGCATGCTAGTTAGCTTTTAGAAAAATGTTACATTAACCAAAAGTAAATGAGCATTCTTACCCAAATATATATGATCAGGAACTCAGCCTACTCGTTGCATGCCCATCCAAACAATCTCAATTTGCATATCTATTTTTTGTACATAAATATTTCATCTCATCCACTGTCTGCAAGGGTTGCATATGCAGAAGGCTACTGCTTCCATTTATGATACAGTGATAGAGAAATGAAACGGCCTCTTTGCATCAAAGTAGTGGCTTTCCTTTGTCGATGAAGCTAAGCTTCAGTCTCAGATTCTTTCTCCAACCCACCAAAAGTACAAATTCAGAGAGATCACACGCTTTCCACCTTCCGATTTATCCATTGTCGGCTCAGATTCAGACATATAAAAAATACACAAAATTATATACATATCACTGTACTTCCTAAGTAATTCATCCAAATTTGCATGGTTGATTTCTCATCCAAACTGTAATCATACAGGAGATTCAGTAAAAGATTGGCAGATTAAGTTGATCACTTGCCAGCACTTTGCTATTCTGATCAACCTAGATGGTCTAGCTTTTGGTCAGAGTTTGTGAAAATCTGAACACCATTGATTAGATGGCATTTGCCACGTAGTTATGTGAAATCAAATGGTAACAGGAATGGAAGAAAGTTATGCTGAGGAGGCTTAACAAGAAATCTCTTGCCATATATGTTTCAGAGTTGCAACCACTACCACTTTACAGCAATGACAATTATTGATGTGCCAACTGCCAATGTACTCAAGAAATATCATTAGCTTGTATAATTTCCAGGGGTGATTTTATTTTCTGGTATAATACTTGATGGTTATCATAAATGGAGTCTAACTAGTAGATCATCCACCATTAATCTCCAGACAATCAGCTTTTGTCAGCTAAGAACTCACCTATAATAAGCACATACTCTACTACTCTGAACACCTCTTCTGAACTGATCCATTTTTTTTCCATGAAGCTGTAGCTTGTTGATTATCACAAAGACAAGGTGTGAATTCATAGAACTATTGGACTGATGCCTGACTGATAGCTACAGCCTGACACTTGCAGCAGGACATGATTACATTACATCCACCATTGAGGAAAGGGGGAAACAGAAGGTGAGATTGGAGTCATAGTATTTCCTAACTCACACAAAGCAAGAAGTCAAGGATGACACATGTACAAACTAGTATGCGTTTGATATTTTGTTGTGCGCTTGCGTGAGGTGTGACGTAAGTATCTAGTAAGATCAGGTGACACGAGGTATTACTGTTTTCTATGTAAAATTTAGTATCTTCTAGTATTTAAGGTACTAAATTTTATATAGAAAACAATAGTACCTCCTGGTATCTTCTCAAGGATGATAAAATTGTTCATTTAGTAATATACAAATAAAAAATATGTTGTTTTCTAGTATGATAGAGAATATGGCATTTTCCAGTATTAATTATTGAATGACTGCATCTGGACTACAGAGGAGTACTAAATAAGTTGGCAGAATGCTAGATGCTTTAATTTTCTTAATGAAATGTTCATTATGTAGAAAGAAGATAGTACCATCCGAGGTAATGCTTTCGCCCTTCCTTCAAAAGAAAAGGATAGCACTAAATGAGTTTTTTTTTTAACTTATGAAGGGAATCTAAATTTGACCTGAAGAAAATAAATTTCTACGAAGAGCTTGCTAATACACTCATGAATTCGAGAGTTCAGTGAAACAAGCAAGAGAATAGAAGTTCATACATGGTGTTGTGCACAACTGCATACATCGATTGTTTCTTTTCCCCAGTTTCCAATAATGTTCAATGCATGAATTTGTAGACAGGCAGTTAAATTTCATAGAGAGAGAGAGAGAGAGGGGTTATCCAGTCCTGATGCTTTGCATATCGTGCCTCTGCTTGGTGACGGCCAAATTGGGAGGTAAGATTATATTCTTGTCAATCAGAAGGAACGATGACCGATAAAAGTTATTACATCCACTTTAAATTATTACTGATGAATCTAGCCACATGTATAAAACATATTTATTGATTTTAGATTGGACCAAAACACCTTATCATATGGAACGGTGGGAGTACCATGGATCCCAACATACTACGATGTGTTATTGCCCGTGAGTCACCCATAATCGAAAGGATGGTTAAAATATTTTTTTACTATTCGCCACTCTCTTCAATGACGCATTCTCGAAAGCTATATATCTTCTTAAACAGCTTTGATTGTCTGGCATCTGCGACCGTTGGATCGTTTCCATTTTATCATTCTTGGCTGCCACATAGGAGACATGGCATGTGACAAAATTATAAATATTTTAAAAGCTATTTATAATCCAAATTACATCGATCTAGTCCAATATGGTAATTATTTGAAAAATATAGGAAGCAGCTAGGAAAACATACCGATAGGCTAAGAGTAATCTAGTGATACATGACCCTCGGTACACTAACCGTTGGTTCACATTATCATTTTGCACTTTTACTTAGTTATATATAGCTTTGACCAATTTTCGTATAAGTCAAATGTAGTGTACACTATAGTTTCAATTCCAAGATAGTGTAGGGTGTAATCAATTAGCCTATTCCTTAAACCTTGACCCACAACTAAGACTAGCCACATCTCATATGCTCATATCTTCTATTCATTAATTACACATTTGTCCTAAATAGAATGATATGTCTGTAACCTTGCATGCATGGCTATAATTAGTGTGACTTTGTACTTTTGACTAGATGTTCCAAGAAGTATCAACAACCAAGATGCACTACAAACTACAAAATTTGGGATTAATACAAGAGATTGGTGTTACTCAAGAAGAGGTCACTACATGATACTTTCATGACCTTCACGATTTTGGTATCATAGTAATGTGGGTACTTGATCTAGTACCACATATATCGTATTGGTACGTAAGTATTAAATATAGTACTATATATTAGACATGGTATCTGTATATACTATACATGATACTTAGGTATCAGAGTGTCCCATGTATTATTTCTTAATCATATAGATCTCAAACTTAGTAACTTTAGAGCATCTCTGACATCTCTATTTTTAGCTCTCTATTTGTCTATTTGGCCAACTAGCCAAAAAAATTCATCTCTATATTTGCTACATACTCCAATAGCATTTCCATTTATAACTATCTAAATACTAATTGCTAGAAAATATGTGTAGGGCCCATGTGTGGGGCCCACGATTGGTAAGGCAATTTTGGCTAGCCAAATTTGGCCAGCAGGAGGGGCAGTTTGGCCAAGCCATCCGATTGGCAAGTCTATTGAAGCTCGAATTTTTTTAATCAAAATTGCCAAAATTTAACTTAGAAAGACATATAATAACTCTGTTGGAGATGCTCTTAGATATTAGATCTGAAACTTTGGTACTAACCTAGTTCACACAAAATTAGGCATGTGATGTAGGCCATGCAGAGCTGGTACATTGCACAGTTATGCGGGTAGGAGCATCACACGTGGGTATATAGTCCATCCAATATAACCATATGCTAGCATTATATTTTTTTAAAACGTCTAATAATTAGCGTCAAATACGCCATAATAAAATATGCTTTGTCAATATCTAACATTTAAACATATTTATTTTGAAGTTGCTTTAAAATAATGGATAAAATCCATCTGGGTTCGGCCAAAACCGACAAATGTACGTTTTGAAACATTGTGCTTCAAGCCTTCAACTTGGATTTGACAGTATTTTACCTTTTTATTTTTTCTTTATGGTGCACTCCATTTCTCACGATGCTTCATGCATGTATATCTAATGTTGCTTCATTGAGCGCTAGTTCCTTCTATATTTATATTTATTTTTAAAATGCCCCAGTGACCGGATTTCTGTTTCAGAACGTATAATTTGTAGTCAAGTTTTTGTTATTTTGCCAGATTTTTTACGTCTAAAATGCGTCAGTGACCTAAGACTGCGTTCTTTTGCCAGATCCGTGCATGCTTGTTCAACATCTAAGAATGTGTTCTTTTAAGAAAATCTTTCTAGAGTAGATTTTTAACTTTATAACGGTCGGTTCTATTGTTTATACTATTAAATGGAGTAGCTAACAAAAAATCAAATGATATTTTATTTTTCAAATATATATCAGCAACAAAAGAACGCAATCTTAGTCGTGTGATCTAACCATTTAGTAAAATCGATACGCTACCGAAGGAAAGAGGTTATTTTCCAGTATATATGTGCCCCCACTTACCTTGTAAACCAAACGCTTAAATATTGCCCCTATTAATCAACCATATCCAATCCATTATTCCTAGTTTAATTCGGTTTAGATTTGGCTATTGTGCATGCAGCTAGTAATTAATAATGGTATCAATTGTTGATTGTGCATATCCTGGTCAGTGGTTACCTATATATATTATTTTGATTGCACCATAAAGTCAAGCCTTTTATTATTCGCAACAATATTAACTTCTTTCCAAATTACTAAGAAATCGTATTATTGGTATGATTCGAAAAATAACACAAGGACAGCGCCTATAAAAGCTATATCAAATCGATCAGATTGCAATCACCTTCACATATACCCAAGCAATATTGCCATTGCAATTGCTCTCTTGCTTGCTAGCCGTCAAGACCTCTCAACAATATAAGCAAAGCAGCTAGCCATGGACAGGACGATGAAACTACTCTATGTGCTGCTGCTGGCTCTTCCCCTGGTGGCACACTATTCAGGTTTTTTTTAAAAAAAATCACTACTACTGTTTTGGCTCTCTTTATTTGTTGGAAAAAAGTATAGGAATTTTGGAGGATTTTATCTCTATATAATTGGCTTTTTTTTCAAAACAAAGAAATAGATGTTGTCAAATCCTATGTAAATTTTGAAGGAAATTTATTATGAGATCTGATCCCAAGAAAGTTTCCTCCCCTCAAATTTCTTTGTTTCTCATGCAGTACAGTTAAACAACTATTTCTATATTTTAAAATATTTTGTCCTTACATTCTTATTAGAATTATGTGTTTTACCCTTTTTCTATTTTCTTGATCCCGCATTTTAAATTAAAATAGCTCGTTGTCTATCATAGTCCATAGGTAGCAATACAACCGGCATAGGTTGTGTTTTATTCGATTTTTTTCATTGCTTTTTGTGCGTACGCTACCTAAACTGCTTAAGATTCAATCTGATCTGAATGCAGACATGTCGATGGCAGAAGGCGTAGTAGTAACCCCAAAGGATGGCATATGCAGGAGCATCACCGCACCAGGCCCATGTTCTCCGGAGTCTTGCATGGAAAACTGTCGCTCGCAGATTGGTCTAGGGGCCGTCGGCGAGTGCACTCCCGAGGGATGCCAATGCACCTTCTGTGTCCCTCCCCCAAGGAAACTGAACAATGTATACTGTCATGTGTGTCATTATCCCTTGATTAGTTCTTTGCTACCTTGACATGATCTATCACCATTAGTTGTTAATCTAGGTGGCTGAAACAGTGGTAATAATACAAAATAACTGTGTCGGTTATATTTATTATATATATATACATGGATGCTTTTGGTTCGAGGTTCAGACAGACATGAGGTGTTTTGTGTAGCAAGTTTATACAGGATATGCTTATCGATTCAGTGGTGCTTGCCCCCATTTTTCCTCCAGAATTTATTGACTGGGAGTTATCTGTCACACAGAGAGAAAGGATCCAAAAACAAAGAAAGCAAACCATCTGTTTCCCCATGCCTCAGCAGCAGCAGCAGCAGCAATCCTGGTGCTTTGCACATCAGCCTCTGCTTTGCTGACTGCCAAATCGGGAGGGCAGGATTCTTGTAAAGCAGGAGGCATGATGACTGATAAACGAGGCAAAAGACCTGATGCATGACATGAACCACCACCACACAATTCATACAAGGGTCCCCACATGCAAGCACCTTGAGTATTGGGATTAGAAACTGAAAGGTAAGGTACAGTTACTACATTAGTTGCAAATCACCTACCAAATCACAATCCTTTTTTTCTGCTGCTGCAAGGCAGAGCAGAAACTAACATTAGGAAAGCCTAAGACCTAATCAGATTACCTGTTTTAGCCAACAATCATGGGAATAGTTTAACAAAAGCATGAGTTTTAGAGGACCTAAGTACACAGGACAATGTATCAATGTCATAACTTCACTGTATCATCTTTTAGCTACTTTCTGGCAGGGACTGCTGCTGTTCTTCAGGGGGGTCTTCCTGTTGCTCTTGAGGCTGCTGCCACACATACGTCACCGGGTGACCCTGCTGACCACCGTACATCATTCCTGATCCAGGCCCCTGCTGCGCTGGCACGTAGTAATATGGATATGGGTCTGCTGCTGCCCCCATATTAGGTGGTAGGCCAACCCTAGGAAGCCCAAGTCCCTCTTCTTTCATTTCATCCCTGGGAACAATGTCCACCAAGAAGTCATAGATATCGGTCCTGGTGATGGCAGCTGCAATGTCATTCTTCTGTAAGGTCCGGCGCTTGTTCTCCTCAGTGTGCATCCATGACCTCAACGTCAGTTCTAATATAAATACCTCGCACGCCTTTGCAAAGACAACAGGGGCTTCAGCCGAGATCATTCGGACATCCTCATCAGCCTTCATTATCTTCTTTATCCTTGCGAGTGGCAAGCTGTGATTCTTGAAGTCAGTAGTCTGCTCAATCTCTTCCATTTGATTAGCCCAGAACTCCCGGAGTTGTTGCTGTTGCTGTTGCTGCAGTTGCTGATGAAATTGCTGGGCTTGTTGGTACACAAGCTGGTGCTGAGCACTGAGTTGAGCTGGATTAGTGGGAAATGGTGCTGATGGCTGTGAGCCAGGAGGAACAGCAGGAGCTCCAGGAACCATGGCTTGAGGTGGATATGCAGCAGCAGGAGGATATGCTTGTGACCCACCAGCGGCAACACCCATCACAGGCTGAGGCTGTGAGGATGGTTCCATGTCAGATCTTGTCTGTCCAAAGCCAAAGACCTTCCTGTTGTTGTGGGAAACAGTTGCAAGTATTGATCAGCTGATTTCTGTATAGATTAGTGTGAAAGATCATAATATGTTTTTAAATTTGTTATTTTTTCAAATATAATGCAGCTGAGTGAGAATGCCTTGATATAAGAACAGTACTCCATGTTTTTATTTACTCAATTGTATCTGAAATACAAACTTGCATGAAGGAAAAAAATGATTGAAGGAACAAAAGCAACTCAATTGCAACTTTTCTTGCATATAAATACAACCAATGAGTAACATGAGTGCTGCACTTCCATGTAGCTTGTTGCTGCATTTTTAAGCAAACTGAATTTCAATTAAAATTACGGATGCATGGCAACCAGAATAAGCGCAATTAAAAGGAAAAATGTTGTCAGAACTAAAACAGGAATGTACAATGTAATAGAAAAATGCAAGGTAAACAGAAACCAGAACCTTCCATTAAAACCATCCCTACAATATGTGATAGGACGGTAAATTACCTTTCATACTCTTACTATCCATAATGTGCAAGTGGGTAGTTGCATAAACAGTCAGGTCCTGCCATTATCGGTCAAACTGGTTACGGACAAAAGAATCTGTGGGCTGCTATTACAAACCAACATGGATAAGTATGCATCACACAGAGTTTGGAGCCTCTCATGCATGTACAGCATAAATCACATGTCTTTATGTAATCCAGTAGAAGCAGGGCCTAAAGATAACCCACAAAAGGTAGCTATACACACAGCTTCAGTTATGAGTCTCTCAAAATCAGTGTTCACCTAGACGCTAGTCGGTAGTCGGTCGGTGACCCACCGACTAGCGGCTAGGCAGTGGCTCCAATATGCCAAAAATAAAATTTTGCATACAACTCAGAATAATGGCTTTGTCCATAGGACACAGATCGGCTAGTTACAGCTGCACAGTTTTTAGCTCATTGAATAAACAAAACAATGGCTTGGATCACTGACATCTGTGATGAGAAAATAAAGAATAAATTGTATTTGTAGCTATCAAGGTTTTTTCCCCTATACTGTTGTATTGTTCAATCGCTCCAAGGACGTCCTGGATTTGGCGTGGTTACCCAGCTCCAGTTTTAGCAGTCATGGCAGGGCAGCTCATACCATGACAATGTGTTTCTCATACATTACAAACGCGATGTCTTATCTACTTACATGAACTGAATTAAGTCTACGACACACCCAGATGCCAAGTCATATAAATATTTTTTAAATTTTTTTTCCACATCAATCAGGAGTGGCATGTAAAAACAGGACTGCAACACTCGAGCAAGTAGAAAACATACACACTTAACTATCTAAATGTTAAAATGACCCAAAATGTCATTAGCTTTGTAACAGCTAATAAAAAAGCCATGTAATCTAAATTGTCGCCGGCGTCTTACTCTTTGTTTGGCATGCCATAAGTACCAAAATAAAGTGCTGTCCAAGTAAGCTTAAGGTGGAGTGCAACTGTCTTAATGGGGATTCCTTGAAGAATATGTTGATCGTGTAGTTCCAGGTGGTTCACGCATTTGCCATAAGCAAGCAAAGTTGGCAAGCAACGTGTCACCATGACGTTCAAATACAGAAACAGGCAAATTTAGATACCTACCAAAACTTGGGACTCATTAAATGCATGGGACCAATCACAACGCCTTCTTTGGGGAGGAAAAAAAGGACAGTGCCCTAACACATGAACAATGTGGATGATCATGTAATTACAATTCAGCACTAAGAGAAAATATGTCTCCAGGAGAAAACCATCGTATCACTTGGTGAAGAAACAATGCAACTGATGGTAAGAAATTAGGACTTAGGGGTAGCCTGTCTTTACAAAAATCTAGACAGCATGTCATGAGATCCTAACAGCATCAAGATGACACCAAAACAACTCCAGAAGTGGTATCAGAATAGTACTCTTGCATCTAGAAAAAGTTTGCCCTTGTAGCAGAACTAGGTTAAGCATGCATCAGCAATCCATCATAGTCATGGATTCCACACTCATGGTAATGGACTCCTACGACCACAAGTTGACCCACTGTTCTTCAAAGAAGATGCAAGGTCGGACCTAACATGGGGCAGCTCAAGCCCCAACCTTTTTTTGGAAAGACAAACTGCTATCGATACACCACCAAAGAAATCGAGAAGAAACTGAACGGATCAATCGGAGGAAGCCAGGGTGGCCATCCACACCGTGCTTCTTGCTAGTCACGTGGGCGAATCGGCGATGGACAGGGAGGTGGAAGGTGACATCTTTGTTCCTCGCCATTTTCTCACTTGTAAAGCTCCATTTCACCCGTCAGTACAAGAGCGAACATAGCCCAAAATCAAAGATGACATCAGCCCCCCCCCCCCCACCCTCCTGGCTTTGGCACCACCGGAGACGACGAACTCTCCGGCGAGCTCCTGAACTCCGCCGTGCAGCTGAGCTAGGGTTAGAATTCCGCGTGCGATTACCAAGAGATCACACTCCCACCACACACAACTAACTCAAAACTAACCAAGATGAAGCAATCGACACGAAGCTAAAACCTAATCGAACCTAAACCACGCAACAAGCGACGATCCTATGGAGTCCACCGAACGAAACAGAGGCTCCTCCCTCCCGCAACCGCTACGAGCTACGAGCCGAGAGAGAGAAAAATCCTCCGCCATAGCAACCTCACCACGCATGCAAGCAGCAATTCGAATGGGGATCGATCAACCCATCGAATTCTCCCAACAAAACATAAGGTAAAAAAAAATGTGGTGGGGGAAGAGGAAAGGTGGCGAGCGGCGGCTTTCGGCTTACCGAGGAACGGAACGGCCGGATCTCACACGCCGGCGGGGGGGGGGGCGGGGAGAAGGGCGACGGAGAGCGCTCCTCCGGCGCGGCGCGGCGGAGGGAGGCGCCTCCCCGCTCCGGCCACCGGGTGCGAGCGGGCGGCGGCGGAGGCGGAGAAAGGGAGGAGACGCGGTCGCGCTCGGAGCGACGAGGGGAGAAGAAGAGTCAGCGCGAGCTAGGGTGGTGGGCCTGGTGGGCCCGGGGATTTCCGTATGGGCCGTAGCGGAAAGCCCCGGTCGTTGCGTGGGCCCGTAATGGGCTGAGATTCATATGTGGATTTTATAATATACACCAGTACACCACACGGCACACGGTAGTACGTGTAGTATAAATTTTATAAGAATAAAATTATAACTAAAATATATAACTCTACGATAAATTTATGTGTCATATATCATATTAAAATATATAAATTAATAAATATCTTACCAAAATTTGAATAAAATATTTAATATACTTTAAAAAATACGTAGTAGTGCCCTTTACTTAAATATTGTATGACATAATGGAGAACCCATTATTACCGCGAGCGTGTAGTACAAAAATGTATTACTCGTCAATATGTCCTCAAAATGTAGTACACATTTCAAATAGACAATACTCCGAGTACAAAAAGCAACACACACAGTTGACGTAGTCAACATATAAGCCACCTCATTAATTAGAACTACGGTGTAGTACATGATAAAAAGCGAACGGAACAAAGCTGCTAAGATTTGGTACCGGTAACAATAAGTATTTGAAACTAGCATAAAACATTTATTTCTTAATGTACAGTTTATCTATTATTGTTTCCTAGATTACATGCAAAACACAAGCTGTTTAACCGAGCATAGAAAGTTTCATCCCTATGAAACGCATTTCATCTCTCTTCGTTAAAACATTGTCACATCATCAAAAATGTCTACATGACATCATATTTATTGTCCATAAAACTCTCATAATCGGTCTAATAGATTAGTCATTTATATGAACATCTACCTTTGGATTAGCATCATGTAATTCAGACTAAAAAAGAACATTATGAAAACCTTCGTCAAGCATGAGCACTCTCACGTTCTCGCTTCCGCTTAGGTGTATAAACCAAAATTTAAATTCTTTGATCTTAAATTTAGAATTAATTTTAAATTTTTTTATCGTAGTTTATTTTTAAGCATTAGCTTTTAGATCACTATGAACACATATGTTAAAAAATTTATTCATAAATTATTTTATATTTACAAATGATGTTTAGCTTTTTCCAAAAAAGACAGACAATCGTTCCAAAAATCACAGCACTGACATACTAAGGGCATCCACGATGTGATGTGTATATAAGGTAGGAAAGATAGGCAGGTTATATGCACAGCGAGAGTAGTAAGTAGCTAATATCATATAATATGTTTACTACTTAGTCATAAGGAATAAACAAATGATTTCTCTCATCTTTCTCTCTCAAGCTAGTGATGGTGGGGGTCGAGCTTACTACCCACTTTTGTTCTTTCACCATTGTGGCTACAGTAAAAACTAATACCTACTAACACAGGACTCGCCCTTATTAGTAAAATAGGTAGTAAATATTAGTGATGTGCTAACGCTCTCGAAATACCGACGGCAGACAATCAGATATGTACCCATTGTCTCTCTACCATCCCAACTCACACCAAAGTTGATGAAGATAAGAGTGCTAGGACTTGTTTGGAGAGCTTTAGATTCTGAGAAGCAACTGCTCATAAACTTAGCTTCTCCAGCTTCTAGATTCCTAGTTTATTTTTTAGAATCTGTAACTACAGATTCTCAAAAGCTATGAACTGTTTAAGACAGCTTCTGGCAGAAACAACTTTTGGAGAAGCTGCAGCGAAAAAAAGGTCTCCAAACATGCCACTGGTTTGCTACATCCAAGCTGAGGCAAACCAAAGCAGCTGGACGAATCGATTTGTGCTGTGCCTAGAGAATTGAGATCACTTTGGATATCCAACTCTCTTTTTTCTGTGATATAAAGTGCATGTACTAGTGGTGTCCTGTAAGGGACTAGTAAACAAACAATGACAAAACGGTGGAATATATGCCCGTATATATGTCTCTCCATTATTACCTTATCATTACCCAGTGTATTAGTACCAAACTCTGTATTACCTTGTTCCAAAATATAATTATTTTACATTTTAAAATACTACTTCCTCCATCCTATAATACAAAACATTATATTTCTTTTGATAACAAATTAAAGAAACACCAAAGGTACATGTCACGTTAAACAAAATAGCAGTCGGATGAACAAAGTATAAAGTAATATAGTTAATGGATAATAATAAATTAGTATAAAAGTTAATTGTTGAAGAATAAAACAGATATAGGAGAACAACGTTACGTTGGAACCAAGTACCTCAGAACAAAGTTTAAATATTTTATATTATGAGTCAACGAAAACGGTGCTAATAATAATAACAGAAATATTTATGTTTTAATATAGAATTTAAGTCTTAAAAATACATATATTTTACATCCTGTTAAGACGAGTGTAGATTTTATGTTGTGCAGTAATAGTAATATAGGCTGACATACGAAATATGTACTCTCTCGATAAAAAATCAATTCTTCGGTTTTTATGTTTAACGTTTGACCATTCATCTTATTTAAAATTTTTTTAAAAAATTTAAAAAAATTTAGTCACACACATATACTATTTATGATTTATCATCTAATAAAAATAAAAATATCAATTGAAAAAATTAAATAAGACTAAGAATTAAAAATTATAGATAAAAAATTAATTTATTTTGGGACGAAAGAAGTAGTCCTACTACATGCGTCAGCCACAGCTGCTCGACGGCAGCGACCGTAGGCAATTCCCGACGTCTCAAGACACGGGATGTGATCGATTTGAGTTGCTGACCCAGGCCGGCACACACACATAGGAGTACAGTTTCACGTCACATTCATGTGGGTGCTACCGTACGCTGGTGGCCAGTGCGTGGACCTACCTACCTCCTGAGCTCTCATCTCATTCCCATCAGTAGCAACAGTAGCTCACTCAGCTCAACTTGACTTCACTCAGATGAAGACCCTGTTTTTGTTTATAGGGATTTATTTTTTTCCTAGTCACATTAGATATTTAGACATTAATTTGAAGTATTAAATATAAACTAATAAAAAAACTAATTTCTCATAAATGAGAGCTAATCCAGACGAATTTTTTAAACCTAATTAATCCATAATTAGCAAATGTTTACTATATAAGCTAATCATGGATTAATTAGTCTCATTAAATTTGTCTCACGAATTAGTCCAAGATTATGGATGAGTTTTATTAATAGTATATGTTTAATACTATAAATTAGTGTCCAAATATCCGATGTGACATGGGGCTAAAAAGTTTAGCCCCATCTAAACAACCTCTTAGTTCTCAATTTTTTTTCCAAAAACATCACATTGAATTTTTGGACATTTAAATCGAGCATTAAATATAGATGAATCAAAAAATTAATTGCACAGTTATGAAAGAAATCTTTAGACGAATTTTTAAGCCTAACATAATTAGCCATAAGTGCTACAGTATCCAACATGTGCTAATGATAGATTAGTTAGGCTAAAAAAAAGTTCGTCTCGCGGTTTCGTTTCTAGCCAAAATCTGAAATTTGTTTTTTCATTCGTGTCCGAGAACCCCTTTTAATATTCGGTCAAACTTTTGATGTGATATTTTTGCCAAAAAATTTTGACAACTAAACACCACCGAAGATTGAGATCTACAGGTGGTGAAACTGTGAATTCGAGCAATAATTGTGCTACATGCATCGGTCGTCTATGCATTATTATTATTCCCTAGCTTCACATACATCCACGAATCATGCGTCGTTGTCGTCGTCGTCGTCGTCGTCAAGCTGATGATCCTGCGATCGATGCACTGCACCGGGCATGTTCGCTGCTGCATCCCACCCACACGCAACCAAGTGACCAGCCTCGATGAACATGCTCATCACCAGCTGAATCACTGGGCACAGTGCAGCACATTCTGGGGGATGAACGGAAGAAATTTACGATCTTTGATATCGCGGACTAACTTCTTGTGTGCGTGTTTATTTCCGCCATGTATTCACAATCTTTGCTTCCATTAATTCTCGATGCAGCTATGGGCCATGGCTTGGCTGGCTGGAGATGTCAAGAAGAAGAAGAAGCTGAAAAATCAAGAAGGCTGGTCTAATGGGTGGCCGTGGGTGGAGCGCTGCGGCCGGCGGCGAGGGCGCGGGCGGAGGAGGAGGGGAGGACGAAGCGGGAGGAGAAGGTGTAGCTGTAGTAGTAGAGCTGCGCGGCGGCGTCGGAGTCGTCCACCCCGCCGCCGCCGCCGCCGTGGTCGAAGTTGCGGGCGTAGCTGCGCGGGTCGTACTGGCACAGCCCGCGGAGCCGGCTCGACGGCGGCGGCGCCGCCTGCCGCCGGAGACGGCGCACCAGGCGCCCCAGCCCGCAGCCGCACCGCCTGGCCGCCACCACCGCCGACGCAGACGACGGCCGGTTCACGACGCCGCCCCGCCCTTCCGCCATCGCCGCCGCTTTCTTGGATTGGTGCGCTCCGCCGCCGGCCTGAGTGTGTGTGGCGGCGACTCGCAGTTCAAGGTTTATGAGTGAGTGAGGTGAGAGTGACAGCGTGTGTCCGTGTGGTGGTGGGCGACGGTGAGGTGTTTATTTATAGTGTCCAAGGTTTTAAGTCAAAATAAAATGTGTTTATGTGAGACTGACCATAGTTTAAAAAATAACTCTTTCAAACCATATAAGATGATTTGAAAGATAATTCTACTAGTTTGAACAACTACTCAGAGCTCTTTTGAAAAAAAAGGAGATTTTTCAAAACATAGATTTTTTTGGTAAACGGTATGTTTGTAAATAAAAAATATTTTATAAATAAAATTTTTATATACGTGTTTTTAGTGATCTAAAAGTCAAGACTGCAAAATAAACAAATATAAAAAAACTCTAAAATCTACTTTAAATCTAAATCTAGAGTTTAAACTCCCGTTCCTTCCTAATAATTCCCCGAACCAAAACACACCATCAGTCTGCAGGGGAAAGGACTCAAAAAGAGAGACGAAAAACAGTGGGCAGCGTGTTGTGGTACACCACACCACAAACACCAAAATACCACAAGCTGCGGATGCAGCCACGCCGGAGGCGACGCCAGTCGTCATGGGCCGCCTCGCTGCTTGTCGCCGCGCGACCGTGCCAGTGCCACCATACTCACCGTGCCCACCCACACACGCATCTCATCCAAATCTCACAACCATTTCTCTCTCTCTATCTGTCCTTTTTCTTTCCCTCGTAACCAAAACTGCACAAACCTTTTTCAACAGCTGATCTGACCGCTCTTGTCAAATTTTCAAGAACTGCAGCGTCGTCTTTGGAAAGAACGACTCTTCAAGTTCCAGGCAATGGCCATCGCAGGACATGCATAAACATCCACAGGACAGCAGACAGTGTGTGCATGCATGTGATCGAATGGGCAGGCAAAAGGTCCGTAGGACCCACGTTGCACACATTCTCCCTTAAACCAAAGATGCTGTCCACTCAGGAGCAAGAGCCCGCACAGTAGCATATGAGTCAGCTATAAATATATTTTAAAGAAATAAAAGAGAAGATCATAAATTTATAACCAGCTACAACATGAAATTTTACGACACATGACAGGTGATACTAGATATTAACAGTGTAATATATATTTTGTAGTTAACTATTATATAAATTAGCTATTAAATTGACTATAGATGATTTAGAATTTCTAGTTGGCTATACTATTAAACTTGCACTAAATACTAATCAGGAGCCGAGAATTCTGCGAATGGATTGGACTGATGATCTAGACGAGAAAGAGCACATTGCTTAAAGCGAACGGCTCATGCCATGATTCCTAACCAGTGAATAGAATTAGTAGTAGTACTGCAAAGGTTGTGAAAAGCTCAGGCACTTTAAGGTGTTAATCCATGCATCTTGCAAGCCAGCTGCCGACAAGGTTGCCCTGATGAGCTCGATTTGCTTTGGATCCTCAAGCAGCAGGTGGTTCATGCTACAGTACTGATTGCTTGTTGGTAAGATCGAGCTCACATGCTCGCACTGTTTTGGTTTCGGTGGTGATTTGAGGGTGGTTTCAACTGGTACAGATTGGTAGTAGTAATGGTTAAGACCCATAACCCCAGTGAGATAACTGAGGAAAGTGTCTACAAGTTGCAGTGTAGATGTACTAAAAGAATCCCTATGAGATCAGCAAGTTTGGAAGGAATTCTATTTTTCTAGCAAACTGGCAGGAATAATCAGATGGAGTCAAACATCGCAATTTGGCATGGGATCAGCAGATTTGTCGCGTGCGATTCAAGCTGCCACCATTTCTTGTTGCATGGATGTATATAAAAGACTGGATTCAGCTCTGGTGACTCTGCAAGACTGCAGTCCTAACATGATAGCATGGCTTTGTTCGGAACCTGTAATGTAACGTGATTTTTTACGTCTGTTTCAAAATCCTGACTGCTCTGGCCATGCACACTCTAGGCTAAAATCTTGCCAAGGCTGACAAATTTACTCCTAAAAGATGTCTTGGGGCATCCTTTTTCTAATAACAGGGCTCATCACAGGAATGATAACAAAATCAAAAAGGGGACCCCTATTTCATCTGAGATGTATTATGAGCCATAGGCAGTAGGCTGCAAAATTTACTCTCTCTATTTGCATAAAGAGCTAACAATCCTTGATGAAGGCTTTTTACTGAGACATTTCTTATGTAACTGAACCTTTTTCCGTCTAAAAAAGAACTGAACCAATTCCTTTTGGGATGTCTACATATCAAAAGTCGTTTTACAACATACCAATATGCAGAAAAAGAAGGGCCGTTAATACACTTAGAACAGAAAGGCAAAATAGATATGAACAGAAGCAGAGAAGGGCATAACTCTGTGAGCACCCAGTGGGGATCAAGGGATCAACCACAGCTGAAAACTGGAACACAAGCAGGGCACCGAATGACCAAATATATACGAATGGTTAGCCCTGTACCTCAACTCAGCAACGAGTCCAAGCAAGTCCATTGCTCGTTACTTCGTTACTGTTGAATCCTTTGGTGTGCGACTGTTGGAACCTGAAATTTGGCAGAACAGACGGTGGAACTTGGGATCAGCATTATCTAGAAACAAAAGGTACATTCCTTGTGTGTGTGTTTGTTTGTGAAAGAGAGAGCGCACGAGAAATCTGTGCGCCATAGACGGTGTTACTTGGAAGAAGAGAAACCAGGACAGACAAACCCAAAACCAGCAAAGAGGGCTTTCAAGCCAGCCCGGTGAAAAATAAAAACAGCAAAGAGGAGAAAAATTGGGGCATACAAACCAATGCCAGGACGACATCTACCCTTAAGCTTAACTGCAAGTAATTTAAAAAAACAAAAAAAAAGATATAGTAGATGGACAAAGGTAATGCCATATCATCTCATACCCATAAGTGAATTCTTGCAAGAGTTTATGCATCAGTGTCAAAACTCACATCAAACAGCATTCTCTGGCATATGATGAAGAGTTTATGCATCAATGTCAAAACTCACATCCAAATCACCATCCAAGATTCCAAGGTACTACCGAGTAGATTGGCTGGTATGACATAAACAAGAGCTACTGTATGTCTATCAGTTTATCCAGCTTTGATAGCAATGGAATAGGTCAATCTGTCGGCTAGAATTGCCTATTTGTTGTGCTACTGCCTAACAAGCAACTTATCATCTAAAATAATAATAATCTGTACGCACTAGTCTACATGAACTGTTAAAATGAATATTATGCTAGTTAGAGACTAGACACATTAGTACATTATAAAACCATACATTGTGGGATCAAGGGAAGCTGAGACAACCATATCAGCAAAATAACATTTTCATACTAGTCCTTCCTACGCTCGCAAGTATTTGAATGAGATAAAACAATTAGAAACATGTGCATCTGGTAAATTTAAGGTAGCAAAATGGGATGAAAATTGTGCTTGGAATCAAAAAGATACCTTCAGCAACAAATGCTCAACGGCACATCAGATGACTTTACAAAATACAACAGCCAGTGTGCTCCCTGAAAAGGTGCAAACAGTCAGTACTTTTAGTATAGCTATTTCATAAGATAAATAGACACAAACAGAACTGCATTTTGATGCATAAACTTGCATGTACATTTTTTCTCCATTTATAAACATTTGTAACATGTTAAAATTGCAAGGGAAGTTTGAACATTTGATACAATGCTATTAATTTGTTAATGGGCTACTCAGAGTCTCAGACACTCATTCTCTCTCTTTTTTTTAAGTTAAACAGCAAGAGAATCATACTTCTTTGGATCTTGGTAGAGTTTTAAGGCCTCCAGGAATTTGTTCCAAAATGGGCCAGTCTCCTGAAGGCTAACGTTTTCTGGTCCCCCAAGGTATGCTTGAACAATGAACTCATGACTCCTTTCCCTGAAAGGTAGAAAATAGAGCATGACAGTTTTTTTTTATCTCGTTAGTATATTTATTTATGCATACAGTGAAACATGTATGTAATATGGACCAACCTTCCTTCATATTGTGACAACCATCCCAAGTAAGCTGCGCCAAAGTACATTGATGCAAAAGGATTGTATAGATCATCCACAGAGCTGACAGTATACGCCCTATGGCCACAATCTCTGCAGGTAAAAGCAAGTGAAGATAACTTCATGAAAACTATAATATTATAATCAATCCAGATTAACTGTAATATTATAATATTATAATGTATCTTTTGATAGCCTAAGCAACTAACTTTCCTATGCCTTTTTGCTTTCCAAATTAATCTTCTAGAATATGATTGCCTGACATCTGAAGTAACACAAAGTAGTACATCAAAAGATATTATCATAATTTAAATCACCATATACTGATATGGATATGTGTGAAAAGGTATAGACCAAAACTATAGTTCAGCTATCCCCATCAAGCAACTAGGTTAAGCAAAAGGCATAATTAGTAAAAAGGTAAAAGGAACCAGTAAGGTCCTACTAGGTTAAGCAACTAGCGCACAGTAACCGTTCTTAGACAAAAAAAACACAGCTTTGTGGCTAATTAACACAACTTTAAACATCACACTTGCCTGTAAAGCCATGCAGCTGTAGGGTAGTCTATCCCCATCAAGCCGGTACGAGAACGAACACCATGGACAAAGCGCATACTGCACACCTCTGCAAGAGCAGCTAGGGCTTCCTGGAACATACAAATGAGTAAAGATTTCAATAAATATTTTGAATGTCTGAACTAAGTCTTCTTGGGACTCTAAAATAAGTAAAATACTGTTATTGTAACAGACACAACAATAGGTAAATACCATCTTTATTCTCCATTTTGCCCAGGACATAATTTGTGGACATTTGTGAAAAACAAAGAAAATGCTTTGGCGATAAAATATACAACAATCCATCAACTAATGAAATGAGAATTGACAACCAAAATATGATGAGTATCAGCACAGTATGTGAGTATTAAACGCATCCCTTCCAAAAGCAATACCATGCAACAAAACAAACAGGTCAATAATTTTTCCTTTTTGCAGGATGCCTAGACGTTGGCCTCATCACAAATTTAAAATAAGAGAAGGGCCAGTTTATGAGTGATACAGAAAGAAATATAAAATGGATAATTAGCAATATCATTATACAGATCCTGACTGTACACTGATTTATCAACAAAAGACTTACCGGTGTTACTCCTTTTGTGCTCAAGTGACGTGATATGGTTATTTCAGCAACAGTCTGTGACCAAATTTACAACCAAGTCTGAGATCGATGGAAATTAAGTATTGGTTGATAAAATAACATTTGCATAAAAACTTGCAAGACATTTTACTAGTGAGATGATTTAGGGTGATTGTGTCAAACAAGGGATGTCTCTGGGATTGCTACAAAAAGAAGGAATAGCTATGGCACTTAAGTATAAAGAGTGCTGCTCTGAAGTCTGAACAATATTTTTCCATGTGATTTGTACTGCATATTTGCATGATAGGAAATTATAGCAGTGCAAATCACAAATATAGTGCAATATAAGATATATTAACTCATATAGTTATTTTATTAGATTCCATCCACATGAGCTGTTCCTCGATGAAATCAAGTATGCAACATTAACAGGACAAGAATGCTACTAAGGTGTTGCAAATGCAAACTACAAAAATTTAAGAATCAGCCCTTACCTTCACCTCAACTCGAGAAAGATAAGGCCTCTTCTTGACATCATGGGAAAACCTCACATTTCCACGCCTCTCACCAGATTTTGTCCATTCCTTAATCACATCAGGCTGACTCCACATTGCATCCATATCTACCTCTGATACCTTGGAATCCCAACAGATCAACTGTCCTTCTGACTCAAATGTGATAAGAATATGTCAGCTTGGATGTTGCGAGAAACCTAGAGGATTTCAGTTCTCTGGAACCAAAACAAAGAACTGACATCCAAAATTCATAGCCTATTTTATACTCCTTCTGTTCCAAAAGAAAGGAATAAACGAATTTATGCACGCTTTTCAGAATGTATCTGGGCTCAAATGGGATGCCTAGATACATTTTGGAAAATGTGCACAAATGTTTATATTTTGGAACAGAGAATATTTGCTAACATCTGAACAAACCACCAACCTTGAATAGCAGAAAATTATTTTTTTCAAAAAAAGTAACAAAGCAAAGTTTAACCTGTGCTCGAGGAATTGGCTAGGAGATCAGGAGTCAACTCATTAAAACTTTCTGGTTGTCTGCAGACAATAGTGAGAAACAGTTTGTCAGCAGGCTCAATACTGGATCTTAAGGTAAAAATAAAAGAATAGCTCCTCAACAAACATAACTTTTGGGTTTTAATACACTGAATAGTTTCTATGCTTCTAACCATAACTGAGAATTAAGAAGAGCTTGAATTCTTAATATATTTTAGAGGTCAAGCAAACGATGCAGCAATCAAGAAACAATCATGAGTTTCTCAATATCTTATTTCATTAACTTGATATTTTGACGGATCAGGTGAACATGACCTGTCAACAATAAAGAAAGTCACTAACATAGTGTTTTCCAGCATATGTTTAAGCTTCCACCGCAGAAGGACAACTCAGCCAGCTCAAGGGCCAGCTTCAGGGCTAGAAACTTTGAGTTGAAACTACTGTTGTTTGAATTACATGGCATGTTAAAAAAGTAAATTTTAGACTTTTTTTTATGTCAATTCCCAGTCGTTTTGAGGAGTTCAAATCAATTTGGTCCGACTTGAAGGTTTACCAGGCTTGCAAATAACCTCAATATCTCTTCTACTTTAAAAGAGCAGTCATTCGTCCTCCCTCCCCCTCGAGCGTAGCACACTCCCACTCCGAGAAAACAAAAATTAAAAAAAAGAAAATCCAACTGCACACTCCCACCTCAAGAAAAATGAAAATAAAAAAATGCTCGCTCCCCACTCAGAAGAAAATCAGGCCAAATAAATAACTTATGTTTTCCATCCAATCTTTATATTCGGACCATCCTTTATGGGCCCATAAAACAATCAAGAGCATATTATAACTCAATGTCCCATTGCAAAGCACTGTTAAATAACTAATACCTCTAAATTGGACCTTAGAGGATCATAACTCATAAGTGCTAAGGGAATTGAATCTGTTTAAGGGTCCAAGGCACACTTTGCACAGGATAAGAAAGTTCTATGCTGAATATGGAAACAAGTTATTAAGAATAAAACCTCATAGACAGCAAGGCATCTTTCACATAAAGATAGCGTTGAAAAATGGGAGAAGATGATTTGTGGGTAGCCTTCTTTTTGCCTCCCTTATAAGCTCTAACAACAAATTCTTCAGTTCTTTCTCTGTAGTGATTTTGGCAAGTAATTGTGTTTAGCAGAAGAAAGATAAAATATATCAAAGGAAATTAATGTCAACAGTCAGAGTCAGACGTAATCGCACAACCAAATTGCATACTTTTCGTCACATGAGAACAGCCATTTTGCATAAGCAGCACCAAAGTAGACATTCACAAAAGGCCAATAGAGCAAATTAACATCTTCTTCAATGTCATAATACTTGTAGCCCAATTCCCTTGTAAAAGGTAAAGAAAACAAATGTTTAGTATGAAAACATAGAAGGAGAAACAGTTACTAAATTTGAGTTATCATGGTTCCATCGTACCTGCCAAGCCATTGAGCAACTTCTGTTGTCACCTGCATCATGCCAAGTTTGGTCTCCTTAGTCTTTCGGTCATAAGTATCTACAAAGAGTCTTCTTCCACTTGCAATTTCTGCAAGGGCACCTATCATATACTGCATGAGTGATGAAAGTATAAAAACCATATTTATTGTACTTCAGAAATGCCTTAGACTATTCCAGTTACAAGTGCAAATATCAGTATGTCATAAAGAAAAAGAAGCAATACCGGGTCTAATTGTGACTTGAAATGCCTATGAACAGTAATTACAGCCACCGCCTGCAAGGATCAACGAATTTAGTTTAAAACGAAAACCAAAATGTGCAGATAACAAATGTGTTTTGAAAAAAGAACATAAATGATAACACCATATTACTAGGAATGTTTAGCCATATATGTATAGTTTATATTGTATCTTTTGTATTCCCCTCTAATTGAGGATCCTATACACTGTCTATACTATATTAATACATGGACAGCCCCCCCTCCCCCCCCCCCCCCCCAAAAAAAAAATGGTGTGAGGTGATTCCAACTGTAGTTTTCATAGCTATCAGATTCCAACTGTAGTTTTCATAGCTAAGAAAACTTACCAGCATAGTGGTAACAAATTTGTGGATAGTAATTTAGTCACTTAGATAAATATAGCAAAAGAACCATTATTTTAGACATTAAACTCATAGCACTGAATAGATTTTTATCTTGTTTAAAGAGTAAAGTGCACAATCGGTACCTAAACTTGCTCGCCTGTGTCATCTAGATCCATATACTCTCAAAATATGCATCTAGATTTTAGAACTTGCTAAAGTGTGCCATCTAGATCTCAAACTGCCACAGCCTCTTCCGGGTTCTACATGGTGCTGACGTAGCATACCATATGGATGCTGATGTGGCATCATCTTTAATAGAGTCAGTCATTGCAGAGTTAAAGATGATGCCACACTATCGTCCATGTGGCATGCCACGTTAGTGTCACGTAGGATTTTAAAGGGGTTGTGGCAGTTGAGGATCTAAATGTCATACTTTAACAAGTTCTAGGACCAGATGTGCATTTTGGGAGTATGACGACCTAAATGACACAGGCAAACAAGTTTAGAGACCAGCTAAACACTTTATTCTTGTTTAAACTTTAGTAAACCAATTTGGTGATCTGGCCACTACTACAACCTGCATTGAATGCCACTACAGGATAGGGTACAAGGAAATTCTTGTTCAAAACTAACAACCAAGTAACATATAGACTGCCAAAAGATAGACAGGACAAGTACAAAAGTACAGCTTGCAAAATATAAATATATTGGTTTACACGAAATTTGGTTTGATCGTCACTAATGCAGATTATGCAGATGTCATGATATACTGAATACAGATGATCACTCACCATCATTTCAGTTTGAGTGAGATATGCCTCACCATCAGGATCCCGTGACAGGTGAACCTTCTGTCCCTGCCCCTCCCCAGCATCAAGCCACTCTTTACTTACTTGAGGATCGGCCCACATTAATTGCATATCCTCGGGATCCAAACAATCGTCCCAATATTTGAAGCTTACAGCCATTTTTGTACTAATCGGCAATTGTATCTGTCAATCTACACTGGAAGCAACAGATGAATGAAGATTAGATGCCATAGGGTACCTTTCTTGAAGCAAACGGAAATCAAAAGCACCAATCTGCATTTCGTTCTGGGATGACATAGAGGATGAATTAATTTTGAAGCTATCAAATACTTAGGAATGGAAACTTTGCCAAAATGAAATAGACGTGATCAACGACAAGAATATGCTGTGATTGCATCATAATAGATGCAAACAACATCCACTTCTCTATAAAGCAGAGTATGAGATCACTTAGAGCTCATAACATGGACTAAGCACTGAAAATGGACAGAAATAATGCATCAAAAACCATTACAGGATACTTTTAACTTGCATGCTGAACTCGTCACACAAAAAGGAAGTACGGAGTTCATCATCAGACCACAGCACAAGCTGACCAATCAGAGAAGAGTGGCACACACACAACTCGGACAACTCATCCTAACAGCGGAATCAACTCGAGAGCACCAAATACACCACTCCCAATTTTCGAAGCATGTTACGGAGAGTTCCATTCAACATGACAATCTAATCCCTGGGCCTTCCCGGCAAACATGACAATCTAATTAACAAAATTAGACCACATTTGGCCAATGCCTTCCACCGCAATGCACCTCAAATCATACGGATTGATAATCCACAGCACATATTTACCCCATACCAAAATCGTGAAATGAACCAACAAGGCAGGGAACAATCTGCATGATGAAACAACAACAACCACACACACAAAACACAGCGCAATCAATCCGAGAGCCACACAAAGTGAATGGTCACCCCCACCCCCCACCCAACAGCCGCAGAATCGTCGCGTGATGGAACCCAGACGCTCACACCACCACACGCCATAGCGTCCGGCGCACGCCTCCAGGTACGCTCGGCGAGACCACCAGCAGCAGCAACCGCATTGGCCAAACCACCCCACCCCACCCCACACATCACCAGAACCACGAGACGCGACGAACGCCGGCGAGCTCCACCTCTCGATCCAACCCGCCCAAGCTCCGTCCGCAGCATGCTCCGAATAAAACCAACCAACCAAAAAACAAAAACAAAAAAAAAACGAGACGGGGGCAGCGGGAGCTCACCGGCGCGCAGGATTGGGGGATTAGGACTGGATTTCGCCGGCGCGATCGATTCGGCGGGGGATTTGGGGTGGGAATGGTGCGGGTTGGTGGTGGAACTGGAATGGGGAATTGCGGGGAAGAGAGAGAGAGAGAGAGAGAGAGAGTGCGAGGCGCGTATGGCGTTTTTTTGGTTGGTACGGATGGAGTGGGAGCGAGGGTGGCAGGGCCGTAGGCGCGACGGTTTAAATGTTGGGGGGAGGGACACGTGTCAGGTGGTTAGGGCGCACTAGCGACGGTCGATGACTCGATGGGTGGATGGATGGATTGTTTCTTTCATCCAACGATTACTCAAAAGTGATTCGCCTCGTCGTTTGTACAGGCCTCATCCAAAATTTTGAAGTTGGATTATACCTTTTTTTTGCCATAATTTTAATTGTTAATACTATATATATATAAATATAAAATTTATCTGTAAATTATTTTCTGTCGCTGATATAATGTTGCTCTTATTATAATTGGAATGGGATTATTATGACACTTAGGCCGTGTTTATTCGGTGAGTTATGTAAGCCAGATTCTCTTTTTCCACGTCCATACTTACTAAACTGCTAAATAATAAGTTTTTTTAAAAAAATATATTGGAAAGTTGCATTAAAAATTATATTAATTCAATTTTCAAATCTTTTATGATTAGTAATTAATTAATTATGTACTAATATATTACTATATATTTTTTTATGTTACTAATCCTATTACCCAACACGGCCTCGGTGTTCCATGGTTGTTTCTTTTTCAGTTATATGTATACAGGGCAACACATTAGTCGAATTACATGCACTGGCCTTTAGACATTGGTTAGAAAATTATGCAACAAGCACGACTGTCTGTCACTGTACTGAGAGTCCGAATTACGCCTCTAAACTTTGTGTTCGTCCAATTTACCCCGCTGAATTACAACCCTATATATTTTTAACCCTGTACTTTTAAAACCAGACAAATTACCTCCATTAGTTGATTTTGAAAATGGTTTTGGTTCTAGGTGATAATTTTTGAATAAAACTTTTATGTATGTAATCTTATCGATTTAAAAGCTAATACTGAAAAATAAACTTAGGTAAAAAATCCTAAATCAACTCTAGATTTAAGGCTAAAATTTAATCTTTAGTTTATGATCATAAACATAAGAAAAAGGACGAGACGGAGACTTGTCTGTGCTGACAAGTGACACATTCAGTTATAACAGGCCATTTCGTGACACTTACCACACATCGTATGAAGCACATCTGCACAATATAGCATATAAAGTACAAAACTAAGCTGGCCGTTTAATAAGGTTCTAAATTGTGTTTAATCTTTTGGGGATGAGATTTTCGCTGATTAATTAATTGTGTGGGCGTGTGTTCTTCACTATGGACTATCTTTTGCACTGGCACTGCTTAAAAACATCAAAAGCATGTATGGTGCCGTTGCACCAGATTGGCACGAACGGCATTAATGACCTGGCACAAATCATGTTCTTCTCATGCTAAACCCCCAACAGATGCAGCTGGCCATTTGCTTGTCTCCACATATTGCAAACTCCATTACTTATAAAATGTTGGGCTATATTTTGATCATGTAACAAAAAAAAAGTTGGTTAATGATGTCCCTTTTGTCAAACAGTTTACAGTGGTTAATTCAAAAGGTGGTATAGGGTGCAGAGTTGTGAAAAATGTAAAATGTGCCCCCAAATTATATGGACCTGTTAAAATATTTATACAACATAGGTTCATCATGTAAAAAATACAAAAATATGTCACATTCCAAACGAGATTGTACACGGAATACATCCTTATGAATAACAACAACAACAGCAAAAAAGACCGGTATTTACAATGGTAGAGCCGCAGGTGCAGGATCCTACTGGGGCTTAAACACTAGTGCCCATAAATATTAAGTACGCCCAAATTTAGTTAGACCAATTATCTGTTGCTAGTTTCATTTATCTGAGCATGTGTTAAGACATTGTACTTATAGTTGTGTGTTTGCGTACATGTCTTTGTGTAATACTCCTCCCTTCCATGTTTTTTATATACGACGCCGTTAATTTTTATATGTATGGGTCTGACCATTCGTCTTATTTTAAAAATATATAATTAATAATTATTCTGTTATAATTTAATTTATCACTATAGAAACTTTAGTATGACTTATAATTTCATATATTTGAATAAAATTTTTGAACAAGACGAACAGGCAAACGCAGCCCTAAAAATCAACGACATCATATAAAAAACATGCAATCTCATTATTTTGTTGAAATTGAGCATAAACGAAACGACTAATTAATAATTGAACAATAATTTAATTAATAATGGAACAATAATTTATAAGTAAAGCTTATATATCCATATTCGTAAGGATTTAAAAGAAAGGTTTGAAAAATATAATATGACAGAACCCCAATAAAACCAACTTCAAATAAAATTTAAAAACTTAAATTTCACATAAACATAAACGAAAATAATAGAAGACGTTCACAGAGGAACACACTGTACAGGGTTCTGTCATTCGATTGGGAAGCACCACCTTTAACTACTTTTTTTTTCTTCATCTCCTTTTCATTCCGGTCCCTTTCTGCCTCGGCTTGTTCGCCTCACACGCCCATTTTTCTTCACTTGCGACCATGGCTGCACGCTCAAATCTATGGAGCAAAACAGAATGCTCCCGTTTAAACAAACGCAAAATGCATCCATTCGTCAACGATTTCGTGGCCTTTTCATAGACGAATTATTAGCATTCAGAGCCCACGAGGAGTTCTTCTTCCCATTCGCTACCAATAAACAAAAAATATAATTTTTTTAAAAAATGTGAATGAAAACGAGAATCTTTCTTCCATGTGGAGATTTTAAAACGGAAAGTAAATTAATGGGACGAGAGGGAGGCCCAGGAGGGTGGGAAGGTGAGAGATCCGATTCGGTGGGGGTAGGCGTCCCACCTACTCACTTTTGGGAATTGGGAACCAGCTGCATTATAAAATGTAAATATTTTACAATTAGATATGTATATTAAAAAACTAACTGAAACTATGACTGGAAAAAATGCAGATATATAAATTGAATTATAGAAGATTATGATTGGTATAAAACTAAAGTAGTTGACGTTTATATTTTTGGACAAATTATAAATACAATCTCTATTTTTTTTATTTGATGCAGTGGACCGTTAGTCTTATTCAAAATTAGAAGCTATTTTTTATAGTTTCTTTAGTAATAAATCAACTCATAACAAAATAAATAATACTTCATCCGTTTCACAATATAAGATGTTTGGCTTTTTTGCTTGCAATGTTTGATCATTTGTCTTATTCAAAAAATTATGAAAATATTATTTGTTTTACTTGTGACTTAGTTTATTATCAAAAGAACTTTAAACATAACTTGTTATTTTTTGTATTTATATTAAATTTTTAAATAAGACGAATGAGAACATTGTAATAAAAAAGTCAAACATCTTGTATTATATAAAAAATTTAAATTAAATAAATAGTTAAACTTAGAATCAAAATTTAAATAAAAAGCGGAGGAGGTAGGGAGTAGAAGTCGTTGTATTTTTGGGACGGAGAAATAGTATGCATCTTTGTCTGTTTTATTTTTAAAATATTTTGTTTGGCTTTATAAAAAGGAGACGAGAGGAGTGAGACAACACGCCTCGCCGCCACCTTCCCCCCCGCCTGCCTCCGCCGCCGAACTCTGGTGGCCTCTCCCCTCCCACTCCCCCCTCCCCGCCGCGGTCAAACCCTAGACCCACCCCCTCCCCCCATGGCGCACCAGCTCTCCGCCCCCTTCCGCGCCGGCACGGCTGCCGGCGCCGCCGGATCCCGCGCCGCCACCGCGCGTCCCGATCCCGCCAAGGTATCGCGTTGTTCTGTTTCCCTGCCCCCCCTCCCCTCCCCCCGCTCTCCCTCTCCGCAATTTCTCGGGTCGGTTCCGCGTGGACGCGTCGGGGCGATGTCGGTGGCGGTTGGTTGGGTGGTACTAGTTGTTGCCTCGCTTAGGTTTCGTCCTCGTTTGGTCTCTCCGTGAATCTGGGAACCTTCGGTGGGGGCAAATGCTGTTGTTCCTTCCTACCGCAGATTTTTTTTCCCGTGCGTTTCTCCCTTGTTGCTTCGTGGTGAGAGTGCAAAACGCGTCCATATTTGTGCCGGAATGGAGCTTTCTTCATGGTGGAGTGGGGTGCCATTAACAAAGTCAATTTTGTTCAAATAAATCATGTTTACGCTCTTTAATTAATGTGTTAATGGGTCTATATGTGTTGGTCACACTTACTTTCAAACTTGGATTGCATTGATAACTTTTAAGCTGGGTTGTTAATAATGCTACAAGGATGTGTCCCTATTGATGCTATTTGCCTGCATACTTACTTTCAAACTTGGATTGCATTTATAACTTTTAAGCTGGATTGTTAATAATGCTAGAAGGATGTCTCCTGCTGATGCTATTTGCCTGTTATGGAACAGGTGTTGCGCATGATAAGTGCTGGCTCAGCTCAGTTCACCTCAATCGCGTCTTCCTCTTCCTTGTAAGTGCCTCCTTTTAATGTCTATTTCTTTCTTTTTCATTGTAGGTGCACTTTAGCCTCTGATTATGATTTGGTTCATCTAAATATTCTTTTGAACTCAAGTGCTAGGAACATCGAGCCTCTGAGAGCAATAGCTACACAGGCACCCCCTGCTGTCCCACGTAAGTGGTTGGCTTCCCAAAGAAATATGTAATAATAGAATTGTGCAGGCAGCAGCATTTGATTATTCTTTTTGTTTGTTTCTGTAGAATATTCGAGTGGTGAGAAGACAAAGGTCGGCATCAATGGTGAGTTGCTCCTGTAAATTCTAGGAACCCAGTCCATTAAAAAGAATTGCTAGAATTTTAATGGAATACCTTAATCCACACTGGCCAATGTTCATTTTGTCTTGAACACATTTTTTCTTATTGCAAATATATGATGTTGATTGCAACTGAATGTACTAGTTCAAGTTCCATGTCTATAGGTTTTGTAAAAGCTATTTTCAATGCTCAGTTGTTTATATGTTACAGCAACTGAATCACTATTGCTTCTTGGCAAAAGTACTTCTACAGTTTATTGTGCTGTACATCAAAAGTAGGTAACGCAATTTGTTCTTAATGCTAGTGTTATGCTTTTGTTATCATAGGGTTTGGACGAATTGGGCGGTTGGTCCTGCGAATTGCAACCAGTAGAGATGATATTGAAGTTGTGGCTGTTAACGATCCTTTCATTGATGCGAAGTATATGGTAAGTATTTCATACCTTGGCTGCTTCATTTTACATCAACAGACACTATTTTTCCAATTTTTTGGGGATGGAGTTGTGCTTGCATTTTTCTGCACTTCATCAGCTTGTATGATACCATGTTGTTTTTGGCTCCATAAGTTTTATAAACCTTTCAAAAAATATTGTGGCCTTTCCTTAGGTTAAGCTAAATTAGGATTGATTCAGTATTTATTTTATTTTAAATCATTGAAAATTTTATGTAATGTGCATTCACCTTAAGTTAGTTAAATATGATATGTCGTTGGTACACTGCAATTAAATTTACTAGCTGTATATTGGTACAGTTTATTGTTTCATTCATATAACCATGAAATTGCATCCCTGTATTATGTGTTAGGTGCAATGACCATAATAGTCCATTGCACATGAATTTGGCCAAGTTTTACTTCTATTATAATACAATTGCCTTCACTATGGAGTAGCAACCCTACCCTTGCATACAAATGCAGCATTTGGTTGTGCTTTTCTTTTCCTTTCGGGTTTGTAGCTAATCTTCTCATTTTCCCAGGCCTACATGTTCAAGTATGACTCCACTCATGGTCCATTTAAAGGTTCCATTAAGGTTGTGGACGATTCAACCCTGGAGATCAATGGAAAGAAAGTCGCAATCACAAGCAAAAGGTAATATCAAATCCACATTTGGATTACATGATTGGACATAATGCCGCAACTGTTTGTCATCTAAGCACTGTGTTTGATGATTATGTATGTACCATATCACCCTGTTGTTTCACTGTGTTCCCAGCCCATCAGATGGATTCGACCTAAAATGCTTTGGATCACTGGAAAAATATTTATTTTGGCTTGACATATAATCTGGTCTTTTGTGGTACCACTTATACTACAATGTGCAGCTTTGTGAAGTAAAGAACAACGATGTCCTTTTATGACATTAACTATATCTGGAGTATTTACTGATTGACCAGGCATACTATACTGATTTATAATTAAGATCCATAGTCCTAAGCGCTAAAGTAACTCAATATTGTTGTGCACTCATGCCCATGTGAAATTTTCTTACCAGTATGTTGTACATTTGGAGTAATTCATGATCGTTTCCTCACCATGTCCCTGCTTTCAATACAATTGTTTCTGACTGCATTAATTTCTCTTAGTTCTTGCAGTTGTACTTAGAATTTTGCTCCTTTTTTCAGAGATCCTGCAGATATTCCTTGGGGCAACTTTGGAGCTGAGTATGTTGTTGAATCGTCAGGTGTTTTTACAACAACTGAAAAGGCATCAGCACATTTGAAGGTTCGCACACCATTTCTGTACAGTTCCATCTAACTGGGAAATGATGAGCTTTTCTACTGGACTAAATAGTGATGTTTTTATGCCTTATTTGTAGGGTGGTGCTAAGAAAGTTGTAATATCTGCCCCATCAGCAGATGCTCCCATGTTTGTTGTTGGAGTAAATGAGAAGAGCTATGATCCCAAGATGAATGTTGTTTCTAATGCAAGTTGTACTACCAACTGTCTTGCTCCCCTTGCCAAAGTAACTTCTCTATTTTCTAACCCTGTTACTTTTTCCCATTTTGTTCATAAAAACGACTTGCTCTTGTGATTTTTCATACTTTAATCTTTCCGATGATGTTCATTGATATACTACCATGGTACGCAGGTTGTCCACGAGGAATTTGGCATAGTTGAGGGTCTCATGACAACTGTTCATGCCACAACAGGTTTATTTCTCTTGTGAATTTTGTCATTGTCAAAGATGGAGACTGTCTCTTCTTCAGCCTCCTCATCCGCATAGTCATTGTCAACTTCAAATAGGCATTATAGCTTGTTGTCTCATAAGTCATAACAGACTTAGTTTCCTGTATTCAGCCACACAGAAGACTGTCGATGGTCCTTCGATGAAAGATTGGAGAGGAGGACGTGGCGCTGCTCAAAACATAATTCCTAGCTCCACTGGTGCAGCAAAGGTACCATGGACCAAAAATCTACCTTGTTTTTCTAGATCTCTGTTTTGGCTGACTGGTTTTGCTTCCTTATTAGGCTGTTGGCAAAGTTCTCCCTGAGCTAAATGGAAAGCTCACTGGTATGGCCTTCCGAGTTCCAACACCTAATGTGTCTGTTGTTGACTTAACCTGCCGGATCGAGAAAAGTGCATCCTATGACGATGTGAAAGCAGCTATCAAGTATGTAGGACTACATCATCTGTCCATGCACATTACCTGCTGTTTCTGTTTGGTCAATTGTTTGAAGGCTAAAAATGCTCAATTCTGGACACAGTAGCTTTCGCTAATTTGAAGGTTGAGCAGAATAGTAGTTGTGCTCACAAATGAATTGCTAAAGTAGTGACAGAAAAAAAACTGTTTAATATTTCAATTACAAGTCCCTTGCTAGTTGCTATGTCTCTTTGGCTGTGTGAGAAACTGTGTTCATGCACTTGTACTGTCAAAATATTCTGTAGTGTGCCCCGTATGTGACATCGTCAATCTTTCATCAGCCTTACACATAAGCTGTGCGTTTCAGGGCAGCATCGGAGGGTGCACTGAAAGGTATTCTAGGTTATACAGATGAGGATGTGGTTTCCAATGACTTCGTTGGTGATGCAAGGTAACTACCTAAAGATGAATCGATGTAAATTGTGTTGTGCTGAAAGGGAGTAGTTGACATGACTATCTCTTTCTGCATCTCAGATCAAGCATCTTTGATGCCAAGGCTGGTATTGGACTGAGCACTTCCTTCATGAAGCTTGTGTCATGGTACGACAATGAGTGGGGCTACAGGTGAGCGTTCATCTCATTGCATCAAATGGTGGTCTGTTTTGTTTCCCAACTGTCCCATCATACTAATGATTCTTTTCCATTATTCGCTTTCAGCAACCGAGTTCTGGATCTGATAGCCCACATGGCTTTCGTCAACTCCAAGCACTAGTGAGTTGAGAATCCTCCCATAGTCTCTAGCTATAAGAAGGATGCAATTTTGACGGTCCTTTAATTGTGTTTTGGAATAAGATTTAATGTCTAAAACAATGGAAAAGTGGACTTGAATGCCCATGACTTGTTTGTAGCTGGCGGTGAAATTTATTCTGCGTCGACCTGAGCAAGCAGAACTGTTGAGTAAACCGTATATCCCGGTGACTGATTCATTCATTGAGTCCAATATTAAGCAATTCTATGATACTTAGAACATGAATGATTCCTGCGAGAAATGTTAACAGACAATCTCCAACGGCAAATTTTTAGTATTGCACTTTTATTTAAAATAAAACATTTTATTTAGCTTGCATAGTCTGAGTTTTGCACGAGTTGCTTCCGATTTTTCCATTTCAGTTCCCCTATCATGCCCTTGATGCTCTTGACCCCTTGCATATAGCTGTGAAAAATGAGAAATACACATTAGTAGCCGGCGGTTGGAAGCATGGAGCCGCCGCCGTGAGCGATGGCGGAGGCAAAAAAAAAAAAAAAAAGCAGCAGCGGTGACTTCCGATTCTTTTTATTTATTATTATTAATTGTGTGAAAACCTGCTGCTTAGATGGAGTTAGCAGTACAGTGTTGGGCCTTAGCCTGTTAGCAAACCCAGCCTATTTAATCTACATGTCTAAGGCCATGTTCGGAACGGGGGCATAAGTTAACTGATACGTAATAAATTAGTACATGATTAATTAATTATTAATTATTACAAATATAAAATATATTAATATGATTCTTTTAAAACAACTTTTCTATAGAATTTTTTTTGCAAAACATACACCGTTTAGCAGCAATTAAAGAAGCGTGCGCGCAGAAAATAAAGAGGACTTAGTTAACTTATGGTCATGGCCGAACGTGGCCTGAACTGACCTTCCACCTCACTTAAACAAATAACAAAACTATCCATTAAAATCAGCGGTGACAATTTTTCCTACTATACTGCTGCCATCCTAAGTGGAAGGTATGTAAAAGCATTCTTTTATACGTAAGATGAATGATGAAATATATATAAAAAATAAACGGTGTCATTTATTAAAAACTAGAGAGTAATAAAATATAGTGAATATTTAACCCCATTGTAAAATGATGTGTGTTTCCTTTTGTGTACAAGCTTGGATAAGCTGATATCTGATTTTCTTTTGAGTGCTTTGTAGTCTGTTGAGGATTGCATAGTAGCCAGTGCAGTGCAGTTCACTCATTCCATTTATAGAAAAAAAAGAAAAATGATATGCAGGTGTAAAATTGCTTCACATTACCAAACCACCCCAAAAGAGACACAATTTTCAAGCTACAGTCTGATGTTTTTTGTTTGCTAATTTGACACAAAGGATACAGCGTTAGGAACCGCAGCCATAATGCAGCTGAATCAATGCAAAATGCAGCTAATTTCGGCTCCAGAGAGCAACTTGAAGAACCAAAATGGAACAAGATCACACCTGGCTTAATCAAGGAACGCATACGGCGTCTCAAATAAGATGGATCATCCTGTCATTAGCCAGACATTAACACACCCATAAATGCCATTACAAATTAGAAACAGTGTCAATACTTGCTACTAGTAACATTTTATCCACATGCCATCAATCCCATCCATTTGTAATCTGTGGACGATTTCTTACAAATAGCAACCCCTGCAGATCAAACCGAGTAACCAAACACCAAACCGATCCGATCAATCAAATACTCCAGATCAGGTTTCGTTTCAGCTTTTCAGTGGTTTCAGCCATGGCTTCTCGCAGCAGCAGCAAGCTCACAGCAGCAGCAGCAATGGTGGCATCCATCTTCTTCCTCCTCCTGGCACTCCTCCTCTCCACTCCCGGCAGTAAGCACGCAAAGAAAACATCAGCAAGAACTGAACTTTTTTGATGAAATTTACTCTCTTCGTTCGTTCGTTCGTCAGATCAGAGCTGTAACAATGGCGACGAAAGAAAAAGATGATCTTTCTCTCTCTCTCTCTCTTTGTGATTTGTGATGGCAGGTGCAGCGCACCCGAAGAAATGCGGCGAGCTGCACAGCCCGCTGCCGCTGTGCGACGGCAGCGAGGGCGGCTCCGGCGCCGACGCCTGCATCGCGTGGTGCATCAACGAGGGCTACGCCACCGGGAAGTGCTTCGGCGGCGACAGCGGCTGCACCTGCCTGAGGCTGTGCGCGGGTGATCGTCCGGCGAACGGCGGCCGGCCGGCCGGGGGCAGCATGAAGGCGGCGACGGCGGCGCCATGAACAGACACCAAATGGGCCAAATTTTGACTGAAATTTGCATCAGTTTTTTTTTTTTTCAGTTGGTGGTGTATGTATGTACTATGTATCACTGCCAAAGAAAGATGTATTAACTCTCTATACAAGGAAATTCATAAGAAAATTATTCAGTATAGTTTGGGCTTATAGGAAGATCCATCAGGAAAGTTCTCCTCTCAATATCAACAACAAAATGATCCTTAAAAACTTCTCTAAAAAGTTGGAAAATTATTCTAAACCCTCGAGGAGATGTCTTCTCGTCTATTACATATTATTTAAATAGTTATCAAAAAATTTAAAAACATTTGTGAAGATAGATTAATATAAGATATATCACTACGTAAACATGTAAGTTCAAATATGACTTTTATAATCCATAACAAAAGTAACAAATATGACTGTGAGTGTACGTATACTATTCAGAGTTTAATTTGTTATTTTTGTTATGGATTGTAGAAGTTATATTTAAATTTGCATGTTTGTGTAGTAATATATCTTATATTAATCTATCTTTATAATTTTTTTCAAATTTATAATGACTATTTAGTTAGCATGCAGTAGATAAAAAGACATCTCCTCCAGAGTTTAAAATCCTCTCCCTAAAAAGTTATCCTTAACGAGTCCATCTAAACATGCATGGCCTGAATGCTACGTCTCCCTTTGATTTGAAGAAAAACATAAAAGTTTTGTAGATTTTAATTCTATAGAATTTTTTCTATATGCTCATTTGAAACTCTCTTTTTTAATTTGTATTTTTCCTTTGTTTTTGAAATATTCTGTTTTTTTTCATTGTGTTGAAGTTAAAATCATGTATTTTTTCTATTCCCGTTTTCTCAATGTTGCGTTTCAAAGGTCATGGTGGAAAATTCGGTACAGATTTAATAAATCAGATTCCGTGCACAGCCCTAAAGAGAATATAAATGCAATAGCATCGAAAGCACATAATATTTGAAAATACAAATGTAATAGCATCGAATTGCACATAAATCTAATAGTATTTCTGTACACATAAATCCGGAGGAACCAAATGCAGATGCAATTATTGCCTAATATGCATATATATATGAACACACATCCATCTCATTTACATCCATTCCAAAACCGAAAGGTAAACTAGATTAATTTTCACATAAAAAACCATTCCTTAATTAATCTATTGCCTCAAGGAAAAAAAACTATTCTTTTAGTTCTTATATTTCAGGCATGGAGGGCCGGAGCAGCAAGATCGCAGTGGCAATATTGATATTTTCCCTCCTCGCCGTCGGCGGCGCCGGCGCGTGCTCCGCCGTCGTCGGCCGGAGCAGCACGGTCAGAGGCGACTGCGAGAACGACAGTGGCGGCTGCGCCGTCGCCTGCAGGGGCGAGGGGTACGCCGACGGCTACTGCTTCACCGACGTCGCCGACCCCGGCCACCGCGTCTGCATGTGCACTCGCCAGTGCTCGCCGGCGACGATCATCGAGGCAGTTAATTGATGATTGATTCTGGGCGTTCGTTGATGCGTGTGCTTGGTTTCGTCGCATGGCGACGATCAAATTCAGCAGCTTCTTTGATTTGAATATGGATTTCTGATTAGTGATGAGAGTCCAAACCAGGGGTCATTTTCTTAGAACTCATGTTTGCCAGCATTGGTGCCAAACTTGTCGATCCGTTCCAAAATATAATAATTTTTAATATTTGAATATGTTATCAAATTATAATTACAAATAAAGTATAAGTAACTTATTTGTAATTTCATCACTGCAAAATTTATACATTGAAAGTTTTATGTGTAGAAACTCTGTACATCAGTTCCTAAGATTTTATAAACATACGATCCACATATAAACTTTGCAACGAAAATGTTCCATATTGAAATTTGGGGACAAATTACACATTTTCCAAAATTGAACTTTATATAGACAAACCTTGTACATATAATTTTTGTGTTCAAAGTTTATATGTGGATCGAATGTTTACAAAATCTTAGGCCAAACGGTATTTACCTCGCAATCAAAGAACTGCATCCTTATAGCCTTATCACTAAAATGTGTAGTGACTAAAGATGGAAAGGTAAGAAAAGGTATCATACAGAGAAGGGGATATATTCATGCGAATGTCTTGGACGTGGTGTTTGTGTAGTAGTCCTTTAGTAATCCATCAAGTCATGTTATGCCGACTATCAAGTCAATTATATATGGACCGGCTCAACCCATATATGACCTTCTTGGGCTATGATTTTTACCATGTCAGGCTAACATGCATAGGCCTGGCCCATGTCCCAACACTACGTCACCCTCGTCTACATGCAAATTCGAGCACACACAATCCAACAATAGTAATTTATATGGTGCATGAGGAAGCTTATTTTTTGATAAAGACATAGTACATACACATAGGATTATAAAGATCGTACACTCACCTCTATAAATGTACATATGTACACCCTATCCATATGAGCAACTCTAAAAATGGGTGGACCAAATCTTGAGATTGATGAAGTCACAGTTGACGCCTTACTATCGATAGATCTGTCGCCTACCACTAAAAGTATAAAAGTATAAGTGCATAAATGGTTATTTTTTACACTGAGGTAGTAACTTGAAATTCTCATCTTTAGCTTATATTTGCAAAGTTTGCTCGGATGAGTTTGTCACATTTTTGGTTGCCACTCAGAATTATTGATGCGCGTAAGGCTTATTGTGGTTGAGAAAATATTAGAAATATTACATGCAAGATGAGACATAACCCGCAAAGAGACTCTTGCATCCTTTTGTGTAACAAAGTACTATAAACTAAGGCACTCATAACACACACACACAATTAACGCTATCCCTGTTAGCTCTTCTAAGCTACTTAACCATGATTTCCCTCCATTAGTTCATATGATTATATTTGTTCATCTACAGTAAAAAAACATGTCCAAACTACCTGCTCTGTAGCTTTCTGCTACATATTAACACAGTAAGAGTGTCATAGAAGCATATTCCTTCATTCTAGCCAAACATAGATAGCCAACAATGTGCATTGTTAGTAAAGATCAATGCATGCCTCTAAATTTGGTTTATCACAAACTTTTCTCTCCAATGCCATTTTTAAACAACTCTTATTATCAACTATCCATTTCGAGCTTCTTCTATTTTTAAAAGAGAAAAACACTTGCAGTTACCCTTTTGTTTCAGGGTTGCTACCAAACTATAGCTTCATTAGAACTTTAATCAACTCCACACTTATTTTTGTATAAAAAAGAACTTCACCCTACATGCCCTATAAATTGGCATGTCAACCTATCCTAGGTTTTGGCATGGCTTGCGAGGTTACCTCCTTATTTCGGTCTATCTTAATCTTATCACTCCTTATCTTTTTTTGTGTAATTGTGGAATACTCTGCTAAAAATCACAAAAATTCATGATAAATTTCTTTGTATGCTTCTCTGCCTCGATCACATTGTAAAGATCTTTTTGTTTGTTTGAACAGATGCAACTTCCCAACCCATGACACTAGATATGATTTCTATAAACTTCCCATTATCAAGAAACTAGTACTAGACATTACTTTTCCAATACAAACACCACTATTCCACACTTAAATTTAATGCTACTTATCTCACATGATATCTTGGATGTTGTGTAGAAATCATGTCTTATGCAAGACATGGTTTCATTCTCTTTCCTCATTTATTCACTTACCACCTCATTTTTCATCCTAGGTGACAACTTATTTAATGCTATAGACACAATCCTAGTCATTGGGTTAGGAATGCCCTAATGCCGCTGCCTCCTGCCCAACATTCCCTGCCTTGAACATGAATTGCAAAAGCCCTCAAGCCTGTGCTAATCAAAGTGCAGCAAATGACTACCTTATCGGATTCTGCGAGGTCTTTACTTGGGGATTTGGGGATGCGTGAAATGCTCAAATGCCCAAATGATGCATCCTCACCATTCCACATTGTTACAATTAAAATCCGATTGGTGGTGTGCGGCAGTGCTCGAGGATGTAAATCATTTTAGATAGATCAATTATGGTTCATATATGCATTGGAGTATATGTTGTATAATGGATACCACCATGCATGGGAATAAGCCGGTGATTATTGCTAAATTTTCATAAATCAAGCGTTGAGAAGTAATGAATAATAAATACATTATCTTGTAGAATCAACTGTATGAAACTCTGGTAGAATGTTGTGGTTGAGCTCCAATCAGATTGCTCAAACTGACCAATGAGGATCGTATGTTTTCCCTCAGGTTGACTGCATCTCCATTGGAGGTAACTTGTCAATTAGGAACTATTGCAATAATTATTCAACTCTAGGACTGAAAATCAAGATGTGCCGCCTAAGTTACAAATATATGCTTTCTTTAATATCCAAATAAGAAATGTATGAGCATTTATTATCCTTTCAAAGTGCCTGAACTGGGATGTTGGAATTTTCCCTCAAAAAACAAGATATACATGACATCCCAAATAAAATACCTCCACATTTATTTTTATAGTGACCAAGACAAAGATGTGGGCATTAATATTTTCTGAATCTAGACTAGCCAAAAACAAGATATACATGGCATGCCCAATAAAATATCTGCACATTTATTTTTATAGTGCCCACCACTCAGATGTGGACATTAATATTTTCTAAATCCAATAGTACCCCAAACAAGATATACATAATTCCATATCTATTTCATACTTAAAGTGGTAATTAATGTAACTGCTACACACATACTAATTAAAAACTATTCAACTCCACACTATAAATAACTCATCTACGCCCTTCTCTCCCTCATCCAACAAAATCATATTAGCTTAGTTCATTTCATCTGCGATGAAGACAAAGTTTGCAGTAACAACCCTGGTCTTGCTTCTGTTGACCTTTGGTGAGTTTAATTACTACTATATCAACAACTTAATGTTACATGAATTTCTAGCTATTAAATGAATCACAATTACTAATCATTTTAATTTGTTTATGTGATTTATCATGTTAATTATTTGCCTTTTGAATTTTGATTGATTTAGCAGGTAATGGTGAGTCCAAGATGTGCAAAGAACATAGCAAGACGTTTAAGGGCCTATGCCTCAATAACAACAACTGCATTTCCCGTTGCATCACTGAGGATTACACTGGTGGGTACTGTAGCGGCACCCTAGACCGCAAGTGTGTCTGCATGAAAGAGTGCGATGATGCGCTACCACCACAGCCTTTGCCACCTAAGAGTGGGCGGCACGGTCACCACCACGGGCGACAACGACACCGATATGAGGACTAAAGAGTGGTTGTGTGGTGTGGTGGCTATCCTGATTCATGTTTCAACTCATCAACTTAATTCTTGTTTAGTTGAAAATAATTATCATAATGGAATGCAAATAATGATTATGAGATTGATTGAATACTTGGCATCATCTTTTATCATGTTTCTACTTTTCTAGTAGCTATATATATATGTTGCGTATGTGTAATATGGATGCTGCGATGGTGCTAAGATGAAAGAAGTAAATTGAATTTTTCCACTAATATAATGTAATGCAAAAACTATATGCATGCGAAATGTTTACTGATGTTATACAAATTGGAACATGGGTACTCTCTCTCTATATATATATAAAGAAAAAACATTTTTATTCTATTTTTACTTACTCTAGGCACTTGGGTAATACATTAGAAAAAAATGGCATGTTGATGCGGAATATCTACTTGGATGAGATCTCAAATGAAAACCAAATAAGTGCAATAACCATTCAACTTCATCACAACATTGATATGCCATATATTAGACACAATGTAAAAACTGAATTACCATGCTCGATTCATGAGAGATACTTTGTAGAACAGTCACACTAGTCCGCACGGCAAAGTATGCCCATCAAACCACACCAACACGCTACATACTACTGAGGACTTGATCTATGTTTCAACCATTCTCCATGTATCTAAAATGTTTCAAGTCCATACTTATAGTTCACTAGTCTCATGATAGTACTAGTATCACACTTGTACCTTAGAAAATGACATTCAACATAAGGTAGTTAAACTAAGTAATTAAAGATAAAGATACCACTACTTTATTTTACAAAAGACACTTGGCTGGATAGTTGTCCATCAGAAGCGTGTCTTCTTAACACCAGCAGCAACCAATAGGGGCAACCCCTAGTTAGGACCATCCTAAAATTCAGCAGCGCCTACAGAGCACTCATCAAGTCATCATTGGGATAATCCTCACTCGAGGCATAATCTAGATAACAATATACACGTACATGACAAGTAGTCGATACATTAATAAAGTTAGTGTACTTGCAAGACAACCCTATAATGCATGCAAGGGCATATCAAGGATTGATATATAATGTTATAATCCTTGCATAAGTCCAATTTTATTTCTCAGTTATTTTGCAATGATAAATCTTAAAACATTAAAGCATAGAGTATAGATAGTACCATAGCATCAACATATGTACATCATCCTTGTGCCCTACATGGCAACAAGTCAATAATAGAACTTACCTATTCAATTTCATCACCAATTCAAATCACATTTCAAGCATCTTTGCAAAACATAATACTATACTCATGATAATTTACCGTGTGACCCTTAATCGTGAGTATGGCTAACTGATTAGTTTAAACTCTATAGAGTTTGTACAACTTTATCCACGTGATGCATAATATTAATCATGATACCACATGTCCTTCATACCAAGAATGTCATTTAGGTCCATAAACTTAAAAATTGCATGTCTAGATACTTAAACTTGGGGAGCGGGTGTCATTAGGTTTGTAAACTTGAAAATTACGTATCTAGGTCCTTAAACTTGTGAGCGGATGTTATTTAGGTCTGTAACCTTAAAAAATGCACATCGAGGTCCTTAAACTTGAGAGCATATGTTATTTAGGCCCGTAAACCTGAAAATTACATATCTAGGTTTACCATCTTGGTTTAATGAATCATAGTTGATCCAAATCTCATTTGACTGAAGTTGATTGCTGTTGTGGCATTCCACGTAAGTTGTACATTTGCAAACAACCCTCTTCATGACCAAAAAGTGTCGGAATAATTAAAATTTACCCCTTTGCCCTGGAAAACCTATGAATACCAATGGCGATCATTGGTAACAAGGGAGCGCACGGTGACAACACAGCTTCCTAGACCTTCATGAGATAAGGGAAATGAGCTATGATGATGTTAGACATTGTGGGAGGAGTTCTAATGGCTGTGTTATGGAGAAGCTCACCCGAGCAATGCAACGATGGTTAGTAGCTCACTAGTGCTGAAAGAGACACCTCATGTTCCCAGTGATTATAAGGCGACCCTTCTTAGTCTCCCCGTGGAAATGAGGGCAAGCAGGAGTGAAGGTGGGTGGAGTGCCTAGCTAGAAGACGGAGGCACCATGGCGGCACAACTCGAGTAGGTGGCTCACGGGCGGTGTGGCACACTCCTTAGGAAAGGAGTATGAGCTGGCTGGTGTTGGGTGGCTAACAAGTAGGGTCCACAAAGCCAAGGCCCACTTGTAAATGAAAGAGATGGAGAAAACCTCCTAGAGGTAAGTGTAGGTCAGTATGTTGAGTAGTTGTTATTTTGCATCCAGGGTTTTACTCTCCTCTAGAGGGTTTTAGAGTGAGATCAATTTACTATGATCCCCTGAGAATTTGGTATACAGTTTTGCAAGGTGGTGTTGTCAAATGTGTAATATTTGATCACAAGAAGATTACAAGAAGAATTGTTGGTGTATAGTTTTGCAAAGTGGTGTTGGTAGACTCATGCTTGCTATCGTCTGATGGTAGCCATTTGCTAATAGGCAATTGCATTACTATAGTGATTTTACACCAATCAGCTTTGTTCAAGTTAGTAGGCGTCAATCATTGTTTCATTAGGGTTTCAGCCGATGGGTTTTTAAGTGTTGCATCAGCTTATAAGGATTACATGCAAGTTGCTTTTAGCCGATTGTAACAAATGATTCATTATTTATTAAACTATTCGAGTCTATTTGTATCGAACTTCTAGCTAATCTAAGCCTTCAACAATTGATTGTTTATCTATCGACTAAACGATGCCACGTCGACATCTTATCGCATAGGTCCTAAAATATCCATCGGCATGATAGTCATCTGCCCTCGCCCCGTCCTCACCCAACACATCCATTCACTTCATGGAGGCCAAAGCAGCAACCATTTTGTTAGTCTTGCTCCTCCACACCCTTGGTGAGTTTACACTACTACGTAACACCTTTACCATTGCTATTTCATAATTAGCATGACAATCGACTGCAAAGTTGGTAGTGACTAAGCAGACAATGATACTTCCGAGTACCACTGTCCATTCTTGATATCGTCAAGCTCATATATAGTATCGATTTTCTTGCAGTAATTTCTAATTAATTAAGGATTGATGGATTGATTTGTGATGAGCAGGTGGTGAGGCAGGTACGAAAATATGCCATGATCATAGCCAAACATTCAAAGGCATGTGTGTCCACCCCACCAACTGCATTGCTAGCTGCACCAATGAGGACTACACCGAAGGCTATTGCACAACCGTTACACACATATGCATATGCACTAAGCCATGTGGAGGGGAGAGTCCGCCTGATGATCCGCCACCGGCTATGCTGGCAACACCGGCAAGGGCCTGATCACCGGAGAGGCTGACCAGTAGTGGGGTTCTATTGTGTTAGTTGTGGAGGTGGTTGTCCTGATTCATGTTGCAGCTCATCAACTTAATTCTCGATCAATTCAAAATAATTAACATGATGGAATACAAAGAATGGTTGATGAGATTGATTGATTGATTGAGCACTTGGTGGTGCAATCCATTATCATGTTTCTATTTTATACTAGCTAAGTTGCTATATATGTGTCTATGTATAACTCATAGGGTGTGATGGTGCTAAGATGAAAGAATTAAAGTGAACTTTTCCACTAATGATTACAAAGGCAATATGCATGATAATTGTTTGCTGATGTATATGGATCAGAACATGTATACTTTCTAGATATATATGAACAAACCTTTTTTTACTCTTACTTATGTATGATAAAATGGCACTCCACACACTAATGACATTGAGAAGTTTGCTAACCACTCCATAGGTAATGTTTGGCAAAGAATTGAGTCTATGAGAGGTGAGGAAAAAGGTATGCCATGCCACAAATGTGACAATGAACCAAATACTTATTAAAAAAATTCTGGTGTGGCTAACATATGGCATGTAAAAGTGAGAACTCCAATCAAACAAGCTCTAGACATTTCTTACTCATGTGAAATGAATAGAAAATTATTATGGTTTGTTCCTTGCTCGGAAGAAAGTGTTAAGTAAGGTAAAAGAGGGAATGACATGGGAAGTGTATGGTTTTGACATCACATTATGCACTAGACAAACTATGCTTATCATTTTCCGTTATCCTCCAACCCAAGAGCCTGCCTCAAGTGTTCTAAGTTTCTCGTGGGGTAGTTTGGGCAGAACTTATTTGAGGATGATAAATTTACAGGAATGTCTTCCTTCATACCATGATGGACATGCAAGTTTGATTAAAGTTCTTAGAAAATTTTGGACAAAACTTACACGCTTTCAAATTCCTTTAATCCTGCAAGTCACAAAGTATCATCACAAGTTGTTACATATGGTGCTCAACAGAGGAGCTTTGGTGGTCCTACCTTCCATAGAGTTAAAACATAAATGAATCTATCACCACACCATCATCAACTCTCTACTCGCCCAAAAAGAGAGCATGGGCCTAAGGGCTCACCTAAAACTTTTACATTGATGGTATTTTTTCCTTCTAATCGTAGTACAAAAAACCAGACTAGAGGCTGACCCGCCATCGGTTCACCGGTCGAACCATCATGTCACTGGTCAAACCGCTAGTTTTGTATTTATTAATATTATATTTAATATTTTTGATATACTACCATGACAAATTAGTAAAAATATGTATAAATAAACCAATATATCTATTATTATATGGCCACAACATCACAACTAATTATAGCAACCTAATAATTCATAATGCTATATTGCCACATGGCAAATTAAAAAAGCCGGTCTGATTTTAAAAAACTGGGCGGTTTACAAAAAAAAACCGATGGGTTTACTAGAAAACTAGTCGGTTCACCGGTTTTTTATCAGTCGATTGCGGGGGCGGTCTTTGAGCGAAACCGAGCCACTGAATATGTCGGTTCCGATTTTTTCCGGTTCAACCGCAAGTCTGGTCCGGTCTTTTGTACTATGCTTCTAATACGTACTATACATGTTTTTTTAGAAAAAAAACTATAACAATTTATAATGTGCCAGCATTCAGCTACAAAAATCCTTTCCTACTGTGTTCAAGATCTAGAGCATCAAGGCAAGGCAAGGCAGTACAGTAATTTCGGTGACTATATTCTGAACGATATCATGAATTCATGATGATGAATAATTAAAAGAAATGCAAAAACATGGCAAGGCCAAGGTGTAAGGCACGTTTGACTTCCACAGACACGGATAGATCCATCATATTTCTTATAAGAAATTAATATGGTATGATCTCCCAAACAAGATTTGCCATATCGAATTAAATAGATGCATGTTTATATATTTTATTTCTAGAGTGCCCAAAATGTTTGCATTAAATATTTGTCCCACACAAGAATCCAAAATCAATGAATGCATATCCATTTTGGATGTATGACTAATGCAACACTCCATAAGGTGCACACACATTTATCAAACATGCCATACTTCCACTCTACAAATAGCCATCTGCCCTTGCCCCCCCTCCTCACCCAACACATCCATCCATTCACTTCATGGAGGCCAAGGCTGCAACCATTGTGTTACTCTTGCTCCTCCTCACCCTTGGTGAGTTTACTCACCCTAAATTATCATTGCTGGTTCATAATCAACATGATTTCCTATTGTAAAGTCAGCAATGACAAAACAGACAACTGAAAATCCTTTTTAGCCTCATATATAGTACTAATTGCCCTGTAGTAATCTCTAATTAATCAAGCATTTTGATTGATCTACCTGTGATTCATGATGAAGCAGGTGGTGAGGCCGGCAGCAGGATATGCCATGATCATAGCCAAACCTTCAGAGGCATATGCGTCCAGCCCACGAACTGCATCGCTTGCTGCACCAACGAGGATTACACCGGCGGATACTGCACCACCGTCACACGCAGATGCATGTGCACCAAGCCGTGTGGAGGGGACAGCCCGCCTGATGATCCGCCGGCGAGGGCCTGATCGCTGGAGAGGCCGGCCAGCAATAGGGTTTTGTTGTGTTGCTGCTTGTGGGGTGGAAAATGTACTAATTTGTTGGAGAGAATAATTGATGTTGATGCATATGTGTTGCAACTCAAAACTGTTTTATTTCAAGATGGAATGGCATGCACTGGGGAGTCAGGGAGATGTGTTTTCTGAAATTGACTGGAACATTGACTTAAACATGGTTTAAAAAGTGAGAACAATTCTGTGAACATAAATTTGTATAAAACAATCAATTGGCCCAGGCCCTATATAAAGTGGAATTAATCATTCTCCATTGATGAGAGAACTCTCCTAGGTTCAAGTCTCGATTTCTTATCCTTGTGCCAAGAAAAAGGCTTTTCGGTTACGATAATGGAAATATAGAATGCAAATACATGAGATGGGAGAATACCCCAAATTCCTCTTCCTAACGTGAAATCAGCATAAATTTGATGTCTATGGATCGAGTAAGGATTCAAGAAAATTTGGACAAAACTTATAATATCTCAAGTTTCCATTAATCATACACACCAGGGACATAGTCAAACTGAGTTTAAACCATCAGCCCATTGCCAATTACCTACTCGTTAAGATAGGTTTGGACTTTTCTTAACTCATCCCTTATCATAGCCCAAGGTACTAGATATAATTCACTTGAGAATCAGAAAGTTAAAGTTCAAAGAACCTGTTGTAAATGGCTGAACAGACGATGGATTATTTGATTTTGTTATAATATTCGAGTGTACAAACAAATGAATTAACTGCTACAAAGTCAGAAAAGTTGTTCTAAACCTGACACCAACTTTGTTAACTTACCACCAGTATCCAAAAGCAAGATTGACATATCCATTTCGTATGCATGATGATGCCAAGTGTGCAAAGTCATAAATTACATTTGGACACTTCAGATTTTTCACAACTCCCAATGCTCAGTAATGCCAAAAGCAAGATAAACTTAATAAAAAAAATATCTTGTTCATTTAAAAATATCATAACAAAGATATGCACATATATCTTGCTAACTCGCTAGCATCCAAAAACAAGATATACAAAGCATCCATACCATCAAAATGCAGCAACCTTGGTCTTGGTCATCACCTGACTGATCACCACCGAAGACGATGGCATGGTAGTCTTGAGTGAACAAATCAGGCCGTGGTAGTTCTGGTGTCAAGTTGATCTGTCAGCAAAAGCCTGGAATAAGCACAACAAAAGATAGATGTTAAGTTTTATAGTTCATTACTATATACTTGAGTCAACATCCTGCGCAAATCTTCAGTGGCAACATAGCTTTACCATATATACAGGAATTAGGGGTAAAAATGTATCGTATTCGTGTACATCCACAGATAGGCACCACTCTCATTTCTTTTAAGAATAAAGTAAACAAAGAGAAGGGGGAGGCAAAACGATCACTCTATAGTTATTTGTAACAGAGTTGTGAGCCTTGGTTTTCTGTATCTCCTCAACCACAGAGAGGAACATACTACACTAACAGATGAGAATGCCATGCAAGCGCCAGCCAGCCAAGGTGGCATTTGGAGACCGGTGAACGGGAAGAGTGCCCCGGCAGCAACTGGGATAGCGATGATGTTGTATGCCATGGCGAAGAAGTAGTTCCATCGGATTCGGCTGAATGTCTTCCTTGAAAGGTCAATTGCTGTGATGACATCTTCAAGGTTGTTCCGCACCAGCACATAGTCCGCTGCCTCAATGGCAATGTCGGTTCCCGCACCAATGGCCATTCCAACATCAGCTGCTGCTAGGGCCGGGGAGTCATTGATGCCATCCCCAACCATTGCGACAACACTCCCATCCTTCTGGAGAGAGCGTATGACGTCCGCTTTTCCTGCAGGCATAACCTCAGCTCTAACATCCTCAATGCCAACCTGCAGAGGCACAACAACACCAACGAATTAGGACTTCAAGATTTCACATTTAAGCCAGTAAATCAATATACTTTTCTTTGCAAAAAAAAACAAGTGATGAGTGTATTTGCATCAAAGTAGCATATAAAGATGCTAGCTAACAGCCAAGCACTATAAAACATGAGAACGCCAACCGACCTCCTTTGCAACTGCTCGTGCAGTCCTCCAGTTGTCCCCTGTAACCATTACTGGATAGATGCCCATCCTTTTTAGGCCTTCTACAACTACAACAGCCTCCCTTTTTAAGGGATCAGTCATCCCCATTAAGCCAATGAGTTTGCTGTCATATGCTACAAGAACTCCGGTTTTTGCATTCAGTTCAAGGTCTACCAAGAAATTTTCAGCTTCTTCAGGAATGTTTATTCCATTTTCAGTTATCAACGTACGATTGCCAACCTACATAAAGAGTGTAGTCAGATTTACTTAGCCATAGCAACATATAAATCATACTCCATTCTTCATGTATTGAAGAGACAGCTCAAGGTATCTGCATCATATGACTCACCAAGATTTTCTTTCCATTGATTAAACATTGAACCCCTTTGCCAGGCAAGGCAGAAAAGTCTGCTACTTCCAGAAGCCACTGAGAAAATATCTCTTGTTTTCTTTTCTTGATGTCCTCTTTTGATGATGGGAGTTTACCAAAGAAATGGAAATGAAAAGCGTAATCCAATATAGCTTTTGCAAGTGGATGTTCACTGCTTGCCTAAATTATAGTAAAAGAGCAGAATAAGATTATCATGACTGTATTCATTTGAAATAAGGATACACGTTAATGTTAATGCACTATGTATATCATTGCATTACCTCTGCAGATGCTACCAAAGTGAGGAAGTCTCCAAGATCAATTCCTGAGAATATCTTTGTCGATGTTACGGTAGCCTTTCCTTGTGTCAGTGTCCCGGTTTTATCGAATATAACATATTTCACGTTCTGAGCCCTCTCCAGTGCATCTCCACCCTTTACAAGTACCCCATGATTAGCCCCAACTCCAGTTGCTACCATAACAGCAGTTGGTGTTGCCAGACCAAGAGCGCATGGACAAGCAATCACCACAACAGAGATGGAAAACATGAGAGAGAAGACAAAGCAATTGCTTGTTTCTGCAACCCACGAATTTGGGTATGCTCCCAATGATCCGCACAGAAACCTAGAAAAGTCAACAGGCATGTGTGACAAACCTGAACTCTAGTAACCACAGTTGTGGACTTAAACAGATGTGCAACACTTACCATGCAATGAAGGTAACCAAGGACAAGGTGACAACAATCGGAACAAAAATACCAGCCACCTAAAAAGAACACGCATAGTGTTAGCATTTTACAACACAAACCGGCAGTCAATAGGATGTATAAGGACCGAAAAGCAAAAGACTGTTGCCTGATAAAAAGGATGCATAAATCCCACATGTAGCTGGATAACTTAACTAACTTCATGTACTTTAATGTATATTCAATATTGTACAGACAATAAGTTACTTTATAACTAATAAGTTGTCATAAAGTATCAATCATGAATGCCAGGTAACAAATGAATCAAACAGTAATGTATGGGATTCATCAAGGAAAATGTAATTTCCTCCACAAGGTGCTTATGAACCTAACCACATAAGTTGTCCAAAACAATTTTTACAATTTATTATTTGAATATAAAAAAATGGTTAGCTCAGAAACCTTGTAAACTGAAAGATGCACTCACATAATCAGCAAACTTCTGAATAGGAGCCTTGGACATCTGAGCAGTTTCAACAAGAGAGATTATCTGGCTCAAGACTGTCCCTGATCCTACTTTAGTTGCTTGTATGTGGAGGATTCCATGTAAGTTCATTGTGCCTCCAATTACTATACTGGATATTTCCTTGGAGATAGGTGCAGATTCACCGGTTACCATACTCTCATCAACATGACTTGTACCCCAAACAACAATACCATCAGCAGGTACCTTGGAACCTGGGAGCACTTTCAAGACATCTCCAGGTTGGATTAAGGATGCATCAATCTCCTTCTCCGCGGCATATTTTCCTTCTGTATTCAAGGATAGTGTTATGAGTTGGTACATGTAAGACTACTAATGTGAAAATGCCTTACTAGTATATGTACATGATTGCAATTCTAAGAAATCGGTTTACGATACAATGCCAAGCCAAAAAAGAAATAGAATTTGAAGATAATTTGGAAATGAACTTTCTGAAATAGCTACTGCCATAAAATGAATCTTGTACCTTTGTCTTTTAGAAGCAAAAGTGCAGTAGCAGGGACCAGCTCTACGAGCTTCTTAATAGCATCTGATGTTCTGCCTTTAGCAAGCAACTCAAGGTACTTCCCAAATAGCACAAATGTGATAATCATGGCACTTGTCTCAAAATATATTGGAGGATGAAATCCCGTGAATGCCCCATAAAGAAGCGCACATACAGAGTAGACATATGATGCAGTGGTGCCAAGAACAACTAGTACATCCATATTTGTAGATCCGTGTCTCAGAGCCCTATAGGCTGCAACGTAGAATCGTTTGCCAACACCAAACTGTATTATGCTCACCAGTATCCACTTCAACAAGTCTCCTATGTGAAATGGTCCACAGTGCATGAGTAGGAGTGAACGCATGAAGTGTATGCGAGGGCATACCATGCGCATAAAAAATACAGGAATCTGTTGCAAGGAAACCAGGGGAGAGTCAATATGCAAGTAGCAGGACATAACTCATCTTAAGTTAATTCCATAATGGTGAGAATGTGGCACGTGAAAATTGCTTCAGGGAGTGCTGGCATATCAGATGGGCCTGATATTTATATTTACAGCTACAGCTATGACAAAACTATCTACCAGCAGAAAATAAAATATACATTGGAGTAACTCATTAGAATTTAGAAATATGATGAGAGAATCAGAAAACATGTAGGAAATCAGGAACAAACAAACTTACACTTAGGAATAAGCTAGAGCGGAGAAGACGGAGCATTTTGGAGGCCTCCTGTGCATCATTTGAAGCAGCGCGTATGTATGGATTCTGTACATGGGCTTTCAGTCTGCCATTGCTTTCCATCTTGATGGTATCCACAATTAATCTCAAACCAACAACTTCTGGATCAAATATAATTTCAGCTTCTGAGAGTGCCAAATTTACACTGAACTGACGCAAGCCTTCCATTCTGTTGAAGATATCATGAAGTATATCTACATCTATCTCAGTATGCAATCCTGTTAAGCCTAGTAAAACCTTGTCTTGCTCACTACTTTGTAAGAATGCAGCTTCAAAACCAGCATCCTCAATAGCCTGAACAATTTCGTCTTTGCTGATGACAGAAGGATCGTACTCAACTTCCCCTAATGAGGTCGCTAATGCAACAACAGCTCTTTTTACACCAGGCAATTTCTTCAAGATACCCTCAACAGAATTCACACATGCAGCGCAAGTCATCCCCCCTATCCTAAATTGACCAGATAGAGTGCTCTGTGATTTAGGCTGAGAAACAGAAGAGTCCGGGAGCAGTTCTGCCTCAAATCCAGCATCTTCTATTGCTTCTATGATGTCTTCTTCCTGCATGCAAGAATATTTAAGCCTTCCAACAACAGTAGAACCTGAACCGGTACACACACATCTTAATAAAACAGTCCCTGTCAGGACCTTTCCCACACTTAAAGTAAAAGCAAATTACTTAAAACTAAAAGTTGTGCTATTTTACAAGGACCAAACATCTAACTATATTTCTGGAGATTGTTTCCAATTGCAAGCGATTCAACACTATATTTTGCAGGATTAGTGATGAACTACTTAAATCAACAATAGTGAACAATTTTTCTAATAACATAATTGCCAGCTTTGAGAAGACTGCATTCCATAACAATAGCAATCGGCGTCAGTACAGTTTCACCCAACACAGCAGCAGCAGCAGCTATAATAATCGATCCCCATTCATGGTACGCATCCTACTACAAGTTCAATTTGTACAAAGCCAGCATTTCAGGTTCCAGTCTCTGAATCTGCGAGCTTGATAGACGAAGAAACGACCGGTTTCGAGCAGCTACTGCACTAATTGCGCATCAAACGAGCTCGCCAATTAACGACCTTCCGATTCTAAGCCGCCCTAACCGACAACAACAAAACGAAGCTGGACAATTTCCCGCCCCTCGATTCTCGCGGCCAAATCAAATCAAGCAACGCAAGGGACACGATCCCAAATCCGAGCCCATGCGAGCGCGCGCGCGCGAGAGAGAGGGAGAACGAGAGGAGGAAGAAGAGGGGATCGCGGCAGACCTTGGCGAGCGCGGGGTCGAAGACGACGCGGGCGCGGCTCTGCAGCAGCGAGACGGCGACCCCGGCCACGCCCCGCCGCGCCGAGACGGCGGCCTCCACGGCGCCGGTGCAGGCGGAGCACGTCATGCCCGTGACCCGCACCTGCACCCGCCGCAACCCCTCCTCCCCTTCCCCCTCCCCCTCCCCCTCCCAGCCGCCGCCGCTGCCGAGCAGCGCGACCTCCTCCATCTCGTCGGCGCCGGCGCCGGCGCCGGCGAGCGGCGTGAGCTGGAGGTGGGCCATGGCCGTCAGAGAGAGAACGGGAAGGGCCACGAATCGTGGGGAAAATGGTGGGCGGGCGTATTTGTATATATATATAATTATAATTATTATAATAGTAGTAATAATAATATGGGAAATGAGGGGGTTTTCTGGGAAATGGGAGGAGTTTGAGGGGGTTTATGAAAATGTCGCAGATGTACTACTATTGTTCGTTTGGTTGGTAGGCAGCATCTGGAAGGGTCAAAATTCTCCCATTGGATGATTTGATTATTACTTCCTGATGACTCTCTCGGCCACCGGACTACCATGGTTATAATACAAAATTTTAATTTTAAAACATCACTTTAAAGTAGATTTTGAATTTTTTTAGAGTACTTTCTTCGTTCCAAAATATAAGTATATATGTGATTTAAATCATGTGCTAAAATATAATCATTTCTATTAATATCACATAACTACTTGTCTAATCAACAATTTCTCATTTAAAATCCAAAATTAAGTCTATGACTTAAATTTTGGCTAACAAGCCATTCCAACTGCGAAAAGATGGAAGCCTAATATTTTTTTATGTTTTCATATACGATGTTGGTTAGTTTAAATTGAAGAAATATAGGGAGTGTGTATACATGGGGAAGGGTACTGTTGCTTATTTTCCATTCTAACATATATGTACCCATTTTATTTTTCTCTTTTTTTCTTCATTATGCCATTTTTTTTCTATTACACAGCTTGTCTTCACTTTACCAATATTTTATCACACCAAAATACCATAAAATATTTCAAGAAAAAAACTAGCAATAAAAGTGGACAAAATTATCACTTGGCACCATCATCTTCCTTATCTGAGATTGTCAATAGTCTCCATTTGTTTGGACAGGAAATCATAGGTGGTGCTTTTCATTCTTTTCTATTGTCAAAGGGGCATGGTTTGGTCCCAGAGTACTCGTACCTAATAACGTGGATAATACTGAGAATTTTGCAAAATGGCCCCTCTCCTTACGTCCAAATCTTTATGTTGCTCCTGATACTGTTATCGTTATTAATATTTTTCGCTTATGCTTATGCTTGAAGCTAAAATTTAAATTTTCAAACTTTAAAGTTGAAGATAATTTTAGAATTTTGTTTTATCATAGTTTACTTTCTAGCCTTGGATTTCTAGCCTTGGATTCTAGATCGCTAAGAATACATATATAAAATTTTTATATATAAATTATTTTTATTTATAAGTATGTTATTTTGTTTATTCGTTGAATAAACGAAAAGACTGGCACCTTGGTCAGTACGACTAATCGGGTTTGTATATGAAAATGGTACGACGATGGTCGCGGCAATTTGCAGGCGATTGACGAACGAGAAGAGAATGGGTCATCGTGATCTCTTTGGTTTGGAGGAATTTTATAGAAATTTTAAAAAAATTAAATTGTTTTTTTTGAAATTCCTGTAAAATTCATATGATTCAAAAAAAAAAAGCCCTCAAATTGGTTGGAGCTGACGATGATGTAAATGCTAACCGGTCCAGAGAAAGAGAAGAAAAGGAGAGAAACGGTCAAGGAGGCGTGAACTGCAAGGCAAAAGATTTTGGCGACCAGACCAACGAACCAGAGACGCAAGCAACGAGTGCTTCCATGCCTGCTTCTGGATCAAGCTAACCTGTGATTAGCGAGGCTGCCATTGGCTCTAAGTAGTCTCGGCGGGAGGTTTAATGAGTAATAAATAGGTTGTCAGGTAAACAGTTTTAATGATATGACAATATATTAATGAAAAGAGATGAAATGAGTTTTATGGATATAAAACATGTATACACAATTACCTAGACAACTTATGTCTTGTATGTAACCTAAGAAATAAATAATAGATGAAACTAAGATGAGTGTTTTATCCTACTTTTAAACATTATTAGATGACACGTCACTCTAGATAATCGTGTTCATAAAATTTACATTGAGAATGGACTTCGTGCAGCCAAATGTTTGGAATGCACTATCTAAAAGAGGAGAAATTTGTGTTCTTTTGCAGCACCACAGTATAGATTATTTTGGTTTTTATGTGTGCCTTTTTCTAGACGGTTAAATGGAGTGGTTTTGTAAAAAAGTTTCTATGCAAAAAATTATTATCTCACATTCATGAAGTAGATTTTTAACTTCATGCAGTTAATTACATTGTTGATTTATTTTTTATGCATAAAAATGTATCATCTCACAATTAAATATCTGATAAAAATTAGATAATTTTTTATGCATAAGAAAACACGATCTTAGCAACACTCGAGAGTGGGAGAGGGGCAGGTCGATATGGATGTCGCTGGTGCCGGTAGGCATGGCATGGGCGGCACTGTTGATTTATTTTTTGCCTTTTGGGGTTTGTGAATGATGAGAGAAGAGCAAAGCAAGTGTAGTACAAGGTTGTACAACGTACTACTGCTGGTGTTGCAGATAGATGCCTTGGAAACGGTCTTCAGTGTACTACTGGGATGTGATGTTTGGGGAGTTTTAAGGCCACATTATCTCTTAGCTATCTAAAAAATAATTTTTTTAATGATCTGACTCTTAGCAAGTAGCTCATAATACAAATGACGCTATATATCATTCTTACTTGACATTAAAAAAGTATGTGCAATAGACTATCTCTTAAGTAAGAGATAACTTTCATCTCTCTTCATTAAAAAATTATATAGTATATCTTATAGATACATTTTAGAGGAGGTCTTCCTGTGCAATTTTTCGTGGGATTTTTGAGAAGGCAGAAGATCATGCAACCAGTATGAGAATCGGTAGTTATGTAATTTAAGAAATGGTCTAGAAGTCATAAACTAGAAAAACAAACCTTTCCGTATTCTCCAAACTAAAGCTAGAGTTTTATATTCTAGATAAGCTGAGTTTTTTGTGTTATGGAAAATTGGCTTCTGATCAGCTGCTTAGTCTTAAACTCCTGTAATAGTGCCTTCTTTTATAGCCTGTCTTTGCTTCTCCTAAAAATCTTTATTTTCTTGAGAAATTATTATATTAGAGTTTGGTAAAGAAAGGAATAGATGTATTAGGATTTGAAAAGGTAAAAAAATAAATGCAGAGTCACGTCGCAACGACGCATAAGAATAATACAATTGGGTAGCTAGCTGCAGATGCATCCCATGTTCCACCTACCCCTTCATGTCGTCGAAGAGACTAGGTAGTTATGTTCTCAGCTGATATATATATATATTTATAAATAAAAAATAATTTATAAATATCATTTTGATATATGTATTTTTATTAATTTAAAAAGAAAATGAAAAAACAAACTATGATAAAAAATCTTAAAATCAAATATAAATTTAAAGTTAAAAATTTAAAACTTAACCTATAAACCAGCAAAAGTGAAAAGATAAGACTGTTTTGATGGGGCCGATTGGACATTACGCTCACGTTTTTAAACTCTTGTGGATAAAATATGGCGTGCCATATATACTGTGGCTAATAATTATTTGATAAAAAGATTGTGTTTATGATATGCGGTGTACTGGGTTAAGTTTTTGTGGCAAGCTAAATTATGGCACGAGATTAAAAGTTAGGATAACTTGGTCAAACCTCCTTGCAGAAGATGTGGCAAGCAAGCAAGGTGTGGCTAACATGTCATAAGGACGATAGGAATTTACTGAATTTTGATAGAAAACAGGTCGATTCCTCCAAAATTTATATGAAATTCCTCCTGGTAGGCTCTAAACTACGCGATGGCAAATGACGAAGGACTCGCACTCGCTAATCGCCGGCGTCAAACTGGTGTTCACCGGCCTACTGAATTACTGTGCGTGTTACCCTTTTTCAATAAAAAATTACAACTCCTAGTCTAATCGAAATGGGTAAAGTGTAATTGGTAATCTCGAGGATTTACTGGCCTGTCTTCGAAGATGAGCAGGTAGTGTTTGCATACTGCGTTCTTAGGGAGAATATGCGTATATTATGAGCGTTTGTGTTGTGCTGTGTAATTTAGAAAAATGTTTCTGTCTCCAGATCAAGGATTCTCGTAAAGATTGTTATTTATTTACGGATATGTGATTGCATCGATAGTATTTAAATAGATCGTTTTGTTTCTCTTATCGATGAAATATAAAATTTTAAACTACTTTAATTTAACCTATAAATTTCAAATCTAATTTACATTAAAAAAAAAGAAGTAATGGGCAGATGGTACATTGGGCCGGAACTGGAGAAAGCCCAAGTAGCCATCTGGACCTTAGGATAGAGCATAACAGGATCCCATTTCAAGGCCCAGTTTCGCCAGTGCTCAGCCTTACTCAGCTATGCGGCCCGCGAAATGGCATTTTTTGTGAAAAGAAGTCTATTCTACATCCCTAGGATAGTTTTGATTTCCAGCTAATAAAACCGGTTCATCGAGACTCCCCGGGTTATTTTGAGGGTCATTGTTTTGCAATTTCAAAAAAAAAGAGATAAACAATATACTATTTATAAATAAAAAAAATTTATGAATAAAACCTTTATACATGTGTATTCTCAACGTTCGAAGAGCAATGACTGAAAAACAAAGGACGATGAAAAAAAATCTCATAATCAACTTTAAGTTTAAAACTTGAAAATTCAAATATTAGCTTCTATACATAAGCAGAAATAAAAAGATAGGAGTGTTTAAGAGTGGTTTTATCTGCGTGACATTTCGGCCGGTCATGTTTTGTCTGGCACCTGTTCTTCTGCTGGTGGCCATCTCGCTCATCTGAGCCTTCTCGTAGCACAGTTTACCTTGCCGGTGTCATCGTCGAGCTCCATCTGCCAGATGACTGAAACTGCCTGTGCTGGCTGTTGCTGTTGGCGTGTGTACGTGCTCTCAGGTTCAGACTTTCAGACACCGGAACAAACAAAAGAAGCCTCCTTTTGCAGTTTTACATTCACAAATTCAGCAGATGTCTGTGCCTGCGTATAATTATTCGATACTCCATTCAACTCCAGATCTCAGAGCTACTTACTGTTCATGGTATGGATCCATCAAATGAAACTTGTGCCAGTAACAATCAGATGCATTTACATGTAGCTATTTTTTTCTCAAGTATCATTATGACTCCGAAACGCATGGATTTTATAGGATTTTCATAAGGAACGATTCGGTTCTTATAAAATCGTCGTGAAATTCCTTAAAACCAATAGACACCGATAGATGGAAGATTGGCCCTGTTTGAATTTAATTATGGATTTTGGATTATTGCAACCACGCTTTTCAAGTGTTTTGTGCAAAAAAAAAAGTATTACTATAAAAGTTCCTCGCCTGCCATTCCTAGAACAAGATTTCTATTTTATACTCCAGTCAGTTCTAAAATATAATTATTTATATGATTCTAATTTTGTACCAAAATATAAATATTCATATCACTATGTTTGGCACTACTTGTCTCATCAATCAATTCTTATTTTATCTCCACCCACTCTGTTGCTCTTTATTTATTAAATTGCATCATAGTTTTTTTTCGCAATATTAATCTCTACTAACTGATCTTAATCTATAGACACTTCCATTTACTAGTTTATATTATTAAATAGTTATCATAAAAATAAAAATAAGAGGATCCTTCCATTATAAAACCTCAGCTCTCTCGAGCATAGCCGGAGAGGAGCAAGAAGATAGTTTTTATAGTTTATTGTCACATCGGATGTTTGAACGTTAATTAAGAGTATTAAATATAGACTGATAACAAAAACTAATTATATAAATAAAGGCTATTTCATTAGACAAATTTTTTAAGCCTAATTAATCCACGATTAGCAAATATTAATGTAGCATCACATTCGCTAATCATGGACTAATTAAGCCTAATAAATTCGTCTCGCAAAATAGTCCAGAGTATGATGTGGATTTTATTAATAGTCTATGTTTAATACTTTTAATTAGTGTCCAAACATTTAAATGTGACAGTGACTTAAAAAAAATTTGAGGAAAACAAATAAGTTGCCTGCCAGTCAGCCTGGGCATGGTCAAAAGACAGGAATACCTGCCTGGCTGACTGAATGAAAATGAATGCAGTGCAGTGCAGGCAGTCAGAGCTATAGCCATACTAGAGCCGCTGGTAACAGCTCTCATGCATGCCGAAAGTTTGGATAGTTTTCTGCATGACATGGATATGATCGATGGAATGGATGTGATAGCTCGGCTAGAGGCAGCTAATTGCCACTCATGCTACACAGTAATGCTATTTGGATTGTTTTTTTATTATTATTTTTGAGAGAGAATGTGCGAAGAAATTAAACAAAAAAGTAGTTGTAATTATTTGAGATAAAGAAAGCACGTACAAAACTAGTTAGTAGTAGTATAATTTGAGAAAAGTGATATTTTTTTGGAGACGCGTGAGTAGTGTATACTATGTATTAGTGACGGGCCAAAGAACAATAATTCACAAGCATCCACGTCCATGGATTTGATTGCTCGGTGAGCATCGCCAAAGACTACCCAACATGGATCCGAATTCTAAAATTTGGACCTCCAAATAAAACATTGGTTTCGCAACCACCTTAAATATGTGTAAAGAAAATTACTATTCCATCCCACAAAAGGTATAATTTACAATGTTTTATGGTCAATGTTTGACTGTCTATCTTATTTTAGAAAAAAATATAATTAGTATTTTTATTATTATTAGATAATAAAATATAAATAATATTTTATGTTTAACTGTTTTTTAAGAAATTAGATAAGACGAAAAGTTAAACTCTGGATACAAAAATTCATATATAGTTAAATTGAAACCGATGCAGCCGTGGTTTTTATTTCTGTTTCGGTTGATAGTTTAGGATGTGTTATAAGTCAGTTTGTAGTTATATATTTAAATGATGAATATATCCCACACCTAAAAGGCTGATAGAACACGCTCTAAACAGCTTAAAAATAGTGTATATGCAACACCAATACTATAAATTTTATAGTTTAACATAATTTATTGTTTTAAGCAGTGGTTTCTAAACCGGTAGGATTGTGTTTTTCGAGGAATACCTACTGATCCCTCCGTTTTTTATTGACGTTATTGACTTTTGAACGTACGTTTGATCATTTATAAATTTAAAAAATTATATTGGTATTAATAATTTTATTATGATTTGACTTATTACTGAATAAACTCTAAACATACTTATTATTTACATAGTTGCATAAAACTTTTAAATAAAATAAATAACTAAAAATAGATTAAAAAAAGGTTAACGGTGGTAAATAAAAAAACTCGAGGCACCAGATAGGAGCCTAAAACCGTGTCAAAACGCATTGCGACACTATGTGGTTTTTGAAATAGAATATGCTATGGTACGAGAAAGGCAACCTGCATATGCACGTTCTCACGTCCCTTTCTGTGCTCAATTATTTTGTATCTCTCAGCATCGATTACGAGGGTGCTTAGTTGGTGAAATGAAAATTTTTACGTGTCATATTAGACGTTTGTTTGATCGTATGTCGAAAGAGGTTTTTGGACAAGAATGAAAAAACAAACTTCATGGCTGGCATAGAAACCGCAAGACGAATCTTTTGAGCCTAATTAATCCATCATTAACGTATGTGGGTTACTGTAGCACTTATGGCTAATCATGTATTAATTAGGCTCAAAAGATTCGTCTTACGATTTCTCACATAACTGTGCAATTAGTTTTTCGATTTATCTATGTTTAATACTCTATTTAGATGTCTAAAGATTTGATGTGATGTTTTTGGGCGAAAATTAGTGGAAACTAAACGGGGCATATATATATATACACACACAACCTGTCAATTAAAATCCATGTTCATAGAGCATGATAGCTCGGTGTCCCATCCTTGGTCTTACGTGCATGGCCATCCTGGTCTTTCACAAGGGACAACATGAACATAGTGTCACACCCACGGCTATCGGTTTCTTCATTTAAATTGAACCACAAGGACAAAAGACATAAGAGGTGATTGCTCAATATTTTTCAGAAAAAAAAGCCCAAACAACATATTTAAATAAAAAAGTTATGTATATGTTTTAGCGATCTAAAAGTCAAGACTGAAATATAAAGACGATGAAAAACCTTAAAATCTACTCTAAATTTAATATTAAAAATTTAAATTTTGGCTTATAAGCATAAGGAGAAGCGAAAAGATGAGAGTGATAGAACATCTCATTTTATCTCCTTTTCTTTGACATCTCGATCGTTGATTTGTTCCATGTGTCAACCATGCTGATAATCACATGGATCCTGTAGTACAATGTCCCCAATTATGAATTGTCTCTACATGCACGATTGGCTCCGTAATTGGACTTCCAAAATGATTTGATTGTCCTTTAGACAAGATGGAGCATGATTCTCGTGTGAGTTTAGATATGCTTTGATATACAAACCCCAAGATTTGTGATATGCATTACAACAAACAAAATTCCTATTTAGATGAAGCGTCGTTGGACACCGGGGAGCACAAGGTGGTGACACAGACTCGTAGGTATATATGACTCTACTCACCAGATTTATATCGTGATGCAAATGAGTTTGATATGTAATTTTTACATTTTAGCTCTTCTTATTTTACAAATAGATATATGAAAAAACTTGTTTTAGAAATGGACCGTTTTTCTCGGTGCCAGTGTCATTGACGCTGAGGTCCAATGTCTTGGCACTAGGATGCTGGCGCCGACACCCCCACCTCCATGGGCACTAAGATGAAGAGGGTCGACGCCAAAGGGATCAGTAACGATGAATTATTTGTAAGTAACTTATTTTACTAACGTTATTGGCATCGAGATGGTGGACCTTGACGTCAATTACCCTGCATCCGAGAAAATGGTCCATTTCTAGATTAAGTTTTTAAAAGGATCACAAAGGAAAAAAAACAGTGAATTTGATGCATACGTAAGTGTGTGTTTTCGATATAATCCTAGTGAAGTAAGAGGGTTGCCACTGATCTCCGTCTCTTTAAAGTCCATATTAAGAATGTATTCGCAGGTGTATGAGTATGACGTACGTGTGAGCATATGCGTCTTTGATATAATCATAAAAACAAACAAACAAACACTTTGTTTAGAACATAATAGCCTTATTTAAATTCATCAATTGATAAATGTATATAATTTATATATATATCTAGATTTATTAGCATCCATATAAATTTAGGCAAGACTAAAAAATTTTATATTGTAATACGGAAGGAGTATGAATTATCCTACCATAAATTTTCACAAACATGCATACTCCTAGCTGACAACTGGCTGTCCATGCTTGAGACATATCCACCTGTGCCTGGAGCTTCTCTCTAGCTCACTCCACTCCATGCACCCTGAACACAACCAAGGCTGCGTTCAGCAGTGGCTCATATATTCGGCACGAAAAACGTAGTAATAAATTAATACATGATTAATTAATTATTAGTTATAAAAAATAAAAAAATAGATTAATATGATTTTTCAAATCAACTTTCTTATAGAAATTTTTTTATAAAAAACATGTCGTTTAGCTGTTCGGGAAACATGCGCGTAAAAGACGAAATAATCTGGGTTAGTAAGAGAGGGAGAACAAGAACGTGGCCCAAGTCCTACCAAGTGCAGCGAAACTACCTTTAATAGTTCAATCTTTCACAAGCAAACGGCCGATGCATCATAAAATAGAGAAAGAGAGAGGGGGGGGGGGGGGGTACTGTACATCATAGGAGGAAGGACGGCCATGTAAAAGGAGGAGGAAAAAGATACAAAGAAAAGCAGAGAATGGTAGTAGCAGCATGCTTGAGAAAGCAACAATAAAAGCTTATCATACATGCAATATATGCAGTTTTTCCTCCTCCTGCTGCTGCTGCTACTCTTGCAGAGATGATGACTGATGAGGCAACAAGGGGAAATAATGTTCTACCACTAGTAACTGTCTTGGAGCTAGATTCATTAAAAGCATTGGGGGTTCAGATTTGGAGCAGGGAAATGTGTCAAGTGTGAGGAAATATGGGTGAATATGAATGTTTTGGACATGAGAGCAAACTATTTGAAACTCCAGAATTGTGTTTCTTACATCGAAATGTAAGTAAATGTTGTCGTCACCACCGGCACTGGCCAAATGTTCCTTGATATGAATGGAAAAAAATGCTATGTCTTAACGTCCTACTCAACCAATTTTGTGAAACATGACCTACGTCGTTGAAGAAACAGACACCCATTTTCTTACTCTATGCACTTAACTTGCGAACAAACGACATCGTATTTGAACAACACAATCCAGTGAAAAAACATGAAACAAGATACAAATAATAGCAACACTTTGAGCATATCCTAATTTTTAGTGAGGGCAACTAAGGGGCGAAATCCCATTGGACCAAGGAGATACTTTGTGCTAACTTCATGCTGATGTTAGTATATTACCTATGGTATCAAACTTGATACGGGTGATACCACTTAGGATAACCATACATGACTAGGTACCATACCGACATTCAACATAAACTATCACAATGTAGTATGTCTGATGTTTAGTACAGCTAAATCCGAAATAAATTCCTGATTTTTTAAAAATAATTTACTCCGAATAACATGATCCAATTACGGAAACCCCCCTCCTACCCCAATCATTCACCCCCATACCCAAGACCCTTCGTATTATTCTACACCCTTTACTGACCTAGATTCTCTTGTTTTTATACGTATGTTTCTTAAACTGCTAAACCGGTGTATCTTTTACGAAAATTTTCTATAGAGAAGTTATTTTTAAGAAAATCATATTAATATATATTAAATTTTTATAATTAATAATTAATTAATCATATACTAATCTATTATTACGTTTTCCGCGTCGAATAACATCTCCTCAGCCGAACGCGGCCAGAGCAGCCAAGTGCCCCAATCATCCCACAAGGGATGACATACATGCATGCATGCCAATGCCAATGCCACCATTGCCGAAGGAAGAAATAGAGAGCTCCTCCACTCCCTCATCATCATCATCATCATCAAGCTTTGCATGGAGCAGCAACAAGATTACAAGAACACCTCCAACCAACCAACCAGCCCACCCAACCCCAGCACTACTTGTCCCACACCACCATGCCTCCCTCCCTCAATCACCACCATCCACATCTCCCTCTCTCTCTATAAATACCATCCTCCATGGATTCGTTACCACATTCTCCTCCCTCCCTCCCTCTCTCTCTCTCTCTACAGCAGCAGCTACTACAAGACAACAAAGCCACACCTCTCTCACCATCACGAAGAGGAGAAGAAGAAGAGAGAGAGAGAGAGAGAGTAGTATAGCACCGAGCAATTACAGCAGCGGGAGACAGGCAGGCAGACAGACAGAATTGCCTGCCAAGAAACGAGAGATCATAGCCACACCTAGAGAAGGAAGAAGATCATCCCTCCATCACTATAAGAGGAGGAAGAGGAAGGAGGAAGGAGGAAGAAGGAGATCTGTGCGTGTGTGGGGGGGATGGGGATGAGGCCAGGGTGGGTGGGCGGCCTGGTGGAGGCGACCTTCTTCGTGGGGTGCCCCTCCCACGAGAGCCGCAAGAAGAACGAGAAGAACATCTTCTGCCTCTCCTGCTGCGCCAGCATCTGCCCTCACTGCTCCCCCTCCCACCGCCACCACCCCCTCCTCCAGGTCCATTCCCTACATCTCTCTTACTTGTGATCTCAACACTGCCTGATTCTGATTCTTGCTTTTCTGCTTCTTGGGCTCCCTTCTGAGTTCTGATTCTGCGGCAACAAGAAATGGAGCAGTTTTTCTTTTTTTTTTTTCTGAATCTGTTCGTGCAACTGCAAACCCTGAATTAATTAATCAACTAATTAGCATTTTTTTCTTGGGGTAGTAGTAGTAGCAGCAGCAGTAGGAGTGAATTGATCGATTAATTATGAGGTTAGTGTAGGCCAGAGATGAGGGGGGTGGTGTATCTTGCTTTTTGTTTTTGTCCTGTGCTGTCTTTTCATGTGCCCTTCTTGACTTCTTCTTCTCTCCCCTGGATTAGATTTTTTTTTTGTAACACCCTGGATTAGATTTGGGTTGCCACTTCTTCTGATTGATGTTCATGCATGCTACTACTAGTTCCTCTCTTTTGGGATTATATATATATTTGTATGTATGTTTGCTAATCTTTCTTGGCTTGTTGCATCGCCATTGTCGCCTTGTGATCCTTGGGCTAATCCTGCCACCATCACAGGCTTGAATTAGGGGGTGTGATGGTGATGGCATCCGGTAATTATCAGCACCTGATCTGCCTGGGACAGCAATATTTCCATATGCACTTTGTGGATAATTCCACTGGTTCTTGGCATGTACTAATTCTTTACTTTGGGAGGTACTAATTAATTGTGGTTAAACTGAGCTAGGTAACTTATGATTGTATATGGGTGTGTGAAAAAAAAAATTCCTGAATGGTGTAGAAACTTAACTGAGAGAGAATTTGAGATGCAGATTCTCCTGTTGCATTTGCATGCGAATATGCAAGACCAAAAATTGATTGATTTCTTTCCCTTCAATTCAATTCTGCTTTGTCCTCTTGCTGCCTGTTCCTTTCCCTGCATGCCTTTCATTCAACTAACTTTGGTCAGTAAAATTTGTTGGGGGTGAGCAGTTGAAGAGGTAAAAGCTGTGAAGAGTTCTTTTTTTTTTCTTTACTGCTTGTCCTTCACTTGAAATGGGCATAATGACATACCCTTTTTCACTTGTTGAATTCAAAGTTGCTTCAATTCTCTACCATGTTCTACCTTAGCCATCCAAGTTTTTGGTAAATTGATTAAGTAATTATCATCTCTGGCAAATTCTGAAAATTATCATCTGATTAAGTAATTGGGCATAGTGCCATCCATAGCCTTTCACATGGTGAATTCACACCCCCTTTCTTTTGTGTTCTAACTAGTATTAAAATTTTAGCAAGATGATTAAATTAATTATACATAAATCACGAGATTAGGGCGGGTCTAGGAGATTTCCTTTAATAGGCCAGGTTATCCAAACTGCCTTGCTATGTATAGATAGAAACACACAAATATATTTCTCATAGAGAATCAATCACCTGCCTCTGCAAAGCAAAGCACAGGTGTGGTGTCATTTGGTGATAAAGAGAAAAAAAATGTAAAGGAAGGATATTATTATGGCATCGTCTTAGAATTGTTACTGCCAGGATTTACCATATGTGTGTGCTATGGTAAATTTGCACCCTTGTCTTTTTTACCAAAGAAAGGCTCAATACTGTTCCCTCCTTACCTCACCCTGCAACCGCCCAGTGGGCCCCACTCTCAGCTTCTCACTTGCTGATACTGTTCATCAAAGCCACAGTGAACTAGTCACCCTTCCAAAATTTTATATATATATACATATATTCCTATAATAAATTTATTTTATATTTTTGCCCAACGTTTGATTTTGAAAATTTTGTAAAAAATTAGTCACGCATAAAATACTATTCATGTTTTAGTTTTATCATCAAGTAAGAATAAAACTATTAATCGTAAAAAAAATTAAATAAGACGAAGAGTCAAAACATTATATGAAAAAACATGAAAAATAATCTTATTTTGAAACGGAGGTGTATATATTAATTAATTCTTTCTTTTTTTTTCAATGCATCATCTCTGCCATTGGCTGGTTGTGTTTTTGGTGTTTGGATTTGGAATTTTTACCCTCAGGGCCTTTGGTTGAGGGTCAGGGGCATTTCGGTAATTTTATCATGTCCCCCCACGGTCAAAGCATGGTCCTGCTTTTCGTACGTACTACTCTGGTATCAGCTGCAGCAGCAGCATCCATCCTATTGGAGGATAGCTGCACGAATCCTAAAGCGCCCGGGTGGCCTGATCCGACGGTTCCTGGTGCAGGTGCGGCGGTACGTGTACAATGACGTGGTCCGCCTGGGCGACCTCGAGAAGCTCATCGACTGCTCCTACGTCCAGGTGATTAATTAGCTTAAACCAATACGTTGTCACCGCTAATTAATTACCACTGTGATTAGTGACCAACTGCTAATTAATGTAATTAACGTAATCATGTTGTTGCAGCCGTACACGATCAACAGCGCGAAGGTGATCTTCCTGAAGCCCCGGCCGCAGTCCCGGCCGTTCAAGGGCTCCGGCAACGTGTGCCTCACCTGCGACCGCATCCTGCAGGAGCCCTTCCACTTCTGCTGCCTCTCCTGCAAGGTGGACCACGTCATGGTCCATGGCGATGGCGGTGACGGAGGCGGCGACCTCTCCAACATCCTTCTCCACCAGCACCACCACCATCACCAGGGTGGCGGCGGTGGTGGAGGAGGCGGTGGCTTCCCGCGCCTTGAGGACCTCCGTGTCGGCATGGAAGATGACGATACTGTTGCCGTCGCCGCATCCAACCCGGTTGGGCGACGTGGCGGAGGTGGCGACGGGTCTAGCGACAATGGCGGTGGCAGCGCCGAGACGGAGGAGACGGCGGCGAAGAAGAAGAAGAAAGGAGGAGGGTTCTTCCCCAAGATCCTGTCACTGGGGAGCAGGAGGAAGGGTGCACCCCACAGATCACCCCTGTCCTAAACCTAATCACCACTTTGCCCCCCTACTAGCTGTTAATTACTCCAATTAATTAGCCATCACTAGCTAGCTAGCCCTAGCTCTACTAGCTGGTAGGCTTAGTGTGCCACCTCATTATAGCCCTATGATTAGCCATGTAGATTGAGAGATGAGTGAGTGTGTGTGTGTTAATTCGTGTGTTGGTTGGTTGGTTGGGTGCTTGTTTATGTGATCTAGCTTAAGCCTAGCTTATGCTAAGCTTAGCTAGGGCCACTTCTAAGCATGGCACTTAGGGAGTGTTTTGATGAGATAGAGGAAAAGGGCAAGTACTTATCCTCCTGTTACAGGACTAGGTAGCTAAGGCACAGACATGTGGGCCTAGGTTGCATGGCTTCCCCTGGAGATGTGTGTGACTAGCTACCAATTTTGTACTCGATGTAACAGCAAGGGGTTACTTGCATACACTTCCATAACCACATATATATAATTAATTAGTTAATATCATTCCCCAGATTATCAGTAGATGTCACTGTTGGTGAATAATTAATTGATGTTAAGCTGTTCAGTTGGTGTGATGGTTCCACACCGATCCTTGGAGTTCACAAACTTTTTTCACACCTAAATAAAGCATTAAACTGAGATGAAATAAAAAAAACTAATTGCATGGGTATGAGTGAAATCGTTTGACGAATTTTTTAAGACTATTAGTCCATGATTAATCATAAATGCTACAGTAATCTATACGGTGCTAATGATGAATTTGTCTCGCGGTTTTCATATGAGCCGTGAAATTTATTTTTTCATTCGTGTTCAGAAATCATTTCCACATCCGGTTCTGACATGCTATCTAAAAATTAAATTTTCTTTTCCTTGATTAAACACCCCAGGCTGTGTAGCATAGCATCATCTGTACATGCATGAGAGTGATCTGATGTGTCTTTCTCCGAGGAAATTGTTTGTCACTTTGACCGACTTAGAGAGAGAGAGAGATGCATGTGATGCAACACACACACATCAATTCAGTTGCTCCAGGCCAAACTCTTCAATTCAGTTGCTGGTGAGGAAAAAGGAGGGGGAGAAGCTAGGCCCTGTTTAGTTTCTAAAAATTTTCACCCAAAAACATCGTATCAAATCTTTAGACACCTAAATAGAATAGAGTATTAAACATAGATAAAATGAAAAACTAATTGCACAGTCATGTGAGAAATCGTGAGACGAATCTTTTGAGCCTAATTAGTACATGATTAGCCATAAGTGCTACAGTAACCTACATGCGCTAATGACGGATTAATTAGGCTCAAAAGATTCGTCTCGCAGTTTCCATGCCAGCCGTGAAATTTGTTTTTTTAATCGTGTCGGAAAACCCCTTCTGACATCCGATCAAACGTTCGATGTGACATGCAAAAATTTTCATTTCACCAACTAAACACCCCCTTAGATGGTGTTTAGATTGAGAAAATTTTTAGGAGAAGTGTCACGTCAAATGTTTGACCGGATGTCGGAAGGGGTTTTTGGACACGAATGAAAAAATGAATTTCATGGCTAGCCAAGAAACCGCGAGACGAATCTTTTGAGTCTAATTAATCCGTCATTAGCACATATTGGTTACTATAGCACTTATGGCTAATCATGAGCTAATTAGGCTTAAAAGATTTGTCTCAAGATTTCTTATATAACTGTGTAATTAGTTTTTTTAGTTCATTTATATTTAATGCTTAATTTAAGTGTCTAAAAATTCGATGCGATATTTTTGGAATAAATTTTTGGGAACTAAAGAGGGCCTTAGCTGTGCCTGTGGAATTGTGCTGTTCTGTTTCCATGCCATTGTGCTTGCCTTCAACTTTTGCAATGTGCCACACTGTTGGCTTCTCTCTGCTGCACAGTGTGTCCATCCATCCATCAGCCAATGGCCAATGCCACTCTCATATCACCTGGATGTCTGTCGTAGGCTGAGCAGGCAGGCAGGCAGGCTGCATCTTTATTAACCCTTTCCCATCCCTTCCTTTACACAAAATAATCTCAGGCCTCCTAAGCTACGGCTGTGTTGTTTTGGTGATTACTTGAAAATTTTGTGTAAGTATGCGAAAACTTAAGCTACGTCCTTTTTTGTAGGTTACACACCATTCACTTTAAATCTGCCTTTGATCACCCATTTTAATATATATATATAATTATTTAATTATTATGATGTATTTTATTATTAAGTAAAATTTAAGCATAATTTATAATTTTACATATTTTTTAAAAAATAAATAAGATAAATGAATAAACATATATAAATATATATGCTTAAAAGTCAACGACATCAACCATAAAAACTGGAGACAATACTTGTGTTGTATCTTACAGAACTATACTCGTACTCCCTCCGTCCCATATAATATGAGATTTTAACTTTCTGTTGGTAATGTTTGATCACTCGTCTTATTCAAAAAATTTAAAATATTATTTTTTTTATTATTAAAAGTAGTTTAAGTATTGCTTATAAGTTTTTATATTTGCACTAAATTTTTGAGTAAGACGAATGATTAAAAATTATAATTAAATAATCAAAATTTCATATAATATGAGACGGAGGGAGTAATATTTTGGCCTCATTTGGACCATAAGGGATCAAAACAAAAATATAAAGGTGTATAAAATAGAGTGGGTAAAACTCAAGAGTACTACTATACATGCTTAGGCTAAATTTTCAGGCTATAAGAATATCCCTAACAGCTCATCTAAATTTGGTCATCCATATCTTTATTATCTAAACTAGTTTTATTCTTCATATCTCTTTGTACCCTACTAGATCATCCATATATGATATCCTCTATATCTTTTTGGAGGATGCAGAGAGATATTCAAATATGAAGGTTCTCTCCTAATATGGATGACCTCTAAAAGTAGATGATAGGATAGCTGCTCTGTTGGAGCTCAATTTAAAATCTTCGTTCTCTATTTTCAGAATAAAGGATGGGATAGATGAGCTGTTTGGACGCTTAAAAGGAATAGATAGCCGGGGAGATCAGCTTGATTATCCAAAGTACCCATTAATTGCATTTAATTGACCGGCAAATTAACCCGTTGATTAACTGAGCTGTGTCAACTCCGAGGCGATCGATCCCAACACATACATTTGGGAGTGTGGTCCCCTGTCGGTGCCACATGAACCGATCGAGACAAACAGCAAGCAACAAAAATCCATCTAGGCCAATTACAATGGCAAGCTATTTGGGATAGCATTTCATTCAAATTTCATGCCATTTGACTGGCCTCGAATTCAGATGCTACAGACCAAATCATTTTCTTCCTCTTCTTTTTGATGCTACACGTACTATACTTTTCGTACTACCGTCGTAAGATAACAATCCAACTTGTGCGTGCGCGCCGTGCGTCTTGCGCTCCGTCTGTCTGCGCCAGCACGTGCGTCCGTCCATCCATCTGCTAGATCGTACGTATAGCAATTCCGATTCCTGTATATTTTCTATATTTTTTAATTCTCTATGTTACATATATATATTTATGTTAAAAATGCTATATTTTTCTCGATTCCCTCGTTCTGTCAATCCTGTTTTTCAAAAGAATCCAAGATTTGAGCTAAATTCTGCGAAAATCCTTTGAAATTCCTGCGCTGCAAAGAAAAACTCAACCCAACATTTGTTGTTTTATTCGTATGCAAATGAGTCGAGGGAACCAACTCGATCCATTCTTGTTTAGTAAAAAGGCAAAATGCTCACGGGGATAATATTATGCAGGGGATGGATTGGATGCATTCATAATTTCATTCACTAATCTTTGGTTTGCATGCATGGCAAAGTTGGCAGCATAACATGAGCAAGCTAATGCGTCCGTACACCAGTTTATTACTTCCTCTATTTTAAAATAATACAATATAGTAATCTTAGTAAGGTTGCAAATGACATGGAGATTAATTAATTTATCTTTTTAATCCGCAAGGGCTGGTCTGCGGTGATATTGCCATCGAATTGCTGGCCCTTTTTCCCCTCATTGCCAAGTTCGTAGGGAGTATTTTTGACTCGGAAAGTCGTGCGCCCCGTCTTTTTATTGCTCATTTTTATAAGGTAAAATTTTAATTTTTAATTTTTAATTTAGAGTTTATTTTAGTGTTTTTATTGGACTTTATTTTTACAATATTGATTTTTAGATCGCTAAAAATATGTATATAAAAGTTTTATTCATAAATTATCTTTTTTTTGCAAATACGTTGTTTTCTCCTGTGTTTTTTTTTGCATGACTAGATTAATTTTAGAGGTTTCCATGGGAATTACTCCATCCTTCCATAAATAATATATGTATTTAGATTTATATCAACACTGAATTTGCATGCATTTGGCTAGATTAATTTTAGAGGTTTCCATAGGAATTATTATTAATGCACAATACTCATCCATTCAAGAAAAAGAAGAAACTATATTTTTAATCATTGGTTGACAAACTGGTGGTCGAAAATAAAAGAGTAATTAAAGTGTGCATCATTAATAAAAAAACTACTATATGAAATGGTATATAAGGATATATATTGAACTGATAAATTTTGATATGTGAACGGAGGATAGGCAAAAAAGTTAAAAAAAAATCCTTTTTTAATAGAGCTGAAGGGCCAGAGAAAAAAAAAGTCCTTTTAAAACAAGGAGTACACTGTATATATATAACCTGTGGCGTAGAATGGAACCATTGGCTATGGCGCACACTATTTTTTAGGAGTAATTGATTGCAATCACTATACTCTTTCAAGGATGTCAAGTCTCACCACAACACGCAAACTATAGCTAGTTGCTAAAATAACTTCAATGTTTATCCATTATATATATATATATATATATATATATATATATATATACCAATAAAAAGCAAAAAGACAATTAGAATATCTTTTACTTTATCAATCCCCGTTAATACAGTTACCCCCTATTTTATTTGCTTCTAATATATTTATTCTCTATATTTACGAACTTAAATTTAAAGATTGACTAAATGTGAATTTATTTTAGAATAAATTAATAAGAGGCACAAAATGATTTTCGAATGGAGGTAGTATTTCAATCAATAAATAAAAACACAGGCATATAGCCTATAGCTATAGGCCAGGATGATTATAATCTAGTTTTTGGACAACACCATTAATTCCACCAATATCCAGCCCCTCGTCACGTGCTTGTCGACTCATGAGACAAATGAATTTTAAAACAATTATTTTAGAGTTCCATTTATATCTTTTTATTTCATGTTATTTTTCAATGTTAGCTTTTAAATTGAATGACACATAAAAATTGCACTAACAAATTTTTTTTGTTGCTTTTTCTACGACTTATCAACCATAGCCAAAACAACCAGTGGTGTACCTTCATCTTTCCGGGTGCTCGGATCCCGGATAAATTATCTAATTCTTACCTAATTATATCATATTAATTAGTGTACCAGTAAAAAAAATAGTTTGTACGTATTGGACCCCGATAATTTCTATTCTGAGTTCGCCATTAAAAACAACCAAACCTTAATTTAAATCACTGTATACCTAGAAACAAAACAAATGAAAAGATATCATAATCGATTGTTTGAGATTGGACGACATTCATGCATGCATGAGCAGCATTCAAGCATGTACAAACCGTACGTGTGGACCACGAGTAATTAATATCGTGCAAGAGAGCTGTACCTGTCCTGTCACCCTATCTTTTCGCTTCTTCTCGTACATAGAAAATTAAAATTAAAATTTTCAATCTTAAATTTAGAATATATTTTAGAATTTTTATTGTAGCGTATTTTTTAACCTTAACTTTAGAACTCTAACGCAACACATATATAAAATTTTTATTCATAAATTATTATTTATTTATAAATATTTCGTTTGTTTTTTTTTAAATAAGTGAAACGGCCGTCCCCTATTGGTATAATATACTTAGCGTATGTCGAGTGCTAATGTGCATGATGATTGAGCTCTCTTTCAACAGTCAATATCGATATCAATTGCGCGCGACCGAATGATGGACCGAGCCACTCGTGCCAAAATCATTTTTTAAAAATTTATAAACCATTTTACTTTTTAAATTTTGGAACTAAACTCTCTAAAAACTATTTTCAGATATAAACCTTTGTCACGCCAATTTAATCATGATGCGTGGCCAAAAGATTCAGACATAAAAAGTAGTTTTTCGAAGGGTTTAGTTTTAAATTAAAAAATTCACCAACATATACGTTGAGCTCAAAGAAATTGGTAATATTATTTTAAGAAAAAAATTTCCAGTTCTACTATATATAGTAATGGCTCATTTAGATAAAAGCAAACGCAGGAATTATGGATAAATTAACAATATTCTAACTGGCGCATACTTATAATTAACAGCTCGATCTAGTTAAGGTCTCATGCATTCGTTATGCTAGTTAGCCGTCCTAAAAAAATATTGTTTTAAACTAAAAATTGATTCTACACTGAGTGTATTTCTAGACTGGCACCAACTACTTAACCCCCTTGTCTTTCTTGTATTTTTCTCCTCATTTTCACTACACAATAATAAAAAACACACTAGTATTTTATCTCCTTCTTAACTAGCTAAAAACTATACACCATTCGGTTCCATAATACTACTTATATATAGTTTTGCATGGATAAAGCTTTCATCAAACTTTTACTTTGACCATAAATAACCACTAAAATACCTACCTTCAAGAATAGAGGCTATACGTATATATTAATCTTAAAATATATTTAATAATATTTCTATATATATTAATAAAAATTAATGGTTAAAGCTATTTTAAAGATCATATTCTTGTTTAAAACAATTAGTAAGTATTATGAACCAGAACGAGTAAACTTTTAAGAAATTTATACTCTTTTTGTTTCATATTATAAACTTTTTAGTTTTATTTAGATTTATTATTGATAATACATATAAATTATTATCTATATGTATTTAGACATGACCAGAAGATAATAGAATTAGTAAGTAGATTAGATTATCAATGGAAGGCTGGCGCATATATAATTTAATTTGCTGGTATGGTGTGTGTGGACCGACATGCCGGCGACACGACTGATCCAGCCATTGTGTGCACACATGCATCCTCCAATACGTTGCATGCATGCGTTATATGAGAGGCTGACAAGCCACCCCCGCCCAATTACCCAAAGATCCTTGATATTAATTTCTATTTAAAATATAAATATTTATTTATCATGTAATATTTTCTTATAAAAATTAATATTAAATATAGTTATATTTTAGAATGGATGGAGTATTTTAGAACGAAAAAGGCAGCTAGAGTTGGAGACATGTAGCTACAATGTATGCGTGTATCTATTTGTCACCCCATCAGTTTCTCTACATTAATTGTACAGGGACACATATTTTTCCGTATGGGTACCCCAGCCGTAGAATAATTCAAATCGAAGAAAGGACATTTCCTATCTTGTTTTACATGGAGTATAAATTAAAGTTGTGTTTTTTTCTGGCTAGATATAAAAGATAAAAGATTATTCGATTTTGTGATATGTATTTAACGGTATAACATGAAATAGCTAATATAAAGTTGAGAGTTTATTTTACAACAGTGAGATGATAGTCTTTTATGTATAATCTTCTTATAAAAGTACGCTGTTTAGCAGTTTAAAAAATATGTATACAAAAGTTAAGGGAAAAATTAAAAATAAGCTAGGCAAAAGAACCTAGCCTAAGTCCAAGATATGCATTCACATGTATTAAAATATAACTACACTAAGATTTTTTTGTTAAAAATATGATCTTACTTAATAAAAAATAATCTAGGTTGATCTTATTTTGGGAGGTACGAGAGGGGGTAAAATAATCTTATTTTGTGATGAATGATGTACATAATAGGTCGATCTTACTTAATGGTGTATATTTATGTGCTACATGCACATCTGGATGCATGGCATTTGTGCAGAGGATTAAACAAACATAAAAGTATTGCTCTCACAGTTGTACAATATAAAGGGAGTCTGAGCCAATTTTCCATGTTAAGTCTCATCAAGGATGACTATGCTACCTTGCTACTATTGGCTGCTACTGCACAGTAATAGTATATATGAGCATCTATCCATCATCTATACCCTCCAAACAATGGAGATCATTGTGGCCCATCCCCAATCTATGAATTGGTCGTCTCATATATGCATTCATGTAACGGGTGCCCACACCTCCCCTGTGCCCAAACATGGTCTCATGTTTTCTCCCTTTCAATGTAGTGTGGCCCTCATAGATAGGGCTTTATTCCCATTCTCACGCCACTGTATTCGTGCAGACGGTTGAGTAGTGTTGGCGTGTCCGTGAAACCGTTAGATCCACCGTTGTACTTGCCATCACATACACGTGCGGGAATCCAGATCTGTGTCAAGACACGGTCGCCAGAATATAGGGTGTGCTACATTGATATTGTCGGACCGACAAGTAGAATGTATGAATGTGCTATAGGCGTTGTTGTCTTTACTTCAAAAGACTGTACATAGAAACAAGACGGATATATCGAATCCTTGGCGGTTGAATAATCGTCGGGTATGCAAAATAGAGACAAAACATATGATGGCCCCACTTGTACCCACCATTATTTTATTTATTGAATGCATGAATAAGATGATACTCTACCTCTGACAACTCAGTATATAAGAGGTAACTAATCTAGGATACTAGCTAGCAGCTAAAGGTAAAACATGTCACTGTTATATGTAACAGTGCAGTAGAACATGTTATTGAATCAAAACATAACCAAAACTAACAAAAAAAAGGGTCCTAGGGGTTACATAGGATTCTATTATACACAGATAATTTGCAATTTATATTATACATGAAATTACTCGCCACAACTACAAGACTACTCACACACATAATTAGGTGTCGGGTTATCATATTCGAAGAGCGACCTCATCGAAATCTATTTTTTTCTAGATCCGTCCCCGAGTTCTTTCAACCTGGTGATCCTAATGGATACCAGAGGATGTACAAAGCTGAAGCTGGGGATCTGGATCAGCTTGGGTCGCTAGAAACGGTGACATGCAAGAGAGCGTGTGTGTTTCGCCAATCTTGGAGAAGCAGCGGTAACTAGCAACAACCAACGGCTGCAATACGCAGCAGCAATACTGACTTTATTGTAGGCCAATGATTGATGTATTATCTAGCGGTTGCAGTGATCAGGGACGGATCTAGCAGAGGCCCCCAACATGCTAGAGCCGCAAGAAAAATAGGAGAGTGAGAAGAAAAGGAGAGACCGAAGGAGGAAGAAGTTATGGGTTTAAATTTTCGTGAAAATAAATTTTAAATCGAGTAATTTAAGAGGCTAAGTTCTTATTTAAAAAGGTGCATACACCCCGATGGAAAAAAAAGTACATACGTGTTGTGTCTGGCAACAACACCTCCTGAAAACCCTGCAGAATGTAACATGTTTGCACGATGAAAACGGGCCGTATATATCCTGGTAGCTAGGTAGCTTCAGCTCCTCTGAGGTCTCCATCCATCTACTGTTTCATCGTCTCAACATTGTCAGCTTTACCACTTGCAAAGTTGCTGAAAGCCCTACCAATCAGCCCATCTCTCTCTCTCTCTCTACAGTTTCTGTATGACACGGACTGGCAATGATTTTCACCGTCGGTGCTTCTAAATCGCGCATGTATATACCTCTAATTTGTGATGCACTTTATGGGCTAAGTAGCATCATAAATATGTACAAGTTTGCAATAGTGTAAGATACTACATCTGTCCTAAAATACAATAATGCTAAATACCTAAATTACTACTGCCTCCATTTCATTGTAAGAATTTCTAACTTTTCTTAAATTTATCAATTGATGGATGTATATAATATATATATGTCTAGATTTATTAATATTCATATGAATCTAGGCAAGGTTAGAAAGTCTTACATTGTGAATCGGAGGGAGTAAAAGAGAAATAAAATAGCTGATGGTTGGAGCTGAATTTTCTCAGTTATCTATAACTGCAAGAGCTGGTTGGAGTTCAATTTTCCTACAGTGGTCTGATGCCCTATAATTGCAAGGGTGGGACCCAGTCCAAAGAAGCAGGTCTTTGCCATGCAGGCTTTTTCCATGGCATGCATTGCCAAGTGAGAAGGACCACCACAATCCACAAGTGAGAAAGACTAGGTTAAGAGTAGGATGATGAAGAGAGAACCACCAATGGAAGAAGAGCTATGTAGGTAAGCTAGAATGCTAGATAGATGATAGAAATAATTGAACCTGGAGGGGCATGGACCATCTCAAACTGGTGCTGGTTTTTTGGAGCAGTGCGCAACCATGTCTCCCATGTCCCATGCACTTGGAGTTAATTTGGTCACCACCAGCACTGCCAGCCCTAATATTAATTGCTTTGCATCAAGCAAAAACATCCACACACATGTAGTTAAACACTTGTAGTCACCCTGTGCAAATTGGAAGTCCCATGGCCTTAGTTCAAAGTGCGAGAAATTTACACGAAAACCAATTTCGCGAATGTACCTCCCCCTCACAGAAATCCTTGGTTCATGGCTCTTAGAATAGTGTCATAGAAAAGGATCCAATTGCCACAAGTATCAGACACATAATATCAACATCCAGGTGTCTCTAATAGCCTAGAGTTTCAATTTTTTGTAGTAGGAGGAGATAGACAAAGGGGACAGAAAAAAGAGAGATATGAAGTGATGTGTTTTGTGTCATGTTGTTAGTGATGGTGGAGTAAAAGGCCCAATGATGGAGGGAAGAAAGCTGGGGAACAAAAGGGGTGGGGTTCCAAATGGCAGTGGGCTTTGAGATGGGCCCCCACCCTTGAGGCTGCAGGAGAAAGGGAGACAGCCCCCATTTCCCCATCTGTACCTTCACTCAGAGGCCCCCCTTCAGAAATTTAGATTTCAGAAACCCCACCATTCCCATCATTATTGTACAATCACTTTGACCATTGGTCTCCTTCCTCGTCCTCTTCCTCATCCTCTCTCCACAATGATGGACTGTCTACGACTGCGTTTGAGATCCATTTTGGATTATGGATTTTTGTTGGCATGCTTTTTAAACTCCTAAGCTGATATTTCGTATAAAATATTTGTCTACAGGTGCATTGAGATCCATTCCGGATTATGGATTTTTGTCGGCATGCTTTATACATACAAGTTCATCATTTAATCTTTCATCTTTGTAAAGCAAGATTTTACATTTTACTAGCTAACTTAGTTTTTTATACCATCAACTAGCTATAGAAAAACAGATAATTTCAAAATCCTTATCACTTCCACACAGGGCCTACGTGTGACGTGGTTGTTGCTCTATGTACACATCTGCTAATTAATTAGATTTGTTTTCATCATTTTCTATTTCTATCCTTGGCTTTTAAACCGCTAAGATGTATAAAAGTCACACTATAAAATTATATTGGATTATTTATTTTATTTTTCTGCTTAACCAATCAGGCACTAAGTATATACTAAATTTAACCGGTCTATATTAAGGATTGAATTAGATGTGTCGGATTATAAACCCGACATGACGGTTAGACTCACAACAATACTGACTTGATTGTAGGTTGCCCACATCAATTTTCGAGCTCCGCTGTTATCTGCTACATTTAAAAGGGTCTGAGGTTGAATCATATTATTTTGATTTCAATTTGTTATTTCAATGCAAAAGGATGAAAGAAATTTTGTCTTTCCAGAAAGAAGAACCTGGTTTTTTACAATCTTGTTCTACTCTGGCTGCATTAGCTAAATTTTACTTCAACGTTGGCCACTTAACTTTATTGATACTAAAATTATGCGAATTCAATGTCCAGCAAACGTGGGCAGTGACGTGTTGTACCAGCTATGAAAAGCTCACATGTGTGCTTCTTGGCACGTGCAAGCAGCAGAGGATTATGTGGTTTCAAGTGCCTCCTGTTCATTGCAATGTGTCAGCGTGTGGGGCTGTGGAATCTCTGAAACAGTGTGCAATCTTTGCATTGCTAATGAATCAATTATCTGGTCCAGCTTAAATAAGTTGGTCCAGCCCAAACGAATCCAACATTTCAGCCTGGCCCACCAAGACCAGGAAGGAGGATTTATTGCAAGTACAGAAAGAGGTCATCATTCCCCTGCCCAATTTCCACACAATGGTTTCTTCTACTTGGGAATTCACATAGAGCTATAACCTACAATGCAATCAGAATCAAAGTATGGTCAATTACCTGAGAGGAGCAGGCGTACGCGAAGACAAATTTTTTACATCTTCGTTCTTCATGATGCAGAATATGGGCAAGTGCCAAGGAATGATCCCAGTGCTGCCAGATGACGTCTCAAGAAGAGGTACACAGACTCTGTGCTCACTGCTGTTATCCTAGCAATCATGCCAGTACCCTGCAGCACGAGGAAAAAAAAGATGTTTTCACATGTTTCGTAAGCCAAATAGGCAGATCATCGTGGTAGTGTCAGGAAAGCTGAGGCAGCGACAAACTATGCGACCGAATGGACTGCAAGAGGCGATAAGTGGAGGCCTCTGGGGGTGTAGAGGTTGTAATCTTGTAGAATAACGGCCTCCAACAGAAGTGGGAGGGCGCAGTTGTACAGACATCATCTTCTTTACTTCATCTTGCATCTGCTCTTGTATGTGCTTCAACTTTGGCCTGCAAGAGGAAGCATATAACTGATTCACTGAACCGCGGGAAGCAATATACTAATTCAGGTCTAGCCACCTTGGTGTCCACTAGACTCAGTAAATTGTTAGACTGGAGTCAGTCATGGACTCATGGTTCATGTATTCCTGGTTCCAATAATTTTCTTATAAATCTGGAGTCCACTGTGGTCCACGGATTCCTGATTCCCATTGATTTTCTAGGAAATTTGAAAGATAATAGACTAGCACAAGTGTAGTAATACCAAACACAAAAATGGAATAGCAGTCCATAAGCAGTACACAATCTCTTATCTCTAAAGGTTAAAAGGACCTGTGCAGAAGGCAAATGTAAGTGTTTCATGCCCTTACCCTAGCAAAATGACCATTGCAACCACATTGTATTCCTGCATTCGGTCAGCAATACTAAGATTTGAGCTTTGCTACAATAAAACCTGCTCAGACATTAAAAGAGGATACATGGCATTGCATTAAGCACAACTGACGATTAGAGTGGAGATGAACTGGATGAATCAGACAAATGCTAGGAAGAGCTGAAAGTTCAGCTTTTACCGAGTCAATAAATAGAGGCTGATCTTCCAGAAGAATATGGTTGATGCTCTTGTAGAAGCTGAAATTCCATTTTTCTCCACTCTCGTAACGACCACTTGTAAATCAATCTACGACGACCAAGTTTGAATCAGCAAAGACATGAAAGACTTGCTTCTGGTGGTATCGAGCTGTTGATAATCAGGTTACAGGATCTGGAATAAGTGCGAAGAGTGTATCTTTTCCAACTCTTGCCTACTACATGTAATGAAGGGTCATTATCATTGCCATTTTAAAAAACAAAAAATGAAGCACCCTAGTAAGAAATTCCGAGGCCTTTCGATTTTGAAGGCACATTACCTCTAAAACATGCTCAGAACATTTTGAATCCACAGCCTTGTACACCTACACAAGAACTTGCCCATTAACAAACACGAAATAATCAACATATTCTCCAACAACTAACTACAATTAAATTTCAATAATGAAGTTTGTAATTACACTGATTAGTGGGGCATTGCTACTTGAATTATTCTTTTAGATAATGGATAACCTAGCTGATGCGTCAAAGACACACAAAGCCCAACACCATATTATTGCAATGGGCTACTTGAAGTTTGGGCGTCCACGGTGTGCATGAAAAATAGTAAGGGCATTAGGGCTTGTTCACTTCATCACCCCAAAAAGAACCCTACTAGACTTTAGTAGTGCCCGATTTTGCAAAGGGAAAGTAAGGTTGAGTGGTGTATGGTTAGATTCCTTACCAAATTTCTGTGAAAGTTTTGCGAGTAGAACATTCTAGTATTGACTATAGATTATGCGAAACATTCGTTCGCTAACCGATATACTCCCTCCATATTTTTATATATGACACCGTTGACTTTTAGAATCACGTTTGACCATTCGTCTTATTCAAAATTTATATCCAAATATGCAAAATTATAATGCATAATTAAAGTTTCTATAATAATAAATCATATTATAACAAAATAATTAATAATTATATAATTTTTTTGAATAAGACGAATGGTCAGACGTGGACCTAAAAGTCAACGGCGTCATATAAAAAAATATGGAGGGAGTATCATTTTTTGCCAACTAACGAAATTCATAGCATCTATTCGCAGCCTTATTGTGGTGCATACTTTGACTATAGTTGACTACAGCTTCTGCTGAAGCAAAGGCCGTGATTTCCTCATTTCCATGACGTACAGAAACCGAAATGCAGAACGTTTACTCGGGCAAACGCATGAGAAGAACAATGGAAAAAAAAGGAACCTTGGTGGAGGCCTGCGTGGTCATCGCCGCCGTGCACCCGTCACCGACGTCCACCGCGAAGGAGATGACGTCCCCCTGAAGAGAAAAAGGGGAGAGACGCATCAGGCACCCCAACACCAGCCATCCAACCAACAACCAAACTGTTGGTTGCTGCAATCCAATCCAATCCAATCCGGAAGAGAGAGGAGGAGGAGGAGGAGGAGGCTCACGGAGACGATGCCGCCGCCGTAGGTGATGGCGTAGAGCCAGCCGGCGCCGGAGGACGTGGGGCCGACCTGCCAGAGAGCGCCACCGGTCAGCCAGAGAGCCGATCTTGTCGCACGCCGGGGGAGGAGGGGGGAGGAGCGGCGGGTACCTTGGAGGGGGCGATGAGCTTGAGAGGGTACTTGGCGAAGCACGTGGTCACCACGGACCTGCCCCCCACCCTCTCCACCCGCACCATGCCAGTCGCCGCCGGCGCCGGCGCCGCCATTGCCGCCTCCGCCTTCGTGAGTCGATGAGAACGAGAAAGTCAACTGCGTTTACTTTTCTCCTCCAATTTGTGAGCCCGACCCACCAGGTAGAGGCACTGCTGCGCCGCGTGAAAAGCAAAACTATTGGGCCATCATTCTGGCTAGTGGGCTGACTGGTCCTTGTGATGGGCTGACTTGCCATCTACTACATCTTCTTGGAATTTTTTGAATTTTTGAATTTATTTATTAAATAATTTACAAATTTAATTTTGTATTTTAAAAAATTTAACCTCCTACCGCCCTAGAAAAGCCTACTTGGCATACGGTAGGGTGGACGGTAGGAACGAGCGATGACGACAGCTCGACGATTTTATATTAGCCCATTTCCAGAGTTTTTTTTGGTAAAATAACCACCCTGACTCTTAACTTTTGACTGGGTTACGTCTTTTTCACCTTCCTATACGGCGGTAAGAGACTAAATACAAAAAAGATTAGACCACCGTTTGAACAGGTCAGGCCACCGTTTACCACCTTATCTTTTCGCCCTCTGGACCGTTTGCTAAGAGGTTACTTTTGTGATTTTTTGAAATACAAAATTAAATTTATAAATTATTTAATAAAACTAAAAAAAATCCATCTTCTCGTGTTAAACGAGTACGGAGTTTAAAAAAAATCGTCTAGTGGGCGGGGGTCCGGTGCACCGCCCACCGATTCGTGCGCGCCACGTGGCCCGTAACATGGCGCACCGACCGGGGCAGGAGCACTCACGTCACGCACACGGTTTCGCGGTACTCGACCGACCGCGACCGCACCCAAACACCTTATCCATCCGAACCAATTGACCCGTCCCCGCGCGCCTTCCACTTCCGCTTCTTCCCACGCGAGCCGGCGAGCGAGAGCGCGCGCGCCATGGCCGCCACCGCGGCCGCCACCGCCACGCGGCCCGCGTCCACGCCGCTCCCGTTCCCGGCCGACGTCGCGCCGCGGCAAGCCGCCGCCTCGCCCGCTCGCCGCGGGACGAGGAGGCGCCCCCCCGTCGTCGCCGTCAGGTACGTGACGTAGTATAATCCGGCCCTGCCCTCCAGGCGCTCGACCGATTGCCTCGGTGGGCGGCCGGCCTCTCTGGACGTCCCCCGCGCGTGTCCGGTCGTACCGACGTCCCGCTGATGTGTTTTGCAGGTGCCAGTCGACCAGCGTCGACGACAAGCCCAAGCCGAAGCGGGGCTTGCTCGACAACGCCAGCAACCTGCTCACCAACCTGCTCAGCGGCGGGAGCCTCGGCGCGATGCCCGTCGCCGAGGGCGCCGTCACCGACCTCTTCGGACGCCCGCTCTTCTTTTCGCTCTACGACTGGTTCATCGAGGTGATCAACCCAGTCCGTCTCCTGCATTCTTTACACGCACGCACTAACTCTAACTCACATTCTCATATCATCTCTAGACTCTAGTAGTCTAGTGCGCTGCTTTGTTCCACTTGCTTTTAATCTTTAGCTCATAAATTTTGTTCCACTTACTGAAACCGTGCATCTGTCCACTGTTTCTCTCCAAACTAGCACATGACATGATTCCACAAATTTGTGATATTTAATTAATGACTTATCTGAATTATGGTTCAGCACCATTTCTTGACCTCCATATTCGAACCTTAACTGTTCGATTACTTAACATGCCTTTAATTTATTTTGCAATTCTAGTCATTTTTAATTCCTTGTTCAAACTTTATGCCTTCAAGTTTTTCTTTTTGTATTTATCCATAAATCCATTGCCAAATGCACATTACACCATTCATAAAAACAGTGAAGTTAGATGCCAATAGTTGACTTATGTCCCTGCTGTTCAGGTTGCTGCATTGTATCTTTTGATTCTCATTTTCATCTTTTGTTTCATAATCTAGTAGCTACGAGGGAAACTTATGCAACGATGCTAACCTTTCATGATTTCTTTGCAGCATGGCTCTGTTTACAAACTCGCTTTTGGACCCAAATCATTTGTTGTTGTCTCTGATCCAATTGTTGCTAGACACATTCTGCGAGAAAATGCTTTCTGTTATGATAAGGTATTCTTCTGATACAAAATTTAGGAATATCCTTAATTGACTCCATGCATTATAAGCATAATTTTTTAAGGCCCATGATAGCTTTCAGGTGTCAGCTGATTTGTAGCATGTGCTGCTTCCTAGCAACTGAGTTTCACTTATTGTAGTATATATCACATGAGCACTGGCGGATCTAGAGTGTGGTCCTGGGACCACCCGAAAAATCCCAGCTTAAGCCTATATATATAGAAAAAATAAAAAATAACACATGTGTGAAGTGGAAAAAAGAGAAAAATATCATTTATTAACATATGCAAGATGCATTTTTGATCAATTTTATATTTCTATTATATATGTTATATTTGTGACAACTAAAAAAATAATGTAACTTGCATCACCCATATAAAAAATCCTGGATACGCCACTGCATAGGATGTTTTCTCCCATCCTTGGAGAGGTATATACCTCCCTACTATTTGATTGGTAAAAAAATAAAACTGGTTGAATTGATTATAACTAAAGTGTATGGTCGACACTGTCAAGACTTTTCTAATCCTTGGGAGGTATGAAAAGGTATACATATCTCAATAGTTTTAGATAGAGGCATATACCTATTGACTAAAACTAACTACTTTAACTCGCAAAGATTGAAGTAAACATCAATAACAGATATGGAGATGGATTTTAATCTTACTCTTAGTTATGAGATTAGTTGTAGTACATCACTTCGTGAAGAGGTATCTCTCAAGTGGCACGGATAACTGATGTTTCTACTGAACTACTGGTTTAGTTTGTTATGTTTCTTTCTTACATATCTCTGTACTTGAAATCAGGGAGTTCTCGCTGAGATTTTAAAACCAATAATGGGGAAGGGTCTTATACCTGCTGACCTTGATACCTGGAAGCAAAGGAGAAAAGGTTAGAAAGGTTGTATATTGAATCTTAGTTTGTGTATGTTAGGTTTGCTTCAAGTGAACTGCTTCATATTTTTGGTGCACATCTAAGGCCATACTTGTCAGACTTTTTAAGGTCTTTTAGTTTCAGTTGTCAATAGTAATGGACTTTTAATGAGGCAACCGATATAACCAAACGATTGCATGCCTTTTTATGGGAGAACTGAGTATTCTAACTGAACTATTTCATAGCCTAATGTGAGCTTTATGTTTGCATTTCACACAGTGCTGTGCTGATTGTGGGCCTTTTCCAATTTCCTTATTCTGCAGTTATAACTCCTGGGTTCCATGCCTTATTCATAGAAGCTATGGTGAGAGTATTTACTAAGTGTTCGGAGAGAACAATATCTAAGCTTGAAGATCTTATTGAACTGGGGGAACATGGCCAAAATCATACCATAGTGGACCTTGAAGCAGAGTTTTCGAATTTGGCTCTTGACATAATTGGCTTGGGTGTCTTCAACTTTGATTTTGACTCAGTTACTAAAGAATCTCCTGTAATCAAGGTTAGCATCATACAATAGTCTAAACCTCTAATATTTGACAGTTGCTTTTTCACAAGAATCAGATATATGTTAGTAATTTGGAAATTTGAGCAAAAATATGGAGTGTTCATCGTGCACATCTATTAATAGGCACAATCACATGACACTCGTTTGTTCAATGAGGTTTTATCTTCCCTTATTTGTGGGATTTTAATTTCTGTTCTGCAGGCAGTATATGGAACACTTTTTGAAGCCGAGCATAGATCCACCTTTTACATTCCCTATTGGAATATTCCTATAACTAGATGGATAGTTCCAAGGCAACGGAAGTTCCACAGTGACCTCAAGGTTATTAATGATTGTCTTGATGGTCTCATAAAAAATGCAAAAGAGACGAGACAGGTTTGTTTAAACTGCTGCTTTATTCATACATAGTTGCATGGTTTAGATCTAGTACTGGTTTTGATATTTTACAAACATGAAATTCAGGAAGCTGATGTCGAAAAACTCCAGCAACGAGATTACTCATCATTGAAGGTTCGCTGTGGTGATACCTTCCTGTGTTCATTTTGCGAGTTCCAGATATCCTTGTTATGAACAATAGGTCATTTTGGCATCATGCTTGTAGGATACCAGTTTGCTGAGGTTCCTTGTTGATATGCGGGGAGCTGATGTTGATGATCGCCAGGTAGTCATCAAATCATCAATATTTTTCTGAAATTAATATCCTATGACATCTATTTCTTTCCGCGCAGCACAAATAAGTTGACAAAAATACATGTTTTGTGCTAGCTACGAGATGATCTTATGACAATGCTTATTGCTGGGCATGAGACAACTGCGGCAGTTTTGACATGGTCTGTTTTCTTACTAGCCCAGGTATACACATTTTTTTCATTACCATGCACAGTTCAGTGATTATTACTTTAAAGTTGGATTGAGAATCATTGGATGTCTGCATCAATCATATTCTAATATGATGCAGAATCCCACCAAGATGAGAAAAGCACAGGCAGAAGTTGATTCTGTACTCAACAATGGGACAATTACATTGGACCAGCTCAAGAAATTGGAGTATGTTACCACTTGTAGTACCATTCCTGTGAATTGAACTGAAAATTAGCTGTTGTTTATCTATTTTATAAAAAAAAATTAAGCAATAAGTTTGCTTTACCCCTTTCACATGAATTTTAGGTACATAAGATTGATAATTGTTGAAGCTCTTCGCTTGTATCCGCAGCCGCCATTGTTAATCAGGCGTGCTCTGCGCCCAGATAAATTGCCAGGTAATCTTGTCCTTGTTATTTCAGATTTCTCCTAAATCAAAAGGGTCATGTGAAAGACACAAGTTTGTTAGGTATACACATGCCAGATATTGAAGGGCATGTGACATAAATTTAAAGTTCTATTCATCGGATTGAGACACATATTAAAGAATGCTTCTAAACTACTACTTTTTTGCGTAGGAAGTAAGAGAGGAAGGAAAATATAGCATGCTCTCATGAAAAAACATATTTTTTGAATTTTCATTCACTGTGCATAGTGAAATTTTGTTGTCTTGGGCAAATGCAAAATGTTTGTAGTTTCATATCCCCAATTTACCTATGAAAATTCATGCAAAGAATATGCACGTTATATATTTTTTTTCTCTAGATTTACTTGTGTGGTATTTATATTTTATTTACAATTAGCATGGTGCTATTTATATGTTGGTTCAGCTACATTGATTTACAAAGCAGGATTTTTGTGTTGTTATTTCTTAACATAAATATTTAAATAGCATACTTTAGTCAAGTCATTTTGAGTTTTCAACTTTAGTTAGCTCTTTGTCATTTATCATTTCTAATGATGTAATGCTTTTGGTATGTTTTTGCATGTTCTTAACGACTTAGTTTAGTAACTGGAGTAACAGAAAAATCATCTTGCTTTCCAACGTTGTTATGTCCATGAACATGCAATTCCCTGGATCCTTCAACCTCCGTAGTGTCCTTCCATACTGATCATCTCATGTCTCGTTGTCCAGGTGGGTACAATGGAGCAAAAGAGGGATATGACATACCAGCTGGGACCGATATATTTCTCTCGGTATGATGTGCAGCTGTCAGATTATTAAGGCTATACTGGCCTCCTAATTTGAGTCTGTTCGGCGCCTTATGAAAACTGTTGGCTATGTAGATATACAACCTTCATAGATCTCCATACTTTTGGGATCGGCCAAATGAGTTTGAACCAGAGAGATTTTCAGTTCCAAAGATGGATGAGAGCATAGAAGGGTGGGCTGGTTTTGATCCTGACAGGAGTCCTGGTGCTATGTACCCTAACGAGGTCTGCTAGTCTCAATTTTTTACTGGTACCTTTGATGTCATTCTGCAAAAAAATTGACAACAGAACAAACCTGCTATTCCCAGATTATAGCAGACTTTGCTTTCCTTCCTTTTGGTGGAGGACCCCGCAAATGCGTGGGAGACCAGTTTGCACTCCTGGAGTCGACAGTAGCCCTGGCCCTGCTATTGCAAAAGTTTGATGTAGAGCTGCGAGGGTCACCCAATGAAGTAGAGATGGTGACAGGAGCAACAATTCACACGAAGAGCGGGTTATGGTGCAGAGTGAGGAGAAGGACCTGATCAACCACCACTTGGCACAAAAAGGTACATCTTGACTTCTCATAGCATATGCTTTAACCAAGTAATTAAACAGATTCACATGACAATATCCCCCGTTAGTAGGGACAACAATTTCATGCATCAGTGCTATCTGTTCGACACATGGGCTCAAATTCTGCATGCATGCACCTAAAACAATTATACACATACTTAATGCCAAAGTCGATCATTGCACCCTTAATGTTTCACCTGAGGTGCCCGGTTTCTTCTAAACTCAGATAACCTGATCTAGGCTGTGGCAGCATGCCATTTGGTAGTTCAGAGAATGGAAGCAAGTTAGGTTTCAGTCTTGTGTTTTCTTGGCAGGTGGCCACATCATTATGACGTGGATCAAACTAAAGTTAGGCTGTGCAAAACATGGACCTCTGGTTTTCATATGAGCTGTTCGTTTTGTGCAGTTGTTGTTCTGCCGTGCCGCAGCGGGATGCATGCAGTGAAGGAAGCAAGAAGCACACAGGAATAAATGCATCGATGCAGACAACCATGCACGGGTAAGTAAAGCCAGCTACCCCCAAGTTCTTTTTTCATTCATGATGTGATGGAGTATAGAAGTATATTTGATTATTGTACCATGCATACGCATCTGGGCGTGCCTGTTTGACTGCGAAAAATCTTTGGGGTTGAACTGGGAATTCCTCTTGAGTTGTTACTTCATCCCAGGCCGAAACAGCACGTTCCTGCGACCTTTTTGTGGTCAGCAAATTCGCTGTCGGCCGAGCTGTATGAATGGTACGGATGATCCAGTCCATTTTAATCAAATCTGCACAGACAATGAAAGCTAGTTATTTTTTACAAACTTGCCTATATTTTGTGTAATGACTAGTTTATCTGCTCTTAAATATATATTAATTTAATTGTTATTATCTCTGTTTCAGGTTACAAGATATTTTGGTTTTCCTTAGTTTCATATGTATATTGGTGAATTTTGACATATATATGTGTATAAGACATATATATTGGTTTATAGATGAATCTAGAAAAAAATTAAAACATTCTTATTATAACCTGAAACGTTATAAACGGAGCCAGTACAATATACTGTCTCCGAGCTGGGTCACATCATATCATGCATAGTTAGACTTCTTGTAGTGAAAGCCTGAAAGGATATAGCAGGAGATAAAGTAGCAACACCCTAATGTGACGCTATTTACCGTGTTAATCATACATCATGGATTAATGGGATGCTTGAAGCCTAACACTCTCAATAGTAGTAACCTGAAGTGGACCATAGTTAAGCAAAGCTAGTTTCTTTTTTGTGCCTTTGACCATGTCTAGTGACTCTTCATCACAAGTTGACACAATTAACTAAGGTTCCTTGTAACTCAGAGAGCGAAGGTTCTAGAAGAGGCGTAGACCGATCTCAACACACAATATATATGTGTGTTTGATATGATGGTATTGTGGAAAATACTTGTGCCGGACAACTATGACTTGAATATTCAACGCCACACTTTGGACTGGTAGGGCACGTATGTGACCATTTCAGGGTGTAGGAGCACCCACGCTTTTTGTCTATAAATTGTACACTTGTCAGTAAGAGAGCTTTTGGAACGTGTTTGGGGCGCGGAAATATTTATCTATTCTTCTCTGAATTGAACCCCATTGAGCAAGTTCAATAGTATAGTCAACTACTAGCTCTAATCATCTATAGTCAATATAATAGTCAATTCATACAATAGTTATCTACAGAATATTTATATATGGTCTCACGTGTCATACACACATGGCGCCTTGAAGCCCGTGTTGTAGCTAGCTACAAATTAGCCCACTCTCTTCTCTCCTCTTATCTCTTTAAAATATGTTTATAGCTGGCTTATTATCTACTATTGTACTTGTTCTTAGGGATTTCTTTGAAACGGATGAATGCAAAACAAACAGGAATAAAAACGTAGAAATATGGTAAGATTATATATGGAAAACATAAGGTTGAAAATAGAAGAAAAGCATGACAGGCTGTTTGGAACATAGAAATAGAGTAAAACACATGATTCTTGTTATGTGAGTAAAATATAGCTTTTGTTGTTTGATGAGACTCTTAAGTTGCAACCGTTTGAAGTCATATGCATTGATTTGTCTTGGACTTATCAAAGGAAAATAAAAGGAGGTCCGAATGAATGTTCCAATTCCTATGAAATGCATATCATGGGCAAAGGAACAATTCCTCCAATTTTTCTATGGCCCTTTCCTTAAGGTTTGTTCCATTGTTTGGATATCTCGGATTAGATCACCTAGGCCTTTCTGTAGTGCTAAAATTCCCATTCCTACATGGGTTGAAATTATTTCCAGAGAAATTCATAGGTTCTAAATAGGCCTAAACCTACTTGGAAGAATATTTAGTTTTATTGCACAAACAAAAGAAACTAGGACCGATAGTCATCCATTCAAGCAATCCTTGTAGGTTTGGACAACTCATAATTCTTGCAAGTGAAAGCAAATAACTAGATCTAGATGCACTGAACAAAAATGGGTTCTAATCTTTTTGTTGTTTCTAACAAAAGCAAATGAATGAATTGATATAGCAAAGCATAGGAAGGAAGTGATTCCAAATTGATGAAGTGACTTGGGAGCAATAGAAAAAAAGAAAGGAAGAATGAATTGACGTCCAAAAGGGGACGAGGGTGCAACCTAGCAAAGGGCGAAAGCACCGGGAAAATTCCTAGCAAACCTTTGACTCAGAGGTGAGAAGTAATGGACTTCATAAAAGTAAAACCATGCTCCATTAGCAAAGCTAATATATGTGGTTCTTACAAATTTAGGGTCAGTTATCAGGTCCAGAGACAAGGCATTTATTTAGTGGTTCTAGCATCAAGCAACTAATGTGAGGATTAATTTTTTTTATATCCATGGTGTTATTTGAAATCTACTGGGAAGAGTTTTTATCATGTATTTTTCTGCCTTTAAGTAAGATAAAACCATCACAGAAGAAGACAGGAAATTCAATTCTTAGGATCTATTCGGTTTGGAGGATGTTTAAGGAAATTTTGGAGGAATTAAACTCTTACCTATAAAAAAACCCTGTAAAATCACTACGTTCCGAAGAAGCCCTTACTGAATTAAGAAAGATATCACTAGAAATAATGAAATTTCTACAAAATTCATATGGACATTTTCCGGCGATCGTAACATGGCTTTGTTAGAACGTGAACGTGTGTATCCTCCTGTGAACAACCCCATTTCTTGGTTCTTTGGATGCTCTTTGAACAGACAAATTGGGTAGTTACTAGTTAGGCGTCTAGACTAATTCTCTGCTTCCTTCCCACCAATCCAAGGTTGAAAGGTCAAGATCTTGGTGGGACCCATTCCTCACCAAATCCTAACCAAACCCTATCCTCTCCCTCCATCCATTTCTATCTTGTATTATCCTATTATTATACTCACATGTGTTAAAATAGTGACGTGAAACTGATAGGTAATACTCTAATGCCAAGACCAATAGGTCATTTTCTTGGGCTAGCTAGCAAAGCTGTTCTTACACTAGTGTTTGCAAACACACTAATTTTTTCGTCACATGATAGAGTAAGACATTATTTGTGCATTGAAATAGCATGCCACATCAGTATTTTAGTACTATGATAATAAAAACTTCAAAATCAACTTTAAATTTAAGGTTAAAAAATTAAATTTTAACTTATAAATATAAGTAAAAACGGAAAAGATGAGATTGTACTTTAAGTAACGTGTCAGTGAACGAATGTGTAGGTGTATAGGTGCCAAAGAGGTTGTGTATGTGCGTCTTACTAGTAATAACTTTGGCGACCTTTGATGCAAGTTAAAATGGGTGATTGTTTGGTTCTTTATGAAAAAGACAATACAATATATTTGTAAATGAAAAATAATTTATAATAAAATTTTATATATGTATTCTTTTATATATCTAAAAGCCAAGCATGAAAATAGACTTCAGTGAGAAATTCTAAAATTAACTTTAAATTTAAGATCGAAAATTTAAATTTGGTAAGCAGAAGCGAAAGATGAGTGTGAAAGTATTTTTAAATGACGCAATTTAAAGTTGGTTTCCTTGGAATCTATATTGTGTAGTAATAGTAGCACTTAGAAGATTACATATGGAACATCAACCGGAACATTAACCTTAGGTCTTGTTTAAATTGCAAAAAGATTTTGCAAAAACATCACGTCAAAACTTTAAACATATATTCGAAGTATTAAACATAGTCTAATCACAAAATAAATTTCAGATTCTGCCTGAAAACCGTGAGACGAATCTTTTGAACCTAATTAATTCGTCATTAGCGCATGTTGGTTACTGTAGCACCTATAGCTAATAATGTACTAATTGGGCTCAAAAGATTCGTCTCATTATTTCTCACATAACTGTGCAATTAGTTTTTCGTTTTGTCTATGTTTAATACTCTATTTAGATTTTTAAAAATTCGATATACGTTTTTGGGCGAAAATTTTTGGAAGTAAAACAGCCCCTTAGGCTAGGGAAGAAAAAGGTGCTCAATTAAAAAGAAAGGAGGTAGCTTAGGTAGCAGCGTGTGTGGTAGAGATGTTAATTATCAGGGAGCATGTGAGTGCGTGACTTGAGAATAATATCAAGTCAACCCTTTGACCCATGTCATCGCGTAAGCTCACACGTCACCGCTTGTCTGCATCCGTCAGCTGGGCCCCACTCTCACTGCTCGGCTCCGCTCAGCTGCTCTGCTATTAGAGTACAAATTTATAATCCGTCTATGTATTTCTACGTTTCCTCGAAATAAATCTAAGGCCTCGTTTAGTTTTCAATTTTTTTTCTAAAAACATCACATCGAATTTTTAGACATCTAATAAATCATTAAATATAGATGAACTAAAAAACTAATTGCATAATTATGAAAGAAATCTTGAGACAAATTTTTTAAGCCTAATTAGTTTATGATTAGCCATAAGTGCTACAGTAACCAATATGCGCTAATGACGGATTAATTAGGCTCAAAAGATTCGTCTCGCGGTTTCTAGACTAGCCGTGAATTTTGTTTTTTCATTCGTGTCCGAAAACCCCTTTCAACATCCGGTCAAACGTTCGATGTAATGTTTTTACCAAAAAATTTTGGCAACTAAACACCACCTAACTATACCTACGTTCAGCTTCATTTCGAGAGTCTATTCGGAGCACATGAATTTTATTGGATTTTTTAAAAATAAGAGATCAATTTCTCCAATTATTTTCATGAAAACCCTCCAAACCGGAGAGGTCCTTCGAAATATTTTATATTTTGAAACGATCACCAAAAAAACTAGAAATTAACTAGTAGCAACAACAATTTCAAAATTGTGGTGCATACTGGAGAGCTTGTAAAAAGAATTCTTGGCCACACATCATGTAGTAGGCTCGCAAGATGCTTTTATGTTGTCAACTCAAAGGGCACTGTACGTACGAATACAAATTTTGTACCCCAGGTGTAGTCACAATCATGTTGAAAGCACCAAACAAAACACAGTTCAGTCGCATTTGACCTTCAACTAGTCAGAGCCGTGCAAACTCAAACAAACAAACATGTATAATATATATACTTAGGTAGCTGGATGGGAAAGAGACAACTGACAAGTGTATACGTACGCATGCTTGCTTAACTACCCGAGAGGCTGCCGTTTTGACACACCAAATTGTTCTTCTTTTGACCAAGACAAACAAGCGGCGAGTTTTCGAGCTCTCCACGTGCACAGGGTTAGCACAGTATTGGTTTTAGGCACTGTTTAGTTCTCGAAAAGAACTTTTTAGTGTCACGTCGGATATTTGATCCGACGTTGGAAATGGTTTTTGGATACACTGTTAAACTATAATGTAATGAGTGCGTGTATACGAGATATGCATGGATGGTTCTGTTTAGATTGCTAAAGATAGGATTATGTTAGTTGTGATCTATCCGGAATCGTCGCATGCGATAATGATGTAAAACCCGGTGATGGTTGTTATCACCGCTATATAAACAAAGGTGCGGCCCCTAAAACGGGGTTCAACGCTTTTGCACCTCTGGTTTTGATATACACATGAAAAACAAATTTTATAGCTTGCCTAAAACCACGAGATAAATCTTTTGAGCATAATTAATTCGTCATTAGCACATGTGAGTTACCGTAGCACTTTATAGCTAATCATGGACTAATTAGGCTCAAAAGATCCGACTCACGATTTCTTTCCTAACTGTACATTTAGTTTTTTTATTTATATTTAATGTTTTATTAGATGTTCAAAAATTCAATGTGATGCTTTTAAAAATAAATTGGAAACTAAACGGGTCCTTAGTCCCATATCGATAATTTGATGATGAAAGAATATAAATTTAAAGGTTGGACAGTATTCATGCATTAGGCTAGTTTTTTAGGTTGTGTAGGTCCAACACCTTTTATTAGACTTGAGGTCCCAAGCACATACATGCACCAATGGATCTAAATCGCATACATGAACTTACAGAGGCGAATCCATCGGAGGAGCTCCATGACCTCCAAATCGCATACATGCACTAACGGAGGGGAATCCAGCGGGGGAGCTCTACAACCTCCAAATAGCATAAATGCATTAACAAGGGCAGATTCAAGCCCCCCTTCACGACCTACAAATCTCGTACATGTACTAAAGGGGTCCCTTTGCATCCTAGATCCACCACTTACTAAGGGATCACCGTGACCTCCAAATTGCATACATGCATTAAAGGTCCTTTAAATCATATATATTTTACCTCTAGATTGCATTTGCTCATATATATATATATATATATATATATATATATATATATATATATATATATATATATATATATATATATATATATATATATGAAAATTAGATCCTACTATCAAGTGTGTGTGTATATATTTTGTGTATATATATATATACACATACATACATATATATATATATATATAGAGAGAGAGAGACATATATGATTTTACCTTTAGACCATATTTGATCATACGATGAGATCATATATGACTTTATCTTTGTACATGCGATATGTTTGTAAATGAACTAACTAAGGTTGTTTAAGGTAGGGATGGCAGCGAGGCTGCACTCGTAGGGTTTCATCACCTCGTCCTCGTTTCCATAGCAATAAAATGTTCTCATCCCCATCCCAAGACACGGGGGAGGATTTTTCTCCGTCCCCATCCCATGCAAGTACAAGTTACCCAACGAGTGCCCATACCCGACAACGGCGAGCTAGGGTGGCGGCCCTAGCGTGCAGGTGGCGATGGCGGCGAGCTTGCGTGAAGCGGGGCGACATGGTGAGGCTTGTATGTTGCGATCAACAGCGCCCATCGGTGGTGCAGGCGGTGGCTGGTGCCTTAGTAGCCTCGTATCCTCCGTGCTCTGGCCGTCCGGCGAGATTCAAGAAGAAAGAGAAGTACAAGAGTAACTGAGGCAGAGAAAGATTGAAAGAAGTCGGCCGATCGGGAATTTCCTAGCCTCCTAGAATTTTCTATTTGCTCTCCTTTTATATATGGCTGCTAGTTAGGCCTAATGGGCTGATATTTTTATTTGGGTCGGGCTGAGAGATATACCCACATGTATACGAGGACGGGGGCTAAGGAACATCCTTGCCTCCCGCCTCACCCGACGGGAGGAACTTAGGCTGATATTAGTCTCATGGATGTTGATTTCACCCCGCTTTCGTAACCCTAATCTTGCCCACCGTGGATCGGGGTTCGGGGCCATTGCCATCCTATGTTAGGGTGTTTTGAGGGTGGAGGGTGAAAAGAAAACGGTTTGTAATTTATAGTGAAAAACATACTTGGAAGAAAGTTGGACGACTAAAAGTAGACTTTACCCCGTATTATTTTCTCAACCACTTATCGCCATTCTTGTCTCGTAATTCGCGTTATCTTTTTTATTAATAATGGAACTCCCGTAAATCTTCTCATGGATGCATGTTTACACTAACGTAGAGAGCTAGTGTGCATACGTCAAATTAGGGTTCAAAGGGGCACGTTGTGATTAGATTAGCCTACCTAGCCCCAGGCCATCCATGTCCCCATCGAGCTACTGTTTCATCTGGGCAGGAAAGAGGGAGACGATGATGGCGAAGACGAAGTATGTATAATAGGATCAAGAATGGATTTTTTTTTACATATCCTTAAATTGTTCGTTGTTTTAGATTTAAGGTCTATGATTATACTATATATATATATATATATATAGTGTAGATGCAGTAGAAATTTTATAAGAGTAACATAGAAACCAGAATATATAATATTACGATAAATTTGTATGTCATATATTATATATTATGTTAAAACATATGAATTGATAAATATAAATTAGCAAAGTTTCAAACAAAATTTTTAATATACTTATTAAAAAGGTACCGTTACATTGCACAAAAGAAAATGGTTAAAGATCGACGAGAGGAGATCGATGTCGTTAACGTTTTTGGTCTTTTTTTTTTTTTTTTGTCATCAGTTAGTGAAGCTTCCTGGCTGGCTGGCTGGCTGGCTTGGCTAGTCTCTATGGACTTAATTAGCTGGTCGTCGTCTTTAATTTCGCTTCCCTGCCTGCCTGCCTTAATTGCAATTTGCAAAGTTGTTCTGAATTGCTGCTGTTGATCTCCTTATTGTCGGAGTTTCACATGTAGTAATGGTTGCTGTGTAGTAAAGGATAGACAGCGTTCGCTAGCCATAGTGTAGAGTGCATGCTCACCGACCGACGACCAAACAAATTCTTTGCCAGCTCTTTCCATTATGACTGCATTCATGATTATTTGGCCTTTTCATGTATATTTGTAAACGCAAAATAATTTATGAATACAAATTTTTTTATGTATTTTTAGTTATCTAAAAGTTAACAATGGAATATAAATTTCAGTGAAAAACCCACGAGATCAACTCTTTAAGGTTGAAAAATTATTTTTTGTTTTATGTTTAAACATAAGTAAAAACGATAAGACGAGGGTGTATATATATGCAACTGACTCTCGTGCTAGGAAGCATATTAATTATTAGCTGACCCATGCACCACTACTTTCAATTCCGTTCCTTTTTTATTTCATGGTTTTTCTTTCAAATATGCGCGTTCCATTGTAAGTACTGTACATTGTGCAGTTCTTGTTTCTTACAAAATATACTCCTTCTGTTTCTTTTTAATATTTAACATCATTGATTTTTATTACTCATTAAACTAAAATTAAACATAATTATTAATTTTTCAATGTTTTGTTTTATTATTAAAGATACTGTAAGTATTACTTATTGTTTAAATATTTGCTTTTAATATAAGATAAGTGCTTATACATAGATTAAAAATTAATGATATCAAACATTAATTGAAAAGCAGAGAGAGCACATACCAACTTTTAGTGCTAAAATGTTGTTTTAGAGTATATCAACTTCTTATCTACTCGATCATCTCGATCAAGCCCAGCCATCTACTATCATTCAATTTTCACTACCTAGTTTCTTAGCTATTTTTTTTCCTTTGTTTTTAATCCTTGTAGAAAGCCGATGAAGTACAAATACTTTTGAGATGGAGCGTTACCTAGTTTTTTTTTAGTGAAATTATACAAATCACATACAATAATTTTCTATGAAAAACTCATTATGTAGGCTTGAATTTTGTGCTAAGGTCTAATAATCAACCCCAAATATTTGTAAATGTGGTGCTGTTTAAAAAAGCATAAGATTCTGACTACACTAGAAAACTGAAGTTTTTAGCATTGGCCTTTTCTTATAATCTATTAAATAGATTAAATTTATGAAAGAAACTGTTGCTGCTAGATGTTAAACAATACATCGCCTGAAATCATTCATTCATATTAGGTTCGTTCTCCATTACGATACTTCTAAACATGAGATTTGTTCTGGTCTAACAAAAAGTATCTCGATTTGTTCTGGTTCAACAAAAAGTATCTCGATGGATCAAATCGTTTCCGACCATTGGATCTAGCTGAGTAAGATGTGTACTGTTAGATCCAACGATCAGAAATAATTTAATACCACGAAGTACCGATACTTCGATATATTTTTTATTAATTTTTATTAGACTGAAACATCTCTTTCTGGCCGTAACTGTAGTTTTATAATATGAAACTTACCAGAAACCTACAAAGACAGGTGGTGTGAGAACGAAGCTAACGTGTGAAGCGCTGCCCGACCGGTATGTCCGTGCTATGGTAGCTATCGCACGCGCGCCGGTACGTCGCCGGCGCCATGAACGGCGGCGACATCACTCGACGTCGCCGACAGCCGACGATGGAGACGACAACCAAATCAACCAACCCAAACCCCTCCCAAAAAAAAAACTAATTAAAAAATACAAGAAAAAGGAAATCTCTTTCAAAGATTAAAAAAAAAGAATGGAAAAGGAGAGAAGCTGCCTCAAGCCAACGGCGCCGAGTGTGTGGGGCCCACCCGCCCGACGCCTTCGCGGAAACCCACCTCGCGCTTCCAGAAGGCGGCTGCCCGCGCATCCTGGCCGTCCGTTCGCGTCGCTGGGCGATCCGACGGCTCGCCTTGACGTTTGACTCGTCGCCGTCCTCCCTATAAGTAGCCCGCCTCCGTCTCTGCCGCCACGAGAACTCTTCACACTTACGGCGACCATGGGCGACGCCGGCGGCGGCGGCGGCATGGCGGCGGCGCACTGGGCGGCGCTCTACGGCGGAGGCGGAGGCGGAGCCAATGGTGGCGCGGCGGCGGGGGAGGGGTCGGGGTTGACGGTGTCGAGCCCGACGTCTGGGGGGTCGGGGGGGAGCCCGACGAGGGCGGCGGCGGCGGCGGCGCAGCAGGGTCCGGGCGTCGAGGCGGGGCGGGTCGGGAAGCCGGCGAGGAGGCGGTCGCGCGCGTCGAGGCGGGCGCCCGTCACGCTGCTCAACACCGACACCTCCAACTTCCGCGCCATGGTGCAGCAGTTCACCGGCATCCCCTCCGGCCCCTACGGCCCCGCCGCCGCCGGAGGCGCCGGCCCGGTCATCAGCTTCGCCGGCGGCGGCGGCGGCGACTATGGCGGCGGCGTGATGCCCGTCCGCCCCTCGCCGACTCCGGCCTCCGTCATGTCGTTCGACCACCGCCTCGGCCACCAGCACCACCGCCACGCCTCCACCCCCGCCGCCGCCGCGTCGCTGCAGAGCCAGCTCTTCCGTCCCCACCACCACCACCCGTACGGAGGCGGCGACGTCGGCTACGGCGGCGGCGGCGGCGCCATGCCCGGCGACATGTTCCTCCACGGGTTCGAGTCCTCGCCGGAGGACAGGCTGCTGCTGCAGAGCATCCAGGCGGCGCAGATGCTGCCCAGGCCGGCTTCGGCTAACAACACTAATGGCTACAACTTTGGGTGATTCATTAGCCATCACACACACACTTAGCTGGGTAATTAAGGTAAGCATCAAGTGCTAATTAGAGAGAGAGAGAATGATATTAGCCATTAATTAAGGCTATGTAGATCAGTGATACCAATCAAGATGCATGCTTGATTGATTGCTTAATTTTCTCTCCTCTTGGTTAATTATCACCATGATGATGTTTCAATTAATCAAGGTTTTATCTTTTTTTTTTGTTGGCCTTGCTGTAGAAAAGAGAGAGGGATGAGCAAGGCTAAATTAAGTTCTTTAATCACAGTAATTAGTGGTAGCAAGCTATACTTTCCTCATGTGAGTTTAGCTTAGCTAGATGCCTTAGATGGATGAATGTGAAATGGATTATTGGAAAAGATAGCACGCCATGTAAATATTTCTCAAACAGTTTGGTTAATTTTTGTGCACTTTCTGTGATCGCTAGTGCAAAAACTTGATATTGAGGAATCTTTTCTTTCTGGATTGCCTTGCTTTGGAAGCAAAGTTTGAGAATGCTATTATATCCTCTCCTAATTAATCAAGTCGATCGCATTAATCACATGTTGTTTTCTCGAATAAAAATGTGCCTTTTTTTCTTTCTGGCTACCAACCCATTGGGTTTGATCAATATTTTGTCCTCTCCTGTATAAATATATTCTTCGAGTTATGTATTAGTGGCTGAGCCATCACATAAATATATTATAATTTTTAAGCTATGTCTTAACCGCTGACCCATCACGTATATAATTGAATTTTTAAGCTAGCTGTTAATTGTACAATATATCCTTATAATAAGTATAAGACCAACCTTTTCGAACTTTGATTATAAATACTTACTCTACCCCATTGATCAATTCCAGATAATTTAGTACACACATAAAACTATCTTTATGGTTCTATTTACTTACTTTTTTGGTGATGAAATGTTATGTAATAGTTATGCACACATCTATTTAATCCGTTTTCTTTTATTCGTAGTTCCAAAGTAGTGTCATATTTCTTGGGATAATTTTTTTTATCAAAGTGGTCACTTATTTTGGGATGATGGAGGGAGTTTCTTTTAAAATATTTAATTTATAAGCATGGAGACTATACATATAGATTTATCTTACTACATCAATAATCATTTATTTATTAGTATATATATATATATATTAAAATAAAAATTGTGGTTTAATTGTTTTTAAGGCCATGTACTTATTGAAAATATTAAGTATAATAGAATTAGAAAATTAACTGCTAAACCATCTTGTATATGTAATGCATTTTTAACTAATTAATGTATTAGCCGTTGAGCCATTGCGCATGTGGATGGCTCATTGTATACTACTTTCATTTTATGTTTGTGTAGAATTGTAAGTATTCTATATTTATGCAAAAGTAAGTTTTTTTTTATGAATGAAGGTGGTGGTATCTATTTGTCACACATGCTCCATTTGTTAGAGCAAGTTCAATAGTTAGCCAACTACTTGTTCCAATTCATCTATAGTCAATCTAATAGTCAATTCATACATTAGTTACCTACAAAGCATTAATATATGTCGCCACATATCTTAAACAAATTGTATCTTGGAGCCCGTGCTACAGCTGGCTACAAATTAGTAGCCACTAGTCTTATCTCTCTTCTCTTATATCTTTAAAATATATTTACAGCTGGCTTATAGGCTGCTATTGTACCTGCTTTTAGGTGGTAGATATGGATGGATTCATAGGTCTATGTGCTTAACAATTTTTTGGTTCCCATAGTAATAATCTGTAACTCGATCGATCCCATGACGATCGGATGATGCAAGTCAAAGTCATAACTGTTTAGAATAGTCCAACTCAACCATTAATATTGTTTAATTAATTTAATTAACTAAACTAACTAGCTAGGTCAGTTAAACATGCTGTATGGTGTGCATGTAGCTATCAGGGGCGAATTTACCACCGGTGCTAGGGGCTTCAGCCCCTCCTAACTGGTTGACGCTATTGAAGCCCCCTAGCTCCCAACAATTTTTTTTATTACTGAAAAGAATAAGGGCTGAAAAGAGAATAAAATCTGAAAGTAGATTTTAGCGTTCATACGTCTTTAGTTCTTTTTCTTCTAGTTTTTCCTAATATTTTTTTCTGGATCCGCCACTGGTAGCTATGGTAGCATCTCTCTTTGTTTGTTTCTACACATGTATGGATGAATATATATGTTGCTTTGTGTTGTCTTTAATTTCCCTTTCAGGGGTTTGTTTGTTGTGCAACTCAGAAGATCTTTTGATCAATCCATGCTGCTTAAGGTCAAGCATCCACATGGGTATTATATTTGCACGCTACTTCTTCCGTCCCAAAATATAATCGTACTTATAATTTAAACCATGTACCACAATATAAAGCATGTATGCATTGATGCCCATGATTTCATAGCCAATTAGATGCTTAGAACTTTATCTAAAAAATTAGATGCTTAAAAAAGGATTATAATCAATTCAATATTTAAACATTAGCCATTGAAGTGACTAAAGAAAAATCTTTTAACATCTCCTTAATCTATATAAATAACCTAGAAATATATTTTGGAACATAGAAAATGTGATGTATCATATGTGCTTATCGCATATGATTAAATAGTAGGCGGCATTTAGCAATTGATATATTTGTGACTCCTGAACGGGGTTCCATGTTATAATATGTTTCAAACACTACCCCCATCATTTTTCATTTCTTTTTATGTTTATAAGTTAAAATTTAAATTCTTAACTTACATTTAGTGTTAATTTTAGGGTTTTTTTATCGTAGTTTATATCACTAAGAACACATATACAAAAGTTCTACACACAAATTATATTTCGTCCGTAAATATGAGCTTTGGCTTTGTTATGACTTCACGCCACGGACAAAGATGTATATGCAATCGAGTCGAATACTATCTGCACGTATAAAAGGAACTCAAATGTAGAGTATATCCGAAAACCTTAGCACTATTCACTTTAATTGATCTCTCTCTTTTACAAGATGGGGATACAGGCTTTTATAGTTCCGGATCTCCCCTTGTACAATTACTAAACTGCCCATAAGTAGTTACACATAGAGCTAGAGAGTATGATCGTAAAGTCTCTAGGCCCGGGGGACCGCAGTGCCAACTGTCTTGGTTATCTGAGTGCAATTGAGTATTGGTCCCCTAGTATCCAGTAGGAATATACCTAGAAGTCTTCTTCGGCAAGCTTCGTCATGCCTTGTTTGGTAAGCCTCTACCATCTTTATTCGAATCCTTCCTTCTAGAAGCCCTACTGCCTTGGCTCGAAGACGTTTCCAAGATTCACACGCATATGCAAGTCACAACATTGTCTGAGAGCCAAATTATCACAACATGCCTAAGAGTCGAATGTCATAACATGCCTGAGAGTCGAATGTCACAACATGCCTGAGAGTCGAATTGTCACGACATGCCTGAGAGTCGAATTGTTCGGGCGAATGGGCAAAGGGGATGGCCCTCTACGTACCAACAGGCTTTTTCCCTAGAAAAGCCAAAATAATGACACCGTACCTATTTGTGTGTTCAATTTGAAGAGCATAACAATTATTAAACAAATAATATTTGAATAAGAGTTGAAATCACAATGAGTGATACAAAACCTGACAATATCACAAAGGCATGCACCATTCCAAAAACGCCATTTGTGCCCATACCCAAAAAATTCAAAAAGGAATTTCGCTAATGCTCACTAGAAAAAATATATATACTAGGTCTGGTTGATGCTCTAATTAATTTGGTTGAAAAATAACACACTCTTTCATGCAATGCATGGTTGTAATAATGCAAGTCAATATAAAATGTTTGTATGCCTAATCATCCAATGTTAGTAGAGGGCGGAGTTCTGACGTGTCAAATTAAGCTCCAAAACATCGTGTGCTTGTTTGAAAGAGATCATCGGTGACGGCCGGCCAGTGCTTGTCTTTGCCTAATCAACTAGGCTTGCTTGCTTCGCGCCTAATTACTCTCTACCCGTTTTACACTTGGATAGATACATGTAGTTTCAGATGGAGACATGTAGTTTTTGTAACTGTATTTATACGTGTGAGTATGTATGCTTGTCTGTACGAACAGGACAAAACTGTCGAGGCAACTTTTGCTAGCTAGAGCTGAACAAAACCATACAAAAATTGTTATGGTTGATTAGTCTATTATATACTCTCTATGTTTTTTTTACGCCATTGACTTTTGAGCCTACGTTTCACTATTCTTCCCATTTAAAAAATTATATAGTTATTAATTATTTTTATGATTTGATTTATTACTAAAATAACTTAATAAACTAACTTATAACATTTCATATTTACATAAATTTTTGAATAAGACAAACAGTTAAACTTAGATCCAAAAGTCGACGGCTAAATAAAAGAAACGGAGGAAGTATTATGGAATTATCTAGTTACTTCGCTTGAATGGTTTGGTTTCTTGATCATTTTATTTTATTTACTATTTACAAATAACTAATTTAACTACCGATATAATTTGAGTTCACCCACCAAGGTTCAAATCGTAGAAGTTATACTTTCTTTTGTCCAAAAAATTTGCTTTAATTTTAGGATGAAATGTTAGCAGCCCACAGAATTACTATATTTGCCAAACATATGTTGAGCGTTCAATTGATCATCCTATCTCTCAAACCAAACAAATTATTAGATTCTAGATGGCCTGTATATTTTTCCCCCTTCCTGCAATTTAGTTTAATCTAGCCAGGTCAAATAGGCAGCATCACTGAGGATAAAATCAAGCTCCAAAATCGAGTGTATCAAGAATTCGATTAATTGGCCGAGTCAATAAAAAAGAGGGTCAATTTGAGATGACGTCATGATCAAACAAGTGAAATCACCATGGCTAGCTGCTTACTAGTCATGAAAAAAAAAGGGGAATAATCCATTTTGATGACGAGTTGACGACAATAGCACACCCCAGTTGCAGTATTGTTTTTGACCTAATTGATCACTTTATAATCAAGGGATTACATGCATTGATATTAAAGCTCATCTCCCAGAATAAACCATGATGGATGTTAGAAACTTTCTTATAAATTATGCAAGATTTTCGCGGAAAAATAGTTCAGTTCCTCCGAAATTCCCACGAAATTCGTCCAAAGCGAATAGGCCCTAACTACATGTAAGTTCCAAAACCGAAAATCACACATCAAATAGAACTCCCAGCCAAAACCACATGCTGTACTTAGTGATGCTGTGTTGGTGCAAATTTGATTAGGGCACAGGTAGATTAGATTGCTCTCTGATACAGGAAAGGACTTAGGCCGGCCCACCAGCAATCGTATTATGCTAAGGCCCATATGGTAAACTTTGACGGCCCATCCTATTTTAGCCTAGGTTGTCACAGCCCATTTTACGAAGAAAACCAAAGCTGATGAGAAGCTTATGGTTATGGTTATGATCACGAGAAGCAGCTGAAATCCAAAAAAGTTTAGTTTATTTTCTGGATTCTACGATTTATGGGAAAGAGTTTCTGAGTTCTGAAGATTCTACGAGAAGAAAATGTAGCTACAGAAATTCCCAAATTAGCAATAGTCAATCATCGTTCCACGCCAGGCTGCAATGGCTCATTCCTTCCCAGGTGCTTCACCCGTCTAAAAAGTTATTTATTTTTAACTTGTGTTATACAAATTAATATAAAACCGTCATACAAAATAAAAAAAGAAAAGCAAAATTCATTTTCAGAATTCAGGAAGAGACACCACATGTCATGCACTCACACACCTGGGCTCCAGCTGACAGTGACATCCAAAACGGTAAAAAGAAAAAACAGTAAATTTCGCAAAATTAGATATAGTTTGACTAAATTATCGTACAACTGCATATTCAATATTTATATCATAAAACTACATGTTTAATGAAAGAACTATATGTTCTAGAACTCCAACGTTGTCTCTTTTAAATCACAAAGCTATATTGTTAATAAAACTTATGCTAAATCTATAGCTTCATGATATAATTTCTTAAATATATAGTTTTGTGAAATTTTTAATACAATGTCTTAGATATGTAGTTTTATATATACGCTTTTGGGATGATCTTAACAGCATATTTGGATAAACAAAATAATTTATGAATAAAACTTATATATATATATATATATATATATATATTCTAAGCGATATAAAAGGTCAAAGCTGAAAAATATACTTTGGTAAAACAATTCTAAAGTCAACTCTAAACTTTAGATTTTAAAAATTTTAAATTTTAGCTTACGAGTATAAGAAAAACGAAAAAAATGAGGTGTTTAGTTTTGTAAAATTGCTCGAATTTAACTTCTTGCCACTCTTACAAATATCACATAACATATTTGTCACCTTCTGTCTATCCGTCTATCACATGTGACCCAATGATAATTTTGAGTGACAAAAAATTAATTATTTTACGTAGATACATGATGATGACGTCACCACGTGTTCCTCTCGATTCTCGAATGCTTCTTCTCCTTCCCTTTCCCCTCTCTCAGTCCTCTCTCCCTCCCCTCCCGAACCTTCTTGAATCCTCCTCCTCTGCATCGCCATGGCCGACCACCACGCCACGGCGGACGCGGCGAGGCAGCCGCAGTCGTCGCAGGAGGAGGAGGAGGACTGGAAGGAGGCCGAGGGGGGAGACGTCGAGGCGCCGGCTCCGGCCGCGGCGGCCAGGGCCACGGCCGACAATGGCGGTGTCGGCGCCGGAGGTGCGGGGGACAGGCCGATCCGGGTCTACGCCGACGGAATCTACGATCTTTTCCACTTCGGCCACGCCAAGTCGCTCGAGCAGGCCAAGAGGCTGTGAGAAATCCCTCCCTCCTCCCTCCATCTCCTCTCGCGGGTCTCTACTCATTCGATTCGATCTGTTCCTCGTGGTGATGTCGTGATTGGCTATGTGTTTTTTTTTTTGATTTGGAGGATCTTTGCACGGTGTGATCAGAGGTTGTTTGCTCGTTTTGGGGCGCTTGCAGCGAGAGATTTGAGCGAGAAAAGTTGCTTCCTTTAGGACATTTAGTTCATTAGTTGGGAATCTGACGCCATTGTCAGTTTCCTCCTGCGAGTTGCTGTCATCTGCGATGCTTATCTGGGTAGATCGTTTCGATGATTTGGTGTAGAAAGTGTCTTTTTACTGTTGCCGATCAGGAGGTAGTCTGACGGTGAATCTTGCTGTAGATAACTTACTAAGAAAAATGGATGGATGATAATTGCAGATTTTTTTCGTGCCTTTTATCATTTGAGGGACATGCTTGAGCAATTTCAGTAGGTTTCACCTAACGTGATATGACTCTGGATGTCCTTTCTTGTTTGTTTGCCATATCATGGATCATTCAGAGAGGAAAAACTATTGATAGATTCCTTCAAATAATAATGCTGTTTGCTTTGGCATTATTGTGCCATTCTCGGTTTAATGTGTGTGGTAATCTTGCTTTGTTGCATTTCAGCTGTCGAGTAACTGAGATTATTGGTTCGATGTGATCAAATCAATCTGGTCTGAGGAAATGCGCTTTTCTGTTCCAAACTAGTTACTGTTTTAAGATCCATTATGAGTTCCTTACACTTATCGTTCACAGAAGACCTGTTGTGTTGTAGGATGGTTACTTCTTAACTAATGAGAAGTGCCATGTGCTGTCAACCCTGTAGCCCTGTAGCTTATGGGGATTGGGACTCTCTTTTCCTCAAATATATTTTGTGTAAATAATAATATTAGTGTTCATATGGCATGCAGACACAGGAGCTCGAAAATGCTTTCGGCTATTTATGGGGAAAGTGCAGTGCTGACTTTTCCGAGGCATATTTAACTTTTGCAAGGAACCTTGCACTTGCAGTCATTCTCTGTTTCTTAAGCATGAAGCTGTGTTTCTATCTTTAAAGGTTATGCTGCGTGATCTTGACAAACATTATTATTTTATCCAATTGCACACCTCGTAAAAGAAAAACAATTGTTTGCTTGCCTACTTGGAACCACCCCTTTTTTGGTTATATGTTACATAGATTTGTGCATACTGAGTCACCTTTTTTGTGTTTTGTGCTATGTAGATTGTGTGCATGTATTAATGTAACTTCTGAATAGTAGCAGCCTTGTTAAAATTTGTATTCAATATATAGAAATCTATTTACCGGATCTTTTGTAATACGACAAAGATGTTAATTGACTGAATTTCCTTCAATAATTTAGGTTTCCTAACACATATCTCCTTGTTGGATGCTGCAATGATGAGTTGACACATAAGTACAAAGGGAGAACTGTTATGACAGAGGATGAGCGATATGAATCACTTCGTCACTGCAAGTAATCTTGTCTCATGCTTTGTTCTATTCACGTATTCAGTAAGCCTATATTTTTATCTTTTGTTAGTTTTTTTTAAATATAATAACAATACATATTTTCTTCTATTCCCAGGTGGGTTGATGAAGTCATTCCTGATGCTCCATGGGTGGTAACAGAAGAGTTCCTGGATAAGCATAACATTGATTTTGTTGCTCATGATTCTCTGCCGTAAGCATTCTGAAAAGACCTTTATGTTTTGAAAAAAGTCCATTTTACTCACCCGAACTATTTCACTAGATCAATTTGACCCCCTAAAGTGTTTTTTGGCTCATTTTATCCCCTGAACTGTTGAAAATGGTTTACTCCACTCCTTATTAGCATTTCTCTTTGTTACTCCCCATACGAGTATTTTAAGCTTATAAGGGGTTAAGTGCTCCAGTGAAATTATCCGGGGGAGTAAGATGAACTTTTTCTTATGTTTTTAACATAGTGAACACTTCTGACTGCGATAATACCTATGCTGGTATTTTTATTTTTTTTCCTATTTAAATCTATACAGGTATGCTGATGCTAGCGGAGCTGGTAATGATGTCTATGAATTTGTGAGTCCTAATTTCCCAAACTGTTGTGTTCAATTATGATATTGATTATTTCTTTTGTGGTAACAGTTATTATTTGTGTGTACTTTGGCTGTTTGGCATATTTCTGACAGAGAACAATATCATTATGTTTATCAGGTCAAAAAACTTGGTAAATTTAAGGAAACTCAGCGCACAGATGGGATATCAACGTCAGATATTATAATGCGGATTGTTAAGGACTATAATGAGTACGTTATGCGGAATCTAGCCAGGGGGTACACCAGAAAGGATCTTGGTGTCAGTTATGTGAAGGCATGTGATACTAACCTGATACTTTTACCTCAATTCCAACTTGAATAGGTGGTCTTTGTATTTTAACAGTTTTGCGGTAGTGTTTTGAGGTGACCAACTGATCTTTGATGCACCTTTATCAGGAAAAACGACTGAGAGTTAACATGGGATTAAAAAGCCTGCGTGACAAAGTGAAGCAGCACCAAGAAAAAGTAGGGGAGAAGGTACTTATATTCACAATCTTCCTAATTTGTGTCAAAGTAGGGTTTAACAATTGTTGCCATCTTAGTTTCTCTCTATGTTGATCAGTAGTTGGTTAATGCAGTGCTACTTGCCTTGTATGCCAATTTTCTTTTGATAACCAATCTGAGTGTGACATTATGGCATATAAACGTATAATCTTTTATGGATAACGTTTTGTTAGTTCAACTAGTAAGGTTTTTATTGGGAGCTAAAAATGCATTCTCAAGTTTACCATCATGATGATGCTACATGCCAATATCTTCAGTTTGACATACTCTCTTTTCTAGTTCAACTAATCTTTTGGTGTTCAAAACCTAAAGAATCCAAATCTGATATATGTATCTTGTTTACCCTTGTACTTCAAACAAAGACAATATTTTTTCCTTTTCAAGTTGCAAATTACTCCGTATTTTAATAAATATCGTTGTTGACTTTTTGACACACGTTTAACCATTCATCTTATTTAAAAAACTTCCATAATTATTATTTAATTTGTTATGATTGGTTTTGTTACTAAATATATTTTGATTATGGCTCACATTTTCACATGTTTGTAAAAATTTTTGAATAAGATGAACGATCAAGCGTGCTCTAAAAAGTCAATGGCATCATCTATTAAAATATCGTAATAATATTTTAGACCGACAAACCTATCATTTCCTCTAAAGTTAACCTGTCCAAATGTTTTGAAAATAAACTGGCCTTTTGCAGTGGAATACAGTGGCAAAACTCCAGGAAGAGTGGGTAGAAAACGCTGATCGATGGGTTGCTGGTTTTCTAGAGAAGTTTGAGGAAGGCTGCCACTCAATGGTGGATCTCTCTCTGCCGCTCAGTGTAATATAGCATATGCTTCAAGGAATTCAGTGCTCACTTTATCTTGCTTTGAAAATTTTCCTCAGGGAACTGCCATCAAAGAGCGGATCCAAGAGAGGCTCAAGGCACAATCCAGGGATTTCAGCCTCCTACAGTACGACGGTGAGGATGTCGACGAGGAGGACGACGATGACGACGATGTGCGAGATTAATGCCACCACTGTAAATATACATCAAGTCTGATACATACATACCCTGCATGTAGCAGATCTTCAATCCTTCAACATGCCATGTCTCCCTCTCTCCATGAATGGTGAACTTGTGCTCCCCAGGTAGATGGTCTTGGTGCTGTGTTGTAGCAGTAGAACATGCTTTTTTTGTTTAGGCAAAGTAAGCCTGTAAAAGACCTAGTCGATGGCCTGGATGGTTTTCTGGAAGATACATATGTGCTCAATTATGTTTTTGTTTAGAACCCAAGAACACTATATCTCAATTGGGTTATCTTACATATTTCTTTTGTAGTTATTGCCCATACCTTTTCTTTTGTCGAGTTCGTTCATTTTTGGAGATAAAGAACCAGAGCTGAGCAGGTCCAAGATTTACCAACATGGTGAAGAGCTGGTTAAATGGGGCATTTGTAAATTTATCATTGTTTTTTTTATATATATAATTTTTTTTTTGCAATTGCCCCCATGAATATATATGATCGTCCAATCAGGGTTTTCGGCATGAAAAAAAAATCATTACAGCGTTGCCAGTGGCTGTGCTGACTTGCCCCCATGAATATATTTTTTGTTAATTTTCAATAAAAAAACATATAAATAATTATAAAAAAAATCCTCCGGCGGCCGGGGCGCCATGGCACGATGACGGTCGCCCACTACGTCCACCGCTCCGGCGCCCTATTTAACCAGTCCGTCGCCGGCGACGGACGTGACGGCGGCGTCCCTGCAGCCTCTCGGCCCGATCGGCTGTCGACCATTTCAGGCACAGGCAGGAGGGATCATGATGTGGACGCTGGCTTTTCTGGAGTTTGAGAGCAGCGGCAGGAGGAAGACGACGACGGTGCTGTTTGCTCCTCCATCAACCCGTAAACTAGTAAAAATCAAAATCGCTCGTCACATTTGAATTTATACAGTAATAACAACGAAATATCTCTTTTTCTGATTTTTTTTAAACATATATAAAACGCATACGCTCGTAACATACACACAGTTATCCTTTCGAATGAACACACCCTTAATCCTTGCAAGCACCTTTAAATAATAAGCTGGCTGGACGGATGTCTTGTTGTCGTTTCGTCTAGTACACTGCTTATCACTGAAAGAAAAAAAAAACATAAATTTTCCTTTTTCTGGCTATGAGATTATGAAACCAAAAACTGTGGACCAAAACCTCCTGTATCGACAAATTCCACTGCTCCCCCACTAACCACCCCTAGTTTGGCCAAGCAGCCAGTCTCTCCCCAGCTCCAAATTTTATAAGATTTTTTTTTTTTGCCAAACAGTCCCAAACTCCAAGATGAAATCTTGGAGCTTGCAAGGGAGAAAACAAAACAAAAAAAAGCAAGCCTTTCCTTTGGTTCCTTTCCAATTGGCTACATTGCCATTGGAGCAGCTTGTTGCCTTCTTCAGACTTTCTTGAAGTCTCAGCCAAGAAAGCGAAGCCACAGAAGCTCAGGTGGTATTAGAATACGTTTGCTCTGTGCTGGGGCCATCTGGAATTTGAGGTGAGATTGGTTTGTTTCTTGCCATTTCATTTCCTTGTGCCAGGAATTTTGGTATCTCTTCTGGTGCCTTATTCTGATTCTTTCATGCCTCCTAAGTTTGTTTGTGTTCTTGCAGATTCAGGCTGCCATTATTTAGAGGCCAAAGGAAATGTCTGTCACTTTCTTGTCTGAGGTGTTCAGGAAGTTATGATTATGATGAATATGCTTAGTTTTATCAATTTGTGCTTTGGATTTCCTGTGATATTTGTCAAGGGTCGTAATATCTGATTACGTTTGTTCGTGTTCTTGGAGCAGACAGAAATATCTGGCACCATTTTTCACCATAATGGATACTTCTAAATCCTAATCATTGTGCTTTGAGAGGTAATGAGCTTGAGTGTGCTTTGTGGTCTTTAATGCTGATCTTTGATTGTGGCAAAATAATGTTGGTCTCTAATAGTGGAGGTTGCCCAGTTGTTCAACACACTTCAATTTTCTTGTGAAGCAAGAAGACGGCTACTACATTAGATTTTACTTGCTCCTTTTTTTTTTCTTTCTTGAGAAATAAATGGAATGAAAAAATTGTGGGCTTTAAATTTTCTTGCTTGGATTGCTTGAAAGAGTTTTTGCTCTTCCTTTTCTGGGAATGGTTGCCTCAATCCTGAGATTGCAGATTTAGGGGTTGCTTTCATAGAGGTGGTAACTTCTTTCTTGCTTCTATTTTGCCCTGTAGTTCAAGCCTTGCAGTTATAACATGTGATCTTGATCTTCTCTCATTACTCTATGCTGCTCCTGCTGTTTCATTTGCAATGTGATTTGGTTGTCAGAGGTATGAGATATTGAACTGCTACTTCTAGGTTGCTGAGCCGATCTTTGATATACTTTTTTCCTAGTTGTTCAGTTCTGAAAATAGTTTGTCAGGTCCTATTCTTCCTTTTTCTTCTCTTGAATAACTCTGCATTTTGCAGTTTGCAGTTCAGAAGACAAAACTCTGTCTGACAATTCTGGACGAAAGCAAAGATACAGAATCTGTTAGAAGAAGAAGCCAGCAATCTGATCATCAGTTCATCACCAGGCATGTCTCTGCTGTCGAAGCTGAGGCTGGTGACCGTGGACGTGACCGGGACTCTGATAGCATACAGGGGGCAGCTCGGCGACTACTACTGCATGGCGGCCAAGTCTGCCGGGATGCCGTGCCCTGACTACAAGCGCGTGCACGAGGGCTTCAAGGCTGCCTACGCCGCCATGGCCGCGAAGCACCCGTGCTTCGGCCATGCCTCCGACATGCCCAACATCGACTGGTGGAAGATGTGTGTCAGGGACTCGTTCGTCAGGGTAACAGAACATCTGCTGTCATCATCTTTCAAACCATGAAAAAAGATGATTTTTTAAAAAAAAATGCAGTGTTGCAGTGTTTAGCTTTTTCATCGTCTGCTTATTAGCTTATCAGCCGTAGCTAAACTTTGAATTTTGAAAGCTTAATTTCAGAGTTGATTTTAAGGTTATTTCATCTTATTTTGTTATGTAGTATTGGTTTTTAAACATCTAATAACAAAAATATAATTAATATCTATAAATTATTCTCGGTCCCTTTGTTTCGAACTTACGAACATTAGTATCAGGTAGATTTATATAGAACGAATTCAAACATACAACCTCTGTCCCAAAATAAACAAATTTCTATGTTTTTTTAAGAATTTTTGACTCTTCGTCTTATTTAAAAATTTTTGATGATTAATATTTTTATTGTTACTACATGATAAAACATGAATAGTACTTTACGTGTGACTAATTTTTTTAAATTATTTAAATAAGACAGATGATCAAACGCTCAACCTAGAAAACTTAGAAATTCTCTTTTTTGGGACGGAGTAGTATGTACAAATAATATATATTAATCAATATATAAATCTAAATATAGCTAAAATGTCTTTTAACATATGAAACGGATAGAGTAATCAAAATGTGATCTTTCTTGACATGGTGTAGGCTGGGTACGAGTACGACGATGCCACATTTGAGAGAATATTTCGACGGATTTACTGCACGTTCGGTTCCTCTGCCCCCTACTCGGTGTTCCCGGATGCGCAGGACTTCCTCCGATGGCTGCGCCGCAATGGCTGCGCCGTCGGGATCGTCAGCAACGGCGAGCGCCGCTACAGGGACGCCGTTCTGCCTGCGCTTGGTCTCAATCAGGTCTGCGAAAATAAATCTCTCTCTCTCTCTCTCTGAATCGAGCTCGAATCAGAATCGCGCTGCTTCTTGATGCTGGCTGGTGTGGTGCGTGCTGATGGAAGGGGTCGGAGTGGGATTTCGGGGTGTTCTCCGGCGTCGCCGGCGTGGAGAAGCCGGACAGGAGGGTGTACGAGGCGGCGCTGGAGATGGCCGGCGGCGTGGCGGCGGCGGAGGCGCTCCACGTCGGCGACAGCATGCGCAAGGACTACGCGCCGGCGCGCGCGGCCGGGATGCACGCGCTGCTGCTGGACAGGTTCCGCACCGCGGAGGCGGAGGGCTGGCGGCGGTCCGGCGCGGTGGTGCTCCCCGACCTCGCCGCCGCCCGGGAGTGGCTCACCGCCGGCGAGGCAGCTGCCCGAGACGTCTGACACAAGAGAGAAATGCAGCGACCAAAATGCATGGAAACTTGTAAAATATCACCCCAAGTTTCGAAACAAATCGCAAAAATTTCACGCGAAATCGAATTTGGTTTGCCAAAAATCTGTGCGCCGAATTCTGTCCATACATTTCGCCTTGTATGTATGCTTCACATATTGCAGTCTCTTTTCGTTTCAGCCTCGTTACCTACAGTTATGAATTTGTCTGGCAAAATTTAAATGAGCAAGAGTCATTCAAACAAGACAAGAATTCGGATACCTGGTGCTCCCTTTTGTTCGTAAATATTTGATGTTAACAATAAAATTTAGTCAAAAAATTTAAATTATGACTATTGATAATTTTTTTAAAAGGTATATTAAAACAAAAAAAAGTATGTACAAACTTGCTTTAAAGAGCTCTGTCTTAATATCATATAATTAGAAAAAAATTAACAGTAGTAGAAAAATACATACTTTAAAAGTATTGTCATATAAATTGTACCTACAAATATTATAAAAGTTGTATATAAAAAATCTGTATATAAAATGTTAATATTTAGAAAGTTTGTATATACGAAGTGTTCATCGGACAACTGTATCTGTTGCGCAAAGATTACAGCTTTTCGACAGAAAAAAAAAAGCTATTGTGGCAGTTTTGTTAAATTCATAGCTAAATTTGTAGCAAAGGGCGAAAGTTTTAACTTCGTAGCGGCAGTTCTATGAAATTTAATCCGGAGAAATGAGTCAACTAGGAAAGGCCCACATTTCAGTGACAGCGGAGACACTCCTGCATTATTGTGGAGTAATTGCAAGTCGAAATATCCATCCACGAGCCCCGCCGTGGCCAGCTCGTGGAGAAGGCGATGCTGCGCGCTTGCGGCGGCGCCAGCGCGGCGCCGGTGCCCGCGCTCGTCAGGGCGCGCCTCGCGAGGCAGGCCTCCTCCGCAGCCTACGCCGCCGCCGCCGGTGCCGCCTCCCGTTCTGCTCTGGAAGAGCTCGCCGCCGGGCGCAAAGGTTCGCTCCTTTTACTCCGACGCTCTCTCTCTGTCTGTCTGTCTGCGGCATTTCGCCGAACGGTTGTCAGTCGCGCCGCGAGAAGCGGCCTCTCTCTCTTTCTCTCTCTTCGACTCTTCCATCTTGTATAATGCTGTTACGCGTTGAACCCGCTCGGGGGTTGGGGCCGTCGGGGTAAGAGGACGGACGGCCTGGACGCGCGAGCGCCATGGTGATTGCTTGCTTGCTTGAGGAAATGCTTTTAAGTGATTTGTGCATTACTTGTGATGCTGCATTTCAGCCTTGTTAAGTGGCTGTCTGGCTGAAAATTGATCCAATTGATTTTTTCTGCGCCTTTAAATACTATGTCGGTTTCAAAATATGAGGATTTGTAGGTTGTTTAGCAAATACTAAGTTTGAGCCAAAGGATAATCACTTTGGATTGCTTAGATTCCCTTTTGCAAGCACCTGATTACTTGTAGAATTATTAGAGTCAGGGAAATCATGGGAATTAGCGTAGAAATGCTTATATTATGGTACATAATTTGAATCCTATGAATGATTATATTATAGAACGAGTGAATAGTAATAAATTGTCGTTCGTTGTAACTGATTTCCAGAAGCATATTTTTGTTGTTCAAACTAATTGTATGAAGAGAGGTGCTACTCTGTGATGTTTTGTGTACAAAGGTGCCTGATCATTGCTATAGAGCTAATAAGTTGACTCTGATTAACCTTCAAGAGGGTTAGCAATAATTCACGATGGTTTGTTTTTTTTTTCCTGTCGGCAGCTAGATCTGTCCTGTGGTGCTCTGGTGTTGTGTTACGCATAACTATACTGTTACAGATAATATTAAGAAGTTGTGATAGTTAAGTTCTTCTAAAGATTGCTCCTAATTAGTTTTGGTAGTTTAAAACAATTTAAATGCCTAAGAACAAAGTGGAGTTGAATTTTTCAATTGTGATACCTTGTCCTGTACTGACACACTAAAAATAAATCATAGCTGATATTTCTTGTTTGGGTTAATAATAGGCTATGGTTAGGAGACTACTTACTAGACTTGAAGGATGGCATCATTTTCTTTCACTTTAGTTAGCATAAAGACTAACTTCAAACATTTTTTAGGTTTGGCAAGAGTAGTATTAAAGAAGGGAAAGACTCAAATATTTCGAGATGGGAGTCCAATGGTGTATAGTGGTGCTGTTGACAGAATAATTGGTCGACCTCCTCCAAAAACAGGTGATGTTGTTCTTGTAGCTGATGGGGCAGAGAAACCTATTGGATGGGGTCTCTATAACTCCGTGTCCATGTTTTGTGTTCGACTGATGCAACTAGAAGAAGAGGCAACAAGGTGAGTTCAAGTCCTGTGTTTACTGACAATTTGAGAACCTAAGCTAAAATATTCCCTATTTTTCCTATTCACAGGGACCCGACATGTGCACTAAATATGGAAAGACTACTTGAGGCAAGGATTTTATCTGCTGTGGATTTACGGCGCAGTTTGGGTCTCCCCTCAGTTCACACCAATGCTTATCGTCTCATCAACAGTGAGGGGGACAGGTATATATATTATTCTCGTGTCTCGACTTATGTTATACTTATGTGGTCAGGTCACTAAAGGAACCATGTTGAGATCAATCATCAGTTCATCACAAAAAGTGTAATCAGTGCAGAACTGTTTGGAATTCTAGTTATAGAGTTTATCTGACCTCTGCTGCATTCTTCTGGTGTATTTAAGACAAAAATATTTTCCTTACTGCCGTTAGGGGATTCTCCACTCTCCAGCTGATTCAGTGAATGCTAATCACTGGTAGTGAAGACATTTAGTTTTTTCATGGAATCTTTAGGGCCTTATGTCAATGCTGCTTTTTTCCTAAAAAAATGGACCTTTTAACTCTCAAATAACTGGTTTTGATATGCAGATTGTCTGGTCTAATAGTGGATATCTTTGCTGATGTTGCTGTTATTGCTTCATCTGCTGCTTGGGTTGAGAAATATAGGCATGAGATCCAGTTCCTTGTTAACAAAGTAAGTGATGTCAACCATATAAAGTGGAGATCGTCAACAGATATTCTAAAAGAAGAAGGATTAGATGTGTCAGAACAAAAGGAACTTGAACCGTCCCCATCTTCACACAGTGGAACAGTAGAGGTGAATCAGCTCACTTAATAATTGTTGAAAGGAAGCTATTCTATTAGTTTTTAGTAAGCCATTAAATTTGGTTTAGCTTGAGTACTAATTTAAAGAGACAGATGGCATTCATGCCTTCTATTCAGCATAGCAATTAGCCAATGATCTTGGTTTGTCAGATTTGACATCTTTTCTTCGTGCTTGTTATGTTGCCTTTTATTCCAACTCTTCTCAATTTCTGCTCTTACTTTCAGGTCATGGAGAATAATGTTCTCTATCTAATCTCATTGGAGGGGCAGAAAACAGGGTTTTATGCAGATCAACGTGAGAACCGTCATTTCATATCGACACTCTCAAAGGGTCAAAGGGTTCTTGATCTTTGCTGCTACACTGGTGGTTTTGCTCTAAGTGCAGCAAAGGGTGGTGCTAATAATGTCATCGGTATAATGCCATATGCTAGTGAACCTTTGTCCTTTGCTGATCTGCTCATATGTTTCAATAGTGCAATTGAACCATTAATCAGGAAACTCCACAAAAGAGTATCAATATTAGTTTTGATTTGTAACATTATGCATGTTATCATTAACTAAAAAAACATTATGCATGCTTGACTGGTAAGAAAGAAAACGTAACTAGTGTATCCTATTTCAGGCGTTGATTCATCAGTATCAGCACTGGACCTTGCGAATAAGAATATTCTCCTGAATAATCTTGACACCGAAAGAATTTCATTTGTAAAAGAAGATGCTACTGTATTCATGAAAGGTGCTATCTCAAGAAATGAGTTCTGGGACTTGGTAATCCTTGATCCTCCAAAGTTGGCACCTCGAAAAAAGGTAAACATACTACGAACCTTGTACTCTCATTTGACTTGAAATGAGATTTTTCATTTGTAGATATGAAGTGACAAAGAATGTAATATGTCCAGCAGTTTGTGAATCACCCAAGTGCCCTTTAGCACAGGAACATCAGTTTGCTACTTTTACCTGTTGACACTTGTTTACTGTCAGTACATATTCCATTTGGCTCTATATAATCATATCATGAAGCATATGTGTTAATTTACTGAAGGTTTCAGAATTGGAGAAAAACAGGAACCTTGATTTTGAACCATAGTTTTTATTAAAAAAAAGAAGAAGAAATCAAGTAAGGAGCACGTCTTAGAATATGCTACTCCTGTACTATTTTAGTCGAAATCATGCACTTGTAGGGGTACTTAAATTAGATGGGGAAACCAGTCAAATAAAGCCTCTTTACAAGACCGGAGAGAGTCCGATTCTGGTTTCCCAGGTGGTTTCCAGAAGCAATAAACCATTGGTTTTCTGAAGGCTGAGCTTACCATTGTTCTCCTTTTTATCAAATGTGTTGATGATCACCTGTTCTGATGTCTTTAGGTGCTACAAAGTGCGTCTGGTATGTACAGAAGCTTGAACGCTCTTGCGATGCAGGTGGTTAAGCCTGGGGGGTTACTCATGACATGCTCCTGCTCTGGAGCTATGACCCAAAGTGGTCTCTTCCTCAGAACCATTCAGGTATTTGTCTTTGCTCATGTTGCATAACCAAGTACTCAACATACACCTTGTCACCAATATATATCCAAAGCAACTAACACTTTTTACTATTGTCAATTGAAACATCTAATAAGGGTTAAATCTAATGGTTTCCAGCATGACAAACTGTGAATATTTTAGAGAAAAGGTAGGGCAAAACACAATGCCTAATTCCAGCTTCCAACTCAAGCTTTTCTCCCATTTTTTTCAGTCGAAAGTTTGCAATGTAACTTTGTTGCCCTCTTGCAGCCGTCATACTGGCTATAGGTTTAAGGTGCTAAAACATAAAGTGCATTCCATTTCTTGTAATGATACCGATAGGATTCAAATAAGCTTGTAATGTTTTACGTTGAAAATTACCGTCAGTTTATGCACATTGGTGATAACATTCCCCTCTTGTTTCCAATTTCAAGGGTGCTGCATCAATGGCCGGCCGAAAGGTTACGGTTTTACGTCAGGCAGGGGCAGCCTGTGATCACCCCATAGACCCTGCATACCCTGAAGGTCAATATCTCAGCAATTACTTGCTCCGAGTGACGTGAAAGAGAGGCTCAAAATCCTTCTACTGACCAATTATTATCACAGAACACATCTGAAGAGCTCCCTAGTTGTAGCTGTAGATCATTTTTAAGTCAATACTGGTTAGATCAAGAAACTTTCTGAACATGTATGAATGGCATAGCTTTTGAAGATTATATACTAGTCAATTTTGTAGTGCAGACTATAGTTATCCTTGTTGAGATTAACGTTTTAGACAAATTATATATGGAGTATTGAAAATGAGTAATCATTCACATGGAGGTAGGAATGCAATAAAGGTAAAGTTGAACTACAATCTGCAACAGTATAAAAACAATTTCATTGAGCTTCTGTGGTATTTAAAATTTTCAACAAAAGGAGGCTGTATATATAATTTTCTTTTCCAACATAATGTACATCAGGGTCGCTCATACACGGGCCTAATTCGTATAAGCCGTATTGGCACTCCACCACGGCTAACAAATAAAACTGCTATCTTAAAATTTAAAATGTACAAGATACATTTGAACCATAAGCCCAGCTTGCTTGATGTTGAATATGCAACTTAAATTTGAGAGCTTATCAACGGCCTGCAGGGTGTCTGTTCCATGACAAGTAGTTGTTGTCACCCAATTTCCTGAAAGAAACCAGAAGCAAATTAGAGATGCATTTCAGATCAGAGAAATGAAGTAGCTCACAAAGGCCACCAGAATAATTCTAACAAGAGTTCACTATAATAGGATAGGAGTCTTTCTGGGCATTGTGCTTCTAAGAACTCTCTAGGTTCAAGTCTGAAGACACATGGATCACAATTCACATATTGCAAAGGTCCCTTGGTGTACTAACATCATCGCAAACACTGATGAGTGATGACAATTTTGTAGCCTACAACTGGCTTTTTTGGTTGGGTTGGATGGGGTACACCAAGAAGAATTCAATCCAACTTCAACGTAGATTGGTCTCCAAACAAGGCCTAACAACGCCCCCACTATCCCCAGGGCACATGTGCTTCTTCAAATGATTGCATTACATGAGAATTGATAAGTGCTAACCTTGGTTTTATCAAGTACAGCAATGTGAATGCAAATGCCAGGAAGAAGCAGAGTCCACCAACAGTGAGATATGCTAGACCAAGAAAATCATTCTTTCCACCAAGCCATGTTGAGGTAGAAAGTACCAACTTCTTTTTGCCACCAAAGCTATATGTGTTGTAGTTGTTCTCCAATGTCACCGTAATGGTGTCACCTTTCTTGAGGTCAGTGTGTATCCTACCATACAGCTTTCTGAATGTTGGAAGTGCAGCAGTTCTCATCCAAACGATAAGGTCCTCTTGTTTACTCAACTGCGTAGAAAGTAACCAAAAGAGTACTTTAGGTAAAATTTATTATTCTGACTGCTCAGAGGATTTTTCTTTCCATTTAAATTCAAATTCCAATTGGTCTTTAAACAGGATGACACGGAAATACTAAAAGCATAATTGCCTGTCCAATATATATGTGATAATCTACCAGAACAGAGAACATACCGGTATGTTTGGATCAAGTGATTTTCCACCTTTAAGAGGACCATTCTGGAAGTTTTTTGGAAAGACATTACTCCCGAATTTGTGCTCCCTGTCACTCTTCCAAGAAATGTCCTTCTTGTCCACTCTAAGGTTCGAACTGTTGTGAACGAAGGCATACGTATCATTAAATGTGCTCCATGCAATCAAACCACAAGGAACAATTGCCGTTCCATTTAGCACGCTCTCAGGATCACAAGTGGAGGTGTCGTTTTCCTTTTTGGCATCTCTGAGCTGTGTATCACTCCGGCTCTTGACATATCTGTGCGAAATATATGATTTAATCAGGGGAAAATGTCATGCAAGGCAAGAAGAATTCTCATTTCGTAAAAGTCCTAAAAGTAAAACAAAAGGGCGAGCAGATCAAAATGAATCATTTCCAAAATCAATACTTTCTAGGCATCTGTACAATAGAGACAGATGTAAATAGTGTATTCTTAATTTCAAGGCTATTAGAGAGAGAGATTGATTTAGCCCATTTCTACCATGCATAAGATATTTTTTGCTTTGGGAAACTTTAACTTAGAACATATGTTGAGGTTGACCATTACACTGGCTTAACCAACATATGTTGTGTAACTATTGTATTGGTAATTTGGTATGGTACTGTTCGTACGCTATAGATATACTGTACCAACAGCAAACTATTCAGGGAGGATCTACTGCTGTGACAGATTAAACATAAGAATAATTAGTTTTTTAGAAAGATGGATTTATTTCCTTATAGGTATATTACATGCATTAGAGATAAATTCCCTCAGTTTGGATATAATTTTCTTAAGGTAAAGAAAAATCTTCCCAAGAAAAAAACTGTGAATTCATCCAGTTTTATCATCTCATTTTGTAGTTCAATCTTTCTCTACCCCTCGTTTCTAAAATAATAATCAACTTCAAGCCATTGTTCCACCCTTCCTCTGCACAGCAGCTACCTCGTGTGGACCAACAATCACAAAAAATCTTGACACATCTCATTCAAGAATTTATTAATACAGAGCTACTGGTTAAAATGTCTTTGAAATACTTGTGAAAGCATATTGCATACCTCCTATGATTCTGATAGAAATTATCCAGCTGGTAATACACAAAAATTGGTGCATCCATATCTTTTGGGACCTGGAATAGAGAACAACATTAAATGAAATATTCCAGCCGATGATTATTTTAACGCTCAAGGCAAGATGTATATTTATAAATTAACTGAGCTATCAGTATATCACACTGCCACTGTTTGACATTCTTGTGGCTAATGATTTTCATTCCCAATTTTTCAGGGTATAGAAGAATATGCATGTAGCTAGGATCATTCACCTTTAGAGTCCTTGAGCAGCTTTTGTTTGTTGTTGGGTTCTGGATGTAAGCAAGCTTGTCAGTTTTATTAGTAGCTGGGACACATGCATCATCATATCGATCAACAATCTCAACAACCTACAACAAAGGAAAGAATAAACATTAACCAAAAAGAAAAGGACGTTGCACGCTTGGCCCTGATGTACTTTGAAGCTAAAATCAAAACAGACAGCATACCTTGTGTGAAGCCATCAACGAAACAAGACCAATTGGGACAAAAATGACGCCGACAAGAACGAAAACCGAAATGACCTGCACAAGATAATAGCAACCATCGATCAGGTGTTGAACGTGTCATCTCACTCAGAGCTAAAATCTAATTAACGGCAGCTCCTATTTTGTCTTATCATCTTACCCATTTTGGAGTAAGAATTGGCTTGCAAGCTGGGAGCTCCTGCTGAGTAAACTTGGAATCTGCTTACATAAAGAGAGTAATTAAAATAACTTCCATACCAAATTTAACAGTTCCACCAAAACATCATCCCACCATCAGAGACGATGGCAGACCATTCCAAAATCCAAATTGCAAAGACTTCGTTGATGACTCAAAACTCCAGTTCTAAAGCTAGAGTCAAGTCAACTTCTAGTCTGCTACTATTGTAATTGTAAACAAGAAAAACATGAACTAGAAATCATATAACAACACAAGCCCAGATTGAAATCTAAATTAGGACATCAGAACACAGAGTACTCCAGCAAAATTAAACCTTTGGTACAATAAAAGACCTAGACCTCCTCCAAACTCATATAATCCATATCACAAAACAGGAAAGAAAAAAAAGGCAATCGATCATTCTAAACCCCGATCAAGGGGGAAAACCCGAGGAACAGTAAAGAGAACAGCATCAAAGATCTCACACTTGGGCTTCCTGGTGCTCCTCCTTGGCGCCGCCGCGCCACCGTCGCCGGATCCACCGGAGCTCGATCCGGCGGCCTGGCTGCTCATCCCACCGCCCGCCAAGAAACGCCTCCGCTACCCCGAGAAATCCGCGCAGAGAAAAGAGACGTCGACTCCGAGAAACCAACCGCCAAGAAGCCGCCTTTCCCGGACACCAGAATGCGCGCTTTTTTCCTCCCCCTCGCCTCAGAGATTTGGAGGCGTACAAGGCGAAGGCGGGGGAAGAGAGGAGAGGAAAGCTACGAACTTGCGGTCCTGCTGCGGCGGCTGTTGCGAAGATTACAAGGGAGGAAGGGTTTGACTAGGGCGGGGAGGGGAGGGGAGGAGGTGGAGGTGGTGGTCGTCGTGGACTCTCTCCGCGTTGAGCTGCTCCAGCCGGCAGAGACGACCAGGAGAGGGAGGGGAGTTGGAACCGCGGAATGGAATTTGCGCAGGAAACTGTCCTACTAATTGTTATTATTAATTACTAATTACTTTGAGATTTTCCTTTAGAAGTTTCTCATGGTACTTTTCCCAGCTCAAAAATGGTATTACACCCGTTTTCGTACTGTAAGATGTTCTTGTCTATTTTATATTCGTATAGATGCTAATAAATATATATAAATATATAAACGATGTTTATTTATCTATATATATAAATTTAGGTAGAGTCAAAATAATTTATAATATAGAATCGGAGATTACAATTCTAGAAGTACTGTCGTACTAGTATTAGAACGGTTGGGGTTGGGTTAAGTCGTTGGATTGGATTGTTCTGGGTCTTTTCTTGCTGGGGTGAAAGTTACTACTACCATGTGAGCTAACACTTATTACCGGCTGCGTTAGAAGGCGAACGTCACGAAATCTGATTAGTCCATGAAAAATGATAAACGCAATTAGTATATGGTTAATTAAGTATTACTATTAAAAATTTAAAAAATAGAGTTATTTAATCTTTTAAAACAATTTCTATATAAAAAATTTTGCACGAAATATATTATTTAATAGTTTGAAAAAGCGTGCTAAAAAATAAACAACTAGCTCAGCCCAACGTGCTGAGACGAAAGCAGCCCACGTATTAGTTCTTTTACCTACTTTATGGCATTATAGTAGAATGGAGGTTTGTTTTATCAATTTTTAAGTAGTTCTTTTTTAAAGAAAATGATATTGATAATTTGATATGGCTAATAAAGTAAGTGTGGTTGTACCTAAAATAGACGTTATCAACTTCAGCATACTAGATGTTTAGACAAATACGGTGGTATATTTCGAGTCAACACGTGGCGTGGAAGAAATAGCAGCCAGGCAAGAAGAGATAATAATATGAATAGGACGATTATGTACGTGTTGATGGTATCAAAACAATCAATATTTCTCTTATCTATTGTAATTGATAATTATTTGGTTTATTTTTTTTATCTATATGCTCGAGGATAATTCTTTTCCTAAAATTATTTATTGCTTACATCGTACCTCTGTTCTGTTTTACATGTGGTTTTGGGCATTAACACAGCCTCCAGTGTACACGTTTTACCATTTTTTCTCAATATTAAATGTATGTTTTAAAAAATTATATATCTATAAATATACGAGAGTGTTTTTCATGACAAATCTACCAGTACCGTCTTTAAAATGCCAAATCCACACATTTGGGACGTCAACTACTTGAAAACAGAGAATATACTATTAATCTTTACATCATATGTTCTGGATTTTCTTTTATGTTTAGTTATATGTCACTATTGAAGAAAATGATACAATTCAATTCCAAAGAAAGAAAAGGAAAACTAGCCTAATCATCCCCAAATTCATAGATCTGATATTGTTGGTGAACATTCTCAAAACTAGCCTAATCATTCCCTGGCCCATTCTGTCTAATAAGCCCTAACTCCTCTAATTCATAGAGCCCAGTAAGGATGGCCGAAATTTGTTTTTCTTCCCCTTTGCATTCTACTACAAATTTGCTTGGAAGATCAAACATCTTTTTAGATAAACTCTGTGTATAAAATTTATCCAGACAAAAAGCAACATTTTTATTTACAAAAAAATATAAGTATTTATAGAATTCAAACGTTATATAAGTATTTATAGAATTCAAATGTTATATCATAATATAAATATTTCTATACTTATTTCTATAATTTTAATTATTCCAATGAGTCAAGAGATAATCAGATTTAGACTTGGAATCTAACCAATTCAAAATTTAAAGATTGATAACTGAAGTGACTAAAATAAAATATTTTGACATCTCCTAAGTCTATAGTAAACAAACTATAAATATTTATATTTTAGAACGGAGGTATTATATGCTAGTTATATACTATTATCGTCTTTTAAAGATGTTTGACTTTTTAACTTGTAATGTTTGACCATTTATTTTATTCTAAAAATTATGGAAATATCATTTATTTTGCTTGTGACTTATTTTATTACAAAAGAACTTTATACACGACTTACCTTTTTTATATTTATACTAATTTTTTAAATAAGATGAATGGTCAAACATCGTAAAAAGGGTCAAACATCATAAGTAGTAACAGATTATATGAATATGAACAAGTAATTATATTATAATTGTATTGTGGTATTTTTTTGTGATTTTAGGAAAAGAAATCATTCAATTGATATACGTGCATTCGTTAAGTTAAAACATGGGGGAGTACATATTCAATCTTTGAATTTCTTAAATTAATAGCATACTGCCTTTACATTATAACAATATTTTACTTAAAAAATTACCATTAACATGCTATTAGCATTATTTTTACATGCATCATCTCTTAATTGCTGCATATATTTATTATTGACACATATGACTAACTTACATTCTAATTTTTTTCTTTTTATAACCAGTAGAGTTAATACAAATGGTTAACACGTACAAACCCCAATCATTTTTTTCTTTAGAACGAAAGTACAAATAAAAATAAGACGTCGGTGGTGGCAGATTCAGTGCTCTGCCCATCACCATTAGAAAAATTCAAATTTGAAGTCCTAGTGCTCAAAATAAATCGAAATTTTGCCAGCTCAAAAAGCTCAAACGATCGTTCAAACAAACAATCCGTCGTTTAAAATAATTAAATTCTCCACACAAAGCTCCAGGTGGCCCTCGCCTCGTCGTCTTCCTCGCCAACGCACTTGCCCCGCTGCACCTGTGACCTCCCACCCCCATGGCGATGGCGATGGCCACGGCGATGCGACGCGCGGCGGCGCTCGGCGCGCGCCACATCCTCGCCGCCTCCTCCACCTCCACCCCCTCCGGCGTCTTCCACTGCCGCCACGTACTCCTCCCCCCCTTCCTTTCCCCCCCATCGCCTACTCCGTCCTCTTCGTATCCCCCTCGCCCTCCGCCGGTGTGGGGGGCTGAGGACTGTATTGTATTGTATTGTATTGGGGTGGGTTGGGAGTTGAGCCTCTTTTGCTATCGGCGGGGTTGCGCAGATGAGCGTGGGCGCGGCGATGGAGAAGGTCCGCGCGGCGGGGCTGCTCCGGACGCAGGGCCTCATCGGCGGCAAATGGGTCGACGCGTACGACGGCAAGACCCTCGAGGTAGGTGGCCTACTCCTAGCCCTCCCGCCCCGTCCTCATCTCACGTCTCGGGGTTGCTCTTGGGTCGCTTTCTCTCCTAGGACGGCTTGCCAATTCCTTTTTGTGGAATATCTTTTTTTTTTGTTAGCTCACTGTTATTCTGTTAAGTTTGTGTGTTTACCATGCTTGTGGTTTGCTGTGATGCGGATTGAATCGATTTCAAATGAATCACGGATTGGTACAGGGCATGGAAATTGGGATTGCGAGGGTGAAATTTATATTGAACTATAAGTTAATTGGTGAATTTATTAATCGTGTGTATGCATGTCTCGGTTATGAACATGCTGTTTGCCCTTGGGAATCCCAGATATGAGACGCTTAGAGCTTATCAGGGTAGACAAAACTGGCGGTTTCTCCGCTGCTGTTACCGGGATTATCGTGATAACCGCTATAATCGCAGCGAAAAACCACCCAAAAGCAAAGCACAAGAAAACATGATAATCATGCTCTGTGGGGCAGCGGTTTCGGAGCATGGAGCGGTAACATAAACCCTGGAGCTTATTAAGCAAAGTTATTGATTGCGAGATGCTTCATGTCTGGTGGTTTTTATCTCGCATTACTAGGTGGATTTCAAGGATTTTTTTATTTTCTAAACCTTTTTAATAAATAATTTTACTCTCACGCAAAAATTTCACCATTTGAACCTTTTTGGCCATGTCACCCCTCACGCCAAGCTGGATAGCGTGGCAGGGCTGCCGCTCCACCACCACTGGTGTGGCAGGAACAAACTGACACGCCAACTATTCAACTGACAACGTTGTCTTGATGCACCAGACGGGGTGGCATGGTCAAAAGGATCAAATGGTGAAAATATTTATATAGAAGGTTTAGTAATAACATTATTTATTAAAAAGGCTTTAAAAATCGATTTCAAGAGGGGCACTTATAATACTGTGTGTTGAAATGTGAAATCATTACTGAGGCTAGATAAATGCCATACACTTAAGCGCAGAGAAAGAATAGCTCTATAGCTTTATACTTCTGTTAGAGCTGTATTTGCCGTCACTGTTAACCTATAGCCTTCTATGAAGAACATAGCATTGCAACTTAACCTGGTAGTGTGCCCTTGTCCTTTTTCCTTTTTTTGCTTAAGGTAGTTTTATCAATTGAACTGGACAATACGGACACCTTGCTACCGGAAATAAGTTTATCCACTGTATATACCTCTATTTTATGACAGGGTTAGTTGTTGATCATTAAAATCTTATTCTTTTCCTCTCTTAGGTGCAAAATCCAGCGACTGGAGAGATTCTTGCCAATGTGTCCTGTATGGGCAGCAAAGAAGCATCTGATGCAATAGCTTCAGCTCACAGTACATTCTATTGTATGTCAGACTTATATAAGCTGCATTCAACTTTTATGCTTGAGAATTGTTTTATTAGTCTAGAACTCCAGATCCTTTTAATGTTATTGATTAAATTGCTTTGAGATTTCAATAGGGATACTGAATATTTTGAATTAATGAAATTTAGTTTGTCTCAGTTCTGTTTATTCTTCTTGGCAATGATGAGTGCTAGTTGTCACATGCAACTGATGTTTTGTTCTTTACAAATATCTCGTTATATATCAGAAAATGGCTTCTGTTTTTCTTAGATGTTATGTAGCTCTACAATATCCTTCCTAATGTCAACTTTGGTTATTAGAGTAATTCATAAACAAGTCATAGAATTCTTCTTTCGTTGCAAGTCTTTTGAAATTTAGTACTGGAAAATTATATAAAAGACGGGTGATTTTTTCGCTTTTTTGTGGAAAAGCCAAACAACATATTTGCAAATTGAAAATAATTTTTGAATAAAAATTTTATATACTTATTCTTAGTGATCTGAAAACAAAGGCTGGAAAATAAACTTTGGTGAAAAAAATCCCAAAATCAAATCCAAATTTGAGGTTGAAAATTCAAAATTTCCCTCATAAGCATAAGCAAAAGTGAAAAGATGGAGGTGAGATTTATATGACAGGCTGACCTCCAATGGAATACCTCGACTATACCCAAATGCTAAGAAGAAACACAGACTAATAGAGAAATATACTAATAGAAAAACAAAGATAGAATTTGAAAGAAAATTTCCTTCCTTTCATTTTTTTCTCCTTTTCTGTATCAAGCTAGTTATGGCTGCTCTTTGCCTTGTAGAACATTGAATTCCACATTCTTATAAAATAATTAGGTCTATATGGAATTATGGATGCAACTTTGGTCTCTATAATACTATTTTTATTTTGGCACAATGATTTGATAAATTATTTTCCTTTTTCTTGTTGATCACCTTCAGTACTAATTCTTCTGTTTGAATATTAATCCTTTTCATTTTTAGCTTGGAGCAAACTCACTGCAAGTGAGAGGAGCAAGGCTCTAAGGAAATGGTATTTTTTTTATGAGCACCTATTTTAATGATTTAATGATAATACTGATTTTTCTGTAGTATTACTTAAATGCTTTTTCTGACTATCATATTCCACAAAGGCATGATCTAATTATTTCACATAAGGAAGAACTTGCACTTCTCATGACACTGGAGCAAGGGAAACCTATGAAAGAGGCTCTTGGTGAGGTACTTTCTGAAATACTGGACTGATATTAGTTAGTTGGAATTTGTCATTCTAAAGACTTACTGGAGCCTCATTGGTCTCTATAAATATTCAGGTCACATATGGTGCAAGTTTCATAGAATTCTTCGCCGAAGAAGCAAAGCGCATTTATGGTGATATTATCCCCCCAACTCTATCTGATCGCAGATTATTGGTTTTGAAGCAGGTGATATGCTAACACATTTTACTTTTCTTAATTCTGCTCAAATAACTTTAGTTCCAATCACTTAACCAGCTTGTTTTTTTTACACATTCACCAGTTCGTCTTGAGCCATTGCCGATTTATAACTGTAATATGCAGAGTATCAGAGTACTAGTATGATATACTTTACTATCTTTGCTGAGCATATACATTTTTATGGAAGGGGAAGAGTGATGTACTCAGAAATGAGTATCAGTTGCTCTCTGATTATGCCCTAGGACTTAATTTTCTCTATGGACTTCCTAATTGCTATATCCTTTTTTCTGGAAGATCCCAGCTACTCGGCCTGTAATGCATATTCATATGCAAATTCCTGTCTTTGTAAGCGTCCCTAGAAATTTTGGAATAATTGCTTGTAACAAGGAAGACAAGGTTTCACCTTCTTACGACTTTTTGTGAAACTCTGCACAGTGCTGACTGACAATTATCTTTGATATTTAAAAATCCTAGTTTAGCAACTTTTCCATCTTCATTCTAGTAAGTAAAATTGATTAAGCGTAAGGTTTAAACACTCCATTACTGAACTATAGTATAGTTTAATATTACCTATGTTTCATATTGTAAGACTTTCTAGTCTTGTCTAGATTCATCCGTTGATAAATATATATAATTTATATATATGTCTAGATTCATTAGTATCTATATAAATTTAGACAAGGCTAGAAAGTCTTACATAGTAAAACGGATAGAGTAAATAGTTTTCTTGACCTGCTGGCTGTAGTGTATCTTTAATATTTAATCCCTACCATGTGAAAATTTACCTATAAACCACATACTATATATCTTAATGTTTCTTTTATTACAGCCCGTTGGAGTAATTGGAGCTATTACACCATGGAATTTTCCGTTGGCAATGATAACCAGAAAGGTCTCAAGCAATGCACTACACTTCTGTTGTTTTTAAATGTTCAAAAGGGTAAGACAGCTAAGGTAGTACACCTAATTCTCTTATATGTGGTTTTGTACTTTTGTGCAGGTTGGACCAGCATTGGCTTGTGGTTGCACTGCTGTTGTTAAGCCATCAGAGTTCACACCTTTGACAGCACTTGCTGCAGCAGATCTTGCTCTTCAAGCTGGAATACCAGCTGTAATTCTCTCAAGTTATCCATGACTCCCATTTTGTTCAATTATTTATTATTACTAGCATAGTTCTCATGCAATTCAAGGGTATAAAAAAACATGCATCGCAATTATAAAATTCACAGTACAAATGATCATTCTCAAATCTGAAAAACATGCTATTCACGTCAGATCAATGATCAATCAAACAGTGGATACACACGTGTGAAAAAGATACAGTACTTTATTAAAAATACTAGTACTAACAACACACGTCTATGTAGATGCATCCATAGAACAATGAATGGGGATTGGTGTGAGGAGGGATGGAGGTTTAGAGCACATATCACCAGTTCAGTACCAACTCCTTTTAAGTACTACAGAAATCTAGACTCCTCTGTTATTCACACATGCAGAAGTTCCTCCATTATCTGTTCATTCATCCAGTGTTATGTTTTCTTCTCATGCTTCCATAATTGGTCGCATCTTGAGCATATTATTTTATCCAGGGCGCACTAAATGTAGTGATGGGTAATGCTCCTGAGATAGGTGACGCACTACTCCAGAGTACACAGGTTCTATTTCGTCCCATTTTTCATCATACCTGCAACATTTGATTCTTCTGAGTTAATAGGATAAGTAAGAACAATTTAGTTTGACAAGATAATTTACTTTTAATAGGTCAGAACAATTACATTCACAGGGTCAACAGCTGTTGGCAAAAAACTGATGGCTGGATCAGCAGATACTGTGAAGAAGGTATTACTTAGAAGCTACATAAGAAGACCTCTCTGTTGACATAAGAGTTCTGATGTTTGGACAATAAAATATACTATGAATGCTGAATCTCCTTTAGAACACACTTGATTGCCACATTTTATATAAGGATGCAAGGGATCTGAGAAGAAGGTTTCAAAAAGTTAATGTTAACTGTCAAGTTTTGTAAACTGGCCCCTAGTGCTTTTTCTTTGTTCCATCCTAGTCATTAATACCATCATATAGGTGTATTTTTCCCACAATGTCTATATCACTAATTAGATATGTTGAAAATATCTACGAAAAACAGGCTGAAACTTTTCATTTGGCAGAAGCTGGTGGAAATGCCTGCATTTTGGAACCCCCTAATGTTTTTTTTGGGGGGGTGGGGGCGGCTAGTTTTACTTGTCAAAGCATGCTAGTGCACTTAGCATGCAAAGTTCCTAAATGATGTTTTGTTCTTTTAGATGGGTTGAATATAGAGTTCTAAGGTTTAAGCATTATTTTGGTTAGTAATATTATACCATGTCAATAATATACTGCTTTGGCATTTCTGCTTTTAACCTTTTTGGTGGCATATTGATAACAATTACACCATATTGTCAGTGAGTAAGATCATTTCACTTTGTGGTAATTTATATATTCTTCGTGAGACTTCTTTTCAAAAGCATCGCCTGCTCCACCATCTGCTCTGATGTTCATGCCTACAAGTTATTTTTATAGGTTTCTTTGGAGCTTGGTGGCAATGCACCTTGCATTGTCTTTGATGATGCAGATATTGATGTTGCTGTTAAAGGCAGCGTAAGTTTAAAAATGACTTATTTACCATTTCAGCTATTTTTTGTGTTGTACTTTGTTTCTCACTGATATACTGATCAACATATATCATATTTAATTTTGTTTCTTTAACTTGTAATATGATGGATATTTATGAACACTGTTTGTGTTCAGCTTGCTGCCAAGTACCGGAACAGTGGACAGACATGTGTATGTGCAAACAGGATATTGGTGCAAGAAGGTAGATCTCTAGATTGACCATATATGACATGTTTATGCTGTTAGGGCCTATTTTGTTCTCTTACAACAGTGTACATCTCATCTGTAGGCATCTATGAAAAATTTGCAAGTGCATTTATCAAAGCTGTTCAGAGTTTGAAGGTTGGTAATGGGCTTGAAGAGAGTACAACACAGGTACATAATTGTGCCATTATAACCATTATAAATATAGAACTAATGACTTTTGGCAACTTATATTCATTGCTTAGACATTCTATGCAATGTTTATTTATGAGCTTTGTAAGTATACCTAATGTTACAGTACTTAAATTACTTACCGTTCACCTTCTGGATGAATCCCCATGGACCAATTTTGCTTCTCTGCTCTGTGCACTTTGTTATCCTCATATGACATACATTTGAGAATTGATAAATTCCCAACTTAGGATTTCTGCTTCCTTTAACGTGCAGGGTCCTCTGATCAATGAAGCTGCTGTTCAGAAGGTGTGTATATTCTGCAGACTTCCAATAATTTTCCAATATTGCTAAGTGGCAGTTCCTCACATGTTTCATCTGTTAACCTGTTTTCCTCCAGGTAGAGAAGTTCATAAATGACGCCACTTCGAAGGTAATTAGAGGGTAGGGTTTCAAAAAAGTAAAATTCCACTGATTACTGCCCCTAGTCCCATCTGGTTTTCTGGGATAGGTTGTTTTCTGGATTTATCTTGGAAAACATTAGCTTGGCCTTGGCCTGTAAGGGTATAACTTTGGCTAGAACTTATGTTGTTTGCTTGCTTACCTTTTTTTTTTTTGGTCCAGTTCTCTTTGCAAATGCATGTAAGATACCTCCTTCACCCTTTTGCAGGGAGCAGACATCATGCTTGGTGGTAAAAGGCACAGCCTTGGGATGTCATTTTATGAGCCAACTGTAGTAGGAAACGTCAGCAAAGATATGCTTCTTTTCAGGTAGGGTTCAAAATTTTGATTTCACCTTATTTTAGTGCATATGCTTTGCCTTCATGTGAAGAAATGCTCAATCATTGATCAAGCCTTTAGCATCCATGTTCAAGTTTCTAAAAGTCAATTGACTTCAGGGAAGAAGTCTTTGGTCCAGTTGCACCTCTTGTACCATTCAAAACTGAGGAAGATGCAATCCATATGGCCAATGATACCAACGCAGGTTCGTACCAGTATCCAGTATATTGATAACTATTCAACACTCATTTTCTTATAAAGTCTGTTCAATGCAAACCCGCTAGGAAAAAAAACCCTTGCATTTTGGCATAATGTCGGAGTATATTCTATAGTGAGAGACCAGGAAGCTGCCATTGTTTTAGCTGGGATATAGGATTTTTACCATGTCAGAGTAGGCCTGTCTACCTTGAAAAACCTGACAGTTATTTATGCATAATCCAGTTATGTCCTGGTTTTACTTTAAGGTTATTTATCAGAAATTGAAGTACGATTACTTCAGTATAATCTGGTAACTAGCCTTAAAACATGAATCTATCTGAAAGTCATACTTAAAATTAGGCTATTGATCAGAAAGTTTTGTGAAAACTGAAATACGATGAGAAACCATGTGCATGCTGCTAACCTGCAGAAACTGTGGGTCGTCATTATTTGCCAATGAAAGTTTAGCTGTACATGATTGAGCTGTTCCGTGTGTTTGTCTTGATGCCCCAAGAATTATCTCAGGTCATTTCACTTGACTGATGAGTGCTTCTTATATTGCTTGATTGCAGGCTTGGCTGCATACATCTTTACAAAGAGCATGCCTCGTTCATGGCGCGTTTCCGAAGCTCTTGAATACGGACTAGTTGGTGTGAATGAGGGAATCATTTCAACAGAGGTAAGGAGCACCGTTCCAAATAACAAAACCCGGGCAAACTCTCCCTCATGGTCCATGTATCAATGCTCTTCTACCTTGGTTTTTCTTTTTCAGGTTGCGCCATTTGGCGGGGTCAAGCAATCTGGCCTTGGGAGAGAAGGATCGAAGTATGGCGTTGATGAGTTTCTAGAGGTTAGCATTGCAACTAGTCATGCAAAACACTTTCCTATCTGTTCTTGACGCCTATGACCTATCCTGTTCTCGATGATCACCTCATTGCTGTGGTTGCAATTGCAGCTCAAGTACATATGCATGGGTAACCTGAGCTGATCCACCTGGAAATGGAGGGGCAATGGTGAGGCAACTGGCTCCTGCAGGACAGGTTAGTACTTAAGAGTAAAACTATAGAGTAACAATAAAGTGAAGTGAGCCAGTGAGCCAGAATAAAAAGGCCCCCAATGAGTTGTACATGATGTGAACCGTAAAGCACGGCTTCATCTCCGATCTTAGTTTGCTGCTCTACTACCTGAGAAATCATCACGCTACTCATCAGTAGTGTCCATGTCCAAAGACAAGAACTTTAATTCTACCACCGCAAAATAATCAAAAGCATCTAGTGAAGCAATAACAAAGCAAAAGCAATCCAATGGGCTCGCCCCTTGGTCCATTTTGCAAGATTCTTTAACTGAGTTTGCAGCTCGAGAACTTTTCAGAACTCATGTGGGCTGTTGAATCTTAGTACTATAATAATTGCCAGATTTGCTACGTACTTCCTGTTTTTCTTGTGCCTCATTCAGCCATGCATGATGCATTGCTGGGTCGATTCGTTGGCGCAAAATGCGGGCTTTATATAGAGATTTGGAGGATAAGGTGGTAGCCACTTCTTAACCTGTTCGTGCTCTCTTTTTCTTCTTGTTTCTTGATTCTTGGAGGTGAGGCTTCCGCATTGTTTAAATCCCAGTTCAGATTTAGGGTGCGTTTAGATTCCAAAAAATTTTGGAAGCAATGTCTCGTCATATGTTTGACCAGATGTCGGAAGCGATTTTCAGACGCAAATGAAAAAACAAATTACAGATTCCGCCAAGAAACCGCGAGATGATTTTTTAAGCCTAATTAAGCCGTCATTAGCATATGTTGGTTACTGTAGCATTTATGGCTTATCATGGACTAATTAGGCTCAAAAGATTTGTGATGTTGTTGGAAAAAAATTGGAAACTAAACAAGACTTTAGTTAAATTTCAGACTTTTGGGTGTCTCGTGTTTAAGCAACTGATTCTAGTCAACCTATTTTGGGTCATTTGCTGCTAAAAGAGATCCCACCAAGATCTGTGTTTGAGGAAGTGAATTCTACGGGATCTTACTTCTTCCATCTTAAAATATAAAAACCTAAATACTAACTACGAATCTGGATAAATATGGATAGACTAGGAAGTATGCCCACGAAAAAAAATAAAAGTAGAATTTAACTGAACTATTTAAAGAGCCGAAGATTACGAAAGTAGCTACCCTGTCCGAAACTTCTCCAAACATGTCCCAAAACTGTACCATTTTGCATCGACGCCTTCAGATCACATCGTGTAGAGTATATATGTATATTTGGAGGAGATAAAAAAAAAAGCAGAAGAGAGAGAACGTAGGGGCGGTCGGCGGCCGGGATATCCTCTCGAGTCTCCAAAACTCGTACTACTATCATCCCTGCCTTTTCACTTTTGCGCCAACCGAGGCATCAGCAGCAACAAGACAACAAGACATACACCATGGACGTAGCAGCATGCAGCAACTCCATTTGCTGCAGCTAGCAAAGGGTAAACGAAGCTTCCTCTTGCATCAATGGCACCTTTCCCTCCCTCTCTCTCTCTCTCTCTCTCTTCTCTTTTGCCCAAAGGATGCCTGTCTCTTGCCAGTGGGACCCACCTGCCAGAGCAGAGCAGAATCCGAGGCCAGGTTGCCCAGGATGATTTGCCTCGGAAGTTGTGCTAGCTAGCTTTCAGTGTGTGATGACGCTTTTGGAGTTTGCTAGCTCCCGCCCCGGCCCTAGCATATAGTACGACTCACCTCAAACGTTTGAGAGATTCTATGTTTAAATTTTGTCCCCAAATATAAGTATGTTCATATCAATATATACGTCTTACTCAAATTCCTATTTATTTTACTTCCATCACCCTCCACTCTCTAACTCAAATGTTAATAAGAATTACTATATATAGCACGTCCTTTTGCTCGCTCTATCCTTTATTTATTCCAAACAAGCTATAATTAATACTTTATATTTGAGGATTGCATGGGGGTTCAACCAGAAGCTTCCTTGAAATCTCTGCATCCATCCTCACTCTCTCTATGCTTTATCTTATCTCTCTCTATCTATCTACATTTCCCAAGCACCGACAAAAAGTAAGTAGGACTGGACTAGGGTACCCTGCACCTTTATATTGAAGATGGCAGAAGAAGGAAAAATATTAGGCCCGGTTTGAAAGAGGTGAATAGTTGATGGATGACTTATTACTACCTATGGAATTAATATTTTTTTATTTTTAAAACTTTTTATTAAATAATTTTATTACTAAACTTCGAATGAAATTATTTTTATTGTATGAACCTTTTGGCAATGCCACCAACACTGACGTAGCAAGACAACGTTGTCACACAAAGTTTTTGATGTGGCGTGGCCAAAAAGTTCATACAGCGAAAATATTTTTCTCCAAGTTTTAGTAATAAAATTATTTATTAAAAATATTTAAAAAATAAAAAAATCTGGAATTAAATATTATATGATATAAAAGACGTTGATAAAGAAATTTTATGGGTAAATTGAAATTTTGGGTGTGTCACACGTATAATCTACTCGATACTCCCTCCGCCCCAAAATAAACCAATATTTCACTTTTAACTTATAATGTATGATTCTTCGTCTTATTTGAAAAAATTTTACGATTAATATTTTTTATTAGATGATAAATTGTGAATAGTATTTTATGTGTGACTATTTTTTTAAAATTTCTTGAATTTTTTTAAATAAGACGAATAGTCAAATGCTGGACACGCAAACCTAAAGTTTGTCTTATTCTGAGACGGAGGGAGTAGTACATACTCGATGATTTTGTTTAACTAAATGAAATAGGATTAATTTAGAAAACAGAGAGAGGGAAATGTAGTTTAGAGTTATATTTCAGCCCTAAAAAGAGAGAAAAAAAAAGAATGATACTCTCTAGTCGAGCCAAAATAGTTGTCGTTCTAATGCAAAGTTAAAAAATGCCTAACATCAGGGGTTTCTTGACCTATTTTTTTCTCTCATGTATATATATCCCTGGAAGGTAGGGTAGTACCCTCTTAGGGAATTCACAATATGCGAAGTAGAAATATATGTTGCAAGGAACAATTAATTCTCACCAGAGAAAACCAAAAGGGAGATCGAGTGCAAAAGATTGGAGATACTCGATCGCTGTCTGTGTCAATAATATAAGATGTTTGATTTTTTTCTTTCAATATTTGACCATTTGTCTTATTAAAAAAATTGTGAAAATATCGTTTATTTTGCTTGTGACTTACTTTATTATCAAAAGAACTTTAAGCACGACTTATTATTTTTTATATTTGTACTAAATTTTTAAATAAGACAAATGGTCAAACGTTGCAACTAGAAAAGTTAAACATCTTACGTTATGAAACGGAGGTAGTATATTTAGGTACCAAGGGATTCATTGCCTATTTATGCTTGTTCTGTGGTGTTGTATTGATCCTATTTTCGTCCGTGGTTTGCCTATGTTGGAGTGTCAACTTCCACTCCTTCCCTTTCTTCGCTGTGCTGTGCTGTGCTGCTGTGCTGCAATTGATCTGATCACATTTCTGATATTTGCCCGAAGATTTGTATTTTTATGAGGAGTTAATAGGCTGAATCATCCACGTATTAAGTGACATTTTGACACAGAGACCGACATCCTGAAAAGCTTCTCCAAATGCTTAGATCCATCATCCACATATTAATTAAGTGACATTTTTGCAGAAGAAACATCCTGAAATGCATACATAGTTAATTAAGCTCAATCCCTGCTATGATACATATGCATAAACACCTTGATGACTTAGCTTTATATATATAATTTCAGAGAGTTCTTCCAACAGTACGGTGTGTGCATATATAATGCAAGGACAAAAATACAAATCAACTAAAGAATTGTTAGAAGATACGTTCCTGCAGATTGACTGCACTTCGTTGCTTTCGTGTCTTTTCTTTTCTTTTATGGAGCCTTTTGTCACTGCACCTTATGTACACGTCATTCTGTTCATTATGTTGAATTGTTGATGGAGACAGCCCTAATGGGTCGATATGAACAAGATATAAACACAAAAAACTGGAGCAGTTAATTAATTAATCAATCTCTCCGGCCGTATGTAAGAACTGGTGTGTGTGTATATATATATATATAGGAGAATTAGATCCTACTATCAGGTGTAGCTATTTCTTTCACGTCTATGATGCAGAAACAATTCTATACCTATTTCTGCTCTCACCCAACAGAAAATATCGGTTTCTGCTTTAAATCGTATTTCTGTTCGTCGTTGCTTCCCGGGTTGAAAAACAGAAAAGATCACAGCTGGCTGCTTCTCTGGGATCAAACAGAGAAAGATCGTTGTTGGTGGCTTCTCCGGACTGAAACAGAAAAGATTGTAGCAGCTGGTTTCTGCTGCATCATCATTCTCTGGATTGAAACAGAAAATAACGTTGCTCTTCCGGCTAAAAAACAGAAATTACTATAGCATGATTGATCCAACAGTGAAATTCTGAAATTTATATTCCTCCGGCAAGAAAACAGAAAATATTGTTGCTGTTCTTCCGGATTAAAAACATAAATTAGTATCACCTTTCGAAATTTGTATTCATCCATCTAGAAAATAGAAAATATTGTTGCTTCTCTTCCGGAATAAAAACATAAATTAGTATTACCGTATTTCAGATTGTTTCTGCTTCTCCGGCTAGGAAACAGAAAAAATCGTAGTTGTATTCCTCCGGCTAGAAAACAGAAAATATTGTTGAAATAGAAATAACGTTAAAACAGAAATTAGTATAACGTGATTGTTAAAAAACAGAAAATAACGTTAAAAACAGAAAATAACGTTAAAAAAACAGAAAATATTGTTGGAACAGAAAATAACGTTAAAAACAAAAAGTATTGTTAAAAATAGAAATCAGTACAACGTGATTGATCCAACACTGAAATTTTGAAATTTATATTCCGGATTAAAAACAAAAAATAGTATTACCGTACAGATCGTTTCTGCTTCTCCGGCTAGGAAATAGAAAAGATCTTAGTTGTATTTCTCCGGCTAGAAAACAGAAAAGATCTTTGAAACAGAAAATAACTTGCGTTGCTGCTCTTTCGGTTAGGAAACAGAAAGGATCGTTCAAACAGAAATTAGTATTACCGTATTTTAGACGTTGGATGCTTCTTTGGCTAGGAAACAGAAAGGATGTTAGTTAAAAAAATTGGGTAGGAGTAGCTACACCTGGTAGTAGGATAGAAGCTTTCTATATATATATATCTAAAATGTTATCTTAATTAATTAAGAGAAGTGCTGTTTATATATAGATTAGGAATATATGAACATTATTATGTTGTTGTCAAGAACCAAATTCAATGCATGCGAAATACAGTACATCGATTGATCGTTTGCGTGCAGTACGAATACACACCTGTCTTTCTTCTTTTTCCTCTTTACATGGCTGTAGAATCATCATCATTTCGATTAGGCCCACACCTGAGGGGCTTGATTGCAAAAATTCCTTTTGATAATGCATACCTATATGCATGATGCATGTATGTAATTAAGCTCGTTATTATTTGTCTTAGGCTAGCTAATAAGCCAGCTAGATAGTATGATATATAATTAAACATGTAATGTACTTATATTTCTTAAATTAGTAGTATATGATTTCCTTGATTCCATGTGTATGATATGATTGTACAAATTAAGCCAATAATGTTTGGGCAGATTCGTGTTGCTTTTGCTTTTGCAGGAGTACTTTGATGATCGATTCACATTTCTGCAGGTTGATAAGATATATCCTGGTTATAAAATACTTCCTGCTAATTATATACGAGGCTATATATATATATATATATATATATATATATATATATGGGGCTATATATGGGTCAATATGTAACACATGTTTTCTAGTGTGTTCATTAGTAATAGCTTGAAATGTTCCATGTGTTCATTAATACAGATCTATAAAATTTATCCAGCAATTGTGGCATTGTTAATTTTGCGGGTTGATTAATTTGGCAGTATTTACAGAGAAAACAAATATCGATCTAGGTATATAATCAATCTAGTATAGCTAGTAATTAAACTATGGAAGGGTTCATCACTTATATGGTTAACTTAATTGGCGAATACATACATATATTCGATCAACCTTGAACCGAAGCTAGCTAGCTAGTCACCTAGCTAATTAAGTTTATCAAGTATTTCAATATACAATCCAATAAATTAAAAAAAATCCCAGAAGTATCACCTTGAAAGTTCCATTAATTAACATGTGTTTTTTGATGGATCGATATGATATACATGCATGCATGCCTCAGATCAACGAAAGCTAGTTTCTTCAGCATGCAAGAATGCCAAATTAAGTTACACATTTACACCCACGAAACCATAACACAAACACAATTACAATTACATAGAACTTACACGCATCCCCAAAATAGATAATCTTAATTAGAATTTGAGCTGCATCATCATCATTCATCATAAAGCACATGATGATCGATCGATGCACCACTATACCCACAAAGATCATCCTGATTAATGCCGCATTAATTAATATAAGTACGTAATTAACCTGTTGCTATTATAATTAATATTGCCCATTGATTCCATGCACGAACTCGAAGCTGTAAAACTTATTTAGCCACAGTTCGATCGATCACGAGTCAATTAATTAATTTTTTCTGAAGTGATTAACTGATATAATTATCAATTAACTTTACTTAATTAATTAATTACCCGTAGGATAGGTTCCTCGTCTGAGCTCCCATCACCGACGGGCTGCCTCCTCCTCCTCCCAGCTGCTGCGGCCGCCGCGGCGACGGCCTCTCCAGCTTGGACACCGGCGGCGCGTCGTAGCCGCAGCCGCCCTTGCTCCCCGTCGAGTCGCCGGACATGATCGGCTTCGGCTCGTAGACGTCGGCGGCGATGGAGTCCATGACGTCGATGCCGCCGTCCATCATCGGGGGCGGCGCCATCTGAAGCTGGCCGCTCTTGCCTGCCGGGTCGTCATCGTCGTCGTCCACGTCGTCGCCGCCGCCGCCCCACATCATCGGGCTCTTCCCGGTGGCGCCGTACGGGCTGGCCCTCCTCGTCTTCCCCAGCGAGCCGATGCTGCCGCCGTCGCTGCACGCGAAGAAGCTCTCCATTGTCGCCGTCCTTTGGTCCATCTGCTGCTGCTGCAGGTCGATGTGGCCGCCGCCGTACATGTGCAGGTCTTGCAGCGACGGGAACCCCATGGAGCACACGTCGAGCATCGCCTGGTTGCCTAGGGACTTGTACCCCGCCGCCGGGCACGCCGCGACATCGCCGGCGGCGAGCGTCTGGTAAGCTTTCTCCAGGATGGATTGCATGTACTTCCCCTGCGCTTCGATCCTCATCTGCAGGTGCTTCTGCACCTGCATGCCACCAATCAGAATTTTGTTGGACAATGCATGCATGCATGAGCTAATGTTCATTACTAACTAATTAACCTAATTAGCTATCTTGCTAATCAATAATTAAAGTTATTGATGATGAGAAGCTAATCAATATGCATGGCTATGTGTAGCATGGGAATGAAGGGGCGCAGTTCATTAATTAGCTGCAGAAAAGTTAGGGTAAACTTCCTGCTAGTGCTTTATTTAAAGGGAGAAACTTGATGAAACTTCATGGGAATTTGATGGTGTGATTTAATTTGAATGCATGCATGCATGGATGAATGCTTTTCTTGGTGAATTACCTCCAGCTGCTCATGTAGCCTTCTTTGCACCTCCATCTGCATTCTGATGGCATCGTTCACGTTGCGGCTGAGAGATTAATTCGCACACAAAAATGAGATTAAGAAAAAGAAGCTAGTAACTGAACAAGGCAAGGAAATAAATTAAAGATCTTAACCAGGATTGATTCTGCAGGACTAGTTTATTAGTTACTAGTGTTAATCTGTGAAAAATAACCTACTCATGGTTCATGCTTCTGCCCATTATGCCTGAAGAAGATGCCGCGTTCCTTTGCATCTCCATTGCCGCGGCTGCGAAAAATTTGAACGTCAATCTTGCAGCAGCAGCAGCAGCTAGCTTTTCATGATTTGAAGTGAAATTGAGTTGAACACTTGAAATTAATTCAGACGTGAAAGGGATCGGGTTGATAATTAAGCTGTTAATTTACCTTCCTTGACTGAGTGGTCGCTGAACTCCTTGTGTGGTTGCTTCCCTAACCTGAATTTCTGTTCAGAACATAGTTCAGAGCAGCAGCTAAATCAACATGGGAATATAATTACCAGCTCGAGATAGAGATTAGAGAGAGAACAAGGAGAAAGAAAACCTAACCCTAAGTGGTGAGTTACCTGGAGATGGCTCTTGAGGTGGTAGAGGGTGAGTCCCTTCACACCCATCACCCTCATGATCGTCTTGGGCGTCGCCTCTGCAGCAAATTCCATGGATTAATCAGAACAAGATTTTTGTTCCTGTTGCTGCGCTGCAGAGAGAAGAAGGATTGAAGATAGAAGCTGTGTGTGGTGGGGCTCGTACTGTCGGGGCCGCCGAGCTGCGTGACGGCGTCGACGAAGCGCTCGTGGAGCTCCACCGTCCACCGGAGGCGGGGCTTGGGGTCGGTGGTGAGGACGAGCCCGGAGTCGCCCTGCACGCACATGGCGGCGGCCGCCGCCGCCGCCCTGCCGTCATTCGAGCTCACGGCGGCGCCGCCGCCCTTCTTCGAGCCCGGGAACATTATCCTACCCGGCCTACACCCTCTCTCTCTCTCTCTCTCTCTCTCTCTCTCTCTAGATCTCTCTCGAAGAATTAATTCTCTCTCTCTCTCTCCTCCTGCCCGATTGGAGAGGGACGGGCAGATTCAAGAACAAGGAATAGGGTTCCTCGCGACGAGCAGGGAGACCCTCCCTCCTCTTCTCTTCCTCGCCGGCCGTTGCCCTTGATCACTTCATCAATTCAAGCTAGCCTGAGCTCATATGCTCTTTACTCTCTCTCTCTCTCTCTCTCTCTTTTGGCTTTGCTTCTTTTCTCTTTCTTTCTTTCTCTCTCTAGGTAGCTATAGGGGTGTGTAGCTAGCTGGGGAGGAGTCTTCTCCTACAAAGGGAGAGGGTGATATTCCCCATCCTGGCCGGGAAAAAGCCACCTCCGGCCGGCCGACCCCATGACTGCTCCAACCCTCTCCTCCTCCGGCCACCTCCTTTCGCAAAAGATGAGAGAGAGAGAGAGAGGCTCCTTTTAGTTTTAATTTGAGTGTATGCTAATATAATTTACATACTTTGCACAACATGGTTAGTAATAGCTGCTACATATGTTATCAATCTATATATTTTAGAGCATTTTTTCCATCTCGAGGAGTACCACGAGGTATTACTGTTTCTAATGTAAAATTTGGTATCTTCTAGTATCTAAGCTACTAAAAAGTACCAAATTTTACATAGAAAACAGTTGTATATACCGCTCGGTATCTTTTCAAGGATGGTAAAATTGTTCTATATTTTATACATAGTATATGAATAATCTCTCCATTATTATTTTTGGTTTGTTCGTTGGTCGGTTCAAAATTGAATTAGCAAGTATATAAGATAAGTCGGCATACTATCAAGAAGAAATTAGATGTTTAATTAGAACTGTCTCATATATGTATGTATAATGTTTAAATATATGTAAAAGCAAACAGAGATTTATAGGAATGTCTAGAGCCTTAGATTTAGTATATCAAGTAATAATACTCCGAGTAACACATACATAGGATATAGTATATCTTAAGCACACTGCTACCGGAGAGTAATTAGGATAATTTTCAGATTAATATATGGAGCTTATTTGCATATTTTTACATAAACATGTTGTCCAATTAGAATCCCTTTAACCAAAAGAGTTCGGAGAAATTAATTATAAACAAATCCTATATTAAGATTGGATTGATTATTTATATGTTTCGGTCAGTACAATATATATATAGTACATATATTTTTGCGACATGTCTTGGAACTCGTTTACACGTGGATCTTCTCCCCCCATCTTTGCAAAATCTTCCATCAATCTCTTTCAGAATCGGAGGATGTAACAGTTAGAGCATGAAAGCATAATTAATTAGCATCAGTTTATGATTAACTGTGTTCTTTTTGCTCTAGCACTAAGAGCGGTACAATAGCAAGCTATAAATTGACTATATACATATTTTAAAAAGATAAGAGAGAAGAGAGAAGCACAGTGAGCTACTAATTTGTACTGTAGCCAGCTGCAGCATGGACTCCAAGATATAGTATGTGTATGATATGTGGGACCATATATTAATGTTTTGTAGGTAACTATTATATAAATTAACTATAGATGAATTAAAGCTAGTAGTTGTCTAACTTGCTCTAAACAGATCATATGCTGATTTTGTCTTTGCGTGCCCCCACACCGTTGGATCTTATACTCTCTCTGCTTTTTATATTTCCCCCTTTGGCACTAGAAACAAAACAAGTTAGTAGCTCCTACTGGCCTTTATTTTGTACTTAGTGTGTAGTGTGCATACCAAGTTCCTTTTTGACCAGAGAGTTGCATTTGTTGTGGTTTTTATTTGTTGATGTTGTTGTCCAGACTACTTGTGGCTCTAAACATGCATGGATGTTTTTGATCATTATTTGACCAAAAAATTTATTAATATCTAGTAGCATAATGTGATGGGGAAGTGCATGTTACTTTGAGCAGAATGACTTCAATTGTCGTTCTAAAGTATCCTAAATGATATTTAAAGCAGAAAATCTATATCTATATCAACTAACAAGGAATTTGGGTAGTTAGGACTTAGTAGTAATAACTACCTAATTAGTTAACTTTTTGAACCTTTGGTTTAAGCTAGATATAATAGAGGAATTTACCCTTGTACTTAATTTATACACTACTTTTCATGAGGCGGTGAAAACTCATTGAATTGTGTTTAGAGAATTGAATATATATGAATGTCAAATGCCTTCTTCATAAAATGTTTATTTTGCCCTTACCTGAAAATGGAAGCGATGCATGAAAATTAAATGATCTTTTATTTATGTTTTTCATTTAATTTCTCACCCAAGCCAAATCAATTACTTTATGATGGAGATATAGTACTGGAACTATGTCCATGCTTTGCAATGGATCCCGATTGACCGGATATACTACGTACAACTCTAATATAAATGAAATAATTAATTAATATTATTCAAATATAAAAAACATGTAAAGATGTATTCTTTTCTATAAAAATCTTGCCAATAACAAATATGCTTACATATTTGTAGCCGCAAAATTAAGATCTACAGAAGAAACGGCCAGCTAGAGTCTATTACATTTACAGGCCATCACCGTCCTAACTCTCGATCGGCTAAAGAGTAAGACCGATATAACACACACACACATGTGTGTGTATCATTAATTAAACTTTTTACAATATCACATAAGCTACATATAAACTTCTGAATATACTAGCTAAATGCCCCAGCTTTGTTATGGATAAAAGAAAATGTATTATAATACCGTCTAAAATAAGTAAATATATATTTTGCAAAAAGCGTGACACCCATCTTTTTATATGGAATGTTCAATCTGATTTGATTTTACATGTAGCTATCCATTTATATTTAATTATTAATTTCTTGATATTAAGTTTAATGAGTAATTTAAAACATTTATAACAGGAACAAATGGGATGGCGGATTTACTACCACCAACACTACTTTGTTTTTACCTTATTTTAAAGAGCGTAGATAGCTAGAGACTTGTCTTTAAAAAATTAAACAAAAGAAGAGCTAGCTAGGTATGCTAACATATAGGTGCAACATATAAGTACTCCGTCTGTTTTATACTATAAGATGTTTTACTCATACATGAATTTATCCATAAATCAATGTGGATGTTTTATATATTTGTCTAGATTAATTCATTAGAATATATATTAGTCTAGGAAGGACTAAAATATCCTATAATATGAAACGGAGGTAATATGAGTGTAGGAATAATAATGAGTATCACACATTGCTCCCCCAAAAGGTATCTAACATTCAGACAGATCCATTGCTGCAGGAAGCCAGGAACTTATCATGTGTAAATGATTGCAATGTAGAACAGATTTTGTGGGAACTGGAAAAAAGGGTGAGAAAAAATCGTTGAGCCCTGTGAGCCATTGACAGTTTGGACAAGAAGACATATTGATGTTACACACATATATTTACACAAAAGAAATCTAATCAAAGCCCCCCATTTCTTCCATGGTATATATAGCTAGCCACTCATGCCATTGGTGTGCTCATGTGGGGCATGCACATAGAATTCATGCAACTTTCTCTTTGTTTGTCTTTCTCTTCTTTCCATTGCTGAGTGCTGACTGAGGCCTTGAATGTGGTGTCAGATGACCAGATCACACAATTGATACTATATATGTTCTGCATAAAAATGAACCAAGAATTTTTTTATCTTATAATATATGATGCATGAATGAAACTAATTAATTAAATACGACTTGCGCCTTGATCGATCCCTTGATCACATGCAACAAAACAGAACAAATTAAGGAAGCTGATGCATGCATGGTTCCATAATGAATGTTGTTCCTAATTAATTTTGCTAACCTCAGAAATCTCTTTTTTATTAGTACAAAATTAATTGGGTAAACATATGTAGAAATTTTGGAAATTAATCCACGGCAGACCAATTGATTGGAACAAATTAATAAACTGAAAGAGAGAAAGGTGAGAGGTCCCTTTTGCACTTATTAAGAAAGGAACCCTATAATGTTTTGCATGATTAATCATGAGTCTTGTTATCATAGGACCCTCCTCGTGTACATGTCCGTTTCTGATGGGTTTTTTTTCATAAATATCAATATTTTTTCTGCGAGCTAAATCTCAATATTTTGATGGCATCAATCTATGTACACATGACAGCTTGTAAATATATAATAAAAGACAAAACCATATACAAAGATCAGCTTATATATATAATAGATATTGATGCTACAAGGGGAATCAAAGGAGCATATATTCTTCCTCTGCAATCACCACATGTGTTTGCATGCTTACGTCAGCACTAAAGCAAGCATTCATTCACCAACAACACCTCAAAAAACTCCATGCAAAATAATATAATTAAGAAAGAGATTAGTGAAGTTTGTGGAAGGTCAAAATTAACTAGGATTTGAGCTTCAAGCTAGCCTCCATAAATGACTGGGGTCCCATTTAGGAAGGGGATTAGTTAAAGTAGAGAGAGAGAGAGAGGGGATGAGTAAGAACATTGTAAAGCGCCCGTGCGCTAGCTAGCTGCCTCATGCACTGCCATTTTCTTTATCCACAAGGGAATAGATGCTTCCTTCTTTGACAATTAAGCAAAGATTCTTCTCAAACATTCCTCAAATGTGGTTTTATTTTGAACACTATTGTATGTAACTAGACCTTGTGTGTGCCCCTTTGCTTAAGCAATAAGAAATCGATATATATATATATAAGAGAAGTGGGAGGCATGAATGGGAAGAAATACGGCGGTAATTAATAATTAATCTGTGGTGGTAACTAGTGATTATTCTAGGGTGGAGAATCTTAATTAGTCCATCAAAAAGGCAGTAAATTTGAACTTGTTTGACTGCTATATATGATGACTCATGCAGATTTTGTCATTCCAAGCTGTAGGTGTAATGAAGACACTAATTAATAACCCCCTACATCCCATGATATAAGACATATATATCTTTCTTTTTCTCTGCCTCGTAATATATATAAGAGGCTTGCGTGCAAGCGTGCATCAAGGGCACATATAAAGATGCTTGTTAACTAACTCTCATAATCGTCACGTAAGCAAATTTGATGACAGGGAGAAAATAGAGAGGAGAGAGAAAAGTCATTGTCATGTATGACAATGGCTTAGAGTCGATTCTTAGTATTTATTAAAGTAAATTTTGTTGTGTAGGGGTGGATAAAAAGAAAAGTAGCATAATAAAAAAAATTGTTGTATTAATGAAAAATCATACTTGACTCTACCTTTATACGTACCATTATAAAATATATTATTGTTGCTGATATAGATTAGACAAGAGTCTACAGTGGATTCCACCTTTGAACATGCCCTACCTAGCACATATCTTTTCTCTAAATTTGATTTATTTTAAATTCTTCACCATCAAAACGTCCGACCATATTACATACATGCATACATGCACCTTATAATATAAACGAGAAGATGGTTATAACTCTTAGTTTTTTCTTAGTAATTGCACCTTATATTATGGGATGATGGGAGTAATAAAGGTGTATAGTCGCTTGGAGAAAGACCCTCCTCCTGCCCCTCTCTGATCAAACAGCGAAACATACATATTTGTACCATGACCCTTAATTATAAAGTTTGGATAAAATATATGCAAATCTCAGTTTTCGTTTCCATGAAACAAAAAAAATATCTTATTTACCCCAAACTTCTCAGTACATGTTTTTAGGTTATGAAGTTCTTCTAATGTATCCCATTTTATTGTGGGCTTAGTATTTATATGTGTACTAACTACTAAGTATTTATTACTCGTCCTGCAATCAACTCTCAGTAAACAAAACATCATCGATTATTATATGAAGTAAATTAAACATTGGTTGAATTAATGGACGGTCCATGCATGCATGCACACTGTAAAAGTCTGTTTTTATGGTCAATATTACAAAATGAAGAAGTAAAATTAACAGCCATAGACATCAACATCAAAAATCGTTTAAAATGCATGCAACTTTTCTCATGATCACTACTCGACCTCTGCATTCTTTTCTGCACGGAGGTGGAAGAATAAAGACGATATATTCTGAAGAACAACGCTATATAATAGCAGCCTTATTTGAGCATATACTCGATTTTTAATCAGTGATGTCTTGTTTTGTTCTCACAAAAGATAATGGCCAACAGTCCTTATCCTGTAGCCAAAATTAAATAACCTTGTTTTGTCTTTTTCATGGATGCAGCTAGCTAGAGAGAGAGAGGACAGCACTACCGTATCGAAGTCAACTAATCTATTTTAAGACAGGCATCAAAATCTAATGACGTTATTTCTGATAAATTTCAGAGCCTTTATACGGATACATGTATTTGATGCTTATGTCAGTCTCAATGCATAGTTTTATGATATAGTTACCAAGACCGTAAACTAGATAACTGAGCCAGACGAGTTTCATGGGAATAAAACTCCTCTCTCGTCTCATGAAACTCCCTCGTTTAATGATTTTACCAAATTAGCAATTTTGCTGATGTAGCACCCTGTTTAATGTGTACGACACTCCTATGAAACATGGATTGAGACTGGGAGGCTGTGGTTCAATTGGAGACTCCTGTGAGAATAATTGATCCGATCAGATCAGAAGCCGAACTAGTGCCAGCAGAAGTTTTCAGTTAGTTCTCCGAAGAATCTTTGCCCCTTGGCCGTTATTCATAACTGAAAAATAAACACAATAAGAAGAATACAACATCTAGAACAAAATTCATAACATATCAGTTAATTATTTAATGGAAATAAAATTCAGTAAGACATATGTGGCATGTTTTTAATTAATTAAAATTTTCTAGGTGGCATCAGGTCAACATATATATCGAGAGCAAAGCAATCGTGCATGCATGACCCAAAAACTTGCTTGGTACCACCTCCATCCCAAAACAATGCACTTATAAATTATTTAGTAGAGATTAAGGTTACGCACAAAAGACTTTGGTGTCTCTCAATAAATGGAATGAACAGAGGTGGAAGGGTAGACGAGGGTAGAATGAGAAGATATTTGACATGGAAGTAACTGATGAAACAAGTGGTATCATAAATAGTATTAGAAATACTTATACTGGGAAACACGATTTGAATTTTAGAAATGTTTATATTTTGGATCGAAGAGAGTACGAGAGAAGAAGAATGCTGTCAAAATTATTCTTCATTTACTCATGGAAAACATATATGTGTAGATTTGCATCAAAAAGTTAATTTGTGCTATTAAATTAAAGTTCACCGCGGGTTTTGATAATAAATATATGACACATTAATAGAAATAAGTTCAAAACTGTATTTTGGAGAACATATATTATTTGATGTTGAACATGGCATGTTACGTTTGTGTGACCCGAGAGAATACTACTCCCCTCTGTTTCGTAATGTAAGATATTTGATTTTTTTGTTTGCAAGGTTTGACCATTTGTCTTATTCAAAAAATTATAGAAATATCATTTATTTTGCTTGTGACTTACTTTATTAATTATCGAAAGCTTTAAGCATAACTTGTCATTTTTATATTTATACTAAATTTTTAATAAGACGAATGGTCAAACGTTATAACCAAAAAAGTCAAACACCTTATATTATTACATTATGAAACATTGATAGTATATGTTATGTAAAGTACTAAAGTGATGTTTAATTAACATTCAACCTCATTGTTAATTTAAGCTAAAAAAGCTATATATCAACATCCGCTAGAGACATAAGCATGCAGTTAGCTTACATTTCAAGCAGACATTTGGCGACCGATGACTTAGCTAGGACAACTTTATTGTTATCTTTATTTATGTGGGAGCTCCTTTACTGTCATTCATAATGTGCAAACCCTCATATAATTACATTTTAGTGATCTAAGAAGCAAGATTCCTAGTAGGTGCAGTTAAGAAGCAAATCAAAATCGACTAATCTAAGAAACAAACAATAACATCTTGTTTCATCTTTCCATGATGATCTAGATCCATCAGCTAGTTTAATTAATTAATTAAGCAGTTGATTAGAAGGTTATATTTATATAGAGTTTCTTTCATAGCATTTTGTACACATAAAACATTCTTAATTAATTATAAATTAAAACTCTTACAAACAAAACTCTTAACTGTTTAATTTCATTATACGGAGTTATAAAAGTCTAGATTTATTCACAGCATGCCCCATCAATGTTTGTAAAGATTTTGTAACAAAAGCTTTGTACGTATAGCATTTTTCTTTCTGCATCTCTAAAACTAATAGTTCATTAATCTGTGACCTTAGCAAAGCCAATACAAATTAATCACTAGAGACATTATTAGCGCATAAATGAAAAGTCATCTTTGGCCTCACATGATTAAACACCACACAAAATAAAGTTCATCTTCTACCTTTAAAGATGTACACTTGATGACAGAGCCTTTTCTAATCATCATAGTGTAGCCTATTAACATTTAGCAAGGTTAACGTGTGAACATTCTTGGTTTGATTGTCAAAATGGCTCCCAATACTATTATCTATCGTGGTGAAAGAAACATATCTAAGCTGCTTTGTCTAAAGGAAATCTATGGAAGTGTCTAATGTATATCCTCTCCTTTTTTTTTCTCTTACCTTCCTTTTACTTTTCTGTGATCTTTGAACATAAGATGAGATGAATGCCGGTCGTTGAGCCCCTTTTTGCAGTTATTTTTGCAGTTTGTACAAAGTGATGTTCATATGATGAGCGATCTTGCCCGGTTTCTAGTTTATCCTCCGTCCCTAAATATTTAATGCCATTGAATTTTAATTAGTCAAATAATTTACATAATAATTATTTTTTATTATTTTATTTATTGCTAAATATATTTTTATGTATATATATATAGCTTTACATATTTTATAAAAAATTAAACAAGACGAATAGTCAAACGTGTATAAAAATATCAATGACGTCAAATATTTAGGGACAAAGGGAGTACGTGATTAATCAACGTAATTAAGATTGTGTCATGTTAATTCTTTCATACTACTGCACCATATAATTAGCCAATAATGGTATATATATATATACTCCTATATTTTAATTGTAGTGGATTGAGTCAGCTGTAATAATAATTAATTACTAGAGATATTTTAATTAGTCAGTTAATACCAAGGCGTGTGTAAATGGCCGGTTTGAACTCAGAGCAAGCTTGTCGGGTCACCGGTCAAGAGAGGGGCTGGTTAATTAGTAATCAGGTAGTTTTCTCCCTTCTAATTGCAGTTTTTACCTGGCTAATTAAGCTCATCATCGACCTGCCTGTGACTGAATGGGCGACACTTAGCTTTCATGTGTGCATCTATGTCGGCTTTGATTTTTGTGTCGCTCTTCGCAACTTTCACCCAAGTCCCAACCAATGGTCTCCATGGTTGAAAAAATATTTCCTTGCGAAAGTGACGATGCACTTGTTCTTTGACTCCAACATAAAACTTCCTCAATGTATACACACATATATAAGCTCACTTATATTGTAATTAATTAGGCACATATATGCATTTCTTTGTTTTTTTCCTCAATTCTACAATACTATGAACTACGTAATACATATATATATATAGTTAGTGTCATAAGTAGACTATGCAACTTAATTGATCTATAAGCGCGTCTGACTGGTTCACTTACGCCCTCTGTGTATATAGGTCTTAACAATGTGATTGTTTACCCATGGTAACACATAGACACTCAGTTAGTAAATAAAAAAAATGCTACAAATAACTAAGGAGTGTCTGTATTTGTAATGTGTTTTGTAAAAGAAATAACTGAATCCTCCCTCCAGAAAATCTAAACTAGGCTGCAGCCTAATGATAGTTCTAAAAGGAAATCCAATTGAAGGTGACCATAGTTTATTGGGCCGAAGAAAAAGAGGGCCAGCCTGAAATGCAGTCATGATCTATTGGGCTCCAAGGTTTCTTCATGGCCCAGTAAGTATGTGCATGGCAATTTGGCACTGTTTCCTCTTTTTAAAAAAAAAATCGCATGAAAAAAGAAAAGGTACACGTAAACAGCACACTTTGATGATGAAAAATTAATTAAGTTTCATGACAGATGCTAATCTACTGCTACTTTCAAATACTAGGAGGAGCAATAATTAATGTTTGGATTGGACAGATAAATCAATTTTGCACTTTTGGTTGTCAGTTGGTCTGTTGGTGCATGAACGCAAGCAGTAACTGAGAGCTGATGCGTCCTTCAGTCAATTAGAGTTAATTAATTAATTAACTCTTGTTGGCCATACTGAAAGAAACTAATTAGCCGAATAATTTCAGTTGTTTATAGCACGTGTATGTCAATATCCTACTGCCCTACTCACTTCACGTTTAATGTACAAATACACATCCGTACATGTTTTTCTAGCAATAAGTATGAACTTCATACATATCATACATATAGTTACATCATTTATACGAGATTTAAAGATGTCTATATTTTCATATATATATTTCGATGTCTATATTTTTCTGTTGCGTAAGAGCATAAACAAGTACAAAGTGTTTCTGCATCGTCTCTGTGACGCTTCACCATAGTGTCACCGTATATATATCACGCATGCCTTCCTAAGCATATTGTCGAAATCATTAATTACCACCAACAAAGTTCACATGTAATAGGATCTCAACCATGAGGATCAACACTACAGCCACATGCATTCAATTAATTTGCACTCCATCTATATCTATTTTTGTCAATAAAATTTCCATTTGTCAAATTAACTATTACTTGCTATGTATCTTGGACAGCTATGAATTGACCTGAACATGTCCAAATTTATTATTAGAAATAGCTAGTTTTAGTATTGACAGAGTAAATAATCATTCGCGCAGACAAAAAAAACCAGAAGAAACCAGTGACGGAGTCAACAAGATCATTAAGTCTAAACCAACGCTGTGAACACTTGATAATAACAACACCAGCGGCACAGCCTGAGATCGACTAGCAGCCCACAGCTAGTTTAATTTCCTTTGAAAGAATCCTCTTGAAAGCTAGAGAAATCCAAAATATTGTCTATAATTCTCAAACTTTTTCTTCCACTTGCAAGTCCTGTCGCAATTGACAAAGAGGGATCACTTTCAGGTTTCAGCCTAATCTTTTTCACTTCTGCTTATATCTATTAGCCAAAATTTGATTTTTTTTAATTTTAAATTTGAAGCAGATTTTAAGGTTTTTTATCAAAATTTATTTTTAGCTTTGGCTTTTAAATCGTTAAGATAAGAACATGTATATAAAAAATTATTTATAATTTATCTTTTATTTACAAATATATCATTCGGCTTCTTTACGAAGATCCAAACAATCACTCATTGGTAGTGATCTACAGTAGTAAATTAAATGGGAATTGGCCCGGCACCAAACAACGGCTCCATGGCAGTACAGTGTCTCAATCCCAACCGTCCGTGCTGCCTCTTTCGAGATCATATTATTGACTCCATCGAGATCGTACGGCTGTGATTGCTCCGGCAGTGACGCCTCGCCTGTTAACGCCTGCCCATAAGCCCGTATTTAATTCTCTAATCAAACAAAGCAAAATAGAAAAGGGTGTGTATGAATAATATAATATACAAGCTCTGAATTGAACCTTACAAGTACCATGTGATTATCTGATAACTGGCAAAAGAAAATTAGGAACATTAATATTTGGTAGTGGTGCTGTCATTGTTTCTAGAGACATTTTTATGTGACGTGTTGCACATTAGATTTATTCCAAGTGATCAGATTAAGAAGATGCAACTTGAGCTTAGGTCAAACTGTCTCATGAAGCCTCTTGAAATGTAAGAAATTCCGTTTTATCTTGTGAAAGCGAGTTAGAATTATGGTGTGTCGGAGCATGTTCAATGGTAGAGTACATTATAGGCTCTATCTTAATCCCGTCAGCAGAAAAAAAAAGCTCCTCATACCAAGAAGAGTCTTTCAAGCCGAATCTTCGTAATTACAGGCTAATTAATCCTCCATTCACATTTCATCTAATCAGCGCCTCTAATTAGAGTCAGCATATGTACAAAGCAGATTTTCTGGTTGTCTTCTCGTTTTATGTGCTAACAGTCGATGTTTTGCTAACTCCATGCAGGATAATCACTTTTCTCTCTCCTATCTCCTCTCTCTTCTACGTCAGCGAGCATGCAGCAATAGAGACGATAATGAGAGCTCTTTGTACGTGCCCTCAAATGACTGAATCAAGGCACAACGACCACGGGCCTCTACCCGGGCTCATGGGTCCTAAGTAATAGATCTGATAATTTTACGTAGGTGATAGTGCAGTTAAAATACGTAAAGTCTTAAGTTTGTCAAAGCTCAGAAAATTTCTAAATCGGTCACTAGATGTATCACTCTATGGGTCTATTTGGGGAGTTTTAGATTCTGAGAAACAACTATTCGGTAACCAGCTTCTGAGAATCTGGAAAAGCTCTGAAACCCAACTTCTGGCTTCTTTGTTCATTTTCTTACAGATTTTCATAAGTTATGGACCGTTTGGGACCGCTTTTGACAAAAACAGCTAGCTTTTGGCAAAACTATAGCCAAAAGAAGCTTCTCCAAATAAACCCTGTACACACAGATACACTGATGAATGTACAAAGACCGAAAGTTATACTTTCGTTATCATCGTAAAGATGTCGAATGAGAACCCGGCAAGGCTTAAAGAGTATACTAATATTTGCTTTTGCACAATTAATTTGCATGAGAAAAAAAATGGTAGCATCATAGAAACAACAAGATAAGGCGTGAGAGCTTGTGAATATAGTGGAGGCCGAGTCGGAATCACAGTCACCTCCACATCTTATCTTCCCATCAATCGAAAGGAGATGAGAAAGATAATTGGAAACAGAAATTAATGGAGCAGGAAAACGACCTCTGACCTCCATTCTTTATATATGCTACTAGCTGGCAAAGATTCAGCACTCACTACACACATATATAGTTATATATACTCAGCTTCTCAACTATAAACAACATTGAGTGCCCCACTAGACAGTAACAGCTAGCTATAGAGCTTAATTAGTAATTAACAACAGCAATTAGCCTATTGGATATTCCTTAATTTCAAGAGAGAGATGTGTACACTCCCCATGTTTTTTTTTAATTATGCGCACACTTCAATTTGTAACAGAGAAGAGAAGGCTTGAGATAACCATGGACACAAAAAAATCCGACTGATATTGCCTGTGCATAATTACATATAAAATCTATAATTTAAAACTAACCAGTGATTAGAAATGAACCAAGAATTGCAAAAGGACATGTAGTCTATTAATTACAAAGGTCTTAGCAGCACTTGAGTTATTGTGTTCGACTCCTTGTTACAGCGAATTAATATTCCAGGATTCTAACGGCTTCGTGCTTTCGGTGGTAGGCGATGTACCCCTCGACAACGAGGCAAGAAAACAAATTACGCTTGTCTTTTCGTTTCTTCTTATATTTTTAAGCCGAAATTTAAATTTTCAATCTTAAATTTAGGTTTGACTTTAGATGTTTTTTATCATAGTTTATTTTTAGTTGTTGCTTTTAATCATAAAGAACGCGTATATAAAAAATTATTCATAATTATTTATCATTTGCAAATATATCTTTAAAAAGCTAAACGATCACACCCTTACTCTTAGAGGGGTAATTAAGCAAGGAATAATTCCATGTAATTTATTTGTGCAAGACAATTCATGGCAATCTATTTCCTCCGGGTTTTTAATTTAATATCGTTGTCATTTGAATATAGTTTTGATCATTCATCTTATTTAAAATTATTTAATTATTAATTATTGTATTGTAATTTTATGTGTTACTGAAAGAACTTTAAAATAACTTACAACTTTATATATTTATATAGGAAATTAAATAAGACGATGGTTATATATATATTATATATAATATATAATATATTGCCAAATAAAAAAACAAAGCAAGGAGGAGCACCGAGGCATAGCCAACCGTGCCAACTAAGAGAACAAGCTACCATGACCTAGTCGATCGAAGCGAGTTTGTTCCACCCACTCAAGTCTAATGGTTAGGCAAGCACACTATGCTTTATTTTATTTTGAGAAATCAATAGTAAACTGATCTTCTTGAACCTAAACACAATTATTTATGGACATTACAATCTTAGTGCCATAAGTGCATATGTATGTCACATATGGTGCGTTGCACCTACTCAAGGATCTATTTTCTGTTTCCAGTGTAATCTAAACTATTTTCATATAAAAACCCTATAAAATCCTACATGTCTAGCTATAGATTGACATATTCAATGCCTAAAAAAAACCGCGAAAAATGCTTATTTCTTTCGTGTCAAAATAAAAGCAACTCATTTCTTTTGTATATGAAATGCTGAAGAATATAAAATAAAAGATGTGCTTGTTTAAGAAAAGAGTCATTTTTAGACCGAAACAAAAGAAATAAGAAGTGATATAAATTTTGGCAAAGAGTTGGCCTTTTTTTTCTATTCCTCGATGTGTTTGTCTCCACAGTCCACACTGTTCATCTCCTCTCGCTGCGATCCCCAAATCCCGAACTGAATCCGCCCCAATCCATGGACTGGATGGCTCCTCCCAAGCCCACCTCCCCTCCCCTCCTCTGGGACTGGGCCGACGCCGCCGTGCCGGGCTCCTCCGGCGAGGCGGCGGCAGCGGCGGCTGCTCCGGGGAGGCGACGGAAGGAGAAACGGGCAAGGGCGGAGGAAGTCGGCGGTGGCGGAGGAGGAGGAGGAGGAGGAGAGAAGGTGAGGTGCCAGGTGGAGGGGTGCGGGCTGGAGCTCGTCGGCGTCAAGGATTACCACCGGAAGCACCGCGTGTGCGTCGCCCACAGCAAGTTCCCCCGCGTCATCGTCGCCGGCCAGGAGCGCCGCTTCTGCCAGCAGTGCAGCCGGTGAGTCTCCTAGCTCTGGTTCCTTCTGCTTGCTCGCCGGAGCTTTCTTCTCCCCCTTTTCTCTGTCACCTGTCCGCAAAGGTCGCGCCTTTGCGCCTCTCTCTTTTATCGGAAAAAATCCCTGGAAGCCTCAGTTGCTTATCTGCAAAAAGAAAAAAAATTCCTCCTCCTCGTTTCTTCGAACAGGACGCATCTGCAGGTCAATTACAATCGAGTGATTCGGTAATCGCGCGATTGGCTGTCGATTAGTTTGTGCAATGCAAAGCTTGCGCTTTTACGTGGCTGTACAAGGCTCCCGCGTGGGTGGTGATTTCCTGCCCTCCGTACGGGGTTGCTTTGGGTTTCCACATATGGGAAGCTGAGATGCTTCCTTTCCACTATTAGTACTGTGTTGTCCAAGTGGTGCATCTGCAATTGTTGTTTCCAGTTTTAGTATGGTACTTGACTACTTGTCCTGTGCCTTCATATTTGGGATTGGGTTGCTGTGCTTGCTGTGCTTTGAGCCTGTTACTACTGTGTTGTAAATTGTAATTACTGTGTGTGGAGTAGAATCATCTTGTATGTGGTATATAAGTATATATGTACTGTTGTTTTGTGTGTATGGGATTTACCTGTAGCCTGCAAGTAGTAGTTCCTGCAACAGTGTACTAATTTGGTTTTGGTGAATGTTTGGGATCTGGTGATGTCAAGGTTCCATGCGCTCTCCGAGTTTGATCAGAAGAAGAGGAGCTGCAGGAGGCGTCTGTATGACCACAACGCTCGCCGTCGGAAGCCCCAGACTGACGCATTCTCCTTTGCAGCGGCGAGGGTGCCGTTGTCACTATTGTTCGGTAATTTGCTCGTACCCTGTATGGATTTGCAAGAGAAGCTACTGTTCATTATTTGGCTCTGTATTGATGTGTGCGAAAAATGGCATTACTAGTGATCAGCTTTTAAGATCGTTATCTGTTTCCTTCTTGGCAACCTACACCTACCTTATCCTAAAATACTTACATGTTCTTACTTCTGAGCTTACTATCCTTTTGTGCCTGGTTTTAAGTTTTTTATCCCCTGATTAAATTGAACAAAAGAATTAGCACAGCTTCTGATCTTATCTGGATTACTCATAAAGAAACTATATTTTTATCATACTTTGTATCAAGTTTTTATACTTTTACCTTGTTTTCCCCCTTCAAGTAAACTTTACCTTTGCACCAAAATTGAAATCACACTGCAGATGATAGCCGAGAAATAAGTTTTGTCTGGAACAAAGATCTACTCAGCCAAGTAAAGCCTTTCGCTGTTTCTCCATGGGAAAGTTCATCTGAAGTTGGGACAACTGATGGACATATTTATTTGGATAAATCTCACCTATCCAAATCTCTCCCAACATTTAACACCAACATATATGAACTTTTACGAATGAAAGGTATAATTTTCCAAAGATTTAAGTTTTCATGAAAATATTATCAATTGAGACTATGCAATCTTCTCTCTTTCATAGTTCAGCACATTGCATAGATATTTGAAGAACTTCAACATTATACATTGTATCAAATGCCAAATTCTGATTCTGTTCTTTTGTTGTTAAAAAGTGGAACATTTATGCATATCCAATTATCCATAGATTTAGCTCATCTCCATCAGAACTAATTATAGGAATGCAAGACTCTTTTTTTTCTGGAGTGTGCATACCCAGGAAAGATAGGCCCATAAGATTCTATATTTGGTATAAATGCTATATGTGGGTGGGTGTTTGGTTGGAGTGATTGGAGCTTTAGATGAATATTGACAGATGCTGATCCACGTTGGTTGCAAGAATTTAATTTAAACAGTAAACAACCGTTTGAACTATAAAGTAGTGGTCTTTGTGGTCATCGGGCAGAGAGCTACTTCTCCAGTCAGCAGTACAAGTGCAAGGATACAACAAAGAATGACCTTGGGCATTCTTTTGGCTCCTTTGCTCTCATTTACCCTATTAATTATGTTAGATACTCTTGATGACAGTTAATTCCTGCTGCTCGATGTGCTTGGAAATGGAACATGCACCAAAAATTGATTAGCAACGCAACAAGTATTTGTATTAGGCTTTGGTGCCAGTGTTGCATTATTAATGTGCAGTTAGTTATTGCATTTGGTTTGAGATTGTATGTAACAGCAGCAACTATTTCCATGTGGTAGTATTCGAATACAGGGATTAAACAGGGGGCATTATTGTACCCAAAACCATAACCTGATGCTATGTGAATGTGCATACTAGTCTAAAACTACTTGTATTGCTAGGGAGTATTATATTATGCTATGTCTTTTACTTTTTTTTTTACATAATGGGAATGCTATCTTTCTTTAGGGCATGCTATAATATGCAGAAGTCAGCTCACTTCTGTGTTCTTTTGTTAGATGAAGATAAAAGATTATCTAATTTTTGTGATAGCTATTTCATGGTATAAACAATGGAATTAACTACTACAAAGTTAAAAATCTACTTTAGAAATATAAGATGATCAACTTCTATATAGAAACTTTTTGAAAAAAAATATACCGGTTAGCGGTTTGGAAAGCATGCGTGCAAAAGCTGAGAAATAATCAACCCTAAAGAACGCAGAAGTCCTTAACTTTTCCTTAGAATGCCTGTTTCCTAGTTCTCTGGCTCTCTGCATATGGGAGAAATAGTTACCAAGCTAAAAGTCTACTTACCAGACATACTGTAAAAGTTTCTTGGGTAACCTGCTCATTTATGCTAAATTTCAAATATATATTTCAAATGAATATGGACCACTCAGTCCATTTCCATTCCAGACATCTCTACACTTAGATGTTCTTCAGTTCAGTGTCCAGATTCTGATGGGAGAATCACATTTGCTCCATTTCGCAGGTCCGGACGCATCTATAACTGCTTCAAAATTCGATGGAGCGCCGGATCTTCAGCATGCTCTCTCTCTTCTGTCAGCTAGTTCTTCTGGATTACCTGATCCTGTACAGCAAGCATCTCGCCTCATCCAATTCACAGGCGGCAGCCAAAACAGCCGGGGGCTCCCTCCACTTCATGGAGGGAACTCTGGTTCAGCATCATGTGCCGATGTACAACCTACGGCACAGCCGGCTCATCTGGTCCGTTTTACCATGGGTGCCAGCAGCAATGCTTGTGAGTCCAATTTCTTCAGTTTGAACCAGATAAACTAAGGGCCTGGACCGTAAGATCTGTCGTCGATTTGCGCCAATATCCACCAAGTTGGCCTGAGCGGATTCAGGAATTGCTTCTATCAACTATCAGAATGCAAAGTGCCACTGGTAATGTTGTCGACATAAATATCAGTCTCATCTGAACTAAAATCGAACCAAACGATGGCCTGCTTGTGTTTGCGTTTCAATACAGTTGCAACCTGTGGTTGTCCCCTTTCTTCCCTATTATTTTATGCCAATGTACCTATGTTCAAACCGTGGTCTCTGTCATTTATACCTGTACAACCTAGTTCCAAAATGTCATGTATTTGAATCTGTTCTTGACGAATTTGGGACGTGATTTCAAACTGCTGTTTTTAGCAGCGGCATGTGGTTTCAATACAATGGTGGTATGCTTTGGCTCCATAACAATATTATTTTTCCAAGAAAAATAATTTTGTGAATGTGTGCAAGCAGAACAAATTTGGCATTGTGCAGGAAGAAAAGAACAGCTATTCCCAGTTTTTCTTAACTTGGCCTCAATTAAATTACATTTGTTCTACAGAACGTGCATCCGTATACCATCTTCCGTTGATCGATATCATCAAAGAACTATTAGACCGTACTATCTCCATACCGAAATAAGATCATTTTTTAGTTTTTTATACAATGTTTTGACTCTTTATTTTATTAAAATTTTTTACGATTAATATTTTTATTTTTACTAGATAAAACATGAATAGTACTTTATGCGTGACTATTTTTTTTAAGTTTTTATATAATTTTTTTAAATAAGATGAATGGTTAAACGTTAGACACAGAAAAAAAAATAAAGTTAAAATAAAGTTACTATGAGACAGGTAGTATTATTCAACGTACATAAAACAACCTTGTCTCCTCGAAGCAAACGAATCAAACAGGGACGGCTCAGTTGGGGATGGATGCAGCAAGGATGTCACTATCACAGTTGTGTTGGTATAAATATGTTTGACTCGTACAATCTTGTGGCTGAAACATTGTGCCGTCTGTCAAAGACAGCAAGACAAGCCACTGCACAGCTAAACAATTGCTCAGATGATGAAAAAAAAAATCTTTATTACCTGTTTCTTGAAGAAAACTTCGTTGCTGTCATACACTGCACCACAAATATAGACCAAATTAATTTAACATCAAGACAAAGAAAGGGGTATTCAAAATCAAACTGGGAACACTTGGTTACAACAAGCATATGTTATTAACATAGGAAAGCTCCATTAGATCTTGTTAACATACAAGGCAACATCTATATTCCAGAAGAGATTACTTGAGCTGTGCAACTCACACAAAGATAGAATCGAACAACACAGAAGCTCAAAGCCTAGGAACTTCTGCTGGCACACAGACCCTATCAGCTGGTACTAATGAATACATGGAGATTGCCTCTCTTTTCTTCATCCTCCCTTGCTTCCTCCCCCTGATCCATGTTGCAATCATCTACATTGCTTTAGTTTCAGTCCGTTGTCATGGGCTCAGAGATGCAACAGCGGAAGCGTGCTTTACGGACATTGCTCAGAACCTCCATCTCTGCACTCTCAAGCATACAAACGATATCAGTAAAGGCGGGGCGAACTTCAGGGTTCGCGTCCCAACAGAGAGTCATGATGTGGCTTAGAGCAGGCAGGCAGTCCTGCGGGATCACTGGCCGAGCACCCTTGTTTACAACAGCGAAAGCTGCCTGAACAGCCGTCATGTTTGTGAATGGGAGCATGCCAGTTATAAGCTCCCACAAGACAATCCCAAAGCTATATACATCAACTTTATGATCATAAGGCCTGTGCTGGATCATTTCCCTGAAACAAATAAGGCCAACCATTAGCTCATCAACAAAATGGGTAGACTATATTGATACTTTGTTTAGAAAATCAAGATTGCGCGCGCAACTTGCTACTAGTGTGTCAACAGCAAGACAAACAGTTACCTCTTAATTTTTGCACATGACAAAAGAAATTATCAAACAAAAAGGAAAAGTGTTAATGTTATTTTCTGTGAATGGTAAGTGACTATAACATATTCAACAGTGCATCAGTATGAACTAAATGTGGGCCACACTAGACCTACTTCATTAATGTTGTAATAAGGTTAGTCAATCCACTATGCCATGTGTAAAACCTGGAATAATTCAGTTGATTTGGGATGGCACAAAAACGACAAATCTGGATGGAACTGCACAGATAAGTCTATACAAAATTCAACTAGCCCAGAAAATTGCAGAAGTTGGTGTGTATAGTTGGGTGTCCAGGTATACTTCTAAAATAAAGCAATCCTAAACATCTTACGTTAGAAGTGAAACTATTCGCAGTAAGTCAGCAACAGATTGCTGGCTGGCAAACAGACACCATTCTATATTGGAGGCCATGCTATACATGCGTTGGCATATACAAATAACACAGGAAAAAAAATCAAACAGGGGAATATATAACTTACGGTGCCATCCAGCGATAGGTTCCTGTCTCTGGTGTCATACCCTCAGTTTTCACTTCAATGCGAGCCACTCCAAAGTCAGCAATCTTAATGGACTTATCAGCGGCAATTAATAAGTTATCTGACTTTAGATCCCTGTGGATAAATCCCAAAGCATGCACATAGGCCATCCCCCTGGCTATATCCAATGCCTGTTTTACAGCCAACCTCAAAGGCACTGACTTGTTCTGCCTTCTGGCCAGAAACTGCCGGACTGAGCCACCTTTAGCATACTCAGTAATGATGCACCACACAATCGACTTCCTACATGCACCAATAAACCTCACAATGTTTGGGTGCCTCAGTCTAGACAACATCATAACCTCTTGCACAAATTGTTGTTCCAACGCTTGTGCTCTCTCTGGATCATTCTCAGGCTTCTCCAGTAGCTTAATGGCAACATCCTCTCCATTGTATGTTCCCCGGTATAGCTTCCCAAAGGCTCCTTGAGCAAAAGGAACCCCCATGTCCAACCTCCCTAGATCAATGGCCCATTCCTCATAATTACTTAGTATCTCAGTCGGATGGCTTGGATCCATCAAAACACGAGCTAACGCATCCTCATTTAGCGTGTGTGCAGCCACACGGTTGGGGCGGAAGACACTGTTGCCAACTGAATAGCTTGCAGTTGGGGCATCGCGGAGGCCTGGGTGCTTAAGTATAACCGTGCGGGACTCATTCGATCCCACGCTGCTGTTGTCCACCGACATGGCAACAGAACCCCCAACGTAAGCCATGTTGAATCCGTCGGCACTGTCAACAGACATCTGGGAGCCCTCCACAAACTTATGGTAAGATGGCATGTTGTATAGGCCATTGATCTCGTTATCTTGCATCCCCTTGCCACCGCCACCGCCACCGCCTATCATATCATGGAATCTCGGCTGCCCGTTCATGTCGAAACAATCCAAATCCAACGCGAATATTACTTGACCTGGGGCAGGCTGTTCATCCTTGTACAACAAATGCCCTAGTTTTCGCTCCCGCTAGCTGCAAAACAAGCTGGAATTAATGGACAACGACACAAAAATGCAATTCTATCATACAATCATACCAACTAACAATACCTAGGTTTGCACCACCTTTCTACCCAAAACACCACGAGAAACAATCCCAAAAATGTTCGACACAAACAGACAACAAATTCCCACTAAAAACCATACCTTTCTCAACCCCACGCAACATCTACAAGCCTTCCACCCACAAGCGCGAAACTTTATCCAAACCCCTCCCCAACCCGATCGCCCCCCTCCCCTCCCCCAAATTCCCGCAACCACACACCAAAACCCATCAAATTCCGGCGCCCAATCCAACACCCCACCTCCCAATCGCCCGAAAACCTCTACAACCCCACCCCCCCTCTTCCCGATTCGCTCCCGAATCACCTCACGCGCAAGAAGCTCACCTCGGCAACAAGAAGCAGCAGCAGCAGCAGCTGATCAAACCACCGCGCAAACCAACCCCGCCCGCAGCAGCAGAGCGCCCGCCGGAACCCTAGCCAGCGGGAGGAGGCGGGCAGCGGCTCCGGATGGATTGGTCGCGCCTGCGCGTGGGTGGGCTTCTCGGCGTCGCTGCTTTGCTTTGCTTTGCTTCGCTTCGCTTTTTTGCTTTTTCTTTTTTTTTTTTTCTGAAGGGCGGAGCAGCAGAGACGACGACTCGACTCCAGTGGGAGAAAAGCGAGAGGAACAAGTCGTTAGTGTCATTTTCTTTGGCGTTTTCCCGTTTTGCCCCCTCGCTTTTGGGCTTTTTGCAGTTTTTGTCCTTGCTGTCGTTTTCACGGCAGCTATAGCGAAATGGATTTTATTTTTAAAAAGAAAAATCAGATTTTTTTTCTTGTTTATGTTTAGATTATTGGTTCGATTATACTGCATGCGTGTAGATAAAGGAATAAATTTTGAGTGAGGGTGATGAGAACTTGAGATTGTGGCGAGGGAGGTGAAGTTAATGCAACTGTCCAGAACAATAAGTTGTGGTTGTTTTAGCAGTTATTATAATACAATAATGCAAGCTTTAGTAATATGTTTTTTAATAGAAAATTAAGCTTTAATAATATGATAAATCTATATTATAACATAGTAGATTGATTGATATAATTGTATCTAAAATTAGATGATAAGAGTTATATATAAAATGTAAACATAAAAAAAATATAAGTTAAGACTTGTATATAAAATGTAGATATAATTATACGTGCAACGATATCTCTCAAATAACTTTAAAGTTGTATATTAAATCTAACTTTCCATGCAATGCATGTGGCAATCCCTAGATAAATTACTTCGTACTCTTTCTGTTCTAAAATATAAATATTTCTAGATTTTTTAACATATATTAAGGTTTGAAAAAAATTATAATGTTATGTAAGAGGGTGAAAGTAAAGGTGGAATAAAATAAGAAAAAAGATTAAATAGAAAGTGATCGATAGGATAAATATGCTGTGAACGTGAATGATAAAAAAAAATCTTATATTACGAGGAAAGATTAAACTCTAACAAGGTGAAAGTTTGCGGTGAAGGTTGTACTTAAATAGTAATGCGGCCAGAAAAAATTCATTTTTTTCTCCCCTTCTCCTAGCTTCCAGTGAGCGGAGGTGTCAGTGCGAGCCAGCCACCGCACCGAAGCTGGCGGCCATGGATCCGGACGCGGCGGAGTGGCCGTGCATCATCCAGGCGCTCCCGGCGCTGCCGCCGTCGCCGTCGTCATCGGGAGCCCTGAGGCTCCCGACCATGGTGCAGGCCCTCCCGGCCGCCACGGAGCCGCCGCTCGCCGCCGCCTCCGCCTCCAGGTCGAGGGCACGCCGGTCCGAGCCGCCCAGCCCGCGCCGCACCCGCTCCGGCGGCGCGCCGGAGTGGACCCCGGCCGAGACGCTCGCGCTCGTCGCGGAGGTCGCGGCGGTCGACGACGGGTGGTCCCGCTCCGTCTCTGCCTTCCAGAAGTGGGCCATTGTCGCGGAGAACCTCGCCTACTCCCCCGCGTCGCGGGGGAAGGCGAGGGGGAGGGGGAGGGCGGCCAGCGAGTGCAGGCGCCGGTGGGAGATGCTCGCCGCGGAGTACGGGGCGGTGCGGCGGTGGGAGGTGCGGGGCGGGGGTGGGTACTGGGGGATGAGCGCCACCGCGAGGAGGAAGGCCGGGCTACCTGCGGACTTCGACGCCGAGGTCTACGGCGCCATGGAGGCGCTCACCCTCGTCGAGGAGGCGCTTCTCGCCGATACCGCCATCGCCGCCGCCGGAGAAGAGGTGCAGGGCTTGGTCGGTGCCGTTGGCAGCGGCAGTGGTGCCGATGAGATTGGTCAAAAGAGCGCCGGTGAGGCTGGGGAAGCAAACGAAGGTGATGCTGTGAAACAGGATGAGGATGACGATGGCGGCGAGGAGGAGGAGGAGGAGGAGGAGGATGGCAATGAAATGGTGGAGGAGGAAGACGATGACAATGACAATGACAATGACAACGAAGGCACACAAGTAGATGGGGGAAATGCCACTGCTTCTGATGGTGGTTTGGGTATGTTTCTTCTCTCCTTTAGCATTTCATGTTCATATGCCTGGATATTCCGGTATGGTAGCCATGTGCTCTGAATCCGATCATGATACATCGTTGATGCTTGATGGTGAAGTAGTAAATCTCTCTGTTAGATAGCTGTTTTATTTGAGTCTGCAAATCCGCAATGCAATCACGGGGCGTCGCAAGGATGAAGGATAGAACGTAAAAGCAATTCAGAAATAAGGGGATATGATATGGTTGTACCTAAATGTGGATTAACTTGTATTCGCGTGGATTCTCTGTATAATTTGGCCAATGGAAATTTTGCAGCTGAATGTGGTTTAGTTCTCTTAATGTAGGATTGAGAACAGTGTGGTTTGTTAGGCTAAAAATTTGTACTGTTTCAGTATATATATTTTTTTTCACACTAGTCTTATTAGAATAGCTTTCTTATTTGTTTCGCAAAAAAGAAATATTTTTTTTTCATGTCCACTATGATAGTATGATTGTTTTTCCTTGGGCTTGGTTGAGACTAACAGACTACGCATCCTGGATGATGATGATATGGTATAGTTATAATCTTCAGGAAATCTTTGTTTGCACAATCAGGGTTCACCTTACCACCAGGTACAAGGTTACCATAGCCCAGTGGTAAGCGTGGTTACCACGGTAACCAAGGCAAACCATGAAAAATCATACTTAAGTTACCAAAAAGATAAATTAATGTTTAGATTTGTTTGAATTTGGTGGGGTTACCACACGGCGGTAACCAGCTGTAAGGTGAACGCTGTCCACAATATGATTTATAGAGCTATCCAGCACTTCCTGTGTCGTCAGGTCATAATTTTTATGTACCGGTATGTTGTTTCAATTTAATGACACACTCGAGCTGTTCTTAAGTCTTACCTGAACATGGTTTGCTTTTCTAAAATAAATGGTGCATTATTTGTGAAAATGTGGTAAACCTTTATTTGGTGATTAGTTTCAGCTTCTGAAGTTGTGTGAATCCCTTAATTAGTTTCAGCTTCTAAAGCTTGTGTGAGGCCCTTTTGATACAGTATGTGAAATTGAAAGTTCTAATATGAAGGAGGAAGTATTATTTCATATTCAAATTGCTATACAATGCACAGTGCAGTGAAGGTCAAAAATCAAATTCTCACATAATATACGAGTTTTACTGCCCAAGCTTAAATGGTACTCCGTAGTACATATTGGTACCTTTCTAAGGATGATAAAAGATCCATAATAAATTGGTTTCACCAATAAATTTGGCTTTGGTGCTATGTTTGCCTTGTTTACAAAACAGCATCGGTGTTAGTTTGATCTAAGTCCTGCTTTTATCTTCATTGAATGTAGAAAGCTTCATCCAGGAACCAGGATGATAGTACTATGCTTAGCTACATGTGTAATATTTCATACTATCTTCTGCTATCAGCTTACAATCTGTTTTTGTTCTCATCAAGCCACCTGACATCTTTCACTGATACCTTTTTTTATGTTATGCACTTCTAGAAGTAAGTGAAACAGAAGAAAACAATGAGTTGAACAAAAGCCAAATTGATGGATGTCAACTGGCCAACAAGTTACAAGAGAACGCGCAGCATATCCATATGCTACTCAAAGAGGAGGCAGGCGAAGGCCAGAACCACAATATTGCTATCTCATCTGATGCTATGGAGACCACTCGCCAAAAAGCCGATGAGCTTATCAAATCGCTGGGTGGGCTTGTGAGCTACCTGAACCAGTTCACTGATCTGATCAAGGAGAATGGATTCGAGAATGTAGTCGGTATGAGCTGATCTATGATGAACTAAATCTCTAGTAGGATGTAGGTTCCCTTTGGAGGGTTAAATCAGTCTGCCAGAAATTCGCCATGTTCTACCTTCCCCATCGTTGTAAATATGAGTGCACTGTAAGATGCTTCTAACGAAATTCTGTAGGTTTGTGGCAAATAATTAAGTGTCTGCCTAGGTTTTCTGTCAATCAGTTCCTACAGTAGTTGGATTTAACCAAGCCCAACAACACGCACAGATCTTCAAGCATATATAATGGCCTAATTTTTTTTATTGATGGATCCAAAATTTTCAAGCATTTGAGAATAGCAAAACTTAATAACAAAATACGCTGATTATTCCGTATGCTTTATATTATAAGATATTTTCAGCCTTACCATTTTGTTTATGTTTTTTTTTCTTATAAGCTAAATTTTGAATTTTTAATCTTAAATTTAGAATATATTTTGAGGTTTTTACGTAAACATAGTGATATTTTCAACATTAAACAAATACACTCTCTCAATATATGTAATCTTGTGTTCAATAGAACAAAAAGTACCAAAACATCTCGTTTCAAGTAACAAACATGATGTGCTTGAGCTGAGTGCTGTACAGAAAACCAAGATTGCAACTATTCTTAGCCCTCCACGACGCACCTTTTCTCCCCTCCACCTCCTCCCTTCCTCCCTTTCTTTAGCCATGCACATGCATAACGCATAGCCCCTTCTCCCCGCCGCCGCCGCCACCGCCTCGCCGTCGCCCACGACTCCGGCCGGCGTGCGTCGTCCCCCCGGGCCTCATGGCGCGGCCTCGGCAGCCTGGCCTCGCCGTCGCCGTCGCCGTCGCCTGGTGCCTCTGCGGTGCCGACGGGGCCGCGGGGCGCACCGAGGCCGACGTGCTCACCGCGTTCCGCGACACGCTGCGCGGGCCGGACGGCGCGCCGCCGGCGCCGCTGCGGGCGTGGGGCACGCCGGGCCCGTGCCTGGGCAACGTCTCGCAGTGGTACGGCGTGTCGTGCCACGGCAACGGCAGCGTGCAGGGCCTGCAGCTGGAGCGCCTGGGGCTCTCCGGCGCGCCGCCGGACCTGGGCGGGCTCGCCGCGCTCCCGGGCCTCCGCGTGCTCAGCCTCTCCAACAACGCGCTCGCCGGCGCGTTCCCCAACGTGTCGGCGCTGGCCGTGCTCAAGATGCTGTACCTGTCGCGGAACCGGCTCTCCGGCGTCATCCCCGACGGCACGTTCGGCCCCATGCGCGGCCTCCGCAAGCTGCACCTCGCCGCCAATGACTTCTCCGGCCCGATCCCGGGCTCCATCACCTCGCCGCGGCTGCTCGAGCTCTCGCTCGCGCACAACCGCTTCGATGGCCCGCTGCCGGACTTCTCCCAGCCGGAGCTCAGGTTCGTCGACGTCTCCGGCAACAACCTCTCCGGCCCCATCCCTGAAGGCCTCAGCCGCTTCAACGCCAGCATGTTCTCCGGTAGGCAAATTCACGGCGTCTTCCTCCTCGCCGGCCATCGATTCGTGTCGACGTGTTCTTGATCTTGGATTGATCGGCCGCAGGTAACGAGCACCTCTGCGGGAAGCCGCTCGACGTCGCGTGCGACACCTTCGCCTCGCCGTCCGGCATGTCGACGTTCATGACCATCGCCGTAGTACTCATCATCGTCGGCGTGATCCTCGCCGCGGCGGGGATCGCGACGGGGGTCGTCGGCCGCAGGAAGCGCCGGCGCCGGCGGCGACACGCGGCGACGGGCGACCAGACGCCCTCTAATCCGAAGCTCCACACCGCGCCGGCCGTGAGCATCAACCAGGGAGCCGCTACCACCAGCGCCGCCGCCGGCTCCGTGGCCGCGGCCGGCGGCGCCGCCGCCGGCGGAGCGGCGGCGAAGCGCGCGTCGCGGCGCGACGAGCACGGGCGGCTGGTGTTCATCCAGGAGAGCCGCGTGCGGTTCGAGATCGAGGACCTCCTCCGCGCGTCGGCGGAGGTGCTCGGCAGCGGCAACTTCGGGTCGTCGTACAAGGCGACGCTCTGCGAGGGCCCCGCCGTGGTGGTGAAGCGGTTCAAGGAGATGAACGGCGTCGGCCGGGAGGACTTCTCGGAGCACATGCGCCGCCTCGGCCGCCTCACCCACCCCAACCTCCTCCCCGTCGTCGCCTACCTCTACAAGAAGGAGGAGAAGCTCCTCATCACCGACTACATGGACAACGGCAGCCTCGCCCAAGTCCTCCACGGTAGCCATCCCAACCCAACCAACCAGTCATGAATCTTGCATCATCATCTCGATCGCCATGGATTGGAAATGAATCAAATCGAGTTGTGCCGTGATGTGTAGGGAATCGGGGAGCGATGCTGGATTGGGGGAAGAGGCTGAGGATAATCAGAGGGACGGCGAGGGGGCTGGCTCACCTGTACGACGAGCTGCCGATGCTGACGGTGCCGCACGGGCACCTCAAGTCGTCGAACGTGCTGCTCGACGGCGGGTTCGAGGCGGTGCTGTCGGACTACGCGCTGGTGCCGGTGGTGACGGCGCAGCACGCGAGGCAGGTGATGGTGGCGTACAAGGCGCCGGAGTGCGTGGCGGCGCAGGGGAAGCCGTCGAAGAAGAGCGACGTGTGGAGCCTCGGGATCCTCATCCTCGAGGTGCTCACCGGCAAGTTCCCGGCCAACTACCTCCGGCAGCAGGGGCGGCAGGGCACCAGCACCACCGACCTCGCCGGGTGGGTCAGCTCGGTCGTCAGTGAGGAGCGCACCGGCGAGGTGTTCGACAAGGACATGGCCGCCGGGCCCAGCGGCAAGCACTCCGCCGCCGTCGAGGCCGACATGCTCAAGCTCCTCCACGTCGGCCTCGGCTGCTGCGAGGCCGACGTCGACCAGAGGTGGGACCTCAAGACGGCCCTCGCGCGCGTCGAGGAGATCAGGGATCCCGACCCCGCCGCCGCCGATCCCTCGCCGCCGGCGGCGGACTCCGGCGAGCCCCGGTCGTAACCTCGCAACACACACGCGTACGTAAACCCAAAGCAACTCCATGGATCGCCGCCTGGTCAACGGTCAGCGCTTTGCATGCACGCAGGCATGCGTGCCACGTGGCATGATACGGTGGGACCAATTGCATGGATGGAATTAATTGGTGGTTTGGTGAGCGATACAATGAACAAATTGAATTTGACCAAATTTGATGCATATGCATGGAAATTTTGAGCGTGTGTAAAATTGGATTTCGGCCTAATTGATTTAGCTTAATTTCGGAAGGTATATACGTGGTTAGCTATGTTGATTAGAGTGTAAGAGTGAGTAAATTGAGATTTTGGATTTTTTTTTCTTCTCTCTTTTTTTTCATACATATACATTTACATTGGTAATTAAATTGAATCTTGTTGCTAGCTCCTTAGTTGAAGCTCCTTGTATAAAATCTCGAAGTACAAATTCGCAGAATTTTCGCCAAAAGTTAATGTTTAGATTGTTCAAATGGAGTTTGCCAGTAATGAGTATTTGGGAGGGAAATGGTTGAGATGGGCCGAAATGCGGCCCAGCCCAATACCTTTTGCTCTAAAATCTGGATTTACATACAGTAGTGCATCTTGTGCCTCTCTTTTACTACATTTGAATATCTGATGGAGAATGGAGTCACCAACGGTTGCTCGATACTCCCTCCGTTTCATAATATAAGATGTTTTAACCCTGTCTAGATTCATATGAATGATAATAAATCTAGACATATATATATATAATATACATTCATCGATTGATGAATTTAGACAAGGCTAAAAAGTCTTACAATATAAAACAAATGTGGTAAAAAAGAGAAAAAATTATTTTTATTTTACCTTTGAATGGAACTAAGGGAAGATGATACACCCCGAATTTTAAGGTATGCTTGGAGATGGCCGTGCAAGGTCTGTTCATCGCTAATTTCTTTTGAAAGATATTTCTTTTGTATTGATGGGTCAGAAGTCCCCAAGGCTCTAACCACGTACTCAGCTTGTTCAAAATCTCCCCTTTTCGACCTGAGATCAAAAAACAAAGTCAAAATTCTACCGGCAGCCAGGCAAAATAGTCTCAAAAGGATTAGTAACATTATCCAAGGGTTTAAATTGTTTTATTTCCATAAATTTTTACATCAATTTATATGATCTCAATCCCTGAGAGAAATAAGTGACGAACTAACAACTTTTTTGGCATAAGAAATCAAATTAGACTGATTATAATCTAGAGTGCACAACCAATATTTGTTTCCTCCATTTCATATTATAACATGTTTTGGTCTTACATAGATTTATCCACAAATTAATATATATTTTTTATATATGTATTTAGATTTATTAGCATCCACGTGAATTCAAATATAACTAAAACATCTTATAACTAGAACGAAAGTAATACCTTTTAAACAAGAAGATGCTCTCATCTAGAAGCGGGAATCATCAGGACAGTACTCCAACACATCAGCATATAGAGTACTGTTCCTTGGGCATGAAAGTTTCCCTTTGAGTACCTCCAAAAAAAACTACTAATCTCATTTGACATACTAAGATTTAATAATTTTGTATAAAAATTATCCTCCAAGAGAATATCTATTTGATTTACCATACCATTTGAATGGCTAAACATGGCTCCTCAATTACCAAATCTAACAAGTCGTTATGCACTAGCGAGATTGCTATATGTAGGTCCATGTGGGTGGGACCCATGAGTCATCCTACTCCTTGCCAAATTTAGGTGTGGGGATTAAGAGTTATATTAGATTTGAAGTTGTCAAACCTAATAAATAGCTAAATTTAGATATGAGAAGTCAAAATTTAGCTATTTTCTTGGAGATGCTCTGACGAGCCAGTTTGGAAGAACTACACTCTGCTGCACTTCAAGCACTTTCTCCTGACTTGTCGTCCATTTCTGTTGCTGGACACGGCCGATAGATAGGCCGAGCAAACGAGGCCTGCCTCACCCAAGAAATTGTGTCTTCCATTATCAACATGGCAAAACAATTTACCACATCCTAATCAGCTGCCTGGAAGCTCTTCAGCTCTAGACCCAATCTTAATACAATCATACGCATTCTCTGCGTATTCCCGAAAAAAAAAGACCTAATCTTGGTCAATGTAAATTATTCCCGAAATCTTAATACAAAGATACGCAATTCTTATGTGTTCCTGAAAAAAAAATAGAATTTTTTTAGTGAAAAAGATCCAAAAAAAAGAGTCTTTTTGAACTTTTAAGAAGATTTAACATGATACGATTGCACTACATTTCTTGCATCACCCACAGATTTGGTCGGTTGGTGCTCCACTGAATTTCAGAGACTGAAACATTGGTGAGTGTACAGTGTACACACCACTGCACCCTAGTGTCTGAAGTCCCAATGGAGCTGCAGCCAGGTCCAGATGGCAGCAAAAAGAGTATTCAGACGGAATAAGACCCAGTTTGGATACACAGGGATTTTTTTATCTCTGTCCCATCAAATATTTGGATACTAATTAAAAATATTAAATATAGACTATTAATAAAACCCACCGCATACTCTGGACTATTTTGCGAAACGAATCTATTGAGCCTAATTAGTCCATGATTAGCGAATGTGATGCTACAGTAAACATTTGTTAATCATGACTTAATTAGGCTTAAAAAATTTGTCTAATGAAATAGTCTTTGTTTATGCAATTAGTTTGTTATCGGTATGTATTTAATACTTCTAATTAACATCCAAACATCCGATGTGATAAGAGACTTAATAAAATCTCTGCATCCAAACAGTCCCTAAGTTGTCTCAACAAAGTTGATCCGTTTGAGATAGCAAATATATTACTAGTACATTTTTTATGTCGCGTCAGAAAAAGATTGTGGCGAATAATTAAGTGCAAAATCGTTAGGAGTCGTCACTTTTATGATGGTGCATATATGCATACAACTGCACAAGCCATGCGTGTGAGAGGCATATTATTCGCCTGAATTTAGTAGCATCTGTCATTTCATTTTGAAAGGGTAGGCACACCTGCAGGTTGGGCTATGCTCGATGCAAGAAAAATCCTTTACTTTGGAGTCGAACTCTACAATTTTACCATATCATGTGCAGGCTTTTAATTGTTCGAGGACATATCATGCACAGACAGGTCAGGATTAGTCATAATAGTTTTAGGCTGCGTCCATTTTCTTTTTTCCTTTTAAGATGAAGATGATGATTTTCTAATTTTTTTTAGTTGTTTAGTGGTATAAACGAGAAATTGAATACTGTAAAGTTAAAAATCGACTTTACAGTTGTGAGATATTGAACTTAACTTTATATAAAATATGCACTCTTAAATAGTTTAAGAATTGTGCGGGTAAAAACCGAGGAAAAATCAAGGGATAAGCTGCGCGGGGGTACGCAGACAGCTTAGCATAGCAAAGTAGCAAGGACTGCATGATGCTAGAAATTCGTAGAATTTTTATATGGGAAAAATTGTATCACAGTCCTTTCCTAATTTATTACTCTCTCGGTTCTAAAATATAAACACTTTTTAATTATCATAAATAATCATATTTTGAAAGGGAGAGCACATGATAATGTCCTTGGGTCCAAACAAAGGTTTAGGCCTCATTCGGTTTGTAGGAATTTTATAGGATTTTTAAAGAAATACTGTTCATGCGATTTTTTCCTTTTCCTACCATTCGGATTGCAAAAACCAATCATAGGGAAATCATAGGAAAAATTCCTATGCTGTCAATTCCATGAGAAAATCATAGGAAAAAATCCATCCACTCCAAGCTCATGTTTTATTTTCTTTGCTTTTGATGTGTCTTTACTTTGTACATCCGAACAACATATCTTCTATATTACTGTATTTTCTAATCCTCTGTTTTTCACCTCAATTCCTTTTATATTCCTGCGATTTTCCTATCCTATATTTTTCCTATCTTGCAATCCAAATAGGGCCTTAGTATGTTCCTGAGCTTAGCTATCAATATCGATACTAAATATAAATAATTAGGTTTTTGAGGCTTGTGATAATTACTGCGGGATTGAGATAATTCTTAATGTTTAAATTCAATTTCTGCCTCAACTAGTTTATGCATGACTAGGCTAGTTTGTGATGAAACGTCTTTTTAATTTATTCTTTCTTCCTATCACACTTTATTACCACTAGTACATTATGATAAAATATCTTTTTATTCCTGCTTTATCACCACTAGTATAAGGTGATAAGAATATATTTTGGATGTGCTTATTGGCTCAGAGTGCCATTGATTTGTCTCCTCTATTATGGCCTGGTCGACCGCATCGTCTTAGCATCATAGCTAGGGCAAAAGTAGTGAGTGACATTGATCATTAAAGCGGTGATAATACATATATATATGTGTTTCTTTCTGGAATCATTTGCTTTGCACATTTGATAAGCTGCCAATTGGATGAAGCATATCATGCAGAGATGTAACATGCTAGCCTTTTGACTTTTCATCTTATTTAAATTTTTTAGTTTTTACAAAATATTTGAATTTTTTTAGTTTTTTGGTACAAAATATTTGACTTTTTTTAGTTTTTGGTACAAATATTTGACTTTTCGTCTTATTTAAATTTTTTTGCGATTAATATTTTTATTATTACTAGATGATAAAATATGAATAGTACTTCATGCGTGACTTTTTTTAAAAGATTTTGAACTAATTTTTCACATAAAACGAATGGTTAAACGTTAGGAATAGAAATTGAAAAAACAAGTTTTTATGGAACGGAGGTAGTAACTTGTAATATTCCTGATCCATTTAAACGCATCGATCATGTGTGCATAGAGATGTGCATGCATATATACATGTCGAACTGCTCCGGCTTGCTTAGTTATGTCGGATTACTTTATTTTAATTTGCAATTAACCAATTATTGCACCATGGGAGAAAACTACAAAGTCATATCTCAATTTCTGTTTTGAGATCTCAACGAATTAATGGTGTCCTATAGTTTGTATACTAGGTGAACCCTCACAGAAACCGGAGAATATTGTAGGTGATGGACAGTTGGTAGTCTCCAGCCCTTAGAGCGGATATAATAGTAGACTATAAGTCAGCTATAAGTATATTTTAAAAAGATAAGAGAGAAGGGAGAGAATAATGAGCTACTAATTTGTAACTAGCTACGGCACGGGCTTCAAGACGCAGTGTATGTATGACATGTGAGATCATGTATTAATGTTTATAGGTAACTATTGTATGAATTGACTATAGATGAATTGGAACCGGTAGTTGGCTATACTATTCAACTTGCTCGTACATTGTCAAGTTCATGAGACATAACAAAGGCAAAAAGTAAAGATGCGAGTGTTTGGGTGTTTCATATGATAATTTTAAAACAAAGATTTTTTACTTTATAGAAGATAATTTAGTTCTTTATGCCCTCCAACAACTATTAAAAAAATAAATAATCTTATAATCTCAGCTATCTCAAACAGTACATTTCCGTTACATAAAACCCACCCTGCCATAATGTGTCCCAGTTGAGATACAGGAGTACTGTTTCCCTCCTGCTTAACATTGTGATCTTTAGTCCTACATAACCTAACATACTAAGATCTTTCTTTTGGCAACTGATTAGGGTTTGGTGATTGTGCTTATTCGATCAATTACTCTGGTCATGATTTCTGTCGAGCCATGGTCGTTGGTTGTCTACAAATAGGCCAGCACATGTCGCATTTTCAGATCGGCCTCCTCAAGTACCTTTGGCTGATTGATGGTCAGCAGTGAAAGAAAGCCATTAAAGTTGGTGGTTCAGGTTCAGAGTGACCCATATCACAGGTCAGTTTTCTCAGCCATGGAGGTCTCAGCTCAGGTCAGGTATATTGGACATGCATGATAGTATGTATTGTGGATGAATTTATTAGGTGTCCCGGCCATGAGATGAGGATGATAGTGACAGATGATTGTGCTCAAAGTATGAGGAAAATTGGTTGCACACTGTATCACCAAACAATGGATGTTTCCTAATTGGACCTCCTTCGCAACGCTGGAATTTTATAGGATTTTTATAGAAAGAAGTTCGCTGGAATTTTATAGGATTGTCAGAGAAAAAAGTTCACTGTCTCTAGAATTCCAGTAAAATTTCTCGAAATGAAATAAGTTGTTGGAAATACACTGGTAGCAATGTGACTGCTTAAGAGTGGCATAATTAAACTGACATGATGTTCTTGACTGGATGATTTTGACAATTTTAAGTCTATGAATATTGACACTCAAAATTTATCAAATACCATGAGTTTTTTGGAACAAATGCATTCTAAGTTGTAATCAGGGTCCTTGGTGAAACATTTTAGTTGGACTGTCTATAAAATTGGGATCATAATTATTTTCTATGGTTTAGTCTTATTGGCACATACAATGATGATTACCACTTTAAACATTGGGTTCCGGTTATAATCAATAGCGTTGGGATTACTGGTACCCTTTTTTCCCTGCTTGATGACAACACTTGCAAGTGACATGCAAATGTGCGATAAACTTTTCTCCTCTATTCTTTTCATGACGATCGTGACACAGAAACAGAGAGAGCCGTCCACATTGGATCGATCACACCGAGATATGTTTTACTAATTTGCCAAGTGCTTTTAGAAAGTTCACGAGCCCTTTAGTTTTGTCTAAACAAAAAAGATATTCAGATAAAAGTTAAAAATGACATGCTTCAATACACTTTTTTTTAAAAAAAAATGAACTTGAGGAAACAAAAGTGTGTAAAATCATTAAAATTTCTCAAATTAAGGATGTGTGTGCATCTGAATAACAAGCAAGTTTATGCAGGTGACCACACGCATGAGCGTGTCAAATCTTCATCATATCATTCCAAGAGAAGCAAGCAAAGATAGCAGGGCCAACAATTCCACGAACATGCAACGAAACAAAAAATCAGCGAAACTGCCGAAAAGCAAGTTTGTATGTTAATTGCATATAGGTGTGCATGGACAATCTACCCTAACAAACATCCAAAATGCTCAACAGACAAGCTACATGATTCTTTCTTGTGCATCAATCACATTTTGATCACCAACACTCAACTACTACAAATCATATAATTAAATTGGTTTTTTTAAAAAAATCATAAAAGAAAGTATACTTACAAATCGTTTTGGTGGATTATACTCTGCCACACATAGACAACGATCAACCGATCGTATCTAAATCTGAACAAAATTTAAAAAATTTCAGACACTTAAGAAAAGGACAAGTACTTGATTCTCCCATACGATAAATAATTAATATTGGGGAATATTCTCCACTAAATATCATGAAATTAAACACCCAAATTAAATTAAACAAAGGAGCTCCCCACATGTGCAACACCACTGAATAATTTAGCCCTTAACAAACCCATTTTCCCCAGCTCCCACTCACCCATTTGCTCCTTTAAAATCTTGCCATTGCCACCACCTTCTCCCTCCCTTCTCTTTCTCTCCTCTCCCTCTCTTTCTCTCTCTAAACCTCACCATTGGTGCTCTTTTAATCAGTGAGAACAAGTGCAAAGTGGGGAGAGAAGAGGAGAGCAGAGATGAGGGAGTGAACTGAAGAACAACCACATAACTAAAGCATCTCTCTCTCTAGAACACAAGAACTGCACCAATTGAGTGCACACTAGCTAGCTGATCTGATCATCAACAGTGGATTCGGGCAAAGAATTTACCTGAGGTGAAAAGACGATGAGTTTTCTTGAGCAAGCAATGGAGAGGAAAGCGGCAGCGGCGGCGCCGGCGAGGCTCGGCTCCATCACCAAGCTGACGGCGGCATCGTCGTCCTTCGCCAACCTCCTCTCCACCTTCCTCGGGCCGGCCGGCTCCTCCGAGCCGAGGCCGAGGCGCAGCTTCGACGAAGGCGCCGGCGGCGTCGGGCTCGGCATCGTCGCGGCCATGAGCCACGTCTGCCTAACCGAGGCCGAGCCGATCGCCATCGGCGCGGCGGCGCGCCGCCGCGCGAGGGAGGCCGAGCTCTCCGAGAGCTACACTTGCGTCATCACGCACGTCGCCGGCGTCGACGGAGCCGGCGGCAGCGTGAGGAAGCGGGTGTACTTTGGGTTTGGCGACGGCGGCGGCAGCGGCTGGCTCATGGAAGCCGACGAGGCGGCGCCGGCGCCGGCGGCTGACTTCTTGAGCAGGTGCTGCCTGTGTGACAAGAGGCTTGATGGCCTCGACATCTACATGTACAGGTAAATAAAATTTCATGCATCACAAAAAGAATTAAATTTTTGATGAAAGTATATATTTTATATTGTACTCCTACTTATTTGGCGCCAAGGATCTATTCAGTATTTGCTCAATATTTTGAGTTTATAACATTCATTAGAACTTTAATTTTCTTTTTTTGACTGTCAAGCACAGCACCTTGCTCATATAGAACCTGCCATTAACCTTGCATAGGTGAAAAAAAAAACTCGAAAATAGTTAAGTTTATATTCTTTCCAGAAAGCGGTTGGAAATGTAATGTCAAATATCATACGTGAGTCATTTTCCCTTTTTTATTTTTACCTAATCTTTTTATCTGTAGCTTTTTGGTTGAGAAGGATGATATGGTTTTCTCTTCCTGGAAGATTATTATCTAGTTCGTAGCTTTTTAGTTTTAGTGAAGTTGCTTTGTTTATGGAACACAGCTAACTTTCAATACATGTAAAAAAGTGTATACACGATTAATATGCCAAGTCAATCACAAAGAGCTAACGGGATACTCCTATATACCAGATCAATCGACAATGTTATAACCTGGATCCATAATAAGTTCATAACTAGTGGTGCTTATGCCTTCCATTTTATATTATTAGCATGATAATCTCTAGCCTGGAGAGTGAAAGTGAAGACCTTTCTCTAGTGATTCCACAATAAATACTGTATATATAATGTAATAACAGATCCTATTCTGGCTCAGCTCAACGATTTCCCCTTTTTAACTCGATTCAAAAGATATTCAAGGTAGAATGAGATCACTAAAACAGCAAACCCAACAATAACATTTTCAGATGGTACACATCGCATAGAAATATCAGTGCTTCTTTAAGCTAGCCCTGGATTTGTCAAAAGCTAGAAAAATTAGAGCAACCACTTACCTCTTTGTGCCATGTCTCAAAACCTGTAGGGGGGAGAAAGCCTTCTGCAGCTCCGAGTGCCGGTGCCACCAGATGCTGATGGACGACCATGCAGAGAACTGTGGATCTGAAGCACTCAAGGCCAGCGACTACTCGGCCTCTCCACACACTGCTCCGCTGCCCTTCTCTCTCAGCGTCGCAGCTGCCTAGTCGATCGAGCGATCGATCGACCGCATGATGTCGAATTCTGTAGCAGAAAAGAAAAATATATAAAGAGGTCAAAGAGATCAATCATTTAATTAAGCGGATGAAACATATAAAGAGTAATCACTAGAATGCTTCTTAACTGTGGCTTGAGTAATAAGAGAGGACTCTCAAACTGAAAAAATCAAATTAAAGAGAGGAAGAAAGTTTTGAGATTATGCTCACCGCAAGGCACTGGAAACTCTGTGCTTGCAATATTATGTATGAGCAGGAGTGATTAGTTAAGAAATTTGATGTTATGTTATCAGATGAAGTTTCGGTAAGAGAAATAGTGTCCTGCATACCAAGTATTTAATTGGCTCAGGTAAAAGTTTCATGATCTATTATTTCTTCTAATGAAGGAGTGAATTTCGGTATTTTCTAATTAAGCACTGGTAAAATCACAGCAGAATCTGATTTCTGAGGGAAATTTCGAGTTGCAAGTACAAGTCCATTTAAGTTATAGATTGTCACAAGAAGCATTTCCTCATCCATCCCGATCACAGTTACTGTACAAGCATCCATATGGACCATATGGTCCATGCATGTGCAAGCACATTATTTTCATATTTTGTACTAGGTGCCTTGGTAAGATCAACTAGCAACCTTGACCATTCTTGCTCACATACACTATGGCAGTATCATCAATATCAGACTAGCAGTTGATGCATCAGGAAACATCCGGTTGTAAGACTGACATCCCTTGGGACCATCCATTACACAGCACTATTAGTATGAGCATACAAGAAAGTTTAACATTTTGTCAAGCAAACAAGGTAATAGGTCTGGAGCTATTCTTACTGCTGTATTGCCTTACTTTGTGCATTTTGATTTGGCATAGTCTTCAAAATTAAACTTTAACCATTTATTTATCTTATAATATATTCTCAATGGCTACAAAACCAATATCATGTCATGTGAAAACGCTTGAAAATACGAATTTTTTAGTATATTCTTTATAGACTACACAAGCATATTCTTTAATAAAAAACAAGAAACAAGCATAAAAATCTATGATATTATAAAGATAGCTCGAAAAGAAGACACCATGTCCACTCTAAAGGCTAGAAATTACAATATTAATCAGAGAAAAACAGAAGAAATTAAATCGTTATAGTGGGGGTCTAGATTATAGCGGTGTAGATTGATCGATATAGATGCAAACAAAGTATAATGTTGTATGTGAAATCATATATAGAGATAGAAGTTAAGAGTTGTACGTGAAATCTAAATCTGAAAAATATAGTTACATCCATAGAAACAGAATTTACTTAAAATTGAAGAGTTGTATATGAAATCCAAATCTAATAGAAGCTAAGAGTTATATGCGAAATCCAAATTTGTTTTTATAGAAAATACATTTACAAAGATAGAATTTAAAAGTTGTATATCAACTCTAACTCTACTTCAATCATCTAGCTCGGCACAAAACTGCACACAGAATCTCCTAGTTTGACTAATGTTGGCCAAACTTGTAAGGTTTGGTTTATTTTCTTCAATGCGTCCATGACTTACAAAATTTAACAGAAGGAGACATTTTTATATTTCTTTTGACGGAAATATAAGTTTTTAATACCTGATAGCAAGCCATCAGATGTGTGCCAAAAGGTGATAACAGTGCTGTACTAAAAATGTCTGGGAGGCACGTGCCAATAATGTATGCTGTTTCCATACTGACCTGGGACAAAAATGCTCCCTTGAATAGTTTCTTGGTGTATGAGAAGCAGGATATAATCTTGCCATCTTTGGAATTAGATTCTATGGCCATTCACTCCGTATCTAAACCAAATGAATATAAGCATCATTTGATTTAATTGATCAGAAGCAAACAGTAGCTTGGAATGGACCGAACAGCAGAGTCTGCCACAATCTGCCTCCTCTGCATCTTGAGCATCACTATTCGCATCATAGAAGGCAATGATCATAAGACGTACTTATGATCATCATCAGTTCTGAAGGTAATGGAATTATCAGGCAGACTGGCAAATGTTGTATGGTTACCAGGTAAGAACCTACACAAAAAAAAAGTGACATGTTAACCTTCTTAATGACGCTGTAAAATAAAAAGCAACTGATACCATGAAAGAGACACCAGGACACATTAACTCACCTCTCAGTTATGCATAATACAGAAAATCAGTTGTTTTATATTTGGAATTTCTGTTATGCTGATCCAATAAGGGGACAGCAAGGAACTTCCACACCTGTTCCTGTGTACCATTGTTCTTCAGTTGTCACCCAGTAGCAATAGCTCTCTCTCTCTCTCTCTAAAATTTGAAGGAATACAAAACTAATAAACTAATAAAGGGATATAAGTGTCCTAGTAGGAACAATGCATTGAAACAATTCAAGTTCACAAATACACGCGGTCTTTCTGGTTATTCATCTATGACCAAACCTTGCTGATGCAAAATGATGGTTTGAATATTTTTCCTTTTTTGCATGCACAATAATGCACCCCTGCTAACAGTGTCTTTGTTGTGCAAAATATTCACTGTCGAGCTAAGAAACAAAATTATAACATGAACATTTTATGTAGAATAATTCACTGTATTTTGAACGACAAGCCTATCAACAATATCGTAGCATCAGAATTAATGAGTCCATTAGCAGCTACATTTCCCAGAATGTAAATGCAGCCACGTAAATATGAAGATAAGAGTTACGATGATGCAAGGAAGTTGTAATATCCACTCACAGAATGAAAAATGAGATGAACAGTTGATATGCAAATCTACTGGTTCAATTAAGATAGCATATTTAAACTAGTCCCCACAGCGAGTATATGCCAATATAGAGCATCTGTGTAAAGTATTTGAAAGAATTTGTTCTGTATCCACTCAACACGTGAAGCTTAAAGACTTAAATCTAGTCCATCAGTCTTCTCGCCCCAAAAGGTCTGATTTTGCTGTAGTGGATGCTTTGTCCTTTGTTCTAACAAAGTAAATTCTAGTTCGCCAAGATGTGGATTGCGCATGATTGTCATATGAAATGGAAACATAACATCAACCACATAAAGAATACACTTGAAAATATCGTGTACATCTAGAATGAAACAAGAATACATTAAATAAACAGGAAAATTCAAAGATTGTATCATTATGTTTACTCTAAAATGGGGTAATTGTTACACAAATTATAGGCTCCACATTCAAGTAAGCAACCCAGGAAGAGCATTTTAGGCCTAATTGGGTCTGACGGTCTGACCTCTGGTTTTAGTCCAGGATTCAGATCTGACAATGTTTTGTAACCAGACCAGGCCAAGACTAGGACCAGCTTCGTCAGTCCAAAAATAACCCTAAGAGTTCCCTAAATATAGTATTGGTGAAGGTTCTATTCCTCTTGGGTAAAGCTGATGCGTATAATACTCCCAATAGAAAGACCGCAAAGATAGAAGTGTTAGATTTGGCAGGCACGAACCCTACAGCTAGCCCTGACCTAACTCTCAATCAATCTTTAAAACTTTTGGCACAGCCAGAGGTTCTTCTTGCAAAAACATTTCTGAACTAGGGTTTTATTCACCCTTTATACCAGTGGTCGGACTTTGGATCAAGAGTTATACACCCTCAAGCACAACATCACTCTGATCCTAGCCAAGCAATTCTCAATTCTCAACTTCTGAAAGGGCCAAAAGATGGTGTACATCAAAACACACACACACACACAAAAAGATGATGATCTCCTCAAATATGGCAAGATATGTTCACAATCTTAAAGATAGGGATGTAGATAGCTCAATATTCTTCTGTTGGACTAGTAATAGAAAGATACCATCGTTTTTTTCTCAAGTTGTGCCTAAAGAATCTAGTTCAAAGGTTCTCGTGGAGTTCTAGACAATAACCACTCCAGCCAATGATTTAAGGAAGTCAACTGGTATTTCCACAGCTCCCGTAGAACAGCATAAGATAAGGACTTTTGAGGAGATGTAATTGACTGTGATCAATATAAAGCTTCCATCAGCTAAACAAAGATAAGAAGGACACTACAAATCTTTTTAGGCATCTAATCTGGAATGATCAATTGCCTAAACACTAAGCAGGTAATATTAACTGCAATGATAAAACAACTCATATATGTTCAATGGATCTAGTCTTTAACTTCTTTACTACACCAAGCTTATTGGGTTAATTTTGTGTTTCATAACAAAATGACAGACTTAACCTTACAGAAAAGGGAAAGAAAACTCTGACAGGGAGACAACAAATTATGTTAGCATGCTGTGTAGTCACCAAATACTGATTCCAGTAGTATCTAGTGTGTATTGGGATGGCATAAATAGGCCTTCCCAGACCCATTTTTTTGTAAAAACAACCACTTGCGACTGTATATGCATAAAATGGAACATGCAGACGTCTTCTTGCATATAGAATTCATCAAAAATCACTGTAATTGATCCTTTCATAATGTATTCCCTGATTTACATTCATGGAAAGTCATCATGGATTGGAGAGAGAGAGAGAGAGTGAAACCAACGCATGTCTATTAAATACAACCTAGTTCAACAGTTTAGGATCAGCAAAGAAATACTAACTCATTTTGCTTACAGCAGCTCAAGCATGGATCTTAGTAGAAAAAATGAGTGTTAGATTGTTCACATTCAGGGATATTAAGAGAGACTATACTGCTATTATATTTTTGCTAATGCTAAGGAGGCATTGTGCGTGGACAATACATACATTATGAATTTATGACCGTATCATCTCATTAATTCAATTTTCTAAAAAAATGATGAAAGAACATATTTTCCCCACAAAAAAAGGAAGCATATTTCATCTGAAGACAACATAGTTAAAAGCAAATACCGAAATATCATTGCATTCGAAGTGCTAATTTTTATCCTGCATTTCCACTAACCTGTAGAATCATTTTCATAACAGACTGTTACTTGTCACAATCACATTAGAGAATAAATCCTTCAGCATTTCATTCTATAACACATGCACATAATTATCTGGAGTCCAAAGCAGTTTTGATTCTTTGATCATCGTTGTCCAACAAGTTCACCACTAACTCTTTGATGCTAATTGCTTTTGTTCTACAGCAGAGATATGTACGAAACATCATAAGTTGGAGGGAGAATATTTTTCTCCTATATAAATGGACACAGATCAATACATTTATGCAAGTAAGGAGGCACCCAAGACATGCTATTTAGCTCCACACAAATAGTTCGAAGATGATTCATTGTCTTTTAGTATCCCAACAAAAACTCCGAACTTTCTTTGCATTTGCAACCACCAAGTTGTCTTATTTTACCAAATCTGCTCGGTGGACTAGAAAAAACTTCATCCAGTACATCTGCCAAAACAATCCACTCTTTGTCCATGTCACTTACTTTGCCTTGATTTCATTTGCTGGATATGCAGCACTAAAGGTCATCAAGCCACGAGATAAGTTAAACACTCTAAGGGACTTGGATGTGCTATTTACTTCTATATCTGCATCAACTGTGTCAAGCATGGCTACTGTTGAAATGGAGGATTTCTCAAGCGCTCAGCTCTGGGTTTTGACTATTTTAATGCTGATTGGTGGTGATATATTCACTTCAATGCTTGGCATTCACTTCATGAGAGCCAAATTTGGTAGAAAAGAGCCAGTCAACACAAGGGATCACTCATCTTACATTGATATAGAGCCTATTACTTCCACAAAATTTAATCCCAGCACTCAGGACATGAAGGTTACTGTTTCATTTTCTGAACCCCACATGGAAAATGAAGGACATGTAGAGCCCAGTACAATCGAATTTTTTGGTTTTGTAGTGATGGGATATCTTCTAATGACAAACTTAGGCGGCTCACTACTTATTTACCTCTACCTTAACCTGGTACCAAGTGCACAGCAAATTCTAAAGAGAAAAGGCATTGGAATGGTCATATTCTCAGTATTTACAGCCATCTCCTCGGTAGGAAATTGTGGTTTCACTCCAGTAAATGAGAATATGATTATCTTTCAGAAGAACTCCGTTCTCCTATTGATAATTATTCCTCAGATATTAGCAGGAAATACATTGTTTGCACCATGCTTGAGATTGATGGTGTGGTCAGTCGAGAAGATTACTGGAAAAAAGGATTGCCGATACATTCTTGAACGTTCAAAGGCCATTGGATATAAACATCTAATGAGTAGCAGGGAGGGTGTATATTTGATTTTAACTGTCGTGAGCTTCATCATTATGCAAACCGTATTGTTTCTCTCTTTGGAATGGAACTCAGCAGCTTTGCATGAAATGAACAGCTACCAAAAGATAGTATGCGCTCTATTTCAGTCGGTCAATTCAAGGCATGCAGGTGAATCCATCACAGATCTGTCAAACCTCTCTTCAGCAATCCTAGTCTTATACACCATCATGATGTAAGTCCCCTCTGAAACCTTCTCCCAACAATAAGAATGCCCATAACTCGTAAGGAGGAAAACTTCCTCGAATTGTCGCTCCAGTCAGTAAACTGTATAGTTCAACTACCTCATCATGGACATTACATTTGCCTTCCTCCACTTATAATTGTCCAATAGTGATTCCCTTCAATATGATCAGCAACAATCAAATAGTATACCATATACTTTACTGATAGGAAGGTTGCGCATGGTAGCATGGGAGCATAATGACATCAGATAATCTTTAAGAATACACAGGAGAGCTTCCTATGGTATTATCTATTAAGAAAGGAAAAAAATCAATCACACAACCCCACATGCCAATCTCAGTGCTAGATTTGGTTAAATGTTATAGCATTTCAAGAACCATTTACAGGCTACAGCATATTACTGCTAAGAAGCTAATCCAGTGTATGCTATCATTCAGATGAGTTGCTCTTATTATGAACTCTTAACGCATACTTGGACTAACTTTTATGTAGGTATCTTCCTGGTTACACTTCATTTTTACCCAGAAATGATGATGGGGATTCTAAGACCAAGATGATAAAAGAAAGAAAAAGGCTATTGGAGAACTGGATCTTCTCACAGATTTCTTATCTCGCCATCTTTGTCATACTGATTTGCATCACCGAGCGAGAATCGATGGCCACAGATCCACTTAATTTCAATGTTTTCAGCATATTGTTTGAAGTTGTAAGGCAAGTCACTGAAATTCACTGTATTGAATGTAATAAAGCTCTCTCTCTCTCTCTCTCTCTCTCTTTTTGCAACATTATCATCACTGAACATCTGGCTCTGATGACTGACTGTTGCAGCGCATATGGAAATGTGGGGTTCTCAGTTGGTTACAGTTGCAAGAGGCTGCTGAACCATGATGCACACTGCAAGGATGCCTCGTATGGGTTTGCCGGGAAATGGAGCGACAGCGGGAAAGCAATTCTGATCATCGTCATGCTTTTCGGGAGGCTTAAGGCGTTTAACATGAAGGGTGGAAGAGCCTGGAAGCTTAGATAGCATCTACCATTTCCAGAATATAATTTCCTGAATAGTGCTGATCAGCTTCAGATGTACACAACAGAGCTGGTGACAGATTCGAGCCTAGCTTAGCATGACAAAGGTGATTCGGTGAAAGGCGCCCATTAGCACTGTTGCCTTCCTTCACCAAGAAGCCATCTTTCGACATAGTTGTGTTAAGATATATTGAAAATGCTACATTGGTATCCACGGCTCGATCCCGTTTCTAGGGGAATTTAACTTTTTCCCACTCTTACGAGTGGTCAAAACAGATTTGTCACTCAGTGTCTATGACATATGTGCCCTCATAAGTTTATAACATATGGGTTTAATGATAAATCTATTATCAACATTCGTAAAAGTGCCAAGAAGTTAAATGCCCCCGTCTAGGGTAGGAACCCTAGATTCTGCTTGACTCCATAGTTCTCTACGCCGATTCCAGGTCTTCCACCCTCCAAATTTCACCATCCAGAGCAACAAAAAAAAGCTGACGCATTCAGAGAAGAGGAGAGAACTCGAAACGACTAGAAAATCCCAGCACCAGCACCGCGACGCGACGAATCGAATGCTAAATGCGCACTGGTCCTAGCTCCAAAATCGGGAGCAGCGGGTAGCGGAGGGTGGACCGGATCGATTCAACTGCAACAATCGCAAACATCCCAGCGATGCGCTCCCGATCACTCTCCCACTCACCAAAAAAAGGCAATAATACGGCATAGCAATCGAGCGGGAAAAGGATGCATTCGAGAGGACGGAGTCACGAAACGTACACGCATCTCGTCGGGCAGCGAAGGGAATCCAATCCCCCTCGCATGGCGGCGGCGGCTCGACCTCGAGCGCGGCAGTCGGCGACGGCGACGACGAGAGAGAGAGTCTGAGAGAGAGAGAGTTTGGGCTCTGCTTCGGTTGGTTCTCCGGTGCACGGCCCAATCAATTTGGCCCAACAGTGCTGGTTTTGCTTGGGCCTATTTCGTTTTGGGAATAAGTTCATTCGAGGTCCTTCAACTTAACATCGAGTTTATCTTAGGTCCTTTAACCCAAAAACAAAAACGTGTGCCCCTAAATTTGTTCACGATGACCTAACATAGGCAGTGAATGGCTCAATCGTTGTGCCCAATAGGCCCAGTTTACTTTTAAAAATAATGCTAGGAAAACGATATATACGGTTGGAACGGAATACATTAATGTGTATGTATATTAAACCTGATACATATTATTAAACCTGATTATTAGGTACCAGACCTACATCCTTATGAAACGGGATGCCGTTCCATAGTCTCCCTCTTCTAGGCTTAAGCCCAACGAGCAATAGAATTCATCTTTAACTTTTACCCATATTGATCCTCTCAAAAGAAAAACTTGTATACTTAGTATTCGAAACATTTTTAGATGTGACCTTTTATTAGCTATCCTTTATCGACGCAGAAATACAAAGCTGTCAATCAGAAGTTAATGTTGCTTTATGAAACAATTAGGATGTAGTTAACGAGAGAAACAATATGATCTGTGACATCTTAGTTGGTCAAAAACCTTAAATAGATATGGAGGGAGCACTACTAAAGTTACGTGTGAGATAGCTGAGATGTACATATTGTTACACCCCTCTTTCTTATATACTTTTAAATCAAAATTTGAATTTCGAACCTTAAATTTATAGAGTTAATTTTAGGGGCTTTCATCGTAGTTTATTTTTCAACCTTGACTTTTAGATTGCTAGCATATAAAAGTTTTATTTATAAATTATTTTATGTTTGCAAATATGCTAAGATCACCCTCTTAGACTTTTATGATAGATATTTGAGAGTTAACATACACCATAAACAGCCCGCGATGATTTAATTGTTGTAAAGTTGAAATTTACTCTTTGAAAAATCATATGAGAACCACGGGACACAACGTTTTAAACTTGAGAAATGTACCCATAAAAAACCATATTCTATTAACCTAAATGATTAATTAAAAAATCTCTCGTCTTTATTTTTATTTTAGGATTAATTTAATTATACATAAATTCGCTAAGTATGGGTATAAAATAGTCCTATAAAAGGGAGCAACAAGGTGTAAGAAAAAGAGAAGAAAAGGAGTTTGGTGAGATGGTGGGGAATGAGATAGCAAGCGGACAAAGACAAATCATGCCAATTTGGCCAAGTGCGTCACACAATTTTTTATCTAACATTATTAATATTGAACCATTCGTTTCTAAACAATACACATTAACCCACTTATAATTTCGTAAATCCACGTATAAAATATTTTAAATAAAGCAAACTATTAAACGTGAATCAAAAGTTAAACATCGGAAAACGATGAAAAAAAAAGCCCCGATGAGCTGCGGCAGCCCGACACGTACCGAGAAAGCGCTACGGCTGCAGGATGGCAGGGTTGGTAAATACGGCGGAGAAGGGAGGGCAAAGAGACCGGCGGTGGACGCTTTCCACGGCGAGCTGACGCCATCGCCGCCGAAAAGAGCTTTTTTTTCCTCCCCTCCTCCTCTCGGTGGTGGTCTGCCTCGCTGGGGCATCTCTAAAAGCATCCGACTCCGACGCCGCCACCACCACCGCAGCAGCAGCAGCCACCCACGACGACGACGAGCGAGCGAGCGAGCGATCGGTCCGCGGGGGAAGACGATGAAGAAGTGCCCGTCGGAGATCAACTTCGAGGCGTTCATCCACGGCGGGAGTGGGGAGGCCGACCCCGCCGCCGCCGCCGAGCAGAAGCCCGCCGGCTCGCACCCGCCGTTCATGATGTTCTCAGCCGCCGACCTCTCCGCCTTCAGCTTCGCCGACTCGGTGAGTGCTCTGCTGCTGCTGCTGCGACTAGTACTGATTTGCGCGGAGTGATCATCAGCTCCTTGTACCTTTCAAATCGAAAACCTCGCTCCAATTTTTGCAAGTGCCCTTTTTTGTCATGTATATGTATGGCTGCTTAGATGTATTCTCTGCAAGCTATGTTTCGTATTTGAAAGGAATTTAAATAGCCGGATTGATATGAGGGCGTCCTGAACTCTAGGCATAGAGAAGATATTAAGAAATTTTTTAGGTTAATAGGCTAACAGGAGAGTTTACCTTGTCATGACAGGGGTTAATTGGGTTGTTATTAACATATGATGACTAGAGTAATAAATAATTAGTCACTAGTATATTAAGAAATGAAATGCTTTTTTACATAAGGATGATGATTACATACTGATTAGTACTGCTGATTAGTCATTAGTATGTTAAGAACTGAAGTAATTTGTAGATAAGGAAGATGGTTACATACTGATAAGCCAATCATTAGTATGAAATCTTGCAATTACAGGAAGTAGTATCTCATACTAGCTCTGGTTGCTTATATTAATCTGTACTTGATTCTTCATGTGCATGATTAATCACTTGACTAATTGTACTTTTGTTTTTGTCCAAGCAGAGCACCATCACTGGGGCCATTCCCAACCACATATGGCCCCAGACCCAGAGCCTCAACGCACGGCATCCTGCGGTTTCAACCACAATTGAATCGCAGTCATCAATTTGTGGTATCACCTCACACACGTCTTCTTCTACAGCTTTTATCAGTTATTAAGGCTGCAATTTACACGCAGAAATACTCGGTGATCTATGTATGCGATTATTTGCTACTGTACTGATACTGAAAACACATGCAAATTGGATTTTACCACACATGGAGATTCAATCCATGGACATGCTGCACATGCATGGACAGTACCAGTACTGTTACTGTGTTATATATACTGCATCAAAATTGGATTTGATGATGGGGCAGATGTTCAGATGTTTAATTGTTCTTGCTCACCTCTGTTCATATTCTCTGTCAGCAGCAGCAAGTCCCACATCAGCCACCAATCTGACTATGAAGGAGAGTCAAACTCTGGGAGGCACAAGTGGTTCAGATTCTGACAGCGAGTCAATGTTCGATATAGAGGGAGGTCCGTGCGAACAAAGCACAAACCCATTGGATGTGAAGAGAATGAGAAGGTATACCAAAGAACACGACAACTTATTGCCAGCGTTTCGTCTGCTCTCTGCTGCAGCTTTGTAACATTATAGTGGTACTCACAAGTAGAAATTGCATTTCAGAACGAATGTTTGGCAAATAACTTGCATGGAATGGTTGTTGGTTTCAAAATTGTAGGATGGTGTCCAACAGGGAGTCTGCTCGGCGATCAAGGAAGAGAAAGCAAGCTCACTTAGCTGATCTCGAGTCACAGGTAAACGATATGGTGTATACTTGTGGAATTTTTGACAGTGTCAAACGGTAATATCCACCACAGATTGAGTAACACATCTTGTGCCAACTGGTAGCCTGGTACTATGATTTTGAGTCAGAATGACAATGCCACCTCCAGTTCTTTCAGATTATTCAGAGTTCAACTCGTGAGCTTGTTTGTCAGGTCGACCAGCTCCGGGGCGAAAATGCGTCGCTTTTCAAGCAATTGACAGATGCCAACGGGCAATTCACGACCGCGGTCACGGACAACAGAATCCTCAAATCAGACGTCGAGGCCCTCCGTGTCAAGGTGAATCATCCATCTGCTCACTGCGTTGATCATCGCCATCGCCATTAGCTGCATCTCGGACAGTTTTCTGAAGCTCTGAAGCCGGTCCCGTTCATGCAGGTGAAGATGGCGGAGGACATGGTGGCGCGGGGGGCGATGTCGTGCGGGCTCGGCCACCTCGGCGGGCTGTCGCCGGCGCTGAACGCCCGGCAGCGCTGCGTCCCGGACGTGCTCACCGGGCTGGACTACGCCGGCGACGACCCCTTCACGGGGCTGTCCCCGCCGGACCAGGGCCAGATGCCCGGCGGCGAGGTGGTCGACGGCTGCTGGGGCTGGGACTCCCACTCCAACGGCGGCATGTCCAAGTGAACGACCTACTACTGTCAGTGCCATGCCATGCCATGCCATGGCATCTCAAGCTCAGGCTCAGGCTCAGCTACGTATGAATGTGGTGTCAAGTGAACGGACTTGAGTTTTTCAGAGTCCTCGTGTCGTGTCGTCATGTAATAGAACTGACCAGCTATATACTATTGGTACTATAAATGCTAAGAGATTTGAACTACGAATTATAAATGTTGTGCAATTTACAACTTTTTTTCTGATCTGGTTGCAGTTTTTTGCATTTTGAATCCATGATCCATTGGTGAGAGCTTGGAGAATTCAAGTGAGTGACCAAATGGTTGCAAAGAATCCATGGCGAGTTTATACGATGGGTAAGTTCAGTTTTGAATGGTCTCTTCTTCTCTTCCCGCCATCTCCCTCGCGCGTTCCCTCTCTTCCATGTCCACCACCAACTCGTCGTACGCGGCGGCGGCCAGGCAGCCGGCCTCCGCCGTGCTCGCCAGCGCCGCCGTTAGACCGAGGCAGATCCTCTTCTTGCCTTCCTCCTCGTTCCAGTCCTCCTCGCCGCCTCGCCGGCGCGCGGCTGTGGCGATGGCGGCCGCCTCGGCGGCCACCGCCTCCACGTCCCTGGTGGCCACCTCGACGCTGACGGCCTCGACGGCGCCGGCCCAGGCGACGAGGAGGCGCGGCATGTGCTCGCCGTCCTTGACGCAGCTCCGGGCCCAGCCCCAGAGCGCCGCCGCGTACCAGCGCTGCGACTCCGCCCACGCCTCCATCGCCGCGCGCCACCCGCGGAGCTCCGTCGCGAGCGCGCCCGCCGCAGTCGCCGCGCGCGCCTGCCCCGGTGGCGGCGGCGGGCCCCTGATGCCTCCCTCGCCGCCGGCAGCCGCTCGCGCGGACGCGGCCGCCGACGACGACAGGAGCGCGCACGCCTCATCCGCCGTGCGCTTCATCGCCCGGTGAGCATCGGCGATCACCCTCCACATCCTTGCCAACCTAAACATTTTTTTATCCAAAATCAAGCACATCAGACGCCCAGATCGATCGCTGGTGTTCTTGCGAGATCGGTGGTGGTGGTGGTACCCTCGGATGAGCTGCGTGAGCTGGGGGAGGAGCTCGTCGCGGCGGACGGCGGCGATCCTCTTGGAGACGGAGTCGACGGAGGTGATTGAGATGTCCAGCTTGGTCCGGAGGTCTCTCATGGCGGCCCTCGTCTTCTCGATGGCGAACGGCTCGGCGCCATTGGCGTCCTGGCTCCGCAGCAGCGCGCACTTCTTCTCGTAGGCCAGCCTCACCCGCTCCCCTGCCTTCACCACGACGACGCCATGAAAACGAGAAAATTCAGATCGTTCTTGACGACTCAATCAATGGCGGATTGGCAGATCGAATTGGATCAGTCTCTACCCTGACTTCCTCGTAGAGCCTCTTCTCCCACTCGTAGAGCCTATCAAGGCTCTCCTTGTGGCTCTTGAACAGCTGGAATGCCTCCGGGGAGACCTCGCCGCCGCCGCAGCCTTCCTCGTCGCCGTCGACGTCGCCGTGAGCAGCTGGTCGGACTGTCTACGTACGAGACATGACATGAGTGATTCAATGGTGGAGACTGGAGAGTGTGGAAGGCGCAACGATGGCGTGTACCTTTCCTCTGGTAGGGGACGACCTCGAGGAGCACGGAGACGTCGTTGGCGACGTCGGCGATCTTCATGAAGTGGCCCTGGATGTCCCTCATGGCCTCCGCCATGCTCGCCGGCGGCCGGTCGACGTACACGGTGAACCCCGGCGTGCTATGCTGCTCGACGTCGGCGCTCGCGAGAACCCTCAGCTCGTTGTTGACACGATCCACCGCCTTCTCCTCTTCCTCCCTCGGCTGCTGCTCCACCGCCGGCGAAGCCTCCGCCTCTTCCTCTTCATCGTCGCTGTCGCTGTCGCCGTCGCTTTCTTCTTCCAGCTCGGGTAGCATCTGCTCGTCTTCTTCGCCATCGCTTCTCCTCCCTTCGTCGACGTCGCCATAGTTCACGTATTGCTGGTGATCGGGATGGAGAGAAGAGAAAGGGTCCCAAGGGAAGTCCCATGTCGTCGTCGGCGGCGGCAGCGGCGAAGCCGGCATGGCATTCGCCGGAGCATAGGAAGAAGGGTGGAAGAAGAACTGGCCGGGGTCCACGCCGAAGAACCCATCCACCGTGGCGGTCTCGGCGGCCTCATCCACCCACTGCTCCTCCACCACCGGGTGCACCGGCGCGCCGCCCCCCGACCTCAGACAGTTCACGACAAGAACCTTCTTCTCCGGCGAGCACGGCCGGTGCCGGCACGCCGCCTCCTGCTGCAGGAAGTAGAGGTGCTCGTCCTCGGCGAGGTAGTAGAAGAGGGCGAGCGAGACGCGGCGGAGGGAGTGGGCGTAGGCGACATGGGAGGAGGCCAGCAGGCTCCTCTGCGCGATCGCCGTCTTCACGAAGCTCCTCCGTTCATGGCACGCCCTGACGGCCTCCTCCTCCAGCTTCTTCGACGACGAGCACCCCATCGATCAGAAATGCGCAGGTTTTTCTTTTTTCTGCAAAATTCAGAAGAAACCGATGGTTTTTATCCATATGTGTGATGAACACGATCAAATCAGGAGCTGAGACTGCGATGAGATTCTTGGTCGTGTTGGGTCTTTGCGAATTGCAAGGAAAGAACATTTCTTGGGTGAGGCAACTGAAGGTGCTTGCTTACCAAGAACTCTTTTTGCAGGGTGAACAAAGGCAAGTCTTTGAATCTTGATCATGTTATTCTGAACTTCTTTTGTAGGTTAGGGTGCTAAGATTTCAAGTTTGCAAAGAATCTCGGTCAGGGAAGAAATGGATGGATAGGAGCAGAACAGCTATGAGATCTTGGGATGAAAAAGAGTCTACCCATTGACATACTTTGAGTTCAAAAAAATATGCCTACTCATGTTCATACTGGAGGAACCACACTTTAAAAAGAGGTTAAAGCTAAAGAAGTTGAGTTTAATTATTCGTCTTAACATGGTAATTTGTGATGTCTGAACTTGATAGTTAACAGTGACACGAGATTGGATGTTAATTCGAGCTATCAAGTGGGAAGAGGAAGAGAAAGCTTGTTTCACTGACAGATGCTACAGAATTATCCACTGTCTAAAAACAAAACAACAAAAAAAAATTGAACTTACACGCTTCAACATGGATAAAAAAAGAGATTTGCTCCGGTCTAACAAAAAGTAACTCGAGATACCGGTATACTAAATCGTTTTTCATCATTGGATCTAGCTGAGTAGAATGTGCAACAGATTCCACGATTTCTGATTTGTTACCGTGATGTAGAGGTATCTCGAGATATTTTTTATTGGACTGAAACAAATCTCATCCATGTTGCTCTGTGCTATTCCCCCAAATCTGAAGTGCTGGATCCACGTTGGTTCAACTAATTTAGTCCCCTCTTTTAGGAGAGAAGAGGACAGAATCATATGTAAGGCAACGGAATTTATGCTGCTCAACGCTATCCCATTTTGCCAATTGGAAATACAGATGTGGATTATTGCATGATACTCCATCTGATTTTTAATTTTGAAGTCATTAATTTTTAAACACATATTTATCCATTTGTTTTATTGAAAAAATATGTAATTATTATTTATTCTGTTATGATTATTTTATTATTATAAATAATTTAATCATGACTTTTTTATATTTACACAATTTGTTTAAAAATACAAATGACCAAACGTAATAACAAAAAATCAATGGCATGGGACGTTATCCCGTAGTTGCAACCTGTAGATGTTACTATGGAAAATATGCAGAAAAAAATTCAGATATACGAAAGGTGACTCTTACTATCTCCGCTTACAATAACTTGACCATTTGTCTTTTTTTTAAAAAAAATGCTTAAAAGATGACGTATCATCAAACTGTTTACATGCTAAATGGGAAACTTTCGTTCATCGTAGCATATTCATTTTGAACTTAGGCCATGTCATGTTTATTTCCCAAAAGTTTTTAGGAGGAAGGTCACACCGGCACGTACGGTTACATTTGAAGTATTAAACACAGTTTAATTATAAAACAAATCTTAGATTTTGCTTGAAAACCGTGAGACGAATATTTTAAGTCTAATTAATCCGTCATTAGCACATAGTTACTGTAACACTTATGGCTAATCATACACTAATTAGGCTCAAAAGATTCGTCTCGAAATTTTCCCATAATTATGTAATTAGTTTTAATTTTCATCTATATTTAATACTCTATTTAAGTGTCCAAAGATTCGATGTGATATTTTTGAAAACTTTTTGGGAATGACACAGGGCCTTAATTTGCTGTCAAAACCGGAACGGTGAAAGTACAAATTCAAGTAAATGCGAATGGTAGGAGCGTGCATATAATGGAATGCATGACCAGTAAAATTTAATTAAATCTTATATTGAACAGTTGTCATTTTCATAATTTATCCCGAATGTTTTAGAGTTGAGTCAAGCGCGAAAATCTTTTCATGGTGAAGGGTTGACATCCACGTAACGTTAAATGCTCGATATATCAGTTTTGTGTGCTGTCGAGGTCACGTGACTTTGTTATTGACATATGGGTCTAACAAACCCTGGGCCACATGTCAGTGACAAATGTACGATGACTATAACCGTAATAGATCTCAATCCCCTCGATATATGTGTTAGTTATAGATAAATCCTTATTATCTTAAGGTATTTATCAGCTTTAAGAAAAATATCATATAACCGTGAATCCTAAAATCTCGCATATGTCAAACACGCTAAAAAGGAATAATTATCTATTTGTTAATTCTAGTTTTGACATTTAATCAATATATCTATAACATATAATATATTAGTATAGAATCAATATGCGACAGACACATTGGGTGATAAATCTATAACAAAACGATTACCGGACATAATCACATCCAAATAAGATAGATTATACCAGATGATACCAAACTTATTGACATCCCGTGACAAGAACAACACGAGGGGCGTGGGTGGAGATGGATGCCTGCATGAGGGTGAGCAGGCGAGTGGAGGTGGGCTACTCGTTTAGTTGATCCCATTGAAACGGAAGAGCGTCGTGTAGAATGTTTGAATTTGTAAACGTGTAACCATGACAAAAAAATATTAAATACCCCGGTACTATGTATAAATAAACTTGATCGACGGATCTCAGTAATAAAACTTATTCCATTTATTCAAATCAGAAACGATTACTAATTAACCGCGACCGACCCACACACACCACAGGTTCTATGACCACTGGCCCACAAGTCAGCGCCCCAAAAACCAAGCAGTACGAACCGCTAAATCACAGCTCGAGACGAACCCATTGCTCCAAAATATCAAATCAGAAAATAAAAAAGCAAAATAAATACATAAAAAAGACACGCGACGGCGACATCTATTTAAGGCGGCATCCACCTCACCACCGCCTGCGTGCGTGGCCCTCCTCTCCTCCGCATCGCCCCCCCAGATCGCGACGAGCCCCACCGCCCACCTCGCCGCCGGCGGCCGCCATGGCGTTCGGCGACCGCATCACCACCTTCGAGGACTCCGAGAAGGAGAGCGAGTACGGCTACGTCCGCAAGGTCCCTCTCTCTCTCTCTCTCCGCCTGCCCGCTCGCATTGCTCCCTCCCTCCTGCGTAGATCCCATTCGCGATCCCGACGGGCGCGGGCCCCGTGGCGGCGTGGTTGGGCCCCCGCGGGCGTCTGGCGCGGTCGGATCGGAGCTGAATTGGCGCGAGATTTGAGGTGGCTTGGTGCGGGGGTTCGGCGGGTGGTGGTGGTGGCGCGGGTTGCTTCCTGGGGATCTGTCGGGGGGCGACTGGTGCTGTGTGGGAGGAACCCTCGGATCCAGTCAGCATTGGTGTGGGCACTCGGTGGAAGTAGGTTTGCAGGGCTGGGTTGCTGACTTGCTGTGCTTGAGATTTGCGTGTGGCGTTCTGATCGCTAGGCTGTACCACACCGTAGTATGATCTACTCTGCTCTTGGAAGGATGCTAAAAGTTTAGGCTGTACTGTGGATTCGTCACTCGTGTGTACAACGGGTTCAGATGGGTTTGACTGATGCTTGGCATTTGTACATTGTGTTTGGACTGTGGACGAGCATAAGAAGCTGTTTCTTTTGTAGCATAAGATTTGGTGTTGATTGGTGCCAAAATGTGGCCCGCGTGCTCATACTTGTTCCTTGGCATATTAGATCCTATTACGAACTCAGTGCTGTCGTATCTGTCTGGTAGAATACTTAGATGCTGTCTACTGCTAAGATTTGGTTTCTAGTTATATGTACAATAGCAATCGTCCTCTCTTTTCTGTGATGGTATGTTTAAATCTGAACTTTATTCACGCTGTGTTGATGAACGCTAGTGCTTGACTGAATGGGTTTCTGTAGGTTTCTGGACCTGTGGTCGTGGCTGATGGAATGGGAGGTGCTGCCATGTATGAGCTTGTCCGTGTTGGGCACGATAACCTCATCGGAGAAATTATCCGTCTCGAGGGTGATTCAGCTACCATTCAAGGTGTGCAACACCGCTCTAGTTTTTTTTCTATCTTTCACAGCATACAGACGTGAGTTCTAATGGTGATTATATGCCAGTTTAAACCACATACAGTCAATATCTCAACATCGGAAATGTTGCTATTTGTGTATCACAGTTTACGAGGAAACTGCTGGACTGATGGTTAATGACCCTGTTTTGAGAACACGAAAGGTGCATTTTTGTCATCTACCAAACTAACCTGTCAAGTGTAACTGTTTTTAACACATAATAGTTATGCCTGTGCAGCCCCTATCAGTTGAGTTGGGACCTGGTATTCTAGGGAACATTTTTGATGGAATTCAGGTAACATCAAGTTGTGAACATGGAATAATTTCATTAAGGTCTGTGCACTTCATATCTGTTGAGTGTTGACTATTGCCATCTCCTTTTTCCTATCACGTTGTAGCGTCCTCTAAAAACTATTGCTATTAAATCTGGAGATGTGTACATCCCTCGTGGTGTCTCGGTACCTGCCCTTGACAAAGATGTTCTTTGGGAGTTTAACCCAAAGAATCTAGGTAATGTGTTCAGTATACTTCAGGCATGTAAATCAGGGACATCCATTTATCCCTTTTCATTTAGTGTGCAGTGCAAGACACTCTAAAATATCTCTTATATCCTTCTGCTGCAGGTGTTGGAGATGCTATCACAGGCGGAGATATATATGCTGTAAGTAATCATGATTTTGAGTCTCGTGTTATGTTATTATTGATACTATGCATCAGGATATTGGCTAAAGTTTCCTGACTATATGGCAGGCTGTCCACGAGAATACTTTGATGGAACACCGTGTTGCTCTTCCACCTGGCTCTATGGGGAAAATAAGTTACATCGCCCCAGCTGGTCAATACAGCTTGCAGGTTAGTGGATGCTATCAGTATCACTTTATCCCATGTCCTATTGATCTGCATGTGTTATACTTTGCTTACCTTTGTTTCAAACCCTGCGTTTGCTATGCAGGATACTGTGTTAGAGTTGGAATTTCAGGGTATCAAAAAGCAATTTACCATGCTTCAGGTAAAAAAATTGTCTCTTTTGCGAAGATTGTATGTCTGAGGATTAAAGCATTAGTTTAATTTCTTGTACCTATTGGACTACAGACATGGCCTGTTCGTTCACCAAGGCCTGTTGCATCAAAGCTTGCTGCGGATACACCTCTTCTTACAGGACAGGTTTGTGCCGAACCTGTCATGAGCCCAGTTTAACATTTGTTTTCCTCCCTAGTTTCATCAAAGTTTTGTTGAATCACTAAATGTTCTCAGGTGTTGTTTTTATCCCCTCTTTTCCTACTCATTTAATCTAATTCTTGTCTACTTTTAAATGGTCTCAGCGTGTACTTGATGCGTTGTTCCCCTCAGTTCTTGGAGGAACTTGTGCCATTCCTGGAGCTTTTGGTTGTGGAAAAACTGTCATTAGTCAAGCACTTTCCAAGGTGATCACTATTTTTCTATTCCTTATAACTGTGTAGTATCTTTGGAAATATACTCTCTTTTTGTTGCCTTGGCCTACATCTTTGTACTGAGATAAGTAGCCTTCTCAACTCTGCAGTATTCCAACTCCGAAGCTGTGGTTTATGTTGGATGTGGCGAAAGAGGAAATGAGATGGCTGAGGTTCTCATGGACTTTCCCCAATTGACAATGACATATGAGGGACGTGAAGAGTCAGTGATGAAGAGAACGACACTGGTGGCTAACACATCGAACATGCCTGTTGCTGCTCGTGAAGCTTCCATTTATACAGGTAATGGTGTAATATTGTAATGCCCCTGATTGATTTGATATTTACATTAAGCCACAACATAATAGTGACTGATATCAATACTGTGCGCCCCAATTTGGTTTTGTTCTTTTAGTTGGCATATAGTTGTTTAGTAAAGGTATGTATCTCATAAATATGATGTTACATCAACCTGGGCCATGCCTTCTTACCTGCGACTAAACATGTACCCATTTTTAGAATCTTTACACTGCACAACAGTGGCTAAAAGCACAGCATTGATACAGGGCAAAATGATAAGCATATCTGCATTTATTCCTGAGATCCACACATGTATATTACTGTGGAATTTATGATAAAAAAAATCTTGATGATGAAGGCGTCCCCCTCCCCAGTTATATTTCCTATTATTACTCTCCAGTTTAGAATTTATGTAACATTGATTTTGTCAATATGTTCAGTTTCCTGGTTCTTTGGTCATTTGGAGTACTATTAGCATGCATTCTATGGATCTTAAAATCATCAACAATGATTTCATTTAAACAAAATTTTGTATGGATTTTCCCCCAGGAATTACGATAGCTGAATATTTCCGTGACATGGGCTACAATGTCAGTATGATGGCTGATTCCACCTCACGATGGGCTGAGGCATTGCGTGAGATTTCTGGGCGTTTGGTACGTTCTGCTGTTACTTGACCCCATTTCCTTTTGTATTTCTTAAAGTAAATTGCTTTAACTTCTATGCTCATATGAAGGAAAATTAACTTCTCTGATTTCTTATCAGTTTAGTTTTGTTTTCATTGTGTTTTTCGTTAGTTGCTATGATAGCCTATTTACGCTGGTAGTCTGGATTATAGAATCAAGTTTTCATCATTTAATATAATTCACTATGTATGCCAAACAATACTATGCAAGGCTTTAGGAGCTTAGCACAATATAAAAATACTAGCTGAATGCCTATGCTTTGCAAAGGATAAAAACATATTATGTTATTCCTAGAATAAATAGAAAATATTTTTCATGAAATATGTGACCATCTTTTTTATATAGGAAATATCCATATCAATTTGATTGTATGTGGATATCCATCTTTTTTAATATTACGAAGTTAAGAGGGTAAATTGTAAAAATGCAATGGGAGTACACCACTAGAGGCTTTTATAGTAGTAAAGATAAACGCCAGATTAGACGACAAGAACTACCTGATGACCACTTTTGCTGGTGCTAATATATCCTTTGGAGTAAAATTGTTCTAACCCATTTCTGCTGATTCCTTAAAACATCTGTCTTATGGTAATTTTCTAATGGGCAATGCCACATTTTTGTGGTCCAGGCTGAAATGCCTGCAGATAGTGGATACCCTGCTTATTTGGCTGCAAGACTGGCATCTTTCTATGAACGTGCTGGTAAGGTAAGGTGTCTTGGAAGTCCAGATCGGGATGGAAGTGTTACAATTGTGGGTGCTGTCTCTCCTCCTGGTGGTGATTTTTCAGATCCTGTTACCTCTGCGACCCTTAGTATTGTTCAGGTAAGGAATCATAAATTACTCCTCCTTTTTAGTCTGACTTGATAAAAATGTTTATTGTTTCTGTGTTGTTAAACCGTGTCTTCTTTTTTAAGGTTTTCTGGGGATTAGATAAAAAGCTTGCCCAGAGGAAGCATTTCCCATCAGTGAATTGGCTCATTTCTTATTCGAAATATTCCAAGGTTCGTTTCTGACAAGCAACTTGCTTAATTAGTTTATACTCCCTTCAGATTCCAACTGAGTTGTTTTTAGACTTGCGCACATAGATTAAGAATTCCATGATGCATGAGCTAATTGTTGTTATGTGATCATACAATGTTTCTGCCTAGCAGGCGCTTGAGTCATTCTACGAGAAGTTTGATCCGGATTTCATTGATATTAGAACAAAGGCACGTGAGGTGTTGCAGAGGGAGGATGATCTAAATGAAATTGTGCAGGTACTTTTTTTAGCCTTGTGGATATTTACTCCTGGAATTCCATGATGTTTTGACCTTTCCAAGTGAAGTTACCTTGTTTCATAATGTTCTATTGCTTCTTGCTGTAATGCTTCTTATTAATATGCAGCATGCCAATGTGACATCCCATCAAAAGTGCTCACACATGCTTTTGTAAATATTTTCTCAGTACCAGTTTCTTGGTATTTCATTCACTTGTTGGTCCTCCTAATCATTTTGAAAGTGATAATAAACTTGACTTCAGTACATACTTTTTTTCTCAAAAAGATGTGGCATAAGTAAGATTTGAGCTCTTTGATCTTTGCGTGAGATTTACTGTGGACTCTCTACCCCCTACATTCAGCTTGTTGGTAAAGATGCACTGGCAGAATCCGACAAGATTACACTGGAGACAGCAAAACTTCTGAGAGAAGATTATTTGGCACAAAATGCCTTTACCTCGTGAGTGTTAAACACATTTGATAGTTTTACTGCCATTTGTTATCATCCATACTAACTAATTGATCAATTCTGTTGTGTAAAACAGATACGATAAATACTGCCCATTCTACAAATCTGTGTGGATGATGCGCAATATTATTCATTTCAACACACTGGCAAACCAGGTAAATTCTCTTACTCATTGTTCCAGCAACACTACAATTTTCCAATTTCTTTTGAACAAGCCAATCTAGCTGAAATTTTGACATAGAAAATCATGTCAAAACTTTCTGATAATTTTGTTATATCTATTGTCACTGATGCTTGTGAGCATATATTTAAAACAATCGTTGGTCACCTAGAGGCCCGAAATCCCATGACCATAGAATGGCATGAAACTGAACCACTGGTTCCTGCTTGAATCACTGATTTCTGGAACAACAAAAGTATGAATTGGATTGATTCATTGGTATGTGAAGTTACAGGTTTTGAACTTAATGGGATTGACAGAGGTTGGACCTCTTAATCCCTTGAATTTAAATATCAAAGTAGAAGATTGTTTGGCTTATAATTTATAAATAATTGAATCCTGGCATGGCATCAACATGCTAGGATATTTAAATTGGAAATTGAATGAGTGGAGCTAATTGAAGACAACTGAGGGCACAGTTTATTGTACTGTGGTTTATAAGTTACTCAAATTGTTAAATCACTACAAATAGGATCTTTTCAAGACATGTTATATTCCCATACAAAAGTAGCATAAGAATTGTATTAATTTGCATGGTTTGCTGTTTATAGGCAGTGGAGCGGGCAGCTGGTGTTGATGGACAGAAAATAACATACAGTGTCATCAAGCATCGCATGGGTGATCTATTCTACCGCCTAGTGTACGCATTTCTACCCTACTTCCAAGTTTCATCACTTGTTGTGTAGGAGTTATTACAAGATTACTAATGATATTTATTGCTTATTACAGGTCCCAAAAATTCGAGGATCCCGCAGAAGGCGAAGAGGTTTTGGTTGTGAAATTCCAGAAACTGTACGACGATCTCACCACTGGGTTCCGCAATCTAGAAGACGAAGCACGGTGAATTGTTGTAGATTCTGTGTAAACAACAAGGATATCACCAAAAATGTTCTATAGAACACATGGAAGCATTCCGTTTGCCACTTCCGAGATTGTAGGTCGAGAGTATGTACGAGGTTTTTTCTTTTGTGCAACTATAAGCGCCGTCGCTGTTGTCATACCCAGCTCTTGTTTTGATCCCAGGTGCTCGATGGACACGCCATTATTTCTATTATATGTATCATTTATTTATCATCACAGCATCATTGTAATAAACATGGGCATGTTTATAGTCTCGAATAAGTACGATGTCCAGCTGTTGAAAGTTCTTTCTAAGAAGGTCAATCGTCTTTATTTGTTTGTTGAAAAGCAATGTTGCTTTAGCTTTTAGGTAGTGGTATTTGGTCATGTCAATTTATGACTTGGTACGATTGGCAGGTAATTAGCATTGAGCCTTTTTGGCACTCATTCTTGTACGGCTGAAACTTATAGGCCAAAGTATGAGTTTAGTCGAACCACCTAATGCATTTTTGGACTTCATTTGTCAATGTTAGTACTTGGAAACTATCATTGTCAATGCTTAGTACTTGGAAGTTGGAACTACGTAACTAGTAGGTATACAATGTTAAATGCAAAACTCCAAATGATAGCCAGACTAGTGCACAACAATTAGTACAATATTTATGAGACTGATCTGGCACAAGACAATCCAAATCATGCTATTTTTTGCTGTATTATTGCCATTATTGAATCCTTTTCTCCACTGGACTGGAAGATGCTGCAGCTGGAGTGCCCAGACAAGCAATATCCAATGCAGATATTCCAACTTGCATGTTATTCTTATCTGGAACACAGCAGCCTGTACTTATTTGACTCGATCCATGTGGATGGTTTCCACACACACACAAAATCCAAGCGTCATTAACATTTGGGCCAATCAGCAATGCCTAATTATATTTGAATATTACATTGTGATCTCTACTGTAAGAGCATGGCTAATAATATAGCCAACAAGCTGGCTCCACTTTTCTTATAACCCACCACTCATATATAATAGTTAGTTCTTTATCTTTAATGCAGGACACATATGTATATCTCGCATGCTGTCTTGGTTCTTGTGCCTGAGCTGACTATAAGCTTATAGCCAGCTTCTCCTATCTCTTCTCTCTTCCACGTCAGCATTTAGCTGGCTTATAGCCTGCTATTATACTTACTCTAAGTGCGTGGAGACTTTTTAATTTGTATTGGTTGTCTTCTCCTCAGCTCCTACTTATTTGGCTGGATTATCCTTTTGCGATATGTACTACTTTTTGGCAACCTAAAATTCTCCTTTTCTTTGTTAGTTACTATTCTATTTCCAAAACGGAACACAACACCTGTTTCTGACGTGTACAACTCCTACAGATTAGCGCGATGGAACGAATGTTTTTGACTTTTGACACTAGGGCATGTGAGTATGAGTAGCGTTGATTCAGTATTGATGATTAAGGTGAAGTTAACATCTGATATAAGTAATGTTTTTTTTGGCTGTCTTCTTTTTGATAGATGAAGATAAAATATGTCTATTTTTTATGATAGATATTTTATAGTATAAATAATGAAATTGATTGATGTAAAGTTAATGGTCAACTTTAGAAATATGAGATATCAACTTTTATATATAAACTTCTTATAAAAATTAAAACGTTAAGCAATTCAGGAGGCATATACGAAAAAGCTAAAAATAAAAATAATGCGGCCATACGATGATCCGTCGTCCACGGCAACGCATGTCTATGGCTGAAGTTTAACAGTCCAAAGCAGATGTCAAGAACTGCAGCATGGTGGGGCCACTATATGTATGTGAAATGGTATTCCAAGGGCAAGAGCAATCAGCCTAAAATTATTAATTCGGAAATGCTATATTATGGTCTACCGTTCAACCCAGCAATAATAAGATGCTTGTGGCGGTTAACAACGTCTGGCCGCCGGCGAAGAGCGCCTCAACGGGGCTGCGCCCTTGCGGACGAGCGAGGTGAGGTGGTTTATGAGGCAGACGAGGTCGATAGAATACATTATATATGGTATATGTGAGGTACCATGTTACTTGTGAGATGTCATATTACCTGTGCATGGTAATACCTTAAGATTTTATACGTGATACATGTGAGACACCATTATTTAGGAGATACCATATTAATTAGACAATGTAACATGTCTAGAACTTATTCTGTTGTCTTAATAGTAAACCATCCGATTAATTATGGGGGCAGTTTGAGCATGAAAATGTTATTCGCTATTGGAGACACACCAGGAAAAAAAAGGCAAATATTCAATCAAATATAGGAAGGCCATGCTCTTCTTTTTCCGTGGATTCTTGATTTTCATCGACGCATTTTCTAAATATCCTAAATGGTATGCTTGGCACAAAAGTTTTTCAATAGAAACATTATTCACCTGACCTTTATAAATAGAAAATTTAACTTTATACTCCTATCCACTTAATTCATTCAGTCATTTATACCCTCTATCAGATAATCCAAGCACATAAGATGATCTGGGCTCTCCGATCCAGATCGGACGGCCAGGATCCCCTCCAAACTGTCCTCGCTAGAACCGAACTCGCCCTTACTACCTCAAGGCACAACACAACACAACACAAGACCAGAGGATCCCAAAATTCCCAACCCCACCACCCTCTCTCTCTCTGTCTCTCTCTCGGACTCTGACTCCGATCTGCGGAGAGCCGGAGGAGGAGACCGCCGCCGCCGCCGCCGCCGCCGCGGTTGCTCTTCTCTCGTTCTCTCCGCCCGCCTCGCCACCTCGCGCGCGCGCGCGAGGGCGCGGCCGGGGACGCTGTGGGACGACGGCGTCCTCCTCGCCTTCCCGACCAGCCTCCTCCTCCTCCTCCCCTTGGAGAGGTGGCTTTCGTTCCGGTGGCCTCCTCCACCTCGGGGTCGGATCGAATTCGAGGTATTGGTTCTACCCGCGGAGCTCCCCCCTCTCTCCCCGATGCTGATGCTTCTACTCCTGCGGTGATTGATGAGCGGGCGTCGACGCGTCGTAGATTGGGAGATCCGTCTGGAGCTGGGCTGATTCCGTTCGTCCTAATCACTTTTACTCCCGATTTATTTGATGAGTTGGTGATGCGGTATTATTGATGTCAGTTTGTTTCCGAGGATGTTTCGGGGGGCTTTGTTGATAGTTTAGCTGTGCTATGGCACTTTGAATGTGATTGATGGATTAATGCGGTGGATGCCTCGCGTTGCAGGAAGAGGCGGAAGGTGTAGCGCTGCTGCCCCTGCTTGGAGTGGCATGTAGTTTTTTTTGCAAAGCTTTGGTTATGATTCGATCAATGGCAAGGAGATGAAGGTATCGCGGGTGTGGCAGCGGGGCAGCAAGGACATGACAGCCATGTCCCCTCCGCGCCAACGGGGCACCGCCAAGAAGCCCATGTGGATAATCGTGCTCTTGTCGCTGGTTTGCGTCGCTCTGATCGGGGCCTATGCGTACCCTCCGCGGCGCTACTCCGCGTGCTACTTCTTCGCTTCGAGCGTCTGTACTCCATTCAAGGACTGGCTCCCTGCTGTGGCCCGACGGGAGCGAACGGATGATGAGATTATCTCATCTGTGGTTATGAGGGATCTCCTTACGATGCCTATGCCTGTATCGAAGAATCCAAAGATCGCCTTGATGTTTTTGACCCCAGGTTCACTGCCCTTTGAGAAACTCTGGGAAAAATTCCTACAGGTGTGGTTCATAAATACCCGTCATGTGACTTCTTTCTGTAATTATAGTGTGTCGATGAATCAACACCTTGTTTCAAAAATTTCTTTGCTTGAACTTCTGTGTGCAGGGTCATGAGGGTCGATATTCCATTTATATCCATGCATCACGTGAAAGACCTGTACATTCTAGTTCTTTGTTTGTTGGCCGAGAGATTCGTAGTGAAAAGGTACCAATGTCCAACCCCACTCTTTGTACTTGTTTGTTTCTTGCTTTATCTTAACTCATCTGCTTAGTAAGGTGTTGTGAACAATAAGAAATGTCATTATGCATTGACAGTTGTTCCATCTGTTCACCAAGAAAGAAGAAAAAAAGGTGTTATTGCCTGGATTAGTTTTTAGTGCCTATAAGTGAAATTACATTTGTAACCAATGATCTGCATACAAGGCAATCTTTTAGGAAGGAAACTCTATTTTCTTTTAATAAAGAAGTAAACAAATTCAAAAAGAAGACCTGAGCCTGGGTGGCTGGGTTATACCCCACCAACTGAGGTAGGCTTAGTTCCTTCCTTTCTATTTTTCTCATCTGGCATTTACTTCCAGTGTTTAGGAAACTCCACGTTGACTCTCCTAGTAGTACTCCTTTGTCCTTTGCAGCAAATAAGCAAAAGGACTATGTTTTTTCTTTTGAAATCTTGGGCATCAGTAATTCATGTTGTTGTTTTTTACATCTAACATGATATTCTATATTTGTTTTGGAGAACTAAAGCATTACAATATCTTTGTACTGCAGGTTGTATGGGGGAGGGTTTCAATGGTTGATGCAGAGAAGAGGCTGTTAGCAAATGCATTAGAAGATGTTGATAATCAAATTTTCGTCTTGCTATCTGACAGGTTTTTTAAAAAAACTGTGCCTGCAAAAAATCGTTTTTGTTGAACTATTTTAATATTCTTTTCTTTTTTGTTTGGCAGCTGTGTTCCGCTGCATACATTTGATTACATTTATAATTATTTGATGGGAACGAACGTCAGCTTCATTGATTGGTGAGAGCCCTAAACTCATATTTTGATCCTTTTGACAATAGGAAAAAAAAATCTAGTACATACAAGGGTAGGGAAGAACTACTTCTAGAGCCTGTAATTCCGATTTAAACAAAGATTTTCATACATTGACGATAACATCACAAATTTAATTTCAGTTGGAAATTTGGTATCCTATTTACAGGAGAAATGACCGGGAATATGGAAATTAGGAATATTTCATTATGTGACCAATGTAGGAGTACCCATGTTACATGATACATCATAAGGATTGTCTAGAAATGTTGATATGTTTTGCATTAAAGATTACAATGCATCAAAAACAGGTCTATGATCACTACCTAATTTTTGATTGCCCAACATGTTTGTTTCATTGTATGCCATCAGCTTCCTTGATCCTGGACCACATGGAAGTGGAAGATATTCTGCGGAAATGTACCCTGAAATAGAACAGAGGGACTTCAGGAAGGGTTACCAGGTACATCTTTTGCAGTACTACTTCAGAATGTTGACTATTCCAAAGACTGTTAGGTGCTTCATATATTCATGGTTTACAGCCATTCAGTTAAGTCAGCGTCTTGAGAAACTAGGGCATTTGTTTGTGAGCCTGATGATCATTCACTTCCATCTTTTTATGCATTGCTGAGTTTGTTTTTATTTGTATTGTAGTGGTTTACTGTAACACGAAGGCATGCTTTACTGATTTTAGCAGACCACCTGTACTACAATAAGTTTGAGCTGTATTGCAAGGTATGTTCCTCAACGTATTGTTAATGGTTGATGCCAGTAGCATGTATACTTCATTTCACGTGTACAGTGTGCAATAACTAAGTTTCCAATGGGTGACCAGTTAGAGCCTAGTGACCAGTTAGAGACTGTTATTTGGTAGCATTCAGATAATTAGATACCGATGCTATTATAGAGTGGAAGAAAAATGGAAATAAATACATCTTCATGTTATTCACTGGGAACTAGCCAGTAACTGGCATCACAATAGTTACTGGGGTTTATCCTGAAGTTGGAAATGAAACCATGGTGATACTGTAAAAACAATAGAAGTCCAAAACTAGGATGTTTGTTGAGATCCGAAGTCTCGAACTTCTATTGGTCTTGTAAAGTTTTAGCAGAGACGATAATTTGGAATGGCCTGAAATTTGGAACATTAGAAAGACTTCTGCCATTTGTTCTAACAGCTTGAGCTAAAACAAAAAAGGGTTATAAAATCATGTTTTTTCACTTTTTTGTGTTTTACAGCCAGCAGAGGGACGCAACTGTATTGCTGATGAGCATTATTTGCCAACCCTCTTCAATGTTAGTAAATATTTTGAATTGATGTTTAGCTTTCTGCTTGGCCCCTTGCTTTGTTTCATATGCTTTCACTTTAATCCACAGATGGTTGATCCTGGTGGAATATCAAATTGGTCAGTCACACATGTTGATTGGTCTGAGGGAAAATGGCATCCAAGATCGTATAGAGCTGCAGATGTTACCTCTGAACTCTTGAAGAACATAACGGTATGCTCTAAATTGGTAAACGAAGACATGCTTTTGTCCTTTTGCCAATTGATATGGCCTCTATGTGTTCCACACTTACCAATGTACTTTACTGTTGTGTAGGCTGTCAAAGACAATTTCCATATTACAAGTGATGATAAGGTAAATATAGCAAGTCCTCTTTTCACCCAAGTACAAAACACAAATTTAATATCACTAGGATTTTGGTTACGTATGCTGTATTCATGTACTTGTCTGCAAACGCCCATGAAGATATTTGCTTTTCTATGTTTGCATGCAGTGTACTTGAGCAATTTTACTGAAAACTTGGAAATGTAGCACCTACTTGGAATATTGATGTGTACATTTATCTCTCTGTTTTTTTGAACTTGTGTACATTTATATGTACTGCAGAAAGCTGTGACAACGACCCCCTGTATGTGGAACGGAACAAAGAGACCATGCTACCTTTTTGCTAGAAAGTTTTACCCAGAAGCTCTCAACAACCTACTGAAGCTATTCTCCAGTTACACATCCACATGAGTTCTACACGATTCTTTGCCTTTGGCCTAGGATTCCCCTGGGATTTACTTTTCTTCTTCTGCTTTATGTAAATTGTGAAATCGATACTTAGCTGCGTAACACAGATCCAGGCTTGGCCAGAGAGACATGTCATCGCTGCTGCGGCAATGGCGATGTCTTGCAATTCTGAGTCCCTAGGTAGGGCTGAGGCGATATTTATTTAGTTTTGACACAGCCCTCGTTGTAACAAGTTGTGCTCTTTTTGTATGTTGGCTACGAGCTCTTCACGTCCACATCTTCTCTCTCCTTTCTAATTGTTCCCTAGCTCCCATCTGTTGAGGAATAGGGGTTTTGTCAGATTGAACTGTTATTATATGATCCATTCTTTGTAGGCATGAAGAGATTACGACACAACACAACTTTACAATTAATCTGCCCTCCTCATTGAGTTGTGTTGGCAAACTTCCTGATTGTCATGCCCATCTTTCTTTCTTTTTGTCTGCTGCGGAATGGTCGTCTGCACTATTCAATAGTATAGCCAACTATTGGCTCCAATTTATTTATAGCCAATCTAATAGTTAATTTATACAATAGCTACCTATAAAACATATATCACCATGTCTCACATGTTATACACACATTGTGTATTAATCAATTTATACAATAGCTACCTATAAAACATATATATCACCATGTCTCACGTATTATACACACATTGTGTATTAGAGTCCGTGCTTCAGCTGACTATAAATAGTAGTTCACTTTTCTCTCTTCTCTTGTCTCCTTAAAAATATATTTACAACTGGCTTATAGCCTGTTGCTATTGTACCTGCTCTAAAACAAATTATTTTAATACATCTGATCATTATTTTTAGAGGATGGATTATTAGCATGATTAATAAGAAAAACGGCATATAAAATTATTTAAATACCCTAAAAAAGGATGGATCATTAGTGCATGATCACTATTATAAAACTGAAACAACAAATTTCTCTAATTTTTTAAAGTAACTTGATAAGCTGGAAAAGAACACTGTCAGGCCAGTCTGAATGAACTCTCGCTCTTACTAGCCCATTCCAACTCCTCAGAGCAGCCCATCACGAGTGAGCGCTCAGCGAGAGGCCCAGCCCATCTCGCCCACCCCCGAAACCCTAAATCCCCCGCATCCAACGGTCACGATCACCCCTCCTGAAGATCCAACGGTTGATACCCCCTCGCCGAGCGCTATAAGCACCCACTCGCTCGCCTACCTCGTCTTCTTCCTCCCCACCCGCCCGTACTCCCGCCGCCGCCGCCGCCGCCGCCGCCGAGCAGCCATGACGACGCGCTTCAAGAAGAACCGGAAGAAGCGCGGGCACGTGTCGGCGGGGCACGGCCGCATCGGGAAGCACCGGAAGCACCCGGGAGGCCGCGGGAACGCCGGAGGGATGCACCACCACCGGATCCTCTTCGACAAGTACCACCCGGGCTACTTCGGCAAGGTCGGCATGAGGTACTTCCACAAGCTCCGCAACAAGTTCCACTGCCCCGCCGTCAACGTCGAGCGCCTCTGGTCCATGGTGCCCGCCGACAAGGCCGCCGAGGCCGGCGCCGGCAAGGCCCCCGTCCTCGACGTCTCACAGTTCGGCTACTTCAAGGTGCTCGGCAAGGGGCTCCTCCCCGCCGACAGGCCCATCGTCGTCAAGGCCAAGCTCATCTCCAAGGTCGCCGAGAAGAAGATCAAGGCCGCCGGCGGCGCCGTCCTCCTCACCGCCTAGGTTAGGTAACTTGGAGGAAGGGGTTCTTGCCATCGACATTATCTAAGCATCTAGTTTTTTTTATATCCATCTTGTTGTGTCTCGTTGAAACACAAAAGACTTCTTTATTTAGCTATTCTTGTGCCTTTTTTTTGTTATGGAAACCTTCATGGAATGTCTACTCGCATCTATTCAGCATGAGTTTCGAATTACAGGATCATTATCAAAAATATGTTTGCGGCATGTCATGCTGATTGCTTCTAATATTAGGGTTTGCCTTGTTTAGTGTGTTTTGCCATTTTGATCTGAGATGGCAACTTGGCAAGCACTCTCCCTCCGATTTAGGTTATAAGATGTTTTGAATTTTAATAGATTCATCTATGGACCAATATATGTGTTATGTATATATATGTCAGGATTCATCAGAATTCCGAAAAAAACCAAAACATCTTATTAGCTGAAAAGGAGGCAATAGTATACATCATTGTGCAGGTTTATTATCTTGGTGACACCTAAATTTCGTGATGCACTGCCGCATGGTGTGTCACCAGGTGTTACAGTGGTTTAGGTCAGTTGCTTTAGTTGCAAAAAATTGTTTTATAACTGAATAATGTGCATAAGGATGCAGTTCACTTTAACTTGTTTTGTTGTAACCTTTTTGTGGCATTCCTTGAAATTTGCGATGGGATGTGCTCGGTATCAGATATCGAGGTCAGCCTTGTTGCTAGGATTTCTGTCCGTGACGATGCTGTGATCCTGTAAATGGTGATCACTACTGCTTATAATATTCTGCAAATTCTGGAGCAGGAGACTGAATTTCACAGGATACTCGACCACCCTAGCTAGTAAAAATGCCATATATCATGTCATGCAGTCCATTCTGTCATGGTTTGTTGAACCTGTTGTAAATTAGGCCGTAATACGACAGTATGAATACTGCAGTTTTGTTCTTATTTCCGGATATGTCGTTCTCTGCAAAAACTATTGTTCACAATCTGGCAAATATTGCTGTTAGCAGTCTGAGCAGCAAAGAAAAATGTTCCATTTCATCTTTCTGTGTACATAGGTGGTGAACAACCAGATCACTGTTGTTTGGCTATTCTGAGTGCACTGTCGTATGGCTTCAAAATTACGTTGCTGATTGTAACTATGATCTCAAGCATCGACGATATGATAATCTGTTGAATGCCCTGTTCCTGTATGAGAATGCAGCGTTTCATAAAAAAAAGAGCTTCAAAATGTCCTCCAAAACTTTATATTTCTTAGGGGAATAAATTTGCTCATAACATGATGAATTTGGAAATGACTACTGGACTAAGGTTTTAATAATAATCATAAATGAATTAGTACCTTGTGTGCCACACACTAACGGGAATAGAGCAGCAACAATATGATTGCTAAGCCCTATCGCTCGAGCATTGCAGACTGGTGTTTATCATGCGTGGGCCTTGTTTATGCTCTGGTCAGGTTCGACCTTCGCAAACCGCTGACCGAATATTCGAGTTCTTTCCAACATATTATTGCCCGGTTTTTAAGCGTGGTATATTTTTTTGCCAAAAAATATAGAATTTATCACATCATCTTTATCGGGTAGACTTTTAGTTTTCTAATAGTTAATTTTTATTGTGTGTACTTTTAAATAACTGAAAAAAATAGATAATCTTTACCTTTCATTAACCAAAAGAACATACTTTTTCTCTGCTTTTATGCTTCTCAAATGATTAAATGGTATGTTTTTCAAATATTTTCTAAGTTCACCTTCACATTTCTAAAATAAAATTTCAACTTTATTATACTTTATCTTCATTTTCAGTCCACCCTAGGAGATTCCAAAGGCAGGTGAACTCTCCAATCCCCCTCAATAGTATAGCCAATTACTAGCTTTAATTCATCTATATTCAATTTAATAGCTAATTCATACAATAACTAATTATAAAATATATACTATCATGTCGTCATACACACATTGTGTATTATAGTTCGTGCTGTAGCTGACTATAAATTTATAGCTTATTCTTTTCTTTTTTTTTTATCTTCTTAAAATATGTTTATAGCTATGCTATAAATAGCATGCCATTGTACCTGCTCTAAATACGATCATGGCGAAGTACCTTGCCTCCAAATGCACGTAGAGCAATCATCGCCGCCGTCGACGAGCGCTAATGTGGATATTGCAGTGCCGATATCAGTAAAATGCGGACATTGCAAGAGAAAGCAAGATGTCAGAATTACATCTTAATTCTCAAGTTATCTATGTTAATTGCTTGGGATCAGCAACAGCAGGACCGGCCAAGTTCAAAGCAGGCTCGAATGGCCTTGTTTTGGAGGGGCAGGCATTGGTACAAGGTCACTGAAAGGGTCACCAAATGGATTGGAATATCCAGCCTGAGTTGCAGGGTACATCTGATGCTGCTGGTAGTAGTACATCTCATGTGCCTGAAAATACATGGTCTGTATCTGTTGCTGATCCTGGAAATGATGCAGCTGAGGCTGGTAATAATACTGTTGCTGGTAGTACTGATGCTGCTGACTCAGCATTGCCAGCTGGACATTCGACGGCGGCGCGAAGCTGCTTGACGTGGCGAATGGATCGTTGGTGACGAAAGGGTTGGCTGCTCCTCCTGTGCCACCATTGTAGGTGAAGCTGGCGATCTGCTGCCTCCTCGCTTCGTCTTCGTAGAGGCTGTCGAGCAGCAGCTTGTCAAAACCTCCAGCCTGTTTGGTCAGATGCAATCTTGTGAGTAATTTAACTGTTGATGATCAGTTCTTGAAGTTTTTAGACATGAACAATGCTATCTGAAAGTGTTAAGGATTGTTCAGACCAGTCTAGGTTGAACTGCTTGGCTAGTGTGGCTGCTTGGAGCAGTGACCAGTGCCAGCTCCCAACCAGATGTATTGCCGGAAAACAAGTCTTGGCAAGTTGATGCCTGGCTTTGATCACCTGCAAGCAAGGCCAGAACACTGATGGCATTTCTGGCTCATAAACTCTTTAGCAACCACTGAGCTAAACTACAACTAAATTTAGCTGTCCAATGTTTTGGTTTGTCCGTGTACATTCGTGTTGGATGTAGAGGTCGGGTTTTAGTACATAAAAAAGTGGCCAATGTTCTGTCATTTTGAAATTGATATTGCTGAATATACCTGGTGCCACAATGGCTAGTGCCAATGCATTGTTTTCTTCTAGTTCTGCAACCAATGGATTCACCTCTGCATCCAAGTTCTGAAAGATAAAAAAACATGGACAGACTCAGAGGAGCAGATACTGTATGTATCAAAGCATAATGGAGCAGAGAAAAGGTTGGGGAAGATTACTAGTAGATCTCCAGTAATTTGGGGTGGCTCTGGTTCTTGTTCAGGCTCAGGTTGAGGCTCTACTTCTTGTTCAGGCTCTGCAGGATCATCTTCCTCCTCTTTCAATGGACTTTCAGGTTCCTTTGGAGCTTCTTGGTGGTAGGTCAGTAGCTTCCTCTCATCATTCTCCTACTTTGGCAATAATAAGATTACACAAACGAAATGGTACAAATATAATTGCATCAAGTACTTCAACACTTGTTTCTGAAGGAGAACTGCACTCACCACACCCTTAATCAAGGGCCGAGGTGCTTCTCGGATGTACTCTTCCATTGTTGCAAGGAATGATGGGGGTGGCTGCAGAACAATGTGGAAAGAATGAGCATTAGAGATCCAAAATCATGAGGTTGTGGCTGAAATTCATGAAGCTGTTTTGCCATCTTGCTCCGACTAAGACTTGAGATAACTTGTGAGATCAAGATGACAAGATGTTAAGACTAAACATGAACTGACCTGCCTTAGAGTAGGAAACTGAAATGTCCTGGCAAGCTCAAGTTCTTTGCAGAAATCGTAAAAGTCAGCAAGATTTTCTGCCTGTGCATTGCACATGTCATGAGGTTGGCACCATTTTCATGAAAGATGTAAGGGTGGATGTCCATTATAACTGCCTCAACTATTACCCGATTCTAGAAATCAATCTTCGACTATAAAATCAGATATTTTGCACCCTTCACCTATCAAAAACCAGTTTAAATACCCCCTATGCGCAATACCACCTGGTTTTAATGGTGGTTTTACCAAAAAAAGGTTTTCTTCCAAGTATTATGTTCTTGCCATATATGTTTTTTCAGCATGTCTTGCTAGTTGGGTGCCATATATGTGCCCATGTTAAAGAAATTAATTGATTACAATGCCAAATTTTACACAAAAATACACTTAAAACTAGGTGGTATTACCGTTAAGGGGGTATTTTAACTGGTTTTAATGTTGAGACGTGTACAATATCTAGTTTCATAGTTGAGGGTTGAAATCTAGACTTGATTAATAGTTGATGGGAGCCAAACTGGACTTCAACCAAAATGTAAATACACCACGTTTGCTTGAATTCAACAAGACCTCAGATTATAAAATTAAGATACCTGATGGCCAGCTCGTTTATAGATAGCAAGAGCCTTGAGAGCATCATATTTTGGCATGTCAAAGAACTGCATTATCACATGAGGAACCAGAAATGTACATCTATAATTCAGCCAATAATCTTTGTAGGAGAATGTCATGAAAAACTACTTTACCATATCAACAAGATTGATGATACCATCATTGATTGCACAGTAGATCTTGAAGCTCTCCTTCAAAACCTAAACACACGTGAAGCCACCACATGATATTTAAGTACATATAACATGTTGAAAAAGGGAACTAACCTATGCAAGATTTTATGCAGATTACCAGGGCTAATGCATATTGGATAAGGTAGTTCGTGCCGGCTGCTCCTTCAGGCTGCAGTGGCAAAATTATGGATGAAACTAGTGAACAACACCCAACAAGATTACAATGGCATGCTTGTAAGACAAGGGATTATCAAACCTGGCAACCCATAAGCCTGAAAAGCAGCTGCTGCAAAGCAGGCAACTGCTCCATAAGATCAAGGCAAGGCAAGGTTCTGGTTCTACTATGTGCCTGCATTTTGTCAAGATCACAACAATGCAATCATCACATAACTCATTCATGGTATTGGCAAAATTCCCATTTAAAGGGTGACAAGATTAATGTTACCTTGCTAGAACATTGAGGAGATTTCATCAAACGCTCGGTTTCGATATCGAATTTCAAAACTCTAAAGCACTCGAGCCGTTCCTCCAGGAAGAACGCGTAGGTGCGAACCCATGCGGAGCAATCCCAAGCTGACAAAAAATCAAAGGATATGTTTAGTTGAGGTATCATTTGTGTCCTGAAATCGACAGTTGCTTCTGTTGCATTGATCACTACGCAGGAAAGGGAACCACCTAATGGGCTTGAGTCATCCTTAAAGTTTGCCATCTGCAAAACATTTCCCCTATGTGTGTAGGCTAGGAACTCTTCTTTGAATGTAGGATCACCTTCTCTCAAGAGCCTATGTAGCACTATCAGTGTCTTCAATGCAACCTGTAATGTAACTATATTGTCATCAACACAGAACATAACTTTGGTAAACAGAGGGATGGGGATGAAGAAGACAAGAATTAAGAGGAGGACAATGAGAACAAGACCCACTATCCAATTCTTTGTCTTAGCCAATCTTCTTGACAATGCATATATGCAATATTGAACATCTGCTCGAGGGCGGTTTATCGAGGTTGCGAAGAAAATTTCTGTGACAATGCGAAAAAGGAATTGTAATGTCACCAGCTGAAAGAGAGAAAAAAAATCTACCATTGAGCTACCATATGATGGAGTACTCACTTCTAACATGCCTCTCCTTTGGAGGGCACTCCACATGGTTGGTGGCCTTTACAATTGCAATATCCAACTCCTGCAATCCAAAAAAACCCAACAGACAAACCATGGTCAATTCACCAAAAGACAACAAATTCTGCATTGCCATTCGATCCAGATACATACACAAAGCAAGCAACAACATTGCTAGTTTGCTACACCCCCAATGCGCAACAAAACGAAAAAAAAAAGAAGAAGAACATGAACACAATTTCTACAGCAGCCACAACAAGAAAGTACTTCCTCCGTTCTGGGATTGTTTAGATTTATCCATATAACAACGTGTATGTTTCGTATATATGTCTAAATTTATGAATGCAAACAGAGGGAATGTAAAGAAAAGAAAAAGAAAGCAGCGAGCACTAGCATGATGATGAAGAAGAAGAATTGAAGAAGAGGAGGAACCTTGAAGTCGCTGTTGACCTTGGCGAGGCCGACCTTGGTGGAGTCCTTGAGGGCGCCGTAGGCCTTGCGCCATGACCCCATGGCGCCCTCGCCCTCTCCCTCTCCCTCTCCGATGATCCAACCCCAATCATACTGTCTTCTTCCCGATTAAACTCCCCTCCGCCTAATTTTAGGCTTCCCCCCACATGCGTGCGATCCACCGCGCAGCTCTCGCAATCCCACATGTTTATTGCTCCCTCCCCGTTGCCGGAAATTTAACGATAAATTTGTTATTCCAGTAGGTGTTTAAAACAGATTTATGGTTCGCGGTATATAACACGTGTGTTTAAGTGATAAATCTGTTATTAATATTGGTAAGGGTGAATACCCCCTCCCCATTGCAGCCTCGTATGTTATCATACCATGCTTTTCAGCGTTTGAGATTATAGAAAAATATAACGATATTTTCAACGCAAAGCAAATATATTCTCACGGTATATTCATTGTTTTTATTTAATAAAACTAATCCAGTGGTGTGGTTGTGGCTGTAGTTGTCTATTATAAATTCAGTCAGACTTTAATAAGTTTGGCTTTTTAAATAAAAAAATAAGTATGTTGTAATATGAAACGAATGGATTACTTATCTAAAATGCAATTAATAAGTCACTAACATGCGGAGATAACTCCCACATGCCAGTTATACGATGGAGGGGCACAATTCTGTAGCGTAAGCCCATGAAGGCCCGGCCCGGCCCAACAACTGCGCGAACAAATCCATCCCTTTGTCTCCTACTCCCGTCTCGGAAAGCCAGCGACCCCCACCACCAAACCCTAGCCGCGAGGCGGACGCGAGGAGAAGAGAGATCCATCCATGGCGATGCGGCAGCTGATCAACGAGATCCGGGGGATGAAGGTGCGCGACGTGCCGGGCTACATCAAGCCGCGCCTCAGCTGGGAGAACGTCAAGAAGAGCACCGACCAGGCCATCGACCGCTACATCGAGAAGTACATCGACACCAGCTCGCCGGAGCCGCTCTTCCACGTCTGCTTCGGCATCATGGCGATCTCCTACCTCGTCAACCTGCCCAAGGAGCGCCGCCACCTCGCCCACCTCGAGGAGCTCGAGAGGCAAGGCGCCGCTGCCGCCCACCACTAGATCCCGGGTATGTCTCAAGGTGAGATTTTTTCGCCCGTCTCCTTGCCTGATCTGATTCGAACTAGGCTGGTGGTGCGGTATGATGATGATTGCGTGCGATCTAGCCGCGTCTCCGATGCGTGGACAGGGGAACACGGTTAGATTGAAATTGTTAAGAAGGAGAATTGGGGAACACGGTTAGATTGAAAATGTTAAGAAGGAGAATTGGGGAACTGGCGATTTTTTTGGGGGGTTCCACGGGTGATTGGGAAATTTGGTTAATGTATACTGCTCCATCAGTACAATTGAAGAATTGAATTGGTTTTGCGGGAGTAATCAAATTATCGTTTTAGGTACTTTTAGTATATTATATTCAGGAATTCCTGCAACACAACAAAGTTCACCTTTTTTAGGATATGCATATCTCTGTTCTCAGTTGTACAGATATCTATCAATTTTAGGGAACTCACACTTTGTTGTGCCTCCTTATCAGGAATAAAGTGAAAACATGTTTTAATGTAAAGCATGGAGTGAAGCATTTTTGGGTGAATGGATGCAGTTGGTTATTAATAATCTACTAGCTGATGATTCATCTTTTGATGGCTATTATAGTATGGGATGTGATGAGAGTCAGTATTTATTGCTTGATTCACTGCATAAGTGGCCTTGTTTATGTCTTCTTTGTTTAATTGAAATGAAATTTAGTTGAGAAGCTACATATGTCTACCAGCATATTTAACTAGTCTTAGTATGTGAATAATCTCAGTACTATGTAATCACAGTAGCAGCATTTCATGAAACCTGATCCAAAGCAGTGTGAGTTCATGGCTCTAGTCCACATTTCCTTGCTTGTTTGTTAGGTTGAGGATTGGTAGATGTTCTTTTGAAAAAGAACAAATAGGTATTGTTTCAGACAGTTTTTTTTTTTGTTGAGCTTCAACGACGCACATATGTATGGAGGTTTTTTTTTCCCCTTGTGGCTTACCAAACGCAGTTTGCCTTTTGGATTATATATGCACTTACATGTCAAATATGCCGGTTCCCTGTGGATGGCTTGAGGTGATTTAGGTGTCATGTGTGCACTTACATGTCAAATATGCCGGTTCCCTGTGGATGGCTTGAGGTGATTTAGGTGTCATGTGTACCTCTCTGTTTTGTGTAGAGAAACTATTTGGTTATAAGAAAGATTGTACAAGTTCATGAGGGAAGGTCTGCAATGCACCTTTTTATTTTGCAATGCCACTTGCCCTTCCATGCTCTACCTGAATGTTCATGATTCAGAAATCATCATACGAACCTCACTGCAACTTATGTAAAAGCTCACTACTTATTATGTTTTATCTATTGCTGTATTTCAGGACTTGGAGCTTATCTGTGGTCAGCTCTTTTATCTAATGGAATTTCTGTTTTCTTCCACCGATGAGCTACCAGAAATTGATGTTCATTTCATGGTTTATTTTGTACGGGAAGGCAGCAACAAACTGTCCAGTTTGTCAATATGCTCGTATGCATCTTATCATAAGCAACTTCAAACTAGGAAGTGCATGCATTGTGATTAAAAACTTTTTCAGTTAATTGAGCACAAGTGTTTCGTGCTATACTCTTATGACAGTTTTGTCTGCCTTTTGATGTATTTCGCTGCCTTTCTGGACTTGTAGAGATAAGCTTGCTCAACTTTTCTTTCTGCTATATTTTGCTGCAGTTGGTACGTCGATAAGTCATATGTGGTGCTTTTTGTGGCCTTCTCAAGGTTGCAAGCTTTCGTCTAATTTTTATCCGTGAGCATATAAAATTTTATCACGAAAGATGGAAGCAATCAAGAGTTTTTGGCACAAGAGCTGCGTTTATTCCATACTGGAGTTTTTGGCACAGGAGTTTTTGGCTTTTGTGCGCACATTTCTCAAACTGCTATAAAAAGTTTATATATAAAAGCTCATTCTTCTCTTTTTCTAAAGTATATTTTTATTAGAAATGTATGGTTCAACATCAACATACGCTGCCATCACATCTTGTATGGTTCAACATCAACTATGGTGTCATCACGTCATAATGAAATTTAGCCCGAGAGCGTAAATGTGTTTTGAACCATAGATTGGGAAACAGAAATTGATTAGCGGGCCATATGGGCGATTGTTTCGCATTTTTATGGAAAAAACGAACTGATATATTGCAAATAAAAAATAATTTGTTAATAAAACTTTTGTGTATACTTTCTCGGTCCCAAAATAAATCAATCATTTACTTTTTAGCTATAATATGTGACGCTATATCTTATCTTTTTTTATGATTAATATTTTTGTTTTTATTAGATGATAAACCATGATTAGTATTCTGCGTGTGACTAATTTTTTTCAATTTTTCAAAAAAGACGGATGCTCAAAAGTTTGCTTTATTTTGGAATAGAGGGAATATGTATTTTTAGTGACATAAAAAGGTTTTACAGTAAACTTCGGTAAAAAAAATTTCTAAATTAATTCTAAATTTAAGGTTTAAAATTTAAATTTTGTCTATAAGTATAAACAGAAAAAAAAAAACCAGGGACATGCTTCTTCTTGCACAACGCGCTCAGGTGGACCTATCTCGTTAGACGAACTTCATTTGCAAAGGCCAAAATCAACAAATGTATATGTACAAACAGACTGGTTGTACGGTTCAAACTTGGTCATCGTTGTTGAACTCGTAAGCGGGAAGCTCTAAGACCGTGTTTTCGTAGGTGAAAGGTAGACGATTTTCCAGTTGTTATGACAATTACTTAATGGCATAAACAATAAAACCAACTAATTTAAAGTTGAAAAATCTAAAAATAAGATGATGGACTTTTATTTAGAAACTTTTTTTAAAAAAGTTCTATTATATAGAATATTTTTGAAAAAAAATATATCGTTTAACGATTCGAAAAACGATAAACACAGAGCTTGAAAGAAAAACCAAATTTCTCCGTTTAGGCTTTCAGCTTGATCTTCACCAACCCACCGTTGAGGCAGGTTGACACGACCGTATGCTGCGATTGCGACCTAAGCTTAATCTACCCGGGGCTCTCCACAACCGGATTTAGAGATAATGTTAACTTTAGGTGAATCGGGAATTGAATGGTATCCATTAGTTTAGCTCGAGAGAGCAAATATATTTTGTACCATAGATGGGGAAAAGTAACTAGGATACCCTTGGGTACACACATCGATTAGCAGTTTTGACTTCGTTGTGTGGTTTCTAAAAAGTTTTCCCAAAAATATCACATCAAATCTTTGGACACCTAAATAGATATTAAACATAGATGAAATAAAAGATTAATCACACAGTTACGAAAAAAATCTTGAGTTGAATCTTTTAAGTCTAATTAGTCCATGATTAGCCATAAGTACTACAGTAACCCACATGTGCTAATGACGGGTTAATTATGCTCAAAATATTCGTCCAGCGGTTTCTAGGTGAGCCGTGAAATTTGTTTTTTCATTCGTGTCCGAAAACACTTTCCGACATCCGATCAAACGTCTAACGTGACATCTAAAAATTTTCTTTTTTCCAACTAAACACCCTGACAATTGCTCTTTCGGCTGCAGGGCCATGATTTAGAGTATCTCCAAGAGAATGCTAATATTTTGCTATTTAAAAACTTGTATTGGGTTTATCTAAAACATATTAGGTATAAAATTACACACACTTTTAACAGAAATAAAAAAATAAATAACTTATATTAAAAACCCTTATTTTTGACTCAAATTTAGGATACAACTGAGCTAATTTTAGTTATGAGTAAATACTATGAATGCATTTGATAATATGAATGCATTTGATAATCCGTTAGAGATATATTTTCTAGTCTAATTTCTAAAGTTTAGGCATGAGCTCATGGAGATAGACATCTCGTGCAGATGCTCTTATGCGCAAGGTGCTCGGGATGACCTATCTCGTTGGATGAACTACCAATGGCACAAAACAGAAAATGTGCAACTGCAGAATGGGGATTTTGCCACGGAGAACCTACCTTGGTCATCTTTTGTTTTTTTAATAAAAAAGCAAAAGAACATATTTGCAAAGTAAAAGTAATTTACAATTAAAAATTCAAATTTTAGCTTACAAGTAAAAGTAGAAGCGAAAAGAAGTAGGACGTAGGACGCAGGACGAAGCGTACAATACCATCACAAATTGCTTGGATAATGCAAAGAAAAGTACCCTATCAAAGGAGGGAAAGTTTGATTCCAACTAGTTTTACAAATTGGTTTATAGTATTATCAAGAACAATTTACAACAAAAAAAAAATTCAGACAACAAACGAAATACACAGTTCAAATCCAACGTATATGCCCGTCTTACCATATTCCGCATCCATGCTCACCATCCATATTTTGCTTGAGTCTCTGCTTTCGTGAGGAATCCCTTGGAACGCCTCTCGGCAAGCTCCATCTCCTTTTGCTTCATGTCATAGAATAGAGACCCAATCTGGTGCTTTCTTTTGTGCAGCTTTGAGGGTTTTCCTTTTGCCGAAGGGGCCGGCTGCATTAAGACAGAAATCTTTGTGTCAGAACAATCCTTAGTTAATTAGTGATGAAAAATGGTTTATTTTTTCAAAAAGAAAATATGAAGATTTGTGAACAATCTCTTATGAGCTCATGATTGCTCATTCACACAAACTACATTTCTCAAACTAATGGTAATGGGCACAATGGCATAATAACACCTTATGGTCAATACAAACTTAATCATGAAACTCATAGAAGCCAACTTTTTTTGACAGATTCCTTTCCACCATCATTTCAATCTCTATGAACAGCACTTCAACAGTTGGCCACTAGAAAGAGAATGTTGGATCTGCAAAACATCACTCCTACATATTTCAATTGAAATCCTATAGTGCACCCTAAGATATGTCCTTTCGTACATAAGCTATCTACAAACCTTTTCTACACACTATAACTAAACCCTTATATTCCAAACAAGATCTAACCTACAGTCACCAGCCAAATAAAAGTAGATCAAATGTTCTACTACACATGGTCTCCTATTACCTACTACCTGCTCCGGTTCATAATGAAGCTATTACACCCACCATTTGACCCAAAATGAAGTTATTTCTTCACCTTCTTCCTCATCTTAACCAATCACAACCATTCTCCATTTAATTTTTCAGCATACATTCTCTTCTCAACCAATCACAACCTTCCTCCATTCATTCCTACATAATTTCTTAATCTCTATGCCCGGCTCTAGAAATGGTTACATTATTAGACGGAGGGAGTATATTTTATTTTGTAGGGGGTATAATAATACATGCAAATAGCATAAAACCACTAACCACCAACAGATATGCTGTATGAACCGTAAGTAACATGTAACCTTTCTAAGGTTAAGCAAGTATGAAATTATGAATAGCATGAATCAAAACTGTACCCTTCACAAGAATTCAAGAACAAAAGCTGTATCCAATTGCTCAATTGAAGATTAGTGAACTAGTAAACCGCACAACTGAAATATGACCAACATAATTACGTCCTTACAGATGTTATCAGTAATCAGTGACCAAGAATATTGCTGCCCTGATGAAATGCAAAATTAAATTTTAAAGAAACACTGTTTCATACTTCTACTATGTCCAAGAAATAATTTCTTGGGAGCTTTTGCATCGTTCTAAACTGCTCACAAGCATGTCAAATAAATACTACCATATCACTCAACTAATAAGCAGTTTACCTGATAAGACTAACCATTTGCAGGAAGAACTACACCATTTGGGTGGTCTAACCAGTCATAGTGATTGACATAAGGTTACGGTGCTTGGCAAGAGAGTGAGCTACTCTAGAAATCTCATCCTACTATGTACTGTATGTGATACTTGCCATAAAAATAATCAAAGCATAATAGCAATGATGCAAATTAAGTCTAATCATAACAAGCTAACTCTGTACCTGGTAACTAGGGCCAAAGGCCATTCCAGTGAGCTTGGACTTATCCTCCCTCGGTCGGTTCTTCATCAGCTCTGCCTGGTTCACCTCTAAAATCTCTGCCGGCATATCACTCCTACCTCTCTTCCCTCCAATTCTGCCGACCTCTGGTGGCAGTAACGGTTCCTGGATAGGTGGTGCTGTTGCAGCAGCCGCATTGTGTTCATACCCACCAGTATATCCCCCTCCATATGACACCGCCATCGAATGCCCATATCCATCACCATGCTCTCCTCCGTATGTATTTCCATACACACCACCATGCTCTCCTCCATATGCCACATACTGTGCTCCAGTCCCATAATTCGCATTGCCACTCGGATCCCAGCCATAGTTTGCACCGTAATTGGCATAGTAATTTGGATCCCATGCATAGCCTTCCTGTCCATTACTGCTCCCAACTCCAGCATCATAGCTTTGCTGCTGTTGCTGCACCTGTCCAGCTTCAGAATCAAACCTCTGTTGTTCCTGCTGCTCCTCCGGCATAGGCATCTCCTCCTCATCATCACTGCTGTTCGCCGATTCATCGTCGTCGTCATCCGCAGAGCTAGTATCGGGCTTTTCTGCGGCAACTGCGTTGACAGCTGAGGACGGTGGACCAGCAGCGCCACCATTTGACCTCTCCGGCGCAGCAGTGTCTATGGCCGACTTCCTGGCGGCGCCGGAGCCGAGCCCGAGGGAGTGCTTGGGCGGCGGGAGGAACGAAGAAACAGGCCCCGCGCCAGCAGATACGGGCGGCCGCGGCTCGGCCTCGCTAGGGCGGCGCTTCTCGGCGCCGTCGTCCTCCTCGTCGGAGCTCTCGCCCGTGGGCTGGCGGATCGGCGGAGGGCGGAACTGCACAACCCGCTTAGGGTTTGCGGCGGCGGCGGAGGAGGACGACGACGACTTGGGAGGCGGGATGGCGGAGAAGACGGGCCCGGATTTGGGCGCCGGGAGGGAGGAGAAGAGAGGCGCCGACTTGGGCTGCGGCAGCGACGAGAAGATGCCACCCGCCGCGGCGGGAGGAGGCTTCGCTCGGGAAGCCTCCTCGCGGCGGGCCGCGGGCACGGCGGCGGCAGGGGTAGGTAGGGTTTCGTCGGCGTCGTCGTCGGAAGAGGCGTAGTTGGCGAGGAGGGAATCCATGGGTTTCGATCGGCGGCGTGCGGGGGCGGAGAGCAGGGAGGACGACAACGGCGACGGCGTCGGCGTGCAGTCACCGGCGGCGGCGGCGCGCGGAGGCCCGAAGTTGATAGATGGGCTGGGCTTAGGTTAGCTTGCGGTGGTCTGGGACCTGTGCTAATTAGGCCTTTTTCGTTCGACATAGGCCTCGTTTAGTTCCAAAAATTTTCGTCAAAAACATCACATTAAATTTTTGGACATCTAAATAGAGTATTAAATATAGATAAATCGAAAAACTAATTGTACAGTTATGTGAGAAATCATGAGACAAATCTTTTGAGCCTAATTAGTACATGATTAGCCATAAGTGCTACAGTAACCCACATACGCTAATGACGGATTAATTAGGCTCAAAAGATTCGTCTCGAGGGTTTCCATGCCAGCCGTGAAATTCGTTTTTTCATTCTTGTCCAGAAACCTCTTCCGACATACCGTCAAACGTCTGATGTGATACGCGAAAAATTTCATTTCACCAACTAAACACCCCCATAATTGCTATGCACAGCACCTATCGTACGACTAGAATTGATCACCGGCTGCGGTGTATATCAACAGCCACTTCATTAATTGATCACCGGCTGCGGTGTATATCAACAGCCACTTCATTAATTGTCTATGGTTATATGTTTTAAGTCGTATAATGGGATTGTATATATAGCACTACTCTTCGTTCAAGTATATTGGACTCACCTTCGGTAAGGTTTTCATCAGGAATATGTAAGGTTTTTTATTTGTTCATATCAAAATCCAATTTGTTTATTAAATGAAATACTCTAAAATAGTATAAATTCATGCATTTAAAAAGGCTTATACATTTGATAGAGAATTTGACAAGACTATAACATAGCTCATATTTGTACTTATGTACGGTGGAATTGTCAGTCCACAAAACATAAATAACCACACAAGGCTGCCTTCTTTGATGATTGAACGATGAAAGATTATCTATTTTTTATAGATATTTAATGATATAAATAATAAAATTAACTAATATAAAATTAAAAAACTACTTTAAACGGTGAGACAGTGAAGTTATATATAGAAACATTTTTAAAAATATAACGTTTAGTAATTCAGAAAATATGCGCGTAAAGTCAAGAAATGATGTGGAAAAAGCTATACAAACGATGCATCCAACATCTGTTTTTGCTATTGGAGGTGCAGCGCAGATGTTCTGTTGTGTTAGTTCTCATATGGTGCCAAAGATATCAATTATCCTATTATTAGTAGTCGATAATTAAGAATGTCAATCTACTATATATTATTAATGAGTCATATTTTCTGATATATATTATTAATGAGTCATATTTTCTGATCAGTGTAATCACATATGTCGAGAAAACTAGTAATCGTATATGGTTTTTAAGATAGACCAACCATATGGTGCAAAGTATAGGCCAGCCATATGGTGCAAATTATAGTCATTCGTCCCTTACTCATGACACGGTAACACGTTATGGCATTTCATATGGCAATAAAACTATACATGTCCGTGCTCTCCACCACTCACCCATCGATGAACATGAATGAATTAGTATAATAGTAAAAATCCCGTGAATAGCCTAAAGATTTAAAGAAGAGGTGTTGAAAAGTAGCCTTGTCATATGTGACATGTCTTTTTTCGTTTAGGGGTATTCTATCGAGTAGCTCTGACTGTGCATGCTCTAAACATGGCCGTCCAACTCTAGAGCCTAGAGCCTAGTAGAAAGTACTTCCTTCGTACATCCGAAAATATAAAACTTTTTAGAGTTGAACATGGATATTGATTATGTAATACATAAAGTTAAACGAGAGAATATTGTTATGAAACAGATGGAGTAATAGTTTGAGTGGGCATCGTTAGGCTTTTTAGGTAAAAAAACCAAACAGTATATTCGTAAACGAAAAATAGTTTATGAATAAAATTTTTCTATACATGTTCTTAGTGATAAAAAATAATGATAAAAAACAAAATATGATACGAAAACCCAAACTAATTTTAAATTTAAGATTGAATATTTAACGTTGGCTTATAAATATAAAGAGAAGCCATAAGACGATGGTGTAATTTCTCTGAGTTTCTCTTCGGTTTAGAGGAGTTTTACAAGAATTATAGAGTAATTAAACTGTTTCCTTTGAAAAATTTCTATAAAATTCGTGTGATTCCGAGAAGCCCTAAAGAAATTGTAACAGCTTGTCTGTCTCTGCTCCTGTGACACGGCCACGACGCCCTTCTCTCCGGCGTCATCTGCTGCGTCCCGCGTGGCCGTGTCGCGACTTGCACGCGTCGATCGGCAGCTGAAGCCGTCGTCGCCTCTCTCAGTTCACGTCACGGCGAGTACACGACGGCGACGAGGTCACAAATTTCCTTTCTTTCTGGTCAAAAGTGAGCTGCAAAGACACCATTCATCCCGTCCATCGGTCCTTGCCATTCATGCTCTAACAACTGTACTGGAACTCGACTAGACTGCTGCTTCTTAAGCTGCGGTTTTCTGAAGGAAAGACGGTGATTATTGTAATAGCTATTTAATATTATAAATAATTAAATTTGATCACTATAACATTACAAATCTACTACGTAAGACGGTGAACTCTACGTAGGAACTTTTTATAAGAAAAATAATGTTTAGCGGTTCGAAAAATATACGGGCAAAAATCAACCAAATGAACACAGCCTGAAAACAAAATGATATATTTATAAATAAAAAATAATTTATAAATAAAACTTTTATATATATGTATATAGCAATCTAAAAACATTGACTGAAAAATAAACTTTGATAAAAATAATTTAAAAATTAATTCTAAATTTAAGATTGAAAATCTAAATATTAACTCATTGAAAAGGTTAAATGCCTTGTGTTATATTACTGTCCATAACCATAAGTGGTTTCAAAAGATTAACGTGGACAGGTCAGTACACTGAGATACTACACCCAACAAACACCAACCAATTTGAAGCACTCGCAACTAGCAAGAGTAGAGGAAAAAATATCCATATGGCATCGAGTTGGTAGCACAGTGAGACATTCTTGACCACATATATGATGTCTGATCACACCACCTTTAGTTAACCAACCAATCTGTATCATTTGTCTAATCAAATCACCTTTAGTTAACCAATCAAACCATATTAGTACCATAACATTGTGCAAGTAGTATAATAGAAGAATGATAAATGCCACCATATTATTAGACAGCTAGTATTACACTCCCATCCATTTGGACTTGGTTCATCTCAGTTTGGATGGATGCTTTCCTAGCCACAACATTTTTTAGCCTTGATGATAATTAATAAGAATTTAGGATTAATTAATTGAGGAGGAGGAAGCGAACAAATAATGATTGCCCACAAATTTTGCATTTTTTTAGTAGTAGAGTATCTATCTAACTATCTATCTGAGATGGCCGGAAGGTTCGCCGTGCGGTGGACGGCGGCGACTCAGGAGCACTCGGCCCAGCCCTCCTCGGCGGCCGGCCTGGAGGCGCGCGCCATCCACGACGCCACCGTGAGCAGCAGCCTCGCCGGCACGTGGGTGTTGGCCTCCAGCCGCCGGAGCAGCGCGGCCTCCCCGGCGCCGACGCGGCGGCGGGAGGAGGAGGAGAGCTCCGACCAGAGCGCCGCGGCCATCGCGACGCGGATCGGGACGCGCGAGGCGGCGACGCCACGGCCCACCGCGCGGAGCGCCGCCCCCGCCGCGGACGCGCGCCGCCGCGCGGCGCCGGGCGAGAGACCCATCCGCTTCGCCCAGCCCTCAAGAACCGCCTCCGCCCGCGGCACGCGCCGCCGCCCCCTCCTCCTGGCGGCCCCCGCGTGCGCAGCCGTGGACGACGCGGAGTCGGCGGTCGACACGCAAGAGCTCGACGCCGCGGACCGCGCGTCATCCTCCTCCTCCTCCTCCACCTCCACCTCCACGCCCAGCCGGCGGCGGCGGTGCCTCGACGCGAGGAAGTTGGCCCCGTGCACCTTAGCATCGCAGGTCAGGCAAAGAAACGCGGCGTCGGCAGCGCAGTGCACCGCAGCCACGCCCCCGCACAGCTCGCACCCGACGCCGCCGCTCTTGCCGGCCTCCATTATCGCCTTCCTCCTCGAACCCCGGACAGCTCTCTCGGCGACCGGAAGACTCTCGTCACTTCGTCGAACACCTGGCGGGCGCGCGGTTTGGCTTTAATAGCACCAGCCACCAGCGTACAAAACGAAAGGGGGACAAGTCTCCGCGCGATCGCGAGGGCGACCCGGCGCGGCGCGGCGCGTTTCGGGGAAACCGGCGGCGAGGCGAGCGGGAGGGAGGGAGGCGTGGTTGGCTTGGAAAACCGCGGGCGCGCGAGGAGATGGCGAAGGAAGGGGAGCGCGGATTTGGTTTGGTTGGCTTCCCGGGGGAACTGCGAGTGTGGCCCGTATTTAAAGAGGCCCCGCGCCCGCGGCCAGTCTCCTCCATCCATCCATCCGCGACTGTTTTTTTTTTTTTTTCTTTGACTTTTCTCACCTCGTTGGTAAGGAGAAATGGAATAAAAAAATAAAATACCATGAAAAAAAAGAAAAATAGGTTTTTTATTTGAATTTGTTTATTTTGGACGACCGTGGAACTTATGCAGAAATTTTATGCAATATGCGGAATTATAAGTTATGTTTAAAGTATTTTTAATGATAAAATAAACTATAATAAAATAATTAATAATTATGTATTTTTAAATAATGTAGATTGAAAAATCAACGATAAATTAGAGGGCAACAAAGTTCTACATAAACTAAGTATGCAAACACGCTCATATCAGGAATAATTAACTTTTTTTTGCCACGCGTACGAGTGGTGATAATAAATTTGTTATTGAACCCACGTGTAGACAACTCTACTAGCATACACTTATTGCTATCAGACCATGCCCCATCCATCTATGAGACCAAATTTTAGGGATGAACCGTACATCCAATTACCCAGATTTATCTTTAGAAGTTATTTTACGACGGATGATGTACCCGTATTTGTATAATATTTATGTGTCGGATTTAAACTGTAGTTGGTGAAAGAATCAAATCATGTCTACACCACATGTGCTTTTGGAAAAAAAAATTAATTGTAAATACATAAATATTAATTAGATGTTAAATAAACATGAGATCCATGTGTAAAATGAACTGATGGTGAAACATATTATTATGAAGTCGAATGTTCAATCAAATGCAAAGGATAACAACAAGGTCGCTGACGTGTGGAGTTTCATTGTCCATAAACCTAAATGTTAGTAATCATGTGGAAAGTCCACCTCTGACAATTTTGGTTAGAAACTGTAACTGCTTAAGAGCGGATCAATTTACCGGCAATTATGTTTATAATTTGACGTTTAAATTTTTAACCTTAAATTTAAAGTTGATTTTGAAAAAATTTTTCACCGATGTTTATTTTTCAGCTTTAACTTTAGATCTCTAAAAATACATATTTAAAATTTTTATTCATAAATTATTTTTCGTTTATAAATATATGTTTGTCTTTTTTTTCACCCCGGGTGTTTTCTCGACTTGTACCAGCTCGGTAAATCCGATAACCCAGCGGCAGCCGTCATATTCGTCAATCCTAAGTACTACTTTGGCCATGACAAGGTTAATTAAGTTGTGATTTTGTTATCTTAACCTTTCGATATAAAATCTCCGTACAAGACTAATAATTGATTGATTGTAACTTTATTAGTTAAAGCAAGATCGAAATGAATTTCATTATTTAAAGGGGTCAGGCACAAAGAATGCAACTCCAATTAGCACAAATAAAATGATGCCCTGAGGAGTGTTTTAAATTTTAACAAGTATATCTGCAGTCGGCACAAGATGATCTGATCAAATCCTAGAACTGAACTTTGTGTCTATCTATCTAACAACATGACTCACAAATACAAATTTCTCTAACCTATCCAATTAATCCAATCCCTTTACCTTTTCCAATTAACAAGAAAAAACAATTACCACTTGTGATTAAAACATCATTCAGGTGTACTTTTCAACATGACATGCACAAATGGAGTATTCCATTATTCTATGCACCATCTTGGATCAATGTCTGAAATAATATATTATCTTCTCTTCTGACGAGCTAGCGGCCACAGTTAAATGGCAGGTTTAAAAAAAGAGTTAGTTAATTAGCTTGTGTGATTAATAAAAATTTAAGGAGAAAGCACAGCCGTTGGTTTGGGAGTCGTAGAGCGATCCCTGTCCACAAGAACCTCGTCTCACTCGAAGATAGAGACCAGATTTTTCTCTTTTTTTTTCTGCCAAGAAAAATATTCTTTCACCTCTCCTGAAGGCAAAGCTAGCTTCTAGTTGCTTGGCTCTTTCGGTTTGGAGTTTTCTCTAACTAGCTGAATGCATGTATTTTACTACGGATAAAAATAAGCAATTTCACGGTAGGTACTAGGAGATACTAAAATTTAAGTGTAAATTTTGATACAATTTTATACTAAAATTTTGGTACATCTCGGTACCTACTTAATTACTGTAAAGTTGTTCGATAAAAAATATTAAAATAAAGGAAGATATATTTTTTCTATGAAATATGTTACCATTTTTTCTTCTAGAAAATATCCGCTTTAATTTGATTTTGTACGTGACTAACAGTTTGTATTTGATTGTTTGTTAGTAGGATTAAGAAAAAAATGTAAAAGTTACAACATAAGTGAGGTGTGACAGATTCGCTGCTAGCCACTGTATCATAATTAGTATGAATTGTGCTACCTGATTAATTTTTTATTTGGGCTACAGGATTGGGGGACAGAGAGATAGACATAATTAGTATGAGTTGCGTTATCCGTTCTCTCTATCTCTTGTTTATATGGGGCCATGAGTGATGGAATGCCATGCATTATTGCTTATGAAATGTTATCCAGCGTCAGATCGATCTACTTGATCTTTCTATCAGCTAGTTTTCTTGTTTTCATCATCATGCATGCTCTGTATCGACCAAATCTTGATCAGATGATTAGGTTGGATAATTATGCATTTCCTTTTCTGGTGATGTTTGCATATCATGGTATTCTTGCCACATGCATGGTTTGCATATCATGGTATTCTTGCCACATGCAGTATTACAGCAAGCTGATGCGCAGAAAACATGGTAATAAATAAGTACATGATTAATTAATTATTAAAAAATGTGAAATAAACTAATATGATTTTCAAAACAACTTTCCTATAGAAAATCTTCGCAAAAAATACACCGTTTAACAGTTCAAGAAACGTGTGTGTGGACAAGGGGATAAGATAACTTAGGCCTCTGGCCGAACACGGCCCAAGAAAATTAATCCATAGTTAAAGTTAAATGATCTGACAGGTAGATTAATATTCTCTAGTTACGTCATTTAGAAGAATGACAGAGAGAAAAAAATATATGTGATCAATCTTTGTTGCTATTTTTTAGAATAAATATATTTGTGAGGGTAGAAGAGGCCAAGCCATGCGATGGACGATCGAGACGATGCGATTGATTAGAAAATGATTTGGGGAGTTAGGCAGGGAGCTCGTGGCTCCCTCGTCGCCGGTTATAAGATTCCTCCCGCGGGGTCATCCGCTTGTGGATCAGATGCAATTAATAATCTTGAGCTAATCAATATATCACCGTTTGTTTGGCGATCAGATGCAATTAATACTCCTTTAAAATATATCCTTGTCTAATATTTAAATATTATATTAAAATTTATGGCAATGTTTATAGTGCTATCTTCTCATATAAAATTATTCTCATTTAACTTCCACCTATTATTTCTTGTTTATTAACAAACATGTCTTTTCTCACTGCCTTGACATATGTCGTGGTGTGTCGCTTGATCAATGGTTAGGATTACACCTACCGTTAGATTAAAGACCAATGGACCATCCAAAAGAGCACATTAGAGAAAGTCCGAAAAACAAACTAACATATTTAAAAAAAATACTTATAAAATAAAACTTTAGAGAGACGTTTTTCGATAAAAAATAGTCTACACTTAAAAAGCTTAAAATTAATCTTAAAAAATTTAAATATTAGCTTATATAAACATAAATAAGAACGAAAAGATATAGCCGCGCCTCGCTCATGTCGGTGGTCAAGGCACGGCCGGCCGCTATTGAGCGCGCGACAGTATGCCCTTGTCGTGGCCAGTAGCCAGGCCACCTGCCCCACTCTGAATCTCTGATGCTGGTCCAAGCTACCTCCTGTTCAGACATAATAAAAAGTTATTTACTTTATTATTTTATTTAAAAATTGTAAGGGGTCGTAAGATTACCTTATTTCATATCTAACTCGTGTAGTAATCCTTATTCCTCACCACGTTTATTCTCTCAAACAGCACCATGTGTACTCGTTTCTTCTTAAATCATCTTTTTTGCCGTCATTTATGTCTTTCGCTTCTTCTTATGCTTACAAAGAAATATTTAAATTTCAACGTTAAATTTGGAGTTGATGTTAGGGTTTTCTACCAAAATTTATTTTTTTTAGTTTAGATCGTTAAGAATACATATAAAAAATATTCATAATTTATTTTTCGTTTACAAATATGTTTGTAACAAACACCCCCTATGATTTGTCTTTGGTGACAAACCTATTATGCTGACTAGGTGCAGTCGAACCAGACCCAGTCGGTCTTAGCGCCGCACCCTAGCCTACAGGGCGACCGAGTAGGCGGCGGCGGCGGCAGCGACCCAGCTACGGTGAGGGCGGCGACGACCCGACCACCGAGGAAAATCTCGTCATTTTTAAAATTTTTGACTCTAAAATTAATAAAATAATGGCCAGAGTGTCTACTAGCTAATTACCATATATTTATAATGCCTACAACAAATTCGTATCCACCCGCTAATTACACGTTTTTTGATGCCCTATAGCAAATTTTGCCTAATTTATATATGTGCATAGAGTCATTAGCATTCATATAAATCCAGATAATGCTAAAAATTCTTACATTGCGAAACGGAGGGAGTACTTGTTTAATTTTTTTAAATAAAAATTGGTATAATTCCTCACATGTTTGCACGGAAGAAGCAGCTAGGTTGTCCCGTTGCGGAAGGCGGTGAGGCTGGGTCACTGCGAGAGCGTGAGGCTGCGGTGCACCCATCGCCCACCACCGCTCATCATATCAACCCATCATTCGCGATATGTGGCTTCCGTCCTCAGCCTCGAGCTATGCATGATCGATCATCGTTTTTTCCTTTCTCCCTACACAAATCTTGATGTGATTTGATGGTTCCTCGATGTGATTTGATGGTCCAGAAATAGAAAGTTACAGCATAGTTAGTATAGTTGCAATGTAGTCATATTATAATATGTGAAAGTTTTTAACCAGAAAAACTTGCAGTAGTTTTTTTTATCTATTCCAATTTAAAACCAACTAGAGTGTACAAACAACTGCTAAACAAACTGAATTTGGATCAGTTTATAGCTGAAATGATCAAAAGCGACTATATGGTTTGTTTGCTTTTCAGCTTATAACTCGTTGCAAATATTCTGATTTAAAGAACTTCATTTTTAGACTTTATTTTGGGTTTCTTTTGTAGTTATTTGTTGGCATTTGCTTGAAATCCTTACAGAAAAAGATATAGAAGTTTACTCACAAATTAGTACGTATCATCTGATAAGTTGTTTTGGCTTATGATTAGTCATTTATATTCGGGGGATTTATATTTGTGAAATCTAGAAAATAATATAGAAGTCAGAAGTCAGGGAATCTAACTTTTCATAGTATTTTTTACTATTCATCACGCGCCGAATCTAGTTCCCCATACGAGAAGATAAAAGGGCGTGTTCACTTCGATGCCAAAATTAACTGCACCCACCAATTTTTGGTAACAGGGTAGACATGTTGGTGTTGTTTAGTTAGGTGTCTTGCCACATATTTTTGCGTGGAGTTTTATAGACAAGTTAAATTATCATATGTTGGTACGGTAAGATAGGGTTTGATAGGGTAGAACATTTATGTTATATTTAGATTGCTGCCATACCAAATTTTGGCATGGTCGAAAATTGTAGCAATAGAATAGACCTAGAGAAGAATATGTGTGTAGAGGGAGGGTCATTTTTTTAATGAAAGGAAAAAACAATTATATTTGCAACGTAATTTATGAATGAAAATTTTATACGTATGTTGTTATTGATATAAAAGAAATGATAAAAAATAGATTACAATAAAAAAACCTTAAAAATAAACTAAATTTAGGATTAAAAGTTTAAATTTTAGCTAAATAAACGAAAAAAAATAGTGTGGATAACTGCCTCCGTCCAAAAACGGCGCCGCGGCCCCGTACAGTATCCGTATACGAGTGAAATTTCTCTCCGTGTCACGCGCTTGGTCCGACTTGGCGCCCGCAGCGCATTACCTAGGTCGTTAAGTATCGTTTTAGGAACAACCGTATAATATTTTATAAATAGAAAAAAAATATTACTGGTCGTATTTTAGTGACCAGCGCGTGTAGCCAGTCAAAACCGCAGGCGTCTCATCACCGGTCAAAACGCAGACAGCGCAGCAGCAGCAGCACTGCAACAAGTGGCCAAGCTCGGTTGATCCAGCGAGACACGCCGGAAGCCAAGAAAAAACCAGGGAGGGGATCCGTCCATCCATCCGTCCTCCGGTTCAGTGCACCGGGTCACCTTCTCCGGCAACAACGACAAGCTCCCTTCGACCAGAGACACAGAGGGATTCGTCCACACTTGCAGTTTACGCGATCGATAGAGAAATACCGCACGCGTCTGTAGCATTGTGCCCCTGTGCACTGGACGCACGGAACGTGGCTCAGAAGCTTCCATGTAGCTTTCCAAGGGCTCTCCTGAACAAAAAATCATCTGAGTTTTTATAACTATTTAATAGTACAAACAATAAATTAATTATTATAAAGTTAAAAATCTACTTTAGAAAAGATAAGATAATAAATTTTTATAAAGATTTTTTTATCAAAAATATATTGTTTAGCAATTTAGATAGCACGCCGTTTAGCAAGTTCCAGCGATAAACGGATCCGTAAGGTAGCCAAGAGTGTACGTTAAACACCTAAACACCATACCTGGGAATGGTTACTGCGAAGGCACGCATGATCCGCCATGATAAGCACAGGATCAGGATCCCTCACTATTCAGCGGCCAAATGCAAATTGGCAAAGATATGCATGAGTATGACAGTGAAGTGAGATCTGATACGAACCATATAATTCTAGTTCTATTTCCGCAGAGAGAAACCGGGGAGACCCAAAACCATTCATGAAAACTTTATATCCGATCTGCATCGTCAGTCGGCAATGCAGTTGCCCAGTTGATCTCGCTGAAATTAGGCAACTACATAGTAGTACAAAACATGGAGCACTGACCGATGCCATCGATGAAAAAAAGTTCAATGTACCATGGATAGGATCAGTGGCAACCACAGAACTGTTACAATGTGATTGATCCATTGATGTGGACAAGCTCACCTATAACCAGGAAACGCTATGCCAGCCATCCTTACTGGAATTTTGACATCTCGATCCTTTTTGAAAACTTATTTTATAAATAGACCTTAAAAAATACTTATTGTACGATCGGACTTTTTTTTTTACCGCGCCAACGTCATTGACACCGTCCTCCAAATCATTATGTTATGACATGTGGCCGGAGGACGGCGTTAATAACATTGACGCGGTAAAAAATGTTCTTTCGTGTAATAAGTTTTTCCAGAGGTCTATTTGTAAAATAATTTTTTAATTAGACCAAAATGTCAAAATTGCAGCCATTCTTACGCATATGGAGCACTACAGAAATATACGAGGCTTGTCAATAACTCAATATAGAGAGACTCATTTCTCGGTGTGACATTTGTAGGGGAGAAAGTGAGAGGCCAAGGCACTTGGCAGAGAGCACCCTGCTAGGGGAACTCTTGCCAGCCTCATAATATTTGCAGCCTTCGCAAATGACATTGCCTATTAGTCAAATCAGCGCACGCAAAACGAAGAAAGTCATTAGCATATGATTAATTGAGTATTAGCTTTTATAAACTTGGGAAATGAATTAATCTGATTTTTTAAACAACTTTCATATAAATTTTTTTTCCAAAAAATACACCGTTTAACAGCTTGAGAAACGTACGCACAGAAAAAGAGGAAAAGAAGTGTCCCGCCTTGGTCGGATTCGAACGCTGCCATTGGCAATCTACAACTTGCAGCCACCCACATGGCAATATGGCATGGCAAACTGCTTTCTGAAACCAGGTGCAGCGTCCCAAGTCTATGTGTGCCTCTGCAAAGCAACACCTTCCTGTGGCCGGACATCTGTGTAGGTGTCACTGTCCTTAGTGAGCACTGCAAATTGGAGTATCTGTGGTTCTAAGTAAGTAGAAGTTTTAATGATTGATGAGTGCACTTATTTATCCAGATTTTTGTTCAAAAGCAGTAAGCCTCCCAGAAAAGTGGGTGAAAGCAACAAAAGTCTAGGTTCCCATTACTCCAATCAAAGCAGATCATAGTGTTATACTCTATACTAAAAAGGTAAATAAAACTATTTAGTCTGCGAAATTTTTTCCATATAACAGGTGGGACCGATGCTCCCAGTGTTAAACACAGCAAGTTTTTCTAACTCAAATCACATATACAAGTCAAAATAGATGGTTGGAGCTTTCAGTATTAGCTTTTGAACGAGGTCAAAAGTAGTGTCAGTCTTGTACTGACCAAATTATTCGGCAGAGTGCTATTCTAACACTACAAAAGCAAACTTAAGTATACCACAAACTTTCATCACAGATCAGACAAGTTAGCAATCAGCCATAAACTTGCCGTCTATCTTTCAAGCAATATATTCCCCCAGCTTGTCCCTATTACTCGGCCACAAATCCCTAATTCATTGAAAGACTACACAATATATCATACAAAGGAAATACGATAGGAGAAAATTGAGTACGGGATGCATACCTAAATGAGGTCCTTTTGCCTGCAGCCTGCAGGAGGAGAACGTGCATGTCGAGTTTCACGGAAGTATATCAATGCCGATAGAGTATATCCACCTCTGAAGAACATCTCTACGCCAGTATACTTTCTAAAATCACAAAAACCATCTGGAGTTAATCAAACAAAATAAATGATTTCTGGATGAGTTTCCAGAGAAAGAGGGCACTCAAATATGCCAACAAACATCGTATGAACATAACTAGTTTTGATGTAAATAAATGATCAAAATTAGAATGGGTTATAAGATATACATGCAATTTGATAATGTCCAGAAATTACAGGAATCTACTTGGCCACAATAAGAAGGCCCATGCCCCCTCCCCTGGCTATACCACTACCACCTTTCAACAGGTAAACGCCGCTCCAGAATCAACATGTACACTACAGGACAATGTTGTCCATTATAAATACTGAAAGGATGCTCCGCAGAATTTCTAAAGATGTTTCCTCTGAATATCTTCACTAGCTGCGTGAGCTGGCTTCCTAGCTAGATGTATGGCCCCGCCATGATCTCTTTGTTACTCTGATTCCTCACCGGTAACACTAACAATCCTAGCTAGGTCTTGGACAATTTCTGACATTGATGGTCTGAATTCTGGTTCCGGCTGCATAAGAAATTTCAGATCACTCATCAGTCACATTATTCATAAGTCCATCTCATAGCTCTCAAGAAAGAAAAACAGAGCAAACAGAATATCGTAGTGAACAGATAAACAAGTATTTAACCTGAATGTGATTAAGTATCAAAATGGTTAAACGAATTAATTTGTAATATAATAACTTGGAGATGAAATTGCAGATGCATTTGACCTCAACAATGAAGTAAAATTATGCAATGGGCTAATAGGATATTTCGACAATTTGATGCTTTTAACCTAATCAAACAATTCTGTACAGAAAATTTTGGCATAATACCCACAAATGTGCTAAGGAAACAGCACATGTACTATATAGTTACCCCATGGAGAATTAGCAGCACCCCACAAATGATATAAATACTATCGTTGCTTTAGATTTACTCACGTCAGTGGCAATCTTGTACTATGCTTAGAAACTAGAAACTACAGTATATCTCAGGAGAGAATGGAAGCATTTGATTACCCGGATACAACAACTGATGATGTCTGCAAAACGTGACAGTACTTTCTCAGAACACTCTCCTTTAATAGAAGGATCAACCATCTTTGACAGGGACTCAATGTCATGAAGTTGAGAATCAGCCCATCTAACAAGATGTTGTTCAGCACGTGGACGAGAACTGTAAATTGTAACAGAAAACTAAGCAAATTAGAAAGTTCATACATAATTTTTTGAGACAAGTAATCTAACATAATTATGAAACTAAAATAAAGAATGCAGATTTTGGTGAATCACTGACCTGTCATATGGTTTACGGCCAGTGAGCAGTTCTAGCATTACCACGCCGAAACTGTAAACATCACTTCGGTCCGTAAGAGTCCCAGCTTCATGGATTTCAGGCGCTTCATAATTCAGGAGTGCCCTCATGCGACCTGACAACTGGAATAAAAGAACACCATTCTAAGTAAAATCCACTGAGAGGACGAACTTGCATCAACAGCTTCATTAGGAGATGCAGCAAGACCAGAGATGGAATGAACTTGCTTGTTTTCTTTCTTGCTTAACAGATCAATGCTAAAGCCCTTAAATGAGGCAGTTCCTAATAATATTAGCTAAAAGCTTCTTAACTGAAGAAAATCTCTAACCGAGAGATAACACATTAAGAATAAATCAAGGAACAAAGTACTACTGCCGTGGTAGATGTGCATGGTTGCTGAAAGGCCCAACATAATTAATCTAAAAGCTTAACACAAGTGAAATTTCAATCCCTTTCTGTCAATAGCCTTTCCTGTCATATAATAGTAAAGATTTGGGAGAGGCAGCTCTAGTTTGGAAGAAAATTGTTGCACTAGACCTAATAGCTGTCATGGACTGAGAGCTGCTAACTGTACTTCATTATGCTTCATGGAGTTGGTATACTTCACGAGTACATTATCTGATCTCCAAGAGACTAAAAGATCAAAATCTGGAGAGATATACACTATGTAGAAGGCAAACAGTTCTAAATTATAGAAGACATAATCTGACTTCAGATATTCTAGGCGATAAATCAAAACTATTGGTGACAGAAAAGCTGAAATATAACAACCAAAAGGTTGACATACAACACTAGAGGTTACCTGTGTAACAGAACCTGACAGCATCAATTCTGCCAGTCCACATTCAGCAACACGTACTAAAAATCCATTACCAAGAAGCACATTGGCTGGTTCAAAATTCTGGTGCACTACTGGAGGTTCACACTTGTCATGGAGATACCTGAAAGAAGAGCGTAAGTACAAAAGCTGGCCCATGAAAAAAATAAATTAAATATGGTAATTATTTTGAACAAGAATACAGCTTGGTAGCTTACTCTAAGGCCTTTGCTGCACCTAGAGCAACCTGGAGGCGAGCATTCCATGATAGTGCGCCATCCAATTCCTCCCCTTCATGTAATACATCATGCAGTGTTTTTCGACTGAAATGATTATAAACAAGTAACCGTTGACCATATTCTGCACAGTATCCAACAAGCTCAAGGATATTGGGGTGCCTAATATCTGATACACGTGCAACCAGTTCTAGAAATTCATCTACTGGTATTCTATCATTGGCGTTATCAATCTTCATAACTTCCAAGAACTGCATAGGATAAAGGATGATGAGCATAGCATTTCAACAATCATAGAACCCCATCATTTAAATGAAGCAGTCCTTTGTACACATACCCTGCCTTCAGGAAGTTCTGCCAGATATACTTTCCCCAACCTACTCTCTCTTATCAAATTTCCCTCTTCAAAACTATTTGTATATTGCTGAAGTGACGCGACAGAAAAAGATGTTGCAGATGTCGAGGGACCTGTCCTAGGTGGAGTACTAACTCTTTTCTCTGGCTTAACAATGGGATTTACAATCACTTTTTCAACAGGTGGTGGTGGTGGCGGCGGCGTCCGTGGCGGAGGTGGTGGGCCTGGTGGCGGCGGAGGAGGAGGTGGTGGTGGTGGCGGTGGCGGCGGAGGTGCAGAAGCAAAAATTTCTGACTCTGATCGCTCCAAATTAATTGCATGTTCCTTTCTTTTTTCAGGAGGCTTCTCAAGAGCAGCTGCCAGCAGTTGAAAATTATCTTATAGATCTGAACTTAAAAAACTGGATAGTATTACAGTACTAAACAACCTGATAGATCAGATTTACAAGCATTTATACCTGGTACTGCCAAATTTATTTCACGAACCTGCCTCCGATCAGGAACCTCTGTTGAGCCTGTTAAAAAAACATCAGATGCATGATATAAAACAAATAAGAGAAAATATAGAAACATATTACATAATAATAACTAATTGTTGACCTTTTTTAGCATCATTCCTTGACTGTACTGAAGCTTGCTTAACTTTTGGCTCTTCAACCCTCTGATGAACCCTCCCCACCTGACTTGTTGTATAATCACGTCTTGACTGTCTCTCTTGGTACTTGGATAGGCAAAATATTACCAGCAGCACTGTAACTATAAACAGAACAATAGCTAGAAGAACATATCCAACAGTCCTGAGGGTTGAAGACTTATGTTTCCTGGATGATGGAGAGCTGCTGTCTCGAGCAGTAGATCCACCAGAAGAGTTAGAGGGCGAATTAGATGCTGAAGGTGTTCCTGAAGGAGAGGAAGGTGATGATGGCGTTTGTGTTGGTGTAGAGCCTGTAGGTGTTGAAGACGGTGATGCAGAAGGAGCTATGCTTGAATTAAATGGGTTCCCATCCTTTCTGTAGGCAAAAACAATAAATTACCTCATTAAGCTACCTACATATAATTACAAATAGAAAAGGTGTACAGCACATATAATTATGTATGAATACAAGGACTATGTGCATGGCATCAATAAATTGAAATATGTAAGAAAAGGGTTTCTCACTTGAAGTTTGGCACATTCAGCAGCTTTGGAGGAACCGGTCCAGAAAACAGATTATTCTCTATATTTCTGTTTGAGGTAAACAAATTATCAGAAACAAGCATATATATTTCATATTTGTATGCATGACAACCTTCTATGAAAATGGATGGTCTAGATTAGACATCACATATTGGATTTAGAGCAAATGTTTTACTGGTGAATGTCTATGATAAGATAAAGCTAAATTACTTATGTCAACTGTTCTTTATCTAACTGGTAGCTTTGCCAAAGCCTAAATATGCAGTTTTTTTTGTCATGGCTATATGGTACATTATTCTTCTACAAACAAATGGTAAATGACATTTACTTTGTGAAAAGATGTCTACTTTCTACAACCTATCTAGCAAATTCAACATGGCTATGTTAAATAATGGAGAACTTGTGTCTGCTAACATATGTTGCATGTTAGTTCAGAAAACTGCTAAAGTGAAGGAACACTTATACTATGACATCTCTAAATTAGACCTGAAGAAAATGTCAGTTAAGCATACTCATTTTTGTAAATCAATGCATATCTGATCAAACAGTTGCAGATGCTCCAACTACTATCTAGAACCTATCTAGCAAATTCAACATGGCTATGTTAAATAATGGAGAACTTGTGTCCACTAACATATATTGCATGTTAGTTCAGAAAAATGCTAAAGTGAAGGAACACTTATACTATGACATCTCTAAATTAGACCTGAAGAAAATGTCTGTTAAGCATACTCATTTTTGTAAATCAATGCATAACTGATCAAACAGTTGCAGATGCTCCAATTTATATATAATGATGTGCTAATGCAAGTGACTCAGTAATATGATGACAGAGTAGAGAGTGTGGGAATACAAATCTTTGAGGGGGAGATCCTGCAAGACATCAAGGGTTCCAGAGAGCTGATTGTTTTGAATGTGCCTGTGGAATAGCAAGGGATGAAAATAAGTAAAAAAAAAGTAGGGAAAAAACACGACAAGAAAATAGTTGTAGACTTACAATGTAGTCAACGATGACAGGCTCCCCAACGAAGTTGGTAATGGACCACTGAAGTTATTGGATGAAATATCACTGTGGAAAAATGTTAGATGTTATCAACGAGTTAACAGTTCAGCTCTTTAGTCCCTTACATAAGCCTTGAGGAAAATGAAGATATGAAATACTCAGGTGCATGAGCAAGTGCACATGAAGAGTAAGAATAAGCAGGATGATAAAGAGGGGGGAATGAGGATCTTACAGATTTACAAGGCCAGTAAGTGAATCAAAAGCATCTGGCAGTTTCCCGTCCAGATGATTATCATTTAGAGACCTATAAAAAGACAGATCTTGGGTGAGACAGATCAGATGAAAACAGTACAATTGCTTCTTTAATTAGGAATGAGCATAGGACAATAGTCATACATGTCTGTTAAACTCTGAAGCTTTGATAGTGACGTCGGAATGCTTCCAGTGAGCTGGTTATCAGACATAAAACTGCACTAGCAAGGAACATACGGCATCTCATCACTCAATCACAAGAGTTAAAAGAATTGCAAGGGAGGAAGACTAGCCCATACAAATGTTGCAGTGTAACAGGTAGATCTTCTGGTATAGTTCCACCAATATTATTGTTGCTAAGATTTCTGCAATAAAAGAAAAGTAAATAGTCACAAAACCTGATCAGGAATTCAGGATACATACAGAAACAACATAACTTCTGTCAGTATATAAGTATAGCTTTTGAATGCCCTGTTGACATACTAATTACTATGCATGGACAATTAAATGACACAATAAACAATCATGAGCAAGAGAATAAAATTAACAGTAACATGCTTACATAGTGGTTATTGAAGTGAAGTTCCCCAGGCTGCCTAACTGTCCTTCCAAATTTGCAGCATTGAAAATTCTACAGACAATGAGTTGATAAAAGCACAAAATATAAACGCTCTACCAGATAGAGGAAATGCAAATGTACAATTGACGTACATTGAATCTATATTTGAGCCAATACATACAACGCCCTGCCAACCATCACCGCAGGGGTCACCACCATTGGCAGTCCATTTAGGAAGAGCAGGTGATCCAAGTGCAATATACAGTCCATTTATAGCAGCAACTGTCCACAGATAAGCAAAACAGTCATTAGTAACAAACATGATTATCCCTAACATGGATTCACGGCAAATCAATAACATTTAAGCTACTTAATTAATGAAATGTACCTACATAGTAAGAACAGTGCAGATTGTGCAAGTGGGCCGGTCAATTCAAGTTAAAACAGAGCCCAGCATTGCACCAAAAATCAAGGGTGAGCATAGAAATCAGTCATAGATGACCTTCAGCCAACTTTCTACCACCAAGACCCCTTTTTAGTTTTTATGCAAACAGTATGAAAGGAACATTTTCAATAAAGATGTCAGTAAGCGAGAGCAAAACCATAGTTACCACTTTCTCATTATAACACAATTAGCCTAAAAGTAATCATCTATCACTCTATCCTGCACCCATTGCTGTCAACAATCATCATGATCCATAAAGCACATGTCACACCGCAATCCTTAAGAACATCAAAATCCCTCCACACCGAAAATAGCAGCCCAATTGCAGCAATAAACGACGTCATTGCTTTGCTTCCACAAGCAAGCGCACATACAAATTCAACTGCCCCCATCAACTCTCCCTCCACAGGTACGGGAGATATCCGCTGTCAATCCGCACAGCCAGATTGAATCAATCCCCAGAGCAGAGTACAGCACTGCATCAAAATCAATCCCCCCATTACCCCGCCTCGATCCACCGACAAGTCCCCTCGTTCATCCCGAACAGTAACTGGAATCATCACTGCGCAGACGGTGCGAACGAACGGCCACAAACCAAAGCGAGTGCAACATGTACTACAAAAGTAGCCAAAGCTATAGCACGCGCACGCGCGCGTGCACTTACCATCGGCGGCAGCGGTGGCCGCGAGCGCCCGCCGGGGCAATGCCGCCGCGGCGATCAGCAGCAGCAGCATCAGCCTCAGCACGACCGGCGCCGGAGCCCCCCTCCGGAAGCATCCCCAGGGCGCCATCGACCCCCGCGTCGCTCGCCTCGAGAGTTACCGCAGCATCAGCCGGCCACCGTGCCCCCCCGCAGGCAGATCACTACACCCACTGACCCACCACCACCGCGCGCGCGTCGCAGATCTAGCCACAGCACAGGCCAGCGAGAGAGCGATGCCGCGCGTGCCCCCACACGCAGCACCCACACCACCACCACCGGCGCGCGGCTCGGTTCCCGGAGCAGGGCGGCGGCGCAGCAGGAGCAGAATCGAATCTAGCTGCAAGTCTCCAGAGGAGAGAGAGAGGAGAGTGGGAGTGGCGGCGAAGTGAGAGAAAGCGAGGAGGAGGAGGAAGAGGAGCGTGTGCGTGCGTGTGAGTGAGCAACGGGCATGGAAAAGGTTGAGAGAGAAAGCAAGAGCGGGTGGGTGACTGGGTGTGAGTGGCGACGGGAGAAAAGAAAAAGGTTCGTATTCTTTTGCTTTACCATGGAAATGCTTATTTACAAGCGAAAAAAAACACTTTAATGTGTGTATATATATATGATAAAATAAAAGTAAGCGTCGTAAAATAAGCTACAATCAGAAAGATTAAAAAAAGACAATTGTAAAAGTCTTAAAATTTAAATTTTGAATTATCCTTTGTTTATTCTGAAATAAAATAAAATGGTACTGAAAGTGATGTACTAGATATAACTCATACACATATAAAAGAGATGATTGTATGATTTTTTTCTAAAAAACAAACAGCATATTAAATAATTTGTAAATTAAACTTTTATATACATATTTTTAGCAATTTAAAAACTAATATAGAAAATAAACTTTAATGAAAAAACATTAAAATAAACTTTAAATTTAGAGTTTAAAATTTAAGTTGTGACTTGTAAATATAAACATAAGAAAAAACGAAAAGACTGAGATAACAGGGTAGTAACTAGTAAAAAGGAATTAAAAAAGAGCGTGTGGGATTTGTGGGAAAAGAAAGGAGAAAATGTCGAAAAAGGAGAGCAGAATAGCAGAGCATGATTGGGAATTTTATGCGCGTGACCTGTGGCTTTTTGTGTGCGGAGAAGAGTAGTACTCCTCCTGCCCTTCTGTATCCTGCACGCACGCTGCTCGGCATTCAGTGCAGCAGGGTGTGTGTGCGTGGGGCCCCCGCTGACGTGGAGCCGATCGGCTGGGTCTGGGGTCGTTACGTTTGGCGTTTTGGCATCCGACTCCTGTCTTGCCTGGCCTCCTCGTCATCGGCCGCGTTATAGATTACTATATGATTAATTAATTATTAATTATTTTAAAAAATAAAATATATTAATATAATTTTTTAAAATAATTTTTTTATAAAATTTTTTTATAAAAAAGTGTGTGTGGAAAACGAGGGAGATAAATTAACCAGGGGCTGCTGAAAGGTGTCATCATCCTAAGAGGAGACTTGTTCTGGGCATAAGAAAGAAGCGAGTGAGAGCAAGTATAATAGCAGGCTATAAGTCAGCTAAATGCTGATGTGAAAGAAAGAAGGGAAGAGAGAGAGGAGAAGCTGACTATAAGCTTATAGCCAGCTTAGGCACAAGAACCAAGACAACATGTGAGACAGACATATGGGTCATGCATTAAAGATAAAGAGCTAACCATTATATGAGTGTGCTATAAAAAGACTATAAGAAATCTTATAGCCAACTTGTTGGCATTAGCCATGCAGCTTTGGATGCAGTTGGTATGTAGTACATCCATCTCGCCCAAATCCAAAATGTCTTTCTGCAGTTGTTCATGCCTTCACCAAAGGCGCTTGCTATTTTTTTTTCCTTTCCTTTTCTAAAGTCTTTGAGCAAAGTGGCTAGAAAAGGTGTGTTTTCTTATAGGTGGTTTAGACATTTTCTATGTTAAAAAAACGGTTCTTACGATGTTGTTATATGGCAGAAAGATATACCTAAACATGATTCTTTAGTACTTTTGAACTCAAGTATATTTAAACATAACCCTAATTCGAGATATATGTGCTGATTGAAGATATGATTATATAACTATAACATCATGTGAGTGTAACGTAGCCGAAGCTGTACCTTCTCGAAATGAAGAAGAGAGCTCAGTCATATATTTTCACTTATATTTATATTTATAAGTTAAAATTGTAATTTTCGATATTAAATTTAGAGGTAATTTTGGGTTGTTTATTTACAGTTTATTTTTCAGTGTTGTCTTTTAAATTGCTAAAAATATTTATTAAATATTTTATTCATAAACTAATTTTCTTTTTATAAATATATCGTTTTGACGAACCTCGCTATATCACTGGAAAAAGAAAGGGGAAGAAAGAAGTACTACAAGCAAAGTTCCATTGCCTTAGCCGTCAAGCACCTGGCACTTTCCAGCCCAAAGGCGTCAAAAACCTAACAAAAACCATGATTCGACAATGACATCGATGCCAAGTCACAATCTCGGGCTAAGAAGGAAGCTTGAATCACATTGGAAAAAAAAAGAGAAATACCCATGCTTTTTATTATTATCAAACATCACTTCACTTGGAATGTGACAAATAATTAAGAGCAGCAATCCTCTCCCTTATCCTTCAAACCTGAGGCCTGCAAACCAAATGACCCCACTTTACTTAGCCAAAAGCTGCCGTGACATGATACTTGTTGAAAGCTCATTAGGTCAAGGGTGAATGCTACTTAATGACAATACTTATCACTTATTATCTCATGTGTCCTAGGAAGCAAACAGTGTTTTGACTAATATTAATTAGGGTTTATCTTTGGATTGATTTTTACTACTAGGAGAGTCAAAGCAAATTAGCTAGCTCTCCTTCTAGAGCTCTGTTAGTTTGGTTTACTCTTACTAAAATAGTTTAGATAAGAGCAATTTTACTATTTTTGAGAAAATATCAGTAGGTATCACGTAAAATTTAGTACCTTATGGTACCTTCTTACGGATACGAAAATTCTCTTTAGATAAAGTTTAATTGTTATTTCTCCATTTTTTAAATATAGAAATTTATTTTGTTTCGTTAGGATTACATTTTAACCAACTATTACTCTATTGAGTATATTAAGTAAATAAGTAATGATATTATATTCATATTGATTCTTTTTCCTGTAGGTATACTTTTGTGTTATATAAATAATATTTCATATTAGTAAAGTAATTATTAATCAAAATCGTGGTTCTAGAAAATAAAATAAGTATTACCAGAGGGAGAACTGTCTAATCTGTGATATGACCTCCAGGCATTAATTGTTGGCTTCATTGAAGAGAATTTTCGGCGCGTTATGGGAGTCGTTATTAGTTCATTTAAACATGATAGACACGAACGCAAGATGGACTTTATCACCAAGGATCAGAGAATGCTTAAGCATCACGGCCAAGTTGTCGCGTAGCACGTCATTTTGTTGAAATGAACCCTAAGTAAAATAACTTGTTAATAATTAAAAATAATTGAATATTTTTACATGTGTTATTAAAAAGTAAAATATAAATTCGACTTATAGTATAATCGAGCGAAAAGAAGGAAAGATTTCCATCGATTTGTCCCGTCGTGGGCCTGCTGCTGACGTCACTGGTGTCACCTAACACGTCAGGCTAAAGCGAACGTTAAATTGGAGCAGACACTTATTATAAATATTATAAATAGTAAATATAGAGTATTAATAAAACTCATCATTAATTCATAATTAGCCTAGTAAACATATTTTAATTTTAGATTAATTAGGCTTAAAATTTTTGTTATGCAAATTAGTTCTAATTAGTTTTATAAGTTTTATAATTAGTCTACGTTCATAATACGTTTAATATTTATAATAAGTGTCCAAACATCCAACGTGACACGAGGTTAAAAAGTTTAGCCACATCTAAACACCCCTATTAATGCTTGTTGGCTTATATCATCCATAGTTAAATCCTTTCATAATGTGTTTTTCCAACGCTGAATTTTAAGATATTTTTTCTCTATCCCACGAAAGACATGTACTATGATTTTCTCTACACAACCTTCAATATTACACTTTAACCATTATTTTTTTCTTGATACTATATTATGAACACATCACTGCGAAAACGTAGTACTCCCACTAGATTTCAGCATGAATTGAAAACACACAGATGTTTCAAAACTATTATCTGATTAATACACATAAGAAACACGACAATTATTTGAAGTCATGGGTAGAAGAAAAAATGAGATAGGATCTCAATTTTGTTTTTCTCTTAAATCTTTATTGTTATGTCCAATTCATGGAAATAAAGAAAACGGAAAATTCCTTTGTTTCATTGGCTTTCAATGGATTTTTTCATAGGACAGAAATTCTCCAATTTTCTATGTTTTTTTTAAGAATCACAGGACCTTGTATTTCTGCAGCTTCTAGGAAAGTTCTTAGGACTTTTAGAAAAAGATCCCTCTTCTTTCAAACAGGAGGAACTTTTTTTTTGTGTAGTTCCTACAAAATCAGTAGTCTTTTGGGAGAGATTTTTTCTCCCTCTTTCCAAGCTCCCTACGCGCGCCGTCTCGCCCACCCGCCCGCTCGCCGGCCGGCCCCGGTCCCACCCCCCCCCCCCCCCCCCCTTCTCTCCCTTAGCAGGTAGAAGCAGGAAGCAACGGGCGTTGCTACTTTGCGCAGCTGCTGTGTATGCCAGCTTAGCCGAATAATTCAGGAGCAGCAGCAGCTGCAATGTGGACTCTAGTTAAAAGAAAGATTCTACTCAAGCTAAACAATGAAAAAGACTCAAGAAGGGGTGTAAAAGGTGAGAATAAAAATAGGAAAAAGCCAATCAAAAAAAGAGAAGAAAACCTACTCTCCTTTCGACCATTGGACTTTCTAGTACATGATAATTTTGGGTAGCTGCTTTGTGGCCTAAAGCATACAGAAGCATTTTTGTACTAGCATCATGCAGGAAGATAGGTTTAAATTTGACTTTGGTCTTTCCTTAGTCAAATTGTATGGAGTTTGTTTGGGCAAAAGCTATAAAGATTGAAATGAAAAAAAGGAAATTCAGTGTGAGCTGGATCAAATTTGCTTCTCCAACCTATGTGCCTTATCAGAATCAAATGCAGAGTTGCAGACTAAACCAGAAAGGTTGTAGCTCATTATTATCCTGAAGAACTGAACAAACTGAAGTAGGCCAAGTTCAGGAAAATTTTCCTTGGACAGAATCCATCGGATGGGTCCTGCTACGGATTACACAATTTAGATGGATATCCATGGCATTGCTAGCGAGGCCCACTACTACTATTTGTTGTTCAGGAAGCAGTATCATCGAATCATATCTATAAAATTATAAAATTAAAGAAAATTTGTAAATGTGTCATTATAATTTTGTAAAGTTAGAGATATATCATTGATATCTCAATGACATATGGACCTCGCATGAGTTAATGACATATGGGTCAGAATGACATATTTTCAATTTTGTAAAATTATAATGACATCTTTGCAATTTTCCCTAAAATTAAACTAACTGCAAGCGTAATTCTGAACATATATGGCAAGCAAGGGAACACTCATTATTGATCACATATAACCGATGAATTTATCACATAGAGCTGAAGAATGAATTCAAGTCATTTTCGCTAAGATCCAAAAAAGAGAGTCATTTTCACTAACCATCGGTTCTAAGTCAGAGTGTCAGACCATACATATCTCCTCATGCCAACTGTCTCTTGTGCTACTCCAATTTCAATATTTTTTTCCTGAACTGCCAATTTCAGTCTATTGATTAAGGTCCTATTTTTTTCACTTAGAATTATTTTAATCTTGCAATATAGATTGAAATTGGCTGAAATAGGTAAGAATGCCAAGGTGAGTTATTCAATTAAATTATTCAAGGGTCAGCAGGAGTTTAGCCACAATCAATCTAAAACACACACCTTACAACCAATAATGTGAAAAAAAACACACTTGCATATTACAATAATCTAGACTTTAGATTTAAATAATCTATCACAATACTCTATTTATTTATTTTAAAGTATTTATAATAATTTAGATTACAATAATCATAATTAAAAATAAACGGGCCCTAAGTAACCCAAATCCATTGCCTTTCCCCCAAGAGATCAGTTCAACTCGTCCTCCAATTTTATTTATTTCACCAATTTCAGTCTCTTAATTTACTAATCCAAATCCATTAATTTTTTCTCCAGAGCCATTTTGTTTCGCAGAAACCAATTTAATTATAACTATCAAATCAGAAAAATTGTTGCGCTAGTAATTATCCCTACACAAATGATTGGGAAATTGTAAAAGGAAAATTAGATGAACCGAACTGTTTTACGTGAAAGTCTTATAAAATTCATGCGTTCGGAAAATACCGTAAAAATCTTATAAAATTCACGCGTTCTGAAAAAAATGCTCTAAATTTTAACGATTTATACGCATATACACACGCTGTTAGTTACACATCCCTCTTGCGTTCGCGCCAACCGTGCCAAGAAAATCACGCGTGAACAGCGCCGGAGAAGCGGCGCTGCCGTTCGTCTCCGGCGCCGGCGCGGGACGAACGTGCAGCGATTGCATCCGCGTCGGCGGCGTCACGAGAAAGAAGGCGTCGTCGTCGTCTTCGTCGCCGTCGTCGATGGCTGTCACCTCTTCCTCCTTAACAGCGGCGTCGTGCTGCAGGCCGCCACTAGGCGCATTGGAACAACGGTGGTCCTCCCCGGCGGCAGGACGGTCCACGGCGCCGGCTGCGGGCCCCGGCGCGCCGTCGCGTTCCTGGACGGCGCCGCGCCGCGCCAGCTTGGCCTCCCAGCGAGCGCGGATCGCCGCGAGGACCCCCCCGGCGTCGCTGACGCCATCGGCGACGAGGCCGCCGTGGACCTCGCCGATGGTGTGGTCCATGACGGAGGTGTACACCGCGGCGACGTCTTCGCCCTTAATTTTAGCCATGGCAGCGGCGGCGCGCCGGCGCCGGCGACGGCGAGGCGATCGACGAGGCAAGGGGATTACGTCTACGCGGATACGTGTACGCCCTGTAGAGTATTTATACCTCGAGACGTAACGGATGGGAATGGGATAACCATTTTATGGGTACGTGATGAACACGTCTACAATTTTTTTTACCAAAACTAAAATATACTAGTAATAGCAATAACAATAAAAGTAAATTTCATGAAACACTAAGCTTTTGAGGCATGGCGTAACCCAAAACCTTGGGTGTTATAATTTGTTTCAAGATATCTCGTATTTTAGGGTGAAATATTTCATAGAGCTACATGTCTATATAAAATACTTATTTCTATTATGATACGTGACATTTTTAACATATAGTCACGTATAACTAGGTCAAAATGTACCTCCTTCCTGGCTCCCGCCTAATTTATCTTCTTCCTTACTATCGCACTGTATAATTAAAAAACTCAACACAATCTTCACTAGTTAACCGATTATACATAAACTCAACACAATCTTCAATCTTCACTAGTTAACCGATTATACATAAAAAAAATTCACTATCGATAACTGACACATGTTGAAAATACGGCTAATCTGTATTAATACTTACCAATATCACATCCTACTTTTAAAAAAACTATCATGCATAAATATTATTAGACAAATAGATAATATAAGCTTATATGCGAGATTCCTCGAAACATTTAGACTTAAAACATGCACTTCCTTGAAACAGATTACTGCATGTTGGGTTTTACGTTATGCATGTTTTGTGAAATTTACTCTAACAACAATAATAATAATAACAACAATAATGATTGTAAAAATATGTTATCTCTGTCACTAAATGTTTGACACCGTTGACTTTTTAATGCACATTTGATCATTCGTCTTATTTAAAAAAATTTGCATACTTACTAATTATTTTTATATCATTTTATTTATCGTTAAGATGCTTTTATGCATATATATATATATAACATTACATATTTAAAAAAAATTAAATAAAACGAATGATCAAACGTATATAAAAAAATTAACGTACCTTTAGATAGGGGGAGTATGTATGTGTTTTACGGGCCAAAATGTTGTTCGGCCTCCGGGAACGGCCCAGGAAGACGCAGATTCCGCGGGGACACGTGTCACACTTCGATAGGCCAGTCGTTGAGGCAGACAGCTATAAAAACGGCGGAGCTTGACGAACCCTAAACCCATCCGTCCCACTTGCCTCGCCGCCTCCTCCCCCTCTCTCTTTCCGATTCAGATCTGCATCGCCTTCTTCTCTTCTTTCTCCCGTTTGATCTGGCGATTTCATGTAGCAGCAGCTGCTACCGCTGCCGCTTGTTCGTAACGTGTTTGGCGCTTTGAATTTGGTTGAGATTCATCTAGCAGTTTGGTTGATTTTTTTTTTGTGTGTGGGAGATTAGGGCTCTATACTCGAGTCAACAGCAGGAGCCGTTCGATGGCGCCCTGACTGCCGCTTGGAGCCCAGATCGAGGCCCTAGCCAGGAGAAGATTGTTTGGAGATCCATCTTCTTAGTTCCAAGCCACAATACCTGGCCACACCGCACCAAATCCCATCTCCCTTCCTCACAAATTCCATCTAGAGTTTTCTCCTTAAAAACAAAAATATTTGTTTGTTCATGTGATTTTGCGTTTTTGGGAAGAAGCATTGGTGATGGATTTGATTGGGACGGCTCTCAGACGAACGGGTGCTCCGCCGATCTGTCCATGGGCGAGCCACCCTTTGCAGAAGTGCCCAGAGAGACGCTCGCCGCTACACGATTGGATGCGCGCTTCTAGCCTCATCCAAATTTAAAGCGGCCATATATTTTTTTTGTTTGTAACCCAATCGATTTCTCCGTGTTTTGGGGTGGTTTTGCCCGCTTTGGTTTTTGCTACTTTGATCGAAGAACGGACTCAATATTGACGAAGTACTCGATATTGACGAAGCAGAGTTAGGAGGACTAATCCAGACCGAAGGACCTCTATATAACATATACCTATGTATATTGCAATTGAAAATGAGTAAATCGAAATAAAATTAAAAAATGAGTTAATTGAATTAACGAAACGAGTAAATCGAATTTAAAAATGAGTAAAGCGAAAATTTAGTGGGTGCCCCTGCCCGCCGTTCCATGTTTTCTCTAAGCCATTTTTGTGATTACAGGGGATGATTGTTGGGTTTTTTAAAACGGAACAGAATATTTCCAAAAAAGTTATGAATAATATATATATATATATTCTTAGCATCTAAAAGCTATTAATGAAAAATAAATTTCAGTGAAAAAACTCCAAATTAAAGTAAATGTGATGAAAAACTTTAAAATCAACTCTAAATTTAAAATTCAAAATTCAAAAAATTTAGTTTATAAATATAATCAGAAGCTTTGTACGCTGTCTCAATTTTCAAAAGATTAGGAGAGCCGGCAACACAGCGCTGAACAAACTTTTTGACTGGCTAGCCGCAACAGACCAGCGAAACTGTGCAGACTTTTCTCAAGTGAAAAGTCAGAAGTAGCAAGCTGATATCCGTCTTGTAATTCCATGTCTTCAATTTCCTAGTCGAATAGACGAATTTACTGAGATTGAAGAAGAGCTAAACAGCACAGCTGAAAATGGTCCTTACGAAAGATAAGAGGATGCTCCTGCTTGAATACTTGCTCTTGCTCAATGGCCGAAAGAGAACTTTATTTAGTAAAGCACTTTAAAAAGCTTTCCAAAATTGGCTAAATGTGCAGGATAATCACACACATAGAAGAAAAAACACAGTAATCTGTGCAGGATAAAAAAGAAGATATGAACGAGTAATCTGTGCAGGATGAAAAAACACAGTAATCTGTGCAGGATAAAAAAGAAGATATGAACGAGTAATCTGTGCAGGATATGGTTCCTGATCCGCACAGACACATAGTTAGGGAGCTTTCAATCAGCAAATCGTTGCTGTGCGTGGTGGTCCTCTCATGTCTGGGCTGCCCCTCTCTTCTGTTTTTGCATTTCTGTGCAGTGATTAGTGGAAATAGTGCTCTGTGCAGGATAAAAAAGAAGATATGAACGAGTAATCTGTGCAGGATAAAAAAGGAGAAGATATGAACGAGCAGAATTTTCAAATCACACAAACAGAAGAAGAAACAGGAATAACTTAGGCATTCATATGCAAAACAAAGGATTAAAAACCACATGGAAAAAAATTCTACCTTTAGGCTCTCTTTATTCAAAGGTAATTTATAGAGTTTTTAGAGGATTTTATTTCTATAGAAAATTTTCCTATAAAGCCCTTTAAATAAAAGGAATAAATGCCTCCTCAAATAAAAGATTTGGAGAAAATTTAATAAGAGGTAGAACCTCAATGAAAAAAAAATCCTTTTAAGTCTTTATCTCTACTTAAATTCCGACCATTTCTATGTTTTTCCTCTGTTTTACAATTTAGAATCCTATGTTTTTTTTTCTATTTCTCTGTTTTTTTATTCTTGTGCTTTAAAAGAGGCTTAGTTTTTTTTCGATTGATGCCCTTGATTGTCTTTTGAATTAACGTCTAATCATACATCTTATTTAAGAATTATTAATTATTATGTAATAATTAATAATTTTGATTTTGAATGAACGTCTAATCATACATCTTATTTAAGAATTATTAATTATTATATAATAATTAATAATTTTGCAATGGAACTCATTAGGAATCATAGGCAAATCCTGTGCTTTTACTTTGCTTTAATCCTACGAACAAAATATAGATGAATAGTAATCAATCCTACATGAATCTTCATGTTTATACTTCATTTTTTTGGTACAAACCTAACGAGCACTAGGGAACTAAGGTAATACAAATAGTCTCCATAGAGACAACAGGAAAAATTGCAATCGAACACATCATATGAGCCAGTGGAAATATTCACACAATTGGCACATTATGTGAGCAACAGTGTTATTATCTGACATGGGGCAAACCTGCCACAGGCCCACAGTGCGGTGGTGGCAGCTTCACGAAATCTTAACACAACAGCACATAACATGACAGCAGCACAACATAATGTTCTTATCTGGCATATTAGCCACAGTGCAGCAACTCCACATAATCACACAATGGACAACCTTTCAGCTCACCACACCATAATGCATCATTATGGGAGTAGCATTTTATATGTACATGTCTAGAAGTTCATCCTACAAGGGGCAGAAGAAGAAATTGACAAGATGAAAATGACGAAGGGTGTTTGCAGTTGGGGGCAAGATGAACCAAATCACCTCTTCGTGTTGTCTAGATCGGTGGGATGTTTGAAAACGAGAAGCCCTTGTATCCTTTGTAAGCATAGTAGGCAATTCTTGTGTAGTAGAACCCAGGGATGAACATCACAATACCCAAAATCATGAAGAAGATTCCTGTTCCAAAAGAGGGGCAATGGCTTCAGGTAAAGAAGGAATAAAGTCCCAACAGAAAAGATTCTGTGCAAGGGGTGCCCTACCCATGATAAGATGATTTTACAAGCTAAACAAATGCAAATGTTACCACCAAGCTCTGATGACTGAATCACCCTATGCCACATGTCTACCAACTTAAACCCAACAAATATACATATATACTTAAGATGAGAAGCACCCATTCGAATCTTGAATTCTACTCCAGCTCTGTTGCTTCCAATGATTGCTATTATCTGGAGCTTTTTGGATAGAAAATGCTATACCAAAATAAACTCGATACATGCATGCTAGACAACAAACTAGTAGTATTAAAATAAATCTGTGTTGATGTTCCACTCGAAATTTAAGCCCCTCTTCTGATCCTACAAACTGCCACCAAATTGGAAGCATAAGCACATCACTCAATTTCCACCATCCAACAGTAATGAAAGGCCATCTCATTGGCCAAATCAATATGTAATGAGCATATCAGCAGTAAATTCGCTCACGAAATACTATCGCAACGCATGAAATTCTAAAAAACCCACTTAATATCTTCCTCACAACCCCTAGGCTTAACTTTTTCCTCACAACCCTAAGGCACTGAAGACACACCCTACAGCTAAATATCTGTACTACCTACCACGGCATCAAATTATCAATCGGAGGAAAATTCTAGCAAGGGCCGAGACCCTAGATAGCACGACGAAGAGGATGACCGAATCGAGAGACGGGAGGGAAGGAGGGCTGGGCTCACCGTGCGCGCGGTCGCCGCCGACGCGGTTGGCGGCCATGAGGACCCCCCCGACGGCGCCGAGCGCCCCGAACGCGAGGAGCGCGGCGGCGAAGGCGATCTCCTTGACGGGCGCTCCGCGGGGCCCGCCCACGGCGCCGCCGACGAGGTCGTCCTCGTCGGAGATGGAGAAGGCGTGGTCCACGTACGCCATGTCCCCGTCTCCCCCTCCGGTCGCCGGACCCGGCCTACTACCTAGCAGCAGCAGTCCTCGTCGCCGGCCGGCCTCCGCCTGGATTTGGATCGCGAGAGGGGAAAAGGGGAGAGGTGGATGCGGGTGCAAGCAAAGGAGGCGAGGCGAGAAAACAAGCGGCTTGGTACGTCATGCGTGTACGTGTAGCGGGCGGCGGCGCCGGGTCAACCTGGCAGGTTGGGCCCTCTGCTTGTTGGGCTGGGCTGGAGCATTTCGGCCCTTGATTTCTCGGCCCACGTAGGATAATGGCTTGCCCTCTTTTCTTCTTTTTCATGTCAGTCTTGCCATGGGGCAGTACTATTTGTTATTCCCTCGGTTATTGATTTTTTTATACATGTTTTACTATTTATCTTATTCAAAAAATACATAATTATTAATTATGTTATATTATTTTATTTATTGTTAAATATATTTTTATACATATATATATATAGCTTTATATGTCTTTTTTTAAAAAAATTGAATAAGACGAATAGTTAAACATATATAAAAAATTTAACGACATCAGAAGGGAGTACTACTTTTCTCCATTTTATATTACAGGCTTTATGTCTGTATCTAAATTTATTTATGGATCAATGTATATGTTTTATATGTGTGTTCAGATTTATTACATTATAATATTTTGTAATGTGCAACGAAAGTAATATTATGAAAGAAAACTGGGAACCATTGCATTACATTTGATTCAAACATGTAGCCGGATATATCTTAATATAGAGCTTGTATTAATTTTCATTATTGAAAGAAAAGCATTTGCTTCTTCATACAAGCATGCATGGCCATGGCCATGTCCATGGGAGGGCCCTCACCAATTAGGCATTACAATATTTGCACCATGATGTTGCCATACTGACTCCAAACTTGCACAATTAATGAGATCTAATTAATAAACCACACTAGATAGCTATAACAAGGTGTTCAAGTGCATATATGCATAATTCGTCTTGCTTGCATGCATGCCCCTAATTAAAGGACAATGCAAGCAAGCTCTCAAGTGCTTGCTTCATTTTTCACTTTGGAAAAAATAAAAGGTAAAACCAGCATCATTATTGTTGGTGTGCTAAGGTGTGAGGATGTGCTCATGTAGAAGCAGTTAAAGGTAGATGCTGTAGTCTATAGTGGGAATGCATGCAAAAAAAAAGAGGCAGTAAAGGGGAATTGCTTTAATTACTTATTACTATCCGTCCCTAAATATTTAATGCAGTTGATTTTTTTATAAATATTTGACTATTCGTCTTATTTAATTGTTTTTGTCAAATATCCATATATACATAAAAGTATATATAACAATAAATAAAATGATATAAAAATAATTAATAATTATGTAAAATTTTTGAATAAGACGAATAGTCAAACGTATATAAAAAAAGTCAGCGGCGTTGAAAGGAGGGAGTATTAGGCAAGGCATAAATTGTTGTAGTACTGCTCCCTGCAGGAAATGTAGAAATACCACATTGGTGGTGGGGAACATACGTACGTACATGCGTGCGTGCATACGCGAGTGTCCGTCCAATACTTGCATGTGCGGAATTATCAAAACCACAGTAAACCTTCGTCCTTTATTTTCTATTTATACTTATAAGCCAAAATTTAAAGTTAATTTTAATTTTTTAATCAAAGTTTATTTTTTAGCATTGACTTTTAGATCGCTAAGAATACGTATATAAAAGTTTTTTACTCATAAATTATTTTTTATTTATAAATATGTAATTTTTTCATAAAAAAAAATCAAACAATCACCCCCTAACCCTCAACGGTGTGCCAAAGTAGGCCATAAATGTGAAGACCTCGATGCTCGGCTTTACTCTCTTCGGTACAAAATGTAAATATTTATAAGTTATTTAGTAGAGATTAAGATTAAGAATAATTTTTTAATGGTTTTGAAAATATAAAATAAATTAAAATGGAATGGTGGGAATGGGTAAAGATATATATAAAGAAATCTGAGCAAGATTTGAATTCTGGAAATACCTGTATTTTAAAATATATGGAGCACATATGTACTCTGTCATCCAAAATTATAAGACACATTTATTTCATTAGAATAAGACGTTTAACCAATAATTAACCTACTATGGTTTGTTTTTAAAATAAAATTGATTTTGTTAGATTTGTATTGAAAACACTTACTATTATGATACTTTTCTATCACAAAATAACATTCTAATAAAGTAATTGTTACTTAAAAGGACTTGTCCTACCGAAACAGAATATATCTTACAAAGATAGAAAGGTCATTTTGTCCTCTTTATAAAAATATGAGAAAAAATAATATTATGTTGATTTCCAAGCATAAAGTTAAGAGTGACAGCTGAACCAACAGCGCGATGAATAGGGTTTGAATTACATCACATTTGCATTTTGGATTTGGATATGTATATATCCTTTTCCCCAAAAGCATGCAAATTAAGTAACCATTTTATGTATGGATATAAAACTATTAAAAGTATCTTTTAAGAGAAACCAATACCTATCATAGTTTACTCTTGAAATCTATGGGTTGTTTGGTTGACTAACACAACTTGTCTAACCTTACCACAACTCAAGTTAGCTAAATTTAACCAAGTTAGTTGTGTGTTTAGTTTGTAGCATACTTGTGGCAAGATTTTTTTTTTAATATATAGGACCCATATATCAATGATAAAATAAAGTGTGGTTCTATTTTTGTTAGCTAAAACTTTAGCATATTAGATAAAATATTATGACAATCTTAAACAAATTAAGTATATCAACCAAACGACCATAAAGAACAAAATACGCCTGCAAATCTAGCTAAAACGACTTATAATCATGATTATAGATGGACCAGTAGACTTAACATGGCAACATTTTTTAGGGACAAGTATGATGGGCTGGCAGCCTGCCACTCATCGATCTTTCTGCCACCTTCTAGCAATAGCTTATTGTCCAGGGAGAAATACATGCAGGAGTGTTAGGGGGTGTTTGGGACAAGGGGCTAAACTTTAGCCCCCTTCTTTAATTGAATGTTTGGACACTTATTATAAATAGTAAACATAGACTATTAATAAGACCCACCCATAATCTTGAGCTAATTCGCGAGATGAATCCATTGAGCCTAATTAATTCATGATTAGGCTATGTGATGCTACAGTAAACATGCTCTAATTATGAATTAATTAGGCTTAAAAAAATCGTCTCGTGGATTACCACTCATTTATAAAATTAGTTTTTTATTAGTCTATATTTAATACTTCAAATTAGTGTCCACATATCCGATGTGACATGGGGTTAAAAAGTTTAGCCCCATCTAAACAACCCCTTAGTTCACCGTGGACAATATCATTGAATCCCCCTCTTGCAATGGCCCCACACACAAAAACTTCAGATCTGAGTGGCCATTAAACCCATGCAATGCCCCTTTCCTCTCCATCCAGATCTGTGTTGCTGTGCTTCCACTGCTCCATGCCTCCCTCTCGCACCAATTTTTTCGCTTATATTTATACTGATACAACACAATTTAAACTTTAACCTTAAATTTAAAGTTGATTTTGAAAGTTTTTTCACCGTAATTTTATTTTTCACCATTAACTTTCAGATCGCTAAAAATACATATATAAAAGTTTTATTTATAAATTATTTTTCATTTGCAAATACGTTATTTGACTTTTTTATTGAAAAAACCAAACAATCAACGCCTCTCTCTCTGCATGGATTGCTCTTGCTCTGCTCATGCTAGCTACCTCATGCATGCAATGCATCCCTTTTTAGGTAACAAAAAGGACCAGGCACACCAAGGGGGACACCCTTTGGAAGCTCTCCTTTCCTCTCCAGCCATTACCTGCTCTCTGCATGTCTCTCTCTCCCTACTTCAGTTAGCTGATCATCTTACTGGTACTTACTCAAATCAAGAAATATTCATGAAGTAGAGAGGGAGGTTCAGTTGGTCTTCAGTTTTCAACTAAGTTCAATCTAAGGACTCATTTGTGTTGTGATATAAGTGGATTATCTTTTTTTTCTCACCAGCTTAAGCTTTTGGGTTGAATTAGTCATGGTACAGTATGGAACGAGAATTCTTTAAATTAAAGTAAATCCCCATAGTTAAAAAAGAGAGACTAAATCCCTATAAAATCCTGTGTTCACAAGCAGCTCTCAAACCAATTAAGGAAGTCATTCATCATGTCACAAACTGACGATCGAGAAAAACACAAGCTTTTGTATATGGAGGTTTGGCTCGATGCTTCCCCATTTTCTGTTATCACACTTTTCAAATCATTAAATGGTGTAATTTTTTTTAAAAAATCTATGTAGATTTTTTTTAAAATCAAATAGATCTATTTTTTGTATTTAATTATTCACACGCTAATAGCTCACATTGTCTCGTGTGCCGTGAAAAATCCCACCCAACCTCCATTAAAAAACGGCATATATAATCGATCGACTGGCAATATTTCAATTGGCAACTGATCGAATTTGCTGAACATCTAGCTAGCTAGGGGCAATTAATAATAATCAACTACATTTACAGTTTGTTATTCGAATACAGCCCCAGTAAATTAAACTAGATTAAGCTAATTAAGCTAAACTAGGATTAAATACTAATTAAACTAAACCGTCTCTCGTTGCAAGCAGCCAACTCTATAGCCTCCATGCACGTAATACATACGTTGGCAGAGTACGTAGCTAGCTAGGTTGCTCGATCGCCATGGACGGCATCATGTGCTCGCTCGCGTCGATCACGGAGAGAGACCAAGAAAGGTAGGATCGATGCATGGATCATATCAGCGCACGACGTGCACGCGGGTCTTCTTGCCGTCCGGCGGCGGCGGCCGGCACAGCGCCGTCGAGGCCGCCGGTCGGCGAGGGACGAACACCCTGGCGAGGTCGTCGTCCGGCACGGCGACGAAGGACGGCGTCCACCACCGCGCCGGCGCCTCGCGGCGACGTCGTCCGCAGCAGTAGTAGTAGCAGCAGCAGCAGCAGCGAGCGTGCTGTTTGTTCTTCTTCCTCCTCCTGGGCCCCGGCTGCCGTGGCGGCCTCGGCTTCCTCGGCGCCGGCGGGCACACCGACGGCGGCCGCAGAGCGTTCGCCGCGGCCGTCGGCGTGCTGCACGGTACCTCCTCTTCGTCCTGAACGGTACCGCCGGCAACGTCGTCCGCCGCCGTGCGGATCGGCGGGAGCTGGTCAGCGGCCAGCAGCTCGAGCTGGAGCCCCATGAATATAGTGTCAGCTACGGCTCCGATCAGCTCACGCAAGAAAGCACAGGCAGCTGATATATATACCGTGGCGCGCGCGGCAAGAAGAAGAAGAAGAAGAAGAAGAAGAAGAAGAAGCAAGAGGTAGGGTTGCGCGAGGTGTACGTAGTTAAGTAGAGCGAGCGAGCGAGCAATGGCGATCGATCGCGCGGCGCGCGGGGTAAAGCAAAGGAGGAGAGGAGGAAGGGGAGCAGGCGTGGAGAGGATGGCAGTGATGATGATGGCAAAGGAGGCGAGAGAGAGGAGGCAGACAGCTGCAGGCTGGTGCAAAAGGTTGATGAGAGAGAGAGAGAGAGAGAGAGAGAGAGAGAGGTGGTGATGCTGATGATTGTGAGAGGAATCAAGTGGAGTTGGAGGATGATACAGATACTTCATGGCAATTAAGCTTTGGACCTTGGAGACGATCAGATTTAGCTGTCTAGATTGGAGTGCATTAATTAACTTGTGTTAATTATGATTTAGTTTACTAAAAGTTTGGAGATGATCAGATTCGATCATATTACTTTTAGTGTGTTTATCATGTTATTATAACAAATTACTCACTCCATTCTAAAAAATATACAAGGTCATCTTTTGACATATTAGAAGAATACACCAAACGGCATTTTTACAAATGAAAAATAATTTATATATAAAAGTTTTAATTGCGTGTTCTTACTTCTTAGCGATTTAAAAGCAAAAGCTGAAACATAAACTACAACGTAAAAACCTCAAAACCAATTCTAAATTTAAGGTTATAAATTTAAATTTTTGGCTTATAAGTATAAGTAGAAGTGAAAATATGAGGGTGATAATTACCTTTGGGGTTTAAAGAGAGTCTTTAAGGTGTTACTTTGACTAATAATATATTTTTTAGATAAAAACAGTTGCATACTATGACCAATTATAGTACGTGGTGGTGCATGCAGTTGTGTTCTTTTATGGCCGAAGATGAAAGATGAAGGATTATCTGATTTTTTTATGGTTTTTTAATTGTGTAAACCAAATTAAAAAACTATTTTAGAAAGGTAAGATGTCGAATTTCTATATAAATTTTCTTTCAGAAAATACATTGTTAGTTGTTCAATAAGTGTGCACGTAAAAGCCAAAATAGAATAAGAATAGTCAGGGGAAAAAATGCAACCTATATATGTACCTGGATTCTTGTAAGATAAACAGTTTAGAGTACTCATTATACACCAAAGTCAGTCATGTATATACAAATGTTAAATATATCTGGTAAAAAATGAGACACCATACTTTCTAACAATTTAAACAACGGAGATGGAAACAAATTAAAACATCAATTTTGCACTATGACTGTCTTCATGTATAATAGCAAGACTACTCGTGTATAATAAGTGATGTACACGAACACTAAAATTTGCTATGTTACATTTGTACTTAGGCGGAGGAGAAAAGAGAGAAGAAAAACATGCTATATATTTGAACATAGAGACGGGTCAAGTATTAATGGTGTAATGGTGTAGTATATATTTACGTGTAACTATCAATTATATAAATATTATATTAGATTGATGGTAGATAACGTGTTAATTTTCAAGCTAATAATTGACTATATTATTAAACTTACTATAAGTAAGCATTGAACCCATTATCCATCATCCTGAGCAGTTAGTTACCTCAGCCTAGCTGGTGCCATCAAAGATATGAAAAGGCACATCACATTCACCGGCATTTAATAATATATCATATTTTTTTTGGAATAATATATCATAATTTGTATAGACTATATGGAATTTCTACGTCTACGGTTGTTCCAAGCAATTACATATATATAAAAACACTATAATGTAGTCGTTTTACGTACCATTTATCTCCCGCTATAAAACCACGAATAATGTCTAATCTCTAACCCTTTGATAACAACCAGCTTCTTGTTTACCAATGGTTTTTCTTTTTTCTTTTTGTATACTTCAGTTCTTCTCGTCACAAAAACAACCGGCCGGATGGCACAATGAAGGCCCTGTTTAGTTTCTAAATTTTTTTTCTCAAAAAAGCTATAAATATTATCGTAACCTATATGCGCTAACGACGGATTAAAGTGAATAGTAACAAGCAAGCCCATCCGATGCTGTCCACACGCTACCGTTGTAGCATAGCCCAGCCGCATGGGCCCAGGCATACGTATTTGGCCACTGACGGGTGGGCCCACGCACGTAGTGTACCGGGTATGGGTCGTGCGAGGGCTACTTATTACGTGGGCCATTTTCCATGTTTATTTAGTATCACACTATTTTACAAATTTGTTTAGAAACCAAATTGAAATCATAATTAATGAGTACTAAAACAAGATAAACGCTTGCTGTATTATAGTATCATACTATTTACAAATTTGTCTACAGACCAAATTAAAATCCAGCGTGGTGAAAACCGAGAAAGCCATTATTTTTTTCAAAAAAAAAACAAACTGCGAGGTGGTAAGCCAAAACTTTAGTTGCATTTATGGTGTCCGCAAGTTGCAACATAAAATAAATCTGCGTGCGTTGCAAGCATGCCCCTCTAGTTCACTTATTAAAAACATTTAATTAATTACCCGGCCAATCTTACTCGAAAAAATAATTAAAAAATGAAATTAGCCTAGCTACATTAACTAATTCATGAAGCACTGGCACGTTGGTTTTAAATGTTTTGTATGGAACTGCTCTGGCAAGCACGTGTAGTGATATATACATGTTGGATATAATTAACATCTCAATTATATGTTCAAACAAGGGGCCCATGCCAATCAATATACCATGTTATTGTTGCAACTCGCGTGTGATCCTCTCTGTTCGACGATTCAATGGCTTCTCGAACGTTGAGAGCACATTGATTCATTTCTACTTTTGGATTCAGGAGTTTGTAGTTGGGAACATTTTTGTTTAGATTTGTTCCGGACAAATCCAGCTAGAGATATACTCTGCCCGGTACTCCGGTCCTGGATTTACCTAAATTGATATAGATGCAAATTAAATTTACAGTGCATCGCGTGACAAATTTAAACACATATACAAAATATATGTTGATAATCTAAATTTTGCTACCACGTCGTAAGTTCATCGGTCGAATTACTTTGGAGATAATATAGTTCCAATGAAAAATTGCAAAAGATAGGTGCACGGTAGAGGAAATTGTAAAAATATATGGACGGTTAAAAATACGTGAGTTTGATAGGACACCTGTCAACTGCCTCAAAATTTCCCCCCAAATCTAAACCAACCGTCTATGCATATGCATTAGAACGCCCTCAAAGTATGTGTAGGTAGGTCCAGCTTATCGCACGTCGTTTATGTTCCTCGTGGCTTTGATCGATATACGACGGTTAACAAATACTCTCTCCGTATATTATAAATCTTTTTTAAGTTTTATCTAAATTTATCTATGGTTTAATGTATATATTTGACATACGTGTTTAAATTCATCAGTATATATATAAATTTAGAAAATAACAAAAAAAAAAGTAACGTGGAACAGATAAAATAGTAGACACTGGGTCAAGCAGGAGAGATTGTTCTGTAAGTGTCAAACTAAGGCTCGTTTAGATTAAAAAAACGTTTTCTAAAAACATCACATTAAATTTTTGGACATGTATTTAAAGTATTAAACGTAGTCTAATTACAAAACAAATTTCAGATTCCGCAGGGAAACCACGAGACGAATCTTTTGAGTCTAATTAATCTGTCATTAGCACATATTGTTTACTGTAGTATTTATGGCTAATTATGTTATAATTAGACTTAAAAGATTCGTCTTCCCTATAACCGTGTAATTAGTTTTAATATTTATATATATTTAATGTTTTATTTATGTGTTTAAAGATTTGATATGATGTTTTTGGAAAAAAAATTTAGAAACTAAACAGGCCTAAAAAAACCCACATTGACGGGCACGTGTTGAGAGGCAGCTCTATCACCCACATCACCAGGAGATATCGTGAGTCCGTACACACGCATATCAGCAAACGCACCATCCGGTGCGAGATCCAAGATCCATACGTACAATTAATTATGCTTATCTAATCGATAAAGACGGCCAGGGTTTAGATGCAATTCGTCGATACGACCGATGCTAATCTCGCCTCGCTATTAGAGCAAGTTCGAAAGTATAGCTAACTACTAGATTCCCCAATCTAATAGCTAATTCATACTATAGTTACTTACAAAATATTAGAGCAAGTTCAATAGGATAGTCAACTACTAGCTCCAATTCATCTATAGCCAACTAATAGCCAATTCATACAATAGCTAGCTACAAAACATATAACACTATGTCCCACATGTCATACATATAGTGTGTCTTGGAGTCCGTGTACAGCTGGCTAAATTAGTAGCCTACTCCTCTTCTCTCTCCTCCCTTAACTCCTTAAAATATGTTTATAGTCAGCTTATAGCCTGCTATTATACATGCTCTTAGTACATAGTCACACATATCATATACATACTGTCTTGGAGTCCGTGGGCAGCTGGTTACAAATTAATAATCTACATCTCTTCTCTCTCATTTCTTATCTCTTTAAAATATACCAACAGCACGTGTCCATCCCGGTAATGGAAAGCGACCAACTGATGTACTACCGCTAGTAGCAAATTTTTGGACGATTGTTCGCTAGAAAAAAACTAAGCGATATATTTATAAAGAAAAAATAATTTATAAATAAAATTTATATATACTTTTTTAAAAAGATAAGACTATAAAATAAATTTTGATAAAAATGATATCTAAATTTAATATTGTAAATTTAAATTTTAATATATAAACATAAACCAAAGCGAAAAAATAGAGTTGTTACGGCCGCTTGCTTGCATGCAAGGGGAAAGAAAGCGGCTGCAGGGAGCACGCAAACTAAGCATCATGATTTGGGTGGGAGCACGGGCATGTGATGTGCCCTACATAATGTTGGAATGTTGGCTCCGCGACATGCTTACATTACGGCCCCCGTAAACAAATCAAAAGGTGGGGGTTTAAAGCATAGCAATCATCAAACCCTACGCCGATTCAGGTTCACTCGAAAACTTGCAGAATTTGAGACCCTTGTACTCCCTTCTATATTATAAGATCTTTTTAAATTTGTTATTAGCATTCATATAAATCTAGTAAGATCAAAAAGTCTTATAATGTGAAACGGAGAGAATATAACATATACACCAGTACTATAGGCAAATGTATAGCGAGATGATGATTCATATAGTGAGGACATCACGAGGGATTGCCATGTCATTTCTCTGTTGTAAAAATATAATCATTTCATATTGTTTAGCAAATACTTATTAAAATTAGGTCAAAAGATACCTGTTTAGTTCTTTAAGGGATCAACTTTCGAATCTCGAATGATTTAGATGCTCTTTCAAAACTTTATGTGATGATGACAATATAACTCAAGACATAAATGCTCGTATGATGGCGCAAAAATTGAATTCCAAACATGCTTATATTTTGGAAGAGTACTTCTCATAAATGTGCTATGAAAGCTATCAGCTGGATGGGCGGCCTGTCATGCTTGTGTAGTACTAGCCAAATACGCTTAAATCCTTCCATAAACAAGCTATTATCAAAGGGATTATAATATGCACAAAAGGCAGGCTGATTCGGAAAACACCTGAGCAGCTCTCAAAAATCAAAAGGCAGAAACGAACCTCCCAGTCATCTTGCTGAAATATTTTAGACATCCATTTAGCTACTTTTGTAAATATAATAAAAGAAAAGGTGTTGAGTAACGCGCTTCTCAATGAGGAGCACGAGACTATACTAAGACCAGATGCACAAATGCTAACTAAGGTGATGATGGGTCGACCAACTATACTCCTTGACCAACCCTAGTCCTGCTAAATGAACTAGATTTCCATTTTAAACTTTCCAAGGTAAATTTAATTAATTTAGTTGAACTAGCGAGGGTCAAGAAGTATCTGCAGGTCACTCCACGTCCATCCCTGTGTGTCATGTATGTCTAGAGTTCCTAATCTTTGTTTACATTGGCGTCGGGCCCAATTCATTAGCAAGCAAGGATGAAACATCTGAATCGCATTGGCTTCAACCTCACTATACACAGTCAGGTTAAGAGGTAGAGTGGTTAGAAGAATTCAACCTTCAAAATTATAAAAGCATTTATGTGCGCCACCGCTAACTTCAGAGCCAATAATTTTGGCCACAATCACACATTGTCATTTTGTGGAGTTGGTCCTTCGTTATCTGTAGATTGAGGCAGAGGATCATGATTAATATGGTAAAAACTAAAAAGAATCAATTGTACTGCCGGTGCTCCAATAAACATCAGTGAAAGAAACAAAACACAGATGCAAATATAGTTGCTAGAGAACAGATACAAACAGATATGTCTCAAATATTTCCAGCAGCGAGCTAAAATATAGTGGGTACCTTGCTTTCTCTGTTTGCGCCGCAAACACCATAAGATACAAGTTTTCAGTTCAGTTTTGGGAACTGGAATGAACTTGCCAGCAAAAGCCAGGGGCCAACTGCATGAATAAAGCCATAGTTAGCTGCATGAGTAAGCAAGCTGCAGTAATCATTATAATTTATCCATCCCAAACTAATTCCGAGCTATTTTCATATTGTTATCAGATTAATAATTGGAAGAAAGAAAGGTCACTAAATAATTTAGGAAAGTATAATCATCCCTGCAACAGAAGCTCTAGGTTCTATGAAGAGGTGGAGTATCTCACCTCACAAAAGCAATAGCTATGGAAATAAGCCAAAGCTTCCAACTGAGTCTCACTGTTGATGTAAATTTCCCAAGAAACTCAATGATAATCACCTGAGTATCAAATATATGCAAGTTAAATCGTATCTGCTTCATAACCAAGTAATCAGCATTTGAAAGTGGATTCAGTTTTTCTTCATTCTTCCATACCTGCAGCACGACGGTTATGCTCACTACACCCAAAAAAAGATGGTTCCTTGAAACACCATCAAATATATTCAGTTCGTATGGTTTGCGAGAATTGAACTCATTAAACACCTATTTGGAAAAATATTTTGGAGAAGTTAGCACTTTTCTCAAGCTGCAAAATGGTGCGCATATGTGCTAGTAAATAGTAACTAGCATGACATTCTTTAGTCCAAATGTATGAAAAGAAAAGATTCGTCATTCAACCAAAACTATTAATATGTTTTCAATAGGTGCAAGAAGCTCATCAAAGACAATTTACCTGACAGAGCACAAATGTATTAAATATAAATGAATTTTTCACTTTATTGGCATGATCGAGAGTATCTTGAGTCAAATGCAGAATATCCCGGCCCCTAAAGTTGAGTGTCAGAAGAACAGCAACTTGATAGACAGCCTGTGGTTAGAAAAATTCTCAGCAACTAGCCGGTTAAAAATTAAATAGAAATAAACAATGTGGGACCATTATATGACAAGGCCGTCCTACCTGAATGAACAAGTTTCTCCACATAATGTTAGTCACAAGAGGTTCTCTGCATTAAATACGCACATGTTAGAATTCTTTTTTGTTCCTATTATTCTATAAAAAGTTATAACAATCAAGAATTAGTGAGCACAGATTGATCTTAAGAGAAAGAGTACTAACTTCCTTCCAACAGGTGGCCGCTTCATAAGTTGGTCTGTTGGAGGTTCAGTAGCCAATGCAAGTGCACCAAGTGTGTCCATAATGAGGTTAACCCAAAGAAGCTAAATCAACAACAGAAGTAAATATTCAGCCATGCGTTGACATCATATCAACACAATTAAGTACCTTAAATTCACTCCCTGACAATTTCACAATATTTTTCAATTCCATCTTTCTTTACAAGAAACTCTCATCTTCTGAACATGCTTTTGACAAACTTGATTGATTTTAGCTTTAACATATCACAACATACTAGAAAACATACTCATCTGAAGTAGCTTTTGTCCTAGTTATGCTTTCGATAAGCTACCGCCAAATTCCAGGTTCCAAGTGAAGCCCTCACGTGATTAAAGAATGGTACGGTCTCAATAGTAACAAAACTGAAAATATACTGGTGTGCAATGCTACTAAAGTAACACATACTCCATTAGCTATAATGATTCAGCCATCTGCAAGTGGACGAACTAGTTTTTCTAGGGAATGCACATATAGCTCATGCATCATTGCATTAAGATTGAAAGAAACAAATTTATCAAAGAATCCATCTTCCCAAGGCAAGCAGAATTATCCAAAACAAAAATGAGTTCAAAACAATGCAGTTATCGCACAATATCTTTTTGTGACCTAACTACAAAGAGCAGTGGACGAATTAGTCATGTGAATTCAGGCATTACTAACAATTTAACTATCAATACACAAAGTTATATTAATATAGCATAGCGCATAGCAGTAAGTCTAAGTGTACTTTCCCTCTCAGTAAATTATAAGAGCATTTTGAGTGTTGTTTCAAACCTGAACGGCATTTAGGGGAACATTTCCTGAAGAAATAGCAGCAACCACATTGATTATAAGAGCCGCAACATTTACAGTAAGCTGGAATTGAATGAACTTTTGGATATTTGCATAAACAGAACGACCCCAGCGAACCACCTAGAATGTTAAATATGGGAAAAGTTAAGTCATTTGCTGATCTAATTGCAGAGCAGGAGATTGTTAATACCTACAAACTTGCCTAACCTTTACAACTGAAGCAAAATTGTCATCCAGAATAATTATATCTGAGCTCTCTTTAGCTACTTCTGTACCTTGGATGCCCATAGCAAGACCAATGTCTGCCTGAATCAGGAGGAATGAGAGATCAAATTAGAAATGCTAGCATCAACATGCATGACTAACCATTTTTATCTGATTGAAGTAAAACCATAGTGTTTATCCTTTTATTTGTTCAAAACCAAATTCCCCACATATATGTACCTCATGCAACGCAGGAGCATCATTCGTTCCATCTCCAGTAACAGCAACAACACTGCCATTCTTCTTCAGTGTTTTAACTAAGAGAAGTTTGTCACTTGGAGAAGATCTTGCCATAACCTAACGACCAGGCAAATATTGAACATGATGATGTGTGAACTCAAAGACTCAAAGTATGTAGAAACTAGAAATTCCTATTACATGAAATAAAGCGTCGGGCATGCTGCAGCAATTTCTGCAATCTAGTTATTGGTTTATGGTACCATTTTTGCTAAACCAAAAAGGCAAGGGAAAACAACATACACAATGCAAATCATTAAGAGCAATTGATCAGCCTAAAGAACTGAAACATTATTATTACGTTATGTCAATATACTTGGGACACATTTTAATATTTTTGCAAGACAAATGAGTTTGTTCTTACAGAAATCTTTTCAGCAATCGCCTCCCTTTCAACATCACTGTATCCACGGAAAACTTTTCCCTCTATTATAACTGGTGCAGATGCCTGCGAGTCTGTGAGTATTCCACACTCAAGTGCTATTGCTCTAGCTGTTTGTAGGTTATCTCCAGTTACCATGCGCACCTGCATGTTCAAAAACCACAAGAATTTGTCACTTATCAGGTAACGGTGATGAGAAGCACTCCAACTGTTCAAGTGGTACTGTGCCAACATTACTGGTGTTAGAAAAGTTTAAGTTTTATGCCTACAGTGCTATACATCCAACACAAAAATAAACAGATCTAGTTCCTTAAGTAAAAGAACATAATCCTAAAGGCAAGAAAGTACAAGGATCTTATGTTCAGTGGAGCACAACGTGCATCCAAATCTAATTTTTCTATAATTGCACTTAACAGTCAACATTGAAGGAAGATTCGAGTATCAACACACTCAATTAGGCAATTGAAACTTGAAATGCCTGTAAATGTTTTTTCTATGTCCTCCAGTACACATGAATTCAACAAACTACATACCTTTACACCAGCATTGATGCACAGCTCTACAGCATCTCTTACTCCAGGGCGACAAGGATCCTGCAAACAGATATGGATGTCCAACTTTCAAACAAAGAAGCTATCGCAATATTGCCAGAATAGTAAAGGAGAAGTGAGTTATAATATGTAACTAGCCAAAGTCACATGCAATCGCATGGCTAGATACTAGCACATGCTTGTATTTGAAAATAGATAACGAGCATGCATGTTCCAAAGAATACATTTTCTTTGAATGACCATGTGGCTCTATTTAAAATCCCATCAATCTATAGTGTAATAGTGTAATCTAGACCCACCACATTAAATTCTGCCTTTTCTTTTTCCTTGATTAACAAGTTAATTTCTTGCCTTGAGAACATAGAAGCTTCTTTTAACCCCTGCTTTAAATACAACAAATACAGAATTCAGAGATCATGGTTTGCTTTGCATGTACCTTCATCCCAACGATTCCAATGAAAGTCAGGTCATTATCTGGTAATTCCCAGTTGATTCTTTCTTCCTCATTTGGAATATCCTCCTGATCAAGATTTCTATAAGCAAAAGCAACACATCGAAGACTTTCTGCGGCCATCTCCTCTATGTATTTCTTGAATTGATTAGCCTGAAAGACCAAGCTGAGATATGAGAATATTATTAAACAAACCTGAGAAGGGTTTCCAATATGGTTAATACCTTATCAGATGTCATTTCATGACTTATGCCATCTACATCAAGCCAATTGACACATAAGGCAAGAACAATTTCAGCAGCCCCTTTCCAGTGTACATGAATATCTGAATCACTCTGAAAGTAACATGCAAAAAATATTATTCCGTTGCAGTGTGTTAAATAGCAAATAGAAGGCACTTGCAAATCATAAAGAATACTTGTACTCTAGCTAAACTAGATCAGTAGGTCGAGCATTGTGTATTTCAGATTGCTGTGTAATCAAAACATGCTGAACCCGCCCTACAGTCTTTCTATGTAGAGGACTTTATTTTTCATTTCACTGCAGGAATTTTTGTTCAAACAAATCAGCAATAATGTTTGTAACCAAATAATAAGACTTATAACACATAAGTTCCTTTTCATATATTGTTCTAATATTGTGAAAAGGATGTTCTGAACTGATATAATATCATATTATCATTAAACATGTAAAAAAGATGATAGGGGAAAATATTAAACTGCACTCCTGGAGACATAATGAATAAACAACAGTAAACAGAAAAGAAATGAACCTTTTGCCAATTAACCAACATAAATAAAGCATGTAATCATCGAATTCCAGGGAGCCATATTTGAGATTAGGCCCAGTAGTATTTCTTTGCTATCAAAGTACATATTGGCAACACAGGAAAAAGCTGGTGTATCTAATGAAAATATGAAATAATATTTCTAGCAGATCATTTCACAAATAGGATGCCATGAACAGACCAAAAAAAAAAAACTAGATCTCAAATAACATTAGTGACAAAAGATGGATTTACCACAATCACTGCAACACCGCCACGTTTCTTTTCTGAGTTGAATGGAGATACATGAATAATAGAAGATTTTAATTTCTCCTCCGCAAATTTCATATGGAGCTACAGGAGGCATCAGCTAGATAAGTTAAACTATAGCCACCGAAAGAGAAGCAAATTTTGAGAACAAAAGGAAACTTGCCTCAACACCCCAAGAAAGTATAGCCTTTTCAGTTGGTGAGCCTGTTATCTCAAGAGGTTTACCATCCTGATGAATCAAGAATCAGGAATCAGGATGATATGGAAGGATAAAGACATCAATACAAAACAATATATCAAAAGAACACAGACCACTGCAACCAGCCAGGCACAGTAAAGAGATAACTATGCCATGATGGTGACTGAAAGTAGTGAGAAACATATGTGGCATTACCTCTGGCTCAAAAATACTGCCCGAAGTATTCTGTGCAATTCCTTCAAGTAGAAGAGAAGTAACAACAGGCGACAAATTCTCGATATCAGCTGGAGATTTCAGCATTATTCCCCCAACAACTGATCGCACAACGGTCATCTTAAGCAATCAAAAGTCATAAAGTCAAATAATCACAAAAGCACCATGGTAATTTACAACTGAATATTAGAGAATGAATCTTCTCCGTTACTATGCAAACACAACTAACCTGATTGAGAGTTAATGTACCAGTCTTGTCACTACAAATGGTTGTAGCTGAGCCCATGGTTTCACAAGCGGAAAGCCTTCGCACCTGAAAATTACATGGTTAGATTAATGTAATGACCAAAACTTTACAACATAAACAAACTGAGAAATATATACCAGAGCTTTATCTGCCATCATTTTTTGCATCGAATAGGCCAGCCTGACAATAAAAGGGGTTGAATAATTCAAATGAAGTTAACATGAACGAAAACATCAACTTATATCAACTCACGTTAGAGTTACAGCAAGTGGTAGTCCCTCAGGTACGGCAACGACAACAATAGTCACCTAGAAGTACTTTGTAATATAAGAATGGGATAACAAAAGGATCTTAAGATACACAGAATAATAAACTGCTGCATACCGCGATAGTTAGTATCTTTATTGTCCCAAAAATTGTAGATTTCACACTTGTATGCCCCTTCACAAATTGAATGGAGCCATCTGGGTTTTTAGTATGCCCTGTAAAATATCTGGGGACAAAGGAAATATTCTAAGTACATAGTTGATACATGAGCAACAAGCATCATTACATGTAAAGCTTAGTTGCAAGTGCAGTAGTGTCTCTTTACATCTGTTTCATGTCTGGTCCAGTTTTTATGGCAGAGTAAGCACTTTGTTGTTTTACCAAGCAGTAATGATATGCAATCTTGCACTTAAGGTTCCAGTTCCAGTACAATGCAAAAGATAAAAGTTTAGAGGTAAAAGGTGCCATGTGGACAGTTTGCTCTTTGCTTGTACTATTAGTTACTAGAGCTATATTAAATTTACATGAAGAAGACATTTAGATAGCCATTCACTTTGCTTACCTTGCAACAAGGACTACGAGGACCAGTGCAGCAACAGAAAGCCCCACAATACCTATGAAAGTTGCAACTCCATTCAACCGGACCTTCAAGAGAAAAGAGAAGACCAAGAATCAATCATAAGATTTTTTGAGAAAAATAATCAACCATAAGATGTAAATGATGACGTGGGAAAATTTCCAAATACAGGGCAAGTTTGGTTCTCTACCCTATCAAATTGTTGGTAGTGCCAAATCTTGGGCAAGTTTTGGCTCTACCAAACTTCTGACAGGATAGAAGTGCCTCAACAATTTGTAACACACTACTAAAGTTACCAAATAATTGGTAGTGCAAGTTTTGGCATCAAAACAAACTAGCCCACAATTCCCAATCAGATCAGGGATTGAATGAGGGAAACCTGTAGTGGAGTTTCTTCATTGTTGTCTTCTGAGATGCTGGCCATCAATAAGCCCCACTCAGTGTTTAGACCAACTGCAGTAACCTATAAAAAGCTGCAAAAGTTCATATACGAAAGACCACCACACCCTCCACACCACATTATGAATATTTGAACAAAAAAGCTTGCAAACAACACCATTCTTGAGGGTACAAGGAACTAACATAAATGGGTTAAAGTAACAAAGTTCATATTTTTGCACTTGAGTCATGCAATTAGAGGTGAAACTTCAAAACATTTCATTTAGTCATGTTAAAAAGGTTCATTGCATTGGTTAGCTCTAGCTGTGACTTAATTGTTTAGTCTAAATAGTAATACTTAAATCGATGACCACAGGTGAACATATGCGCTTCAAGTGCCTCTTTTTGTCAAATAAGCAAGCAATTTTTGTAACAAAACAGGAAAAGAGGAAACAAGGTATGGTTACTCACCAACATGGTACCATAACCATCGGCTACTTTGCATCCTCCCATTAAAAAAGGTGACTTGTGATCCTTTAAGACCTAAGAAAAGAACCAGGGTTTACAAATGATGGGAAAGTCAGTCCTAGTTAGGGCGGTAGGGGTTGAAAAGGTCACTTACGATCTTGCTTTCCCCAGTCATACTGGATTCATCAATGGAAAGAGAATGACCACTAACCAAAACACCATCAGCAGGGACCTAAAAAGTGGATTTGGCTTTCATTATAATCTCAGAAATACAGATAGCATAGGACATAAATCAAATCAGAATGCATGGATTTACTTAATCTTACCTGATCACCAATTTTTAGAGCCACTACATCACCAACTACAATATCAAATATCGACACTTGAATTCTTCTACCACCTCTAATAACCTGAGAAGTGTAAAACAATTACAGCACAATTAGAGGACTAAAACATGGTTGCTAATTATTGGGAAAAATGTGTACATTCATATCACAAACCTCCACTTGTATATTTTGCTTCTCTTCATTAAGGTGCTGGAACTGCAGGGACTGTTTGTAATCACTCACAGCTAACACAAAAGCAAATGAGGGCTCAGTGAAGCAACTAAATTATTCTGACCAGAGTGTCTTACATGGGTTTGCTGAGCATAATGAAAAGAAAAGTTGAACATTTGCTCATGAAAACATTCCTATTATGTCAAATGTAGGATTTAGTGTGTAGGAGCGGGTACTCCATCTCTTCTAGGCTTCTCATTGCTCATGAAAACATTGGTCAGACAAAAATGTAGGAGTTGTATTGTTTGCTAGCAATAAATGGCTTAACATTTATCGTAAGCTATATATCTTTATAAGTTGTTGCCTTAAACTGTCTTCTTTGCTGCATGAACCTCTTATCTTCCCTTATTTTCCATTGGTGTGTGTGCACATTTATAGTCTATGCACATAAATTTTGTTGTTTTTAAGGAATTTATTTTATTTTAAATTCATGCAGAAAACATTAAGCCCATAAGAAAGTGTTTTGTTATGAAACTATTTTCAAAATTCGTAGGCCGTAAACCCCTAAAAGGAAGGAACATGCATATTATTTTAGTATTTTTCTCAAACACATTAACAACCTATTGCTAGATATAAAGTTAATCACATGAACATATGGTTTTCGACTTTTCGATAGGTTTAGATTGTCGGCTAGATGAAAGGGTGGCGGTCGGCGATTAGGATTAGGGTTTGATCTCTCTCTCCAAGATTGCATGGGCCATTGCATTCACATCCTTCGATGCCATATAACCACCAAAGTTCCCCATGGCCCCCAAAAGATCACATTGTTGCCACAATATGCTATATATAGAGTAAGTCATTCTCACATAAGCATACCACTGATGTAAATATATATTTTGAGTGTTTTGAAACTCTCCATAAATATTTACTAAAGAATAATGATTTATTTGCAAAATAGATTTTACTAAAGGGGCAAATCATATAATTATGTGCACACACACAACCTTATCTATTTGTTTCTAGGAAACTCTTTTCTTTTACCTCCTTTTTTTTCATCCTTCTTCTAGTACCTTCATCTCTAGAAACCTCATGAATGATTCTTTTTACCAACTATATGATCCAATAGTTAATATTAATTCGCCCTTTTTTTTGTCCCCTAGTGTATCTGACAGCTAAATTTATCAGACGATGTGGCAGATTATGGTTGCATTTTGGGGAGGAACTTTCACTTATGTAGATGTGCAGTCTGTACTAGCCATATGTGTAGTCATGTATTTGGGGACATCTCATCATAACTCCATTATTGCAGTGTGATTGAATATGATTTATTACTCTTGACAAAAATAGTTCTCCGTCCGTCCCAAAATGCAACATCTAGCATTCAAAATTGTCCCAAAATATAACGAACTCTTACAACTATATTCTCTTTTCAACCAATCACAAACTACCACCACTAAAGTTTCTCACCTACTTCATCTTCCCAACCAATCACAATCTTTCTCCAATTAATTCCACAAACTTCCTTAACACAAATGCCCAGCTCTAAAGCTTCTTATATTCTGGGTCAGAGGGAATATAAGAAAAAAAATAGAAGTGTTCAATTTCCAAAAAAAAAAAAAACTGCAACCACATTACCAAAGAATAACACACAAAACATCTATTCTTTTATCATTACGAATTAAGACTCCAAAATCCATCCCGAGCTTTTTATTCCACCTATCCTCCCCAATCCTCAATCAAACTAGCCTTCCCCAGCAAGAAAAAGTATTAGATCATGACTACAACTTCAGAAAAAGTTAAAGAAACTGCATGTATGTAAAGTATAATGAATAGTGCAATATCTCTACTATTGAACTGCTTAGAGGTGATCAATTTGCATAGAGCTGAACAAGTGAAAAATAGCATACCAGTAACAAGTATGACAAGAAAGACAGCAAATGCAATGCTTGCACCGTCGTACCATCCTTCTTTGATGCCCTAATGAAAATTTTAGTAGAACTTAGAACTAAAGAAAATTCTGGTCAAAAGTTTTGCTGGACAGTGAGGTGTTCAAACAAACCATCGTTTGTGTGCATTAATAAGGGAAAACCATGTGCAACCAATATTTAGATAAAATATAGTGCAAGGAGGATGGTTATAGGAGTCACCTCTGTTGCTATGCCCAATACAAGAGAAATTACAGCTGCTATGATAAGGATAACTAGTGTCAAGTCCTGGCAAGCTTCCCAGAGGAAAACCTGTTAACCCTCCCCCCAGATAGAGAGAGAGAGAGAGAGAGAGAGAGAGAGATCAGCACTGGAAGTAAACCATGTTTCTAGGCTCAACTGGGTAAATAGAGTTACCCAAAAACTTCTCCCCTTCTTGCGAGGGTATCTGTTAGCCCCAAAAGCATTTGCCCTGCACGCCAAATCTGCCTCATCTCCATGTGTTCCCTTCTCCGTGTTAGTTTTCAGTAAATTTGCGAGTCCTTTAACCTAATGTTTAAAGATGAATTCCATGCCTTAATTAGTAGTTATAATAAGATATTCAAGTTAATTTGCAGATATTAATGGTACATGCCCCTCCGTATCCTTGCAGAGTAGAATAATTATGATCCCTTGTCATAGCTGTAAGCTGTTCCTCTCCAATTCCGAACCCACGAGGGAGAATTTCTGCGTTATAGGAATGTGTAAGGTTTTCATTTTTGCACAGTTATATATCACAATGCAATTCAGTCCTTAACTATGTGGTTATTAGCTATGTGAATGATTAATCTTCGACAAAGATAGCAGTCATGTCAATAAACAACAGAGATAAACACAACATACAATTATGTCTCCAGCCTGAAAGTGAATCTACAAAATCTACCTGGTAATTCCCTATCACCACTTTGCTTTTCTCCAGCTTCCTTGAAAAGCAATGCGGCCTGATTGAATTCAAAACTGAAATCATCAAACAAGAAAACTGCGCCATGATATAATATGCATTGCATAAACATAAGCTTAAACATATACCCGGATGACTTGAGCATGAGCCCTAATTTTCCTCCTAATCTGTTCCTTTTCCTCCTCTTTCTTCAGATCAAGAGTATATCTAAACCGTCGTGAAGCGTTGAGCACGAGTGCAGCTTGCTGCCGATAGAACACATAGTTGTATTTATGTAAACACAATGAACAGATTACAGCATTAGTTAAAATTGCATGTGCATTTGCTAGGTAAAATAAGTTTCATGAGATTGTTTAACTTGTAAATACAGTAACATTTAACGAATGCACAAGTTCAATAGGCCCTATCTAAAAGAAATTCAACAAGGTCGTGAAAACATTAAAATTAAGAGAACATTTTTCCATCTGTACATGAGGGATAGGTTCATTGAGATGTCTTAGTACGTAACAATTGGGTGTGTAGCCAAGGGTCATGAATGAGCCTAGACATGCATACGTATTCACCAACATAGTTTAACATTTGACAGTACCTGAAGAGAACTAATAACTGACCATCGAAATTCACAGCCAGTTTTCATCTCATTAGATTATAGGTGCAGCAACAGAGCAAAAACTAACATCAGCAACATTCGGTTCTGATTCATAGTATAGTTTACTAAAATCGGCAATCCAAAGATCATTCTGCAGCTTTAGCAAAGCACAATTCCACAACCGCAGGCAATACTCTAGAATTCTACAGGACTCACAAAATAGAGAAAATGTATACACGATAATATTAGTTTAATCAAATATGCTCCACCAAAACACGTTGCCTGGTAGCACTAAAAACTGAAAAGCGCAAGTTCGCCCAGCCAGCAGCTAAAGGTAATCCGCGCGAAATTACACAGCATTGCACATGGAAGCATCACCACAAACCTGTGGACCCACACTCTAGGTAGCGCTAGCGCCCACTGAAATGTAGCAGTTAGCGGAGCAGAAAGGGGAACTCACCCTCCACCGGCGTAGCCGCTCGACGGACGCGCGCTTGGCGGGGATGTCGAAGGGGTCGGCCCCGTCGTCCACCAACTCGACACCGAGTACGTCGCTGCAGTCGTCCTCGTCTCGCCGCCGGTGGTACCGCCCCGGCGACGCCTCGGGCGCCTGCACCCCCGCCGGCATCGTTCCTCAGGAGAGATGACACGGACACCACCACCCTCGCAGCAGGCGGCCGCCCCCGATCTGCACCAGCATTCCCACACCACCACATCAGAAAGCACAGCAACAACAACCACCAAAACCAAGCGCAAACGCAAATCCAAACCCCCAAAACCAACAGCGATCCCCTCGCAAAATCCAGTGTGCAGCCGCGGGCGACCTGGGGAAGAGAAGGAGGCGTGCGGCGGAGGAAACGAAGCGAATCGAATCGAAAAAAATCCTCTGCTCCCCCGCCGCTGCCGCCTCTTTAGTTTCCGCGTTGCTTCGCTTCTTCCTCTCCCCCACCTCCCCGCTTTTCCCGCTCGCTCGAGTGCTTCACGCAGACGGCAGAGCCGCAGAGCTCCCCCCCTCTCTCTCCTCCCCGCTTTTGCTTTGGCCGCTTTAACTCGGAGCGTAATCGCGGCAGTTCGGCGGTGGTCTCCGGCGAGGTCGCGGCGGTGGGGGGAGTGTGCGAGAGCGAGAGGAGTCCGGTCCGAGTGGCGTCGCGGTCGGTCGCCCCACCGAACTGCTCGAGCCGAAACGGGCGGCGCGATTGGCTGGCGGAGTACAACGTGCTGCGTGTGCGAGCGTGGCACGGCCGATAAATTTGGGCCTTTTTCTTTTTCCTTTGTGGAACTAATAAGGCTCGGTTCGGTTTGTAAATTTTTTTAAAAAATATCGTATCGGATATATGGACATATATATATATAAACTATTAAACGTAGTTTAATTATAAAATAAATTACAGATTTTGTCAAGAAAGTGCGGGACGAATATTTTGAGCCTAATTAAACCGTCATTAGCACATGTAGATTACTGTAGCACTTATAGCTAATCACGTACTGATTAGGCTCAAAAATTCGTCTCACAATTTCTTCCATAATTATGTAATTAGTTTTAATATTCATATATATTTAATGTTTTTAGGTGTCCAAAAATTTAATAGGATATTTTTGGAAACTAAACACGGCCTAAATTTGGGTGGGCTGAGCTGCCATGCGCGTGAGAGAGAGTCATGTTTGGGAGCGAACGAACGGCGTCGTGCGCGCACGCCGGGTTTGGGTTTGGGGGTTGGTTGCGAACCAACGATACGATGGAAGATGGAACCGCCCTGTCGATGACCTTTCCTCTTGTTTTATCAAGTAGACATATACTGTTTTGGTATATTTAAGTATTTGTTGTTATTAAACATGTTAGTTACCTCATATAACATGTCAATGTGCACGAGAGTAAATGACTAAACGCGTTAACGTAGCAGTGGTAAGTAATTAAATGTCTTATTGTTATCGTCGTTCTTGGGCTGGCTGTGTACAAGAGTAAACGACTAAACGCGTTAACGTATCAGTGGTAAGTAATTAAATGTCTTATTGTTATCGTCGTTCTTAGGCTGAGTCAGGCTAGCCCAAAAAACATACTCGTGTTCTGTGTTATTTTTTTAGATGAGCAGCGTGTAAAAAAATAGTACTTCCTCCATGTACTAATGTATGACGTTGGTTAGTTTAAAAATGAATTAGCCAACGTCATAAAAAATTTTTGAAGGGAGTAGCATGTTACAATATATTTTAAATAAAAAAATTATTTTAATGCCATAAGACGGAGTACTTAACACTAACATGACACAACTTTATAGAGTGGATCAAACCGTTGAGTAGGGATATTGTATCTAAATGATTCCAAATCTATAGTTTTCTATAGTGTAGCAAACGTGGTTACATAATATAGCAAAGATAGCATGCTATGGCAACAAAACTAGCATAGAATTATATATTGAGCATTGATCTATAAATAAACGGGCAAGATCACAATAATATCTGGTTATATTATTTTTCTCAACCTTATAGTAGGATCTGGTTCATTTGGAGTGCACATTCAATGTAAGTAGTAACAATTACTTATATGCCCACTTTTCTCAACTATTTTGAGTTTGACCCCCCTTTATCTAGAACTCATGGAGTGTCCTTGTTTTAATAAGTACTAGGAATTAGCTGTCTCTTTATTCGACGAGTCGTGCTTGTTATGCTCCTATTTCTTCATTTCGAAAAATATAGTTTAGTTTCTTATATATTTGTTGTCTCAATATACTTGATTATTATATTTTGGTATCACCACAGTGACTAATGTACATATTTTTTTCTTTTAACTGGGTAATTATTTTGTTTCTTTCGTCTTATAAATAGATGCTCCCTCCATCATACTAGACTTAAAATTCCGTCCAAAAATATAAGGAATTCTAATAAAATCCACCCACCATGTATTAACTCACAATAGCATCTTATCCACCGCTCCCTTGATTACCGTTGATTACCGCTAGATCAAGATCAATTGGTCAATCACAACATGAACAAGGTTAGCTGAACAGAAGGTTTGTGATTGTGGTAAGCATGATCCGGTTTCTGAAGCTTACTTAAATACTACTAACAGTTGAATTTGTTTCCATATTGCGTTTAATTTATCTAAAATCCTCTAAGGTCATTCATATATATATATTAGGACGGAAGGAGCGGACAATTATGCCATGAACCAAGAAGCTATAGAAGTTAGGCTTTAAAGCTTTTCTATATTTTTAAAAGTTATTCGGTAAACATCTGCTTCTATGTTAATGCCTATACTATATCAACACTATAATACCTTAATGTTCTCCTTTTTTTTCCAACAATAATTCCTAAGGTCAAAACTAAACGCACAGCCCCCTCCCTTGACCACACCCCCCTCTTCTTCCCTAAGCCACTCGAGCATGAGCAAGGATCACGAAGGAGATGAAGCACGGCGACGCACACAGCAAGCGAAGAGGCCAACGGCACAAAACCCATCGGAAAAAACAAAAAACCAAAAAAAAGGATTTTGTAGAGAGAGGCTAGCTAGCCCTCAGTTTCAAAGACCTTTTTTAAAAAACAAAAAACCGGAGAAATTTCATAAGAGGAGAGGAGAGATACACACGTACATGCCTCGGCCACGCCGACACCGGCGCCGGCGCCACTTCTTCCCGGCCGGCCGGCCGGCTCGACCGATCGATCGCCGGTTGAGCTAGCTAGCTAGACGCGATCGATGCGCTAGTGTGATGTGTCTACTGTTTGGCTAGCAGCTGGACGGGCTATTAGAAGAGGAGGAGGCGCGACACTCGGCTTTGCTTCCGGCGAGGAACAAGGAAGCTCAGGCCGATCCGATCCGCGGCCGGGGCCGGCTTTTTAGTTTTAGCCTGTCGGTCGCTAGCTTTTGTGCTAAGAGCAAGTTCAGCAGTCAACTGCTAGCTATAATTCATCTATGGTTAATGTAACATCCAACATATATATAATAGCTATCTACAAAACATTAATACATTGTCCTACATGTCATATACACATGGCTTTTTAGAACCCGTGTTGTACCTAGCTATAAATTAGTGGCACACTCTTCTCTCTCCCATCTTATCTCTTTAAAATATATTTATAGTTGGCTTATAGTCTACTATTGTACCTGCTCTAATAAAACACCTGCAGCTGGCTCCTCGCTAGGGAAAATTCTTTCTTTTTTTTCTTAAGAAATACGGGATCCGTCTCAATATAACTACATTTATAATAGATCTCCATGTCCAGCGTTCGACCCTTCATCTTATTTAAAAAATTATGAAAAAAATTCAAAAAAATAATCATCTGTAAAATATTATTCATGTTTTTAATAGGATGGATGATCAAATGTTTATATAAACTGTGCAAAACTATACTTATCATGGGACGGAGGGAGTATTCTCTGTCTGTTTTGTGTTACAGTAAGATTTATCCATTAATCAATACATGTTATTTGTATATATGTATGGATCTAGTAGCATCCGTATAAATCTAGGTAAGACTAAAAAAATATTATATTATAAAATAAATGGAGTATTTTTTTGCACATGCTATCTAAAATTTAAAAGAATTAGATAGTGATTTTCTTTTCTTGCGGTTGCGTGAGGGGAGAGCCACATGCGACCCTCAATAAAGGCAGTGGCAAAGATCGCGTATTTGGCAACGACATGGCTAGTGGTGAACTCAGCCTCACACATGTTCGGCGACCAAACAACGAGGCTACTTCATACAACTGAGACGATTACTCGATTCACATGGTCATTGAACCTTCTCCGCCTCAATACAGCTAGAGTTTGCTGCCAGTCATGGTGACAAATACGCCGACGATGGAGGATGATGACTACTGATGTATAGTAGTGACTATCATAGGCGGTATTTTCGATGGCACCGTAGAGATTTGGGGGATTAGAACCAACTAGATATAGTGTTATCCATAGCTACTGGCTCTAGGACGGTGCGGACGTGGTGTTTGGGCAATGGTTTCTTAGCACGGGCTACTTGTTAGTGTGAGGTTGGTAAAATAGTTATGCATTGTTCATTGGCCATTGGTCCATTTTTGATGATTGTGATGCCCTTAGGTTCCCTTATTGGACGCTATCATTGTAGCGTTTTTCTCCTCCCCTTTACTCATCTATAGGTGAAAGCTTCGGATGAGAGCGATGGTGGATCAGATTGCATCCTCTATATGAGAACCTTCTTCGTTCGAGAAAAATTTTCGATGGGATCCTGTGTTGGCTTGTAATCAAGTGGTTGCTTGATATTACATTCTTTGTGTTATTGGACTACATTTAGGAGAGCTCTTGATTTGCAGGTTTGTTACTTTCGATTTCAGTTCGATATTACTGGTTTGTGTGATGTGTGCGAGTTTTGATCGGTAGAACGATACAACGCTTATTTTGAGTAGTTTGTTTCAGGTTTGTTGAGGACAATCATCATTATCTTTTTCACTCTAATTTATATTTATAAGTCAAATTTAGAGTTGGGTTTATGGCTTCTTTATTATAGTTTATTTTCAGCCATTTAGATAGCTAAAGAACTTTTTATAAAAGTCTTATTAATAAATTATTTTTTTTACAAATATGTCGTATTGTTTTTTCATACAAAAGCCAAACAATAGCCCGGCAGTACCACTGTACTTTATGGCTAGATCAGATCAGAGAAAAGACCATTTTAATTGGGGTTTTAAATTATGCAGTACCACTGTACTTTGTGCAGTAGTAGCAGATTCGATCACGTATTTATGCAAAAACATGAATCCTACCCAGCAGTGTTTTACTGTTTTCTAGTGGTTTTAATTCATGTCTATGTCCCGGCCGAAAACCTATACTCCTTTAATTTATTTATTTGACGTAATTGATTTTTGGTATAAGTTTTGACTATTTATCTTATTAAAAATTATAATTATTAACTATTTTGTTATGATTTAATTTATTACTAAATCAACTTTAAAAATAACTTATGATTCTGCATATTTAAATAATAATTTTGAATAACACAAACTATATATCCAAAATTCAATGACATCCGCTAGAAAAAGTAAAGGAAGTATACCGGAATGTAAATACATGTGCCCATCTTTTGACTTATTTAATCAACAAGCCAAACATTATATTTGTAAATAAAAAATAATTTGTGAATAAATTTATATATATTGTTTTTAATGTTCTAAAAGTAAAAGTTGAGAAATAAGCCACGACAAAAACTCTAAAGTCAACTCTAAATTTAAGATTAAAAATTTAAATTTTACTTATAAATATAAACATAAACAAAAAATAAGATGCGCCAATTTGCAAGGAATCTTAGCAGTAGAATATACTCGTAGTCACGGACAGTCAGGCAAAGAATCGTCTAACAGCAGCTGTTACTGTCCGTCCAGGATCTTGAAGGATCGGAGGAAGGAATCTACGTATATTTGTCGTTGATTAATTTGACATGGTCGGCGGAGCTAGATCGATAGACATCACGGGTCTATTCGTTTTTGAAGAAAAAACAAACGAATGATTAAATTTTTAGGGATTGGATTTTTTTGAAAATTATTTGATTTGTAAGAATGGAGCAGAGAAAAACCAAAGAAAATTTTACTATTCCTACCAGCTGCAGAAGGCAACATAGAAAAATTCCGATCCACTCAACCTACTTAGAAAAATTACTATGGTTATTGTCCTACATTTCTATTCATCCACCTTTTATATTTCCGTGGGTTATAATTTAGGTCCAACATCTTTTCGCTTGTGGGAAAAAAATAAAATTTTGAAATGAAAACTAAACTGTGAATAGAATCATACGTATCCATAACGATTAAAAAAACAAAAATGATGTAAAATAAACTATAAACCATGATAAAAAACCATAGAATAAAATTAATTCAAGATTTAATTATTGGCTTATAAGCAGTCAGCACGCTTTGTTGCAACTGGTTGTTAATTATAAAATCCGCATTGCATTGCAGTGCTAATACTAATTTGACGATCGAGGTCGTGAATTACTTGGATTAACACTTGAATGTGATGCTTTCTCCGTCATTTAGTTACTACTTTTTACTTTGTTGACCTTGGTTGCACGAGCATCCAGTCAACCATATCAAATGTGGAGTCGGCGAAAACACATACGTATGTTTCAGTCTCCTCGTATACTTATAAGATAATATTTAAATTTATAATTTTAAATCTGGAGTAGATTTTAGAGTTTTTTCATGTAATTTATTTTCAGCCCCAATTTACTTTTAGATTACCAAAAATATAAACATTTTATATACAATTTTTTGTTTTACAGATATATCACTTCGTTTTTTCCTTCGCCAACTAAAAGATGACCACCATTATCTTTTAGAAATATTAAAAAAATGTTGACCGTCAGAAAGTTAACATCGACGGCCGTCGGCCGGTGCATGCACAGACACGATCGACAAAAAAAAAGAGTGATGTGCATGAAGCAGCTACAGCGGTTCATCGATCGTGTTCGGTTTGGTGGTGGCAGATTAATATTATTGCAGTAATACAGCTTTGGCTAAGCATATAAAAGGTATAATATATTTCCTTCGTCTGATATTAAAGACATATTCGTGTGAACCATACGATAAATATGACGATGTATTCAGATATATCCTTATTAGTTACACTAGCTGACCCCTTTGCGCGCCCAAAGGTGACGTTCGTTCCAATGTAAGTTAACTTATCTTCTCATTTTTTTTACGCATGCCTTTTAAACTGCTATGCATGACGCAGCTACAGCGGTTCATCGATCATGTTCGGTTTGGTGGCGGCAGATTAATATTATTGTAGTAATACAGCTTTGGCTAAGCACATAAAAGGGTATAATATATTATTCCTTCGTCTGATATCCAAGACATATTCGTGTAAACCATACGATAAATATGACGATGTATTCAGATATATCCCTTATTAGTTACACTAGCTGACCCCTTTGAATACCCAAAGGCGGCATTCGTCCTAATGTAAGTTAACTTATCTTTTCATTTTTTTTCGCATGCTTTTTAAACTGCTAAATGGTTTTTTTACGAAAATTTTCTATAGAAAGGTTGTTTTAAAAAATCATATTAATATATTTTATATTTTTTAATAATTATAATTAATTAATCATGTACTAATCTATTACTTTATTTTTCCACCTCAGATAAGTTAACTTAGCATGCCTCGGAACGAACGCAGCCAAAGTATATTACAAATATAAGTATTTTTACCATCATGACATCCATTATAAAAACTAGTTACCTTCAATTAATAGTTATCTTTTAAGTTATTAAGATTTTAGGTACATTAAAAAATTGATACCTCGAGATACCTGTACAATTATATCTGGTCGATTATTGATGTTCTCTCCTGTGCAACGCACACAATCACACTCCCTTTGGTCGATCAATGAGACAGGAAAACTGCAACGTACGTCATAAAAATTCGCTCGATCTCCGAATGGTTCAACGCGCACTTCAGCTGGAAATTTCCAGCGATAGGGCTATAGCTATCTGTGTGGAGCACGTATGTCGAGCTCATCGCTATTAGAGCAAGTTCAATAATAGTATAGCCAACTACCGGTTTCAATTTATCTATAGTCAATCTAATAGCCAATTCATACAATAATAACCTATAAAACATCAATACATGGTCCCACGTATCATACACATATTTTGTCTTAGAGTCCGTGTGCAACTGGCTACAAATTAGTAGTCCACGTTCCTTCTCTCTTCCTCTTCCTCTTATCTCTTTAAAATATACTTATAGCTTATAGTCTGCTATGGTACCTGCTCTTGATTCATGACGGCATGCATATGCAGAGATATCGATAGATCAACGACGACTTGACCCAAAACATGGCAATTGCTGGTCCAGGGATCGATAGACATGGCATGCCATGTCAGGGCATCACATATATGCGGCCGGCCAGGAGACCGGAGCTGGCGTCGACGACCTCGATCGATCGGTTCCCGAATTCCCAAGAGACGACTGGGAGAAATTTCCGACCAATTTCCTTCAAACGTACTCTTCTTAACAAAAAGAATGTACCCTTTTTTTTTTCTGGCTTTACGCGTATGTTTCCTTAGCAGTTAAACAGTGTGTTTTTAAAACTTCATCGTCTGATGTTTCGAAAGTCATATTTTTAACTTTTAGTGGTTAATTCTACCGTTTATCACATTAAATAGGTATTAAAAACCAAATAATATTTTATCTTTTATCATAAAAAACACAACCTAAAAGTTGGCCGATATAACATAGCGATGACTAATCTACATCAATTTAAATACGCTAGACTACGACAAAAAACACATAATAATTATTAATAAGGTTCAATCGAACTTTAATCTTCGAGGATTTGTTTGTGGGCGCACCTTCCAATCAATACAATGCACCGAGCCGCTATAGATTCATGGTCTTACCGTCATTCTATCTCTGCATGTCTATGTTATCTATCAGTATTGTTATATTATGATACTGTCTCTTTAAAAAGGTTACTGGGTTACAAAGTTCGACGTTAACTCTAACCCCTTGCTACCTAATACAACTTCAAGTCCAAATCTAATATATTAGAACTAGTGTATCTAACATATATTCTAATAGTGATAGCTTCGCCCACTTGCATAGCCACGCTAAATACAACTGATAGTTTAGTTATATCATTTGTGAATATGCATATTAGCATGCACACTTATTGCATGATTTTATATATTTGTACCCTATATATTATATTTTCTTATATATGATGTTGGAGATGGATGGCCGGAATATTGGTAGCTCGGCGGGCCAATGCCTCAGCTGTGGGTCATGGGTTGCTATTGAGCAGTGAGACGAGACAAATAGGGTTGGCAACGGGATGGGTTGGGGCCAGGAAGGGCAAGAACAGCCCTGCCCCTGTCCCTGGCGGATCCCCAGTCCTAAACGGGGACCTGCTCGCCCTGAAAAAAAGTTGAAGATGATCTCCTGTAGGCCAGAGATGGAGAGGATTGCAGCCAGAGCTAGAGCCGGCGAGGAGAGAGGCACACGGGTGACAGAGACGATGACGGAGGGGCGCGGGCGACGGAGAGGGCGGCGTGGGCGCGAGGGGCCGCCGCCGCTAGTCGCGACGCCGGGGGCTGGGGTCCCTTTGGAAGTTTCAGTGTAGTTAGCCAGAACCTCCAACCAAACTTCTCTATTTGATCGAAAATGTTGACCGGAAGTTCCGACTAGCGTACGCCAAAAGCTCCAGTTAAGGAGAATTTGACCGTCGTTGTTAAAGAATTTTTCATGAAGCCTATTCACATTCCCTCTAGGCTACTTCATCGAGCTTCCGGTGAGGATGTGCGATGAAATGTCTTCGAGGTGGAGGGACTTCACAACCAATTAATTGAGCAGCGAAAAGCTCCCGTGTGCCAGGAACACGGGAAAGCAACCAAGTACTGTACTAAACACCCGAGAGCTTTCTCGCATGCATCTGGTAGTGGGTGGTCATCATGCTCCATTGATCTACCCCCAAAATGTAATCATAGCATTCAAAACACAAACTACCAGGAAATCGAAATGACATAGAAAGATTAGAGATGGCCGAGTGTAGAGCGTGGTTAGAGATAAGATGAGGAGAAATTTAGATGGTAAGTGATTAGAGAAGAAAAAACAACACTATAAAAGTGCACTCTTGATGAGTCAAAATTTAAATCCTACAATTACACTCCTAGGATGGATATAGGGTGCATTCGCGAGTAACCTTATACCGACGTAATGGGCAGGTGCGGAGCTACTTGTACCGAGAGTTCCTAGGAACCTCCCTAAAAAAATTAGCTAAAGTTTATCAATTTTCACCATATATCAAATTTAGGCACCTGCAGTGGTTTAAATCTAATTTAAAACACTGAAAAACAAATAAGTGACATCTCTTCTATTTCGCTTTGGCTTGAATGAGATCCTGATCCTCGGTGATATACCGGCCCTCACGCGTTTTCTCAAGGAGGAGTGCAGCGCAAAGCTTGTTGAAACCCCAAGTTACATGACTTTGATATGCTTTTGGGAAGAACATGAGAAGAGGGATTCCGGGGTGATAGGGACGGATGCATTAATTAATGCCTCTATTGGTAATGTGTCTGCTTAATTACGTTTTCGTACGCTTTATGAAACGAAGACAGTTTTCATGACTTTATACTTCGACTCTTATTAGCAGTGCACACAACCAAAGCGAACCCATGGAAAGAGATATAAAAATCATAAATAAATCAAGTCATATATAGTTTAAAATTCAAAATCAATTAGCTGCTGCTTTGTAATTACTTACTAAAGCTCAAATTAACAAACGTGTACCTAAGTTTCTTTGGGGATGACGTATTGAACGTGGCTAATTAAGTTCACTAAAGGATAAGCTTCCTACCTGCTCCACTAGGCAGAGCAAGTGCTTGCGCTTGTCATCGCGACAAGATCAAGAAGAGAGCTACGCACACTTAATTATATGTTTTAAAATATGTTTTCTTAGAAAAACATTCCTCTATTACACAGCTGAAATATATAACTTATTCTAGATCATCTGTTAAGTTTACTATTAAAAGTATTCCATTTATGTTTATAATCAAGCAGATGATCAATATCAACAATATGATAAACAGCATGTGTCAAAACATGGGATAGTTTATGTTCCTCTTAGATCTGGAAACGCAAATAGACGACCACAAATTAACCAGAGTCAAGTCTCGATGTGTCTGCCCTTAAAATATCACACGATTTTTCTACTCATGAGATTTGCTTGATTCCTTGTATACCACTAACTTCTAACTTTTTATTTGGATTCGTTACATATCCTTTCTATTTGTTGACAATTACTTTGACACTTAATTTTTAGAAATGATCTTATTACCCACGTATTGCTTAAAAGTTAGAAATGTTTCATGTATTAATTATTTGGGTTGTGAAGCACAATAAGGAATAAATTACTGAATATTCATTATGAATTTTTAAAAAAGTGAAACATAATTTTATTAAATTTTTTTAAAAAAAATCAAACTCATCATCAAAATTGAAAAGGTACTTTTTTGAACAAATATGTAGGGAAAAGTTTCATTAATAATGATTAAAACATTTGATAACAATTTAAATAAAATTTGATGAATTTTGTGCGATGTCTTCCCCAAAATTTAAACCTAAGTGACAAATAGTCTTGGTTCTTGATTTCCTGTTGAACTATTGTATGGATTTATTCACAGTCTTTAAATTTTGTTCTTCAAATCAGGTATGGAATTATTATATCCTATTTATTGTATCATAAGTTGTTTTTGTTACGTAGGAATTTTGGATTAGGTAGCACATAAGTATGCAAGAAGGCAATATAATCAATTTTAGAAAAATCTAATGATGAACTACTGGTCAGAAATAGACATACAAGTATTCAAGATAAAAACCCAAGGATCTATAAGAGATGAGGTAAAACTCAAACACACGAAGGGATTAAGTAAATTTCTAGGGGTACGTAGGGGATTTTCTTATTAAATTATTAAAGCTCATATAACCATACTAGCTAGTAGATGGATTTACCATAGTGTTAGAGGGGGCTCGAGCCCCCACTGGTACGTTGTGACCACTGAGCACCCACTAAAATTCCATTTCAAATATCAATGGGAAGAGGGCTAGAGTTCTAGCTATTTTGTTGAGACCCCTGATATTATTTCCTAGATCTATCACTACTAGCTAGCTAGATCAATTGTTTCTTAAAATCTATCTTTAATCTCCCCAAAACAAATTCATGTCTATCTATTTATAAAATATATAGAGAAAGGCATGTGGGCCTTTCAACTAGCACCATGGGCTAGCTAATCTAAATTCGAGCCCGCTCACTCTTAATAATTAAATAGTGGTTTTCTGTACTCCTATAAAGAGGAGTAGTGACGGTGGGTGGTGGTGAATCTGTCACCCACCTGTCATCAACTCCCTCATATCTTTTGAAAGAAAAATAACCGAGACATATATATTAAATCAATTTTATTAACTTTACTTTAATAGTGTGCTAATAATATATTTATCATAAAATATAAGAGATTATAGGTATATATGTTGATAAAATGTCCAAATATATAGCTATTTTAATTGGAACAGAGGTAGGAGCTTATTCCTAGCTTGATTGTTTGGTAACTCCACGCAAGGGTCACATGCCGACACTAGCTTTAGTTGCTGCCCCCCGTTCGTTTCCAGTGAGCACAAGGCATCAGGCATGCAATGCAATGCGCACACCTTTGTTTTTAATTAACGCTGTTGACCAGGCTAATTTTATCTTTGATCAATATAAACTTTTAGATCACGATATTCTGATGAATGCAAGTATAAATTTATTTAGCATGAAAAAATATTTTAATTAATAGTATGATGTCTTTTTGAATGTGTACAAAACTTTAAAAAAAAACGAGCGGTCAAAGCTTATATATTAAAAAGTATCTAGTGTCAAGTAAAAATGAACCGAGGGGAAACTTAATTAATACTTCTTCTATCCCAAAATAAATGATCCATTTTGATAATTAAAAAATGGTGCCAAAATAAGTCATTACCTTAGGACTTAGAAGTAAAGAAACTGGAGTAAATAGATGCAATACATCATTATTGTAAATATGGGAAAGTAACGTTAGCACGGATTTCTATTGAAAGAAAAACATGATGTGTATATTATTTTATTTGAGCATGGATTTATCTAAAATTGATCAAAATAGTCACCTATTTTAGCCTTTAGGATGGAGGAAGTAGTCGCATACATGTTGATATCTAGGGTTACATTGGGAGTTAGATTACATTAACTAATCACACATTAATTCGAGATTTCGTCATCCATGATGCATTGCATTCAACCTGACAACATACGACATCACCAATCACTAATAATCACAACAGTTTCCATCAAGTGAAGTAACACCGGTAGGTCAAGATCATATACTAATACACTACATGTTAATACAACACTATCCTATCATCATGTCAGTGTTTACTTATACGAGTTTGTAATCTCATTGCACCTGCTCCTGGCGTCTGGACACCATTGTCAATATTTGCAGAATGGCGTCAGGCCGCTTTATTGTTCTCTTCCCTTTTTTTTAAAAAAAGGTTTTTTAGATTTCTACGTTATTTAATTTTATGATAACTATTTAAAGATATAAATAATAACTGAATTAGGCACTGAAAAGTTGTTTTAATAAGGTCAGGCAGGTAACTTTTATAGACAAACTATTTTTATTTTTACAGAATACACCGTTTTAAAGCTCAAAAATGTGTCGGTAAAGAGAAAAGACAACCACTATTTCAGTTTGGGCTATAATGTGGCGGGGAAGACGAAAGCTACGGAGACGTGCATCATTCACGCGGAGCACGCTTTATTCCTCTTTGGCAAAGCTAGGTAACCGCAGCGCCACAGCTAAGCTAAGCCTTCCTCTCTTTCTCTTTTTCTTTTAGACTTAAAACAAAGCAAAAGAGATAAAGAATTGAAGCTAATAAAGAGTATAAGAGATGGACCATCGATGATGAGAGGGGCTACACAGCAGCAGCATTATCTTAGAAAGAGATTTGCTCTGGTCTAACAAAAAGTACCTCGAAGTATCGGTACCTCGAGGTACCAAATCATTTTCTACCATTGGATCTAGCTGAGTAAGATGTGCACTGTTAGATCCAACGATCAGAAATGATTTGATACCACGAGATACCGGTACCTCGAGGTATTTTTGTTGGACTGAAACAAATCTGTTTTGGAAATATATAATAAAAGCCCAATTAACAATTAATGTTGGTCTCCTATATGCGTGATAGAAAACTACAGATCAGGCCCAGGGAGAAGGCCAGGCATGGAAAAAGTGTTTTCAGGCCCAACTGAACCAATGGACACTATTTGATGGAAGGACTTCATACTTCCTTTTGCAGTGAGTTTGTATTGTCCTTCTCATGGGGAGCCGAAGCTACCAGGTTGTGAATTTACCATTGGAAGGAGCTGAGATTAGTTTTAGCAAGCATTGTATATATTTCATAATCTTCAAATCAATCTTCGAGCTTTTACTGTTACATTTCAGAACCTTCGAGATTTAGATCAGCAGTTGCTGACAAGCAAATGTTCTGCTGATTTAGTATTCAGAGCAATTAGTTCTTGAGAAGACAATAGAAGGTACAAAATTTTATTATAAAATTTGATACTTTATAGTACCTTAGAAAGTTTTAGGTACTAGGAGGTACTAAATTTTACACTAAAATTTTAGTATCTCTCAGTACCTACTCAAGGACCGTAAAATTGCTGCCGTAAAATTGCTCTAAAATTCAAGGACAGTAGTTGTACAACCACGAAAACCATCATTCTGTACAGCATTTCTTTTCCACAGACAACATTGTAAACTCAAATTAGACTCTCACTTATTGTAATACAATACATTATGTGTGTGGATGATGCCTATGACCCTGAAAAAAGGGGTGAAATTTCTCCATCTTCTCTCTATATAAAAAAAGAACACGATGGCGACTTATAACTCCAATGTTGCTCTTCCTGCAGCAAAACTTGTGGTATTTCAGTATAAGTAGAAAGTATTCACTTATTGCTCTTCTATTACCCCAAAATTATATATAAAATGTCAGGAGAGTCTGTCATACTTACAGGTAATGCCAGAATGCAACCACTGAGAAATTCAGATGTGCTATATCCGATGAATTATTTCAGGATCCCACTGTCCGCTGCTGTAACTGGATGGAACAACGGAGATCTCCTGCCTTCCTTGCCACTCCTCACCAGGCCTCAATGTAATTGGTTTTTCAACGTTTGCAGCCCCTACACATAGCATGCGCTTGTACTCTTCCTCTGCAAAATCCGGTATTGTCTTCGCTTTCATGTCCCATGGGTTCCAAAGAACTGCGTAAGATAGAATGTATACTGATGATATATACCACAAAAGTAGGCAAAACAAAAGGCATAGAGCAACTGTCCTATGTAATCCAGAAATCAGCACTCAGTACTGGCACAGGTGCAATTGTTTTCAGAAAAAGAAGGATAACTTACCAACATCAGGAAGTCCCTCTTTCCTTAATTCAAAAGTTCTCTTCTTGTCATGGTCAATGATCACAATCTTTGGTGGAGCACTCAAATATACCTTGTCCACCTTAGTAATCAGAGTTTTTTTAAAAGGATATTAATAAGAAATAAAATCTAACTGCAATGGCTGCGAACCATGAAAGTTACAAAGGAACATGTGAAGCTTACTTCAGATTCAAATACAACTGCATCACCTTGTTCAGTACGACGGTCTTCACTTTGCAGGTTGTCAAGATAGTCCAAGGTCTCCAAACCCTCGATCCGTACTTCACTGGAATGTGAAAACATGTTTTATGGAGGAAAAGAAAATATTAGAGAAGCCAAATGCCCATATCTCAGTGCATCTGTTCTGTACATTTGGATAATGTTCTGATTGCTGAATCTGACACTAGTTCAATCATATTTTGTTTCATGAAAAAAATCAACATGACTTAGTAGTATAAAAGTGTACCATATGAATTACACTCCTTAGTCAACAGAATGTAAGAAATACCTAAAACAACTACATACAAACATAGGCAAGCAAATGCCACTAAAAAATGTACCTGATATCAGAGACTAAGAAGTATGTGTGATATGAAAGTCTAAATTTGAATGGCTTCCCATCTGCATTGGTATTTTTTATTCGAGAAGTGAGCATCAGATCTCCTGTAGGACTAAGAGCAACTCGCAACCTAAATTCAAAACTGAAATACATGGATAATTAGCACAATCATTTTAGTAGGTGCAAAGGAATATATATCAGCCCCAAATAGAGCATTTTACTCTGCCATAGAAACTAAATAATCTTAAGGATTTACTAGAGGACACTGGACACCTATGCGGCCAGATCTTCAAAACTTCTGGGGACTGCTTGAGTATCAAGTCAATATGACAGTTTGAAGCGGTAGCTGGAAAAGGAGGAGGACTTTCATCAACACTCCATAATCTGTTCCTTGCAAACCCATGTTGTTCCAGAACTCCATGGTTACCAAACTGCATGATGGTATCGTGCAATTGGGTATTACAGGGCAGATAAATTTTCTGGAAAGCATAACTGGACTAGCAAATGCCCAAGGATCATACTTGAGGAAAACAAATTTGTATGCCCCCACGAATAGCCTTTGGTGGTTTGAAAGAAGCCTGTCAAGAAATTTCAGCATGCAGAATTACTGGGTAATTGAAAATGGGCAGAGTCTCAATTCATGTCTATGTATAAAGGTATTAGTTGGAGGATAAAACTTTTGGCACTCCTGTCCCATTTTTCTGAAAAAACAACTTGACAAAAAACTAGAATGGTAAAACAACCCCTTATCTAAGAATTGAAAAAAAAAATGAAATTAAGCATTGCTGCCAATTCTGTAGTGTGTATAAATATAAAAAGGCATTCTAACCTTGGAGCATTCAAACAATAAAAACATCTCTATAGGCCTGCGAGGATGCAATAATGTCTTACAAACATAAAATATTTGAATACCTTTCTACTAACAAAAAGCAGTTGTTCTCGATATTCATTCTCCCAAAATATCACTTGGCCTCCATATAGATATACCTGAAAATAGTGGAAACAAGAAACTTGACCACTTTGGCAAAAAAAAAAAAAACAAAATAACAAAATAACAAGGAACATGTAAGGTTGTTTGATGCTTTATGTACATCGGTTTACATAAATAACTGAAAGAATCAAAATGAAGTCATAAAAAACAAATCATGAGTGGACTGCCAAACATGATCAGGTGATTGTACCAAACAACAGAATACAAAATGACAGTGAACAAATGAAACATGCCATCACCAATAATACATATATAGCGGCAAGACCAAGCAAAACCACAGCTAATCAAGAGCATCATGGCGTCCACATCCCCAATAAACAATTTATCCACATTGTTGAAAATTAAAATCAAGCAATACTAAATTAAGCCAGGGGTCAAACACCAATTGGGCATGTCGTTTGACCAACCCCACGAATTCATCCAACACATTGCAAATCACCAAACTACTACTGCTCAGTAAACATCCCCCCTCCCCAGCCAGAATGGAAACGGATCCTTTGACGCAAATTTTCCAGCGACATGGTCACCCACACGTAGGCCCATGGACGGTGGGGCCCACATGTCAGTGTGACCATGATCTTCTGATATCTCAATCCAACCTCCATCCCCACCAGGCCACCAATTCCCCTACAATAATCTAATCAATAACAAGCCAATTAATAAGTTTGTGCGATATCCACGAGGAATCCAACAAACAAATCGATCCAAAGCCAAATACGTATTGAAAATCGAAGTGGTTTTATCTTTGGCGAGGGGATCGAGCTAGGGTTTAGGATCAGGAGAGTGTCGACCTCGACGGAGCAGCCATGGGCCGCGCGTAGGACGAGCTTCTCCAGGCCAGTGGCGCCGTCCTTCACGCGCTCCACGGAGGCCTCCCCGCCGGCCATCCTAGCTGCCGCCGCCGCCGCCGCCGAGGAGTCGCTGGATCGCACGACGCGGCCGTCGAGGAGGAAACCGGTGGGGGTGATCGACGAGGGAAAATTTTGGAGGGAATTGACGAGAAACGGTGGGATTTGTCGCCTTTTTGTGTACGGTCTTATTTATAGGTGTTGGCTAGCATGGAAATGAAAAGTTTACTGTTAAAAAATCTCTATTTCCGTTTTTGACTTGTGTTATCGTTGCGCTATTTGAAATCTGCGCACGCTCATTCCTATGAATACACGCATATATATATATATATATATATATATATATATATATATATATATATATATTGTATTTATGAGCACATCTGAAACATAATTTTTTACGATTTAAAATTAACAAAGTCACGATGTATATCTATATTTAGCTTTAGAAACACACGTACGCCTTATCCTCTATGAACATCTTCTACATCTCCAATGTATCATCTCGTCGCCGATAAATACATGAGTTCCTATTAGAAAGCAATTATTTGTAAATATAAGTACCTGCTGAGCCTATCCGGCTGAAATACGCCGCTGATTTTAAAAATTTTCTTTGGAAGTACTAATTCAAGATTTGCCGCAGCTAGCCCATAGGTAATTAATCTTCGTCTGCTGGTGTCAAGAGAGCCATAGATATATATACATACATATATATATATATATATATATATATATATATATATATATATATATATATATATATATATATATATATATATATATATATATATATATATAATAGCAAAGTGCTTGCACGTATGTAGACATTAATATATTCCAGGGTATTATTTAGGATTTTAGGATATTCTTTGGCTGCAAAATTAGGAAACACGACATTTCTATGTGGCACTATGTTGATCAGAACAGGTCATGTGTTTTCATTACTTTGGTCTAATTTCTGACCAGCTGTGAGCCATCAGACCTGTTTTTTTTTTTTTTATTTTGTGCAGCAAAGGAGACCAGGAAATTCAAACTCTAAAAGAATATACAAGTTGAAGGTTCTTCATCCTACCTGAGTTACACCCTATCGCGGAGACAACCGATTCAAAGTCACCAATAATAACATGTCTTTTATACTTTGGAAAAATTATACTCCATCTGTTCCAAAATACAAATATTTTTATACTGCTTAACAGAGATTAAAGTTAAAAAAAATGATTTTTGGTACCTTAAATAACCGTACAAGTAGGGCCAGAAGAAATTTAAATGAAAAGTATTTCATGTGATAATTAGTAGAATAGTATTATAAATATTTACATCATAAAATAAGATGTAAATGTAGAACCCTTAATATTTTGAAAAGAAGAGTAAAATAAAAAGAGTCGCTATTGTACCGGTCCTGTTCAGACAGGATGAGACTACTAGAGGACCCAAATATAAAAAATAAATAAAAGAAAAAAAAACAATCGGCTAAAAATGGGTCAATTTAGTGCTCACCCTTGCGTTAGATGCTAACCTGGGCCTCTAGGGCCACGTTCGTTTGAGTGGGGTAAGTTAACTTATCCTATTACGAAAAACATAGTAATAGATTAATATATGATTAATTAATTATTAATTATTAAAAATATAAAAATAGATTAATATGATTTTTTAAAACAACTTTTTTATAGAAATATTTTATAAAAAATACATCGTTGAGCAGTTTGAAAAGTATACGTGTGAAAAATGAGGGTGATAAGTTAATTTACAAGGGCGACGGACGCGGCCTAGGTCGGTTTTCTGTTCGGTCCAAACCAGGGTTGGATCACACGGGCTGAAAATGATGCGGACAGAACAGGCCAGGCCCAATTCATGTCAAAAGGAGGGAAAGCCCAAGACCAGCGTCTCAATCCCAGTTGAAAAGTTCTGAATAGACGGTAGACTCTCTTAATTACAAAAAGAACGGTAGACTACTGATTAATTATGTGATAATATAACATTTGAGGATGCAAAAGAATAAATTAATTAAGTACTATAAAGATTTATTTAAAAAAGCATCCCAATCAACTTATATTAAAAATATAGCAAAAATTATATCATTAGAAACTTAGAAAGTCTCGGGGTGGATCTGCCATGGGGGAGGTGGGGGCTTGATCTTTGACATAAAATTTAAGGTGGAGTTTCATAGGGCTCCCTCTAATTTTTTATGTCAAAGATGAATAAAAAAAAGCTAAAGCTCTATCTAAGTATATTTAGACCAGTAATATCGTTTTCAAGATCCGTCGCTGACAGGTTTGCTCGTGATAATCCACAACCATAACTGAAGGTTTTTAACCGGTAGTCAAGATTGTTGCCAGATTCAGAAAACAAATAGACCCAAACACCAGGGTCATGGTGCAGAGACTATTGGATCATTTGGATGCAGGTTCTGAAGAAGAGAACTCTTCTGCCGATCAGGTAGCTAGCATAGCAAAGCCAAGCATGCAGATGCAGGCATCAATTCAATCCCTTTTCTACGAACAGTGCCATTTTTTTTAAAAAAAAACAAACATGAATACACAGTAGCTGAATCTTTCGATCGAAACGACCATGCATCCTGACACACACCACACATATATATGTCACATCACCATTGGGCCATGTCCATCGTACCATGCATGCTACATATATATGCAACTGTTTTCTTTTTCCGATCAGTGAAAAAAGATTGCATGATTGCCCTTGAAAAGGGCTACAAAAGCACTGTGCATGTAATAACAATATATATATATATATATATATATATATATATATATATATATATATATATATGTATATGTATATGTGAGACTTGATCGATCGATCGTCAATGGTCGAAACTGTATGTCTGAATATGGGAGATGAAAGGATTAAATTAACTCTCAGTTACGTCCCATAATAACTTTATTTTTTGTTTTCTGTGTCCAACGTTTGATTATTTTGTTTTATTTGAAAAATTTATAAAAAACTTAAAAAAATTAGTCAGGCATAAAATACTATTTATATTTTATCATTAACAATAAAAATATTAATTCCAAAAAAATTTCAAATAAGATGAAGAGTTAAAACATTGTATCAAAAAACTAAAAAAAATTAGTATAGGACAGGGGTAAGTATTAATTCTGACCATGAACATTTGCAGCTAGCCTATAGCTAATTAAGCTAGTGTCTGCTCTACCCAGCTGCCGCGATGATCCAGAAGAAATTGATTAATTCTGGGACTGCGAATCTGCAGCTGCATCTAGCTATCATTATATCAATATGGACCGGAATGATGTGTAGCAGTAGCAGTGAGGACTGGAGACTGGAGAGAAAAGCAGCTTTAAACAAGATTTGAGCTGCAGCTAGCAGGTGATCAATACTCTCCTACGATTCGATCTAGGTTCATATGCTGATGCATTGAGCAGTAGTATTTCCTGTCTCCAATATACTACCTCTGCCCTGCCCTCAAAAGACTTCGTTTTTTTTTCTCATTTCACACGTATCAATATACAACCAAATTAAAGACTAATTAAGAGAACGGCTAAATTTTGACTCTCCGAATAGAAATTTAGCCATTCAATTTAGTTTTGGCAATTCAAATTCTGATAGCATCTCCAAGAGACTTTTCATCCCCACTTTCCAAATCCTGGCAAGAGTAGGATGACAAGGGTGTGTGGGTGGGATCCACGGATAAGAATTTTGCTAGTTGAGTTGCCAAATTTGACCATTGAGGACTCAAGTTTAACCATTTAAATGACATGACAAGTCAAATAGCCACTCCCTTAGCTAAATTTAAGTATGACAAGTAAGATTGTCATTCTCTTAGAGATGTTCTACGAGCAAAGTAGCTAAAAATTAAAGTCTTCAGATTTGTCTTAATTATAACTACTTTCTGTTCAACTTTGAACTTTCTTTATAACCAATCACAATTTTTTTTATTTAATTTCTTGAACTACTTACTCGTATTGAAAATCATTATATATATATATATGTGTATGTATGTGTGTATGTAGTATGTATTTATGTATATATGTATGTATCCTTTTTAAATTTTACTTCTATTTATAATCTCAGCAAAAAAGCATTAGACGTGTATATATTTTAGGGTAGGGAAGTAGAAATATAGCCGTAGAGAAACTGCAAGATAAATGAATCGGACTCTCTCCTAGCTATCTGAATAATACGGTATCCAGCAGCTGACCGTTGGTGCAGGAGTGCAGACACTCGAGATCACGTAGTACGGCATTATATTTCTTCATGAATGGATCGATCGATCTCGGGATTCGTTCACTTTTGTACGATTGCTGTCTTATTACTTATGATTGGGGCAGTGGAGGAGTAATATATACTAATAAGCTATTTTACGCTCCCAGGCTGGTAAAGTGACCGCGGATAAGGCAACTTATCTCGACGCGAAAAACGTAGTAATATATTAGTATACGATTAATTAATTATTAATTATTAAAAAAAATAAAATAAATTAATATGATTTTTTAAAACAATTTTTTTATAGAAATTTTTTGTAAAAAATATACCGTTTAGCAGTTTGGAAAGCGTGCGCGCGAGAAATGGGGGAGCTCTGGCCGAACGCAGCCTTGGATCACTTGGACTTTGTCGTGTGGTGTTTGTGCCATGTGAATAGACATTTACTCCCTTCGTGTTAAATTTATTATCACGTAAAAAAAAGAAATCTTAATTGAATTGTTATATAAGGAAATGAGTTCATTATGTCTTGCTTGAGATACACACAACCATTCAGTTCACATATATATTAAATGCTTACATGCACAAGATTTGCAAATTTTTGCTTTGCACCTGTATCACTGTACGTTTACAGGTTGAGATTCGTGACTCCAGTATTTCAATGCAGATTAAATAAATTCTTAGTCGTAGTTTTCATATTAGAAAGCATTTGATAAATTTAAAAAATCAGGGGTACCCCCTCGCCCCCCTCCCCCGATTTTTCACTTTTAAGTCATCTGGCTTTGCCTTTAGGACAACTAAGCCGCATTTGCCTGCTTCGTTACTTATCCCTATATTCTCTCGTTTTTTACGCGCACACTTTCCAAACTACTAAACGGTATTTTTTTTCAAAAAAATTTTATATGAAAGTTGTTTTAAAAAAATTATACTAATATATTTTTATTTGTTTATAATTAATAATTAATTAATCATGTACTAATCTATTATTACGTTTTTCCGCACCGGATAACGAACATCCCCTTACTCACAAATGAACGTGGCCTAAGACTAGAAGTATACATAAAATTCCTACATAACAATTATTTTCCGTTGAAACGTACTGTCGTTGGATTACAATCTGTAATCAATCACCTCCGTGATGGAGTAGTAAGAATTATCCTCTCTCTACGAACTGACCTCTCCTAAATTGACAAATACTTTAAAAACAAATACACCCGACAAAATATAGACATCAGAGTATCAGACACTAAAGCAACGAAGAAGGAAACCAGCATGGCGTTCTAAAGATATTAAGGTGGTGTTTAGACTGAGAAAATTTTTGGAAGAAATGTCACGTCAAATGTTTGATCAGATGTCGGAAGAGGTTTTCGGACATGAATGAAAAACGAATTTCACGACTAGCCTGGAAACCGCGAGACAAATCTTTTGAGCCTAATTAATCTGTCATTAGCAGATGTTGGTTACTGTTATGGTTAATCATGGACTAATTAGGCTCAAAAGATTCGTCTCAAGATTTCTTCCGTAACTGTGCAATTAGTTTTTTGGTTCATCTATATTTAATGTTTTATTTAGGTGTCTAAAAATTTGATGTGATGTTTTTGAAAAAAAATTTCGGGAACTAATCAAGGCCTAACTGCATGTAACATTAATAACTATATATACCTCTCTATATAGTAGTATAAGTGTGCATCCATGCACACATTTTCTTTAATAAACACCAGTAAATTACTCACATGTGAATTAAGACCGAATTAATTAAGTTGCCCTTGCATTGATCTCTTTCGATTGATGGCAGCTAGTACAACAGGCCCCCAATCTTAATTGATGCATATGACACGACACCATTCTTAATGATGATCCCAAATTGAGCTCCTAATTAAATGTCACGTACTTTGTGCTATAGTTAGCACATGTAGCTATATATAGCTAGCTAGCGAGCGTGTGTGCGCTGCATTGCATGCACAAGCTTGCATTTCCTTTTGAATTTGTGGACATCGCTACAGGGGTAACTGTTTGCCCTTTGTATAGAAAAAGCAAACGGTATATTTCATTTTTTTTTTACTATGTTTATACTTATAAGTTAAAATTTAAATTCTTAACCTAGTTAATTTTGATGTTTTTCACTGAATTAAGTTTATTTTCGAGAATTGTCTTTTAAATGGTTATATATATATATATATATATATATATATAACTTTTATTCATGGATTATTTTTAAAGGTTAAAACACCCAAATAATTAATCACTGATTGAACTTTTAAAACAAGGTGTCGTTTTGAAAAGGGGAGAGTATGTAGCAGGTAGCCATGCGTACGTGTGCAGTACCTCACGCACATTAACTTGTTCGTATCTATCGACAGCGGCGTAACTTTCATATCAAATACATTAATGACGCAGCTAGCTAAAGATGATCCCTAGCTAAAGCAAGATCCATGTAAGAGCAAATATAATAGTAGGCTATAAACTGGCTATATACTTATGTGGAGGAGAGAAAGGATGAGAGAGAGTGTAAGCAGACTATAAGCTTATAGCCAGCTTTGGTACAAGAACCAAAAAACTGTGAGAGTAACATGTGGGTCCTGTATTAATGATGAAGAGCTAACTGGTATATGAGTGGGCTAAGAGAAAGCTAAAAAAGTCTTATAGCCAGCTTGTATATTATTAGCCTTGCTCTAATGTGCACCATATTTAGTTACATTGTCTAGCTAGCTAGCTATAGCTTCTAGCTATGTATATAGTCATATTTATTAATTTGAAAAAAATGACCAAGAGCATTGGAGTATAAATCAATTGCGCAAATACTACGTGAGTGCCTACAAATTAATATATCAGCACAAATCATGTACGTGTGGCCCCCTAATTAATGTACTTAGATAGACATTGCCCATGGTCGTTGAGAGGGCTCTAACTTCTACCGAAGGGCCGGAGACATGATTGATTACAATTAATATAACAAAGTTTATAATTGGCATTAATGCACTGACAAAATTATTACCGAGTTACTCCCTGTACTGCACCTCCAAACAGGTTTTCAAAGGAATCCACTGGTCTTTATTTAACCTTCCAATCATGCCTGCCTTATCCAAACTTAATAATGGAGCATCCCTAGCTGCAGTGAATTAAAAGTAGAGCGCTCACCACTCGTTTTAATATAATTCAAAAATAGAAAAACGAAAAGTATTAATTCTCTTATTACAGGAAAAGACTCATATATCCGCTATACGTACATAAATACACACCCACGAGTGCGTCCTCTTTATGTACGCTTAAAAATACAAACTCTGATTAAAAGCATACATTCCAACATGTACATGATTATAGGCATAATATTTAAAACGCTTAAACATTTTTGTGTGTGAAATCAAAATCCCATTAGTGATTGTTTGGTTTTTTCATGATATATTTGCAAACGAAATAATTTGCAAACAAAAATTTTATATACGTAATATTAGCGATCTATGAGCCAAGGATGAAAAATAAACAAAAAGACCCAAAATTAACTTTAAATTTAAGACTAAAAAATTAAATTTTAGCTTATAAGCAGAAGTAGAAGCGAAAAGATACGAATGGTGTTAGACTAATTGCTCGTGATCTTGTTTTCATAAATCGGCTGTAGCAGGTAAGCTGGCAAGTGCTTGATTTATATATAGATGTACTCTTGATTTCTTTAATCAATCTATCGCGGAAGCTACATCGCTAAAAGCCGCATGAAACGCTTGGAAGTGAGCTAATTATAAAATGTAGCAAAAAAAATTTCATAATCCCACATCAAACGTTTGTACAAGCACGGTCTCTAAGGTCGAATGTAATAATCAGGATTTAGTTACCACTTATTTTCTCTAGTATCGGTTTTAATTAGCACATGCCGTCTCATTTCTGATTTTTTTTCATTTTCTTTAACTCAGTGGAGTGATAATAATTTGCAAATAAACGAAAAGACAAAATGTTTGCATTCTCAAAATAAAATGTTGTGGAGCCCTGTTGTTTTTTTAATATATTGTGGTATTGTCTCAGATCGACTGGTTGATATAAAATCTATTTAATTATATATATATATATATATATATATAATCTATTTTATGATTCTTAGGGGGTACTGATAATTAGCTTATTAGGTACCAACATTTTTGCAAAGTAGGCGGCTAAACTAGCTTTTTGTTGGCCATGTTCTTGGATTCGATCAAAATTAGTGATAGCAATTATGTCAGGAGAAGTACTATAGGCCATGCACATTTAAGCGTGTACTGTCGATTGACATAACTGTTGCAATCTTGTGTGCTTCTGATGCAAAATGATAGTGTGTCAAAATTAAGGCTCTATAGTGTGTCGTTCTTCGTAAGTAAGTAACCGCAATTTGCACTGGCTAGTGCCAAGCAGTGCCCTAGCAATTAATGGCTAATTGAGCATGCAAGCGTCTCGATCAACACACAACAAAAGCTAGCCTTCATGTCTACTTCGCGATCCATGCTCAAATAAGTTTTTCCCTCCAAAATAGAGCAAAGAATTGCCCACTAGCACTTTCATCTGATTTAATTTGTGAACAATGTATGGTGTTAGGATGACAATTTAGTCGAGTAGGGGGTATATATAGACGATATCTTTATCACTAGTGATTAGTAGGCACGACTAGTAAAAAAGTTTATCTCATGTGTCTTATAGGTCTTAACACATGACCCGTCATATATGACTCCTCACCTATGATGAGTTGTGACATGCACCTCATCTGGAATGGATGTTTTTTTAACTCATTAAAGACGGCTCCCTTTCAATTGTCAAAGGTGACTCAACATGGATACCAAGTTCGTTCTTTAGTAGAGTGATATAGTGAGTTTCTCGCTGAACTCCAATGACCTCGATAAATTCTGGCAACCGATGATAGTGATCCCAATCAGTTAGGATTTAGGATGGGGCCAATGTGAGAGGAGGGGAAGTAAGGGTCACCCAAGCTACTGTAGGGTCATGAGTGTACAAATGCAATGGAAGTTTTGTATACATAAATCATCATAGAGAATGTGTAGTATATATTTGAACAATAGATGGGCTTAAATATTTGAGTTTTCACCCAAAATACCCATTTTAGCCTAAGGCACATGTCAACCATTTTGTTCTAATTTCTCTACTTAAATTTTTTACTTTTGTATAAAAACATTATTTTTTTTATTGATTTTGTACATCCATGGTAAGGTAGAGGAGGTTGAGGCTGGCAATTGGGCGTGGCAATGGGAGGCAGTGAGGCTGGGATGAACTAATTCCAATACATGCATGTGTCTCGTATTTACCAAACTCCAATACAATAATTATTCAAGAAATAAAGTATTTTGTGTGACAAATAGGGAAGCTAAAAAAATAAAGCCTTTGTTGGATGGAGTTAATTAGTATAATTTTCAGTTTAGGATCATGGGTTGTTCTACTCTGGCTGATAAGGAAAAAATTGGCAAATGGAAATTTTGGCTTGTGTCATCTACTTATTGGTTTATCAGCTACAATTAAAATTAGAAAGTTATTTTAAAGTTAATTTTAGGTTGTTAATCGCGGTCTATTTTCCAATATGTGCTTTTAAACTGCTAATAATAACAATAATACTATCTCCATTTCATAATATAAGATTTTTTAGTTTTACCTAGATTTATATAAATATTAATAAATCTATACATATACACAAGCCATATACATTGGTCTATATATAGATAAATCTAGACAAGCCTAAAATGTCTTGTAATATGGAACGGAGATACTAAAATATAAATTTCACCATAAATTGTTCTTTTTTCTTCATTCACTAACAAAATCGATCAGGGCCTAAAAGTCCCAAATCAGCTATATATATATATATATATATATATATATATATATATATATATATATATATATATGTCATCCCTGAACTCCAATGTCGATCGTATCGTACGTATGGTATGATCACTATGTTCATATATATGTACCATCACGGATCAATATCCATGCATTGCATTGCATGAATCCTTCTGAAACTTTGGCTGGCTGGATATGATCTCAATAAATTTACACGACAAAAAGGCCACACCTCGATCAGTTCAGTTGGGTACGTGTGCGTTCATGCATGCACGATCGATCGATGGATCAGTACATCCATGTGCCACATGTATATGTACCTACTGCATGCGTACTTGTTCACCACACCGGTCAGTGCACACAACCACTGTTCAGGCACACGTATGGTGTCATCGTTTGGTTTTTTCATGAAAAAAAAGTCAATCAACGTATTTTTCATTTTGACTGTGATATGCTAAGTTATTTTTCGGACTATAATTACGGACTGCTAACTGTAATTATGGCTGGTACATCTAACCCATTACCTCATAGCGGAGCGGTAAAGGAAGTAGGTTTTGATATCACAATTGCATCGCTATAGCAGCCGCTACCACCGCTATTTAGTACTACCTCCCTCTCATAATAACCTTATTTTTCATTTTTTCGTATCCAACGTTTGACCATTCGTCTTATTTGAAATTTTTTTGCGATTAATATTTTTATTGTTACTAGATGATAAAATATAAATAGTACTTTATACGTGACTAATTTTTTAAGTTTTGTACAAATTTTTCAAATAAGACGAATGGTCAAATATTGGATACGGAAAAACGAAAAATAAGATTATTATGGGACGGAGGTAGTACTTTGCATTATCATTTGCACCGATAAGTTTTCCTCTCTTATCCCTCTCCTCTCTCCCTGCCTCCAATCGAGGGGATGAAAAAAGTGTCATAGACTTTGAATTGTGATCTATTGGTTAGGGCTAGGTGACTACATGTTTTCTAATTTTAGTCACATGGTAAACAACAAATGTTCTAATATTAAGTTTAATTTAAGGCTCTAGATTTCAGGTGACTAAAAATATCAAAAACTTCAATCGATTTTCTTAACCCCTAGATGATAGTCTAATGGTTCTCACCACTCTGCATGGTACTTAAAACAAAGTCGTCAACAAATTATTCTAACCTAGAAAAATTTACAAAACTGCATTAAATAAACGTATAACTTGTAAAAAGTGTGAAATTACATGAAAAATATTATAAACTTCATATGACAACAAAATTTCAGTTAAACATGAACTTAAATCACAAGTATTATTGCTTGTTTTGAAATATACAGTTTTAAACAACTGAAACGATGATATTTGCTTTCTTCATTTCATATTATAAGGATAGTAAAAAAACTGGATTACAAGTTGACACGCTCTGGCCGTCAGTTTACTGATCGAACCACCGGTTTATTTATTTATTAATAATATATTTGATTTGTATTAATTTTAATATAATACAATTACAAATTAGTAAAAATTTGTATAAATAAACTAATATATCTATTACATTGTTACAACATAAAGATAATTATTATAATATAATAAATTAACGAAGTATCGTCGTAGGATTAATTAAAGAATTCGAATCAGGAAAACCGGTTGGTTCACCAAAAGCCGACCGATTCACCGGTTTTTGACCGGTTCAATTGCATGGAATGTCTATGAGTAGAACCGGGTCGCCACTTCGCTAGCGTCACCGGTTCTAGTTTTTTTTCGGTCTTACCATCGGTTCGGTCCGATTTTTTTTTACCGTATATGATTAGAGATGTATTTTCATATCTAGAATCATCAATAGATCAATGTATATCTATATCTAAATTTATTATCATGAGAGCTAAAACATATTATAGCGTGGAACAGAAGTAATAAAAAAATTTCAGACTTTTAACCTAAAATTTAAAATCCGAGTATATATCAACCGAAGCTAAAACCAGCGCAGCACATGTACATCACATACAAATATATGGACAGTCGCCCCCATCTTTTTCTTATTAAATTTGAATTTTCAACCTTAAATTTAGAATTGGTTTCAATTTTCTTTCACCAAAGTTTATTTTTCAACCTTGGCTTTTATATCGGTAACCATACATATATAAAATTTCTATTCATAAATTATTTTTTATTTCTAAATATACTATCATTTAACTGTTTTCATAAAACACCTAAGCAATCACCCCAGTGTTTCTCTCTCCTTCGCCTTTTTAAGCAGCCACACGTCGAGTCGTCTCCTCCACACAGCTCGATCACCAGTGGCCACTCTAAGCTACCTAGCTAGCAACCTGCACACGCACCAGTAGCCATCTCGCACGTTCGCTCGCCGTCGCCGGCCGCCATGATGAGCAGCAGGCTGAACACCGGCGCGATGGCGCCAGCGCCCGACGTCGTCGACTTCGGCTACAGCACGACTGCTCCCATGCTGCCCTACGTTGGCTTCGACGCCGCCGGCATGGGCGGCGGCGCCTTGGCCACCGAGCGGCCGCTGTTCCAGCACGGCCATGGTCTCTACGACGGTGGTCTCGACTTCTCCGCGGCGGCGTTCCCGTCGTCGTTCCAGGAAGCGGCTCTTGGCCTGTCGGGCTCGGCGCCCGCCGCCGGCAGCCTGCTGCAGTCCCTGGCGCCGCCGCTCGCCGCGCCGTCGTCTCTGCAGATGCCCATGATGATGACGCTCCCGGGGCTGCCGGCGGCGTCGCCCGACATGTACCCGTTCGGCGCCGGCGGTCTCGTGAAGCGGGAGGACGGCCCCGTGTTGGACGTCGGCGGCGGCGGGAGGATCGGCCTGAACCTCGGCCGCCGGACCTACTTCTCCCCGGCGGACGTCCTCGCCGTCGACCGTCTGCTCCTCCGGTCCCGCCTCGGCGGGATGGGCATGGGCGTGCTCGGCCTGGGCCTCGCCGCCGCGCACCACCACCACCAGCCGCCGCGGTGCCAGGCCGAGGGCTGCAAGGCCGACCTCTCCGCCGCCAAGCACTACCACCGCCGCCACAAGGTGTGCGACTACCACGCCAAGGCCGCCGCCGTCGTCGCCGGCGGCAAGCAGCAGCGCTTCTGCCAGCAGTGCAGCAGGTTAGCCAATCACTCTCGCTGCCATGTGGGACCCACCGTCCGCAGTGACGAAGTTGCATACAAGAAGGGGTTCCCCGAAACTCTCTTCGGAAAAATTTTTAACTAAAGTTTATGAATTTTCACCATATATTCATTTCTCTAATTTAAATTTAGATACCCGTGGCACCCCTCTATTTCGTTCTAGCTTCGCCCTACGTTTGCTAGCACTGCATCTACTGTTGAGATATGTTTGCTTGTCTTTTCCATTGTCTCGTTGCCAACCACGCATCTCAATCACTTTACATGCATAATATCCCAACTGTTTGTGTAGTGACAGTAGTGTGGTCATCATGCTCGACCAGCTGCTTCCCAGCTATATATAGCTTAAATATATATAATTCCATGATGATGATTTTTCCATGCATGAAAAATGCACGCTTAATTCTGATGAAATTCTGGCCCATGCAAGTATGCAACAAAAAATTTAAGAGGAGGAGGCTTTCTTTTTTTACTTCAGTTCTTGCTTTTTTTTCATTTTCTTCTCTCTGTGTGAGAGCCTTTTATCCAAGAGTTTAATCTGAGGTCAGAAGCAACTATCAGATGATGCATGTCAGATCATATCAGAGCAGTGGTCGTCAGGTCTACATGTATATATACACATGCTTTGCACTTTATTACTGTATCTATACCTAGCTGCATATACATACACGTACTGACCAGTGTAGCACATTCATCATTGCAACTCAACTGACGATCCATGGATGCATGGCCCTATATGTATGTGAGTATGTCCCAGTGTATAATACTGCACAAGTAGTATAGTACTGACAGATTGCACACCTAGGTAAATAATCTCTGTGCATGTGTACATTGGCATATATATGTATTACAGTAAACTAATTCACAGTATCCAGTGTGTTTATTAAATATTTTGGTATGAACTTTAGTGAACAAACTTAACTGTGTCTTGGAATGTTATGTATAGGTTTCATGTGCTTGCTGAGTTCGACGAGGCCAAGAGGAGCTGCCGGAAGAGGCTCACCGAGCACAACCGCCGCCGCCGGAAGCCCACCGCCGGCGGCGCGCAGTCCAGGGACTCGCCGCCGCCGCCGCCGCCTTCGAAGAAAGGAACGGACGCCGGCGTCGCTAGCTCCTACACCAGTGACCACAAGGGTACGTACACTCCATCTTGTGAGACGTTACTACTAATGCCTCCGTCCCATAATAACTTTATTTTTTGATTCATGTGCTTTAACATTAACTATTCGTTTTATTTAAAAAAATTATATAATAATTTTAAAAAATTAGTCATTAATAAAGTAGTATTCATATTTTACCATCAGTAAAAATAAAAACATTAATTACAAAAAATTCAAATAACACGAAGAGTCAAAATATTGTATCTAAAACTGGAAAATAAACTTAATATGAGACGGATATAGTACTAGAGATTAATTAAACTCAATTTATTAGTTGGTCCTCGAATGGTAGACCATTAGAGATGTTTCAAAATCTATGCATCAAATGCTATCTGAACGTTAGGCCGGTGTGAAAGCAAAATTCAGATATTGATGTTTTCAAATTTCAAATTAACCATCTACTCCCTCTGTTCCAAAAAGAACCAATTCTCCGGTTTCTGTGTCTAACGTTTGATCATCCGTCTTATTTAAAAAATCTTTAGAAAAATAGAAAAAATTAGTTACACGTAAAGTACTACTCATGATTTATCATCTAATAAAAACAAAAATATCAATCACAAAAAAATTTGAATAAGACGAAGAGTCAAAATTATAGGTAAAAAGTGAAAAATTGGTTTATTTTGGGGTGGAGGGAGTATGTACTTAACCATTCAAGGTAGATCAGAAGATAAAATTGCAAATTGAAGATAAACTGAGAGTTGTTTTTTTCCTCTTTAGCTAAAACAGTCAGTAATTCACCTGGGTTTATAAAAATAATGTAAAAGTACAATTAGCCATCTTTTACTCTTCACTATTTTTGACCCAAAAGCCTTGCTATATATCTAGGTCGTCGTTGTATTCTTTTTTTTTTTTTTGGGGGGGGGGGGAATATACATAATGTATATTCCACCAACTTGAGTGTATAGTGGAGCAGCATAGATACGATCTTTTGTGCAAGAACGTGGCAAATATACATAGTAGTATAAGACACATGACTTGACAGTTGACACGCCTAGCTAGCTAGATGCTACCACGATCGAGTGAGTGACGTACTGCTGCTAGCTAGCTGATGGATCATGCACGCACACTTGGCGCCAAATTATTCTACATGTGATCATCACATCGATCTGTTCTGACGACGACGACGACCTACTTGTCTATGGCGTACGTGCAGCAGCTGCCAGCACCACGACGGCCAGCGGCGTGAGCTGCCTGCAGGAGCTGGCGGACAACGGCCAGACGGTCATGGTGGCGGCGGTGGCGCCGCCGACGCTGTCGCTGGCCGCTCTGCCGCCGCAGGAGGAGGAGGAGGACGACGACGGCGCCGAGGACGGCGGCCTCGGCACCGTTCTGCTGATGCAGCATCACCACCAGCAGGAGCAGCAGCGGCAGCGGCGGCGGCAGCGAGTGCAAGATGCCGACGTCGACGGCGACGGCGACGACCACCACCTGATGACGATGAGCTCGCTGGCGCGGCACCACCAGCAGCATCGCCACAGCAGCGGCAGCAACAACGACGACAACATCCTGTCGTGCTCGTCGGCGTCGGACCAGCACAACAGCGCCGGCAACAACATGCATTTCTTCGAGGTCGACTTCATCTAGCAAGCTCCAGCTCAATTCGATCGTCGCCGAAACAAATTTACTTATTAGGGTACATATCTCCTTTGGAATGGACGGCCATTTTCGCGAAGGATTTCTTTTTTACAAGAATCAAATTAACCTAGCTATTCATGCGAAAATTAATCCCGTAAAATTCATGCGTTCCAAAGAAGCTCTAATCTGAATGACAATGTGCATCCGTATTTCAGATAAAGGGATCGATCGAATCTCAAATGAGAAATGAGAAAAGGGGATCGATCGAGTAGATAGATAGGCTGCTGGTGGTTTGACTGCATTATTATAAGACGATTGAGTTGAAAAGAAAGCAGCTAGGCTGCTGCTGTTGCTAGCTAGGTTCGTTGCATGCAATAGGCTGGCCAGTGAGTTCGTCTGTTCGTGTAGCTAAAGCAAGCAGCAGCTGGCCAGCTAGCCTTTTTTTTTTCTTTTGGGTTTTCTTTTCACTGTGTTAATTTGTACTTGCTTGCTGCTTGCCCTCTTTACCAAAGGGGAATAGTGTGCAGCTACCATGTGTTTTTTTTCTCTCCCCCTTTTTGGTAGCAATGTGTAAATTAGGTTGCTGTGTATGCTGCTGAGGACGAAACAGTACTACCTCTGTGTTAATTTGCGTCTGTTGACTTGTTGTAAGTGGTCTTAATTAGTTGTTAATTGTCGAATAATTAAGTTCATGATTAATTGTCTTGTCTCTTGAGTTATCCTTGATTATGGATGGGATCGATATATAGTGCCAAGCTATAGCTAGCTCAGCTCCCCTGATTTGTCACAACAATGTCTTGTCCAAAATTGAGGTGATCACTTGCAAGTGATTCTACTGTCTCTACATAATACTATTACAAATGAAAAGCTAGTGATAGTGGTAAATGTCCTGTTTCTCAGTTGTTACCATATACAAGTATACCACCAGGGCGGAGCCCCAGTAATCCCGGGGATCCCAGGCATCCGGTTTAGAAATTTTTCAGTTAGAGTAAATGTATTTTTACCATATATGCATCTCCCCCAATTCAATATCAAACATCCGTAGTAGTCTAAACTCAGCTCAAAACACTAAAAAGTAGGTAAGAGTTCTAACGCTGCCCTGTATACAACAGTTGGATATATATTCTATGCATAGATTTGTTTTACCAGCTAGCTAGCTTGAACTACTATATCTTATGTTCGACAATTAATTAGACCGTTAATTCGTTTATGTCTTGTGATAATATTATTTAGTCAATACAATTAGAAATCATATAAAATTTTCAAGGTTAGAAAATTTTGATATACTCCATCCAATCAATTGAAAAATGAAGAAAAATGAACTTTATGCGCCTTGAGCTTTCACTCTCTGCTTGCTTGAGTTGGGACTCGCAGGGCACGATCAATTTAAAATTTTGGAACTTGTAATGTTTCATTTCTCGTTTTCATCACTCCGCCTTTATTATTTTTTGGACCACTAATCTCTCGTCTGTCTTCCTTCCCATCCCATGTCACGCAAAAACCATCGCTTCAGAAAACCTAAAAAAAAAACTCAAGTGGTTTCTTTAAGAAACCGTTTCTTTTTTCTATAGACCTATGCAATACATCATCAGTTGTATGAACCGTTTTTTTTCTATGAGCATGTGTGCAGTACATCAATTGTATGGAACTGTTGTAAGAGTCGTATACTAATTAAGATTTATTATCGATCAAGTATCCAAGAAATGAAATACCTTCCGGGCATTAATACAACTCCAAGTTTCTAGCTAGGGTGAACTATCAGGGCATTAGATCTCATAATGAACGTTGGCCTCATCATCTAGCTAGGTAGCACTGAATAGAAAGGGTGAACATATCTTTCTCAATAACTAGGGTATCTCTTCGTATTGAAAGGGGTAGGACCAGCAGCTTGCACACACACAGTTACTGCTGTACTGCAGTAGGAGTAATTACTAAAGGATTTCAATTAGAAAGAAGAGAGGAAAGTACGATCAATCAAGCAGGGACCGGAACCAAGATCGCATCACATTGTTTATCTACATGCCGCCATCGATATATGCCTGCGTGTGTTTTAAATTTGTGGCAGAGATCAGTGAAATCCAACGCCTCCAAACAACATTAATTCAATACCTAGCTAGCTAGATAGATAGATAGATTTCGATCCATCAGCGAAATCTCCATTGGGCAGATAGTTCAGGGAGAAATCTTGATTGATATGTAGACAAAGGTGATGACCTCAGCATTAGATCTTTTATTCACTCAGGCCGCGTTCGTTTAGTTGTTAGTTATCCGACGCGGAAAACACAGTAATAAGTTAGTATGTGATTAATTAATTATTATATTATAAAAAATTAAAAATATATTAATATAATTTTTAAAGCAACTTTCCTATAGAAGTTTTCATAAAAAAATTAGTAGTTCGGGAAGCATGTACGTGAAAAACGAGTGAATCTAGATAAATATGAGGGAGTGCCGAATGTGGCCTCAATCGAAGATATGTACATGGAAACCATGCAAAATATTTTGGGGACCAATCTATAATTTGTACCAACACTGTTGTTGTAAAATTAACCTCATTTTGTACCAAATTAATGTACACTATAATGGCTTTGTCGTCAGGACTCAGGAGTTGTTAGAACAATTCAATTTCTTGTGTGCAGGCCAGAATCAGGAAGAAATCACGCAGCAGGCAGAAGCTGCCGATCGCCGTCTCTCTCCCCCATTTCATTCCTCTCTTCTCTTTTGCGTACTACAATTGATGGAGCCGGCAGGCTTTTCATTCCCGTTGATCCGGCCCGTCCCATGCATTCATGTGAATCGTTACCTAACGGATCAAGCATATATATATTCAGCGTACATTCTTAATTACAGAATTGGTAATTGTTAGGCAGAAAGAACCGATGCAAATTTTATAGTTTCGTGACGTTTAGATCTGTTCTTGGATTCGTGCAACGTTATATCATGACCTGTTTCTTATGCTACGATAAACTTCAGTAAAGCTCTGATAAATTACCGTTTCTAGGATAGGGGAGGGAGGAATGTGTGTGTGGGTTGGTGTGGTGGGGAGGGGGTGTGGATTCTCTAGGCAAGTGAGGATGGGGTCGGGGTAACATTAGCTCGGCGGTGGGCGGTGAAGACAGGGTTGCCACCACCAAAGCTGCAAGGATGGATGAGAATGGTAACCAGTGGGGGAAGCAGGGGAATCTCAAACGAGTGGTTATTAGGAGGTATCATTCAATGATGGTGAATCTAACGGCTCCTGCCGCTAGTGATGTAGGAGGATGGTAGTGCAGGGGAATCCTGTCAGATTTAGGAAAAAAGAGGCTAGAGAGGAGAGTGATGAGAGACGGAGAAGGGGTAGCATAGGACCCATGGGGTAGTCGTAACATGTTGCCAATGACAGGGGAGGCACATGCATAAGGAGTAGGCGCATATCAATATATGATACCGTCGATATATTGATGAGATAAGTGGAGAGGATATAGTGCTTGGTTTTATATTGGCATGTGGGCTAGATCTCAACCGTTGGATCTTAATGTGATGGTGGAATAATCAACTGATACGGGGAGGTATGTTCTTGCAAAAGTTAGACAAAAAAATTAGAATAATAGAATATGTATAGTAAAATAGCAGAATATTATTTTTTAATAAATAATAGAAACTATTGTTAGATTTGTTGTGGAAAACTTTTTTACTATATCTAGTATATTTTGAATAACTTTGGCAAATATATAGTTTTAGAAATTAATAACAAAGTATGCGTATCAATGTCTAAAAGTTGAATATAGCTAGGTTAGCATTTTAATCCAATTATGGACTTTAGGTTTTTTGCACGCATGTTTTTCAAGTATCAAATAGTATGTTTCATGAAAAATAATTCATATAAAAGTTTCTCATTTGACCTTTTGGAAACAAGATTTTCACTTTATGGTAGTGAATTCAGTCATTTATACCATCAAAGCTTATGACAAGAGTCAGGTAATCTTTTAATCACGGTTATCTCAAAACACGCCAATAGTGATCGATCCATCCAGCTGAGCGTAGGCCATATCAATGAGACTGCCAGCCATGAATTAATGTGAAGAAGCTACATACTAGGATATACCTAGCTTACTGTTGATCCATATTGGACTATAGTTTAGCTTAATCAGCTAGCTAAGGACTGTTTGGATCCAATGATTTTTTTAGTCCCTTGTTACGTCAAATGTTTTGACGTTAATTAGGAGTATTAAATATAGACTAATAACAAAACTAATTTCATAAATAAAGGTTATTTCACTAGACAATTTTTTAAGCCTAGTTAATTCATGATTAGCAAATGTTTACTGTAGCATCACATTCGCTAATCATGGACTAATTAGGCTCAATAGATTTGTCTCGCGAAATAGTCCAAAGTATGGGGTGGATTTTATTAATAGTCTATATTTAATACTTCTAATTGGTATCCAAACATTCGATGTGATAGTGGCTAAAAAAAGTCCTAGGAAATCTAAACATGGTCTAAAAGCCTTGCCTATATATGTTAGATCTGTACATGCTCTAGGTGAAGTTTGGAAAAAAAACATGTACTAGTAACAATATATATACGGTTTAATTATTTGGAAACACGTTAGCAAGGTGGTACGACATGTCCTGAATGCCGTTCTAAAAACTGAAAACGGTATGCCAATGGCATTTTCTCCCCTTAAAATTCTTACAAGGCCTCGTGTTTTAAGAATAATTTTACAGTACTTGAGTAGGTACTAATAGGTATCAAAATTTTAGTATCTTTTAATACCTTCTTAAGGACGGTAAAATTGCTCATGTTTCAATAGGAGGGGAGAAAGCAGTTCTGCCGCCTTTAATTTTATACGTTTTAGCATACACGATATTTCAAGTCAAATACGTTGGCTCTAATATAAATATATAATATATCATATTTTTCCATTCCCTCAATATTCTACTGTTTCACTTTCTTTAACTGGTGCACACTTGAGCTTTTGGTAATGCCATGATCCGGTCTAGTGTCTCTTTCTTTCTTTTAATTAATTACCTGAACACACTCTCTCCATGCACAATTCTTCTCCCAAACTTACAGCAAATTAACTTTGCATGCCTAACATTTAGGTTTTCCATCATCAGATTTGTCCAAGCATACATGTCTCAACTTTACCTATGCATCACAATATATATATATATATATATATATATATATATATATATATATATATATATATATATATATATAGAGCTTTCAATTGGGAGAGAGGGAGAAGTGGAGTGAATGTTGATCACTGTTTTTCCTCTGTTTGGGCATGAGAAAGGCTCTAGGAATTGTGCTAATGGTACTCCTCCATAGACTTGCGCATGGGTTGCAGGAGGGGCAAAAGCTGCTGTTGCAGCCATCACAATCAGAAATATTATAGTATGTTGAGTGCCATAGGACACCCCTCCATAAAGAGGGAAATTACTCAGGTAGAGGGCCTACGGCTATACCAGATCAGAACATTAGCACTTTATGCAAATTGGGCTTAGCTTAGTTGATATAGATGCTCATATTTATATCTAATTATTCTTTTAGTGATATACAAGTGGTAAATGACATATTCATCGATAACAAGATATTTATGATAACTTTATCAATCTCACACCAACCCAGTCTCTTATATGTATATTTAGAGACTGGATGTATGTGTATGTGCATTCAAATTAATGTGAGTGCATTTGCATATGAAAATATGCACTTATACAAAGATAAGAATATTAACAGTTTAGAGCAAATTGTCACCCTCCTTTAATGTTCTGATCTGGTATACAGTGCACATCCGACTCAGCTAGATCCAATGGTGAGAAATGATTTGATATCTCGAGGTACTTTTTATTGAACCGGAGCAAATCTCATGAAGGAAAGTTTAGTTATCTTTGTTTTTGGCTAGTGCTCTAAGTAGTTTTCCTGTTTTTAATCAAATTGTGATTTTATAATTCACATTCTTTCAACATCCAACATTTGCAATAATTGATTGTAACTTCTTTGAAACAACTACCAAAATAAACACCATTATTTTTAAGAAAGAAAACCAACTTATGTTTTGCAATCCTTGCTCAATACATATATCCTTAATGTCAGTGGGTGACACAGCTAATGAAGGATGCCCAAGTTCATGTACTCCTGCAAGAATTAATAGTGGGCATCTATTTATGTTTTCTTGTTTCACAACCCTGGAAACATACAATTAAACATGTACAATCAAATCACTCAAGTTTCACATGGTGGCCAGGGGACAAAATCTTTTCTCAAACAGTGTCTATGTCCATATAATTGCCTTGTCGTTGCAACTGCCCCGGGCGTGCAGCAAGCTGTGTTTTCGTACATCTCCTACTCACTTTTTCTTTAAGAATTCCCTGCTCCTAATTACGAGGACCTCTCTCCTATAATAATTTTTTTTCGATTTCTGTGTCCGTTTGACCATTTATTTTATTTGAAAAAATTATATAAAAAAACTTAAAAAATTAGTCAGGTATAAAGTACTATTTTACCATCTACTAACAATAAAAAAATTAATCATAAAAAAATTTAAATAAAACAAAAAGTCAAAATATTGTATTTAAAAACTAAAAATAAATTTAATATGAGACAGAGATAGTACTACTCCTTGCAATGAAAATGAATGTGAATAACATGACAACACCAGCTTCTGCTTCCCGTTGATGCATGGTGCTCTCAAGGGTCCACCTTCATGCTTAGAGGGAACTTTAGACAGATCTTAATACCATCTGTCAACTACTATAATGGTGATTATGTTTTCTTTCTTTTTAGGGACTAGCTAGTACAATTTGTTAGTTACTACTTACTAGTAATTACTATCCCTTGGGTCATGAAAATATGAAGTTTCTTTTACATCAACATGGTTTTCTAAGGTACAACTTTGGTGGCTATTTTCTATCACTGTATAATGATGACTAACTTGAGAGAACATTTAGTAATTTTTTTCACCTTTTCAGGATTATCTAAACTATGATTTTCTTTCATCCAAACTAAAACATTTATAAACAAATGCTAAAAAGTCTGAAAAGTATCCTTTGAGATGTCTTAAAAATGTTCTTGTTACTAGACACGGTTGTCATAGGTAGAGGCCAAGGAATCGAGGCCCATGGGCCCAACCGGGTGAACGGTACACGTGTGAACAGTGCACACGGTACTGTAGCAGTCGGTTAGTTGATAGGATAGGATTAAGAGATAAAGTTAGATTAGATCAAGTTAGTTGCTTAGGGATTAAGTCTGACCATCTATATAAGGATAGATTGTATCGCCATTCTAATCAAGCAATGAATTAGAGTTAATCTTTCTCAATCTAAGTCCCTCTCTTATCCCTAGCAGCCGTCGCCGCCTGGCTATCCTCGCGGCGGTGTTTACTACCCATGAACCCTAACCCATAACACGGTACAATCCATTGCACCAGTTATTATACATCTTTTAGCATTGTCGGAATAATACTTCTTCCATAGCAAAAAAGAATACAAGTATTCAAAAGACAAATTAGTAGGGAAGGGAAATGACCTAGATCGCTAGGTGGGGAGAATGCTAGGGGATTTTGGGGGTAAACTTAGGGAATAATTTGAACAGGTGATGGTTAGAGGGGAAAATAGTACTTCAGAATTATATTTCTTTTGGGACAAAATATGAGTGCTATAATTGTTTTTACTAATGGAGTATTACCTCCGTCGCAAAATAAATAAAAAAACTAGTACCGGATATATCATAGTATTAGGATATATCTAATTCAATGCTAGTTTTTTTTTCTATTTTGATATGGAGAGATTAGATCATATTATTCCCAAGAGGCAGCAGTAATGAAGCAAACTTCGAGTCTAAAATAAATGAGTAGATGGTGGGAAATGTTTTAAAGCCTCTACATGCCTACTAAAACCACCACCACCACACATATCCAAATCGAAACCTCAGAGCCTGAACTGAGCTGAACAAAGGCAGTTTGCATTCACCCTGCAGTGGCAACAGCACCATCACTGGGCCTGCTAGATGTGAGGGCCTCTGATGGGGCCGGGCTGAATTTATGCAGGAGTAGGAGTACAGGAGATGTGGGGTGCCGGCCTGCTGGGTTAGTTAACTAGCTAGGCAAAGCTTACACGAGGGCTGTTCAGCTTAGGCGCAGCAGGACGCCACAGGTATGAGTATGACTACCTGCCCGGTCCCTCTCCTCTCCCGAGTTTTTCTCATGCACCGGGGCAATTTCAGAAATGGAAATCTAAGCATCGGTCGATATATTTTGGGAGAGAAAATTGCATGAAATTTCTAACTTTGTGATTTGCTCCATGGTTCCTGCTCCAGTGTGTCTCTCAGCGGTTAGGTTTTAGGGTTTAGGGTCTCGGGAGGAGGAGAGAGGCCAAGGCCCGAGGGTTAGGGAAGATGGGAGGTGTTCCTCGACTTGGGGGTGGCAGCCTTGTGACGATGCGATTGTGGTGCCATCTAGATCATGGGAGACGAGGAAGATGGTGGTCGATATTGGCCATAGGGGAAGCTCGTCGTTGGATTGGATAGGAGGCGATGGGATGTAGTGCCGAATTCAACAACAAGAACCACCAGAATCAGAGGACGGCGACACAAGGGCACTCAAAGTGATGATGGATAGACACTCCAATTTAGAAAATATCCCATGTACATCATGACGGGGCAATGCGGTGACAGTAGTGCTGCCACAGTCATAGAAGACGAGGAGGGCAATGTATTGGATCTATAAGGAGGCAACATCAAATCTAGTATATCTTCAAGGGGTTTTCAAGGGTGAGAGGGTAGCTGGTGTGGCCGAAAATCGTTTGATCAAAGGGGAGATACTGTTGAGTGATGCATAGACACTTCAATTCAGAAAATATCCCAGGTATCTCGCAGAGAAGAAAACGTCCATATGAATCCTTACTTTTGCAACGTCTGAAGTGCCTGATATACTGTAGGGAACTCGTATTCCTTGTCAGCATCTCACTCCAAGCATATACACCTAGTATAGTTTCCTACTCCATTCTTGAAGACCAAAAAAAATGTATAGTTTCCTACTCCATTCTTGAAGACCAAAAAAAAAAGAGGTGTACATGGTGCTGCTGCTGGTGGAGGTAGATAAAAACTAACACCGGGTGTTTTGTCGTCAGACGACCTGGCCGTCCGTCCGTCCGTCCATAGGCCGGAAAGGCAAGATCAAGCTAGAAGAGCAAGCCGGCCACTTTTTCCATATAACTTGTTTAGTTTCCAAAAAAAAATTTTCAAAAACATCATATCGAATTTTTGGACATATAAATAAAGTATTAAATATAGATGAACCAAAAAACTAATTACACAGTTATGTAAGAAATCTTGAGATAAATCTTTTGAGCCTATTTAGTCCATGATTAGCCATAAATGCTACAGTAACCAACATGTGCTGATGACGGATTGATTAGGCTCAAAAGATTCGTCTCGCGGTTTCTAGGCTAGCCGTGAAATTCGTTTTTTCATTCGTGTCCAAAAACCCCTTCAGACATCCAGTCAAACATTTGACGTCACACTTCTCTTAAAATTTTCTCAATCTAAACACCACCTTTGCTTGCTGCGATCGATGAGACGACGCGACGCGATGGCGATTGCGATGCGCGGTGCCAGTGATCCGTTAAATCCAGAAGGAAGAAAGCACGCACGCACGCAATGCTAATGCCAGCGGGCACATGGTGGGGAGGAGCAAGAGACCCACTCTACCACTGTTGTTTCCCATGCTTCCAACTTGTTGGCTGCTGCTCCTAGTGGTAGGAGTGCGTGCGTGATTTGTGATCAGGACAGGTGCGTCAGTGCGTGCACGTTGCCACTTCTCCCAATTCCCCACATAGCTCCTCCTCTAGAGTTGGAGCTTGGATGAATGGAAGTAGGACTGTGCGGTGTGACTACTACACATTATTAAATCAAACTTACTATGACTTCTGGTCACCTATCAGAATTATTGAGTTGCATGTATAAACCAGTTCAACAGAAAAAAAAGATTAAACTAAAAAAGATTAAAAAAAAGACAATTCACTTTATATTTCAACACTCCTTCACACAAGGTCCCCTCAAGCCTTGAGTGTGGAATAGAAGTATACTGCAATTTTTATTAGCCAAGATTTAAACTTGAGACCTCTTACTCTAATATCATTAAGTTACATATATAACCATTTAGCTTTTAGGTTAAACTAATCAGTACATGCAACTCAATATTCCAAGAGAAACTAAGGGGGATTAGAGAAGGCACAACGGCAAGAATTTCCACGTGCTCTACATGCAGTATATATCTAGTGAATGGTGCCGCGCTAGGCTGGCCATATAAACAAAAGTTTCAGCTAGGAAGGAAGTGCTAAGGAACTGAAGGTAGATTCAGTATGGTAGTAGAATTGGTTAGTTGGTCTACTGAAGATTGCAATGAAATGATAAAAGGCATCGAGCGGTTTCTCCCTAGATACTACCAATTAGAAATTTACTGGTTTTAACTCGAACCTGTTGTGAGCCTTTTACAGTTGTTATCTTCAAGCGTTCTTCGTTTGTCTGCTGACCCTCCAGTACCTGGCAGTAAGTTTATGGCCTCAAGCTGGCCCTAACTTTATCTTTGGTTTGAACCAAGGACGGAACAGAGAATCCAGAAGCCGAGAGTTACCTCACCTCCGAGACTTCCTTGGCCTTCCAACCGGTTTCTTGGCCTGGACTGGGGCCAAGTCCGGGTCCCGCCCAACCGTTATTCGTTTGCCTTGATGAAATTGCTCACTCTTTGATCGAATTACATTCCCATTGTTTTGGCGACGATATACATAAGCAGGTGAATTTTTCCCAGTGCTCCTTTGCAGGCTGGCTCCTCCTGTGCAATTCCTAGAACTGTTTTCAAGCGGCAAGCCTATTGATGAACTGAATAGTTGAAAGGACATGATTACTTTTGTATGGCAATGATTTCTTTTACAAAGAAAGTATAAAATGTTAAGAGTAGTATATTCTTGTTCCCTGTGGACAGAAAGTTTACATTACTTGACAGAAGAAATACATTTCAGATTTTTCATAACTAGTAAAGCATTATAAGCTGATCACAGGTCATTAAAAAACAGGAGCATGTACAAACTTGAAAAAAAAATAGATACTAAGAGAAATAAATCCTTCCATATTGGTATAACGTCATAGTAAAATCAAAACAAACAACATGAACCAAAATAGCAGATATCACGAGTTCATAACAGGCAAACATTGGTCCATTAGAAGATATAGCCATGGAAAATACCTGGTTACGATCTCCTTGTCCTCTTGAAACATAAGTTTTGAGACAGAGCAAGTGTCATTGCAGATAGTGCCTGCTGCAGAAAAACTAATATCAGAAAATATAATGGTAGAAGCCTGAAAATCACACTCAGAATCAGAAACTTCAAACTAAACGGGGAAACATACTGCTGCGGTTTTTGCGGGAAAGGTCTACTATGTCAGGCTCAAGAGAAACAATATCATCCAAAGGTTTCACCTTAATAGGAAAGGTATCTATCAGATCCTGTGGCAAAATTTGGAGTTACTTTCAGTCACAGGGCACCACAGTTGAATTTGACAAATTCCAAAGAGACACCCAGTAAAGTCACAATATAGTGCAAGTACCTGATTAGAGTATGGATAGAGCATGGTAGCACAATGGTTGTCCCGGTCAGCTTCACAGGAGGTTGAAGCAAAGGTCTGTGAAGTTATAGTAGGAAGTTTATCATGGAAAGCCACTATATGATTATCAGTGTCATCATACGAAACAATGTTGGAAAACGTTAGGTTGTCAGTCCCAAGAAGGGGGATATCTTTGAACCACTTCTTGGTATCTTCTGGAATTCCCCTGAATGCATTAGGTTCCTTGGTGGTTGCCTCCTCAAATGAAGCTATATCTATCACAAATAAAGGGACAGAAGTAGTTGGTAACCAACGTATACTCCCACTAGCATAGGCTTTATGGTTTTGAAATCTAATTGAAGCAGTTCCAACATTTTTTTACCTGAACAATTCTTAAGCACACCATCCTGCTTATTTGAAATGTTCAAATCATTTAGCTTCGGTCTGACACTTCGGGAGTGAGACTCGTCAAGGGTATTATGCCCACTGCCAGAATGACTTCTTTTCAAAGCCTGCATTTATTCAACAACAATGCAAGTTAACCTCCCATAATTCAAACTGTACTGAGTTCTGATAACCCAGTTAGGCATTTTCTTGGTTGATTCAAACAGTCTTGCAATTCTGCAGTTTTTTTCTTCGTTATTTGTAGCTTTGTTTAGTCCTGCTATAATGAGCAGCGGATATTACACTTCAAAAGGAAAAGGAAGAATGTTTGCATCATTACAGAGTTGAACAAAAAATGTTGAATTCTAACAAATGAAATGAAATGTCTGCTCTGATATCGAACAAATATAGCCCACGAAAAACATTATGGCATGATGTTGACCACAAAAGAGACATCATTTGATCTAGAAAATGAATGGTTATTAAATGCTGCTAGAATGACTTGAAACATAGTAGTTGACCAGAATTATCGAATCCATGACATACTACAAACAGAATTTTGTAGCAATCGAAGGAAAATCAGCAAGAAAGTAGTAATTTGCAGAAGGACTAGTAAAATATGATCTATTTTTGCATTTTACAGCATTAGTAGTAGTAAAAAGAACTGGGGTGTAGTCTTACGGTATTGAAAAGGCAAAAGTTGCAATGTAGATATTCTTTAATCTTGAATTCCAACTTTCAAGACATTTAGCCTAAACTACATTACCACATGGCACTGAGAGTCAGAGACTCACATGCTGAAAATGTTCGACATTGTTGTCGAGCTGTTGGCTAACATTTGAGCAAGTGTTTGGACTAAATGAAGAGTATGCAATAGGATCTTGCTGTTGGCTGGCTTTCCAAGCAATTGGAAGGACGATAGAAGGTTCAACTATATCAGGGTCTGAATCCACAACCCGCTCTTGAATTATCTTTATTAGCATATCACATTCTGATCTGGCAAGTGAGTGAGGAATTGAAGTCAAACTTAGCAGTTAATATGTTTAGAAACCAACTCTTAAATAGTAAGCACAAGGACAAGCTTCCATGTCAAAGTCAAGTTTATTTTCCTAAATCATCTTAAGGAGGTAATAACAGAAAGACCATGCCCATGAAATTTGATCTGTAATGGTAGGTACACATACATTTAACCTATGAAAGTACTAAAAATTTAGTGAAAATGAACTTGTGTGATTAAACTAATACAAATCCAAACAGGGAAAAGAATTGGTTACCCATGTCGAGAACTAAAGTTAGAAGAATACAAATATATAAGATAAGGTGTACCTCGAGTAAGTTTCCTGCAAAAGCAGCTGCATTATAGCATCCTTGGGATATATCTCTGATATAAGTCCTAAGGATCCCTCACCACTGTCTTTTAGAATAAACTCCTTTCCACTCTAAAATCACGAAAAGAATCATCACTCTCCTCATCACTCCTAAACCCAGGGTTTACACTCCAATTTAAACTACAGAGATGATTTGTATGGTTACACCTACAAAGATGGAAATACCTGGTTGAACTGATGACACTCAGAAGAAAAGTGGCCAGGGTTACCATGGTCTGTTCATTTAAGAAGATATATATCAGGCAAAAAAAAAGAGAAAACTTTGAGGAGTTCCCACCATCAAGAAGTGTGAAGCACACTAATAACAACCAGCGCATAGAACAAACAGAGTACTGTGCTTAATCCAACCATCTGTTTCTACATTGGCAAGTTAGATTAAGTTTGTTTTTATTATACAAAGTGTTGCATCAAACGATCAGTGTAGGTGCGGGGTTCTTAGATAATGTAGGATGTATGTGTTTTTGGAAGTGCTACAGGACCCAAAAAAAAACTAATTCAATTCCAATGCTCCGTCAGCAGAGCTGAGAGATGAACTGAAACTTCAGGCAGCGGAGAGATTTTTCAAGCATTATAATGGGATTACGCTAACATCCTGACCCATTTTCTCTTTACATCATGCAATCACGCAGAAAGCACAAAGCTCGTGCGATACTGTGGCTCCGTCTGAACCAAAATTAACACCATTAATTCCTGAGCTAGGGGATTATTACGAGCAGATTCAACTAAGCACCAAATTTAACTCGAATATTTCGGGGGCTAACCAACACAACGGCGCCATCATCTCCAGCGGGCGGGATCAATGCAACACTCGATTATAGAACTCTCCGGGGGGGCAGGAGAAGGGAGAAAGGATCACGTACCGCCGAGGGTGCTGCACGGAGGCGGCGGGGACTGGGACGACGACGACGACTCCTGCGAGGAGGAAGCGGAGCCGGCGCTTGAGTCGGGGGAGTCCGGGCCGAGCACGGCGGCGAGGAGGCGGCCGGCGCCGGAGACGAGGCCGGAGAGCCACCCTCCGGGCCTATCCGGCGGCGGGGGGTCGTCTTCGTCGGCGGAGGCCATGGGGAGGTCGGAGAATTGGAGGGAATTCGAGCGATTGAGAGGAATTTTTTTTGGCTTTGGGAATAGGTGCGCTGCTGGTGCATATAAAATTGAGACGAATTTTTCGATCTGGATTTTTCACCACGGTGAAATTAGTTTCTTTTCTTTTTCTTTAATGGAAAATTACGAAGGCCAAGAGAGGTGAGAAATGATTGTGATGGATCAAGATCATAGATTAAGTAGAGAAATTAAATAGAAAATGCGAGAAATAAGATGTAACTGGGTAAGTAGATGAGGTATGTGAAGAATTGGTTATAATTTAAGACAGAGGGAGTAGAGAAGACCAGTGTCGTGGAAGACGCAATACGGGTATCGGACGGGTGACATATTGTCAAACGATTAGTCGGAATACGGATGATTAAACAGAATTATACGAATTTTCTATATTCACTCTAGTGTATATGTTTTTTTATGTTAATGGTTATAGTTGATGGATATTATGCAATTTTAACTAGTTGTAGTTGTACTTGTACTTTTCTATAATTATATTATGAAAATATCATTATTTGTTTAAAGAATACAGATAGCGATAGATAACGATGGATTAATACAATTAGCCTTGTCTATTAAAGCGAGTGCAGTTGTACTGCAAGGCTACAATAGTTTAATAAACATACATTAGATCGATTAGACTAAGTATGACTGATAATCGTGTTATTTGGCTGTTTTCGTATATACAGCCGATTTTCACAACACTGACTGATAATCGTGTTATTTGGCTGTTTTCGTATATACAGCCGACTTTCACAACACTGGAGAAGACAGGTTAACCTGCTATGGATTCTGACAGTTTTTTTTATCCATTAAGATAATATAGGTTTGAAAAGAAATGTTCTGTTCAATTTTTTTCACCTTATCTTTTCACTTCTATTTATATTTATAAGCTAAAATTTAAATTTTTAACACTAAATTTGAAGTTAATATTGAAATTTTTTCACCAAAGTTTATTTTTTATCATTAGCTTTTAAATCGCTAAAAATTCATATATAAAAAGATTTATTCATAAATTATTTTTCGTTTGCAAATACACTTGGTTTTTTTTTACCAAACAATCACCCCATTTGATCTTATCTGAGAGACAAACCAATAGAATCATATTTGGTACAAGGATCACGAGTTCAAATTCTATTTGATCTTATCTAAGGCCGAAGAACAACCCGTACAGAATCAGATCATGTTTTTTTATGTTAATGGTTATAGTTGATGGATATTATGCAATTTTAACTAGTTGTAGTTGTACTTGTACTTTTCTATAATTATATTATGAAAATATCATTATTTGTTTAAAGAATACAGATAGCGATAGATAACGATGGATTAATACAATTAGCCTTGTCTATTAAAGCGAGTGCAGTTGTACTGCAAGGCTACAATAGTTTAATAAACATACATTAGATCGATTAGACTAAGTATGACTGATAATCGTGTTATTTGGCTGTTTTCGTATATACAGCCGATTTTCACAACACTGACTGATAATCGTGTTATTTGGCTGTTTTCGTATATACAGCCGACTTTCACAACACTGGAGAAGACAGGTTAACCTGCTATGGATTCTGACAGTTTTTTTTATCCATTAAGATAATATAGGTTTGAAAAGAAATGTTCTGTTCAATTTTTTTCACCTTATCTTTTCACTTCTATTTATATTTATAAGCTAAAATTTAAATTTTTAACACTAAATTTGAAGTTAATATTGAAATTTTTTCACCAAAGTTTATTTTTTATCATTAGCTTTTAAATCGCTAAAAATTCATATATAAAAAGATTTATTCATAAATTATTTTTCGTTTGCAAATACACTTGGTTTTTTTTTACCAAACAATCACCCCATTTGATCTTATCTGAGAGACAAACCAATAGAATCATATTTGGTACAAGGATCACGAGTTCAAATTCTATTTGATCTTATCTAAGGCCGAAGAACAACCCGTACAGAATCAGATCATGTTTTTTTATGTTAATGGTTATAGTTGATGGATATTATGCAATTTTAACTAGTTGTAGTTGTACTTGTACTTTTCTATAATTATATTATGAAAATATCATTATTTGTTTAAAGAATACAGATAGCGATAGATAACGATGGATTAATACAATTAGCCTTGTCTATTAAAGCGAGTGCAGTTGTACTGCAAGGCTACAATAGTTTAATAAACATACATTAGATCGATTAGACTAAGTATGACTGATAATCGTGTTATTTGGCTGTTTTCGTATATACAGCCGATTTTCACAACACTGACTGATAATCGTGTTATTTGGCTGTTTTCGTATATACAGCCGACTTTCACAACACTGGAGAAGACAGGTTAACCTGCTATGGATTCTGACAGTTTTTTTTATCCATTAAGATAATATAGGTTTGAAAAGAAATGTTCTGTTCAATTTTTTTCACCTTATCTTTTCACTTCTATTTATATTTATAAGCTAAAATTTAAATTTTTAACACTAAATTTGAAGTTAATATTGAAATTTTTTCACCAAAGTTTATTTTTTATCATTAGCTTTTAAATCGCTAAAAATTCATATATAAAAAGATTTATTCATAAATTATTTTTCGTTTGCAAATACACTTGGTTTTTTTTTACCAAACAATCACCCCATTTGATCTTATCTGAGAGACAAACCAATAGAATCATATTTGGTACAAGGATCACGAGTTCAAATTCTATTTGATCTTATCTAAGGCCGAAGAACAACCCGTACAGAATCAGATCATGTTATTAGGTACTTCTACATCATGCATCCCGACAGGCAAATGAGATTTTCTTCCGAATATGCTCTCACATTCACAACAATGACACTGGCAGATGTGGATCAGTTTCAAAGCCTAATATTACCATAGCATGACCATACTTAAGATCCAGGTCAATAATTGAAATTGCATCAATTGTACATGATATTTAAATTGTTCATGTCATCAGCATATTACACCAATCGATCTGGGCATGGTTCAGGCTATCTTATTCTGCATCCTCTATCTCGGTATCCTCTGGAACACCTCTGAGATACAAAACGTTGTTGCATCTGTAGCTCAAACAAAACAAACAAGACCACGTTAGTTAGAGAGAAGAAGGTGCCATGTAAAACAATTTTACCAGCAAAAGATTTATTAAAAGTATTGTACAGTAACATTCTGATTAGCATATTTTTGCCCTTCGAAGTTAAATAAAGGAGCTACTGCTTATCATGGATTCATGTTTTTGTTTACATGTAACTTCTGCATAACCACACTACATTCATCTCTTCATATATGCAACCAACCAACAGGTCATCCTCAGGGCCATACGTAGAGTTACCTTATCAGTATCTCTCCCAGGTTTCCAGAGAATTGACCATCAATGTACTCCTCTGTATTAGCCAGCTGAAAGCAGTAGGGAAATTAGTAGATTAAGGCAAAAAATTATATGTCAATCCATATTAAAGGTAAACTGCAGATTCATGTAACAGTCCAGAAATAAGACACAAAACACAAAATAGTACCTGCAGATTCATATAAGAGTCCACAGAAACAAGATATCCTGAAAAGGCAAAAGATATACAGTCAGCATTATCGACGGCGAGGCAAAATCAGATAGCTAAATGACAACTAGTTGATTATTTAATACAATATTTCCATTGGAAATTCATTGTAAAGCAACCAATGAAAGTGCATGGCCTTGATACATGTCATGAGGTAGTCTATGAACAATTAAAAAAATTTAATGCAAAAACCACGTAAGATAATAAAATATATAAATGACTAAACATGACAGGTAAAAAGTATAGATTACCTTTGTATTCCATACCCCACTTAAGTTTGACGATGACAGGCTTCCCTGTCAGATTGTTCAAGAAAGGTTTCGGGTTAACTGGAACAGTCTGCATTAAGAAACAATTCATTAAGACTAGTGTAGAAAGATGTATTAAAAGAACGAAATAAAGAAATTTTATTTGCTAATAGCAAATTCAATGTGTAAACCGCATGGTGGTTTTCTATGCACAGCACAATATATTATTGCAAGGCGCCATATCAACCTAGGGCTCAATAAACAAGATACAACAATGTATTATCATATAAGCTGTACACGGAGTCACCACTTGGAGCTGGATATCTTGAGTAATCACCATGTAGAAAATCAGAAGAAAACAAATACTAGTCAAGTATATTATGCACTGTTCGAATCAAATCAAGCTTCTTTTGCATCTATCTACAGCAGGTCAGCAGCAGAAAAGTGCACTCAATGAGTGATGACTGTGTTTCACTTGAAGCTCTATTTAGCTATTCTCAAAAAGATGCTGATGTCTAGTCTGGTGCAGACCAGCAGCTACATGGGCCTAACTCAGTAACTGATTGCACCATCTAAAAAGAGATAGGCATAAGCCAAGCCAGGGCAGACCAGCTAGGTGTGAGGGGTGAGATTTAGAACACTGGCTCATTGTCTCTTTTCTTTTCCACTCAAAGTGAGCATGTGATACATTATTTTCCCAGTGCTCTTCCAAAGCTCCAATTTAAGTCAAAAATAGTTCGCTCAGACAACCCTATGTCAAGTTTTCAATATTTGTTGCAAGATTCAGCTCAAGAATGCCCTTTCTTTTCAGCCTATACTGATCTACCACCCAAATCAGGCACTAATCACAAACACACAGGTGCATAAGGTCTCCCTCGGTTTCATTAATAAAAGGTAATTCAACAATCCAAGGTTCAAACGTACACTCCTGTCACATAAAATAAACTTGGAATCAAGAGTTGAAATCTGCGAGCACACTCGAGGAAGAAGAAAGCAAAGACGGAAAGGGATTTGGTGTTGCAGAATTGGCAGCATTTTTATGCATTTCTCAGACTTAAATAGACGGTGCAGATTCTGCATGCGTCCCTATAGGGTCGTGTCATCCAACGACCAAAGGCGTTTCGCACCATGAGCTCTACAACTCCAGGATGGCGTGAACACCTACAACTCCAGCATGGTGTGAACATCTTCGATCGTGGGATGGCACGACCCTGTAGTGAGGCAGGCATAAAATGTACTGTCTATTTAAGTTCACCAAATGCAACCTAAAATGCATCAGAAAACATTACTGCCACACCAAATTCCTTTGGATCTATGCTTTCTTCTGCTTCACGTGTGATCATGGTTTTTGGGTCTTGACCTCCATTCATTGGGCTTTGCTCTGCAGGAGCCTGGCAAGAAGCTCTATAACTCTAAAATGAAATTGCAAACGGTCCCTTAAAATAGCGACCTCAATTCTTGTATTCTTTCCTCAATTCGACATGAAAGCTAAGCAGGGCTCAAACGAACACTCCTGCGCAGTAAGAGAAACCATAACTCGAACCGCATCGTCGAACAAAGCAGGCCTACAACCCAAAATTGGAGGATTCTTCTACATGTCATGGCTTCAATCTTCGCCTCATCACAATTCGCCACAAAAGAAAAAGCGTAGCAGGATACACCAAACCACACATCCCACCTATCCATCCTGGTGGAATTCGACCTAGAAGCCTCCCCGCCCTCCAAATCTACACCCACCCTACCCCCAAACCGAGCAAACGAAGCCAAGGCTACGCGACTATTATAAGAAGTTGGCACCAAATCACGCGACAAAAAACACCAGATCCTCTTCACGAGACAACCGATTCTGCGGAGTAATATCGAGAGAGAAAGAGATATAAGGGCAATACCGCCATTGGAGAGGGAAGGATCGCCGCCGCCGGTGCTGGTGCTGGTGCTGGTGCTGGTGCTGGTCGGGGACGCGTAGGGGAAGGCGACGAGGCGGCGCAGGGGCGCAGCTAGGGTTTTGGGGAGGGGATACCGCCGCCTGGGAAGACTAGTAAGCTGGGCTCGGTGGGCCTCGGCCCATTTGGCCGCAGAGCTACTTCCACTGCTTTTCTCTTTTTGAATATGGAGCAAATTTAAAATTTTCGGGAATAAAATAATTTGAAATTTCTCTGTTTACCACAATTTATATAACATATTTTCCTTATGCAATTAAATATAGTTTAAACAAAGCACAAAAAATCAGCATCTTGTTTTTAGAATAAATACAGTTATCTAGAAGAAGAGGGGAAATGTGATTATTATTATTATTATTATTATTATTATTATTATTATTATTATTATTATTATTATTTCAGTCAAAGTTGGACCTTAAGCAATGACTATATGACCCTGGGAAAATTCTTCTCTAAACCACTCTCAGTGAGCCCACATAGTTCAATAGATTGTTACAAAAGGCACTTTTCAATAATTTGTTTGGTTCTAACACTTCTTTTAAGTCAAGGTTGGTTGCCCTTGAAAAAAAAAGTGTCCATCATGTGTACACACGCATGTATATATAATAACCAATAGTTGTTGGTTGGCTGTAAGACGTCCTAACTCCTAATTAGTCAAGGTTGGTTGTCCTTGGGAAAAAAAAGTAAATACATAAATAGTTGCATAAGTATGTATAATTTTAACCATAATTGCATATATAATATATATAATTCACAAATTACAGAAATGTGACGTCTGGATATCATGCAACTCCATGAACTTTGCATATATAACCAAACGTCTTGCATCAATACGGGCTCATAATTAAAACCTAATTAAGGCCAATATATAGCCAGTAATTGCTGGTGACAGCTGACATTTTCTCCTGATTAATTGTTAAATTTCGTAATGTGGCCGTCGATGACCCAGTCTTTACATGGAAATAATTAACAAAACCGCGACTATGCAGCCATGTAGACGACGATTTGTAGATAGAGATGGGCGATGATTTCAGAGAACTGGTAGTGTTGAAGTGACATGGTAGCTAACATAGGTATGCTATTGTGTACTTCCTGAAAGCAATGTAGTGGTAATGTGATATACGTAGAGTTTTAAAATATTTCTGGATTTTTTTAATACAGTCTCAAAAATATACTCTTTTAAATTATTGTCATAAATGGAACTGTTTGCAGCAGTACCACACGTGATAAAATCCGTTGTGTTGGAAGGATTTTGGCCTAAATAGTTGCGCAGTAATATGTGGGTTATATTAATTTGTCGTACCACAGCGTGGCCAAATGGTTAAAAAGATTCAGAAAATAAAATTGCTGATGTGTACCAAGAATGTATTCGCTCCAAACCCATGTTTGATTTAGATTATTGATTGGACAATTATTATAGGGATAAATTTAATATTTTTTAAAATAAACTATAAACAGTATAGTGGAAGATTTTTTTTCCCTGAGAAAATATATTATTTGAAACATAGAGCAAATAATCCATTTCAAAAATCCAGTGAATAACCTAAAAGGCAGGACCTAAGGGTAGCAAGCGGTTATGTTTCATGTTTTTCTTTTATAGCTGTGCATAACATTTAATCATCAAGTCAACGAGTGGATAGGGAATTTGATACTCCACTTTTATTCTAACTTTTTTTTTTAAAAGAAAACATTCAAATTTGATTGGTGCATAGGCTTGCAAACACTAGTTTTTGTCTCGAGAAGGATACGTTGGTTGCTCGGTTTGCATATTGAGTTATTTCTTTCGAACATACGGATGTGCTGGCTCTTTGAATGCAAAGCTTATCCTTTCTTCTTCATTGCTCACATCACTCAATCTATTCACCGCCACCGCCTGCATGAGGTAGATGATAGCATGGTGCATGTTATGAAAGTAGAGAGAGCCAAGGAAGCGGGTGTCGTGGGCAAGATGCCATGGGGATGACGTGATTATGGAAAACTTCAACAATGTTCACTTTATGGTGAATTCCATGATCGGTGGTACTAAGGTGCTAGATTCTCAGGTTGCCATGTATGTCGAAGCAAAGGACGTCTCGCATGTGTTCGATCGCTACAGTCGAGCCCACTACCAACAAGGACCATAAGGTGTGGTAGCACACACACAAGAGATTATCCATCCTCTTGTTATGATCTTATGTGCTAAGATTATATGATAACTTCTAATGGTATAATACCACTGCGCGGTACTCTTATCCGATCCAGACTCTATGGATATGGATGGCAACATAGTCGTGCTACCATGGCAAGAGGCCAAGATAGGGGATAACGTTGTCAATCTCCGTATACAAACTGAGATGTTACCAACGCAAGAGGTTGACATCAGCAGCGAGTTTGCTACTATAGAGAAGACGACAATCAACTGCACCTGTTTACTCCCCAACATGAGAATCTTCATCTTTTACAAAAACAAAATACCTGATATTCAATTACAAAAGTAGACAGAGTACTATATGAATCAAGTATAGAATTCAAAACTTTGATTCAAAACAAGTAGGTTAAGCTTGATTCAAGAGTTGTTCATTATATATATCTAAGTACATAATGAATTCAGATATTAGCTTCATAAGTTAATGATTTTGCAAGAAATTTCAGAACTTGAGCTTATATTCAATCTTGGAATTCAGAACTACCAGTGTGTATTTACCATGCTCAACAATAATGAAACCAACATGATTAATAGCTCCTCCCTCTTCTTGTTCAATTCCATGGGCTCCTCTCCATCTAGGACTCCCGAGAAAAGGAACACAAATCAGTGGTATTCTAATCGACCGAAAGAAAAAAAAAAGTTATCTGCAATCGAGCAAAAAACCTTTATCTCTATCATCCCACACCAATGGTAGTCAAGATCATGTGTAGGAGCATCTCACTCCCTAATGGCGTTCCAATCGGTCGGTTGGTTTACGTCCAAATCGGGTGGCTCAAGGTTTGGATCAAACATACACGTATTTTCGATTTTGTTTATGCTTATAAGCTACTACCTCCGTCCTATAATAATCTCATTTTTTGTTTTCCGTATCCAACGTTTGACCATTCATCTTATTTGAAATTTTTTTGCGATTAATATTTTTATTGTTACTAAATGATAAAATATGAGGAGTACTTTATACGTGGCTAATTTTTTAAGTTTTTGTACAAATTTTTCAAATAAGACGAATGGTCAAACGTTGGATATGGAAAAACGAAAAATGGGGTTATTATGGGACGGAGGTAGTAAAGTTTATTTTTTTAATCTTTATTTTGGACCAGAATTTGAGTTCTTTTCATCATATTTTATTTTCTAGCATTGGTTTTTAGTCGCTAAAAACACATATATAAAAACTTTATTCGCAAATTATTATTTATTTATAAATATATTATTTGGTTTTTTTTTCTAAACAAGCCAATCAATCACCCCCAAAGTCTTATGCCATCGTGAATGACAGGTGGCGATTTTGCTCTTATTAGTATTGGGGTCCAAATATTATACGTTAATCAAATAGGATGGGAGGGTATATGTTAGGATCGTGCACATTTTAGTTGGCGTGGAGAACGAAAGATGCTCCTATACTCTCTGTTTCATAATATAAGGCTAACCACTTTTTTCTCATAATATAAGACGTACATCTAAGTATGCATTAACTAGCATATTTTTCATCATCAAAATATCCAACCACGTTACATGTATGTATACATGTATCTAGGTAATCTAAACGAGAATGTCGTTATAACTCTTTGTTGGTCTTTGGATCAGTGGTGGTTGCGCCAGGACGGAGGGAGTATCGATGAGGGACTGCATCAAAATCTCAATTTGTCAGTTGTTATTAGTTTGTTACTTCAATTTAAATATAATAATTAAGAAGGTCATAGGATACTCGAGCTTCTCTATGCCGGTATGCATGTGATCCATCTTGATAATTAATGTTGCATAAACAAAAACGAATAAATGCAATTAATGGTTCAGATCAATGAAAGTACTTAATCAGGCTTACATTTTTGTAATTAAAAAAACACGATCGGCATGATTCATCCCTTTATTATTAAGCTCCAACCATTTTATATGTACTTGTCAGTAGTGGAGGCTTACGAGTACGGATTGACATGAACCAGCAATGCAGCCGGTTGATCCATCAGAAACATATAAACACATGTGCGAATGAACTTCTTTTTTCTTGAAATGTTAAGCATTTACTCCCCAGCTAATCCTATGATTAAGTAGTAATGCAACTCCAACGTGTTAGGTCATTCCTTTTTCTTTTTGTTGGGAGTTTGGCGAGAGTGTTAGGTGATTCGTTCGTGCGAATGATACATGCAAATTACTTGCAGTGCGTGCATGTTTGTTTGTTTAATTTGCTCCAGGGACTCCAGGCTAGCCGAAGCCATTTCTGGCTTCTATACAGCAGTGTCTGTCAGGAAAGTAGAGCTGGAGAACCTAACCTGAGCATATAGAGGCCGTTTAGTTCCCAAAATTTTTTTTCTAAAAATATCGTATCGAATCTTTGAACATTTAAATAAAATATTATGTATAGATAAAACAAAAAACTAATTGTACGGTTAGAGGAGAAATCGTGAGACGAATCTTTTGAGCCTAATTAATCCATAATTAATTATAAGTGCTACAATAACCTATATACGCTAGGGACGGATTAATGAGGCTCAAAAGATTCTCTCGCAGTTTCTAGTCGAGCTGTGAAATTTGCTTTTTTTAATTTAAGTCTGAAAACCATTTCTGATATCTAGTCAAACATCCGACGTGACAGCCAAAAACCCATATGAGGTGTTTTTTTATCAGAATTTTAGATTTTCTGGATTATTTGATTGATTATGTGATCTACTGTAAACTTCTAAACTTCTAGATATAATTTTTTTTTGCACGGGCTGTGTTTATATTTTAAGACCTTGAAAAACATGCCAACCGATGTCGTCCAAAATTCAAAATCCATGACCAGAAAAGAAAAGGAACGGAACCGACCGTCTCATGTAGCAATACTGTTTACATGCAAAACTTTACTAGAGCATAGTATAATTGCACGAAAGCGTCAAGCTAATAGTTATAGAACACATAAGTGACTTGCTCATCACTCCCATCTTCTCTCACAAATTCTGTAGAACAGGTTCCAATCGGTGATTAGGTACTTCTGCTTCACAGTACTGAAGTACTAAACAAGTTATGTACATGGGTTGTGTTCTACTGTTGTCTTATCTTAGGGTTTTTTCTCGACTTCTACTCGCACATTTCCAGCGCTACTAAATAGGGTAACTTTCCGTAACATTTTACTGGTACTGGTAGTATTTAATACCAGTACGAAAAAATATTTTTTACTTTGTTAATTATTTGATTAGTAGTATTTTATAATTTTATTTTTTCAATAAAGATCACAACAAAAAAGGCGATATTACCTCTCAAATTTCTACTACACCTAATATTATCGGTAGTATAATTTAATCATAGCCGTCTGATAAAAATAGATCAACGGTATGGATTAAATTTTACTGCCAGTAAAATGCCCCAGAGTCGGCCCCTACTAAATATTATATTGTTTCCAAAAATAATCTATATAAAGGTTTATTGGCTCATATTTATGAAATAGATTTTCAATTAATTTTTATTATTTATAATATTGTCAAAAAAAAACAACACAGTCATGTTTCCATTTTGTTTTTTCCTTCCACGCAGAGGGTAGGTAAATATCGACGCTCTCGTAAGCCAACCCAAAATTTCTAAAGTTGCTTACATAGTATCGATGCGACCGACCGACCGAGTTGCGAGCTTCCAATGTGACGATGACGGCGACGGACCACCGTGTAGCGGCCGGCGTAGGTGCCCACCGGTGATCTCCACGTACGCCGGCCGGCGGCGGGCCCCGGCCAACAACCGCGGCGCGCACGCTCGGCCACGCATTTCCGCTTGGACCACGCCGGCGACGAGATCGACGAGGCGACCCAGCCGTCCAGCACCGAGGAGACACCGGCCGGCCGGCCGGCGCCCCATCCGTCCGGCGCCTTTCCGCCGGCGTGGGGTGGCCTGGCCGTGCCTTTTTCTGGCTTTTCTCGCCGTCGATCGGTGACCCACCCACCCGACGAGGCGAGGAGATGCGATTGCTGCCGGGGGCGTGCGGGCGTCACGGTGACGTCTGCCGGTAGGTTTGTTTTGTCGCCGGCCGGTCCGCAGTAGGTGAGGCCGGTTGGACGTCGGAGCCGGTCCGGTCTAGCTAGCCCGTCTTTCTTGTAGCGGCACTTTCCTTTTGACTCTCTTTCTCTCGTCTATCCTAGCTGATTTTTTTTTTCAATGGCAAACTCTTTTTAACCTATGGAGTGGATATTTACTCGTCTCTTATATATCATTTAAATAATTATAAAAAATAATAAATATAGATTAATAAATGATATATTAGTAGCCCAACATATAAGATCAATTTAATTTCCACATATAGTAAAAAAACAAATATAACTCTAAATGTGCGAGCATGTTTTGTTATAACTTATATATGTCAAACAAGTGTTTATATCATATAGTAATATATTTTGTTAATTTTAAAAAAATAATTTCTTAACTAACTGAATGATATGTAAAAAATGATGAAACATCTTGTGGAGGGATTAGAATACATTTGCATTTTGAAGCTTCTCCCTTGGAGGCTGCACTACGTAAGTTCAAGCAGATGTGGTGTGGTGAGCAGTGCTAAGCAGGCTGGAACTGTATTATATTTTTCGTTGGATGGTTATTGTTGTTTCTAGGTTATAACCAAAATCTATATTGGTAGTCATTTTTCTATATTTACAGAGTTTTAGTATTCCACGAGGGCTATTCACTATTCATATAAAACATTTCTTTAGCTTTGGTAACATTTGGTGTGACACATGTTAACTGCATATATAAATCATATGGATTCTGCATCATGAAAAACCATCGTTTTTCTAATAATAAGAGTCATTCGATTGTACATCAATTCTAACATATCAGTTCGTCACATGTAAACAATAAAACAACATATGATACATCATAGGAAAAAAAACTCTATCTAAAACTCGAGTATTGATTTCGACCCCACCCCTTTGACTTCGACAGAAGTTTTTATGTATAAACATAGCACATCGTACCTATAACTTCCATGCTAAAATAAATTATTTTTTTAGTTTTCAGGTAGAATATCCGTCTCTTTGTTTTATTTAAAAATTTTATAATTCATATTTTTATTGTTATTAGATGACAAGAAATTTAGGTGTGACTAATTTTTATAGTTTTTAAGTGTTTTTTAAATAACGGATATTCAAACACCAGACATAACAATCACGAAATGTTTTTTAGAACGGTGTAGTACAACCGTGCAAACGAAAATGAAAAGGATTACTCCCAAAAACGAGGATACTCCACACGAGAGAAGTCAGTGGCCGAGAACTCAACCACAACCGTGGCAAAAAAAAACCGAGAAAAAAAAAAGCAGGAAAAGGCAATGGTCACCAACCCCAACAAAGCAGGCGACCAATGCGATGGGGATTCCGTAAAATCCCTCTCCTCTCTACCCCCAAACACCATCCGGTAATGGGGTTGGTAAACGACGTTGACGTGGCACCCTTGCCGCAGTCAACGAACCCCTCTCACCAACCCAATGCTCCCCCTCCCTCTCCCGCTTACATGTGGGCCCCACAAGCCATGCTCCGCGGGCCCACCCACCAACTCCTCCCCCGGTCACCCGGTATTTAACCCCTCCACCTTCCGTTCCTCCCGTCTCCAGGAGAGATCATCGATCGCCGAGCAAGCGCAGCAGCTGCCGCCGTCGTCGTCTCCTCCTCCTCGTCGGCGGCGAGAGCGAGTGGTAGTGTCGTAGAAGTAGAGGTAGAGCTAGCTTGGAGGCCATGGGGTCGGTGCCGGAGGAGGTGGTGTTCCGGTCGAAGCTGCCGGACATCGAGATCGACGGCGAGCGGACGCTGCAGGAGTACTGCTTCGAGAAGATGGGGGAGGTCGGGTCGCGGCCGTGCCTGATCGACGGGCAGAGCGGGGAGTCGTACACGTACGCGGAGGTGGAGGCGCTGACGAGGCGGGCGGCAGCGGGGCTGCGGGGGATCGGGGTGGGTAAGGGGGACGTGGTGATGAACCTCCTCCGGAACTGCCCCGAGTTCGCGTTCTGCTTCCTCGGCGCGGCGAGGCTCGGGGCGGCGACGACGACGGCGAACCCGTTCTACACGCCGCACGAGATCCACCGCCAGGCGGAGGCCGCGGGCGCCAAGGTGATCGTCACCGAGGCCTGCGCCGTCGAGAAGGTGCGGGAGTTCGCCGCCGGGAAAGGCCTGCCCGTGGTCACCGTCGACGGCCCCGCCGAAGGCTGCGTGGAGTTCCGCGAGTTGATCGCCGCGGAGGACGAGCTCGAGGCCGACGCCGACGTCCACCCCGACGACGTCGTCGCCCTCCCCTACTCCTCCGGCACCACCGGCCTCCCCAAGGGCGTCATGCTCACCCACCGCAGCCTCATCACCAGCGTCGCGCAGCAGGTGCGTCTCCTCCTCCTCTGCTCTGCTTCCATTTCCGAGTCGGCGAGCTCTGCTCTGCTCTGCTCGCCAACCAAGCCGAGCGACCGGCCGTTCGCGGTGCCTGGCAGGTGGGCCCCACCACGGTCATCTCGTCTGCCGCCGGGGCCCACATGTCAGAGTATCTGAGGGATGTTCTGTTCCTCGCAGTCGCAGGAGTACAAATTTCTTCGATTATTCAGATTGTTTGAATTGGCGTTACGTATTTTGGGCTTGTTTAGTTCCTAATTTTTTTTCCAAAAACATCGTATCAAATTTTTGGATATCTAAATAAAATATTAAATATAGATGAACTAAAAAATTAATTACACAGTTACGGAAGAAATCTTGGAACGAATCTTTTGAGCCAAATTAATACATGATTAGCCATAAGTGCTACAGTAACCAACACGGTTTTCAAGCTAGCCATGAAATTCGCTTTTTCATTCATATCAAAAAACTCTTCAAATATCCAATCAAACATTTAACGTAATATTTCTTCTAAAAATTTTCTGAATCTAAACACCCCCTTGCCTGCGCGTGAAATTTTGTTCACTAGTGTGTCTGCAACCGCGAACCAACCAGTAATAATTAATTAATATATGCTCTGCGTGTGGGGCCCACCTTTAGGCATCCACCTAACTTGGGTGTCTGGTTCTGAACCCCCATGCGCCAAGATTCGTGCGTGGTGATCTACCATTTTTGGCGCCAACGCCCAAGCAATTTCAAACCAGGGCTGTGTGTTTGTTTACTGGTACTCCTGAATCATTGGTAGTAACTGATTTTTTTTTCTCTTTTTGTTCATGAAGGTGGACGGAGAGAACCCTAACCTATACTTCAGCAAGGACGACGTGCTGTTGTGCTTGCTCCCGCTGTTCCACATCTACTCGCTCAACTCCGTGCTCCTCGCTGGCTTGCGTGCCGGGTCGACGATTGTGATCATGCGCAAATTTGATCTGGGCACACTTGTTGACCTGGTGCGCACGCACAACATCACTATCGCCCCGTTCGTTCCCCCTATCGTGGTGGAGATCGCCAAGAGCCCCCGCGTCACCGCCGAGGACCTCGCCTCTATCCGCATGGTCATGTCCGGCGCCGCGCCCATGGGCAAGGACCTCCAGGATGCCTTCATGGCTAAGATCCCCAACGCCGTCCTTGGACAGGTTAGCAATACCACATTACTATTGCATATGAGTAAAATTGAATTCCCCTTCATATGTCACGATGTTACTTACATGTAAATATATTGTTTGTATTCTTTTTAGGGTTATGGTATGACCGAGGCCGGGCCGGTGTTGGCAATGTGCCTGGCGTTCGCCAAGGAGCCCTTCAAGGTGAAGTCCGGGTCGTGCGGCACGGTGGTGCGCAACGCGGAGCTGAAGATCGTCGACCCCGACACCGGCGCCTCCCTCGGCCGGAACCAGTCCGGCGAGATCTGCATCCGCGGGGAGCAGATCATGAAAGGTAAACCACTCACCTACCACTGCCCCCGTTTCGTCCGTTGATACAGCTAGCTGGCTGGCTAGGATGTCCACCCCCATCGATGCCGACGTGGCACAAAACGACAATGCCGTTCGGGCTACCGTTGTGCACGCCTCGCCCCCCTGCCACTGTAGGGTGGGCCCGGTGGTGGGTGGGGACCAGGCGGGTGAAACCACAGCGACGTGGAGAAAGTTGGTGCAGGTTTTTGGTTAATAGGCTGGATTGCTGGAAAACTAACCCGTTTGGTCCCCTGCGATTAGGCCAAGAACATCTTTGGCATGCGACGGCGATGACTCGTCGTGACTCGTGACTTGGATGGTCTAACAAGCCACAAATGTAGCAGCAGCTGCCGGTAGGGTCCCCAAACCAATGCTGACCCGTTCCACTTCCATTCCACCGTATGAATCTGAATTTTGGAGGAATGCATGACTTTTGAGGGATTTTTCACAGGAACTGAATTGTTCCACGTGAATTCCCTGTAAAATTCATGTGTTCCGAAGAAGCCGGGAGTGCTATGATTCTTATTTTATCTTCTGTGTTGCAACGTGGTTTGTGACTGATGTTGAGGTGGCCCGAGCTATCCGTACTGAAAACAGTTGAAGCGTAGCTGATTTGGTGGTTCGTTGGGGGAAGATTCTTAAAGAAAAAGATTGGGATTATGAGTGGTTTGGTCCAACTCCAAGCCCCATGGCTATGATTGCTTGAGCTGATGGAGGAATTCCCGTCCACTCCACGTCTTTTTCTCTCTTGTTTTCGTGGTTGCCAGCAGCCAGAAGCGAGCTCGCGTGGTTGTTGGCACGCAACCAGCTCGATCCATCCACTGATCGCTCCCCCTTCCTACCTCACTGGTTGCAGCGGCGCACGTTGCTAGCTAGTTGCCACTACCAAATCATATCATGCTCTCTCTCTCTCTCTCTCTCTCTGAGCACAGCTCATCATCATGGCCATGGCACGATCCCGGAATCCAAGTTGCGATGCTTCTTCTCCTCATGGAGGAGAGGGGGAAAAAGTGGGATAAAGTGCCTGTCACATGCATGATGAGAGAATTCAGAAAAAGTGCGGCTCCACTACATATCTGACTATCTGTGATGAGCAATGCGTTTTTAGATATGGCATTGTGGGAATTAGGAACTTGGGCAGGTCAAAGCTTTGGTGAGGTGAACATGCCATTGGCAATTTGGGCATGCGAGCGTGTATGTCTGGTTTTTTTTTTGGGTAGTGGCCCATGACATCAAGGAGCAATGGCCAGTGGCAGCCTATCCTGACCATATCTTATCTCTAGCTCTCACCATGCGGAGGTCATGTCCATTGTTCTCAACTTACTTTTATTAAGACTTGCTCTGAACTTGTTCTCTGAAGACTTGTTCTTTAGCCTCTTAGTCAAACCTATAATTACATACACATAAATTATGTCTACCTGATATTCAAGGGGTTGTTGCTATCATGCTACTAGGAGATCACCAGGACAGAGCTGGTACTGGTTAATTAATTAGAACCACATAGTATCTTTCTAAGACTTTCATTTCAAGTACCTATCTGAAGTTGTTAGGTTCTTGCCTACCTATCAACGGATCATTGGTAGGTATCTGCTTAGCGTACAAAGTGGAGATCACATCAGTTTCACTTGCCAGACATGCTTCAATTCTCCTGCATCTTTTCTGTTCATCAACCACTATTACAATGAAACCCAAACCGAACCAAACCAAACCAAACATACAAAGTTAGCTAGTCTTCAATTCCACACCATCATGATTCACGAGGAACAAGTGTCACCATCACATAATGCATGATTAGCATGGACATACAGCTACAAGGCATCCCAAGTACCAAATTGCATAAGGAGGTATCCAAGTAGTAGTTTAGTACTGCTGCGTCTCAGAAAGCATTGCATAGTTCATAGTTAGAACAGGCCAAACGAGTGGTCCATCAACCTAATTGCTATCACTGGCTTGGAAAATGTTTGGTGACCCATCATTTGAACAAGAAAAGTCACAGTTGGGTGACTGCTCCAATTGCCTCAAGTCCAGCCTAAAAATTAATCAAAGATAGATGGATATGTTGTCGCAGTTCAATCCTAACCATTTTCCATTAAGTCTGAAGAGTCCATCTGACCAAACCAAACTCCAGCTGGTAGGTATAAATCAAAGACTCTTCAGTTCATGGATACAATTGTGAAAATTTTTACCTTTTTTTCACTCTGGGACAATAGCTTGAAAAAAATTCGATGTGATGTCTAATGCACCAAACATCATAAGTGAACTGTCACTTCAATGGCGGCACCAAACAAAAATCGCCTGGAAAAAAAATGTTCAGTACCATGCCACGTGCATTTACTCATCTGAAAACCAATAGCTCTCCTCGACATGAACTGCACTTGATCAATGTTGGTTGTGCCGTGGAGTGCATCACGGCTGTTAGCTTAGCTCTACCATGTGCATGCAATGCAATGATACAAAGCTGGATCGAATCTTTCCTTTGGATTATTTGATCCGGCAGCACAGGATTTTGTCGCCACTGAAACCGTCTTCTCCTTCAGAGACTTCATGGAAATGATTCTTCCGTACTGACGAGCTGTGGGAATTTTTGCAGGGTATCTGAATGACCCGGAGGCAACCAAGAACACCATCGATCAGGACGGGTGGCTGCACACCGGTGACATCGGCTTCGTCGACGACGACGACGAGATCTTCATCGTGGACAGGCTCAAGGAGATCATCAAGTACAAGGGGTTCCAGGTGCCACCGGCCGAGCTGGAGGCGCTGCTCATCACTCACCCGGAGATCAAGGACGCCGCCGTCGTCTCGTAAGCCCACCTCCTCTTCTTCCTCCTCCACCATTCTCCGATGAAATCGCCATTGATTAGTTCGTAGAGATTGCAGAATTTTGTCACTGATTCAGTCCTGGCTAAACTTTGTTTCAGGATGAAGGATGATCTTGCCGGTGAAGTGCCGGTCGCCTTCATTGTCCGGACAGAAGGCTCAGAAATCACCGAGGATGAGATCAAGAAATTCGTTGCAAAAGAGGTACATGCCAATGACAGCGACAAAAATATTCTGATTTAAATTTTGTAAATAAAGAAGTAGAGATCAGTGCTAAAATTTCTTTGACGCTTAGGTGGTGTTCTACAAGAGGATCAACAAGGTGTTCTTCACCGACTCGATCCCCAAGAACCCTTCCGGCAAGATCCTCAGGAAGGACTTGAGAGCCAGGCTCGCCGCCGGCATCCCCGACGCCGCCACCGCCACCGCCGGCGACGCCGCTGCACCCAAGAGCAGCTAAAGAAGCCGCCGTTTTTCTCTATTTTCTCGATGAAAAAAAAATATGCAGAGATATGATATTGCTGTGCATGTAAAATGGCGACAGAAATGGAGCAGCAAGCACGCAGTGAATTTGATCCGGAAGTTTATAGTTTGTTTTCTTGGTTGGTTGATGCTGCAGCAGCTTGTACAATGTTCATAAAAACGGTATCAATATTATTATACATAGATGATGTATTGTTTTTTGACCATAAGAACAAGGCTGATTACAAATAATATACAGTGTATTAATTACACTCTGTTTCTCTACTTTGGAGATTTGAAATCAGATGCTTCATTTTCAATTTTTTTTCCGAGTTTCAGACAAAAAAAAGGGGTGACAATTGATTGCATCGGTCACTATGTCGGGATGAAATTATTTTTCAGGACATGCTTTTGAAAGAGGCTCAAATATTTGAGTATTCCAACCTCAAAATGGAGTGGGCCCACCCTATTCCAATTGAAGCCCAAGAGATAACTAGGCCCATGTAAGGCACAGTAAATGGGCCATTTTGAAGTGAATGCATCGTGGTCGTGGGCTAAGCATTTTGGAAACCAATTTCGGTTTTCAAGAACAAATACCTGCAAAATTCCATCTCATTTCATTTTTCATATATTTTCATAGACCTAAGATATACGACACAGTGATAGGTGGAGTAGGATTCGTTTATAGGCTTAGAGTTACACTTCGATTGCTAGCTAGTCCGAGGGGCTCAGGGGTTTGTTCCTTCATCTTTTTTTTTCATTTTTATTTCTTTGATTTATGACCTACAATTTAGAGAAATCAAAATTCATATGGGACTAGCTATAGAATTTTCGATAGAAATATCCCCCAAGTATTCAAAAATAACTAAATTACAATTATAGTATAATTACTTTATAAGTTCAGTGTAACACTACATCGCATACTTGCAACCTTGACATCCCAAGTTCTATCATATTCGATGTTCAGTTGATGTGGTAGCATGAATCTCAAAGCATATTCGACGTGCGAAAAATCAAAAAATTCCATCACCATATTTTCTAGCGGTGTTCTTTTTAGCATTTTCGATCCGTAATTTTTTTTTCGCTCACCCATCATTATCTGAAAACTTACATAGACTGCAATGTCAGACGACGTGGCTAAAAGCAGCCGTGCCTCGAGTCAAGTTGCAATGTTACATGCATAAAAACATGGCGGGCCGTCTAGCTAGTACTGCTGCGGCGGGCGGCCGCCGGCGAGTAGAGGCGGAAGAGGCGGCGGGCGGAGAAGGCGGAGAGGACGGCCATGCCGCCGGCGGCGAGGAGGCTGCAGAGCATGCCGGCGGCGGCCTGCTCGCAGAAGCGCGTGTAGATGTTGCAGAGCTTGCTCCACTGCACGGCGTCGACGCCGGCGAGGCCCACCATGCACGCCTGCAGCGCCGCCGCCGTGCTCGCGAACACCACGTACGCGCAACCCTGCATATATGCGTCAATGCGTGCATCGCGATCGGTCGAATTAAAACGAGAAAGAAACGAAGCAAATTAATGATTAATTATTCTAGTTAGTATTACTACTAATTAATTAAGTTGTTTCCTGCTATAGCTAGCAACCACATTGACCAAAATTAATGTTGCATTGCATCAAGATTAGATGCTCAGGGCATCCACAATGTTGCAAAAACAGGTAGTAAGCAATTAAAAAATCATTGCTACTTAGTACTCTCTCCGTCCCAAAATAAGACAAATTTTTTGACCATATGTGTCGAGCGTTTGAACAACCGTCTTATTTGAAAGTTTTACAAAAAATTGAAAAAAAATTAGTCACGCGTCTAAAAACAAAAATATTAATTATAAAGTTTTCTTAATAAGAAGAAGTGTCAAACTTTGTACGTAAAAGTGAAAGATTAGTTTATTTTGGGACGGAGGGAGTATCATACACTGTGAGAGTTGTAAGTTAGTACTACCCAGTTGTAGTGATACTACTCGCATCGAGCAAGAAAAATATAATTTCTATATAATGGTACTGACACAAGTGAGATGACTTGTTGTTTCTCACCGCATATAGCAAATAAACTACTCTTTCTTTTGAGTGGACCCGTCTTATTTCTCCTCCTCCCATAGCAACATTTGTGTGGTGCCGTTTAAAATCTAATGAGGTCTAGCCATGGGGCCCACTCTAATACCAAGTTGGGCATGATACAATGAGCATGCCCTTATTGTTTATCTGGTGAAAAAGTTTTCCACCATAAATTTCCTTAAAATTAATGGTCCAATGTACCTTGAAGTTCAAGCTCTTGTGGAGATGATTCCTGATGTTTCCAAAATATAAACACTTCTAATTTATCTAATATAAACTAAGGATATGTTAAAATATTTCCTTTTAGTCATCTCAAAAGTCAAGTTTTAAAATGATTAGACTAAGCATTTGATTTGTTGTTAAATCATATGAAAATGATTGAAATCATGTGAATCAGTGTAAAAACATTTATATTATGATATAAAATTTAAATTATATAAATATTTGTATTTTGAGATGGAGGGAGTATTTCAACTTTACATTTTTTTTTCCTTTTGTGCATCATTTATTCAATGAAAATGACACCCCCAGTGCCATTTCGTTAAAAAAAAAAGTACTTTGAAGAGATGTAGGTCTTTTCTTTTGGAGCTAGAGCTGAAGATTTATAAAAACATGGTAAGTATCTAGCCAGCGAGAATACAAAGAAACTCGGGCTATCTAGATATCCTAGATAGTTAATTTATAAATCCTACAACAATTACTCTGAGCCATCCAGAAGTTCTTGGAACATGTTACAAACTTAATTACAACTACTAGAAGCCTCTATCGATCGAGCAACAAGCTTCTTTTTTGCATTGAATCAATCAATTGATTAATTAATTAATCGATTACTAAGGATTTTGAGATCGGAAAGTGATGACGGAGACGACGGCAGGGAACTCTTTCAAACACTTGGTAGCCGTCCATCCGTATATTTATATGTCATCTAAATAACTATAAAAAATATAAAATTTTTTATACGAGTTATATCACTCTATAAATATATTAAGTTTTTATAAGTTGTAGGAAAAAATAAAAATAAACTGAAACTAGTATACGGCTATACGCACATTTATAATTATTTTTGTTATTTTTATTATCACATATAGGAATCAAATTTAACATTGTATGTTTATGTAGTGATATAACTTATATTAATTCGTGGTATGAAATATATTTTTTATATTTTAATAAACATGTAAGTAACGGTGGACGCGCTGGAAAAAACTGCGTCCGGGCGACGGCAGGTAGAGAGCGCTATCGCGAGGGAAAAATTCCAGCCGATATGATATGACGCTCATTAATGGAAACAGTTGGGAGCAAGCAGGCAAACTCGCCATGGTGTTCCTACTTTTCAGGAGATGCTGATCATGTTCCATGCATGCATGTGTTCATCGATCGATCGATCGAGCTAGGCATGAGCTGAGCTGAGCTCACCTTGTCGAGCAGGAAGGAGGTCCACGCCGCCGCCATGGCGCCGCCGCCGGAGCAGTACAGGCACCTGATCAGCTGCGCGAAGTGGTACCCCGCCGCCGCCGCCGCCGCCACGGTCAGCACCCTGCAGTGCACCGCCGCCGCCTTTATATATCGATCCGCCATGAATGAAAGAAACTGCTAGCTAGGGTAGGTAGGTTGAAGACGAAGCTACGGACGTACCAGAGGGCTTGGACGTCCTTGGCGACGGCCGTCTTGCGGACGAAGAGCACCGTCTCGGTCTCCTCGCTGAACCCGAGGAGCAGCGCCGCCGTCGCCGCCATCACCACGCACGCGCCGCGCAGGAGCCTCTCCGCCCTGACCGCCCCCGGCGCAGCCGCCGCCATGGCTATCTCGATCCCGCAGTGTTTCCTAGCTAGCTGTAGCTAGGATCGGAGAGCGAGCGACGTCGAGTGCTGGGTGCTGCTCGATCGGAGGTTGGTGGCGCTGGCCATGGCGCGCGTCGCCGGCTCCCCCTATATAGGCAACGGCGCAGGCCGGTCGCGCCGGCCGCATACGTGGCAAGATCTGGGCCGCTCGCGGGGAAGATGATGGCTGCGCTAGCGGATGCAGTTTTTTTTTTTTGACAACCCTCGTTTAACTCGTCGCTGGTACGTTATCTAAATAGGTATAAAATATATATCTTTTTATAATATAAATTAATATGATTGAAAAGAGTTTTCCCTGCGCTAGCTTGTTGCAGCTGTGGTTGTGGTGGGGCCGCATGCAAGTCAGCATTTCATTCATAAATATTTAGATATTGGTTTGCTACGTATATCTTGTAAGCTCCGGGAAAGGATCAAACTCATGTGGGTACGAACACAATACATATATGATCTATATTATGAGTTTATGAAACACACGCGACGAACCAGCCGAGTACTATTTTCTTCGTATTTTAATAAATAATATGGTGTATTACTATTATTTCGATTATTTGTTTTATTTTAGAATTTATTGTAAATATGTAAAAATATATGTTACAAATAAAATATATTTATTAATAAATTTGATTATAATAAAATAAATAATAATTATGCCAATGATCGAACATGTAATAAAATATCAATAGCATCACGTATTAAAATATAAAGGAAGTACATGCTTGTAAACCAAATAGCACTGTCATGCCATGAGCAATTAGCATGACAATATTCTTCTGTCACGCCAATCCTCGGTGCTGTAGCAAAATAACGATGGCGTAATCAAATAACGCTATCCCGCAGGCCATACCAAGTAGGATGGGATGATCATAAGGTTTAGATTTAAAAATACGTATGGAGCTAGTTTAGTTTTTAAATTAAAAAATTGAAAAGGTTTAAACAATAAAAAAATCATGACTAGCTAACGAACCCACACACAGAAGCCACCACGTGAACCAGCTACGCATGCAAGTACGTCAATATATTACTGGATCAATCTAAGCTAAAACACCGTAGAATCCTATACAACAAGATTAAGTATTTTATGGCTAAATTATGGCTTAAAAATAATGCGTTACTAGTTAATTATAGTGTGTGAGAGGACGATATGACGTGACATATTCAAATTCTATGGGATTATAAGTACTTCAATATCCTGAAGAACACGCAAAAGAATTTGAATGGTAATCAACCAAGAAACATGGAGTATTTTGGAATGGAATTAATTAATTTGGATATATGTTTGGTGGTGACTTGAGAATGTGAATGTGACCATGTTGAGCAAGGCAATGTAGCCATCTGGACTATGCACAATGACCAGCTGGGCAGCCTACCTCCCCATGCATTGCTGCAGCTTGGGAATTCAATGGTGATCACTCATAAAAGCTTCAACCTCCTGGAATGCGATGGGTTGCTGGCAGGTTCAACCACAATTAGCCATTTTGCAAAAAAAAAAAAAAAAAATTGGTATCACGTCGGATATTGAAAGAGGTTTTTGGACACGAATGAAAAATGAATTTCATAGTTCGTCTAGAAACCATGAGACGAATCTTTTAAACCTAATTAATCCACCATTAGCACATTGGTTATTGTAACACTTACGGCTATTTATGGACTAGGTAAGCATAAAAGATTCGTCTAATGATTTCTCTCTAACTATACAATTAGCTTTTTATCTATGTTTTTAGGAAGAAAATTAAGAACTAAACGGGCCTTAGTACGTCGTGATATGAAATTGAAAAGAGAAGTATAGCTGTTACTCGTTGGTTAGTTGAAAGGGAGGGGGGATTAATAATATTCTACTATTAATAACCACTCATAGCACTGTGCGGACTACAGTAGGTCAGTTCATTGATAACATTAGTATAATTGTTTTACATTTTTCAGCTCATGAATACAACAGTTTAACGTTTAAGTTGTACAGTAACAGTAAATGTTTTCAGACGCTTATCTCTGTTTCTTCTTTCCCTTTGGTAAGCAAAAAGTATCACCCTGATTTTCCGCTTTTGCTTATATTTATGTGTCAAAATTTAAATTTTTAGCCTTAAATTCGGAGTTGATTTTAAAGTTTTTTATCACGGTTTATTTTTTAAACTTGTTTTTTAATCGATAAGAACCATATATAAGAGTTTTACTTGTAAATTAGTTTTTATTTGTAAACATGTTGTTACAATCACCTGTGTACCCTACTGTTTACGATGTCCACTGATCCCTATGCATGACCTGTCAGGCTGCCATTTATTTCCGTCACCATTACTCATCGAGGTTGGAGTTTTGTTTATTGCGCTCAATAAATAGCGAATAGTTATAGCGGATTTAGTTACACTGTCTCGTTCCAAATTAAACTCAAATTAATTGAAATACAAGCACGATGTTTCACTTATACAACTAAATAAATAAGTTATACAATAGATTATATATTTGACTATCTATATCATATTTAATATATTACTTTTTATTTTTTATATTTGTTGCATGGAACCAATACATGAAATATTTCTTTAAAAAATGTTACATGCAGCTTGGGAGTACGTGTCTAAACAGTAGACCGAACGAAGAGATAACAACCAAATTTTCTTTAAGTTAATGATGGTTAATCTCGCGTGAATTAATTATTGCATATCTGTATTCTGATGGTAACGTTGTACCAGGAACTTTCCAACTCCAAGGATCCCAACTGCCCATCTTTTGCATGATGGCATAGTTTGTTTAGGCCTCACTAGCTACTTCCTCTAACCTGTACTCTTCTCCATCTAGTGTCTGGCTGACACAAAACAGCTGGGTTCAAAGGATTTTCCGAATTTTTTTCATGCATCAAATGATCCGTTGTATTCTCTCTATATTTTTTGTGCTTCCCTCACAACAGCGCGGAAGAATGAAGACGAGAGGCAGAGTAGGATGAGGCGGCACTGCAGCACGGAGTGGTGCGACAACATGACGGCTTCATGGGGGAGAGGAGCTGAGCTGCTGAGGTCTAAGGAGTGGGGATTGGGGAAAGGTTAGGGTTAGTGAATTAATAGGTTGATGGGTCGATTGGGAGGTTTTTTTGGGCTTTTGGAATTTTTCAAGTCAACTTGGGTTGGCCGATAGTTTTGTGAGTTTTTGAAAATTTTCTGAAAATCTGTAGTCTAACACGGAATTTCGACAAAACAATAAAAAAAATACATTACTATTTCCGAACAAATTTACTGTTTCTGTTACTATTTCCAAACAAATTTACTGTTTTCGTTACCAGTTAAAACAATCAGAAGAAACTGGATATAACCGCCGATACTGTTGGGATTTTCCACACTATTTTCAAACCTACCTAGAACGCATGAATTTTGTCAAAACCTATCTAGAACGCATGAATTTTGTCGGTTTCCATGTGTCTCACTATAATTTCAGCGAAATTCCTTTCAAAAAATAAAAAAGAAATCCTCCATCAAATATAAGACCTCGCTGTAAGAACCGATTACCAACAACCAGATCAGCATCGTAGCTGAGATATCCGTTTACATACACAAACGATCCGCGTTAATCCACATTGTTTTATTTATAATCTGCACAATCTATAACAAAAAGAAAAGTCAAAATAAAATGTTGCCACAAACATTTCGGATGTTTTTACAACAAAGCAGAACTACCCCGCTGTACATAATTGGATGGTTGTTTCAATGGTTATCAGGGCGGCGTAAGAGCCAAACACCTAGTTTTGGGATTGAGCATATAATGGTATCGACATTTCGACATTAATTAACATTATCTAAGGGTGGCAGGCACAAGCTTAACATGTTAATCATCCAGCTCAACAAGCTGCGCCCTTCTTTCGGCAGCTTTCTTCCTGACAAAAATCCCCCATCTCATGGCGGCCTTTATCTTAAGCCACCCAACAACAGCTTTGCCAGATGAACGGGTGCGCTCACCTTCGTACGGTAATGGAGATGGCATGTAGGATGGAAATCCAAAGGCGTCTTCCTGCAAACTGGTAGACGCTCCACCCATGCTGAAGACCCTGAGCAGCTGCTGCATGTCTTCGCTCTCAAGCATCTGGTGGCTTTTCATGCGAATATCTTCTGTGAAGTCATCAGCAAACTGACCGTTTTGGCTCCGAGTCCAATCATCGTATCCAACGTTCGCTGGCTGAATCGAATGACTTTGTGAAATTGCTTGTTGCAATTCGCCTAGTTCCAGACCCATGGCATCATTTCCGGTTTCTTGGTTATCAGACCCCATCAACATACTGGGGGGTAAAAATGAAAACGTGTCATCATATGGCACTGGGACATTGGCAGCTGCTTGATTGCCATCATAACCTATAGAATCAGTTCCACCTGAAACGAATGAAACTAACATAGAATTTAGAGACTCTTCTATAGTGACGAATCGTGCACCCTATAGTTCATCTTTTTATTTTAAATGTGTGAAACAACGATTCAGGATTTACACCATATTAATTACTATATTTGTAACTGTCAACTAAAATAACAAAGCAGTAACATATAAATGGTATCTAATAAGTCGTATGCTTCTAACCTGCTGGAGATGGTCCTGTCATGCCTGCTGATGAGATACGTTGCTCATATGAAGCAGGTTGACTCAGAGTAGGCTGTGTCTCAGCTTGTCCAGTGGGTGCAGCCTTTTTCTTTGGTTTAGAGTTTAAGAGAGCTTTACCATCATACTCAATGGCATACATCCAATTATCATAAGCCTTCTTAACCAATGCATCAGCAAAGAGCTGTAATGAATAGTATCATCCCAATCAGTCAATATGGTATTAAAACAAATAGCTTAAATTGCTCAAAAGTTCATGCCGAGAATAAATAAAGCATAGCTCTTAATTCTTAAACTTGCAAGTATAGTACTACATGCTTAGATTTTAAACAGAAGAATACAGCAAATATAAGGTTGAGTGTTACTTTGTTAAATACACTGGCTATTCTTTACTAAACGATTTAACAATGTCTTCTATACTGAATGTTTGGAGAGTTATACAGTGCACATATCCTAAAAGAATGGCAGTATTTCAGGGGCACTGTCTATTCGCTCAGGACTAAAGGAAGTTTACTGCCACAACCGATTGCCAGCCAGGAGGTCAGAAACTCAACATGGTCTATACTTTAGGATAAAAAACAGGTGACACGTCATGAGGAACCATGCAACTAACCCTAGTACTCGAGTCATCATGGCACCAGACACCTGATACACCTTATTTAGGTTCATAGCATGCGCTAGAATAAATATAAGGGGTGTTTGAAGTGACCTACACCAATGTACTAACATAACACCCTCCCTAACTTATTTCCAAAAAAATAACCCTTTAGGCTGATCGGCCATGCTGTATGCCACCAGTAATGGTTTGGCAAATGAGCATATCCCAACAGTTCTTACTTTTTGAAGACGAATGAAACCTTTCAAACACACACAGCAAAACAACACTGCCACTACGTTGATAGCCATGAGGGTTCACTTTCCAGGATACAATATGATAAAAGGAAAGCTATGCAGCCGAGCATTTTTAATTGCATTTGTGTTACATAAGTGCATCTTTAAGTGAATGGAGATACCATTCCAGTTTGATCTTATGAGAGACAACTTAAGGACAAAAGCATATACGCAAAGCAACACTTATTAGTCTTTGGGTATGAAGTGCAATATGTGATTTTACTAAAGAAGCATGCATGCATCACAGCATCACTACATGCACTATCGAAATCCCAATGATATCTCATGGCATTGCAAATGAATGTTTCAAAGCTTTATGGTTTCCTGATTTGTTTATGTGACCATGGTTCATTCATTTTGCTGTCCACATGCATTCAATGGTATGGTTAACTACTTGAAGAATTACCAGTCTAGAAGCCTTACAGCGTCGAACATATTAACTGCAACTAATGTATCTTATAACTATGCATATGAATGGAGCACGAAGGGCAGAATCACGCCATGACCATGTAGGGCACAATTGTCATTTTATTGGTGGCACGTGTAGTATTGGTTCTGTGGGTTCACACTTGGACATAGCCACGTACACAGGCTTGTTAAGAGAAGTTTCCATAAGAAAAATTTGGTGTCAATCCATCTTCCAAAAAAACAACAGCCAGCATAATCTATGGATTGCTATAACCAACCTTTTGGCTGTCATCAAGACTTTCAGATGAATAGAACTGCTCTCCAGAAATTAACCCACAGAATGCATAGATGTTGTTGAAAATAGCACCAACAGATCTATTCTCATCTGAATAAAATATGTAATATTTTCCACTTAAGACACAAGTCTTTGCATGTTCGACAAGTATATCCCACATCTTATTAGACATACCACTTCCAAGGATCTGGAACAGAATAGCACAAATGTTAGAACTCAAAATGAAAGAAAAAAAAAGGGGAAAATGCTAAATAGGAAATCATCTTACACTGCGCAACTTCTGTGGGTCTCGAACCACAAGCCTAAGGAAGTCTTCAACTGTTGAAATTCCAGCTTTGTTCAGTCTCTTGTGGAAAGACCCATCCTTCCCTATCTTTTCTAATCTCCAGACCTCATCTTTCAACGCAGGTGGATAGTGCTTCTTATACACTAATCAAATGAAATTCAAATAGTTAATAGAAATATCAACTATCAAGGAAGTATCATATCATGATTACTTCAGAGGACTTACATTCTCCTCTGTGGTCCTTAACCATGAAAGCTTCAGTTTTTGCCTCACGGATGCGAATACCCTCACAAAATCCTGAGGCAATCTTCAAACCAAGTCGGAACTTCCGACTCCTTATCCAGCTAGAGTTATCTGTGAATGTAAGCTCCCCTACAGTGCCAACACCTTCTTTTAGTGTGACTTGTACATCACCAGTTAAAAGAGGGCGCTTTCCCTCACGTTCTTTCACCACATGACTGTCAAACTCTTCTCCTGACCAACCCTCCTCATCTTCATTGTTGAAATCACCTTCTAGAACAACAATATCAAGTTTGGCGCATGACTCAGGTCCGGAAGATACAACACAACCAGTTCCAACATCAAGCAAAACAACATGAATTGCAGCTCCCTGCTCCCCTTCAACTTTTCCTCCAGTAAAGAGAGGCAGAGACAGCCTTGTCCTGAACTGGAGTTGCAGAGTTCTTCCATCAGGACCCTCAATTCGCTTTGGGGAAGACCTGAATTATTCCAAACAGCAGCAAAAAAAAATCGACATGAGTTCAACAAAAAGTTGTATGTTCACCGAGTTCATTTTAACAGATATAATATAGCCAAGAAAACCTAAAACAAGAAATAGGCTACTTTTGAAAAGAACTAGCATCAAGCGTCATGAACATGCACAGCTAAGAAAAGTTTATTTTGTGTCATATACAACTTGATGGTAGAGCTGCAGCAATATGTAGACCTCATTGATGTACTGCTGGATTATACTATATAAGGAAGTGCGCAAAACAATAAACTCATAGTCAACTAAGAGATATAGAACAGAGTACCTTCCAGTTATTGTTGCAGGACCCAGTCTGCCCAACGCTCGCTCCACTTCTTCACTAACCTAGCAAGTCATAATCAACAGTGAAGGAACATATAAATGTAGACAGTAGAATACTAGAATAAACATTTTGCAAAAATGAGACATGATAATCTAATTTCTGCTTAAAAGAGAATGGCTTTATTCTTACCACTCTACGAAGAATTGGTTCCAGCGATGAGCAAAGCCTCTGCAGACTATCCACCTTTAATGCTTCAACAATAACACTGCAGAGTTTAAAGAGGCAAAGCGGCAAACTATCATGAGAAAAGAACAAGACGCAATTCATCTCCTCACATGTTGAAGGAAGGTGCCAAGCTTATAGTAATGAATCCACAACGGAAACATGTTTGAAAAAAAAATATAATTAAAACTACAAGAAATAAGAAATTTGACCATTATCAAATGATGTCCTGAATTAAAAGAGAAACACTAGAAGTACTACATCCGTTTCACAATGTAAGACTTTCTAGCATTGTTTATACATTGATTAATAGATGAATCTAGGCATAGCTAAAAAGTCTCACAATATGAAATGGAGGGCGTATTCATTAAAACAATGGTAGTCAAATTCAGCAACTAACAGGCCATAAATCAGCATCAAAAGTTCAGTATATTTATGATCTTGTGCTAGCATTTGCAAACAGATCCATGATTACAAACAAACACAAATAAATCACAGATGCTGGTTGTTACTAATTCCACAAGTGTTCCTAAAGGATGCAGATAAATCAAAGATGCTGGGACACTAATCCCACAAGTGTTCCTACAGTATGCATGAAGACGAGCGCAATCGATGCTACATGTTTGCAGTGACCATGGATGGAAAAGAAAAGGAGATGCTTCACACCTGCAGTCAGCAGACCTCTGTACAAGCACATTAGCACAGCAAAGAAATAGTTTCTTTTGACTACGCACCATTAAGATCAGCTTCTTGGCTGAGCTTTTAAGTGGCACACAAAACGAGGCAAGTCATTAGTGCATTAATTGAGTCAACTATTACAAACTTGAAATTTTGGACTTATTTCAGTTTTGAGAAATTTCTATATATAAGGTATTTGCACAAAAAAACAATCCATTAACAGCTTGGAAAGCATGCTCACACAAACCGAGGTAGTAACTCACCCTAATAAGCTGAATCAAACAAGCCACCATTTGATTCAGGTAGTTGGCTTAGCCACTTCCTCGTTTTTCGTGAGCACGCTCCCCGAGTTGCTAACCACAATGTTTTTTGTAAACACTTTCTATATGAGCAACGCTATACGTACTACGTGCGTCGTACGAGCCGTCTACGACTGACGGTTGGCAGCGCGGACGGCGCTGCTTCCGTCCATGGCCGCGCGCGTGCTCCATCCGCGTCGTACGCGGATCGTACGACGCGCGTCGTACGTGAAGTATTTCCGTTTCTATATACTCCTTCCCAGAAAAAACGAATTTCTGGCTACGAATTTGGACCTAGCCTATGTCCAGATTCGTAGCCAGAAATTCATTAATTTTGGGACATAGGGAGTAAAACTTTGTTAAAAGTTTGCAATGGTTAATGCTTAATTAATCACGCACTAATGAGCTTCCTCATTTCGCATGCCACCAATAACGGTGATCTGAACAGTGAAGGGAGAAGTTATCTCTAAAAGGTAAAAATCCCAACCTTAAAACATTGTCATTTGTATCCACCTTAAAACATGAAGATATAGATTGGTCAATAGTGTCACTATTAGTAATACTGCCAAGTGCTTACCTAAGACAATAGTTAGTCACGGAAGAAAAAACATTCAACTAAACGGGCCACCCTACAAATTTACTACTAAGACTTCTAGTATTTCCTTGACATTTCACATACCACCTTTTCTGTAAAAAAAATGGCAGCTCATGTCTAGAGATGCTCAAATCAACTAACTACTGGAGAGTTAAGAGTGATCAACTGAACATGGATGAAAAAAGGGGAAATGTCTCACACCTGCAGACCTATGTACAAGCACATTAGCACAGAAAAGAAAGAGTTGCTTTTGACTAGGCACCATTCGAATCAGGTTATTGGCTGAGCTTTTAAGTGGCATGCAAAACGAGGCTGGCCATTAGCGCTTAATTGAGTAGTAACTATTACAAACTTGAAAAATGGATTTATTTGGTTAGAAGGTATTTGCAAAAAAGTACTCCAGTTAACAGCTCAGGAAACATGCTCACAACAACCGAGGTAGTAGCTCACCTGAAACATCTGAATCAAACGGATCATCTACTTCCTCGCTTTTGCAAGCTCACTTCCCCAAGGTGCTAGGCAATGCGTTTTTTGCAAATGCTTTAAGAGCATCCCCAACAGCTCATCTAAATTTGGTCATCCATATTTTTATTTGGATGATCATCTAAACTAGTTTCATTCTTTATATCTCTTTGTACTCCACTAGTCATCTATATATGACATCTTCTATATCTCTTTGGAGGATGGAGAGAGATCATCTAAATATGAAGGTTCTCTCTCCTAACATGGATGACATCTAAAAATAGATGATAGGATGGCCGTTCTGTTGGAGCACAATTTGTAGTCTTCATCCTCTATTTTCAAGATAGAGGATGGGATAGATGAGCTGTTGGGATGCTCTTATAGTATTTACTACTAGAGCTTAGTTTGCAATAGCTAACGCTCAACAAATCTTGCACTGATGACCTTCATCGTTTCGCGTGCCACCAATAAGCCCAGCCAGAACTTTGATCCAAACGGCAAAGCAAAGAAGGGAAAGCTTCTCTCTAAAAGGTGAAACCACAAACTTGAAACACTGTCATTTGTATCCACCTTAAAACATGAAGATGTAGATTGGTCAACAGTGTCACTAGTTGTAAGACTGCCGAGTACTGACCTAAGACAAAAATTAATCACAGAAGGTAAAACATTCAACCGATGGGTCAGCGTACAACTTACTAAGACTTCTAGCATTTCCTCTACAATTCACATACCACCTTTTCTATTAAAAAAATGGCAGGTATGTCTACAGATGCTCAAATTACACATCGCAACCAACTACTAGTTGTGAATTTGAGCAAACCATTGCCCAAGTATCGCTTGAACAGTAAAATCTGAGAAACCCTAACCCTACTATGGCTAGCAATAGCATCCGGATGCCTACATCCACACCTACCCAAACAAGCACATCTCGAGGTCAAAAACACAAAACGACAAATAAAACCAGCGAGAAACTCCTAACCTGGCAAGCGCCGGCGGCCGCGCCCGCTTGGCCTCAGGGCGGCCGTCCCCGGCCGCCGCGGCTTCTAGTCCGCGCTTCTCCTTCATCGTGGCGCCCAAATCTGCACCGAAATGGAGCGGAGCTCGCGTCAGATTTCCCCCCACCTCACCGGATTTCCGCGGTCCACTACCGCGATTCGGCACGCCGGAAGGGCCAATTGGGAGCGAGAGGGAGAGCGCGGGAGGGATTCGTCACCTCGCCTCGGCTGGGGACGCCGGATTCGGCGGCGGCGGCGGCGAAGGGATCGCGGGGCGGGGAGAGAGGCGGAGGCAGATTCTCTGCGAGGAGGAGATAGAGATACCGTACCAGCCACTAAAAAGTGTTGCGTTTTTTGCCAAATGACCCTTCATATTTGTCGATTTTCTTCTGCGGCCCCGGAAAATTTGTCGTTACACAAGCTATACTTTAGTTTGTTTTGGGTTTTTTTTTCGTCTTTGAACTAGACGAATTGGTTAAAATAAGTCATGTAAACGATCACTGGACTGTAGTTAATGGCTTTGTGGTGTTGGTGTGTAGGGGGTGATTGCTTAATTTGTTTATTGAAGAAACAAACAATATGTTTGTAAACAAAAAATAATTTATGAATAAACTTTTATATAGGTTTTCTTAATTAACGATTTAAAAGTTAATGCTAAAAAAAATAAGCTTTAGTAAAAAACCTTAAAATTAACTTTAAATTTAAGGTTAAAATTTTGAATTTTAGCTTATAAGTATAAGAAAAATAAAAAGATCATGTGATAGTATGTTCATGTCAACGTCATATCATACAAAGATATCATTTTTTTCGTCTTCTCTTTGGTATATAGGTGGATCAAAAATTGGAACTTATACGTACACCTCTACATCATATTGCTCCCCTCATTGGTTTAAAGCTTGAACATGGAAAACATCTTATTGTTATATCTTTAGTCGTAAGAGAATATATTTTATGCCTGGACCATTTCAGTACTTGTACAAAAGACCACATTTGAATGGAGTTCTTTTCTTATTTTTAATAGAAAAGGTAAAGTCACTTACTTAGAGTTTAATAATTACACGGAGAATCAATCCCCACCTCCCCTCCAACATTTAATTATACTAAGGTTCTTAAGCTCGTGTTCACTCACTTTGAACAATACTAAAATCCATGTGTCACATATTCAATTTCGGAACAAAATCATGTCGTATTGCTAACAAAATTTCTATCCAATGGCTTGCCATAAGTTACCTGAGCTTAAGCATACAAAGATTAGACACCAAATGTGTTCTTTCTTTTTAGCAATTAGCAGTAAGGATCATGTCTTTCACATTTCCACTAAAGAAATGGTATATTGTTAATTATACAGCTAGAAAAAGATTAATAGCAGCATTTCCACCGAATGCTTCAGTATGGCATTAAGTACGGCAATAGTACTAGCCATTTATGACCTAAAAGGAAGACGCCATCCCGTTTGTCTAAAACACCGAAAATCAACTGATACGTAGTACTAATACCCTTAAAATTCATCAAAACTAGTACTAGGGGTAAAAAATAACACATTTTTATCGCTTCTATTTTATATTTATAAGCCAAAATTTAAATTTTTATCTTAAATTTAGATTTAGTTTTAAGATTCTTTTTATCATAATTTATTTTTCTATCGTTGTTTTAACACGTACGTAGAATTTTTATTCACAATATTTTTATTTATAAATATACTGCTGGTAATCACCGCGGATACTCTAATGGATCAGATTTCCAAATAGTCCATCCTGGAGGTACCGAACAGCAAATCACCACTCGCACTGCAGAAAAGCCACCCGACCACGCGAGCCTGCGCACGCATCCCCCCACCCCGTGCTACCACACGCCACCGACACCGCGGGCCCACCCCACGTCCGGCCCCACCGCGCATAGGCACGCAGGGATGGGTGCAGCGCCGCGCGCACGTGCCCGTCAGCGAGAGGAGAGATGCCCCCCTGGTGGGCCCACGGCTACAGTGACGTCGCCGCCCGGGGTCGGGGGGGTGACGTGGCCTCTTTCGCTGACGTCGCCCGAGGAGGAGGACAACGCGACACGGCTCCCGCCGCAGTGGCGTGGTGGTGGGTCGGCGGCGATCGGCGTGATCTTTCTTTTTTTTTTTTGAGCTTTTTTTTGGCTTTTTTGCAGGGTTTGGGATAAGATAATGATTCACACCATGTGATTAGTACAGCTCGAGAGAGGGGAATAATCAAACTCCTGTGGCCCATTAGCCCAACTTGCACATTAAAATATTGTTTTGGTTTCAGCTTTGCTGTTTGCCTTCGTTGATCAACAGTTTTTTTTTTCTGCCAAGGAGTTTTAGTTATTTCAACAATGTATTGATGGATAAACAAATAGAGTATGTTTTACTTACACCAAACTATCATAAAACTATATATTTCAATCATGTATCATAGAACTATAGATTAGCTCCAAAATTATCACAAAATTACATATTTAACATGAGATATCACAAAAGTTACACATTTAATAACAAAATTATCCTGGAACAACATATTAGGGGTTTAAACTCTAAAATCGGTAGTTTTGAGACAACTTAAATATTAAATTTGTAGTTTTGTGATGCTAACCTTAGATCTGTAGCTTTTGAATAATTTTTGTGCTAGATATGTAGTTTGTAGTATAATTGCTTAGATGTACAATATTATGATAGTTTGATCAGTCAGTTTGTAGTTTTGTGAAATTTACTCAAAAATTGTTTTCTCTATTCCACGGTGCAAACATTTACGTGATTCGAATGTTATTCCATAATGTAAAAAAATAGTATTTACAATATTACTTATCTTATCAATCATTTTGTATAGGCCATGTTTGATTCGTAGGAAAAGCATTTGATTTTTGTAGGATTTGAATCCTGCAGGAAAATCTCCCATTTGGTCCTTTGAAACAGACGATTGAGACTTCAAATAATCCATTGAGATTCATATGGAATAACTAAACAGAACGGGATCTTGAGGAAAGTTTGCATGAGGTTTACTACGAAAACATATCTCTTTCTTGTGTTTCACATGTCAATCCAAAAGGAAATTCTTTTTTCCCTATGTTATTCATTTATCTATTTTAAGCTTGCATTTCTATTTCTATGAAAATACTGCAATTTCCCTAGCTACTCATGCGCTTTTCCAATATACATTTCAAGGAAATCCTAACTTTTTTCCCTATCTTACTCTACCTACTCTTTCCACCTAGGCGCCTACATTAATATCATGGGAATGATCGTTTGGATTTTTGGAGAAAGGTCAAACGACATATTTACAAATGAAAAATAATTTATTAATAAAAATTTTATATATGTGTTTTTATCAATTTAAAAGTCAACGCAAAGAAATAAACTTTGACAGAAAAATACCAAAATCACCTTAAATTTTGGCTTATAAGCATAAGCAGAAGTGAAAAGATGAGAGTATGCATTTGATTCTCTTTGTAAGTACCTTGTTTGCTCTGAAAATCATCAGAATGATTGAACTCGTGGGATTCGGTGCATAAATGTTAATGTTTATGTTGTGACATATATTCGAATAATAGAAAGGGTATGTAGCCTAGTGGTTATTTAAGGTATTAGTAGCAGCGGCTTTGTGTTTTTGTGGAAGAGTTAATGGGCGGCTTCGGTTTGCGCGCATGCGCTGTGGGATAGACGGAGTAGTATTAAACTGGAACGGTTGAGAGAGTAACAATTTCAGGCCTCTTGTATAGGAAGATGCATTTCGTAGGATGGACCACAGGAAAAGCATAGAAATTTGAGGAGAGATATAGACTCAAAGGATTTTTTCTATAAGGTTCAACCTCTTGCTAAATTTCGTAGGATTCATTCCTTTGATTCAAAGAGCTTCGTAGAAAAAATTTCTATAGAAATAAAATCCTCTAAAATTCCTATAATATTTATTTGAATCAAAGTAGCCCTTCGAAAATAGATAGGACAAACATCCCATCATATAATGACATAGACAATGGAGCCCCACCAAAGCACTGGTGGCATGCATCTGTATATGCCTTTCCCATATGGCCCACGTCACCTCATCCAACCGAACTGTGTTGCATGCATACTTTGCATACCATCCTGCACGGCGTATCATTCAACGGACTGGAATGCATGCGCTCTGTATCAAGTTGTTGCTTGCAATGCATTTTCTTGACACATATCCTTAGCCCACAGAGTTGGTGTCCGTACATCCTGTCTCCGTTTTGCGTCGTAAGACTTTCTAACTTTGTCTAAATTTATCGAATATATATAATTTATATATATATATATATCTATATTCATTGATATCCATATGAATCCACGTAAGACTAGAAAGTCTTATATTATAAAATAGAGGGACTATGCAATATATATTTTTGCTATAATACAAGATTCCTAGGTATCAAGATGATAGATTTAATACATACAGTTTTCATGCCCAAAACACTAGGCTATGAAAATATGTTTGAAGCTATCATACTTAATAAGCGGTGCAGTCGTATCCATCCAGCTACTTGCTAATACATGCAAATTCGAGTGGACTGTTTTGAAGATAAAAATATTTAAGAGTTCAGTACAATTGTGAAAGGACCAAAGTGCCATAGTCCCTTGTCACCGCTATAGGTACCCGGTATTTGCACCAATTACATAAAAATCTATAATAATTAATTTATATTATTATCTATTTATTAGTAATTTAATATATCTATAATAATTAATTATATTATTATCTATCTGTTAGTAATTTAATATGCTTATCCATCCACCCTCATTTATACAATTAAACAAAAAATTAGATCATCATATCTATCCAATCAAATATAAAACCGGACTAACATATTCGCTCTATCCCATGGCTTAGGGCATGTTTGGATTCTCTAAACTTTTTTTAGTCACTGTCATATCGAATATTTTAACACTAATTAGAAGTATTAAATATAGACTATTAATAAAATTCATTTCATACTTTAGACTATTTTACGAGACGAATCTATTGAGCCTAATTAAGTCATTAAATATAGACTATTAATAGAATGCTACAGTAAACATTTGCTAATCGTGGATTAATTAGGCTTAAAAATTTGTCTAATGAAATAATATTTATTTATACAATTAATTTTATAATCAATTTATCTTTAATACTTCTAATTAACGCTAAACATTCGTTATGACAGATGAGTACAGACAAATCCTAGCCCTTGGTCGACTCGGCCCGCGTTGGTTTGCCTGGGGTAAGTATCCCGTCGCTAGCAGCCTAGCATAACCCCAACAAGGCAACAATTTACCTGGCCGGTGGGCCCGGGCATACGGATCAGATCAAAACCAAAGCTAACGCTCCGCCGAGCGAAGCCCGAGACGCACACGTGGACACACACGCGCCTCCTCCCTGCTCCCGAGCACCGCCCGCTCCGCCGCCACCTCCGCCGACCATGCCCCCCGCCGGCGGCGGCGCGGTCTTCCTCGGCGTCGACGTCGGCACCGGCAGCGCGCGCGCAGGCCCGTCATCCTATACCCCCCCCCCCAACCCCCACGAACTGTTTCTGGACTTTCTGTGGTAGTGGTGATGTTTTGACCTTCCCGATTGGTTTAACCGTCGCTGTTGAGTGCGGAAATCGGAGCGGGGGATGAGTGCTAAGTGCGCGGTGATGAGTAAAATGGTGGTTTCGTGGGGGGAAAACGGTAGAAATCATGCGGGAATTTTGCTTTAGGGGATACGTGTTTAGAGGATTTGTTTTTTCTGCTCGAGGAATGTTGATGTGTTGATTGATTCAGGTCTCTTTGATGAGAAGGGCAAGCTGCTGGGGACGGCGAGCAGTCCTATACAGATATGGAAGGAGAAGGACTGCATTGAGGTTGAAAATTAATGCCATAGTCCATCCAATGTATTGCATGGTAGTGAGCTGTAGTGTGCTGCCTGCTACTACAGCCTGCTAAATTCTTAGGCTGTTTTTGTAACCAGCAATCGTCGACCGATATATGGCATGCCGTGTGCGCTGCGGTGAAAAATGCATGCTCTGTGGCAAATGCCGCACCTGAAAGCGTCATCGGGCTTGGCTTCGCCGCTACTTGCTCTCTTGGTTTGTACTTGTCTCCATGGTAGTAGCTGCTTGCATGAGGTGTTTAGGAGTTCACAGAATTGATCAAATAGGATGCTGCTTGCAGTTGCTGTTGATGCCGATGGCGCCCCTGTTTCTATTTCTTGGAGTGGTGATGCGAGGAGGAACATCATTGTTTGGATGGACCATAGGGCTGTAGACCAGGCTGAGAGGATCAATGCTCGCAATTCGCCAGTATTGCAATACTGTGGAGGCGGTGTCTCCCCAGAAATGCAAGCTCCAAAGGTAATTGGTGCCCTTTCATGGCTCATGCGTTTGATTCCCTTCAATTTTTATACTAATTTTAAGCTTCCTGTTTGACCCATTAGTAGAAATTGCTGATCATGCTCTTGTGCACCATTATGCCCATTGCCTGGTTGTGCTGTGTTGTCAATCGTCAGACTGCATATTGGAAAACTGAACAGTCCAATCAGGGAACAGGTGCAAGGACAAAAAACTGCTAGAGAAAACCAAACATTAAAATGCTAAAAACCTCCATGCGTGGTGGCAATTTAGCAAATGCATAGTTTCTATGTGGAACATATCAACCTTTGAGGTTTTGATGAAATGTGGTGTCACGCCCACTTCTCTTGCTGGCTTTAGTAAAGCTTCCTAGCGATCACACTGCTCACTTGTTTATGTAATTTAAGTCCAATAATTTTTGCTTCTGCACCAGATTTGCTCTATGAGAATGGAGATGCTAATTACATGGCGGCCATGGATACTGTTTTAGATTCAGTCACTTCTTTTATGATGGGATTAGTCATTAAATTTGCATATACTAATATACAATATACATAGTTTTGGTCTGTTCACAATTTTGTACTGAGAAATGGGGAGGCACTTAATGATGTGCATTATCTGATTGTACAGCTCTTATGGGTAAAGGAAAATCTGCAAGAGTCGTGGTCTATGGTATGTAGGTGGATGGACCTCAGTGACTGGCTAGCATATAGGTGAGCTCTGGCTATAGTTGTGCCTTTTCTTCATAAGAGAGATGTATTGACTGGTAGCATGTGCTGTTTTGATGATCCTTTTTTAGAGCGACTGGCGATGACACACGCAGCTTATGCACAACCGTTTGCAAATGGACATACCTTGGGCATGCACACATGGAACAGTGGAAGGAATCAGATTCACGTGATATGGAAGCATGTGGATGGGATGAAGTCTTTTGGGAAGAAATAGGCTTGGGAGACCTTGTTGAAGGCAATCGTGCAAAAATAGGTTGAGTACTTGCACTTTCTTCTTGTGGTGCTAAATCGGCATACCATGTAATGGCTTCAGATACAGACTAATTTTCTACACAAATAAAACAGGACGAAGTGTTGCATTTCCTGGCCATCCTCTGGGTTCTGGGTTGACAGCTGCTGCTGCCAAGGCAAGCAACTTAGTTTGCTCTTTATAAAAAATGTTTTTGTTCAAGTTGATCTATGTAAAATGCATTGTTTTACTATCTAGGCCACCGAGTGCTTTGTCTATTGCTTTTATGTCAGAAGAAATGTCTGGAGTTATTTGTCAGTATTTATCTTTAATGTTTGTTTCCTCCGATTCTCAGGAGTTAGGATTGCTTCCTGGGATTCCTGTTGGAACTTCACTAATTGATGCTCATGCTGGTGGTGTTGGAGTCATGGAAAGTGTTCCAGATGCAGAATCTAAAACTGGCAGTCAGTATTGGTTAATCTGTATCTCTAAAGAAATTACTTCTAGAACATTATATTCATGTTTTGTGAAACATTCCTGTTTCAGTGTCTAATGAATCTGATGAACAAGCTATATGCCACCGCATGGTCTTGGTTTGTGGGACATCTACATGCCATATGGCTGTCTCAAAGAGCAGACTATTTATCCCTGGTGTCTGGGGACCATTTTGGTCTGGTATAGTTCCCTTCTTGTATCACATATGTAATTTCACTCCATATAGTTCTTGCCAGGATCTCTGTTATTTTGTTTTGGCACTTGGTTATCTGCTAATGTCGGTGAGCATGGTTGTTAATTGCTATCATGATTCCATGTTCAGCAATGGTACCTGAATTTTGGCTCACGGAGGGTGGCCAAAGTGCAACTGGTGCTCTACTTGATTACATTGTTGAAAACCATGTTGCCGCTCCTCTTCTTGCTAATCATGCTGCTTCTCAAAGTAAGTATCATGCCTTTTCATGTTTACTGGAGCACACAATCATGTAGTTTTAGACTTTTAGTTATTATCACCTGTAAAAGCTGCATAATTTTCTACTCGAATTATATCAGGTAAATCCATATATGAGCTACTGAACAAGATATTACTTTCTATGGCAAATGAGCAAAATATGTCTTTTGTTTCTGCCCTGACTCAAGACACCCATGTCCTCCCAGATTTTCATGGAAATAGGTAAGAAATTCATATCACATTCAGTGAGTAAGAAATAATGCTTGCTATCTGGGTCGCTTTTTTGCAGTTGTGCTGTGTGACACACAAATATTTCAGACAAGGCCAGTCATAGTTTCTTTTTTTTTTTCTGTTCTGAGTCTCAACCAACTGTAATGGATGATGAAACTTTGCTCCTGGCATGTAGAACAATTTGCATTCAGGTGGTGAAAATCAGCTAATATTAACATTTATATGACTTAAACATGTTGTTACAAAAGTTGCTAGAAAGTGTATCTGTTGTTGTCACCCTGAATATGTGTACTTAGCCAATAATATGGCATTAGTACACGGACTGTGAAGCAGCAAGTAAATTCAGCCATTTCTAGGAAAAGTTAAAATGTTGTTCGAGAATTGTGGCATGCTGCATGTGTACTTTTTATGAGATGCATGCTGTTTGCTCTTTCTTTCCCCTCAAATTTTGACTGCAATTGGAATTGTGTGACGGATAGTTTTGCAAAATTCACCATGGTCTCTCCTTTTTTGCTTTACACCATAAGGCATTCTTCCAATCCAGTTGACTTGAAGCTCTGGTTCTAATGGTTAGGTCTCCTTTGGCTGATCCAAAATCTAAAGGAGTGATATGTGGCTTGACACTTGATACAAATGAGAAGCACTTAGCGCTTCTTTATCTAGCAACAATTCAGGGCATTGCTTATGGTACTCGTCATATTGTAGAGCATTGTAATGCTCATGGGCACAAGGTATTTGTTTGTTATGAAGAATTCTAAAATGAATTTGATTGGATGCCATATAGCTGAATGTGTAGAATATAATATATTTTCTGCATGTGCTACAGATCGACACTCTTCTAGCCTGCGGTGGACTTGCGAAAAACTCCTTGTATATCCAAGAACATGCAGATATCACCGGCAAGTTTTGTTATCATACAGTCATTTATCTCAATTTCCTTTCTTACCTAACATGTGAATTTGGATATATACTTAACAGGATGTCCAATAGTACTTCCCAGAGAGAATGAATCTGTGCTTTTAGGTGCTGCTGTTCTGGGTGCTGTTGCTGCAAAGAAGTTTCCTGGCGTTCGTGATGCAATGAAAGTACTGAATGCAGCAGGAAAGGTATTCCCAGTATTTATTGCTCTCAACCTTTTTAGTTAATGCGATTATCTTTTAAAAACCTAACATTTTCTACTGTTTACTTGAATACTGCTTTCACTATTTCACCTGTTGTTTTAAATTAGATATTCCTTTTGTAGGTTGTATATCCATCTTCAGATCCTAGGGTGAAGAAATACCATGATGCAAAGTATCAGATATTCCGATCCCTTTATGAGCAACAACTCTCCAATCGTGCAGCTATGGCACAGGCATTGCAGTAGGGGTCTATGGCCAGTGATTTTACCAATTTATTCTTGTTAAACCCCGAATTATGTCGCCATTTTCTTTTGAATTATTGACATCCCATATACTTAGTTCCATGTTACGTGATCAAAGCAATGATATGTATAAATAGTATAAAAGTTGGCAAGATTAAGACAATCCTTCAGGGTGAACTGTGATCTTGATAACAAAAATCTCAAGAATGAAAATTTAGAGGTTGTCATGGAAAAGGTTGGCAGGTTCCCTTTCTATGCACCAATTTTTGTTTGTCATACAGTGCAAAGTACAAATAACAGCATCACCAGCATTGACTGCATAAGGGCAAGAATGTTGACTTTGGTCCTGCACATATTTATCACCTTTTTCCAGGTCACCAGTTGCCCGTTAGACACTCTCATTTCTTCCTGACCTTCATGCGTTTGTGATATTACAGGTTCATTGATTGATCTACTCATAGAAGATAACTTGCTTAATCAAGTTCCATATCAGATGTGCTTGCAGAGTGCTGCTCACCATTGAGCAAGCTTGATAGGCTTCTGCAGAACTGCAAGTGGACATCATGCATTTCATTTCCATTCAGTAAACCGTGCATTCTACTAACTGATTTAAAACAGAAATATGACACTAACAAACCTCTTTATATGATCTCAGATCCCCAGTGGACTTGGAAACTTCGACGACACAGTGTGCTGGCGTTACCTTGATCACCTGCATTTCTCATCCTTTTAGGTAAGCTCAATCTCCAAGCAACAGATAAGGAGACGCTACACATAAGAGAGAGGCTTTTGGAAAAGATATCTCACCTCGGCTGAAACAGTAAGATCAAGATTGCTTCTTGCTAATAATTTGCTGTCCTGAAGCTCCACCTATGCCATAATGAGAATTGGACTAAAAATTTCACTTGGAGTTTGGAATTACATTCAAGAAACTGAAACCATATGTTGGTGAGATAAATTACCACAGAGCTGTTCATTCTCCTCACTGCCATGCTCACATCCTTGGCCGCAACCTTGATCTTGTCCAAGGTTTCCTGCACTGGATGTGGTGAGGCAAGCTTTATTTTCTGTGACACATCAGTTAATCGGTCAATTATTTCAGTTTACAGCTATGTATTGGTATAAGTAGCTTATGAAACTATATTCTACTAAAGCTTGGCGAACCTGCTCCTGGAAGAGTCCTGACAAGTCAAGTTCACTGCATGTCGCTATCAATTGGAAGGCATTAATGAACCGGTCAGGTTCCTCAGGTTCCCTTACCTAGATACAAGGGAAACCTTAGCAACTACCGACAGGAAAGTACTGGTTCAGAGTTAACGGATATATGCAATGGAGTAAGTTCCAAACCATATCAAATTACCTCGGTGTTGTGCCTGCTGTCACTGTCTATGCCGGCCTCTTCAATAACAACACAGTCATCATCACTCTCAATCCCTACTGATGGATTACAGTGATCTTGGAGCCACTTATTATCAAAAATATCGCTTATCTTTGCTCTCTGAACAACATTTAAGGTATGGTGCTATTAGCAAAATAATTTCTTTTGCAACCATTCAATGCTTACATAGAGCTACGTAAGTAGTCATTTATAATAGCTTACTGTTATAGGAGATGGGTCCAGTATCCTGATTATAATCTTCTTCTGAGGGACTGTGAGCCATTGTGGAAAAGCAAACTGAGCTCGAGATATCTTTTGAGAGAAATATTTTCAGTTAGAAAAATCTCAAATCAGTAACGCACAGCAGAGTAAAAGGTGGTATTGGATTCAGATGTTTACCCTCCTGTACAAGTTTGTTAAGTTGCAGTCTTGAAATGGTAGATGACCAGCGAGAAGTTCAAACAGGATCACACCACAAGACCAGACGTCTGCTGCTGCCCCATCATAACTCTTGTGCTGAACCACCTGTCAAACAATCTGAATCATATGTTGCCAATGCAAATGACTGGAACTTCTGCAACAAACTTGACCTACCTCAGGAGCTACATAGCATGGTGAGCCACAAGATGTGGATAGAAACTGTCCTGGCTGGGTCAAAGAAGTTGAAACACAAATTTTCAGGATTGAATATGAATCATTTGATGTACAAGTTAGGGCATATATTAAGTCAGTAGTGATGATTCTTTTACCTTTCTGAGCACACTCAGCCCAAAATCAGATACCTTCAGATCACCTTTATTATCTAGCAACAAGTTCTCAGGCTGTTGACACAGAAGAAAGTGCCATAAATCAGCAACATTAGCTTATGATGAAGGTTGATAATTGAACAGGGAATCTCTTGAGTTTTTTTTTAATACCTTGAGATCTCTGTGGTAGACATCTCTCCGATGGCAGTAGTCTACAGCATCAATCAGTTGGTAGAAATACTTCTTCGCTTCCATCTCATCCAATCTATTGAGGTAACTCTTGAACCCAGAAAAAAGACCAGGAATTGCAAGAAAAATGACTGACTGAATCAGACTAGAATCAAATGCTGGTTAGTCGATCAATCTTACTAGCTTGCCAGATAGCTGCCCTCCTGAGATGTACTCCATCACCAGGCATATCTTCGTCTTCGTCGCGATCACCTGCACAAGAACAAAAAGGAAAAGGTGCAATCCTCCTAAAATCCTGATGCTGATACGGGTAATTACCACCAACAACAGGAAGCCAAATCTGATCGTCACCTCGTATATCTTGACAATGTTGGGGTGGTTGAGGAGCTTCATGGCAGTGATCTCTCTTTTGACCTTCATCAATTCATTCAGACCATGCAAACCAAATGAAATGAATCAACCAACCAGCCCAGGAAATAGTAGACGAAGTACAAGTCCAGAGATCAACTGTTCATCGTCGATCAACTCATCACCTGGTACATGAGGTTGTTCCTGAGCACCATCCTCTTGTCGATGACCTTGACGGCGACGGTGGCGCCGGTGTCGCCGTCGACGGCCAGCCTGACCTTGGCGAACGTGCCGGCGCCGATCGTCCGGCCGACCCTGTACCTCCCGATGCTCTCCACAAACCCCATCTCTCTCTCTCTCTCTCTCTCTCCCAGCTATTGCTAAGCTAGCTTGATTGTCAAATCAACAGCACGAGGCAAACAAACTGATGCTGCTGCTGCTGCTGCATGGAATGGCCGTGATCTGCAGCACCAAAAGATGCAAATTGGGGTGGCCTTTCCGAGGCTTTGCGACGCGTGATCGATGAAGCCATGAGTTGCATTTTGGTGTCATTTTGGTAAGATGGAAAAGGGGATGGGTGGTTGGGTTGCGTTGGGGGTGGGTTTGGAGACGAAATACGCCCGTGAGTCCGTGATCCTAGGCAGTGACACTCTTCCCCTGTTGCTTCTGCTTATACTTGTATGCTTATATTTGTAAGTTAATTTTTATTTTTTAATCTTAAATTTAGAGCTGATTTTAAGATTTTTTATAGTAACTAATTTTTCAGCCTTAATATTAGATTGCTAAGTATAAGTGTGTGTCTATATATATATATTCATTTGCAAATATGTTGTTTTTTTATTTATAATGAAAAGCCGAAAGGATTGACCCCTAAGAGCAAGTATTATAGCAGGCTATAAGTTGGCTATATGCTTATGTGAAGGAGAGAGTGAATGAGAGAGAGTGTAAGTAGGTTGGTAGCTTGTAGTTAGCTTTGACAAAGCAACCAAAAAACTCTGTGAGAGTGACATATAAGTTCTGTATTAATGATGAAGAGTTAACTAATATATGGGTATGCTAAGAGAATGCTATAAAAAATTTTATAGCTAACTTGTTAGTTTGGCTATAATATTGACCTTGCTCTAACGTACTTATCGTACCTGCCGGTCGCATGGGATGGCGCGTGCGGGTCGTCTCGTCTGCCCTCGCGCCGCGGCCATGCAAACGGGACGGACAGCCAGCGTGCGTGGTCGATGAAGCCGGGCTGGGCCTCGGTTTCGCACGAAAGAAGCAGCCCAAAACGAAGGCCCCCTTTGTAGAGTTGCATCACCACACCCATCTAGAGCCTAGAGGCCTGTGGGCAGTAGAAGGAAGGAAGCGTCTGGAATGGTCGGCCGGAACTGAGAGTGAGGTGGCATCCACGGTACGCCAGGGTACAGCCGACCTTGCTGGAGTGTTTTATAGGAAATATTTACAATGTAAAATAATTTTTGAATAAAAGGTTTATGCACGTATTTTTCGTGATTTAAAAGTAAGAGATGAAAAATAAGTTTTGATGAAAAAATCCACAATACTAACTTTAAATGTAAATTAAAAATTTTAATTTTGACTACTAAATACTGCGAATAGACGAGGATCCAGATCCAGGGAATACTTTTCATCGTCTCTCCTACTCCATCTGATGATAAGATCAATAGGCTCTCATCGTTTTGTTTTTATAATTTGCAGCTAAAACTTTTATATACGTGTCCATAGCGATTTAAAAACAAAATATGTAAAATAAACCATGATGAAAAAATCATAAAATTAAGTTCTAAAATTTAAATTTTAGCTTATAAGCAGCTGTAACTGCGAAACGTTGGCCCATAATTCCCTTGATTTTGCATGCTTTCCTTGCGCCCAAACCAATCCTGGCCGTTTGACTCTCCCTATCGGACGCACGCGCGTGAAGCAAAGGCAAGCGTCGATTCACGAAGGAACGGAGAGCTATCTCGATCGATTCACGCAATCACGCCCATAACTTGTTCCACGCAGCTCGATGTACGTCTGTCATATCCAGCTATCCGGTCGGCGACTTGATGCCTCTTTAGAGCGAGTACAAGGTTTCAAAAATCGTTCCCTTATATTTAAGTTTGTACGAAGGACAAATGTAAGATTTACAGTGAGTTATAACATAACCTCTAAGGCTTTATATGTATATAAAAGGTGGATCATATATTACATTGATGATATAACGTATGTTTGTGTGTAGTTATTGTATAAGTTGACTTCGTATTAGCTCTTAGACCGTGTTCGTTGCCCCCCTCTAAGTTAACTTATCCTTCTCGTTTTCCACGTGTGCGCTTTCCGAACTGTTAAACAGTGTATTTTTTACAAAAAAATTCTATAGAAAAGTTGTTTTTAAAAATCATATTAATTTATTTTATATTTTTATTAATAATTAATAATTAATTAATCATGTACTAATCTATTACTACGTTTTACGTGCTGGGTAGTTAACTTACCCTCTCTTAAACGAACACGTCCTTAGTGACATGGAAAGTTTTTGAGCTAGTAGCTAGCTCTTCTATTGACCTTCCTCTTGCCTCCCACAAGATGGCTCATCAATCGTTCTCCACTCCGTTTTAAAATCTAACTATTTTGGAATTTCAATCTTATGCTATAAAAATATAATATATTTTGTCGTTACCATCTGTTCTATCAATTGCCTTTTGTTTATTTTTTGTCTATTTTATCCTATGATTATAAAAATACAATAGGTTTTACATTTTAACCTTAAATTCCGATAAACAACCTATATATACTTATAGTTTGAGACGGAGACAGTACATTCGTTGGGTGCAACCTTGTCTTACCATCAAGGCCGCGTTCGTATATGGGGTATTTAAGTTAACTTACCTAACACGGAAAATGTAGTAATAGATTAGTATATAATTTATTAATTATTAAAAAATATAAAATAGATTAATATGATTTTTTAAAACAACTTTCCTATAGAAAATTTTTGCAAAAAATACACCGTTTAGCAGTTCGGGAAACGTGCGCGTGGAAAACGAGAGGGTTAAGTTACCTTAGCCTTGTTGCCGAACGCGGCCAAGTAGGAGTACAACACGGAAAAGAAATTTCCGCATGTTATTTACTTCCTCTGTCCCAAAATAAACCAATTTTTCACTTTTTACCTTCAATTTTTGACTCTTTGTCTTATTTAAATTTTTTACGATTAATATTTTTGTTTTTATTAGATGATAAATCATGAATAGTACTTTACGTGTGACTAATTTTTTTTTCTAATTTTCTGAAAATTTTACAAATAAGACGGATGGTCAAACGTTGGACACGGAAACCGGACGATTCGTTTTTTTACCACTACAAGTACAAATTGCGCATAAACAATGCAATTAAAGCTACTCCTGTTACTCCAACCATTATAAAATAGTACTAATTCCATTTGAAAATATAAATATTTTTAGGTTACTTAGTCTAAGTAAGAAAATAAAAAATTATATATTTACTCATTTTGATGGTCAGTATTTAAAATTGGAATTAATTAAAATTTATTTCTAAGCATATGATTCTCTAAAATCATGGAAAGATTAAAATCATTCAAAAATATTTATATTGTGCTACAAATTTCGAATGGTAAAAAGCACATATTTTGAAACAAAAGGTGTATAATCCTTTCTATATTGTTTATTAAATATCAAGGTTAGATAAAAAAATATGTTTTTAGTCACTTCAACCTTTAATTTTGAGTTTTAAATAGTTTAGACCCTCTTTCTAAACTTCTAATTGGTCGAAGAATTATTGATGCGATGAGGATCATGATAATCAGCACAAAGATATTTATATTTTAACATAAAATGGAAATTTATAACCGTGCGATTATGATTTTACAAAGTTAGAAACATGTCACTGGTATCTCAATAACATATAGGGACCACACGAACCAACGGCATATGGGCCAGGATGGCATATCTACGATTTTGTAAAAAAATTGTAATAGTATATTTGTAACTTTTTATAAAATTAAACACAATATTCTAAGCACGAACTGAGTACTAACCTACCAGCAGTACGAGACATAAACAGTGCACGCAGGCACAGCAACACGCAGGCACGAACAAACAACGGTTTGGGCAGGCATGAGTGGCGCGAAATGACGGCATCCGGTTCGTCACCCCTCGGCGCGGCGGATTGCCTCGGCGGCGGGGCGCCCCACTTCCCTTCCCACTAGGCTCGCGTCGCGTCGCGTCGCGTCACTCTCATCTCTCTCCCCCTCGTCAACGCGCGGCGATCCGCGATCCGCCGGGCCGTGTCCACCGCCGTCAAATCGCCCCCAATTTGACACCCTGGAGCGGTATGTTTATAAATAAAATATATTTTATAGTTATATATATATCGATCCAAAAGTAAAAAGTTGAAAATAAAAAAGGAAAATAAATTATGATTAAAAAACAAAAAATAGCTTTAAATTTAAGGGTATAAGTTAACTTATCCGACACGAAAAACGTAGTAATAGATTAGTACATGATTAATTAATTCTTAATTATTAAAATATAAAATAGATTAATATGATTTTTTGAAACTACTTTCCTATAGAATTTTTTTTCAAAAAATATATTATTTAGCAGTTCGGAATGCGTGCGCGTGAAAAATAAGAAGGTTAGTTTAACTTAGAGAAGGCCGAAACTGAGAAGGACAGATGAGCTAGGCTGGAAGAGAGAACAGAGTGCATATATTGCTGCTTGTGGCCGTGTGCAAATAGAGTTTTTTTTTAATATTATTAAAAAAGTATCTTGAGCTATTATATTTTTTAATATAAAAGTTAAGACCTAAGTTATCATGCATTTTAACGTATTAGAATTTTACACTAAAAATTTTGGTATTTTCTGAGAAAAAACAGTGCAAAATAACATGTAAGGGCTTTTCAATCCAGTTGGTGTTGGAGACTTGGAGGGCTCGTTCAACTGCTACGGACCGGCAGCACGTCCGCAGTAGTACTCTCTCCATCCCAAATTGATCATCATATAAAAGCAGGCATAATAGCAGGCTATAAGCCAGCTACAAATATATTTTAAAGAGATAAGAGAGGAGAGAGAAGAGTAGTGAGTTACTAATTTGTAGCCAACTACAACACAGACTTCAAGACACAATATATGTATGACAAGTGAGACATAGTAGTATATGTTTTATAGATAGTTATTGTATAAATTGACCATTAGATTGACTATAGATGAATTAGAGCCACTAGTTAGCTGTATTATTGAACTTGCTCTAAGGCTTGGGTACAAAGACCAACAATCTATTTAATTAGCATTAAAAAAGCTAGAGTCACACATCCCAAGCTACATGCATACATGCAAAATTGAAATTAGCAAATCACACCAAAGCTGATTAGATAGTTGCATGTAAGTATTTAATGTGCATGTGAACCAAAGGGGTTTTTACACTACAATTAATGCAGAGTAGGTTCTCTTCTCTTATATGATGATCAATTTGAGATTTCTTTTTTCTCTTATATGATTATCAATTTGGGATATAAGATGATCAATTTGGGATTTTTTTTTCTCTTATATGATGATCAATTTAGGATGGAGAGAATACATACATGCGCGTCCAACGCTCCCATGCGACGTGTTTCTAGCACAAACCGCACACAAAGTCCAACTTTGAAACTTCTTTAAAACAAGGTACACACGGCATACAAGTCCTACTCAATTTAAACCCAAAAGCTGCGTGGAAAATATGGGTGCAATGGTCTCTTCAACATGTGTGGAATAGTACATGCTCGCAAACTACAAGAATTATCGTTGGCAAGGAAAAACCGCGGTGTGTTTAATAAATGATGATTGTATTGGGATGGAAGGTATGTGTGCGTAACACTTTGTTTGGTTTAGGTGACTAATCCATTAGTCTCTCTATTTTAGTCTTCTTTAGTCCCTAAAAACCTAAATATGAGGGATTAAATGAGACTAAAATTGTATTAGTATATTAGTCCCTTCTATAGGTACTTATTAGGACTAAAACTTCCTTTCATATCAACCCCTAAACAAAAATTTCTATATATGATATATTTTTAGTCTCTTTTAGTCCCTCTAACTAAACAGTAGGGACTAAAGATTTTAGTCCAGAGACTAATTTTTAGTGTTAGGACTAAAGAACCAAACATCACCTAAGATAGGAAAAAAATTTAAAAGGGTAACTTGAGAGTTGAGAAGTGATTTATGAGATAAAGTAGCACTGGAAATGCTTAAACGAAGTAATTCTAGTGTAAATTGCAGTTTGGACTCACTTTTATTATTAAAGTTTTATTTTGAGTCGTTATTAAACCAACCTGTTTATTTTGGACAGGGCAATTCTACAGTTATATAGTTAGGATTATCCAACGACCTTTTCACAAATTTTCAATTTTCTACTTTAAATTTGGTTCACGGTATTTTATTTTTTAATATTGGCTTTTAGATCGCTAATAATATGTATATAAAATATTTATTTATAAAACGTTGGTAATAAGTACCTAATTTTATAAAAAATATGGTACACCTTTATACGATAAAATTGCTTTCCAAATTTAATTCACTCGTAATTACATGGGAGTGGTAACGTCTACCGAGACGTGAGAAGAAAACTCCACCAAGATGGACATCGACTGGCAAGCGCGAATAATCACAAGTGGTAATGCTGAAGCCGACGAGATTGATGGAAGGTTGTTCTGGTCAGCGACACCCCATATTTTCTTCCTTATATTTATAATAAAATTTATTTTTTTAACTTTAAATTTAAAATTAAATTTAAGGTTTTTAAAGTATCGTTAAAAATACGTATATAAAACCTTTATTTAAAAATTATTTTCCTTTTATAAATATCCCGCTACAAACAATCATCGGTTTACTATGGAATAATTAACTTTTTATCACTTTTTGTGTTTGGTCATAATAGATTTATCGCTGGACCTCACATATCATACACATAAGGATCCACGTGTCACATACAAATCCATTATCGTTAATTTTTTTAAATGGCAAAAAATTAAATGTCCTGTTTATCAGTAGCGCTGATCTTTTTCTTTCATGACACTAGCTGCTGCTCTTCTACTTGACCAGGTCAAACCGCCCGCCCTTCCTCGGTTCCTCCCCCGTAAAGCTAATCTTTGTCTCTTGCAAAAACACTCGATTCTGCACCATGGAATTTAAATGCTTCGACGTCGATTGAAATCCTCCCCTCCCCCGGCCGTCGACTATCGTGATATCTCCATAGATCTTGCTCATCCACTAGTATTTTTGATTTGCGACTAGTCAGTAATCTTCACTAAGCAAAAGATAGTGGTATTACTTTTCACTCGTTGCTGTTTTTTTCAACTTTTTTTATAAATAATTTTGCATCTCAAAGTTGATTTGTCGTGTATGTAATATTGTCATGTGGGGTACGGAATACAGTGCAAACATATGCGTTAGTATGGGAGCACTAGTTTAAAGCTTGGATTATCATAAGCCAGGCTGCTTATGGCACACCTTTTGGATGTGATTACCGGCGCCTTTCGGTCTAATCATGGACGCTAATCAGAATCAGGAGATGATTTGCTTTTTTGTTAATTTTTATTATTTTTATCATCACAAGTCCCATATCCATGGAGGAGCAAGCGAGCGATGGATGGATGGCGTCTTGGTTTGGTTGGGTTGGCGCCCCCACTTGGTGGGCCCCACCGTTCGCATGGCCCAGAATAGACAGGCGGGCCCACCACCTCCACCCCCACGAGCTGGGTTTTTTTTCCCACAATTTTCGCTTGGCCCACGGAAGCCCACGTGTCCCGCGCCCCGCCACGTCACCGTCCTTCCCCCACCTAGTCACCTACCCATCCCATTCCTCTCCTTCCCAAACGGATGGTTTTGGAAAAAATAAACCCCGGCAAATTCAACCCACCTCGACCCGACCCGACCCGACCCGACGAAATTTTTTATTAAATAAAATTTTTTAACAAATAATTTTATTACTCAGTCGTGAGTAAATTTTTTTCTGAAACTGAATCTTTTGGTCACGTAAGTGTTGGTGACGTGGCAAAATAACGTTATCACGTAATCTGGTCAGCGTAGCATGATTTAACAGTTTTGCCACGTCATTGTCGATAGCAAGACAATGACTTTGACAAGCTGTTCTGCTATGCTAATGTTGGTGACGTAATCAAAAGGCTCATACGTTGTAAATATTTTCTTCGAAGTTTAGAAATAAATTTATTTGTTAAAAAGGTTTAAAAAAATAAAAGCTACGCGGGATCGAGGCGCTTCCCTTCCCGCGCTATAAAGCGACCACTGCTCTCGGCTCGCCGGCGCCGCGAGCTCCTCCTCGTCGTCGTGGAACGTGGTAGCTTCGCTTCGTGCCGTGGGTGACATCGCAGCGCGCGGGCGAGGTGCGTTGCTTGGTAATGGAGCTAGGGCTGGGGAGGTACTGGGGGGTTGGCGGGAGGCGGTGCGGCGCGTGCGCGGCGGCGCCGGCGGCGGTGCACTGCCGGACGTGTGGCGGCTGCGGCGGCGGAGGAGGAGGGTATCTGTGCGCCGGGTGCGACGCGGAGCATGCGAGGGCGGGGCACGAGAGGGTTTGGGTGTGCGAGGTGTGCGAGCTCGCGCCGGCCGCGGTGACCTGCAAGGCCGACGCGGCGGCGCTGTGCGCCTCCTGCGACTCCGACATCCACGACGCGAACCCGCTGGCCCGGCGCCACGAGCGCGTCCCCGTGCAGCCGATCGGATCCGCCGCCTCGCATGCCGACGCGGCGGACGCGCTGCTGTTCGGCGGGGAGAAGGACGCCGCCGTCGACCTTCCCGGCGCGGTCGGCGCCGCCAAGGAGACGACGAGGCTGGACTTCCTGTTCGGCGACTTCATGGACCCCTACCTCGGCGGCTCCCCCGAGCTCGCGCGCTTCCCTCACGCCGACAGCGTGGTGCCCAACCACAACGGATCGACCGGTGCCCCGGTGGAGCTGGGCTTCGCCGGCGGCTCCACCGCCGGCGCCAAACCGTCCTACAGCTCCTACACGGCGGCGGCGTCGCTCGGCAACAGCGTAAGCCCTTGCTTGCTCTTCCTCGCATCCCTACTCTTCGCGTGCATCTCAAATTCTAATCTTTCTTGCTTGGCTTCCCGATCGAACAGGGCTCGTCGTCGGAGGTTGGGCTGGTGCCGGACGCCATCTGCGGCGGCGGCGGCGGTGGCATCATCGAGTTCGACTTCGCGCAGTCCAAGGCGGCCTACCTGCCATACGCCTCCACACCCAGCCATAGTGTAAGCGCACGAACGCCATGGACGAACAAGCTACATCAATTTTTTGTGTCACCGATCCATGCACCTAACTCTGATTTCTTTTCTTCCCCCCTGTAATTAACTAGGTGTCGTCGATGGACGTCGGCGTGGCGCCGCCGGAGTTCAGCGGCGTCGACGGCGCCGCCGCCGGGAGGGCATACCCGGCGGCGGCGGGAGAGGACCGAGCGGCGCGGCTGATGCGCTACCGCGAGAAGCGCAAGAACCGCAGATTCGAGAAGACGATCCGCTACGCGTCGCGCAAGGCCTACGCCGAGACGCGGCCGCGCGTCAAGGGCCGCTTCGCCAAGCGCGCCGACGACGCCGACGCCGCCGCGCCGCCGCCGCCGCCCGTCATGCTCGACTTCGCCGGCTACGGCGTCGTGCCAACCTTCTAGGATATGGTCGTGTGCACGTGCTGTTCTTGCACGTTTTTTTTTCGCCGGCAAATCGATCGATCACGAATTCTAAGCTGGCGTTGCATACGAACGACGTACTACGTACTTCACCATGCACGCGTGTTTGCTAGGACAAGCCAAGCTCTAGGTGATCACAACTCACAAACCTTTAAATTTTTTTTGAGCTAGCCTGCACTGATCAAGGCCAAGCTAGTGTGTGTAATCGTGTTTGCTAGAACGGCTACTAGTTCATCGGATCTGTGTGTATGGTGTTTTGCAGCAACTGATGATGAAGACAAATATTTGGGCGAATTTATAGCATGCTTGGTTTTTTGAATCAAGATTACTCATACTTGAACTTGATTGTTTGATGGTTCATTTCTGTTCATACGGCCATGACATGCTTGACTTGCGTAGCACCAAAATCGTTGAATTGGCCAACGTCAAACATTTGTTTGTGGATAGAGAGTAATAGTTACCGTCCTATTATATCATGTGGCAACACATTATGCAAACTAAACTAGCAAAAGGCTCACATAAATACAAACAGCAATAACACTCACTAAATACAAATGGTTTGTAAGTAATTAAATGGCTTAATAATAAAATACGTGCAACCTTTTCCTTGAATTAAGAAGCACGTGCGTTTTAATGTAACTGAGAAAAATAAACCACCGAGATCCAGGTTCCAAGTTCTAATGACCTGGGCTTGCAGGTGCAGATGGTTTCAAATTCAAGAATTTCGTACAAAGCATCATGTAGTAGGAATGCAAACACAGTTCTTCAACCAAAAAAAAAACTAATGAAAATGAAACAAACAATTTTAAAAAAAATCACAGGACTTTTAAATGGAGCCCAATTCTGGAAGGAAAAGTATTGGGCCGCTTCGCAAATTCGGCCCAGAAATGGAGTAAACCTCTCACGGGACCTAATTGACAATATAGGGTAAAAACAAAGGACCTGTAACGTAAAATGCAACAAGAGGGAAGGCCTAAATGTAAAATTGAATCGCCGTGTTGCGTGCGTCCCCAGCCAAAGCCCTCCTCCACCACCGGCGCCGCCACGGCCGCCGTCGCCGTCGCCGGTGCCATGCTGCAGCTGCTCGCGCCACTCTGCCGTCAGCCTGGACGAAGCGAGGGCCGAGGAGATGCGGGGGCACGGGCTGGACCAGGAGGGGTTTACCCCGCTCAGGGTGGATTTGGCATAGGGATGGCGGGATTCAAGCCCCCGCTATCTCCGTTAAAGTTATTAAAGCCTCACAAATACCCCCTAAAATTTATAGTAAAGATCAAGAGTGTTGAAATTTTATCTAACTTGTTCAGACTCTCCTAGTATCTTTGGTTAGATCCGTCATTGACCGTGCTCATGGACATGGCGCTCACGTTAATTCCTCCTCCGGTCTCCACCTCCGCCTTCTCCCTCTCCGGCTCGGTAACACCATCATCAAGGTGCAGCGGTAGTGTTCATAACAAATTTACAGCATGTTTGTTTGGCAATTGATGAGAATGTATTAATCTATTCTAGAACGATACTGCATTATGTATATATTCATAGCCTTTGGAAGAAATAGCTGTGTATTTGGCATGATCAATGAGAATGATTCATTACGTTTGGAACATCATTTTAGAACTGACCAACGTTTTAACAACTAAAATGAAATTAGCATATTATTTGGTAATATGGGGGCCAATAATATACCTATGTACTGTTTCCATGTAGCCTGACGTGATATGCTTGAGTAGACTTTCACAAATATTCATTTTAGTTTGTTAAAAAAAACGATATTGACTATATGAGTAAAAAAATGCATCATCACAGAATATTTCCAGTACCTTTAGGACAAGTGCGTACTACTGACTACTACTGCCTCAGTCCCGAAATAAGGTTATTTTTTAGTTCTTAGATACAATATTTTGACTCTTCGTTTTATTTGAAAGTTTTTTTGTGATTAATATTTTTATTGTTACTAGATGATAAAATATAAATATATATAGTACTCTATACGTACTAAATTTTTTAAAGTTTTTATATAAAATTTTCAAACAAGACGAATGGTCAAAACATTGGATATAGAAATCAAAAAATGACTTTATTATAAGACGGAGGTAGTATAACTTAGGTACTTGTCTTTGATGTTTGATCACATCAGTTTTATGACTTCACGTCAATACCTGCGGCTATTTCCTTCCCATATCCTATAGGTCAACTGCAAGCTTTACTTTCAGGATTTTTTTTTTTGGAATGTTTAGCTTGGTTGAAATTTTGAAATGATTGTTTGTCATTGGAAATTACAGTTTGTGATGTCTATTCAGATGAGTTTCTTAAGCAATGATCATGCCATCTTATGAGTTAATTATATCAAGGACTAGTGTTATCATCAAGGACATACACATATTAGACTAAATGAGAAATTGCCCACACACTTCTTATTTATCTCCTGGTGGTGGCATACCTTCCTGACGACCATATACCGTTTTGTATTACCTCTGCTGAACTATGCACCATTATTGATTTGCAGTCTTCTGGAGAAGATGGTGATTGTGATGAAATTTGGAAGATACTCTGAATGGGCCAAAGTCATGGAGCTAAAGTCTGCTAAATGGACTAGAGGTACAATTTGGAGCTTCGGAGGCTCGGAGCTGGAAATCAAAAATAATTTATAGGTAAAACTTTTATATAAATGTTTATAGCGATTTATTTTTTAAAAAATAAACTATAATAAAAAACACAAAATCTACTTTAAATTAAGTCTTAAAATTTAAATTTGTGTTTATAAGCAAGTGCAAAAGTAGAAGGATGGGTGCATATGAGAGACTGAGACCAACAGAAATTTTCTTCTCTCTCGCTGCAGAAATTCAGAATGGAGTTTGGTTTTTTTTTTTTTTGCTATACGTTTTTCGACAGATTTTTCTTCTGAAAAACACTCAATCTTTTGGACCGTTCGATTCTGCTTCAGCCTTCAATTTATTTCGTCGCTTCGTTATTAGAAGCCCAGGTCGTGTCATTTATTTCCTGCTTTTGTGTGATCCCAGCGATTGTCTGGTTTTACTTTCATATTTGTTCTTTCTAGTTTCCACTGTCCCAAGGAAGTAATTGGCCGGCTTCCTCGATTGGATGACTACTGTGTGAGAGTGTTCATGACAAGAAAAAAGAACATTTTTAGATTGTATATTAGAGATCAAGGTTAAGAAATGGTTATAATGCACTTTAATAAATAAAAAATGAATTATGGATGGGGGTTGATTGGTAGGTGAGGATAAAATTGAAAATTTTTTGAATAAGAAGTGATTGATGAAATAAGTAGTACTGTGAATAGCAAATGTTTATATTTTGGTATAAGATTTAAAACCTAGAAATACTTATATTTTAGAGCGGATGGAGTGGGTTCATACAAATATTTATATAAAGTTACAACGCAATTTACATAAAGTTATCATGTAACCTTTCCAAATCTTTATGTAACTTTCTTATTATTTTTCTTAACAAATATTGTAATTTTTCAAATCCCCATATGATAGACATCCCATAAAAATGCTGAGGCCAAAAGCAAAATTCGACAAATAAATGCAAATTTTGATTGGCTCATTAAGGAATTGATGTGAGTTATATATTATAATTGTACGTGTAAGCTGCGGGCGTGCTAAGGGCTGGAACAACTCGGCAGCAACCTACTATAAAGGTTCAGAGGAAAAAGGAGAAGAAACTCAGAATTGGGATTCAGCAATGAACTGAAGCCAGGGTGTAAGTTAATTTATCCCTGGGGCAAAAAACATAGTAATAGAAACATAGTAATAGATTAGTACATGATTAATTAATTATTAATTATTGAAAAATATAAAATAGATTAATATGATTTTTTAACAACTTTTCTATAGAATTTTTTTGCAAAAATACACCGTTTAGCAAGTCGGGAAGCGTGCGCGTGAAAAACGGGGGATAAGTTAACTTAGAGGGGGCAACTTAACGTGGCCTCACTCTTCACAAGAGCTGATATTACTAGCAATAGTTTAAAGGCTTTAAAGTGATGCCAATAAGGTAAGAAATGGACAGCCTGAGCTGACCATATGGATGAAAAGAAACCACTGCATTTTCATTTGGAGATCACTGTTCCAAATCAACAGGATCAGTAGCATCTACACCTGCCGGAATCGGCTGCGTTCAGTGAACTCAAAGGTTCAGAGGAAGCAAAAGGGGTCAAGTTGATCATCGCATATTCTGCATTTCCTGTGTGGCTGCTTTTCCAGCTTCCAGTTTCGACCCATCACCCATGGTTTGGTAGGTGAAAGCCTGAAATTATGGAGTAAGCTGGAGAGGGGTATAAAAGTGCAGCAGCATCATATTCAGATAGCCAATGAGGAACAATAGCAGCGGCAGACGGTGAACACAGCAGGTACATGTTCTGTCCTCGCCCGTGGGTTCGGATCCTCTGCAGTGGCAGTCACTAAGGACACTCGTAGTACATAGAGCTTTATATGAGTGGTCTCAAATATCACGTAGACTAAATTTTGACCCTCAACACCTTCATGCAGAAAAGTGATATAAGATATCACTAAAACCGCTTCTCTCTTTCTCCTAAACATTATCACCGAACGACGCCATGTCTAGGCAAGGCTTGGGCAATGTGGAGCTCGAGCGGTGCTGCATGGAGCTTGGGCGGTATAGTTGGCAATAAGGCCCGAGGCCCGACGGCCTGGCCCAAGGCACGACGTCATGGCCCGGCCCAAACACGACATGGCCCGATTGGTGTTGGGCCCGACGATTGGGCCATGCCTATGTTGTATCCTCGGCACGCTGGGCTGGCTTGTCACAGCCCGGTTCAACTAAAAAAATATTTTAAGGACCTAAAATAGACTTAATTTATTCATATAAGGTCTAGCAAAAAGAAAAGTATGCAAAATAGATTTACTCTAACTATATATATGACAACCCAAAGAAGAGGGGAAAATAGGCTTATTTCAACGGCCCAGAGAAGTGAGGGATGAGATATAGACTTATTTATTGAAGAAGCACTGTGGGTCATCGTGCCTTCGGGCCGACCCGACACGGCCCGAGTAGGTATTGGGCCGTGCCTGGGCCGCCGGTGTTGCTCGTGGGCCAGCACGGCATAGCCCGATAGGTTTATCAGGCCGTGCCAACCTGACGCATTCTGACATGGGCCCGATCATGCCTTGGCCGTGCCGGGCGGCCCATTTGGCCAACTATATTAGGCCGTGCAACACGTATCTCGGGATTAAGGCGGGCAACGACAAGCATGGAGCTCGACAAGATAATCGGGTTCACCCTTCTCGGTTGCTGCACTCTCTCTCCCTTCTTGGTTATCAACCACCACTCTCTCTTCTCCAGTCATGTACAATGATGGGGCCTACGCCAAGGCACGAGGCAACAAAGGTATGACCTAATAGCACAAACCCCTGCCGTGCCCTAGCGCTATCCTTTGCCGAAACCACTACGTCTTGCAAATATGTAAGTAGCTTGATGAGGCTACTTGCCCTGCCCTCTCTCTTCTCCGCGGTAACCAACAGAGGACGCGGTGTGGTGAGACCACTCGCCACATCTCCGCAGCGTGAATGCTCTAGCATGTAGTCATGATCCCACATGTTAGCTGCTATCACTGCAGGAACAATACTACAACGAATCCCTAAAGATTTCTCGATCCGATATGCAGCAACAGTGTCCCCACTCCCCAAGCACCTGGGCTACAGTCCCCTACTGAATATATGCAGGCGCAAATGCAGCGGCAGCATAGGCGGCCATTGCCAACCTGCAACCAAAAGCCCCGATTCGATTTCGGTGGGCAGAGAGGCCGAAAGCAAATTCCAGAGATCAGGCATGGCACTATGGCGGGGGCATTGCATGATTTGATCATCCGATGGGGACTTGCACTGACCCAGTTCGTCATCAGTTGCGTCGCGAATTCGCAAGCTTTTCTTTTTCTCTCTCTCTCTCTTTTTTTTTTTGGGTTGATGACGATAATGTTGTTTCTTTTCTCCCGCCAAAAAGATGGCGCCTTTTTCTTTTACCATTTGTCTCCTTCTCTTTCGTGTGGCATCTTCAGGTTGGGCGGGTCTGAGCTTATCCCGGCGAGCGGCGGCGGCGACCGGCGTAGGGCACACCGGCGTCGGCTCGCGGCGGGTGGCCGGCAAGCTCATGGAGCTGGGGCCATGGCCTCCTCATGGATGCTATTCGCTCTTTGTCCCCAGCTTCAGTGTGCTGTCACTCTGTCAGCCCAGCTAATCTGCCCACTTTTTATATGATTGATTCGATCTGCTCCTAGTCCGGAATAGGTTTAATCTCTTGCAGATAAAGTGATAAACTTCCTTTAAAGTATTGTGGGAAATGTTTTATTTTTTTAAACACAGTTAGGATTCTGTTTAAACTTTGTTCTCCCTACAAACAGATTGATGAGAATTTTGGTTGAGTTAACTCTTCAGACTGAAGTCAATTTAGAATATCCGGCTTTATAAAGTTCTTTATACTTTATGAGTTAAATATATCAACCACAATATATACTTTATAGTTACTGTATGTTTGTATGTGTTTTTTTTTTCTTAGACAAGTGCAGCTTTGATTGGTTAAACTAGGTTGTTATATATTGGTTTTTAAAATTAAGCTAGAGTTGAAAAATAAACTTTGATGAAGAAAATTCTAAAATTATGTTTTAAAATTTGAATTTTAGTTGGAGCTGACAAGTCAATCAGCAGACGATGAGAATACAGAACTTAAAGGTTAAATATTTTGAATGGGTTCTATTTAGTGTCAAAGTTGGTTTTAACGGTAACCAGACCAGATTATGACGCCTATTTGTGCAACTAAAAAAACAAAAGAAGTTCAAAGCCACGCAATCACCCAAACAATTACATCTTGCATGCAGTATGCATATAAGCCCAAAGCACGCAAAAACCAAAAGGGGATAGATACCATGATTAATTCCATGTCAACGAACTAACTCAATTAAGCATAGAGAGAATCATTTGCATTTTTTTTCACTTTTGCAGTGTTCTAATAATTATATAAATCCATCAAGGAAAGGACATAATCGATGGGCCGACTTGATGGTGATAGCCCAACCAATTGGATCATCTGGCAGTGGACTCCAATCAGATACTCGAATTAATTCAACCGTGTCCATGTATCAAGCAATAGCTATTGATTTATTGAACAAAGTTTGTTTTTTCTGGTATAAGGATGAATCTTGCATCAAGCTTCCTAATCAGTAAAAAGAAAATCAGTTTAGGTAGATTTTTCCTTGGCTTTTTTGCGTGTGTGTTTCCCGAGCTGTTAAAAAGTACTTTTAAAAAAATATTTCTATATAAAAGTTCATCATCTTATATTTCTAAAATAGATTTTTAACTTTATCACAGTTAATTTCTTCGTTTATAGCATTAAATAGGTATCACAAAAGTCAGAAGATATTTCATCATCATCCTCATCTATCTAAAAGAACACAACATGTTTTTTGACGAGAAATCTTTCTCTGTAAAAGGAATCATCTCTAATACTTAAAAGTTGAGTCATCCGTTCTTCTTTCTATCCCAAGTCATGTAAAAAACATTACTTTAAAAACAAAAAAAACATGTGGTTTTTTAAAAGAAAATTTTTCTTTTCTCCATGGGCATACGTAGTTCATCATCAATTGTACGAATAATTTCTTTTCTCTAAAGACATGCCCAGTCTATCATTAATTATATGGACCTGTTGCAACGTAGGAGTATATTACTAGCCATGTTAAAATTCAGAGTTTAGTACCTTTAATTTCGGACATAAAAGTTGATAACATTTGTGCTTGTATCGAGATTATAAATAAAACGCTGATGTTGTTGTTTCACGTTGATAAAAAAATGTCAAGATTTTTAGGTGCGATCTGTTAATGGAACAAAATTCTTCCATTCTGTAATCATTTTTCTTTAGTAAAGGTTGCGTTTTGATCACAACCTAGTGAGCATCTGTATATTCTATGTATCTTGCAAACAACGTGCATCGAAAAAAAGGAGAAATTAAGGAGTGAAAGGAGGAACCGACTTGCATAGTTGATGCACTGTTCAATTTGTCATCGTCAACTGTGCCCAAACACATTTCGAATTGCAATAATTTCGTTTTTTTAGTTGGCTAAATCTCATGGTGCATCCAAAAGCTTTCAAACTTTTTTTATAAAAAGGATTGCTATTGCCTTTCTCCCAAAAATGATAGCTCACTGCCTTTTGAATAAAAGGACTGGAGACTATTGAAGTAGTAGGAGAGGTGAAGCAACACACTAGAGCATTATGACATTATCCTTTACTTTTAGAAACACTAAAGCCTTATCTGTCACATTAGATTCTACAACTTTTACATATTTGATTAATGTATAATTTTAACCAAAACACTTTGGTGCATGTATAATTTCAAATCAAAAACACTTTGGTGTAGTTTTCACCTTTAGACGTGATTGCTAAAAAGATTTACGCAGAAAACCGAAACTCTGTTGATGTAAGAAGGCGAATCTCGCCAATATCTCAATTATTGCAACAAAAGTGTACCATTGCTTTTTTTTTCTTCTGTCTAAATTTATCATGTGCTGAAGTTAAAACTATAAATATCACACAAAAGCAGTTCCTTTAAGAGTAACCCTCTGTAAGGTAAGAGTTTGAGAGTTCAGAGATTAATTACTCTCCCCAACAAGCAACATCAATAGTGAACGAGAAGGTATAATATTTTCTTTTGTTTTTTTTTGTGAAAAGGTTATATGATATGATTGAAAAGTTTAAAATATTCCCTCTTGCAGAGAGCGCCAAAGTGTTGTAGGAAAAAAAAATTGCATGAATCTTACAGGAAACAGTTTCTGTTTTGCCATCTATAAATTTTACAAAGCCTTTCCATTAAAAAAAAGAAGGCAACACTGGTCTTCCCCCAACATATGCGATCCATGTAATGCTCAGTCCACTTCAGATTAATTGAACATATGCACAAAGATGATTCCAGATAAGAACATGGTTTTGCTACCAGTTGCTAATAGCTTGCAATATCTTGCAACTGTATATTTTCCCCCATTGCCTTCTAGGCCAAACTTGGAGCAGAAAAGAAAACCAAATTTACCAACTCAATAAGAACAAACTCAAGAAAGAAAAAAGTTTGTTTCAGAAGTGATGCAAGATCCAGCTACCAATGCTGGAAAAAGGGTTTCAGTTATAACAGAACATGGAGAAGAAACATGTATCCCTTCACTGCTACTCCTCTGCTCCTGATTTGTCTGATCAGATCAACAGCAGATAAGCATGCATGATTCTTTTCAACTTGAGATCTAATCCCAGATTGTCCAAAAGCGAGTTTAGTGTTAGATATGCAACTAACCAGTGTCATGCAGTGCCAACTAAAGCTTCAAAAGAGAGCTGCTTTTGCAGCTGTTATACTTAACAACCATGCTTGCACTGAGAATATCAGGTTAGCAGGCCAATCAAGCAAACCAGGGTGCTTTTGGAATATGCTTACCGTCAGACCAGTGGCAAATCAGATGCAGATTATTTTCAGACCCTTGTAATCTAGGAAAAGAATTAACCGATTTATTAGTTGATTGGTAGCTTTCTAGCTAGCATGATAGGTTTATTTTGGTAATTAAGCTTCTGATATAGGATTTACAAATCTTGTCATATCATGACACACCTTGATCTTGCACTGTCCTAAGTACTAGCTAGCTACTACATATGTAGGATTAATTTCTTGACATAATCATGCATTGTGCCTAACAAATTGACCTTTGAAGAAATAACTTCTGTGAATCTGTCCACAAACAATTTATAATTTTATATCATCATTTAGACTTCAATTTAATTTACTTACCGCACTAATATCGTTTTCTCATTGCTGGCATTTTCTTCTCACGTTAGTACTTGTAGCTTCAATTACTTAGTTACTTAATTAGTCACTTTAGTAGTGACCTAACAAACTGGCCTCTGAATAAATAACTTGTCAACCACTCCATAAGCAGTTTATTTTCATAACATCTAGTGTTGTTTTATTCAGGATTGATGTCAAACTTTTAAGAAGTTGAACTATATAAATAATTTTTAAATATATTTGCATCAAAAATATACAGACCATATGTATAGACTAATTTTAAAATTGTTTCAATAAAATGATAATTTGCTGATATGTATATATAGTAATGAAAAATAGTGGTTAAAGTTATTTTTTAAGATATCTTGTCTTTATCCAAAACGATGAGTATTGATATATACTATCATCATTTAGGCTTCAATTTGCTTAGAGCAAGTTTAATAGTATATCCAACTACTAGCTCCAATTTATTTATAGTCAATCTAATAACTAATTCATAATCTATAGTCAATCTAATAGCTAATTCATATAATAGTTATCTATAAAACATTAATACATGGTCCCACATGTCATACAGACACAGTGTCTTGGAGCCCGTACTACAGCGACTACAAATTAGTAGTCCACTTCTCCTTTCTCTCCCCTCTTATCTTTGGCTTATAGCCTGCTATTGTTAGTGCAGTAATTAACATCTTTTTCTCATCGATTTGTCATTTTCGTGTCATGTTTGAACTTGTGGTAGCTTCACTTATTTCATGGACCTCTATAAATAGGGACCATGCCAAGTATACACATTGCCACATCTCTCTGTCTGAAGCAACAGAGAGAAGCTGTCAAGCTGACACTGGCATGCTGCAGCTATGAGGCCGGGAGCCGAGTACACCATGGTCCACGGCCCGGCGGCGTCGGCGGCGGGGCCGAGCTCGAGCGCCGTCGAGCCGGCGCCGCGGTCGCCGTGGCAGTCGCCGGTGCCGTACCTGTTCGGCGGGCTCGCGGCGATGCTGGGGCTCATAGCGCTGTCGCTCCTCGCGCTGGCGTGCTCCTACTGGAAGCTCGCCGGCAGCAGCTCGGACGGCGGCGGCGGCGGACGGGAGAGCCGGGACGACGGCGGGGAGAAGGGCTCGGCCGCCGGGGGCGCCGGGCAGGCCGGGCGGTGGCGGGACCACGTGGTGGTCATCATGGCCGGCGACGAGCGGCCGACGTTCCTCGCCACCCCGTCGTCGACGCGTGCCGCGGACGCCGCGGCGGTCGGCATGGCAGTCTGCTGCAGCTGCGGCGCCTCCGGCTCGTCGTCGACGGAGGCGAAGACGACGGCGGAGTGCGAGGCCAGCACGCGGCCAGCCGGCGACGGCGAGCCGCAGGCGCAGAGCCCAAGCGAGCAAAATAGCAGTAGTCACAGCGCTGTAATTACTAGCTCTAACTCAACGCAAAATTAAGGTCATAATTAATACCTCTGTTTCATATGTTGTGTATCCTAAATTCATATAGATATCAATGAATCTAGACATATATATATAAACAATATATAAACAATATACATTAGTTAATAGATAAATCTAAGCATAGCTAAAACGTCTTACGTTATAAAACGGAGGGAGTATCATAATTAAGATAATAGAACTGTTAATTACTCTCTTTTCTTTGAATATGATTATTTTTTTGCGCCTTCTTCATGTGTCATTTTTACTGCACCGAAAGTTAAATTAAGGGGCTGTAAATACACTGAGATGAGTAAATTAATTATTGTAGCGAGCTGTAGATTACTTCTGATGAATTACAACCTGCGTATTTAAATACATTTTATTATTGACTTTATTCGTTGTTTGATAAATAACTGTAACTACTATTTTCTATTAGTAATATAATAATAAATCTAACAAAATTACTCCCTCCACTTTTATTTATACGATGTTGGTAAAAAGAATAGAGGGAGTACAATGCTGTAAAAGTACTCGTAAAGAAAATATGTTTCTTTTCAAATTAAATATTTTAGGAATCGTTGATGGGCAAAGTTTTGGAAGTATAAATGAACAAAGTCAATATTTTTATATTTTCAAATACGGAGGGACTATAGTTCAATCTAGAAAATTGCTATTATAGCATCATCAAAATGTGCATTCGCTGGTATACCATTCTACAATGTGTATTCGCTAAAATACCACTCTCAAACAAATCAAGCTTGATAAAATATCATTTGTCCTCTTTGCTGCAAATTAAAAATGTTTAAACCACATTTCAATAACTACGCGGACCAAAATACCCTTGTATAAAATAATTGAGCTAGCTATCATTGTTTTTTTCTATTAGAAATGATTGATTTTTTTGCATCGTGTTGTAGACTAGTTTTTTTTCACCGTGTTGTAGCCTAGTTGAATAAGCTATGCATTTTGTTCAGGTTAATGAGATGTTATTTTTGTTGACGGTAAATTATGTAAAGTATTTAAATGCTATGATTGGTTTCTTTAATAATTCTATAGCGTGTCTGTTAATTTTTTTGCAACATTTTATAACGAATATATAACGAATATTTTAAATCATGTTCTAATGGAGATAAGTATCTAATATAGATAACTAGTACTTAAGTTTAAATCAGACCGACGTTACAATTCAATCGTTTCAGCTAGGGGTATTTTAGTCGTTATAAAAATATGGATTAAACTTTTTTTATTTGTACCAAAAGGGATAAATGTTATTTTGACAAGCTTAGCTTGTTTGAGAGTGGTGTTTTAACGAATGCAAATTATAGAATGGTATACCAGCGAATGCACACTTTGATGCTGCTATAATAGCAATTTTCTCAGTTCAATGCGCACAAATACATGTACAGTACGTTAAAAATAAGTAGTACGAAACAAGCATACAAACGCTGGAGCAGATTACGGGCTCCTTTGGAACACATGGCGGTTGTTTGGTTTTTTTAGGCATACTTACGTATGAAAATAATTTATGAATAAAATTTATATATAAATATATATTCTGAGTGACCTAAAAGCCAAGGCTAAAAAATAAACTTCCGTAAAAAAACCCTTCTAAAATTAACTCTAAATTTGAGGTTAAAAATTTGAATTTTGACTTAGGCATGCACTATGCAAGCTATTCGATGGAGTGGTTCCAGTTAAAAAAGCAAGTGTCACGTAGGATGAACTGATCTCACAGTGAAGCACTGCTTAACGTAGGTCCCATAAAAACTTACTTTATTTTTTTATCTCTCACCTCTCAGCTCTCTTCACTCTCACTCTCACCTCTCATTCTCTCTCCTTCTCATCGATGACGAGTGGTCGGCGGCGGGGTGCTCGGCGTGTGCGGCCGGCAGAATCCTCCCGGCGGAGCTTAGTCCCGGCAACGGTGTCCTCCTGGCAGAGTGCTCAGCGCGTGCGGCCGGCGGCATCCTCCCGGTGAGTGCTCAGTGCGCGTAGCCGGTAGCGTCTTCCCGGCAGAGCTTGGTCCTGGTGGCGGCATCCTCCAGGTGTAGCTTGCGGCGGCGGCGCTCTCTCCTCGGATTTGGAGTCCCGGCGGTGGCGCTCTCTCCTCGGCAGCAGCGGCAAGTTCTCGGCGCTCTCCCAACGTGTCTGTTCTGCTCTCCCTCGCCGGTTCTACCTCTCGTTGGCAAAAGAACTATGGTACTGACGAGGCGAGCGTGCCCTGCAGAGGTGACGAGAAGCTCTGCAGGGACACGGGTTGAGTTGAGCTGGAGGGAATCTTTGATGTTTTTATCTGAAACCATACGATACCTTGCCGCACTGTGCATGCCGTTATAAGCATTAGCAGAAATGAAAAGATGATGGTGAGAAATTTTACATGTCTCCCCATAAAGCAGTTCAATCTGCAAAAATTTCTGCAAATTTCTTCCAACCAAATAGGCCTTTGTCATGGACAAAAAAGGCATGCAATGCAATGCAAGAACATTATAATCCGGAGGGCCAGAGCCGGCAAGAAGCATCATCATGGGCGTGCAGACTTGCTGAAGGGACGCCCGTTTTGCATGGAAAGTGTGTCTGACCCTGACCTCGGACAGGTTCATGTTCTTTGCCCATGAGCTGTCAGCTGCCCTACAATGTTTCTTGTCTGCATGGACCGATTTCGGCTAGGTTGTTTTGTGAAGAGATAACCAAAACTATCCCTAGTTAATTTTGTTTAGAATGAATAGCTTTTGACATACTTTGGCATATCAACTACTAAAGCAAGGAATAATATGATTAGCTGATATCGAGCACTCTCATCTTTGGGTTTTTTGCTTATGGTTATAAGCGAAAATATAAATTTTTAACCTTAAATTTATGATTGATTTTAGAGTTTTTTTTATCGCAGTTTATTTTATTGGTCTTGGCTTCTAGATCGAACACATATATAAAATATTATTTATAAATTATTTTTTATAACTATATCGTTCGATGTTTTTGCTTTTAAAAGCAAAAGGACGAGGACCAAGTACTCCTATGTGGAAATGATGATCCCACGTGAAAGAAGGACACATGGTCAGATTCTCTCCCTTAACTGCAAGTGTAGTTGACTGTTGCACCTGAAATGTTGAGAATTCTTGAATTCCTGAGCAAACCGACAACTCGGACTAGATGCTTAATTCCTTTTTCCATGCCCTATCCAACTTGTAGTACATGTCTACAAGATAATATTCTCCAGACGCTTTTGACTTGTACAGTAAATTATAAGTAACACTTTGATTGATGCCTGAGATGATAGTCTTACCTTACCGATTTCTGTTTTAGAGCTTATTCGTTTTTTTTAAAAAAAATATTACGTCCGTTCTATAATAACTTTATTTTTTTGTTTTTCCATGCCTAACGTTTAACCATTTGTTTTATTTGAAAAATTCGTACAAAAACTTAAAAAAATAGTTACGCATAAAGTACTATTTGCGTTTTATCATCCAGTAAGAATAAAAATATTAATCGCAAATATATTCCAAATAAGACGAAGAGTCAAAACATTATACCAAAAAACTGAAAAATGGTCTTATTTCGGGACGAAGGTAGTAGTTAGGTTCCCTTGAAACAAAAAAATCATAGGAATTATAGAGGATTTGTTTTCTGTAGGAAATCAAATGAATCACTTTGAATCAAATGATTGATCCATACCAATTCCAATTCCTTTGACATTTATATGGAATGAGCTACTCTAGAGGGATTTTGGAGGAAAATAAGCAATGAGGCCTTACCTGTTGGCAATTGTATGTTTAGTTCACTGCCTCACTAAATTTTAGAATTGTCAAATTTAAATTTTAGATTTTTCAAATTTTAAAGAAGATTGAAAACGGCAACAAAAAATGAACAAACCGTTGCATCACGCAGCGAGGTTGGCCGTTGGCCCTTCCCTGCGCTGCCTTCCCAGTCGCCGCAAATTTGGGTGGGCCTATTGGGCCGAGCCTTTCATACTAGACGAGGCCCATCTATGATAGGCCCACGACGAAGCGGCAGGGATCACGGCCCATGGATGTGGCTGGCCCACGAGGCCCATCTGGTAGAAGAATGCGGAATCGCTCGTACATAACTAGAGAGAGAAGGAGACGCACGCAAGGCAACGCGCAAAAAAAAAAAAAAGGCGATCTCCATTCTCTCCACCCGCGAAGGCGAAGCCTCGTGAGATCTCCGGCCGCCGCCGCCGCCGCCGCCATGGACGCCGTTGACTCGGTAGTCGACCCGCTCCGCGAGTTCGCCAAGGACAGCGTCCGCCTCGTCAAGCGCTGCCACAAGCCCGACCGCAAGGGTGAGTAGAAGCGAGGGCGCAGATCCCGATCCCGATCCGCTGCTGGCCTGTGAGGCTCGCGTCGCGCTCGCGCTCGCGCTCGCGCCGGATCTCATGTTGGTTGTGGGTCGTCTTGCAGAGTTCACCAAGGTGGCCGCGCGGACGGCGATCGGGTTCGTCGTCATGGGCTTCGTCGGCTTCTTCGTCAAGCTCATCTTCATCCCCATCAACAACATCATCGTCGGATCCGGCTGATTTCAGCCGCAAGGTATATTTTGTCCCTTGATCGTCTGCCTCGATCATGTTGCTTTGTGTCGATCGACGTGGATGTGATTTGTTCTACAATTTGGTAGGGGTTTAGTACTAGCAGCTCGCTTATATCGAATTCTGCACCTATGAGGCACTGTTCAATACACTGGCCCAGTATGTACCCTGTATTTGTAATCCTTGGGGGTTGGCTTGGAATTTGAATACTCGACTCATCATGTTTTGGTTGACATGGTAATTGACACCAATCGCTGTGAGATCACCTTGGCCTCACCCAATTGGCCTGAAGTACTCTGTCATGAAGTTTTTGTAGGTGTAGTTTTAGCTTGGTTGCAGGTCAATCATAGTTCAGTGGATACTGTGATGCCAAATCTTACTAGTTATGCCGAAGCCTACTCTCCTAGAGAACATTTTCATCTAAATGTGCGGAGGTGCCTGCTCTCTTAGAGGACATTTTCATCTGAATTTTGCTTTAGTAATATATATGCGTGTTATCCTTTTGCTGCGTAGTGAAGTCCAGTCCAAGTTTAGTACCCTTGTTACATAACTTGGACAAGGTATTTCTTCTATTCTAAATTTACTCTCCTGCACTTTCAAGTGCAAGTGCACTGTAGGTGGCTAGGTGCCATTGGCTTCATGGCTGTATTTTTTCACATGTTATCATTCTGGCAGGAAGTGCCATACTTCCAAACTCCAAGAAGTGGTCCAGCCTGCTTAAGCAAGTTTTAGTTTTATCATGTTTTATATCTACTTCTACAACTTAGCTCAAGGCTCATATTAATTAGCACTTTCAGTAATTTCAGATGTATTGTATTAGGGGACTGTTTTACCTTTGTGTCTTGGCAAAGACTAGTGGGCTACCATGATTTAGCCTTGTTTTGAGTAGTTTCTATGCATGTGCAAGTGTAAACATACATATAAAGGCAAGGTCTGTCTGTATTACCATGTGCTGATGCACTAATTCATACTTGGATTAATGTGGTCATACAACAACCATCTGCTAGATTTGTAAAGACTGTTGAGAGCTGCTTAGAGTATTTTTCACTATATGATTCTGGTGAGGTTTGGTCCAGGAAAAGAAAGTGATAGCTGATTTGTCAAATATTTGTGTTTGTTTAAGCTTTAACTCAGGAGTTTTTGTTTAAGCTTTAACTCAGGAGTTTTAGTGGTGTAATGACTAAAATAAACATTGCCTATCTGTTTATCAGCTTGAAAATCATTCAGATCAATCAAAAACCTTGATTCCTAGTTTTGAACCCCGAAGCCCAAGGTTTTGGATCCTTCTACCTTATTGTTGCTCATTAGTCATACTGTAACAAGCAAAAAACAGATATCATGGCTGCCAGGCTGGTCGCCTCGCCTTGTGGTAGCAAGCTGGGTATGATAGTTTTGCATGATCAAGTGTTATTGTGTTGTCCACTGCACATTGTCTCATCATCACTCTCCTGCAGCCACTGACCTGATCTGGCTTTAGTTTTTCCATCATGCTTCTTGATGAATATCTTCTGTTCTAATGACAGTGTGATCAGTTCTAAAGGTTTCTTTTGTTGCTTATCGTGCAGACAAGAAGCCACAGGAGTTGAGGGTGGTGTCAAACATCGCAGAGGCGGCTCCACTTCTCCCTTCCTGATGATATCACAAAACTGTTTCTGTAGGACTTTGTTGTTGAGTACAATTCCCATTTCTTCCGTTTGAAAGATAGAGACTTTTGCTACCTGGAACGTTTTGTACCTGATACCGAGTAAACTTTATGAAGCAGAGAGTAACAAAGTTAGATCACTTATCGGTTGCATTGTCCATTTGTCGTGCCCTGGTGCGCGATGGTGTATCGTGCCTCGTTTTTCCATTGGAAAGGCCATAAGGTTATCTCCTTTTCTAGCTGCATGCAGGTTGGTTCTTATAATCCTAAATATTTGTTACCTACCATTCGTCTCAAAAGGAGCCAATTTCAAGTTATGAACCTAGAATGTATATGTCCTTTTCATAGCCAAAAAATTAATTCCCTTTTAGACAAAGGTGTACTGTTCTGAACTTCTGATGCTCACACTGTCACACAGATCTGTGGTTAAACGCAACTACATTGTACGGAGAGAAGTCGCTCTGATTTACCAAGAAAAATCTAATTTGTTGTCACTTTTAGAACCGATTCATCACTCTATAGAGTGAAGCGAAAGGGATTGAACTCCGCCCAGTAGAGGGCGAGCGGTGGTTGTTTGGGTATATTTGTAAATAAAAAATACTTTATAATAAAACTTTATGTATATATTCTTAGCAATTTAAAAATCAATTTTGAAAAATAAACTTGAGTATAAAAATTTTAAAATAAACTCTAAATTTAAGGTGTAATTATGGATATAAACATAAACAGAAACGAGAAGACAAAGGCAGGAGTTTAAAAAAACCCTGATTGACCATCACACATTCACGTGTGCAGAGAGGGCATAAAAAGCGAAAATGTAATGAGCGTCTCATGATCTTTCGTCAATACATTATACGGAGTACATATAATCTTACCACAACCCATGCGATGATGATAATCATCGTACTTAAAAAAAAAGAAAAACAAATCCATGCTGATGATGAATTCAGATTATCATCACCGTACTAGTTGAAAAGGGCGAAAAGAGAAGTCGAAGTCAACAAGGGAACAATTCATCTGTAATAGCAAGTGTTACAACACTGGAAGACAAGACAAGGCGCCAGCGCAGCGGGGAGCTAGCGCTTGCTGGAGATGCTGAAGGAGGTGACCTTCATGGGCGTGGCGACCACCAGCGGCGCCTCCGGCGTGTCGCTGACGGCGTACTTCTCGTGCATGAAGCGGCTGGCGACGATGGACTCGTCCTTGGGGATCACCTTGTAGCAGTAGCAGCTCTTGAGCCCCTCCTGCCACTGGTAGCACTCATGGTGGCTGTTCTTCACCTGGAGGAAGTTCCACACCACGCTGTACTTCCCCACCGTCGCCACCAGATGCCTCTCCTGCTTCCCGTTCTCCGTCACCTAACACAAAAGACCACCACATTCGCAAACATGAATTTGATTGATTTACAGGATGTTCCATGACTTCCATCAGCATGAACAATCGAGTTTAGTGACAAACATTCCAGAACAGCTCCTACTTAGATGTCATGGTGTCAACAACTCAACATAAAACATTACCACATTTCTTTTGGAGAAATATGAAAGGGATAGCATAACTTAGGTGGAAACTTAAAAACTATTGCTCAGAAGTCCTAGAAAAATCGAACAATAACCTCAAAATTCATGAACAAACTTAACTGTTTGTTAGTTTCATACCTAGCAGTAGCAGACGACGTTGAGTTTCGTCTTCAACTTGTCTATTAGTTGTCTAATATCATCTTAGCTATACACGAGATTATCATGAATTTTTAAAAGGACATTCATACTGGTTTTACATAGTTTCCCATATATTTACCTACACAACAAAATATGTGCTGAGTCAAAATAAAATGTGAAACCTACGCACTAAGTAGTTAACTCAAAACAAAGCTTTAGGCATGTAGCAACCTACATTTAGAAAAGCAAAGTATACCATGTTGTCAAACCTCTGCTGGTAAAGGTTGATACCAACAGCTTAAAGTGAGTTGTAACTTTTTAACAATATGCATCGCCAGAACATAGCATTACATTATATCCTTTTCATGATGTACTCCATGTAACCGAAATTCCAAGAGGGACTTGGTCAAAGAGAATACAGAATAAAGTGACATGTGTGTTGCTAAGCAAATCCAATAGATCAGTCACTATAATGTCAAAGTTGCAATGCCATGTACAATAGCCCAATCACAGCAAGCATGATCAATTTTAATGAGCATAAGCTATAATACAGAACAAGCAAACAGCTGAACAACTTTAAATGATTGTGGATTTAGACGTCATAAATTCGTGGTTCCAGAATAAGCAAGATAAAACAAAAGATTACCAGTTTTAAGCATGCGAACTGGTCTTGGCCAATGAACTACATTACTAAAAGGTAAATTGAAATGAAGAGGTAGGCTATACTCACCCATGAGAACCTTCCTTCACGGAACTTATTATTTGCTCCAGCAAGATGAGCATCGAGTGGGTTTAACTTGAGCAACCTGGGCGCTGCAATTCTGTTGCCCATCCTCCCGCCAAAGCCAGTCTTCTCCTTTCCGTCCTTATCAATGAAAATGGTGCATATAAGAATCAAATATGTATCTGTTGTCCCTAGTATCCACTTTCCATCATACGTCACATCCACATGAGTAATTGGCGAACCCAGCCCTGGGAAGGCTGTCTTTGCCATTCTCATAGAACTCTTCGAGTACAGGCGGATTTTCCCATCCAGTGAACCAACCACAATTGACCCATCTCCTGTTGACGCAAAGCACTGAAAGTTTGTGCCCCTAGAGAACTGATGTCCCTGAGTCCATTGCAATACCGGCGACTCCGCTGCACTGGCCAAGTTCTGAACAATCCCATGACGATCCCGCATATCCCAGCGACACAACCTGTTGTCATCAAGCCCCAAGAAGGTAGACTCTGATGGGTCCATTTGCGCCCCTTTGGAATCATTTGTGATATCCCTCATGTTAATATCAGCACCGTCTTTTCCAAATTTCCATTCAGAGACCACCTTCCCGGTCTCAATGTCGAGCTGATGGACACCCTTGGCATGAGGCTTGCCATCCGTTGCGGGGCTCATCAGAAGCATGTTTGTCTCAGCGCGCATAAGAAGCGCCTTCTTGGGTGTCGAAAAGTTGGTGCTCCCACCAGAGAACTTCACTGACATCCCCTTGCCATGTATACCATGCTCGAAATTCCTCACCACCTGGATGCCCGAATCGCTGACTAAGAAGCTGTTATCGAGTGCGCCAAGCGCAAGGCTCTGTATTCCCCCGCCTTCCTCCACTGGCTCCTCATACTCCCTCAAATCCTCCATGAGCGGTTTCAGCAATGGGCTGCGCGACGGCATCGGGCTGCGGCTTGGGCTTGGTGCAAATCCATCGGTGGCGTCCTCCCAGATGGACTCGTCCCCGTCCTCCGGGCGCGCCCACGCCGCGAAATCCTTCCCGAACACCTTGGCGCGGCCCTCGTCGGTGGCCGCAACGCCGTAGCTGTTCTCGAAGAGGCAGCTCTGGTACTTGGCATAGAAGTTTGGGTAGCCGTCGGCGTGGAGGAACTTGATCGCCCAGACGCCGTCGGCGACGAAATCAACCCGGCGCTGCTCCGGGAATGTCTTGAGCTGCAGCTCCGGCCCGACCCTGGCCCGGATCTTCGAGCCCACCACGAGGTACCACGGGCAGGTGGGCGGCGCGTCGTCGTCGGCATCGCCGTCGCCGTCCCCCGCGCGGGCGAGGGAGGCGGCGGCGAGGCGGTCGGAGATGATCCACCGCGCGGAAGGGGAGGAGCCGCCGATGTGGAGGTAGAGCTTGACGGCGTTGAGCGCGGCGGGGGCAGCAGTGCCGGGGCTAGGGCCGGGGGAGATGGGCTCGGCGTACTTGAGGTGGAGGCTGCGGAGGTAGCGGTCGATCGCGTCGATGGAGGCCGGCGTCGCCGCCGCGGCGCTGGGCTTGGCGGAGGACGGCGGCGGCGTGGCGAAGTCAGAGGAGGCGTCGGAGGCGTGGGAGACGGAGTCGTCGTCCTCGGAGTCGGAGAGGTCGAGGTCCTCCCGGCTGTGCGAGCCCCCCATGGCGGCGGCGGTTAGGGTTTCGGCGGGGAGGGAGGGGAGCGTGCGGGAATTTGAAATTTTGGGAGCGGAGCGGAAGGAGAACGGAGGTGGAGATCTGGGAATAATAAACGTTGGGGCTCTGACGCCCAAACGGCACGCATGACGTACTCTCTCTCTCTCTCTCTCTCTGAATTTTTTCATGTTTTTTTTTTCAAATTGTGCTGGCATTGCACAATTTGCACTTGATCACATCACACGCAAAGATTTGCCTTGTTCGAATGTACCGGCGTATGGCCGTGTGTTATAGCGGAATTTTATTAAAAAATATTATTAAAGTATAGTTAATAAAAATGGTTTGATATTTAGATTTTAGTTATTTATTCTTTAAAAATAGAAAGAAGTTTGTGGTGTCGTAGGCGACAAATTCACCACGCTACTCTTTTTTTATAAGACTATAGAAACTATTCTCAGTTTTCTCTTTGTTTTTGTTCGTATACTTCATGAACCACTGCATAATATATTTTTTATAAAAAGTTTATACGCATAAGTTCATCCTATTACCTTTTTGGAATAGATTTGTAACTCTATAGTAGTTGATTATATCACTTATAATATTAAATAACTCATAAAAAATCAGATATATCATTTATCTTTGGCGGTAAAGGAACACAACATTGGTCATTTGAATCAAAAATTTAACTCAAAGCTTGTCGCTTCTTAAGAAATTGCTAATAATTGTTATAGAGTTACTGACGAGGCAACCCCGACATCTATTTGGCATGCCACATCAATGACACGTGAGATTCCCGAGCAGGGCTCGTAACGGTTTGGGACCAGAAAGACACTTTAGTAATACCTCCGTCTCAAAATAAGTTTATTTTCAGTTATTTTCTGTGATTAATATTTTTATTGTTATTAGATGATAGAACATGAATGTTATTTTATACGTGACTATTTTTTTAAATTTTATATAATTTTTTTAAATAAGTTGAATGGTCAAACTTTGAACATAAAAATTAAAAAATGAAATTATCATGGGACAGAGACAGTAAGTTATATGACCTATATGTATATCATAAGAGTAAAAAACACAGATGATACATGTGACCAAGATCAACCATGTACTTTACTCTTCTTTGAGTTTTTCACAATATTTAAGAAATTTTACTCCCCTCATTCCACGTTATATTGATCAAGCGATGAATCTGGAGAGGACTAAAACGCCTTTCAATATGGAATGGACAGATTACAAGTTTTTTTTTCGTATTTTTTTGTTTTTAAGTTTCAACACGTTACTGTTAACACGTAGTAACCATGTATTACGGTGTGAAGTTCAAACATTTGAACTCAAAAATTAAAATACGGATATATCATGGTAAGGTGAAGTGGTGAACCCTACTTAAGACTGCTTATAGCACTATTTGTGCATGAAGTTATTCTCAGATTAGTTATTATTATTCATGTTTTGAAAGTAATCCTGGCATACCGGATACTTTAATGTCAAAATGATAGGAAAAAAAAGGGGAATCAGTAATTTACAATACAATAACATGAATTCCAACCACACTGGCATTTCCCAATTCCTTTCCGACAAGATGGAGAAGGATGCAATGCTACTACTAGTATTAGTTAAGATAACCAAGACAATGGAAGCAAATAAGCAATCATCAATCATAGGCTCATAGCATCATCTATTAGCTGTTTCATAAAACACACTTGTCGCATCAGTGATCAGTGTAGCACTGTTACAAATATACTCCTACAATGATATTTATAGGTTGTCACTAAACAATAAACAGTGTTTATGCTCCAAAAAATTAAACAGTATTTGCGACGTAGTACCTGAAATGCCATTTATGATTTCTCCGCAATCAAGTACACACCTGATTCGTCAAGATCATGGAGCACATATTGCTTCGCCTGGGAGCTGCTCCTATTTCATAACACATTAGTATTTATGGTAAAATATTGCTATGAGATTAGCTATAAAAAGACCAGGATTAAGCACGTTATGCCATATGAGAGGATACATCCTTGGAATCTTCATCCTAGAAAAATATTGCAGACAGGATGATATCTTAAGTACTGAAATTCTGAAACAGTCTTCTGGAAAGGGGCACCGGTGTTATAAGTTATGACGCTGCTCAAATGCTCAATGTATACAGGTTAGAAGGTCACATGACAACAATAAATTGTGCCCATACTAGTAGCAGGACCAGATGCATAAATGGCATATTCAGATCAAACAAAACCAAACATCAATTTTCAGTGGTCGTCGAATGCAATTTATGTGGAAACAGAAAACAGAAACAGCCTATATCAGATTGGGAAAAAAGGAAATGCTATATTTGCGGAAGAAATTATCCTTATTTCAAAGAACCTTACACAGGGATGAGGTTACACTACTTATACTGAGCAGGTACCTTGGGAGGATAAGGGAGGAGATTTCTCTGTTTATATCTTGTGTGCCTCTCTGTAATCTGTTTAAATATGCTAGAGATGAAATATAGAATTTCAGCTATCGTAAAAAATCTGTGGATAAGCTGAACTATGCATCAAATTTGTTTCCAAAATCAAAAGAAAACCTCAAACGTACTTAACACCTACCAGAAGGATGAGGAGAAAAGTAATGCAGATAAGGGACTGGATCAATCAGGCTACCTGGTTTTTGGAGTAAAAGCAGAAGCTTCCAACAACTCATTCATCTCCAAATCTTGGCATCAGGGTGCTACTATTTGTTTAATAAAAGCAGTACATCCAAGACCATTTCTAAATTAGCTTAGCAGAAGTTTCCTACACTTCATTGACCTCTAGTTCCTGAATTATGACATCTGCATGGTATTACTGTAAGACAGAAGAATCACACAGAAGATTGTTCCTTTTGTGAGCTAGTACTATTAAAATATTAATCAATCAATACTTTATCTCGAAATCCCCACATTTGCACACACCAATGCTTCAAGTATGAGTATGATAATTCACAAGTTGCACTGCAAGAAACATGAGAGGCATAAACTACACAATACTACTAACTGTAAGAAAAACTACATAGTTAACACTGCAAGATTTTGTGAAAGGGGAACGTTTATGCATGCTTTCGTTATTTCTTTGGTTACAACAGCAGAAAGATCCATGCAAAATGCACAGCTAAAACTAGTACAATACACATCATGATGCAAGGCATTTTGCCAAACACCTAACGGGAACCAAACCTTACGGAGTCGCATGCCTCGACAGGCGTTGCGTCGCCACCACGGCGGCTGCGCGAAGGTAGCGCCTTTGCTGCAAACTCACGGCAAGGATCGCGTCATCAGCCCACAGATACGGATACGGCGGCGCGGCAGACGGGGCAGGCGGCCGTCCTGGCGAGCCACCGGTCAACGCAGGCGGCGTGGAACGAGTGGCCGCACGCGGGCAGAGCGCGCCACCGCTCGCCCGCGCACGCCACGTCGAGGCAGACGGCGCAGAGCTGAGACGACGAGGAGGAGGAAACGGCGAAGCAGGGCAGGAGGCGGAGGTCCGCGGGGGAGAGCCCGGTGCGGGAGGCGTACGGCGGAGGCGACGAAGGCGAGGTCTCCGGGACGCGGTACCGGCTGCCCCCGCGGTGCTGGTTCCGGAATGCCCGCGCCGCGACGACGAGGTGGAGCAGCAGGATGGCGGCTGCCGCGGCGAAGAGGAGGAACACCGCGAGCGCGGCGGCCATCACCGCGGCCTGCACGCCGAGCGACAGGAGCCGCGCGCCGGCGCCGGCGCAATCGGGCCGCGGCCGCCGCCTTGTCCCACTCCCCGTATCCTTCCCGTCCCTCCGCGCGCTCTCCTGGTCGGCGGCCGCGGCCGCGGACTCGCCGGCGGCGGGCGGCGCCATCGATCTCACGCGCGCGATGCCGTGTTTGGGTCGAGGGGAGATTTTTTTTTCTGCCCGCGGTTTGATGGACGGTTTTTCTGTGTGCTGCTGTGTGCAAATGTTTCGCATTTCTCACGTACACGGCCCTACTTATATTAGGCCCCTTTAGTTACAATTTTTTTCCTAAAACATCACGTAAATCTTTCGACATTTAAATATAGCATTAAATATAGATATAAAAAAAGTTAAGAAAAAATCGTAAGACGAATCTTTTAAGTCTAATTAGTCTATGATTAGTCGTAGGTGCTACAGTAACCCATGTGCTAATGATAGATTAATTACGCTCAAAAGATTCGTCTCGTGGTTTTCAGGTATGCTATAAAATTCGTTTTTTCATTTGTGCCCAAAAACTCCTTTCAACATCCAATCAAACGTCCGACGTGACACCCAAAATTTTTTTTTCGTGAACTAAACATGGCCTTAGTCTTAGATATCCCCTGCATAACTTTATTTAAGACATAAACATTTCTATATTGTTTAGAAAAGACTAAATTTAAAAAAAATTATAACGTGTATTTTAATAAATAAGAAATGTATAGGGGTGAAAGGATAGTTGGCGATAAAATGAGATGGACTTTTGAGAAGTGATTTACAGAACGATCTATACTAGGGCAATAAATACTTAGGGATAATTGTTTGGTTTTCTTAAGTAAAGAGTCAAACGATATATTTCAAATAAAAATACTTTGTCAATAAAATCTTTATATATGTATAAAAGAAAAGGCTAAAAAATAAATTTTAAAAAAATCTTAAAATCAACTGTAAATTTAATGTTAAAAATATAAATTTTATCTTATAATTATGTATAAGTATAAGTGAAAAGATAGGGTGTTACCTTCGAAACGGATGGATCAGGCTGAAGAGTGTATTGATAAGATTTTACCAAACCGCTATCAACCCCTAAGCCAATGATCATCAGTTTGTGGTTTTCACAAAAATTGTTGACTTTCCCTGAACTTTTGTCGAAATTTTTATATTCATTTCTTTTCAAACTTGACTGAAAAAACAAACTGTTTGTGTTAGCCAGATCGGTTTTGTAAATCCTATTAATCCCATAAATTTAATCTAATATCGACAAAAAAATACTTTGACTAATGTAGGAGGCAGCTATGAATTATAATTTCTTGTTTTATGATAAGCTTTATGCTAAACATATCTAATATTATACCTTAAATTTGCGAGTATTATTTAGCATAGTTTTATCACAATACCCAACCCAGCTCAGCTCAGGTCAGCCGAGGAAAGGAAGAAGAAGCTTCAGCAATATAGGGATCGTTTGCTCTTGTAATTTACTTATCTCTCTATATTATCTAATCATGAAAATGTATTTTTAAGGAGAACTTTTATTTGGAAAATTCGGTAGTAACGATGAACTATAGTTGGAAGTCGTTGTAACAAATTTATAGTTTTGTTGGTGATTTTGAAAGTGACGGTGGAGAGAATGGATTGAGGCATCTAAGTTTATTAGTAAAATAGCAATATATTCATGTGGTACTCTCTCCACTGTCGTAATTTCAATTATCTATACGAGTCGTCCTCCTTCCCACCTAACCATAGTACCCATAGTACGCACGTGAAAAGAAAAAAAGGAAAAACAACAAAACAAAGCACTCACCTAAAATTAAAGAAAAGAAAGAAAGAAAACAAATATGCATGCAACTACCCACATCTCTTATTTAAAAAAAAGGAAAACGAAAAATAAATAATAATAGAACGCACTCACGCACGTCGGCACGCACATGTAAACCGAGAAAAAGAAACAAAAAAAAAAAAAAACAAAAACGGCCGCACCTGTCCACCGAGAAAAAAAATCACGAACCAGATATCTTCATTTGGATGTAACTAGTTTTAGATAAAGGTATAGTAAAACTTTTAAACTTTGACTACTAATAATTTTTAAAATATTTAGTTTAAAAATACTAGGACAAGACATATATATGGATTATATAAAGTATTTTAATAAAAATAAACATTTATTTTTTTATATTTTAATAGAACATCATAATCAAAAATAGAGTAGAGGACCGTTTTGTTGACAATTTGCTCATTTTCAGGCATATTTTGATCCAGAAATATATCATGACGAGTGAGATTGTGTGATTCTAAAGCAGTGGTAAACATAACTATGCTAGCAAACAAAATAGCATCGAGAAATACGTTTAACACTAGAGTAGGCAAACATACTTATAGAAAACACTCTAAAGAAGCGTTGGTGTTGTCGCCATTTAATCCAGTGTTGCTGCCGCTACCGCTCCATCCACCGTCATTTTTGTTTTCTTCATTGCCGCCTCTAGTGGTCGACACGTCGATATAGAGAAAGTAGAGAGTTGTCACATGACAACAGTCACGTGAACTACTTACCAACAATTGATTTTCCGTCTAAGGGTACTCAAGCGAGTGGAATTTTAGAGGTCTGCTCATTCCAAGTACTTGTGCACATAAGTATTAAAACCAGGAACAACAGATAGCAGCACATGACCAAAAACTTGGTGTGGATGTAAGAGTGAATTGTGTTCTGTCTTGCGTGTATGTGAGATCAATTCTATTTTCCTTTAAAAGTAGAAAAGGATGATGAAGATGAATGATCACACGGAAGATAAAGCGGAACAGAGTAACCAATTAGCCTGCAGCAGCCATCAATTATCATACACTCCACCATTAACCAATAGTTATTATTAAGGGAGTTATTATTCCAACACCATTATGTTTTTACTTAATAACCCATAAATAAATGAGATATGAATACACATAGCTCGTAGCATTATGAATCTTCGAATTTATTTGATTTCAATGGATCAATTACTCACATGTGTCGTGTTCAGATCGTTAGTTTCATCCCGTGAACGATTACTATCCTTGCAACATATCTTTTTGCTTGTAAGATAAAATTTGGACTTTTAAAGTAGATTTAGGTTTATTTTATCGTTATTTATTTTTCAACCTAGGCTTTTAGATCGCTAACAACATGTATTAAATTTTGTTTGCGAAATTTTTTTGCATACAAATATGTCGTTTGTCTTTTTTTTTCTAAATAAGCCAAACAATCAAGCCTAAAATTTTGAGAGAGAGGTTTTTATCTACGCTCAGCATGAGGCTAGCGTGAAACGCGTGATAGCAAAAGAAAATATTAACGTATAAACCTCACATATAATGGTGATGGCTGCATAAGATACTGGTGTCAGACATTTGTAGTCGGTCCGTCGGTAGCATTTATACTTGTACAATAATTAATTAATTAAGGTCCAGAAAAGTGATATGCTAAAAAAATGCAACAAATTAATGAGGTGTTTGCATTGGTTTCGTTTCTTTCCTCCGGAAACAAATGATTGTTTTCATCAAAAATTTTGACCTAAAAAAATGGCTAAGACCGTGTTCTCTTGGCTAGCTAACAAAATAGATTCCCTTGTTTTTCACATGTATACTTTCTAAACTATTAAACGATATCTTTAATATATATATATATATGAAAAAATATCTTTTAAAAATCATATCAATCCGCTTTTTAAACTTTTTTAATCAAAAGTTAATTAATTATATATTAATTTATTGCTATATTTTTCACACCGTTTAATTAATCAACCAAAGCACATGGACTACTTTGAAACAAGGAAATAATTAAATTAGAGTAAATAAGAGCCTACACAATTATTGCATCCGTTGAAGAGCAATGTTAAAGCGTGTTTTTATCACTAAGGGTAGGTAAATAGAGGCATGGATGTCATTTTATTTGAGTCCTGATCTACTAAAATTGATCAAACTAGTTAGGATATTTATTTTGGAACTAAGGAGTACTAAAATAATAGCACAACTAAGAACATGAACCATGTGTTATCCCCTTGACTAAAAAAAATGAAATGCTACTCTATCCAAAGAATAAACCGTATGTGTACACTACAGTATAGTAGCCCTGGATAAGGGACAAAAAATGTAATATTTGACATTTTAAAAAGAGACAAAATATAATATCAAGGCTTGCTTGATTTGACTGGATGTGTCGAGGTAGACCAGCAAACTATTGGCAGGCCCTTCTTCTTGGCCCAAGCCCATAAGCTCATCAGCCCAGTCTCCTCAGAGAGAGAACCAGCTGCTCGATCTCTTAGACCGTCGGATCTGCCAACCCAACGAATCTGATCCATTTATCTCATTGGAGGCCAAAACCAAACCAGAATAAAACGGATTGAACCGACGTGTCAGCGATCGTAATAGCACTAACATAATAACAAGGATCCAAGTTCGAAGAAAAAATGGTGGTTGATCTGACAGTGACCTATGAGCAACACTCGTCGGGATCATGGTTGCACCCAGAGGCAGATCTACATGGTGGTCTTAGGACCATCTAAAAGAATCTTAGCTTAAACACACACATATAGATGGTATCATTTATTATCATTACATAATGCACTTTAATCAATTTTATATTTATATTGTATATTGTATACTATATCTGTAACAATTAAGAAAACATATAAGTTGAACCACCTATAATAAAATTACTATATACATCGCTGGTTGCACGAACTGCAGGTAGGAGCTAGACGAAGACAATGAAGTGGCTGATCATAAGAGCAGGTACAATAACCGGCTATAAGCCAGCTATAAACATATTTTAAGGAGGTAAGAAAGGAGAGATATGAAAGGAGAGCAGTGAGCTACAAATTTGTAGCTAGCTGTACATGGACTTCAAGACATAAGGTAGTATATGTTTTATAGCTAGCTATTGTATTAATTGGCTATTAGATTAACTATAGATGAATTAGAGCCAGTAGTTGGCTATACTATTGAGCTTGCTCTAAATCTAGTGGTTGCAAGTCCCCAGATCGCCATAGCTTGGAGAACCCTAGCGAGCTTGAAATGCATGTGTGCAATGGGATGGGGCCAGTTGTAGCTAGGCAGGCAGCAGACAAACCATCCATGTTTCAGGGGAGACAAACAAACACGCCAGATTCCTCAATCCTCACTGCTTGGTGTGCTCCTACATCTAGTTTCAGGGCACAAGCTTAAGATTACGAGAAATAAATAGTGACAAGTATTATCAGAATATAGAAAAGATGATTTTTTTTCAGACTGAATTTTAGTTTATTTTATGAGTGTTATTTGGGGAGGTTTTGATTTCTGAATAATAAGTGAGAAGCTGTAACTGTCATAAGCATCCCAAACATGCCCTAAGACCATGTTCTTCAGACAGTAAGTTTTGAGAAGTAGTTAGGCCGCGTTCGTTTTGTGACTGATTCTCTCGTTTTTCACGCGCACGCTTTTCAAACTGCTAAACGATGTATTTTTTATTAAAACTTTCTTCAAAAAGCGTTTTTTAAACAATCATATTAATTATTTTTTAATTTCTCTATAGCTAATAATTAATTAACGATCTGTCAATCCATTGCTACATTTTTCAGCCGGTTACTGATCCCATACAAAGAACAAGGCCTTGGTGTGTAGCCAATTCGTGAGACTTTAGGTGGAAAGGGGGGTTTGCTCATTCTCTTTAGGTCTGTAGTTACCGATTCTTGTATAAGCCATGTAAGAATTTAAATCATTTTGAAGAGGTAGAGATTTTGTGAGAAATATACTGTTAGTTATTTCTCTGCTAGAGTTACCCAAAAAAAGCCTCTCCAAAATATACTGTTGTTGCTACTTCCTGCATATATGGCACAGTTACATGTCGTTTTAGAGTTTCATCTCGCAATCATGTTGTCTCGGAACTCATCTCGCACAATCTAATTAAGCACCAATTCCTGACGGCCGGCCGCATGCTCCGGACAGACACGACCAATATGTTCAGAGTCGTTTGATGATGCTGTTCATGCATGATCACTGCATGTATCCAGCGATCTCATTAAACCGTTTTGTTGCGATTCGCTTGTCTCGGTCTCAACTCTCATGTGATCGACATCACCACCACAGATATCTCCAGTACCCCGTATTAAACCGACCTCACATCACAAATATTCCCTCTGTTTTACGGTATAAGATTTTCTGATCTTGTCTAGATTTATACGTGTGCTTATAAAACTAGACATATATACGAAATATATACATAGATATATCGATGAATCTAGACTAATATATCACCTCACATGGGTGCATCTGCATGCTCCATTATGCCTGCAACTGCAAATGCAAATCAGACCCCCAAATGCAGATGCTGCACATCAATCTGCAGCAGTGGCAATTGCTACATGATGAGATCTATACATGCAGATAAAGATCAAGAAAGAGAGATTCAGAGACCTTCTGCATGAACTGGGAGGCAATTAGTTCAGAGATATTCAGAGAGAGAGAGATGATCACAGACAGACAGGCAGATCGACCTGATCGAATACCTGATCATCATCATCATCATCGAAATGGTGCAAGTCCAAGGATCATATCAATCAAGTTCTTATCGAGTACAGCTACTTGCATTGCACGATCGATCAAGTGATCTCGAGGAGGTGATTGTTGCATGGGGAAGAAAGGGGTCATGTGCTTGCTCCGAGTTTGGAGAGGAACCCCATGTGGCCTTCATGTGAGCTAGGTAGGTCACACCCTCCTCTCTCTTTCTTTCTCAAAGCATTTGCATGTACACTACTACTGGCTAGAACACACAAAAAAAGCTGTAGTATCTTAGCTAAGCCAAGCTGGTCATGAATTCAAGAACGGTAGGCAAGAGTTGGTTTTCTTGTAGTGATATCAATTTCTCATGCTATATATTGCAACTTAGGTATTTGGAGCACTATCTTTTCGCTTATGCTTATATAATTATAAGCCAAAATTTAAAATTTGAATATCAAATTTAGAGTTAGTTTTAGGTTTTTTCTCATAGTTTATTTTTCAGTGTTTGCTTTTATATCGTCAAAAACACATATATAAAAGTTTTATTTATAAAATATTTTTTGTTTGCAAATACGATGTAACGAGGGCCTTTGTTGTTCAGATGTAGAGGATTTAATATATATGGCCAATTCGACCGTCGGAGAAATTGAACTAAAATCCTGGCTCGTCGTTTGAGAGTTTTCACAAATTGCTGCGCAGAAAAATCCTCACTGCAAAACCATCACGCTGCGAAGAAATTAATTCAAGTTCATTTTAACCAGAAGTTAAACCAAACCTTTTACCGTAAATTCTAATACCTCTCAGTACACCAGAAGCTCCGGTAGATACTATATTTTGCACTAAAAAAACTCCGGTGGATCCTCAAATACCATGACAAAAACTCTCTTATTAATTACTATCTGTTTTCTTTCTTTTTACACATTTGATTTTTGGGTCTATGTTTGGTCATTAGTCTTATTCAAAAATTTATCATAATTATTAATTATTTTATCATGATTTTATTTAATACTAAAGACTCTTTAAACCTGACTTATAAATTTGCGTATTTATAAAGTATTTAAATAAGTCGATCAATCGAGCGCAGATAAAAAAAATTAAATGCGTAAAAAAAGGCCCAAAAAGAGTACAACAATATATCATGTACTCCTACATGCATGCGTTAATCCAAGACAATGGAAGTTTTTTGATATATATATATATATATATATATATATATATATATATATATATATATATATATATATATATATATATATATATGCCTGCACACAGCAAGCAAGTCTACAAGAGTAGAGCCGCATGTGAAGCAAAGACAGCCAGCCAGCAGAGACACACACAACACAAGATGCATGCCAACACACCTCCGTTCGCTTCATAACTCCACAAGGTTGCCAACTCGGGGGGCGACGCTACATGTGCCGCCATGTGATGTGCACCTTCCCCTCCCTTTGCTTGCTTCCCCCTATTCTCCTCTCCTCTTAACCTTAATTGTTATTAGCTGCTGCTTAATTAACTGGGCCCCCTCCTCTCCTCTCCTCTCCTATCTGGATATATCATAAACATATACAACTCAATGTTAACTACTACCTCTGTCTCCGTAATAATTTTACTTTTCAGTTTTTAAATATAATGTTTTGACTCTTCGTCTTATTTAATTTTTTTATAATTAATATTTTTATTATTACTATATGATAAAACATGAATAATATTGTATTTATGAATAATTTTTTTAAAAAAATTTTACATTTTTTCAAATAAGAGGAATGGTTTAACGTTGGATACAGAAATTGAAAAATATAGTTATTATGTGACGGAGGTATTGAAAAATATCGTTATTATGTGACGGAGGTAGTATTAATGAAGTACATGGATTTGTGCACACTTGTACTTGTCATTGTACGTACTTCGATCATGTGCACACATAACTTGCATGCACTGGAAAAAATGGAAAAAAAACATGTCTTGTATCCTCCAAGCATCAACTACATATGTTTAGCAAAACTAATTAATTATCAACTACCATGCATGGCATGCCTAGCTAGCTGGTTGCACCGTGCAAATATCAGAATTTTGGCCAGTTCGTTGTTTTAATTAGACTGAAATTAATTAAAATTAACTAATTAATTAATGGGGTGCTCAAATATTCAACCGTACCACAATGTTAGCATGTGGCATGAACAGAAAAGGGAGAGAGAGAAAAAAAAGTGAAGTAATTAGAGGACCACAAAAATGGTGGCAATGCATGCTAGCTAGCTCACACCACATGGCACCATCGTCTCTCCCTCTCCCTCTCCATCTCCATGGACGATGGTATATATAAGCAGCCATGGCGTCCATCGCTGCTGTGCTGCCTCTGCCAACCTACCTAGCCCTCCCCGATTCTCCTCTCTCGATCCCCAGCGGAGCCATGAGAGCTCCTGGTGGCAGTGGCACCGCCATGGACTTCAAGAAAAGCTTCCTCAAGAACCTCCTCTCGAGCCTCCAATCCTGCAGCTCCAGCAAGGCGGCTGCCATGACCCTGCAGGAGAGGAAGCACGCCGTCAAGTCATCCGCCGACATCGCCATGGCCGCCGCCGCCCGCGGCGGCACCGCCGGATCGGGAACACGGCGGTGGCCACATGCCCTCTTGGCGTCGTCGTCGTCTAGCTCATGCAAGATGCAAGGGAAGGTGACGAGGTGCAAGAGCATCGTGAGGAGGTGCTGCCACAAGAGGAGGAGAGGTGGTGGCAGCAGCAGCGGTGGCACAAGCTTCTTTGCAAGGACGGCATTGGGTGGCGGCAGCGAGGCGGCGAGGAGGCTGGTGAGGAAGAGGACCATGGTGCTGAGGAGGATGGTGCCCGGCGGCGAGCTCCTGGACGAGACCTCGCTGCTCCGTGAGGCCATGGATTATGTCGCTCATCTGCACGCCCAGGTCGACGTGCTGCGCCGCGTCTCGAGAGCAGTGCAGAGATCCAATGCATCTTCAGGTTTGTTCATTTCCTGAATTTCTTTTTGGACTTTGGAATTGAGTTGTTTGTGTGATTTAATTGTTCTTGTTGTTCATCATGCAGTGGGGTTTGCACAGTTCAAAGAAGGGACGGTTCAGATCTCAGGTGAAACGGACCATCCATGCTAGTAGAATGTCATTCTGAAAAGAGGAGCAAAAATGTCTTGAAGATATCGGAGAAATATCCAAGAAGATGATCAGATTTATGTCCCTGGTCAGTTTGATCAGCAAATGCAGAACTGGTGCCTCGCGAAGTACGGATTTGGTGGAGAACAGATTAAGATCTTGTAATGTCGAGAGATGATGTTGTAAAATCATTCTCTTCTGATATGTTTGACGTGCAGAGCTTTTGCGCGTTCGCAGAAAGTAATGTTCAAAGATGAATGAGAGGAAACTTGTAAGGTGGTGGTACTTGTAGCAGCCACTTTTGTACCTGAAGTAAAGTGAAATTAATTTATTACAGTGCAGAGGTAGATGGTACTGAAATCAGTGTCTTTTGATCTTTTCAGTATCCTTGTTCACCTGAAAATCTGAAACTGTGCTGCTAAACTAATCTTCAGTCTATACTTTTGAAAAACTAGCCAGTTTCAGACGTTAATTCAAGTCCATATATGAACCCTGAAACTGTATTTCTCTAAGCCATGTTTCTGTAATTCTGTTATGGTTGCTTGCCTGAACAACCTGCCATTATCACGCCAACCACATTTCGCAACGATCAAGGAAACGGATGCAGTTAATCAGATTTGTTGTTGCAGGATTTTAGCAACTGCAATGTGTTAAACTGAGCACTTCTTTGGATCACAGGAATTTTACAAGATTTTTATAGGAAACAGTTAAATTCCTCTATTTTTCCAATGAAATTCCTTCAAACCGAGAGTTCAAACACCAGATGCAGTGGAGAATGTGAAATTCAGAATCAAGCATCATGTAGATGGTGGATCTTGCTGTCCAATCCATGCAGCCATGCCTGACTGCCTGTATCTTGTCCCTTGCTACCTCTGTCAGTGGTAGGCAGATATGGGCATTTGTCTGTGACAGAAGAAGATGCCAAAGGATTTTGAGGCTAACCCTGAACTGCTGCAGCTCTGCAGGTCTCCTTGCTACAGTGAGGCTCACATGGAAGCTGCCATGAGTGTTCTTGGCATGTCTGGCAAGGTTCAGGTTTCAGCAATCAGTAGCTACTTGTTGAGCTGAACTGGATTTGGGCTGGGGTGTTTAGCATCAGCAGGAGCAGCCTAGCAAACATGAAAAATGTTAATCCTGGCCCATTCTAGTATGGGCTTTCCATTGCTGACCGTGTCTGAACTCTGTTGTGGCAACAACTCTGAAGTCTGAAGCTATTGTTGCTTTTGAGTTGCATGCATTCAAGTTAATTGTTTAAATTAGCGACAAAAATTGATAATTTACTATACTTCAACTGTTATCGATCTATCACTGGCAATTCTTTTTAGGTCTTGTTTAGTGTGCAGCAGTTTCTCTGATTCGTGTGAAAATTGTACTTCCTCCGTTTCACAATCTACGGTGCTTTGATTTTGTCCTAATTTTTATATAAAAGAGCATAGACATTTCAATATCAGATAAATGAATATGTTATAAGTTACATTTAATTGTGATTTGTGAATTTAGTGAAATTAATTTGGTGCTATAGATGTTACTACGCTTTTCTATAAATTTGATCAAACTTAAGAATTTGTCTTAGAAAATTAAAACACATTGCATTCCAAAAAGGAGGAAGTACTGTTATCGCATTTCAAAGAAGACCTCAAATTACGCTCAATTAGAGCATCCACAACAGATCATCTAAATTTGGTCAATCATTTCTTTGTTTGGATGATCATCTAAAATAATTTCATCATTTATATCTCTTTGTACTCTAGCAAATCATCCATATATGATATTCTCTATATTTTTTTAGAGAATGGAGATAGAACATCCAAATATAAAGTTTATCTCTCTAAATATGGATGACATCTAAAAATAGAAGATGGGATGGATGTTCTGTTGGAGCTCAATCTTTACATTTCATCCTCTATTCTATTCTTAGGATAAAAGATGGGAGAGATGAACTCTTGCTGATACTCTTACAATTAAATATGGCCATTTACAATTGGGGATTTTTTGCCATCATTTGTGCCAGAAGAGGTGACCAATTTCAAACCAATATACCACAGGGACTGTAATTAAATTTGTTAATTAATTTAATCCCGAGACAAAATGTTTTTTTTTTCCTTTCGTACATCTGATTACCACGCGGTACACCAAATCCCACAGCACGAGATCGAAAAAGCCGAGCGCTTTCGATCGTCAGCTTCCGCCGCCGGCCGGAGAATCGAGCGAGGACGGTCACGCCGGCGTGAGGCCGTGCTTGAGCGCCGCCTTCCACACGACGTCGATCCGGTCGACGTCGATGGCGCCCACCTCGTGGTGCCCCCACCCTTCCAGGAAGTGCACCACGCCGCCGGCGTGGCACGCGTGCACCACCCCGCGCTCCATCGTGTACTGCACCGGCGGGCGCGCAGTTCCCCGGCGGCGGCCATCGCCGGCGGTTTCATGTCAGCGAAACATGGCGAAGAAGTAGAAGAAAGAAAGAGAAGAAATGGGAGGTTGGTGTGTCTCGTACCTCGCAGTAGCCGAGGCCCTGCACGTCCTTGGGGAGCCGCATGGCGGCGAGCTTGCCGTAGGTGCAGTCCCGCCGGAACCCGATGATCGGCGGCACCACGAACTGGTGGAAGTGCGTCCCCGCCGGCGCCCACCTCTGCTCCCTCGGCGACAGCCACTTCCCCACCAGCCACGTCTGCAACAAAACATATTTTCCCGCTTAATTAGGCTTTCGGTCCAACTGGTCGGCGCATAAAACTCAATATAAACTTAAGCATTTTCTTTTTAATTGATCGGTGCATAAAACTCGATATAAACTTAAGCCATTTTTTAATTGATTGGTGCATAAAACTCAATAAAAACTTAAGCCTATTCTTTTTAACCGATCAGTGCATAAAACTCGATAAAAACTTAAACCATTTTTTAATTGATCGGTGCATGAAACTTGATAAAAACTTAAGTTTTTTTTGTTGAACTGGTCAGTGCATGAAACTTGATATAAGAAAACTGAGTCTCTTCGTTTCGAAGGATTTTTATAGGAAAATCAGAGGAATTGAACTGTTTTCTCTGAAATTCCTGTGAAACGAAGAGGCTCTGAATGTTTTCGATGAATTGTTTGTCACGTAAAACTCAATGAAGAAAAATAATAATGTGTAGAATCATGTCACAAGCAAGGCATCGAGATGCCAATTTGCAAATTCACCTTGCAGTTTTGTGCAGGCTGGTACTTGGTGACCTGCACGAGATACTGCTGGAACTCGGCCGGTGCTTCCCTCTGAATCTTCAGAAACCTCTCCGACGACAGTGTCAGCATCTAAAACCATAAACCAAAGAGAAATTAGTCCCCAAGCTTGCAATCAAATCAATTAACCCATTGTCCAGATTACTGTCAAAACTGAATTTGAATTGTGGATTGATTGATTGAGTAGAGATATATAGGCACCAGGACTCTGATCTTCTTCCTGCAGAGGTAGAGGGCGATGGCTCTGCCGAGCTTGGAGGTGGCGCCGGTGAGGAAGACGTCCTTGACGTTGCTGGGGATCTCGTTGAGGATCACGGCGGCGGTCAGGGTGTTGCCGTGCACGATCCTCACCCTCAGCTCCGGGTGCTTGTTCACGAACAGTGTTCCACCTCCGTTCAGAGCCTCGTTCTGACAAACCAAACCCCCCCAAAAAAAAGTATATCTTCAGATAGTTTCAGTCAAGATCAGACCATTGTTTTCCTGATCAATATTGTTAAGATTGCTATCACCATAGATTGTTTACAGGGCTGGTTCATGCCTCATTTCAAGGGAGAAAGTCAGTTTCAGAATGAATTTGGACGAACATAATACTGAACTTTTAAACTGTCTGAAAACAAGGCAGGTTCTTGAGCAAAATGAGCTAGCTAGCACTGCAGATGTCTCGACCTCTCTATCCATCTCGATCATGTCACTCCAAATTGGCATTTGCTTTATCTTTTCGTCGCCGTTGCATGGCTGAATCAGTTAAGGCTTTCACATGCCTCTCATAAATGATGCCATTGCTTTGTTATGCTGTATAACAAATACTGCCTAACTGTATGGGCGACACATGACCAGCAAAGAGGCTGGCATGCATGAAGCATATCACATACAACCTTTTTTTTTCCTTTGTTCTTTTTGAAAATGACAGAGAAAAAGTTGTAGAAAAGAAGAGGAAGAACAGAACAACAGTACTGAATCATCTGCAGTGACACTGTAGCAATAATTAATGGACTAGCTTATACTACTTATTGTACATCTAATACTGCCCAACTATATGCATAAAAACAGCACATTATGAGCAAGAAAGAGGCATGCGTCATTTTCATTGCAAGAAAATGATAAAAGCAAAAGAGAACACATAAAACAAACAATAAGAGACAAGACATATTCATAGCTAAAAAATATTTATATTTTAGAATTTATATTTTGGAACGGAACTAGTGTCTGACCTTGTTGAGAGCGGCGAGGCTGAGCACCTTGACGCCCATTCTGTCTGCACGCAGGATCGCCAGCTCGATCTGCTCGTTGATGCCCTTCTTCGCCGCCGGTATGAAGTACTGTTCATCGTACACACATTGGCGACAATACCAGAAAAAAAAACAACTTAAAATTCGGAAGTTCAGACAGCCTTCAGTCTAACAGGTCCACACAACACAACCACTATTTGGTACAACCCTAGTGTACTACCTAGTGCTTGTGAGATAGAGGTGCAATTGAATATGGTAGTACTATGCTACAACACCTCTACGTCCAAATTAATTGGTGGACAAGTATTAAATTGATGGACAACCTAGGATTCATCCACAATCCATTGATCCTGGTCTCCCTCTCGTTCCAACCAGACGGACATAATCTTACCAAAATATCGTCTCACTAATATATATATTTTCTACGCAAGTTCAGATTAATCTGTATAGCGGCGAAAAAAGTCTCGTAACGTGGAACGGAGAGGAGAGGAAGACCTGGAATCCGTAGCGGGGGACGGTCCACATCTGGTGGAGGTGGCCGCGGAGGCGGTAGAAGCTGACGAGGAAGGTCTTGGAGCAGCACCACATGAGGAGCATGAAGGCGAAGGCGACCGGCCAGAAGGGGAGGAGGACGAAGTGGTTGGCGAACGGCGTCGAGCTGCACGACCGGAGCACGAACGGCACGTGCATCGACGCCATGATGTCCACCACGTGCGCCAGGAACACGAACTCCGGCGCCTCCTCGTTCTTGCCTACGTACACAAATATCATTTTTTTTTCTCACTTCCTTCAGTTTTTTTTTTGAACTGATCACTTCGTTCAGTTCTTCCTATAATCTTTGCTTTCATTAAATTCTTCGAGATTCTAGGACATTTCTACTATTTGGTTTTACAAGGTGGTTCTCAATGGCTTTTTTTAAGGAGAAATGCGAAATAACATATTTATAAATGAAAATAAATTTATAAATAAAACTTTTATATATATGTTCTTAGATTATCTAAATCGTAAAATTAAACATGATGAAATAAATCTCAAGATCAGCTCTAAATTTAGAGCATTTTCCCATCCTTAAGCAGGTACCATAAGCTATTACTGTTTTCTATGTAAAATTGGTACATAGAAAATAGTAGTATCTCCTGTTAACTTCTCAAAGATGATAAAATTGTTTCTAAAATTAAGATTAAAAATTTATTTTGGCTTATAAGATCAATTAGAAGAAAAAGATGAAAGTGAAGAGTATAACTCTTGCTTGTAAGAAAAAACATAACTAAATGTTAGGATTGCAAGACCCTACCTAAGTAGACCTCCTTTTGTAACTCCCAAGACTTGTGGTTGAGGGTGCCCCCAAGGAGATCAAAGAGGGGCATGAAGAGGCAGAAGTTGGAGTCCTTCTCCCTGTGGTGCAGGCTCAGGTACCTGCACAGAATTAAATTCATACTAGGCATTAGCACATTCAATCACCTTAATTACTTGTATCACCTCTTCGTACAGCACCAACTAATTCGACTTTCTTTGCATAACAACCAGTTAGTTACATGTACAGCTAACAACCAAGACAGTGACTAAGGGACAGATACCATAATCATATCATCAAGCAGAGAACAGCAGTGATCATACCATGAACTAGCATCTTGAGTTCATCAATTTATTTTTTTTCAATTATTTTGTTAATTATGCAAAAAAAAACAAATTAATCCCTTTTCCACAATATAAAAATTTGTAGATTCATTAGCAAATACAAAATATTACATTAAAATATTTATATTTAGTCACTTCAAAAATCAAATCATCTTTTGAATCTTAGATGTGTATTTATTCCCTTTCCCAACATTTGGTTGGCTTAGCGATTATTGATGCGACAATAGCGCGTAAATACTTATATTATGCTATACATTTTAAATCCTAAAAAATATTTATATTTTGTAACAAAACATAGTCATGCAATACTAAGCAAGAAAAAAAAACAATTAGAGAGTATTTATTTTGTAGTACTCACGAAGGGGTGTAGAGGAGGTATCTGAGAGGAGGAAACGCCTGGAAGAGCCTGGGCGATATCACCTCCACGTTGCTGTACCCCATTGACCGCAAATAGTCAAACAGGAGGGCGTGTCCATAGACCAGGCCCACGGACCCTGCCCCCATCAGGAACGCCCCTGCAAGTGGGGCCCCCATCACCACGGTCAGCAGCAGGCTCTCCAGTGGCGTCCCAAATGCAGCTGCAAGTGACCAACACCATCACAAATTACAGGCATGAATTCGATTAGCCGATAAATTGTACTAGAAATTAATAAAGCATCCCAACATAAATTGAAGGATAAGATATTTATATCTGTATTATTTTAGAACACTAATAGAAAAACACAAAATCAATTGTGAATTCAAAATTAAGCAGTAAAGTTTTTTTTTTCTACGGCTAACGAGCTAGCAAATAGGCAACAAGAGCAAAACATGGATAGATGAGTTCAGTTCCAACTATATTTTTGCTCGGCATATTTACAAATCAGAAATAATTTTATAAATAAAATTTTTAGTTATGAGTTTTTTACGATTTAAATTGAAGGTCAAAAATAAACTACAATTGATAACTCTAAACTGAAATCTAAAATTAAATTAAGGTTAAAATCAAATTAAAGGAGCTTGGGAGAGTTTCTGCAAGGTGGCGAAAACAAAAACAGAAAACATAACTAAGGGAACAGAAACTTAAAAACACGATTTTCAAAGACAAACACGAGTTTGAAAGACGAAATTGGTGCACCAAACAGGTCATAAATAGAAATAAATACGCTTTCTTTTCTCATAAATAGAAACAACTTTTTTTCTCGGCTTACCTGTCAGGGGCGTGGTGACGGGGGAGCGGTGGTGCTCGGCGTGGTAGCGGCTGAAGAGTGGGGCCCACCGGTGGAGGGCGCGGTGGGCCCAGTAAAAGAGTGGCTCGGAGACGAACACATGCAGCAGCAGCGCGATGGCCCACCCGCGCGGGTCCCACCCTCGCTGCAGCTGCTGCTCCAGCCGGAGCCCCGCGAGCGTCTGCGTCGGCGTCCGCATCTGCGCCACCGCCGTGGCCCCGATCAGCGTCTGCAGCAGCACCAAGTTATCCCTGCAAGATTAATCATGCAAATATAGATGAGCCAAAAATTATGTGGTTTAGGCAAGTCTTAGTGCCGATTTCAATGAAAATGTCATACATACTAAATAATAACTCGACATATTAAATGAGATAGTTTCATAAGATGAGAGATATTTCATCTTTATAAAACTTATCTGACTCGATTACCTAGCTATGTCATAAAACTATTTATTGAGACTGACTTTATTATCACTTTTAGTTTGCTTTTACCGCGTCTCGTTTACTGTTCTTGTGTTCTTGGGAATGATCGAGAAGAGACTGGAGAGCAAGGGTCGTCTTTTCGCTGGTTGATAAAAAAAGCTACATAATTTATTTATAAATAAAAATAATTTAAAAATATACTGTCCATGAAAAATATTAAAATAACTTTAAATTTGAAATTATAAACTTTGAGCATAAGAAAAAAAAATATGGTGTAATTAACGATGACGTGTGAACTTTGAAGGGATCGATCGGATCAGACAGTGCGAAATGGTACGGGCGCTCTGAGGGCTCGGTGACCGCAAGCTAGTTCGCTTGGATGCAAAGCCGCTGCAGCTTGATTGACATGGCCGGGAGTTGTTGTTGCATTGCATTGCATGGCGGCGGCGGCGGCGGCCGGCGGCGATGCGAGAGATCGAGACGGCGACGTACGTACGTACCAGTCCCACTCGGCGTCGACCTGGCGGAAGTCGACGGAGTCCGGGACGACGCGGCGGCGGCGGGTGAAGAAGAGCATGTTGCCGTAGGAGAACCAGAACTGGTAGGTGAGCCCCCGGGCGGCGAACAGCAGCAGCAGGTGCAGCCACCACGACCCTACCGGCGCCGCCCCCTGCTCCCTCCACTCCTCCGCCACCTTCCACACCACCGGCCCGTACAGCACATACTGCATCCACCCATCCACCACGCGTTAGCTAGCTTCTCCTTCATAGCTAGCCATGGAAGCTCATGTAGTCGATCCAAGCAACAACAACAACAACAAGAAGACGACGAAGAAGAAACGATTCATTAGCCATGCCTTGTAGGAGCCGAGGCTTGCCCATGGCCACGACGAGAGAGGTGGAGCAGCCATGGCGCTAGCTTGCTTGCTCCGGCCTCCTCTTCTCTCTCGCTCTAGCTGCAGCCTCCTCCTCCTCCTGCTGTGCTCTCCAGCTATGAGCTTTGGATGCCATCACGCTGCCTCCTCTACTTATAACAGGATCACGAGAGAAGGAGAGTGTAAGACGACGCGCGAAGACGACGACGACGAAGGTGATGCACCATAGGAACGTAGCTAGGGCCCACCAAAGTACAGTAATTAGGGTATGTTTGGGAGATAATGGTTAGCTAGTAGCTAGCTTGACATAATGGCATATATATTGACAAGCTAATGATTCTACATATCCGCCGAAAACTACGACCAGATACATGTATGTCGCTAAATAGACCGAACGGTTGTATAAGAAAATTGAGCAACTGCATTTTACTGGTAGTATTATACTATCAATAGAAAAAGAATATTTTTATACTTTATTAATTACTTGATTAGCAGTATTTTATAACTTTGTTTTTTAAATAAAGATCATAACAAAAAAGCCGATATTACCCTTTCAAATTTCTACTACATATAATATTATTGGTAGTATAATTTAATTATAGCCGTTCGATAAAATAGACCGACAGTATAAAAATGGTACTACCAGTAAAATGCATCGGAATCGGCTCCAAGAAAATTAAGTGTGATGATTTGATATACGAATAGTGGTAAACGTGCTGTGTCTTCTGTCCTGATACCATTTTAGAAGATAGAAATATAAATAGTTTACATCTTAGAGTGTCTAATTAATGATGGATGCAATGTAACTATCAATCCAGCTAGGAATAATACTTCTTCCAGTTTAAAATTTTCTATTGTTTTGGAAAATGACACGAAATCAAAAAATAATTTTGATTATCGTTTTTTGTTACAATATATTCAAAAAATAAAAGTTTTCTTTCATTACATTACTTCTTGAAGACAAATATAGTATCTCAAACTAAACATAGTAGAACTTTAATTAGCTTTATAATCTTGGCCCAAAACAAATAATCCAAACCAGAGAGGGTACTGTACTGTAACTGACCCTGTCTACTACTTTAAATTGAGCACAACATGGGAACAACCAAATTAAGTCTTTGCATTTGCATGCGTTTAGACGATAGTTACGGGTATTTACTCGCATTAATACTTTTTCTTTTTCTTTATCAGGACCAGCTCTGGGAACGGTATATATGCCATACATTTCAAGTTTCCAACTGCAAACTGTCCATTGCACAACAGTACGCAGTGATCGGTGCATGCCAAGCCAATACCAATACCAATGCACACACACCACACACACATCACCAGCTAGAGAGATTTTGACACCAGCAGCTGCCTGCCAGACAAAGCTAGTAAATGCACATGAATCAGTATGCTCCTCTCCTATATATTCTTGGCCACACAGGCCATGTTCTTTTCAACTTAACCGAGAATGGTCATGTTTAATACTACCTCCGTCGCTAAATGTTCGACGTCGTTGATTTTTTTATATATGTTTGACTATTTATCTTATAAAAAATTTGTCAAATATGTAAAGCTATATATATGCATAAAAATATATTTAACAATACACGAAATGATATAAAAATAATTAATAATTATATTTTTTTAATAAGATGAACGGTCAAATGTGTATAAAAAGTTAATGGCGTCAAACGTTTAGGGATAGAGGGAGTAATTTATATAGACCGGGTGTATTCAAACTATACAGAAACCGAAGTGGTGTTATAGTGATTTCGTTATCTTGATACAATTGTTTGGGATCAGTAAAACTAGCACGTTGTGTGTTTGTTGGAATGGATTTTAATAAAGAAAAATAACATTAACATGTTATTATGACTGTTTTCTGCATATATCATTTTTAGTAGTTGTATATATTTTTCATTGACACGTATGTTCGTTGGTCCTACAATTTTTTCTCCATAAAAAGTAGAGTATTAGTAAGGGATAGTTGACAAGTGGGTCACATAATCGATTTTCCTTTCAAAATATAGGTGGTTGGTGGTAGTGTGGGTGATAGATTCACCGCTCATCATTAAGCATCCCAACAGTTTTTCTATTCCATCCTCTATCCTAAGAATAGAGGAAGAAGCGTGAAAGTAGAGCTCCAACAGAATATCTAGCACATCCTTTATTTTTAGATGTCATCTATATCAGGAGAGAGAAACTCTATATTTAGATGTTCTCTCTCCATTCTCCAAAGAGATATGTAGGATGTCATATATGGATAATCTGCTGAAGTACAAAGAGATATGAAAAATAAAATTGTTTTAGATAATCATCCAAATAAAGAAATGGATAACTAAATTTAGATGAGTTGTTGTGGATGCTCTTACTATTGTTTTTTATAAGAGTACAGACACCATCAAATTGATAATACACACTCTCTTCGTTTTAAATATAAATATTCATAGGATTTTAATATCGTACGATAATAAGTATCTCTGGCGCTATTTCTAGTATTAGTCTCATTAATGAATTTTCATTCAAAACTATTAATGAATTTTCATTCAAAACTTTTTCTTATTCCATCCATATCTACTCTCATAATTTCATCCATGTCACGGTGAACGGTGCAATATTATATTCACACCTTAATGTACGAAATAACATAAAAACAGTTATATTTCACCACGAAAGGGGAGTGTCATACACCATCACGGGCCATTCAACCTCCACAGTGCCACACATGCACACCATAGCAAAGCCTGAATGCGTGGTGGTGCATGGATCTATCCAATCATGCAGCCATGATCGATCAATCAATCCGATCCTGATCCTGATCCAATCCAAGAGACTGCATGCCAGAATTCAGGATTCATGCAGCAGCAGAATTCAGGATTCCTGCACGCGGCAGCGACAGCCACGCGTCACAGCCTTAATTGAATGCCCTCGTTGACGAGCTATAGTAGTTCCAATTAATGGACGGCGTGGATCTATGCCTGCCCCTTCTTGGACGTATGCTATGCATGCATGGTTGAAGTAGTTTACAGGATTGCTTGGTCTTTTTAATTTTTATAACATATTTATAAATTTAGCGATCTAAAAATTATGGTTAAAAAATAAGCTTCGATGAAAGAACTCTAAAATAACTTTAAATTTAAGGTTAAACAGAAGTGGAAATATGGTGCACAGGTTTGCACTATTTCTATTTTGGAAAAGACGACAGATAAAATATTTTTAATTTTTTATAATTATTTAATAACATAATTAATAAAATTATCTTCTATAAGATTAAAAAAATCTATTTCGTGAATATGAAACAATACAATTGTATAAGTAATATATACATATATATAGTTTAGAAAATGTGCACTCAGAAGTAAGGATGAGAAAAATCTGGTAGTGAAGGCAGCAAGGGTAGGACTAGAGAAGAGGATGGCTTTCGTTTGGTGGGTGCCTGTTGGGCGCCGGTGGGTCGAGAATTGATTGCAAAGGGGAGTAGAGTAGTCGTACTACTCATCAATGGGTAGACGGCACGACGAAAGTGTAGTCGTGCCATTGCTGCGCAAGTACATGCAGGGGCATTCATTCAATGAAGTGTGATAGATATATTGACGCCATATGTTTTGTGTCATGTGTACTACTGCTCTGCGTGCAGTGCAGTTGGCCCCGATCGATGAGCCCCCCTGCCGCCGGCCGGACCATTCACGGGGCCGCCCGCCTGCCTGCTCCCTCCCTGCATGCCGCTTCACACACTTTGATTTCGTGTGGCTAGCTACGATGCCACATGTATCTTTGTGTCAAGTCAATTACACCGTGTTCTTTTATTATTGATTTGTGGATACTATTAAATATATGATTTTTAAAATCGCAAATCAGTGTATTCTGTGGAAAGAATTAGCATGTGTAAAGGTTTCTCATAACATACAGTTCTTTTCAGTTTGATTTGTGTGGCCAGGATGCCACATCTTTGTGACAAAGCTGGCAGTAGCTATAGATATGAGAGTAGCAGTATCTTTGTGTGTGCAGGAGGAGGAGTGTTTATTTTTCTAACGCAAAATAACCGAAACGATGTATTTACGAACGAAAAATATGTAATAAATTATATATATATATATATATATATTCGTAGCGTCTAAATCTAAATTCAAATTCGTTTTAAATGTAAGATTAAAATTTAAATATTAGCGACAGTACCCGAAGAAAATGGAGTAGCACGTATGAGCGACAACGCGTGAAAGGAGGAGAGTCAACGTGTGTGGGTGAGGACTGGACCGTTGCGCACCATTGTCTCGCAATGAATGGCACTAGGGTACGTAGGTACAGCGCATTTGCACGTGTCGATCGAACGACGTCGGCGAGCAGCCGCAGCTTGCTAGCTAGCCTGGGTCATCTCGGCCGGGTAGCTAGCTAGCTAGCTAGGTTGGTCGTCGGTCGCCGTCGCCGACGCCGACGCCGTCGTCCGGCCGGCCGGCCAGCTGCTCGGCGCCGTGAGCCGGCCGCGGCCGCGTGACATCATGACGCGCGCTGCCTGCCCATGCTGCATGTCGTTGACCCCTCGATCGATCGATATTCCCTCCCGACATGGCCGATCGATCAGCTAGCTAGACTCCAACGCCGGCGGCGTCTCCGGCCGGCCGGCCGGCCGGCCAGCGAGATCTCGATCGAGCGATCTCCTGTACGTCCTGTGGGGATGATCGATATGATGTGATCGATCCTAGCTTGCAGGTTGTGTGAGGGGACGAACGAATATTGCTGCACCGACATTCTGACAGAGGATACGCACCATATGATCAAGTTCAATAGTATAGGCAACTACTAGCTCCAATTTCTATATAGCTAATCTAATAGATATCTCATACAATAGTTATCTACAAAACATCAATGCATTTCCACATGTCATACACACATTTTGTCTTACAGCCCGTGTGCAACTGGCTATAAATTAGTAGCCCACCTATCTCCTCTCTCCCATCTTATCTCTTTAAAATATAATTATAACTGGCTTATATACCTGCGGCTCTAATGGATTTGGTTACATAATGTATACTACCGTGTAGTTTCTTCTGTTTTTAAAATATATTTATGATATTTAAATATTTATATTGAAATCTAAGTATTTCTAGCAGTATTGATTGTTCACACTTATCCCGTTAATTATTTCTCGTTGATTTTTTTCTATTTTATTCCAACCCATCCTATCATTTCTATCTGTTATTTATTATTAGATTTTTCTCTCAGTTTTACTTGTTGCTAAGTAATTTAGTACAAATATTTATCTTTTAAAACTGAGGTAGTATGTTACACGATGGATTTTAACTGGTAATTTCCATTCTCATGCAATGGTGTTATTACATGCTGACAGGTAGAGTAGCGTTTGCTTTGAGGGCTTGTCTGCAAACAAGATGCATTCATTCTTGGACCACACGCGTACGTGTCCTTTCGATCTGCACACGAAACGTATATACGTGTACGACGTGCACGCGTGTAGTCCCTAGCTAGTTCATCACTTCATCTTTAATTACCTAGCTAGTTAGTTACCTAGCTTAGAGCAAGGCTAATAAATTAGCCAATAAGTTGCCTAAGACTTTTTTTAGCTTTCTTATAGCCCACTTATATAATAGATAGCTCTTTATCTTTAATGCAGGACCCATATATCTGTCTCACATGCTATCTTGGTTCTTGTGTCTGAGCTGGCTATAATCTTATAGTCAACTTCTTCTCTCTCCTCCCTTCTCTCTTCCACATCAGCATTTAGCTGGCTTATAGCCTACTATTATACTTGCTCTTAGCGGTGAGTAAAACCAGTGACACCCAAATTAATTACCGTGAGGGGTTGGTGAGTGAGTCAACGTAGTACAGATGAGCTTTACTAATTGTGTTCTGCTTAGCAATCGTCAGCTATATCAGATTGAGTTTGTAAACTAAACTAAATCGCTTTAATATTTTATATTTAACCAAAAATATAAATGAAACGCTTCACCCATATATTATTTACATAACTATACATATACATCTAGATTCATATGATTCACGAAATAAAAATCGTCGCAACTAAAAAAAATCTCACATCTAAAGATAACAAATGCTCCGCTCCGTTTCAGAATAAGACCCCGTTTAGTTCCAAAAATTTTTCTCCCCAAAACATCACATCGAATCTTTGAACATTTAAATAGAGCATTAAATATAGTAAAAACGAAAAACTAATTGCACAGTTACATGAGAAATAGTGAGACGAATCTTTTGAACCTAATTAGTCTATGATTAGCTATAAGTGCTACAGTAACCCACATACGCTAATGACAGATTAATTAGGCTCAAAAGATTCATCTCGCAGTTTCTAGGCGAGTCGTGAAATTCGTTTTTTCATTCATGTCTAAAACCCTTTCTGACATCTGATCAAATGTTCGATATAACTAGCAAAAATTTTTTCTTTGCTATCTAAATGCAGCCTAAGAACTAACTCACCGTGCGAGAAGCCGATAATAGAGGCATATATTTCCGTAGGGAAACACGAACATGAACACAGTGATCAGCGGCAGTACGCACGGCGTACTCTGCTGGGGAGATTAATTAGTTAATCACTTGAAGAGGTGGAAAGAAAAAAAGCAGGTTACTGTAGCGAATTTAGAGGCAGAGTTAGGTGGTGTTTAGACTGAGAAAATTTTTAGGAGAAGTGTCACGTCAAATGTTTAACTGGATGTCGAAAGGGGTTTTCGGACATAAATGAAAAAACGAATTTCACGGCTAGCTTAGAAACCACGAGACGAATCTTTTGAGCCTAATTAATCTGTCATTAGCACATGCTGGTTACTGTAGCACTTATAGCTAATCATAGACTAATTGGGCTTAAGATATTCGTCTCAAGATTTCTTTCATAACTGTGTAATTAGTTTTTTGGTTCATCTATGTTTAATGCTTTATTCAGATGTCCAAAAATTCGATGTGATGTTTTTGTTTAAAAATTTTGAAAACTAAACAAGACCTTAGATTTATTGGTGGGGCGTGCCGGGCCGTACGGCCGTACGTACGTTGCAGCGCTGTACTGATCGGCGTGAAGAGATTTCGCCGTCCGGGCGGTTTGCTTGTCGGTCGGCGCTGGGCCCGGCCTGTTCGGATTTTGGGCCCAGTCGAGGGTGGGTGGTCATGATCTCTCTCGGTCTCTCCCATTTGTGTGATGTGAGGCCCATTTAGGTCGTGTTATACTTCTAAACCATTAAACAAAGTTTTAATTAAAAATTAAAAAGTAAGAGATCTTTGTTTTAAATTTTGTAATATTTAATTCTAATATTTATATTAGTATATAGCTATTATAAAAGTTTATTGTAAATTCTATCATTTATAGTATTATATTATATAGCTATTATAGAAGTTAAATATTTTTTCATCCGTTCGTTGGTGGTAGGCAGGTCGATGTGGTCCGTCCACGTGTCCAGCAACGACCGGCAGCAAGGCCCAGTACTAGCATGGCCTATGGCGTTGTTGTTGTTGCCCAAGGCCGCGAGATCCAACGGCAGGCAAATTAATTAACAAAAGAAATGAAATAACGGTTTTGATGTATTTTTGTCGGCAGAAAATACCGAGGATACAACTTTGGATTGTTAGATGTGCTTTTTTTGAAATGCGGTGGGGAAAAATAACTTCTCGCATGGGTGGAGCCCCACCAATTCTTCAGCACGCCGATGACACCTTGCTACTACTAAAAGGCACTGCCCAGCAAGCAATTGCAGTAAAACAACTACTGAACTCCTTTGCAGTTTTCTCAGGATTGAAAATCAATTACCACAAAAACACCTTAGTACCAATCCATATGAACTCAACAGAAGCACAAGTGGCAGCACAAGTCCTATAATGTCCACTAAGTGAACTGCCATGTAACTACTTAGGACTACCACTGACCACAACCAAAATTTTCTACAACATGCTAATGCCAGTCATTGCAAAAATCGACAAGATGTTAGCCGGCTGGTTACCACTATCATCAAGAGGAAGAATAACAATGATAAACTCAATCATCTCAGCTGTACCGACATATTACATGTCATGTTGTTTATGGCCAGACAAATCAATTGACAAACTCAGAAGAGCTTTCTTATGGAAAGGTGAGAAAACAATCAAAGGAGGGCAATGCCTAGTCGCCTGGAAAACGGTTCTGTTATCTAAACAACAAGGAGGTTTAAGTATCAAAGATTTGAAGGCACGCAATATAGCACTGCTAATGAAAACTGTAAATAGGATCTTAACAGAAAGTGATCGATCACTAGGAAAGTGGTTCAAAGCCAAATACATGCAGAACAGTATACCAATGCAAGTGAAAAATACTGACACTCCTATTTGGAAATTGATGGATGCCAACATCCAAAGGCTAATCCCAGTCACAACAACCATATTGGGGAGAGGAAGCACAATACTATTCTGGAAAGATAACTGGACCAATAATAGACTCATGCACACCTTCCCTACTCTATTTTCATATGCAGTTGACAAAGATTGCACAGTTCTCTCACAATTTCAGAACCAGGCTTGGACCATCCAATTGCACCCAAACCTATCTACCCAAGCACAAACAGAGTTACAGGAACTATAACTCATCATCAATAACTACTATCCTGATGATTCAACTCCAGATTAAAGACAATTGCTACATCCCACCACACAGATAATAACTTCAAGTCTATACTATATGATAACCTACCATGGATCACTCTGGCACCCATCGAGATACATTTGGATTACTGTCATACCGAACACCTGCAAAGTCTTCCTTTGGCTAGCCTTCAAAGACAGATTAAACACAAACGCAAATAGGACAAAAAAGAAATGGAACGATAACCCGCACTGCGAGAACTCTGCCCGGCACTAGAAACAGCAGATCATATCATTCTCAGGTGCAAAGCAGCAACAGAACTATGGGCAACTCTACAACTATCAGAAAAAGCCAACACATCAATGTCGGTATGCAACTTTATGGATAGAATAATATAACAAAATAATGGATAGACAGGCATTGAACCCATATGGTTCGTAGCATGTGCATACATGCTATGGAGAATGAGGAACAAAAGAGTGTTTGAACAGCAAAGACAAACCATACCAGAAACACTGAGACAGATAAAAGAAACTATTGACTTATGGAGTCATCGTGCAAACAACTCAACCAGAAGGATGATGAACCAATGGACTGTTCGGGACCTCTAAAATTTGCAAGCTTTCTTCTTCCTTTTAAATTTTTGTTACTTTATTTATGTACCTGAAAGAAGCTGGAAACTCTTCTTTCCCTGTACGTCCCCCCACCCTCCCCCTTCTGTACTTCAACTTGTAACACCACCCCATTTTATTGAAATGGATACAAGGTAGAGCCTCTTCTACCTTCTTATTCAAAAAAAAAATTAACTAAGACTTCGCGTGCAAAAGCGTGGGTCAATAACCAGCTGCGTCAAGCTGGTACGTTATCCGTGCGCGCGGTAATAATATTTTATTGAAAGTATCGTTAGCATCTTATTAATATTTTATGTATATATCATCCTTTCAGTTACTACATATAGCTAACGTAAGGTAGTGTTTAGATTGAGAAAAATTTTGGAAGAAGTGTCACGTCAAATGTTTGACCGGATGTCGGAAGGGGTTTCGGACACGAATGAAAAAACGAATTTCACGGCTAGGCTAGAAACCGCAAGACGAATCTTTTGAGCCTAATTAATCAGTCATTAGCACATGTTGGTTACTGTAGCACTTATGGCTAATCATGGACTAATTAGGCTTAAAAGATTCGTCTCAAGATTTCTTACATAACTGTGCAATTAGTTTTTTGGTTTATCTATGTTTAATGCTTTATTTAGGTGTCTAAAAATTCGATGTGATGTTTTTGGGAAATTTTTTTGGAACAAGGCCTAAGTGGTTAATATATGAGTCCTACTCATTTTTTCTTTTAAAAAAAGAAGAAAAAAAAGTAGAGAAGGATGATGACATATGCATCCATTTTGTTACTTATCTCCATGTTGGTGCTTTATTACATGGATGCCATGTTAGCATAGACAAAACCACCTTGCAAAGAGGGGGATGCCAAATGACAAAAAAGTTTCCGTTGCCGGGACTCGAACCCGGGTCTCTCGGGTGAGAGCCGAGTATCCTAACCAGCTAGACTACAACGGATTCATGCACACAGGAAACACTTTTCTTATATGACTAATGCACTGGCATTACTTGGTGAAGACCACGAGCTGTAGTTCACTTTAGACGTGTTGCCGCAGTACATGTATATATACACACATGCATCAAAGCTGATGACTAATTAGGAACAATTTTATCATTTAATGAAATACCAAGAAATATAGTATAAAAATTCGGTAGCTTCGAGATATTAGGTATCAGAAGTTATCAGATATTTACGCTTAGAATTTATCCTCTGCTTAAAATTCGTTAACTGCGTGTACTTTATGGAGAAACGTAAAATTTCTCATCAATTAAACCTAGCCGATCATCTGAAATTGGGTGAAGAATACGGAGGGCATGCGTGCACCAGCACAAGATCAGCTCACTAGCTCCATCGATCAGTAGTACAGATCGGTGCGTGTCACGGGAAATATGTAATTGGACGGCGATCTTTTGATCTCTCGTTGCCCGTGAATCCCATTTTTTTTATGGAAATTAGCCGGATATTAAAAGCTAGCGGCTCCTTTCCGTTGATAGCTCCAACTCATTCATGCCATCCATATTAAAGCGAGGGGAAATGAGATATGAAAGAAATTAACGTGTGGTGCATTGCCCGTATTAATTTATAGGACAAAATTTTGTTGCCAATTAATTAATAGTGGTGCCAAGAGAAAAAATTTCGATCAGCCAAATCTTCGTTCAAACATGGCACTCTAAATTTTTGAATCAAAACAAGCCATGCATACCATAGCGTTATGCATATGAATATAGCTTTTGTAATATTTTTGAAAAAGTAACTTGAGATATTATATTCTTCAGTATAAAATTTTGGTACTCATATAATATATCTTAATTAAGATATCATAATTTTGCACTAAAATTTTTAATATCTCAGAGCACGTGGTAAAAAAACTCATATGAATATCTCTCGTCCTTGATGCGCGCGGGCGTCGGCGACGCCTCCTCCTTCCTTCCTTCCTCCGTCCACCACCGTGCGCGCCTCCCCCTGATCCCCTTTCTCGATCGCCACCACCTCGCCCAAATCCCACGCGAAAAAGGCCACGATTCGTGATTTTTTAGATTTAGATCGACCGATCGATCGCTCCCTGACGACGGTCGGGCCGGCCGGTCGATCGATCGATCTCCCCATGGCCGGGATGAGCTATAGCTAGCTAGGCTGTGGATCGATTGGTCTGGACTGATCCAAATCAATGGAGAAGGGGAAGCGGCGGGCGGTGGCGGCGGCGAGGACGAAGAGGGAGTTCCCCATCCGGGCGGAGGACTACGAGCTGCTCGAGGCGATCGGGGACGGCGCCACGGCCGTCGTGCACCGGGCCCGCTGCCTGCCGCTCGCCGGCGAGGTCGTCGCCATCAAGATGATGAACATGGCGCAGCGCTCCGAGGCCGACGTGGTACGTACGCCCGATCCGCCTCCGTCCATGCATCATGCATGCATGCATGCATCCATGCCAACCGAGCGATGATTACCGCCGTGATGTGGTTCAATTCTCTGAAGCGTCTATGGATCATAGATGCCCATGGTTTTAGTCCCAACTATATATCTGGAATCATATAGTATATGCAAACTTAACTAACAAATTATATTAATCCACAAGTTTATATTGCTATAAGTAGCTGAGTGTTACTATAAGATTCGCTCTATCTAGGTTAATTTTATGTCGTGTAATCTAAGTGGGGAGATGTTTTCCACTTCACCTAAGCCATAAACAATTTTGGGGAGGCCTTAGGTTTATGTTTACTTAACAACTGCCCCCTCCATTTTTTTTCCTACATTTGACTATTTACTTATTCAAAAAATTATATAATTATTAATTATTTTGTTATGGTTTGATTTATTACTAAATTAATTTTAAGAATAACTTTTGTATTTTTCATATTTACACAAAAAAATTTAAATAAGATGATCGATCAAACATGGATACAAAATTCAACAACATAAAAAACAAGGAATAAATGTTTCTAGAACACCTTCACATCTATACTCCATTAAAACAACATCTAACAGTGGTGGCAGTCATATACCCCATTGCAGTTTTTTATCACTACTACATAAAACCCGGTAGGTGCCGGTTGGGAATCCCAAATAGGTGAAGGATTCACAACTGACAGAAAAATAACGATACCTATAAGGAGAAATTGAACCGGCACTTATGTAGTTATACCAATACAAAATTTTGGCTCAAAAAACATTAATTCATTAGCACAACCATCAATCCAATAACAATAGATACCCTAAGATTAAAAGGTTTCCAAGAACATCGAAGAAAATATTTTGGCAACAGTAATTATTCGAAGACAACAAAAAATGCAAATGAAATAGATGAATTAGACCTCCTCCTAATCCCCATCAAAGCAGATGAAGCGAACAATCTTCTCATCCACATCAAAGCAGATGATGCAGGCAACACATGTCCTCCTCACCAGCTTCACCAAAACCACGGGCCCTGCCATTATTGCCACCACCACCGTGTCCCTCTTCTTTGGCGGTCTCCCCCTCCTCTTCACCCACCACCATCATCACCTCGGTCCATGGATCATCGACTACAGTCCCTTAGGGGGCCGCTCCACTATCGGTGGGTGCTTCCAAATAGGCGCACACATATAGAACATAGTGAGATATTTCAGCTCTACCCTCAAAATTTGCCAACAAATTGCAGAGAGTGAAGGTGTGCTCACTAGAGAGAGAGGATGTGCTGAGACCAGTAGGATGATGGCGACATTGCTCATGGGGTGGGATCCATGGTGCTTGGTGCAGGTGGTGGGTGAGCTCGTGAAGAGAAGCGAGGGGCGGCAGGTGAGAGAGAGCTCGCGAAGATGCCGAGGATGAGGGGATAAGGCAGAGGAGAGGATAAGATTGTCTTGGTGGGGTGAAAAAGACACCCACGCCTAATTGGCTTGGCTTGTTTCTTAAGAGTCTTGGTTAATTAAAGAGAATATCTAAAAAATGTATTAACAAACGTCTAAGTCTAAGTGGCATCGACGAATACGAGTTCTAAGAAATATCATTGTACAAACAAATTTGTCTGAGAAATGTCATTGTCGTTAGAGTTTCGTCTATTTTTGTCGTTAAATACATTGTTCATGCCATAGCACTTAACGGGAAAAAATAACGGAAACCCTAACGACGATGGTATTTTTAGATAAATTCATTTGTATGATGATATTTTATAGAACTCACCCTCGTCGATGAAATTTCTTAGAATTAAGTGTTTGTTAATGACATTTGTTAGATTTTCTCTTAATTAAATGGCCAACACTTATAATATATTAAATATATCGGTTATTTGAAAAACCAACATTAAACTGTCAGCTATAATAGGTTCTTTTAAAAATCCCACATCAATTCTATCGATGTCGGATTTTCTTAGGTACCTATTCTCATTTTTTTTTACCCTCCAGATACGAGGAACGGTCAATAGGTACTGGTTTTACAGGAACTGACACCTATTTGGCTATCATCTATTAAGGGTTCAGCAGTAGTAGTGTATATATTAACCCATAGACTTCTAAGGGCACCTCCAATGCAGATGTTTAGTGAGGTACTTAACAAAATAATTAAGCTAAACACTATATGAGAAGCTAAGCACTATATGAATACTCATATAGTGCTTAACTTAATTATGTTGTTAAGCACCTTACTAAGCATCCTGCATTGGAGGTGCTCTAACAATACTTAATAGCTAAATCAAAGTGGATAGTCACGTATAAAATTAACTAAGATGTGTATTCTCTATAACAAGAATGTGTGGAAACTTATTTCATGATAACTATGTTTTTATTTACTTTAATCAATATTATTGTTGTTTTCTTTTAGCCTTAACAAACTCACTAGCATTTAGCTAATATGAGTATCACTAAATTGGCCGCATTGCTACGTGCATCATACTTTCTCTCTCTCTCTTCTCTCTCTCTCAAAAATGGTGGTGTTAGCATGGATACATATCAAGCTCGATGATGTACATGAAGATTTTTTTTTGAACAAGTAGAAATATCCAATTTGTCTAAGTAAGCCATATAAACAACTCTTTAATTTGTCTAAGTAAACCTTAAATTCATGATTTGGGGTTTTTCCTCATTGTAGTTTATTTTTCAGTCTTTGTTTTTAGATCGCTAGGAACACATATAAAAATTCAAATTAGAAATTATTTTTCATTTCCAAACATGATGTTTCGCTTTTTCCCTAAAAGCGAAAAGATGGCCTCAAAAGTCCATACCCCTAGATGCATAGTGGGCAAGCATGAATTTTGTGAACATATTACCCGTTCATAGTATCGAAAGATCCATATTAATTGTTCTTTATCTTGTGCAGATCCATGCCTCAGAGGAAGTTAAAACCATGAGCACAATTGACCATGATAATCTTCTTGGTGCATATTGTTCCTTCACAGAAGGTGAAACCTTATGGATTGTTATGCCTTATATGGCTGGTGGTTCATGCTTTCACTTGATGAAATCTTCATATCCAAAAGGGTTTGACGAAAAGTTTATAGCATTTGTTCTACGTGAAACATTAGAAGGATTAGCATACCTCCATCGCTATGCACTTGTACATCGTGATGTAAAGGTATGGATGTTTACATACATAGTTAGATAAATACTTTATTAGTTAATACTACCTCCGTTTACATAATATAAGATGTTTGACTTTTTTGTTGCAACGTTTGATCATTCGTCTTATTCAAAAATTTTGTATAAATATAAAAAATGATAAGTCGTGCTTAATGTTCTTTTGATAATAAAGTAAGTCATATGCAAAATAAATGATATTTTCATATTTTTTCGAATAAGACAAACGATCATGCAAGAAAAAAGTCAAACATCTTACGTTATGAAACAAGAGAAATAGTTTATAAGACCAATATGTGCCATGGTAACACAATATATACTTCATATGCGAACATAGGCTGGCAATATACTCCTTGATGAACATAAAGGAGTGAAACTTGCTGATTTTGGGGCCTCGGCTAGTCTTTATGATCCAATGATTAATAGACATGGTAAAAGAAAGACTCTCGTGGGGACTCCTTGCTGGTAATTTCTAAATATATAAAATAATCACATGTGAATCTTAAACTACCCAAGACATTTATTTTTTTTACTTCTAATATACTGTTCATTTTATTTCTTCCTTTAGGATGGCACCTGAAGTCATGGAGCAAAAGGAATATGATATCAAGTACTTATATTTTGGTTATTGACTTGTCATCTTTCAAATAAGGATGTGTGTTTTATGTTTATATTTTTGAATAAAACAAAAGTCAATTGTAGGGCAGACATATGGTCTTTTGGGATAACTGCACTTGAATTAGCTCATGGTCATGCACCTTTTTCTACTCAACCTCCAGCAAAGGTATTGCTCTCTCATTACTTAAATATTTGATGCCATTGACTTTTTATACACGTTTGACTTTTATTCAAAAAATTTACATAATTATTAATTATTTTTATATCATTTCATTTATTGTTAAATATACTTTTATGTATATATATATACCTTTACATATTTGACAAAAAAAATTAAATAAGACAATCAGTCAAACATTTATAAAAAAAATCAACGGCATCAAACATTTAGGGACGGAAGTAGTATTTGTATATTCTAACTTTATTTTTTTCATCGTGGCATGATAACCTAATGGCTTTTATCCCATATTGTATAGGTGTTTCTCCTGACGTTGCAACATGCTCCTCCATCACTTCACAACACGAAGGATAAGAAGTTTTCAAAGGTTTATAAATCATTACATGGTGGCTCAATACATACATCTTTAACTATATTAACTTATTTTTACCTTTTTTTTGTTACAGTCCTTTAAACAAATGATTGCCACTTGTTTAATAAAAGATCCATCAAAAAGGCCAACCGCACAAAATTTGTTACAACTCCCATTTTTCAAAAAGGTTAAGTTTGAAGAAAATATTTTGAAATGCATGCTAAATAAGTTGCCATCATTGGGCGCTCGAATGATAAGCATAAAGGTATGAAATCTACACGTCATATCATAGTTAAATTTTTGTCCTGTAGCAATATAAAAACATATCGGTTATTTTTTGTAGGAAAATGAAGCAAAGCTGCAGGCTGAGAAAAAACCTCTTGATAAGATCAAAGAGAAGGCATCACAGGTTTTTTAGTACTAAAAATATATGTTACAATTTTTCTTACACTAACAACATTGGTATAACAAATGCATTTTGTCTACTTTTCATCTACTGGTGCAATAACTATATTTGTTCACACCTATAAGTTGCATTTTGCTAATAGACCTAATGCCTGCAACTAAATTGTTTTTAAGACTAATTTTCCGAAAGCATGCTGTTATATGGTTTTTTATTATGATTACCAACATATATATTATCTAGAAACTTAAACTATTGATTCACTCGATGAACACTTTTTTGATGTACAGGATGAGTATATGAGAGGAGTTAGTGAGTGGAACTTTGATATAGAAGCATTAAAGGCACAAGCTGCATTGGTATGAGTATAATATTTTGTAAACATTTTAGCAACTTTTTAATGGTTAATTATATATATTTTTTGAACAATGTTTAGTACCCGGACGAGAATGCTAGCTGTGAAGATGACTATTTGCGTTTTCTTTTTGAACTTGACACTATTTGTGAAAGTGCCCCTATACAAGATGTTCAAGCACAAAATTTGTCTAAGGATGAAATTGAAAAGGTAATTCTATTCTTGAGATTTAGTTGATTTTAATTTATTTAGTGACTCTGCTAATATATTTTTGAAACAAAGTTACATTTTCAGAACGAAAGCAATGGAAGTACAAGAAATCAAAACTCAGTAGACACGACACCTGTACTTCAAAGGTTCATAATGGCTTTGATTTTTCTTGCATACTGTTTTTTTTTCTTTATACAATAATCATTTTCAAAAAAGTTATGCGGATCATTTCACAATAATAGATGGTGCACATATTGGTTCTTCAACAATAATGCTCAAGTTTAGTGCCACCTAATCTTTTTTTTCTAAGTTTCTTATATTATTGATGGAGCAACTCTCATAGAAATGTATTGTTTGGTAGTTTGTCTATTAATGACTGTTTTATTATGTCATTGCACTCTACTTATATTGCGAATAAGTTTACTCCCTCCATTTTATAATGTAAGATGTTTGACTTTTTTGTTTGTAATATTTGACCATTCGTTTTATTCAAAAAATTGTAGAAATATTATTTATTTTGCTTATGACTTACTTTATTATCAAAAAAACTTTAAGCATGACTTGTTATTTTTTATATTTGTACTAAACTTTTAAATAAAATAAATGGTCAAACGTTGTAACCAAAAAAGTTAAATATCTTACATTATGAAACGGAGGTATTACCATTTTGGTTAGACGTGATTTATCTAGAAATGCTTCTATGAGATTAAGATCTAATCACATACATATAAAGGCTTAATACATTATATCTAACTTAGTTGTTTTTGTCAGTGTGAAACAACTTGAGAATAGAGGAAACCCTAATGGTTTCGTGCGCCACGAGTCATTTCAACTTCGATCCAAATCCCCAGCTAAGCAAATCACAAGAGCAGGCATGTTTTTTGTAGTTCTTGACCCGAAATAAAAACATGATGTTGATATGCATAGTAATAGCTTTTAAACTAGGTTTTTCTTTTGTAATTATTTATTATCATACATATCTGTTTATTCTTATTGTTCTACACATTTTAATTTTTGCCTTTTAAATATATTATGATAATTGGATTAATTTGCACTTATTAAAGCAAGGTACGAATGATTTATCTTTTGCAGTCTCCAATTGCGCGGATTTTGATGAATATCTCAAATCAGCCATTCAAAAAGGTCGTTTTAAAGTAACAGTGGAAGGTGCTGAGGTTGAGAAGGTAGTATTCCTATATCTAATCAAGTTTATATAGCACATCATTTATGATGTGTTCACTGCATGATGTTTTCACTGCTTATAAATCTAAGTTTTCCATTTGTTTAAGAAACAACATTATCTACTATGGTACTCCTCAGAATTAGCTTATCTCATAATTATAAATTTTTGTTAGCAATAATGTTTAATTTCATTTCTCTTAGAGTTTCAATTTTTTTTATAGAGTATATTCCCATAGTTGAAAAATACTATCAAGTATCCTGTCTTCTTTCATGCACACTTCTCAAGTTATTCAATGTCATAATCTTTAGTTTTGTTTTATTCAGTTCTTATGATTAACTACATTTTTGGTTTGTAACTTAAACATATCTATTCTCAATATAGTTAAGCATTGCATTATAGGGTAGGCATATGTACCAATACATGTGCAACTATGTTGTTAAGAATTGAGAGGAACATTTTGTTTTAAAAGTAAGTACATGTAATATTCTTATGTGGCAGATGGAGGCGGCTACACCAAGAGAAAAGGAATTACTAGAACAAATTGCTAGTTTGGAGCGAATGTACGCACGCTATTTTCTCCACTCGCTAGTTGAAACATCTTTCACCATCTAAACACGTACTCTTTCCGTCCATAAATGTTTGACACCGTTTACTTTTTTATATATGTTTGACTATTCATCTTATTCAAAAAATTTACATAATTATTAATTATTTTTATATCATTTTATTTATTGTTAAATATACTTTTATATATGCATATATAGCTTTACATATTTTTTTAAAAAATGAATAAGACGAATTGTCAAATGTGTATAAAAAAATCAGCTGCGTTAAATATTTAGGGACGTGGGAGTAGCTCTCTAGTTTGAAGTTGAAGTAGCTTATTTGTTTATAAAGTTTTTTTTTGTTGTAATGATCTTCCTTTGTAGGCTCCATGATAGCCAAGATGAGGTTCAACGGCTTAGAGAAAAGGGTAATTGTATAGTTCTCTTAAAATTGAACTTTCTCACAGAGTAATAGATTTACTTAAGATTCATAGCCTATGTCTGGTTCCACATGTTATTTGCAGAGATAAAGGGAGCAATGGCATGCCAACAACTAGAATAGCAAAGTGCAAGAGCAAGCCAAGTTTGGAAAAAAAACTAGTCCAGATGTTTCTATCTTGTTAGGAGGTTCTTGACATAACATTGAGCAATGCCAAAGATTTTAGTTGTGATGAGTGTGTAGTTTTCATAAAACATTGGCATATTACTCAATTATAAATGTAGTTTACCTACTATTTGTTGTGTCCAAATTAATTAGTAGTGTATCCTCGTAGTGCAATTTGGTGTTTATGATCATTGATCAACCACATGGCTAAAATGGAAAATATGTTGAAGGCTATCTGGTTTACCTGTTAATGGTACATGCATGTAGCACTATGATTTGTATCACTGGATATGCATGCATCATTACAGTACAGCTTACTCGTGAACGGAGTTTGAATTTTCTTGAAACAAACATTTGATAATTAAATTGGTTCCATCCGGAAAACTACTATTTTCTCAAAATGATTTAATTTTATAGAAATCTAAGATGTTTTCTATTATTTTTTCTGCTATATATGCAATCTCCTTTTGTCTACATAGTCCAATAATATACCCTGTACAGTGCTCCCAAGTAATCCATAGTGTGTATCTCAAATGTTGCAAGTTGCAATATTCCACGACTCTGCGTATTCGATAGGTGGGAAAAATTAAATGAGAGTGAAATCCAACAATCAAGACTAAAAAATTTTATGTTAAAAATTTGGTTAGCATAGTATGATATTTAAGAGCATACAATTCGGTTGGTACCAATGTGTGCTGAGAGTAAATCCACAGGAAAGAATACAAAGATCTGTATATTGGTTATGTCCTCCTGATATTGGATAATAGCCCTAATACAATCGATACAAGTATGTTTGACTTTTTGTAGGTAGGTGCTCCTCGATTTTGAATTTTGGTGCCTTGTGTATTTCTTATGCCGTGTTGCCTACCTTGGGTTTTTTATTTATATTGTTGAATCCTTCTTTCTCATAGTAGGACTCAAGCATTATCCTGCCAAATCTCGTTTATAAATCATGACATGGACAAGACTAAGGGAAAGACACGTCCCGATACAATTGCGTCCGACTATAAGTCACGCAGATCATCGTGCAAAGCTGATGAGATAGTATGTGGTATTTCAACGTATACCTGATAACTTGAATATAGTAGTTATTCATTCCTATAACAATGGCACCTAACCTCCGTTGCCGGAGTCCTGGTCGAACTCCTCACGGCCCCGGTCCGCCCACTCATCCTTAACACCGTATCCACCAATGGCATACGACGACAACGCCCGTGCTAATTATAGGGAAAATGAGTAAAATCAGAGAGAAAAATGAGTAAAATCAGAGAGGAAAATTTTAATAAATCTGAAAAACGGAAGAAAATACAACCAACGTAGGGAAAAAATGGGTAAAACCGGAGGTGCGGATAAGTGATAAAAAAATACAGGGAAATGGAGAAAAAACGTGGGGAAAATGAGAAAAAAAAAACGCAAGAAATGATTGGGAAACGGGCCATGCCCGTGTAGGGCGTGCCATGCGTGGGCCGTGATGGCACGGGCCCAGGCCCGTTTGGGCATCGAAGCGTGAATCCATGGGGACCTCTCGCCGCGGGCGGCCACCACCACCACCGCCGCTCCGCCATTCGCGGACCTCACGCTCCCTCCCCCTCTAAAACAAATACGCCACCCATGGGTGGGACCCGCGCCCTTCCTCTCTCTTCCCTCCTCGCCGCCGCCGCCGCCAAATCCCCCCTCCCCCTCCTCCGCCGCCACCACCACCACCGCCTCGCCGCCTCCATGTCGTCCTCCTCCTCCCCCTCCTCCCCCGCTCCCCCGGCTCCGGCCTCCGCCTCCTCCGCCATCGACTTCCTCACGCTCTGCTACCGCCTCAAGGTGACGCGCCACCGCCGCCGCTTCCCTCTCTCTCTCTCTCTCTCGCCATCTGCCTCTATGTATGCTTGTGACGCTGTTGTTTTGCTGGTGGGTGGGTGCGCAGACGACGAAGAGGGCCGGGTGGGTGAGGCGCGGGGTGCAGGGGCCCGAGTCCGTCGCCGACCACATGTACCGCATGGGCGTCATGGCGCTCGTCGCCGCCGACCTGCCCGGCGTCAACCGCGACAGGTGCGCCGCCTGTTCGTGCCATCTCCTCTTTTTTTTTTTTTTTTTTGCTTCTAGCGTCATGTATTTTGTAATAACTGTAGCGGGTTTCATTGTTTTTTCTTCTGTATTGCAGGTGCGTCAAGATGGCGATCGTGCACGACATAGCCGAAGGTATCTATCCCTGAAGCATCTATGTTTGCTTCAATGGGATATGTGAGATGTGCGTCGGTGAATCGTGTTAGAAATGGGGATGTGATTTATGCGCAATATGGGATGCCGTTTCTCCACGATCCATGAATTGTGCTGAAATGGGGATTCGGTTTATACATTTGGAGGAGTAGGATGTAGCATTTAAGTGCTAATACTGCTGTGCTTATTTCTATTATGCCTTACATAAATTTGGTAGGGTGATGATGTGTTGCCTGCATAGTTACTTGATGGCAATTGAAATTTATGTAACATGTGATAGATTTGTGAAAACATATTTTGACATTTTCTAGTTTTGCTAGTTTCAGCGCCATGGGCCATGACTCTCTTGTGTATTTGCACAAACTTTGTCGTAGCTGCATGTGCATTTTCCATGTTATATGCAAGTCTAATGGCACTAATATTTATTTTCTTTATTCCCAAAAACTTTGGTAAGGATTGGATGTAAAGCTGTTGGGTTTGTTTTCTTGCTTAAACTTTGTTTTCCGCTGTTCTCCAGCTATTGTTGGTGACATCACCCCTTCAGATGGTGTGCCGAAGGAAGAGAAGAGCCGCAGAGAGAAAGAAGCATTGGATCATATGTGCAGTTTGCTTGGTGGTGGTTCAAGAGGTAATTACACAGCATACAAAACCAACACATTAACATTATTTGCCTTACGAGTAGTCTGCTTCAATTCCATTGACATAATTTACTTATATCTACCAGATGTGTTTATTTAAAGTAACTGCGATGCTATCATAAATTGCTCCAAGCTTCTTGGTGACTGCAAAGTGTAAATAATAGGCTAAAGTTGCCATCAAGCTGATATGAAAGTTCCGCTTAATGCCTTATTCTGTACTGTGTTTGGAAGCCCAGCGAGAAGACCAGATAGAACAAAATATGGATGTATATATCTATTCAAAATGCCGCATTGTATTAAATGCTAAAAGTATTGATCCCAACTCAAATGTATTGTTAGGCTTGAACACATCATCCTTTAACAACCAATCGAGCTTATCGTCAGGGAATTTCTTATTTTTGCCATCAGGAAAATAGTTCAGGACCTACAGATCCACTAAATAGGTTCTGTTCTCACACTCTGGAACTTGATGCTTAAGTTATTGGACAATCAGAGATCACCCATAGTTACGTACCTTACGAAACACTTTGATACCAAGAGCAACTGCCATTTGGAGAACTTGCTCTTGCTGGGAGCAAGATAGTAAAATGTATGTTGTAAAGGACTGAATGAAGAGTAATGGACATATAGTGTTGCTCTTTGTCCTTCAACATTTGATTTGATAGGCATTGTCTGTGTCATTTTATTCAGCTGAAGAAATCCGTGAACTTTGGATGGAATATGAACAGAATGCCACTTTGGAAGCAAAGGTTGTGAAAGATTTTGACAAGGTACAGTTTTTTGTCCAGATATGTAATTATTTTATCCTCCTTGCTGTTATAGATGTCTAATAAGTGCCCCTTGGGGATTACCAACCCCTGCATGTCACTTCCCTTCACTTGCACTATCAACTGCTAGTTTGGTGACACATGTCTTCACTCTTTCTTTACACCCCCATCTTTTCGTTTCTGCTTATGCTTATAAGCCGAAATTTAAATTTTTAGCCTTAAATTTGAAGTTGATTTTGAGATTTTTTTTTTCATCGTAGTTTATTTTTCAATCTTGGCTTTTAGATCGCTAAGAACATGTATATAAAAGTTTTATTCACAAATTATTATTCTTTCTGCAAATATGTCGTTTAGTTTTTTAAGTAAAAAAGCCAAATGATCACCCAAGACAAGTTATTTAAGGAGACAAGGAGAAATACTCACATGATTGGCATCATCTGTTCCAGGCTATCAGTGCTATCAGGTGTCAGAAGCAATGTCACAGTTTAAAATATTCTTAACTTAGTTGGGTGCTAGTGACAATTGAGTAAATCCCTCAAGGGACTTGACATTGGATCTAATGTTTTCCTTAAACATAGAAATAAGATTTGTTTCTTCTTTCTGTTCTGTTTTCAGGTTGAGATGATTCTTCAAGCACTGGAGTATGAAAAGGGTAAGCTCATATTTGCTTTTTGAATATTTCAATATATCTAGAATAATCTTTTTTCCTATGTACAATAGCTATGAAATACAATGTTATTAAATACATTTCTCAGATATTCTTGTTGAGATACAATGGTCACGGAAGGATAGATCAGTTATTGTATATCTTTTGTATCGTTGCTTTGTTGAACCTTAGCATACTCTACATAGTGCACAAAGTGATAGGCACCCAGAAGTCAGATCTTTATTGTGCATTTGTGCACCTTTATTGACATTAACGGGTTTCACAGCATCAGTAATGCCTATCTATCTGAAATTTTGCAGAGCAAGGGCTGGACCTAGAAGAGTTTTTCCAGTCAACAGCAGGTATGATATGTTCGGGTTTTCTCTTTCTCAAATTCTGTTATTTAGCTTGCATGAGCATTCAGTATACTCGAGTGAACCCTGCAAAACTATCTTGTTCAGAATATATCACTACATGCTTGCAGTGGTTGTTGTTTGATACTCCAGAGTAGCGTGCCCTAAGGTGTTTTTTTTCTCATGAATTACTATGGGCCTGTTTAGTTCCCAAATTTTTCCCTCCAAAACATTACATCGAATCTGTGGACACCTAAATAGGCATTGAACATAGATGAAAAAAATAACTAATTGCATAATTAGAGGAGAAATCGGGAGACAAATCTTTTGAGCCTAATTAGTTCATAATTAGCCATAAGTGCTACAGTAACCCATATATGCTAATGACGGATAAATTAGGCTCAAAAGATTTGTCTCGTGGTTTGGCGAGGTATAAAATTCATTTTTTTATTCGTGTCCGAAAACCATTCTGACATCCGGTCAAACGTCCGACGTAACACCCAAAACCGTTCTCACAGTTTCTTGTACTTGCTCTTACTTTCCAACTTTTTTCCATAACAATAATTTGACCATTTAACCTATTTTCGGTATTCTGTTGCAGGGAAATTTCAGACGGACGTTGGAAAGGCATGGGCGGCAGAGGTCGCATCAAGAAGAAAGTGAAAGTAACCGATCACATGACAATTGACAAGTCCTCTTCTGGTGTTTCTTTTCCAATATAACCTTGAGGTTTCTGTTAAACTTCACGCTTGCAGAGTTTGTTAGCTCTGGGCCATTTGGACTTGATGCTTAGAGCTTGAGAATTGAGATCAGCTGGTCTCAAAGGCTAGTTATTTTTGCTGAAACTGGGTGTGTCAAGAGCCCAAGAGCATGTAAAATCACTAGGAAAGCCGCATGGCCATCCTCGTTGTTGTGATGTAAAATCAACTAATCCAGTTGTTATGGCAATCGAGTTCCATCGTCTCAGCTGATGCTATCTGAATCGCTGTTTTCATTGAGATTATGGAAGGCATTAACGGTGACCTAGTACTGATTTGGTTCTCTACCCTACCAAACTTTGATTTTGTGCTAGATGAAACAAATGTGGATATTATTTTCATGAAAATATATAATGGAGGGTTGGATCACAAAATAAACTGATGGTATCACTTGATTTTAGGCATGCTATGTGGCTGACAATGCAGATTAAGCGTGTGATTAACCCTAACGCCCGACCGGCCACAACACCTCGTGTGCAGAGACGCTAACAGCTGAAAAGTGAAAGCTACGTAGAGTTAAACATGGACCAGCGAATGATAATATCTGTGTACTGTATCATCACTCTCGGGCCTAGTTTAGTTTCTAAAAATTTTCCAATAAAAACATCATATCAAATCTTTGATATCTAAACATAATATTAAACATAGATGAAACGAAAAACTAATTACACAACTATGTGAGACATCATGAGACGAATCTTTTGAGCCTAATAAGTCTATGATTAGCCACAAGTGCTACAGTAACCCGCATACGCTAATGACGGATTAATTAGGCTCAAAAGATTCATCTCACGGTTTCTAAACGAACCGTGAAAATCGTTTTTTATCAAAAACTCCTTCCGACGTCCACGTCCGATCAAAACGTCATGACAACCAAAATTTTTATTTACCAGCTAAACACCCCCCAAATTGTATCAATCACTGTTCACCAGGGTGCCTGACAGTGACGACGACGCAGGTGCCACATCGATCGATCTGTTTGCTTCGAAAATACAGTGACCGATGGATGGATTAACTGAGAAGGAAGTGTCAGTGACAGTGACAGTGACAGTGACAGTGACTGTGAAGACGGCACGACCGGTTAATCTCAAAACACTTGGACGTTCGGAGATGTTATTACTGTGTGCAGCGATGTGTATTATCTCTATCTCTGCTTGTTATCATGCCCTTGTTCCAAATACTGTTCAGCCTTTCATTAGCAAGAAGACGTTTTCTGCTGTCCAATGTCAATTCATGCTTTTCCCGGGTCTCTGTCACTCCAATTTTTTTGTTGTGGAGAACGATTTGGGACCAAAATAGTACTAGTAATCAACTCTAAGTCATCTCTTCTCTAAATGTAAGTACATAGGGCATTCTCAAGTGCAGAAATGACCTCTTTTTTCAAGACTGGTTACTACTACTATGTCCATGTTGGTTGAAAAAAATAGTCATATAATTTTTTTGGGGTACTAGTACATCTTTTTCTCTGTAAGGAGAAACTAGTTAAAAACCTTTGATCTGATGAAGTATAAATGGCTTGATTTCCTTTCTTCTGGTCTAAAGTAGGGAGATTGGCTACATGTGTTTTTTTCAATCTCCTCGTGTATCATCACTCCTACCCCTAATGCAAAATTAACTATGCATGTCTAGCCATGGTAGTCACTGTCCTATAAAGTCAAATTTGGTTTAAATAATTTTGGATGGGCATGCATGTTAGGGTTTTGTCGGCATAATAATTAGTTATTTTTTTTCAAATCGACACGACACGTATACGGACGTCACACACATAACCACGGATATGTTTCTAACACATGTTTAAAAAGGTAGAGGTCAATTATTAGTTACTTACATCTATATTCTTACTGATGTTACAACTGCACGAGCATAATATTTATAGCATCAAGATTGAAACTTGTGGATGGAGTCTGACATATGACAATGTATGTTGTTGGTTACTGGTTAGGCTTGACCAAATTAATTAACTTACACATTTAACTATTTATTTTTTGAAAACTACACATTAAACTAATTATCAGAAACTTGAACCAAAACCATCCACTTCAATCGATCAACTAGCATACATAATTTTACAATTTTGTATGCGCATGTGTGTTTGAGTAAATCATATTATTTGGCTCCAATAATCAATGTCATGTCAGCTCCAATAACTCCAAAAGAGTGGGTGCAATGTGACACGTGTGGCCAAGTTGGCCAAAAGCTATAAACGAATAAAGTACAATGTCCATCGCACCGCAATCGCTCTCATTCTGCTGGGCAAACGATTGGCACACGACAACCGTGCTAGAACCACACGATCTGGCAGCAATTATTTGTTAGTGTTTTTGGTTGGTAGAATTCAAATTTCAAATCTAGCAAAATATCTTTAATAGTGGATCTAATCTGATTTCGACGGAAAATAGGTGCACCAAAATTTCTGTGAACCATCCATTGTGATTTGATCAAGGGTCACTGTCCCCTCTTACCTTATAGGTGGCAAGAGTCAATTATTAATTGTCACTTAATTCATTTAATGATAATTAGTCAATTGTAATGAGGAACGTGGTAAAGTTTTCTTATCTTTTCATAATGAATGATAATTCATACATAATAAAATTTATTCAGGTAAAGTTTTATTCATTTTGAATTATATTGCAGCCGCACACTGAAATTGAAAATCATTTGATTACATGTAGTGCAATTTTTAATAATTTTGAATTTTTACTGGTATTTGAATTTGTGTTTATCATGACAGTATTTTGAGGTTCAAAATGCATGTGTTTTTCATCAGAAGCGTAGAAATTGTACTTTTATTTAATTTGAATATTTTCCATTTGAAAAAAATCAACTTTTGAATCAAATATCTGAAATCAACATATTCACTTATTCCATTGACATGTAGGACCCATTTTCTAATGGATGTTTGCTATTTGGTAGGTTAGTTGCATGCAGATTAATTTTAGGTGAGATAATTATGCCCAACTGTGCTTTCTGTTTTGGCTATGATGTATAGATAGAAGGAACCCATTATTTTTATTCAATATAATAAATCACTAATATTTGACGGATAAGATCGAAAGTTGCTCTCTTACCTCTACACCTTAAAACAACTCGATTTCGACATGAAAGATTTGTAGCATTGTGTCCAGTGAAAGATCAAGCAATACCAGAGGAATCTAAATAAATTAGATATAGCTCTAGCCACCGTTTATATTGATCTTTAATATAAAATTTTAATAGAGACTTAATGGAAGCTCACATGGCCCGCCCCACGACAAATCTGTCCCTGGTTGTGTCCCTGTCACCATATATAAGCTAAAGATGGAAACCATTTTTGTTATGCAAAAAAGATTTATAACAATATACATAGCAAAAGCATATTAACTAATATTTGTGTCCCAAAAATACATATATGCATGGCATCACACTGCCATGAAAAAGTGCTATCACACCAAAAAAAAATACAACTTGATTCAACCAAAACCAACCACCAATTTCCGACATGGAAAATTGGACAAAACATCAGCAAATTATCACCTTATGATATTCCAAAAAATATATCTTCTTTTTTAGAATGGTCAAAAAAAATCTTGCTACAGGCTTTTCAGACACAGATAACATAGGATGAGGATTTCAATTGATAGGCTCCTCTTGAGGCCTCATATCTCTATCTAGCTCATCTCTGCCCACATCGTCCACACACAAATTATCATCTCTCAAGCTCAAACTCTTTAGGGCATTCTTTAACTCATAACGCTAGATATGATTTCTATAAACTTTCCATCATCAAGAAACTAGCACTAGACACTACTCTTCCAATGCAAACACCATCATTCCACACTTAAATTTAATGCTACTTATCTCACATAATATCTTAAATGTTGTGCAAGACATGATTTCATTCTCTTTCCTCATTTATTCACCTGCCACATTAATTTTTATTCTAGATGACAACTTATTTAATGCTATGTACATCGTCCTAGTCATTGGATTGAGAATGTTATTAGGAGATCGATCTCATGCGAGTTGTCACAAAGAGAGGATAATGTTGCAGCCTCTCTTAATTCGAGCTGCATGCAATGGTTGCCAGCTGTCCCTCCGGCCTGTTGCTCACATGTGATTCTTCTTCGCCAATAACTATACATACATACAACAACGGTGCAAATTAAACTGCATATATAGCTACAATATATATATATATATATATATATATATATATATATATATATATATATATTAATAATGATATCTCTTGGGCAAGCGAGATATACAGTTGCTACAAGGCGACAGTGGCGGCGGCGGCGAAGTGGCCGCCGGCGACATGGCTATAGCTCATGGTCATCTCCGGCGAAGGCACGTCGATCTCGACGGTAGGCGTAGCAATGGCGGGCGTCGACGGTCCCCTCAAAAATCCCTTGCACAACGACGTCCAAAACTCACGGTCCGGCTCGCCGCCCTCCGTCGTTCGCTGGGCCTCCTCGCCTATGCTTCTCTGCATAACCCACACAAACCAAATTAACACGAAGAAAAATAAATCTTTGATATATTTTACATCATTAACTTTTTTATACACGTTTAACTATTCATCTTATTAAAAAAATTACATAATTATTAATCATCTTTATATCATTTCATTTATTGTTAAATATAATTTTATGCATATATTTAACTTTACATATTTTATAAAAGAATTTGAATAAAACGTATAGTAAAACATGTGTCAAAAAGTCAACGGTGTCAAACATTTAGGAATGGAGGTAGTATATAGTTTATGTAGTATCTATGTTCCATAATATAAAGAATTTTAGCTATGTACGTATTTATATTGGTAGTATTTTGCTAGAGTTGCATGCCAGTGAACATTTGGCCGAATCCAAAAACTGATTTTTCATTAGGTACAGCGTTTGTGTATGTCTATGATAGCTCTAAAAGAAGACTCTGATGTCTTTGATTATTTCAAATATGTGTTCCATGATGCATATTTAAAATTTTGCCCTAATTTTCATGTCATGCAAGGTAAGGCTGAAAAATAATTTATAATAAAACCCCAAAATTAACATTAAATCAAATATCAAAAAATTTTAATTTAGGCTTATAATTAAGCATAACTAGAAACAAAAAAGTAGGCTATATATAAGTCCAAACTCTGTAGAGAATTAACCATTGCCATGAGAGAGTGATCATGGCTTTGTACTACAGGTAGGAGATGCTTCAGGGTGTTTAGCTGGTGAAATAAAAATTTTTATGTGTCATATCAGAAGTTTAACCGGATGTTGAAAGGGATTTTCGGACACAAATGTAAAAACGAATTTCACGGCCCGGCTAGAAACCGCGAGACGAATTTTTGAGCCTAATTAATCCACCACTAGCGTATGTGGGTTACTATAGCACTTATGGCTAATAATCGACTAATCAGGCTCAAATGATTCGTCTTACAATTTTCCACATAACTGTTTTCCGTTTCATCTCTATTTAATGCTCTATTAGGTGTCTAAAAATTCGATGTGATGTTTTTGGACGAAATTTTTTTTAGGAACTAGATAGGGCCTTAATTACCGTGATGGTGTGGTCATTGACAAGACGGTGGATGAGGCTGTGGAGGATGTCGGTGGTGTACTCCGGGTGGCCCTGGATGCCCAGCACATGGTCTCCCACGCCGAACATCTCCACTCTCGTCTTCTCCGAGTAGGCCAACACCCTACCCCTCGGTGGCACCTCCCAAACCTACATCATTAACTCACTTGTTAGTTAATTAACCACACTTAATTTAACACTCTTGTTTTTAGCTAGGTCAACTGGCTGATTGATTAAGGCTGACACAGCTGCCATGCATGCATGTATGTATGTAGTGTGTAAATATTTTATTAGAGAAATGTACTATTGACACTTGTTTTTAAATTGTTCTGCTACTTGGCCAAGAAAGGGAAGTAACAGTACACACTGATTAGTGTACAAATGCATGATTAATTCATCCAAAGGAGTACAGATTTTAGGTGCCAAGTTGCAAGATAGGAGTGATGCCCAAATCAGCATCTCCCAAATTAAACCCAAATGGTCGTAGAAATAGTGTTTTAAAACATGCGCAAATGGCCGTAGAATAATGCCAACACGGCCGGGTATATATTATGAACTGTAATAGTTTTTTTTATGCCACTAAAATATATAGAGAGTGTAAACACGCCGACACAGTTGCTTTTTGGAAGACAAAATTATCGCATTAATCAGAAGGAGAGAAGATGATTAGAATTTGTTTGATACGTATGACAGAATGACATATATACAATTGTATTTTATAATAAATTTAACTATTGTGTGAAAAAAAAGTGTGTGTATCATACTACCTCCATCCCATAATAACTTTATTTTTCGTTTTTCCGTGTCTAACGTTTGATCATTCGTCTTATTTGAAAAATTCGTTAAAAACTTAAAAAAAATAGTCACACATAATTTACTATTAATATTTTATCATCTAGTAACAATAAAAATTTAATCGCAAAAAAATTTTAAATAAGACGAAGAGTCAAAACATTGCATAAAAAACTAAAAAATAAAGTTATTACGGGAGGGAGGCAATATTTTATATGTAGCATTGCGCAATAAATTACGGTCTAACTTTTTTTTCTTAAAAAATGATTAAGAAAACACCTTCTCACCTCATCCTGGTGAACTTCGATAATGGAGGCACTCTGAGGAAGTTCCTCTAGATCCCCAAACAGCTGGAGTCCAGGCACAAAGGTCACCTTCTTCACCCCAATGTCCCATCCACCACGTGCCTTTCCCACCCTACCACCCAATGCTCGGCACAATACCTAATAATCATACACAAGAAATTACTTAACTCGCAATCCATCAACATTAACCTTTCAAAACATATAAAAACATATATATCTGTATCTTCCGTGTAATCGAAAAAGAAAATGAAAACGAGGGAATGATTATTGAGACATTATTTTGTTTGCAGTTTGTTGATAGAGCAAGAAAATTGAGGCTAGGGTAAAGTTAATTAAATCAGGCTAGCCGGAATGCCATCGAAGCAGGATAAGTTGTAAACTAGATAATACCAATTATAGACTATATGATATCATATGGTATTATCACCGCAGGGCACCACGCTAGATACGAGTGAGTGCGGGCAAGAGTGTCAGTGGATTCCCTGTGGAATAGAGAGGAGGGGAGAGGGAAGAAGAGGGGGTTGAAGGTGAAAGAAGTTAATCAGTCTCTCCAACCTTCGGATCCTAGATCCACCGTTGACGATACGGACGTGGAGGGGCACCGTTGGAGCCGGTGAAAAAGACTTCCGCCTCATTGCGTAGTTTTTGTGTAATAAAATTAGTGCAGGAGTAGTGCGTACCTGGTGGCCGAAGCAGATGCCGAGGAGGCGCTTGTTCATGGCGTGGAGCGTCCGGAGGAGGGAGCAGAGGCGGAGGATCCAGCGGTCGTCGCCGTACGCGTCGTGCGGGCTGCCGCTCACCACGAACCCATCGTACAGGCCCAGCTCCTCCGCCGCCGGGAACTCGCCGTCGACCACGCGGAAGCAGTCCCACCTCTCGCCGCCGCCGCCGAGCGCGGCCATGAAGACGTTGCCGTACCCGCCGTACACCTTCCTGGCGTACTCCGAGTCCTTCAGCGCCAGCAGCAGCGCGTACCTCCGCCCGCCGCCGCCCCCCGCCGCCGCCACCGTCATCGCCGGCGACCGGAGCTAGACCTAGAGCTCGAGCTAGAGAGTGATCGATGAGACTGTGTGAGTGCTGCTTGCTTGCTTGCACCGGCCGGCGACGGTGAGGTGTGTGTGGTTGCCGGCCGTGGTGGTGGATGGTATATAAAGGCGGAGGTGTGGAGGGGGAGGTCGCCGTCGCCGTCGCGGTGTGGAACACGTGGTGCCGTTGCCCGCCATTTTTTTTAAACTCCGCCTGCGCACGAGAGCGCGAATCGAAGCCGATGGATCCGTGTTCACAGGTACACGACGCGTTTCTTTCTTTCCTGTGCTTGTTATCCGCGTGAGTATGTTGGGAAACCAATGAAACATGTTGCAATATACTACCTCACATAATATTCCACATAGGATTTTAACTATTCACTTATAAATTTTGACCATTCCAAAGATTTAGTGTGAATATAAAATTTTTTAAGTAATACTTAAACTACTTCTAATAATAAAAATATAATAAATAAAATAAATAATACTTTCAATTTTTTAGTAAGACGAGTAATCAAACATTACAAATCGAAAGTTAAAATCTCTTGTAATCTGGAACAGAGGGAGAATACTTGTATTATTAATGAATTAGTGTCCGTAACAGTGACATGGACTGTGAAGACGACACAACCGGTTAATCTCAAAACACTTGGACGTTCGGAGATGTTATTACTGTGTGCAGCGATGTGTAGTATCTCTATCTCTGCTTACTTTCATGCCCTTGTTCCAAATACTGTTGAGCCTTTCATTAGCAAGAAGACGTTTTCTGCTGTCCAATGTCAATTCATGCTTTTCCCGGGTCTCTGTCACTCCAATTTTTTTGGTGTGGAGAACGATTCGGGACCAAACAAGTAATCAACTCTTGGCAATAAAATACTGACTGTACATCACGTATGACAAAACTATTTTGAATTGGGTCGAAGGGGTAATTTGTCCAGTATTGAAAATTCAGGATTAAAGATGTCTGTTATTCGGGTTTATGGGGTAATTCGGCCGACCACGATAATTTAGGAGTTAATTCGTATTTTTGCTTAATTTTATTAGTATTTTCTAAGCCTAATCTATGTATCATGGTATATTATCTTCAACCTAAATATTCTAAAATTTATTGATTTGTAATTGCTTAACTGTAACCTTGTCCAAAACGGTAATGGGATGGAGTATGTCAATAGCAACAAACAACACCAACAATTCAAGAAGAAATGTACATGCACATGCACTTTCAATAGTAGTACAAGGTATTAACTTCAATTTCATTATGCTTAGGGAGCAGAATAAAATATAATTCTAACATTTTATTACTTAAATTTGTCAGACTTTATTATAGCAGATAAAATATAATAAATTTGATGTTGATACATTATACATAGGTGTAATAATATTGAAAGTAAATGTACAAAGTTCTATTGAAGTTATTGTTAGTTGGTACACATAGCAAGATTTTGTACATATATGTTACCTGAACGCAGAGATGATTTTATTCTCTGGTCATTTTTAATTTTCAGCTATTCAATTTATTATTTATGATCTGTTTTTTTTTCGTGTTTTTCTCTCTACCAGCGACGGAGCATGGTGGTGGGCGGCCGCGCCCCGATGGATTAATTATGTCCTTGTTCCACAATTAGGGTTCAAGCTAATTAGCACGTCGAAATGTTCAAGTTAGCAAAGTTTACTCCAAATGCTTGTATTTTGAAAGGGAGAGATTATTATCTAAAGTTTTGTCTCTCCATCCATCTGAGGATAATAATAATAATAATAATAATAATAATAATAATAATAATAATAATAATAATAATAATAATAATAATAATAATAATAATGGTCGATATGTGTTTTGGCAAAAAATTATCAAACTATATGTAGGTCGGTGACTGTCAGAATGGCAAGAGCCGACTAGTTAAGATTGCTGTTTGGACACATGGCTGACCATTAAAGTTTAGGAGGGGGGCGGCAAGGGAAGTGGACACGTACGAGTGGATGGACGTCAGGGGCAGCATGACATTGCCATTTGGAAATGAAAAGAATGGTTGGATAATATTGCACAAATATCCCTCTGGTTTGTTTAGGACAATAACACAGTCTCAAAAAATAATCATAACTATTATTTTCTATTACAATATATATATATATATATATATATATATATATATATATATATAAAATTATCGTTAAATACTCTCTTCGTAATTTAACAGATGACATCGTTAATTTTTTTACACGTTTGGTTGTTAGCCTTATTAAAAAACCTTATATGACACTATTTATTTTTTCTTGTAATTGAATGTATTGCTATATATATTTTAATTATAACTTTTTTCTATTTGTATAAAAAAAACTTATAAGATGAATGATAAAAAAATATGATAAAAGTTTAACAATGCTATCTATTAAAGTATGGAGAGAGTATATGATTTTACCAAAGTATTTTATAAAATTAATCTATACACATAGCCTATATGCCTCTAACGTAAAAATTTTAAAATTTATTTATAGTCATAGTCTTAAAAGTTTGACTTTAGTCTTGTACAAAATGATAAATATTACATGTATATCCTTGAGAGGTTCTTCCACAAATAATATGTATGCGGTGATCGGATAGACATATATAGCTATGGTTCTTCTGTAGTTTTGACGGCCGCATTATATGTTTAATATATGCATGGTAGAGGCCTAATAAAAATTTATAATGAAGAAGCAAAGTTGTCCCTGATCCAAAAGTAAACAAACATATTAAGAAAAGCTCAATAGTAAGCAACTTTGCTTTTGTTGATTGACTGCTTGGTTAATTATTATTGTTGCTCGATTAAGACCTTGCTGAGCTCCACAACAGTGGTGTAAGTGGACGTACGTGTCCATGCAATCGATCGATCTGTCTCGGTCGCCCTGCTGAATCACATGGCACATTGGTCCTACTTAAAAAAATACTCCATTTAAGTTTTTTATTTATTATCATTAATTTTAAAATCTAAGCTTAATCATTTGGTATATATAAAAATTACAAGTTTTGTGCAAACATACACAATTAAAAGTCGTGGTTAAAGTATACTTATGAATTACACAAAATAATTAATAGTTATGCAAGTTTATTAAAATAAGATAAATATTTAAATGTAGATTTAAAAGTCAACTACACAGAGGAAATATGAAGAAACCAAGAGAGAATTATTGGGCATTATGATAACTTATATGTGTAGATATGTTAGAGAAGCTCGATACAGTTTCATTACTTATAAAGAACCTGCAGACTTGTTATGTAAAACACTTTTATAGTAGTGTTGAGAATTTTAAGTTCTAGTGTATATTAAATATATAATTCTTCCTTCATTTTGTATTACAAGTCAATTGGGTTTTATTATAAGTCAAAATTCTTTAGTTTTTACAAACTTTACAAAAAAAAATATAGCAATATTTCCAACACAAAAATATTATAAAATATATTTAATTGCAGATTTAATAAAATTAACTGATGAACATGGATATTTAAATAGTTTTTCTATATTTTTAGTTAAACTTAAAGAAATTTGATTTAAAAAATTCAAAGTAACATATAAAATGAAACAAAATAAAATAGTACTGTTGCATTCTGTACATTCATTGCAATAGAGATTAGCATACCTAAAAATAAAGTCTTTTACGAAAGGAATGATTAATTGCGAATGTTGTACATAAAACTGTGTTGATTTGCAAAACGATGTTTTTTTGGGATCAAAGCAAATACACAAATAAACTATACTTCTAACGTCCTAAAATAATTTTAACTTTTGACTAGCTACTTGTCTTAAGAGACTATATTTTTTGCGAGTATAGAACAAATATATTGCTGCTTCTTAAAGCGAGAGATAAGTTTATTGGGGGTTATAAAAGTGATGGACAAATGCATTAGAATTTGCTAAAAGTTTTTTTATATCCTTTTGTTGGTATGTGTTGAGTGGGCTAAAAATAAAGCGGAGGTAAAAAAAAACATTTTCTAAATAAGGAATATGCGACACGTTGTTTTAAGCACGAGGTAAACGGGTGGCACGTTTCTATATATGGAACCTAACCCGAACTAACAATTCAGTTTTTTTTACAATTTGGGCCGAGCACACAGACCCATAGAAAAACCATGATGGGCCGGCCCACCCAATCCGGCCCATGAAACCATTGCGTGCAGAGAGCAGTAGGGCCGGAGCCGGAGAGAGCGTCTTCAACCGTGGCACCACCAAAAACACTCCGCCGCCGCCGCCGCCACCGCCGCCTTCCCAGCCCTAGCCGCCGGCCTCCTCCGCCGCTGCCGCCGCCGCCGCCCCTCGTGGTAGGATCGTTGTCGTCGCTGCCCCTGCTTGCATGATCCCAGGGCTAGCGAGCCGGGCGGCCTAAAACCCTAGCGCGACCGGCGGGAGGGAGAGAGGGGGCGTCGCGCGCCTGCGCCTGGGTTCTCCCCGACAACTCCGACGCCATGAAGCTGACCGTGAAGACCCTCAAGGGCACCCACTTCGAGATCCGGGTGCAGCCGCACGACACTGTGAGAATCCCCGCCCGCGCTCCCCCGTTTCGCCCCATCTCCGGGTCGCTTTCGTTAGTCGAATTTGGTAGCATTTCAGCGAATGTACTGCGAGGAAGCCACTGAGTCCTACTTAGCGGGAGTTTGAGCGAAAATGTCTAGATTAAGCTGCATCCATTATCTGCTTTGAAACGCGTAGATTTATACTGCTGCTCACTCCTAGCCCCTAGGTACCTTTCCCATGAGGGATACAGGGATACTATCGTTAAACAAATTTTGTTGGGCGGTGGTAACTGATCAGTTACTATCCGAAAGGACAAGATTGAGTTTAAATGTGCATTTTAATTTTCAATTGTAATTATTCTGGCTGATTACTGGATAGGATACAGATTGTTGATTTCACTGCGAGGCAATATTTCTTGCCAAATCAGTATTTCGTTACGAAAGGTGTTTAGACATTTTTGTCTTGTCTGTTATATCTTTTATAATTATTAAATTATAACACTAATGTTTTTGCCTATCATATATAACATTTTCATGTTCCCGCTGTCTCCTCGCTACGGATCAGATTATGGCTGTCAAGAAGAACATCGAAGAGATACAAGGAAAGGATAGTTACCCATGGGGTCAACAACTTCTGATTCACAATGGCAAGGTTTTGAAAGATGAAAGTACATTGGAAGAGAACAAAGTCAGTGAAGATGGGTTTCTAGTTGTCATGCTGAGTAAGGTAGGTCGTTCATGTGCTGTGTATGATTGGAACTGATGCTGTTATGTAGCATGCTTCATTTAATTCTTTGCTGACCGGATGTTGGGTATAAATAATACAGAAACTGATCTATTAAGGAAAACATGATGATTATCTTACCCATATAAATTGCATAAATAGCTAAACAGTAAGCATGAGCAAAATGGGTTATTGACGATTCAAAAATAATTTATGGATAAAACTTTTATATATATGTTCGTAGGGATATAAAACAAAGGCTGAAAATAAACTAAGATGGGAAAACCTCAAAATCAACTCCAAATTTAAGTTATAAGACTCAAATTTTGGCTTGTAAGTATAAGCATAAATGAAAACATGAGGCTCTACCTTGCGAGGTGTAATTGTTTTGCGGATATTCATTGATGATGAATATGCTTGGAATAGTATTTTGGCCTCATTTAATGCATGGTGGTTTGATGATAATCTGACGTGAGCTTATAAGGAACATGATTAATAGTCCTCTTTCCTAGGTAGCAGCTATAGTGCTATACTACACATTGTTTCTTGTACGTCAGAGTACCAAACTTAGTTGGCACATGACTTGTTTTTATGCTTTTTTTTCTTTGCTTAACATGACTTGTCAGCTGTTTTATCTCTACTGGATTTACTGCTATCGTTATTTATAATCATTTTATCCAGCATTTTCTCTTCTTCTGTCTCTTTGGAAGACGTAATTATTTACTTGATCTCTGATTATCTGCAGAGTAAAGCTTCTGGTTCCAGTGGAGCTTTAACTGCACTGGTAATACTATTCCTCTTGTGTCGATACACATTTTTTTTATTTGCTGACTGCATGATCGGTTATAGGCTTCGAGCACTCCTTCGACCAGGCAAGCACCTCCTCCAGATGCTCCACAACAAGCTACTCAACCCCCGTGAGTGCATTGTTGACTTCCTTCTTTGCCTCTTCCCCATTTATGTAAGGTATTACTCATTAGCTGGATGTTTGATGTTCCTGCAGAGCTGCACCTTCAACAACACCACAGCTGGAAAGGCCACCTGCAGAGTAAGCTTTCTGCCTGCTATCATTTGTATTATGTCTTTTTTGGGGATTTCACTATGGGAGATAGATCTGAAGTGTTCTTATGAATATTGGGTCCACCATTTACTTTGTAATTAGATATGCTTTAAATGCTTGCTAAAACTTATATATTTGCATATTTTTTAGTGACCCTTCAAATGCATATGGTCAAGCAGCATCAAATCTATTGTCGGGAAGCAGCCTTGATACTACAATTAACCAGCTGATGGAGATGGGTGGTGGCAGCTGGGACAGGGATAAAGTCAAAAGGGCTCTACGTGCGGCTTATAACAACCCAGAACGTGCCGTTGAATATCTATATTCTGTATGTTCTGTTCCCCCGTAAATGTTGAACTCATATCCAATTTTCTAATGCTAATAGATAATTTTTGTTTCTCCCAAACATTAGGGCATTCCAGTTACAGCGGAGGTTGCTGTTCCAGCAGGTGGTCAAGGGGCAAACACAACCGAGCCATCTTCTACTACTAGGGAAGCCAGTCTTTCTGGAATCCCAAACACCTCCCCATTAAATCTGTTCCCTCAGGTTTATTTGCTGCTGCATTTTTATTTACCATCATCTGTTATAGCATGTATTTAACAATTGAAATTTAGCAGGGGGGTCCCAATGATGGAGGTGGTGCTGGTGGTGGAACACTTGAGTTCCTTAGACATAACCAACAGGTTGTCATTCTGTCTGTTTTGCCATTTATGATTTTCATTTTTTGTTTGTTATGATTTTCCTGAGAAAATATGTGGTTTTTGAACATGGTGTTTCTTGGCTGTATAATAGTGATGGGTTTGTGCCAACTCACATCTCTTCTGTCTCCAATCCATGTCAAGGTAGCTAACCACTTGCACCATTTAGCTTTTCATAAGCAGCAATGGAGTCAATGTACGCATGAGCAGACACTTCTGATGCTGACCGCATATAATTGTTTCTGGTTTATTGTTTTTATTTTTATTTGATACCCTGTGATCAGTTGTGCTAGAACAGACCACCACAGCACCACACTGTATGGTGTGATTATCAACTTAGTCTAACTTCCATGTCATGTTTTCCTTTTTCGAGGCAGGACTTAATGTTCACATTGTTTTGGTAGACCGAAGTTTCCGTTTGCTATCATTGAGTTATTTCAATTGTTGAACTAACACTGTTATATTAACACTATTTGCAGTTTCAGGCGCTTCGGGAAATGGTTCATACTAACCCACAAATATTGCAGGTATTTTGTCTTGTTCGAGTTGTTTACATGCTATGTCTTATTTTGCATCACCCGCCTAATCTTCCTGCTGGTTCATGTTATAGCCTATGCTCCAGGAACTTAGCAAGCAGAATCCTCAACTTTTGAGGTTGATTCAGGAGAATCATGATGAGTTCCTTCAGTTAATAAATGAGCCCTTTGATGGTGCTGATGGGTATGAACTGTTCGTCTGCTTGATTCAATTCTCTGGTTTCATTTGATAGGTTATATAATTAATATAATTAATTAGTGTGGAATGAAAAATATCAATTATAAACTTGAAATATCATTGGTATGTTCTCTGTCTTGCTTTGTCACAGCTTGCGATTCTGATTTGATCTTGTCCAAATGTCCAATATATCAAATTTACAGTTTTAATTTGGTTGTCTTAATCCTACTGTACTATACTAGGAAAGTAGGAAGTATTTCAACTTTTCATTATCTTTTATGTTTTAAATATGTCATATATCTTGGTATATGGAAATACAAAAGAATTTTACCAAAAAGGTAGTCCTACACAAGGTTGGGAGTGGTTAGGACTTAGGATATGAATTAATCTAAACCTTTTTTTTATTGAATTCATAAACCTATGGTTCACTAGGGTCAATGCATGCTGAGCTCATTGTGTGGATAGGTTATCCATGGATAACCAAATGGATAATCTATTTAGTACTACCTCTGTTTCATATTGCAAAACTTTCTAGCCTTGCCTTAATTCATTCATTGATAAATGTATATAATTTATATGTGTATCTAGATTCATTAGCATCCATATGAATCTAGGCAATGGCAGAAAATCTTACATTGCGAAACGGAGGGAGTAGTAGAAGAGACATATGTGCGTCCCACACGTAGAAATGAATCAAAATTTATACAAAACTGCTCTTATACATAATAAACCATCCCACCAAATTTTAGTCAAATTTGATAAAATTTTGTAGTGTGTACGCGAGTTTAAAAGTTTTAGGTCCAAGTTTATATGTACTAAATGTGTATGAATAAAATGGATAAAATGAGTACAATAACTAGAAGGATTGATTCATAGATCCTAGGTTATCAAGGTTAGAACCATATGATCCATTAAATTTTAAAGGATTGATTCATAGATCCTAGGTTATCAAGGTTAGAACCATATGATCCATTAAATTTTAAAGGATTGATTCATAGATCCTAGGTTATCAAGGTTAGAACCATATGATCCATTAAATTTTAGGGGCACCATTTCAAATCCATTGGAGCATATTATGGATAGGTTCGAGCGGATAAACGGATTGAACCTAACCATTCCCATCCCTATACATACTGTTTTCTGTTAAACAGGTGAACTATCCATAACATGAATAGGTTGAACGGATAACCTTATCCACAACGGATGTTTGAGGATACGGATAAGCGGATAACCTATCGATAACACCTGAATTTTACAGGAACTTCACGGGGAACAACTCAGGCTCTGGAATTTTACAGGCTATTATACATACTGTTTTCTGTTAGACATTGCATTCCCCCTGCATGTTCTTGGTTCTGTGCTCTGGTGCTTCATCCATAACTTCTTTTTTTATAGATTTTCCTCGGGGCTACTTCTACAGTATCATAACGACTTATGGATTGTCCTCAGTACTACTTGTACTTTTGTGCATTACTGGAGCTGTACATCTAATTTGTACTTGCCTGCTCCCGGACGATGCAGGGACTTCTTAGACCAACCTGACCAGGATGAGATGCCTCATGCTATCAATGTCACACCTGAGGAGCAAGAGGCTATTGGGCGGGTATGTACGACATACTCTATTCACTTATTACCTCTTGTTACACAAATACATGGTACATCAAATTACGTAACCACAATGTTTTGGATTATTTTCATGCTTCAGCTTGAAGCCATGGGATTTGACAGAGCACGTGTCATTGAGGCATTCTTTGCCTGTGACAGGAACGAGCAACTTGCTGTAAATTATCTTCTTGAGCATGCTGCTGATGAAGATTAGATGGAATAATTTAAAATCCGGTGAGAACTCTGCCATTTCCTTCACAAAAAAAAACTCTGCCATCTTGTAATTATAACTTTGTATTTTAATATATATGATATATATACCGTGGAGGCCTCCTCCACTGTGATTCCTTCCAAAAAAAAAAACGCGCCATTTCCTGGGTGAATGTTTTCCGGGTCTTTTACTGTAGTTTGGTTCAGAAGAAAGCCACACACTAACATTGATGTTTTTTCTGCGGGGGGCATGACAGCTTGTTCTGAGCACCTGGCCTGAAATTTATCAAGATTGGAGGTTTGCAGCGGCCTGTGATCCAAATTGAACAAGCTGAGATGGAGCTAACAGAAATTTGAATCGACTATATCTTGTACAATACTCGGTTTAATTGCTGCCTTAGCATTCAAAGACATGGCTTAACATTTATTCGAGCATTCGAGCTATCTCTGACGGATTTTCTTACCCATCCGTTTTTAACCAGTGGATGTGAATTGTGATTGGCCACATTTTCTGTCCTATATATCTAAATCACTTCGCGATCTGCAGAGCAGCAAATTGGTTTGCGATTGTGAAGGAAATATCAGTGTCCTGAAAACGGATTCAAGCACTTGTGCGGCAAGAACAGAGAGCTAGTGTGCATTATTAGCCGCTTCTCGAGGATTTTTACAGGAACTATTTCAAACATATAAAATCCCTGCGAAATTCCACCACTCCAGATGAAGTTTGGCAGAAGCAGCTTTTGAAAAAAAGTTGCAGCTGGGAGAAGCTTTTCCAAAGAACACTTGGTAGCAACTCAATGGATACCTACAAGCTACAGCAAGAGTTGCTTACAGTTTGTTCCTTGTGATGGTCATGGCATTGCAATCAGATCTCCAGTGCCCAACAATTAGAATCCAGGTAGGGATTAAAACGGTTGGGAACGGTCGGGAAAACTATCTAACCACGTTCGTTCGTGCATTTTTGTCTTGGGGACGGGAGCGGGACTGTCGGTCGGGAAAACGAAATCGGTTACACGGTATTTCGAAAACGATTCATTTCGATCGGGAACATGGCGATAACGATTAGGAATCTATATTTCAAAACGGGAAAAACAAACCATATAACCACTTCAAATATTCGACGCAACAAATTAGTGTGGATATGATACTAGCATAATACATGAAACAATCGATGAGAACATACAACATCATATAAATTAGTTGATCAACACATACTCATAAGAATATAAGATCATGATAGAGTTCAAAACGGGAATGTCCACAGGAATTATCTCAGGAAAATACGGGAACTGTGAAAACGGTCGGAAAAACACCTCAACCGTTTTCGCTACCGTTTTTGCCGGCTTTTCCTGTTTTTTTCCGGTTTCCTGTTTTTCCTGTCAAAACGGTGTTCGGGCGGAAAAATCAATATACGGTGCCGGTCGGGATGGGATTTTCCCGTCCCGTTTTCATCCCTAAATCCAGGAATGTGCCAACAGCATAGGACGAGCCGACGAGGGCCCTATCTTTTGCCCTAAAATGCATATGCTGCTAGCAAAATTTGAATTTTAAAAATTAATTCTAGAACAGTTTTTGAGGTTACTTTTTTTTCATATTTCTTTTTCAGCACTAGCGTTTACACCATTAACGACACAAATAGCCTTCCTATTTTTCATGAAAAAAAAAACAAACCATCACCTCTTTGCCTGGTAGAGAATGGTCTTATCCTTAACTTTGGGTGTTTTTTCCTTAATAAAACAGCTTTTTTTCCATATAAAGGTGTCTAAAAATTAAAATCTCCATGTTCATTATTTTGTTGCTATCTATATATGTGGAGGATATCAACTCCCGCAACGGGGTGGTGTTAGCCCCCCCCCCTCCAAGTTCGGCTAGGGAGTAGGTCAGCACAGGTACATCCGAAGGTTGCCTGAGCGGATTCTTAGGAAAGACTTGGAAAAGGGTTGAGATGCTATTAGAAGACTGAACTTTGATGAGTTCAGTCTTAGAGAGAATACATTCCAATAAGGTATACAAGTTCATGCTACTCGAATGTGTAATACCCTACTCATGTGTTTCGACCATGGAACTATTGTGAACACAAAGTATTAGTTTTTTTTTTTCTCTTTGGGATCTATCTCCTTTGCATGGTGACGATTTTCACTTTTATAGCCTAAACGGAGCCTACAGTGCCAGCTATCTAATCGAAAAAGCTAGATCTAGTCTTGTCATTGTCCCTTCTGTTGGGAGGGGATATCATCGTTACCTACCACCGTTCCACAAACTCATGGTCCTTGGATACGGTGAAGCAAGGTCTCAGGACAGGTAAGCTCAAGGGTGACTGACACATGTCCTAACGAACTCACATCATCATGGGGTCCTCTCCACCGTCTTGTACCTCGATGAAATGACGAGCGTCGGGTGGTCTAGGAAGACATGTCGTGCACCCCTCATCCTAGGGGGTGGATGTGGCTATACAGACACCCGCAGAGGCCACCACCTCCCAGAGACATGCCGGTGAGCTGGAGCCCGACATCGACATCACTTGTGGAGGAAATGCCAATGTAAGGGTGCACCTGCTTCAGTGCGTTAAAGATATAGATCTTGTAGCTCTCAACATCCTCCTTCTTTAGAGGCATTAAGAACAAGGTAGGAGCCTAGACCCACGTGACCCGACTTGGTCAAGCCCCCGGATCCCTCCCCCCTAATGTAACCCTAAGGGCTGGTGCTCACCATGCCACCTTAGAGATGTATATCTTGTGTTCATACTGGACATGACCTTGGAGGAGATACCGATGTCAGGGTACATCTGTTCAAGCTCCTTGAAGATATATACTACCTCCGTCCCATAATAACGTCATTTTTCGATTTCTATGCCTAATGCTTTGACCATTCGTCTTATTTGAAAAATTTGTACCAAAACTTAAAAAAATTAGTCACGCATAAAGTACTATTCATATTTTATCATCTAGTAATAATAAAAATTTAATCACAAAAAAATTCAAATAAGACGAAAAGTCAAAACATTGTATCTAAAAACTGAAAAATGATCTTATTTCAGGGCGAAGGTAGTATTATATAGGTCTCAACAATCTCCTTCTCCGGAGAAGCATGAAGAACTAAGGGGGAGCCAGAGACCGACCTATTCTAGCCTTGGGGTCCTTTCCCCTATTGTAGACTTGTAGTCCCCAAGGGAAAGGGCCCACCGTTCCACCTTGGAGATGCAGATATTGTAGGTCTCCTTACTCTTCTTCTCTCGAGAAGCATGAGGAAACGAGAAGGTGTTGGGCCCTCGAGAAATTGACTCGTTTGAGCCCTGCGTTGTTGACAGCGTGGGTTGCAACGCAACTTCTCCCAGTAAAGGGGTGACCCTAGGTCCCTTTTCACCAACAATATCACACCTCAAAATCAGGTTATGAATAAAAACAACATATGAATCTATTCACAAACATCTTAAAAGGTCAAATCTCATTAGGAATCCAAAAACATAAATTTGTGGATAAGTTTTAGGGGGTCATCTTTTTGGGTGCTTGAGGGAAAAGGCAAAACGACACATTTGCAAACAAAAAATAATTTATGAATAAAACTTTTATATATGTTTAGTATTCTTACCATTCTAAACCCAAGACTAAAAAATAAACTACAATAAAGCTCCAAAATCAATATCAAATTTAAAATTTAAAATTCAAATTTTCGCTTATAAGCATAAGCATAAGTCAGTCTTGGTGGCACCAGGGCCACCTGCAAGTTTCCCGTAACCAGCGTCACCCTACACCCATACATCTTCTGCTACGTCAACTATCGCATCAGCTAGTGGACGTTATATATTTCATGCCCACTAGTAGGGTGTTGAGAGGTTAGTTTTGCTATTTATCAAAACAAAATTCTGCTTTTTGCAAATTTTGCAAATTTTTATTAAAAAATATAGAAAATCAATGTTTTGTGTACGAGGTAAACGGGTGACACGTTTCTACATCAAACCAAACACGATGGGCCGGCCCACCCAAACTGGCCCATGAAGCCCTAGCCGGAGCCGGACAAAACACGATGCGTCTTCAACCGTACCACAGAAATTCACTCCGCCGCCGCCGCCGCATTCCCAGCCCTAGCCGCCGGCCTCCGCCGACGCCGCCGCCCCCGCCTCCGCCTCCGCCCCTCTTGGTGGGAGCGTTGTCCTCCCTGCCCCCTGCTTGCATGATCCCAGGGCTACCGAGCCGGGCGGCCTAAAACCCTAGCGCGATCAGCGGGAAGGAGAGGCTTCCCGCGCGCTAGCGCCTTGTCCCTCCCGACAACTCCGACGCCATGAAGCTGACCGTCAAGACCCTCAAGGGCACCAACTTCGAGATCCGGGTGCAGCCGCACGACACCGTGAGAATCCCCCGCCCGCGCTCCCCCCATCTCCGGGTGACTTTCGTTAGTCGAGTTTGGTAGCGTTTCAGCAATTTGTGATGCTTCGTTGGAGGGCTCATGTTCTGTGTTACTGACGATAGATAGATTAAGCTGCAGCCGTTATCTCCTTTGAATGTACAGATTTATACTGCTGATCACTCCTTGGTCCCTTTTCCATGAGGGATATAGGGGTACTAGCGTTAACAAATTTCTGGCAGGCGGCGATAACTGATCGGTTACTATCCGAAAGGACAAGATTGAATTTAAATGTGTCTTTTTATTTTAAATTGTAATTATTGTGGCTGATTACTGGATAAGATACAAATCGTTGGTTTCACCGCGAGCCAGTATTTCTTGACAAATTGGTCTTGTGTTTAGATATTTATTGATTGTCCGCTACATCTTTTACATTTATAGCACAATTGTCTTTGCTATCATATATAACATTTTCATGTTTCCACCATCTACCCACCATGGATCAGATTATGGCCGTCAAGAAGAACATCGAAGATATACAAGGAAAGGATAGCTACCCATGGGGCCAACAACTTCTGATTCACAATGGCAAGGTTTTGAAAGATGAAAGTACATTGGAAGAGAACAAAGTTAGTGAAGACAACTTTTTAGTTGTCATGCTTAGTAAGGTAGGTCGTTCATGTGCTGTATATAATTGGAACTGATGCTGTTATGTAACATGCTTCATTTAATTCTTTGCTGACCAGATGTTGGATATAAATAATACAGAAAAGTTATCTATTGAGGAAAACATGATGATTATCTTACCCATATAAATATAAACAGTAAGCATAAGCGAAACAGCTTGTTGCTGATTGAAAAGTAATTTGTGGGTAAAACTTTTATATATGTGTTTGTAGCGATCTAAAAGCAAAGGCTAAAAAATAAATTACAATGAAAAAACCTCAAAATCAACTCCAAATTTAAGTTATAAAATTCAAATTTGGCTTAAAAGCGTAAGCATAAGCGAAAGGATGAGGCTCTAACTTGCAAGGTGTAATTGTTTTGCGGATATTAATAGATCATAAATGTGCATGGGATATTATTTGGCCTCATTTAATGCATGGTGGTTTGCTGATAATCTGACATGGGCTTATAAGTAACACGATTAATAGTCCTCTTTCCCACGTAGCAGCTATAGTGCTATACCACACATTGTTTCTTATTGCTTCTCATACGTCACAGTACCGAACTTAGTTGGCACATGACTTTTTTAATGATTTTTCTTTTTTTAATTTTCATGACATGCCAGCAGTTGTATCTATTAGTATCTACTGGATTTACTGTTGTCATTATTTATAATCATTATATCCAACATTTTCCCTCATGTTTGTACTCTTCTTATGTCCCTTTGGAAGGCGTAATTATTTACTTGATCTCTGATTTTCTGCAGAGTAAAGCTTCAGGTTCCAGTGGAGCTTTAACTGCACTGGTAATACTATTCCTCTTACGTAGATACACATTTTTTTTATTTGCTGACTGTATGATCTGTTATTAGGCTTCGAGTACTCCTTCGACCAGGCAAGCACCTCCTCCAGATGCTCCACAACAAGCTCCTCAACCCCTGTGAGTGCATTGTTGACTTCTTCGCCTCTTCCCCATTTATATAAGGTATTACTCATTAGGTGGATGTATGATGTTCCTGCAGAGCTGCCCCTTCCACAACACCACAGCTGGAAAGGCCACCTGCGGAGTAAGCTTTCAGTCTGCTATCATTTGTATTATGTCTTTCTTGGGGATTTCAATAACTATGGGAGATATATCTGATCTTATGAATATGGGCTCCACCATTTACTTTGTAACTAGATATGTTTTAAATGCTTGCTAAAACTTATGTATTTGCATTTTTTTAGTGACCCTTCAAATGCATATGGTCAAGCAGCATCAAATCTATTGTCGGGTAGCAACCTTGATACTACAATTAACCAGCTGATGGAGATGGGTGGCGGCAGCTGGGACAGGGATAAAGTCCAAAGGGCTCTACGTGCGGCTTATAACAACCCAGAACGCGCCGTTGAATATCTGTATTCTGTATGTGCTGTTCCCCCGTAAATGTTGAGCTCATATCCTATTTTCTAATGCTAATAGATATATTTTTTCTCTGAAACATTAGGGCATTCCAATTACAGCAGAGGTTGCTGTTCCAGCAGATGGTCAAGGGGCAAACACAACCGAGCCATCTTCTACTAGGGAAGCCAGTCTTTCTGGAATCCCAAACACATCCCCATTAAATCTGTTCCCTCAGGTTTATTTGCTGCCGCGTTGTTCTTTACCATCGTCTGTTATAGCATGTATTTAACAATTGAGATTTAGCAGGGGGGTCCCAATGATGGAGGTGGTGCTGGTGGTGGAACACTTGAGTTCCTTAGACATAACCAACAGGTTCTCGTCCTATCTGTTTTGCCATTTAAGATTTTTATTTTTTGTTTGTTATGTTTTTCTTGAGAAAATATGTGGGTTTTGAACATGGTGTTTCTTGACTGTATAATAGTGATGGGTTTGTGCCATCCCACATCTCTTCTGTCTCCAATCCATGTCAAGGTAGCTAATCACTTGTACCATTTAGCTTTTCATAAGCAGCAATGGAGTCAATGTACGCATGAGCAGACACTTCTGATGCAGTGATGCTGCCAGCACATAATTGTTTCTGGTTTATTGTTTTTATTTTGATTTGATACCCTGTGATCACTTATGCTAGAACAGACCACCACGCTGTATTCTGTGATTATCAACTTAGTGTAACTTACATATCATGTTTTCCTTTTTTGAGGCAGGACCTAATGTTCACATCGTTTTGGTAGACCAAAGTTTCCGTTTGCTATCATTGACTTATTTGAATTGTTGAACTAACACCATTATCTTCACACTATTTTGCAGTTTCAGGCGCTTCGGGAAATGGTTCATACTAACCCACAAATATTGCAGGTATTTTGTCCTGTTTGAGTTGTTTACATTGTATGTCTTATTTTAGATCACCTGCCTAACCTTCCTGCTGGTATCATGTTATAGCCTATGCTCCAGGAACTTAGCAAGCAGAATCCTCAACTTTTGAGGTTGATTCAGGAGAATCATGATGAGTTTCTTCAGTTAATAAATGAGCCATTTGATGGTGCTGATGGGTATGAACTGTGTATCTGCTTGATTCAATTGTCTTGTTTCATTCGATTGGCTATATAGTATATTAGTGTGGAATGAAAAATATCAATTATAACCTTGATGAAATATCAATTGTATGTTCTTTGTCTTGCTTTGCCACACAGCTTGTGATTCTGATTCGATCTGGTCCAATTATATCGAATTTACAGTATTAATTTGGTTGTGTTGATCCTACTGTATTATAGCAGGAAAGTAGGAAGTTATTATAGCAGGAAAGTAGGAAGTATTTCAACTTTTCATGCATGCATTGAGCTAGTTTTATCTTATATGTTTTAAGAGAAAATCTAACAAATGCCACTGACAAACACTTAACTCTAAGAAATGTCATCGATGAGTGAGTTTTACAAATTGCCATCGTACAAACGAATTTGTCTAAGAAATGTTATCGTCGCTAGCGTTCCGTCAACATTCCGTAAGTGCTATAGTATGAACAGTGACGGAACTCTAATGGTGATGGCATTTTTCAGAACTTGCATTCGTCAATGGTATTTCTTAGACTTAGACATTTGTCAATGACATTTTTTAGATTATCTCTTTTAAGGGATATGCCAGCCATGTATCTTGGTATATGGCAATATGAAAGAATTTTACCAAAAAGGTAGGTCCTACAGGCCCTGTATGACACAATACTTTTTTCTGTTAGTCGTCGCATCTGCTCTGCATGTTCATTGTTTTGTGCACAATAAATCTGGTGCTTCACCCCCATAACTTCTTCTTTATTGATTTTCCTTGGTACTACAGTAGTACCAAGGAACAAGTACATCTAATTTAGAATAGTATTACCAAGGAGCTACTACTTCTACAGTATCATAACACATTATGGATTGTCCTCAGTACTACTTGTTCTTTTGTGCATTACTGGAGTACATCTAATTTGTACATGCCTTCTTCCTGATGATGCAGGGACTTCTTAGACCAACCTGACCAGGATGAGATGCCCCATGCTATCAATGTCACACCTGAAGAGCAAGAGGCGATTGGGCGGGTATGTACGACATACTCTATTCACTTATTACCTCTTGTTACGTACATACATTATACATCAAATTACATAACCACAATGTTTTGGATTATTTTCATGCTTCAGCTTGAAGCCATGGGATTTGACAGAGCACGAGTCTTCGAGGCATTCTTTGCCTGTGATAGGAACGAGCAACTTGCTGTAAATTATCTTCTCGAGCATGCCGCTGATGAAGATTAGATGGAATAATTTAAAATCCGGTGAGAACTCTGCCATTTCCTGGGTGAATGTTTTCCGGGTCTTTTACTGTAATTTGGTTCAGAAGAAAGGCATACACTAACGTTGATGCTTTTCTGCGGGGGTCATGGCAGCTTGTTCTGAGCACATGACCTGAAATTTATCAGGACTGGAAGTTTGCAGCTGCCTGTGATCCAAATCGAACAAGCTGAGATGGAGCTAACAAAAATTTGAATCGATTATATCTTGTACAATACTCAGTTTAATTGCTTAATTAGCATTAAAATTTATTCGAGCTATCTTGGTGACAGATTTTCTTACCCATCCTTCTTTAACCAGTGGATGTGAATTGTGACTGGCCACATTTTCTGTCCATTCTACCAGTATGTGTTATTCAATTCGTCATGCGCAGAGCATCAAATTGGTAGGATTTTTGCGTCTGTGAATGAAATATCGCTGTCTTTGGCACTGTTTGACCCTTTGTCAACAACAAATTACGGGTATGAACCGGTTTGAAAACTATTTTAAAAAATGAAACGTTTGGTACGCCACAGTTTCGGGTAATATCACATCCTGATAATGGATTCAAACACTGGTGCGTCAAGAACAGATTGCTATGTTGCATTATTAGCCCCTTCTCAAGGCGAGAAGATGCGATAATTGGTTAAACAAAAATCGCTAAATACTCTAAAACAACTAAGGACTTCTTCGGAACGTAGGAATTGCACAGGATTTCTACAGAAACTATTTCAAACCATGTAAAATTCCTGCGAAATTCCATAAATTCAGATGAGGTCTCGCTCACATTTCCATAGCATCATCTCATAGGGTGCAGCATAGCTTGGAGTCGATTGATGCCAGGCAAATGCAGAACGCCTGGTAGCCAGTCAATGGATACCTACAGCAAAGAGATGCTTACGCTGATGAATCTTTTGCTCTTGGACAAATCAGAAATTCAGGATTGTAACCCGCAGTGATGAGACATTTGTTGCTTCCATTTTCAACTTACCTGAAGTCCATTATGTACCTGTTCTTCCCAATCCTACCAAGCTGCAAGACTGTCTGCTTTCCGTTTTCCTGACAAAACAGAAGGTTAATTACAGTTTGTTCCCTGTGATGGTCATGGCATTGCAATCAGATGCTCCAGTGCCCAACAATTAGAATCCAGGAATGTGCCAACCGCATCGGACGAACCGACGAGGGCCCTATTTTTTGGCCTAAAACACATATGCTGTTGCCAAATTTTGAATTTTAAAAGTTAATTTTAGAATGGTTTTCGAGGTTTCTTTTCATTGTATTTTCTTTTTCAGCATTAGCGTTTTAAGTCGCTAAGAACACAAATATAAAAATTTAAACATAAATTGTTATTCTCCGTATTTGGCCAACCTATGGGGCCATGAATTGTTACCTCCAAAGTCATCTGGAAGTTCTTCACTGATGCCTGCACCTTGTATCCCATCCTCCCTGCCCTCTCTCTGAAGTCCAGTTCATACCGCTTTGTCATCTGTGACCAATGCAGAAAGTTTAACGACATGCTATGAACTGGTGTAGCAGGTTGATTCTTTGACATAGTTATCCTGGAGGAAAATTTCGCATACATTGTTGTAGAAAGGAGATCTTGAGCAGAGCTGGTCAGCCTTGATTTTCTTCTCCTGCCAATCCTTTGGAAGTCCACTGATGTGCTGAATCTGTGAAAAAAAAATCGAACATTCCGAAACCAAATGTTAGATTGATGAATTATTCCACTGAATCTCCAATCTCCTCATCTGGCAAAAAAAAAAGATCCAATTACCTGTGCTGAATTGCTGTTCTTCAGATGAATGGATTGGTTCTTGGGAATCCAAGCCCTCATGCTCCTGAAGCTCCCTGTAAGCGTAGTAACAGTAGGCGCAAACCTGCACAAAACCAAAACCCAATCAATTGAACAAAATTCATTCAAAAATCCATACAATCCTTGCTTGAAATGAGCCCAAATGAAGTGGTGGAGATGGAGTCTCACGCCACAACGCCGAGGAGACGCTTCGATTGGGCCTTGATCTCCTCCACCCTGTTCCCCTGCGCCGGCAAGCATGAACATGAACACGAACACCCGTCAATGGCTCGTCGTCTCCATGTGGAGGAAGGAGGAGGAGGTTGTGGTTGTACCTGGCCCCAGATTCGGTACCTCGATCCGACGAGGTTTGCGGCCAGCGTGCCGAGGAAGTTCTTGTCGGAGCTGCAGAAGATGCCGTCCTGGTTCTGCGCCACCACGAACTCCGACCGCCCTCTCCTCCGGCGGTGCCGCGCCACCGCCAGCTTCCGGTCCTGCCGCCCCTGCCCCTCCTGCACGCCGGCGTCCCACATCACGTCGCCGCCGCCGGTTAGGTTGAAGCAAACGGGAGGAAAGAGTGGGATGAGGAGAAGCGGAGCTCACGTTGGTGTAGAGGGAGTAGAGCGCCACGCCTCTGGCGGCGCCGGCGCCGGCCGTCTCCCTGGCGATGACGCAGGTGCACCGCCCGACGTCGAGCGGGAGGGGGCGGCAGAGGAGGGCGCGGTTGGGGAGCGTCGCCCAGGACGAGGCCGGCGCCGCCTCGTTGTCGGAGAGGTCCCACGCCTCGTACGACGACGACGACGGCAGCGGCGGCGGGGTGGGAATCAGCAGCTCCCTCCCCCTCGGCCCCATCCTCACCGGCACCCCCGCCACCGCCGGCAATGGTTCCCCCTTCTCCTTCTCCTCCTCGTCCTTCATGCGAACCTGCAGCGACGACGGCTTCAGCGGCGGAGTCGTCACCGCCACCTTCCCCCGAGCCGGAGGTGTCTTCTTCTCTCCTCCCTCCTTCCACCGCCCAACCTCGGGTCCCTCATTCTCCTTCTCCTTCGACGCCGCCGCCGTCCCGCGAGGCCGTCTCTCGACCGCCGGTGTGGCCGTGCCGGCGTTGGAGCTGATGGCGCGCAGGGGCTCCCGCTTCGCCGGCGGCGCCGCCATGGTAGGCAGAGGCAGAGGTAGCTCGAGGCCTCCCTCTCGTTTCGTCTCCGCGAATGCGCGACAGCTCGGCACGCGACAATGGTGGGGTTGGATTTGGGTGTCGTGGTGGTGATTTGGAGGGAGGGGTTTAAATTTGAAATGCGAGATGGGGGAAGAAAAAAATATATTTATTATAGAGTGCTACGTATCTGTAAAATACTACTCCATCGACGTAAGTATTTACCCGCTGATTCTCATGATTTTAATTATTACAATGATTTTAGAGTTAATCATACACTTACAAAAGAAATATATTCAACTTAAAATTAAAATATTGATCATTGGAATGACTAAAAGAAAGGCAAAATTTGCTATAGGTCATTGAAAAAACACGTAATTAGCCGATAGACACCGGAAGATTACGAATTGGCTACAGGGCACCACAAAAATATGATAATTAGCTACCGGGCACTCCGGCCAATCTTTTATTATTTTTGGAGTTAAAAATTTTAAAAATAACGAGATTGCCCTCGGTGACCAAACCGTTATGCGCCCTCGTCGCCGCCGCTGGGTCGCCGCCTGCTCACTCACTCTGTAGGCTAGGGTTCGGGTGTGACGCAGCGCCGAGACCAACTGAGTCTGGTTCGACTAGATCCAGTCGACATAACGGTTGGCCATCGAGGACAATCTCGTCATTTTAGAATTTTTGACTCCAATAATAATAAAAAATCGGCTGGAGTGTCCTATAGCTAATTACCACACCTTTTGTGGTGCCTTACAGCAAATTCATGATCTTACTATGTCCACGATCTAATTACGCGTTTTTTTTGACTTGTAGCAAATTTTGCCTAAAAGAAAATATGTTGGTATATTCGTGGTTTAAGCTAAACAACTTATAAATATTTATATTTTAAAAAGATACTATTATTAGTAGAACACCATTTACTTTTTCAAGCACACTGTATTTGTTTCTTCTTTTTCAAAATTTTAATATTTTGTCTTCCATATTACTTCGTCCGCCCAAAATAAATTTATTTTTAAATTTTTAGATATAATGTTTGAGTCTTTGTCTTATTTGAATTTGTTTATGATTGATATTTTTTATTTTTATTAGATAATAAAATATAAATGATATTTTATATGTGACTAATTTTTAAAGTTTTTTTCAGAATTTTTCAAATAAAATGGATGATCAAACGGTGGACATAGACATCAACGGATGAATTATTTTTCGGACGGAGGTAAGACCAAACTTCAATACAATTAGTTATAAAAATAAAATTCTTTTTTTGAACTAACCATGTGAGTTTTTTTTTCTTTTTTTGGAGGCAGTAACAACGGTCACCGTCTTGGGGATTGTAGTAGTAGTAGGAGTATTTAACTTTCCGCCTGGGTAATGATTTGGTTTGATTCCCTTTTGTACTCTTCTTTTCTTCCTTGGATTTTGCCATTTCTGTGACACAACTACCTGTGTGTCCCCCCTCGTTTGAATGGAAAACGCGGACGTCATCACAAATCCTCTCAGAGCAAGTTCAGTGGAATAGTTTTTAATTCATATACCGTTAATCTAATAGCTAATTTATATAATGGTTAGATACAAAGTATTAATATATAGTTTTGCATATCATACACACATTTGTTTTAGAGCCGGTACTACAGCTAACAATAAATTAGAAGCCCACTACTCTTCTCTCTCTTCTCTTATCTTTACAGTTGGCTTAGGGCATTCCCAACACATAACACTAGATGTAATTTTCATAAAGTTTATATCATCAAGAAACTAGTACTAGACATTACTCTTCCAATGCAAACACCACTATTACATACTTCAATTTAATGCTACTTATCTCATATGATATCTTGAATGTTGTGTAGAAACTATGTCTAATGCAAGACATGGTTTCATTCTCTTTCCTCATTTATTCACTTGTCACATCATCTTACATACTAGATGACAATTTATTTAATGTTATAGATATTATCCTAGTCATTGAATTGGGAATGTTCTAATAGCCTCCTAATAGCCTGCTATTGTACCTACTTTGAAATGCATTTTTTTAGAACTTCATACAAAACAATAACAAGTTATCTTCTTTATTTTATTTTCAAATCCCAATACATTCGTACGCAACGTTTTCAAATTCCGATATCACTTTATCAAACTCCAATCATAATTGCTTAAAAACAAAACCTTTCTACAATAAATAAGGAAAATTAAAAAGAAACTATTCGTGCGACGGGAGTTCAAATGCTCTCAAAAAAAATACAGTAGACTAGACGAACAGTAAAATAAGTGGGATGAAGCGATGAACAGCGGGGCCGTAACGTTGACGCATCTCCTCCGCCGTAAAGCTGCTGCTGCTGCGGACTGCGGTTCCAATAAATTTCCAAATGAGCCGCTTTTTTGTTAAAGGCGGCAGCTTTGGAAGCAGCAACTCTGCGACCGCGAGCTCGAGTTTAATTTCCATGGCTGCTCCGTTTCAGATTCAATTCCACGACGCCCATCCAAATTTAAACGCGGCTCCGGTCTTCCTCCCAACCCTTCCGGTGGGCCGCCGGTGCTCGTGGACCGGCGGAGACGGAGCTGCCTTCGGCTCCGACCAGCCTCCATGCGCCAGTCGCCGGAACGGTGCCGCCATGAACGGAGCACGGAACCACCCGAGGAGGAAGACGAGGCGAGACGGGCTGCTTCAAACTGGGCCGGGCCTGCGTGGCAGAGAAATGGGCCGAGCCCACGGGTAGGGTAGCCGCTTGTTGGGCTTATATGGGCCTCCATGGCGATAAATGGGCCAGTCGAGGTACATATTTTGGGCCGCGTATCTCTGCATTTTTTTTTTGGCCCTTCCATTGCTTTCTGCATCTTCGTCAGCGCAAGTAAAATAAATTTGCCGTGTGTGTCATTTGACAAAGCAAGATTAGGTTAAGATATAACGAAGCAGCTGACGCGATGTATCTTGGAATGAATCCTTCCTCCTAACGCCAAGATTAGGGTTACGCGTCGGTGTAGGTGTAGGAGTAGAGTAGCGTCTCTCCCCATCTCTTCTCAGCGTGCAAGCCATGCACCATGACGTTCCGTTTACCGTTTAGGTCATATTTGAAATTACGGTAGAGCCCCTCCGGAAGTCCGGATCTTATTCTACTGGCTACCCGTTTTAAGGGGCTTCCCGGTCATTTCCTTCTTGAGCGAACAAGATTGCTAGCTCATTAAGGCATGAGTCGGCCAGCTAAATCACGTACTGCCTCCTTCCTAAAATAAGATCATTTTTTAGTTTTTTATAATATTTTGACTCTTCGTCTTGTTTGAATTTTTTTACGATTAATTTTTTTATTCTTACTAGATGATAAAACATGAATAATATTTTATGTGTGACTAATTATTTTAATTTTTTTATAAATTTTTCAAATAAGATGAATGGTCAACACGGAAAAACGAAAATGAAGTTATTATAGGTTATGTGGCAGTATTTGTGGTCATCTTATCTTCTTAAGTCCTCTGTTACCTCCAACCATCTGAAGCCTCATCCCCTATCAAATCCCTCCGGGGGTGCTTCGGAGGACTACAACGTTTACCTTCAAAACCGCCGCTTTGAGCTTGACTCTGGCTACACCGGCCTATCTCTTTATGAGTCGACCGAGGTCTATTGGGATCATAAACTCAATATGTATTATAAAAAGAACAATTACAAATTTACCGCTAATTTAAAATATTATTGTAAAATCATCAAAAAATACAAAATTATCACTATAACTATTATTCTATTGGTATCCTTGCAATTTAGAAAAAAACCGATGGTAAATTTGTAAAAGCCCCTTTATTAAAAAACATGTAAAAGTTGTTAAAAGTCATGTAAAAGCCCCTTTTTAGATTTGTAATAGCAGGGCAATACTTGATTAATTATACGCTAAATGCATGTTTTTTCTGTGCAGTATCATTGATAACCTTCAGCTGAAGCGAACTCTGCCCAATTCTGAAAATAACTGAGAGGGCAGTCTCAATGTATGTTTCATGGGGTATCACATCAGTAAAATTGTTGACTTGACCGGCTCATTAAATGGGCGAGTTTCATAAGATGAGAGAGGAGTTTCGTCTCCATGAAACTCATCTAGCTCAATTACCTAATTTACAGTTTTGGTAACTATGCCATGAAATTATGTATTAAGACTGGTCCTATTGTTTAAGTGGTGCTTGAGTTCGGTGAACTGTGGTGGTTGGCCCGACGGCCCTAACCTTCGTCCTCCAATCTACCTTAATTCTGGTCGTTCTTTTTGCAAAACTTAATAACCATGTTGCTGTGAGGTAATCAACAGCAAATTGCTAGTGTACAAAAAGTATTCCAAAACAATCAACTTGCCAGACCATTTCACGAATCGGTTGCAAGTAAGAGTAGCCTTCTGTAAAAATTAAAAAAAAAAGGAAAGGAAAATGCACGGCATAGTTAACACCAATCTCAAAATAACCATGGAATCGGTTCACAACCTGCCAATCTCTCGTGGAGTTTCATGAATTTTAATCATCTTGAGTTGGCTCGAAATGTGTACTCTCATTCGGAGTTTATTGAAGTCCATTTGAAATGTGTCGAAATTCGTTTGAATTTATAAGTCACAATCATACCGATCGCAAGAAAGAAACATCATATATATCTTGAAGACGCAACCATACCGGTGTATGTATCTAGTTAAGCTGCTTTAGTTTTTTTCTTCCACTACGATAAAACAAGGAAAATTTTACACCGTACCATTATGATTTTGCAAATTACGTTGGGTAATACAAGATCACTGCACATCAGATCATTCTATCGTGATTCCCAAATATACCACTAATGACAAATTAAACACTTTAAATCAAGGGTTTTTTACATCCTTAAAAAGTACCTCAAGGTACCAAGAATTTTAGTACAAATATTTTGTATCTCAAGGTACCATACTTTTTATATTAAAAATGGTGGTACCTTGAGATACTTTTTCAAGGATGATAAAAAAGCTTTTAAATCAAACATATCCCTTTTGCAGTGTTTAGAATAAAAAAACAAAAAAGATCAACTTACAAGACCATTTCAAGAGCCGGTAGAAAATAAAAGTAGCCATTTGTAAAAAGAGGGAACAAGATACACGGCAGAGTTTACAATGAGTATTAATCATGTCCGGGTTCTAAAATGATGTAACCATGATAGAGGCTCACAATCTTGACCAATCTCGACGAATTCCATTCATCTCGAGTTGGCTCCCATTAAATGCTTATCCAAATTCATTTGAAACGTGTCTAAATTCGTTCAAAATTAGCCAAAAAAAAAAACTCTCGCTAGAGCCAAAATTTTAATCCATCTGTTATATTTCTCCGTCCCTAAATATTCGACGCCGTTAACTTTTTATACATGTTTAACCATTCGTCTTATTTAAATTTTTTGTAAAATATGTAAAACTATATATATGCATAAAAGTATACTTAACAATAAATAAAATGATATAAAAATAATTAGTAATTATGTAATTTTTTGAGTAAGACGAATAATCAAACGTGCATAAAAAAGTCAATGGCGTCAAACATCAATATAAGAGTTTTGAATTTGTCTAGGTTTATCCATACATCAATATATATGTTTTGTATATATCTAGATTTATTATTATACAAATGCTTATAACGTAGAGCGGAACAAATACTAGTCAAAGTGTGCATGGTAAACCTTTTACCACACTGACCATTACTTAGCGTTTACTTCTGTTTTCAAATAAACCTTTCAAGAGATATTTTACTTCGAATTATCACAAAAGGAATTAAGTGGCATCGGGCAATGCAAAACAAGCAACCACGAGACCTGCATGAGGAGGCATTTCTTACGAGATGAATTATATATAAATGTGCTTTTTTCAATTATTATAGAACAAAAAGGGATGTATGCACGTGAATATCTTACACCATGCCATGTATGTGGCCATCACAATTTAAGCATGCATCGCTCAAAAACAAACAAGACGTAATCATACTTATCAAAAAAAAAATAAGGGCTAATTGTTTGACTTATTTAATTTATAAATAATTTTTAATAAAAATATATGTATTTTTAGCAATATAAAAATCAAGTGTGAAAAATAAAATACGATGAGAAAACCTAAAATTTACTTAATTTATCATTAAAATTTTAAATATTGAATTATAAATGTAAGCAGAAACGATTGAGAAAACCTAGCATATCTTGAAGATGCAACTATATAATTGGTGTTTATTGACGTACACACCTATCTTCATACATTGATTTAGCCTTTTCTTTCCTTACAATAAATCTACATGTTTTTTTTGGCAGCATAAATCTACATGTAACACACGATCACCCACGTCATATCTATCTCATGGTTCTCAAATGCATCACTAATAGACCCATTAAACACTTCAACATCACTTTGTTTTAACCTTCTATCTATATGTAAACATCGGTTTCCATTCCAGCACGCAATCAAATTCAGGAGCAGAAGCAAGCAAGCAAGCACCGTCCCGTCCCCCCCCCCCCCCTCCCCCGAATTTTTTATTTTTTAAATATTTTTAATAAATAATTTTATTATAAAAATATTTTCATCGTATCAACTTTTTTTTGTCATGGCAGTGTCGGTGACGTGGCAAGATAATGCTATCACGCAAAAAAAACACTGTATGTCAGCATTATTTTGTCACGCTAATGTTGGTGCCGTGGCTAAAAGGTTTATTAGGTGTAAATATTTTCCTTCAAGATTTAGTAATAAAATTATTTAAAAAAGTTTAAAAAATAAAAAAATTCCCCCCTCTCTCTCTCAAAAAAAGAAATGATCCTACACCGTCCGATGTGCCCCGGCCGAAGATCCGACGGCTGGCACGGCATGCGTTCGTCCGATCCGCTCGCTCGCTCGAGAGAGAGAGAAATAAAAAGCAGCGCAACAGGTGAAGTTCCCACATGCGCCGCGCCTCGTGTCCTCGTCCTCTCGTCTCGTCGTCGCGCGCGCGCTCGCATCGCCTCGCCGCGAAGATTCGGCTCCGCCTCGGCCTTGCCGGTGTGCGCGAGAGCGCGTCGGCGTCGTCGTCGTCGTCCCGTACGTGGAGTTGGGGAGGGGTGGGGAGGGGGGGATGGGAGCAGCGGCGGCGGTGGAGATGAGGCGGGGGCGAGGCGGCGGGGGGAAGAAGTGGGAGGCGGAGGCGGAGGGGGAGGGGGAGGGGAAGGAGATGGGGCGGGGGAGGGGGCGGCCGCGGCCGCGGCTGGTGGGGTACGACGAGCTGCCGGAGTTCCTGCGGGACAACGAGTTCATCCGCGGGTACTACCGCGCCGAGTGGCCCCTCCGCGACGCCCTCCTCAGCGCCTTCGCCTGGCACAACGAGACCCTCAACGTCTGGACGTGCGTTCGTCGAATCCCTCGTCCTCCCATCCATCCCCATCTCTCTCTCTCTCTCTCTGTGTTTGTGATCTAGTGTTGTTTGATTTGCAGCCACCTGGGCGGGTTCCTCCTCTTCCTCTTCCTCGCGCTCGCCGGAGCCGCCAGCCAGACCGCCGCCGATGTCGCGCCGGGGATCATCAGGTGCACGCACGTCACAATCTTGCAAAATGCTACTGTTTCCTTTCCATTTCCTTTACTTTTGTTTCAACTTTTTTTTAAAAAAATGATCCTCTTCGCTGTTCTAATTCATTTTAATATTGAGAGAGAGGGAAAAAAGAAAAACTGCCCTTGTTCTCAAATCTCAACTCAACTCCTCTTCGTGGTTTCAGTAGGTAGCTTTTGAAGAGGTCTCTAGTCTCTACTATATTGCTTTGATGCTTTCATGTTTGTGAATTTTCTTGCGATGCCCTCCATGTTACATGTATTTACTTGTTAGTTCAAATGACTCAAATATGTATTTGCTTTCTTGTGAGGAAAAATCTCCACGATCGACAAATTTGTTACTGCTTAATTAGTTTCTACCCGTACTGTTTAATTTTGTTTTGGTATTTGTATTCTTTAAATCAGGTAATTTATTACTATTCTCTAAATTAGCCATATGTTGTTACAACCATGTCGACTACAGTAACGACAAATTTTCGCATACGGACAATCAGCACACAAAGTTTGTCACTCCTTATTTGGGTGCAATTGTTAGTGATGTCACTAGAGCTATAGAGGACCACCTAGAATAGGGTTTACCAACCACCGGAAAGAAAACAAAATCTGTTCGTTCACATGTTTGTTGTTGCAAATGTAATGGTAATGTTAACATTTACAGAAGGGTCAGATGCATGCTTATTAATTCATCCCACTGCAAAATTACCATGCCACAGTGGAGATAGCATAAAAACAGATTGAAAATTGGTGATAGCAGAATAGATTATGAGTTGTTGGTATGCAAGTGTATCATAGTAGTAGTGGTGCAAAGATAGATGCTGCCCATGTGATACGAATATGGATGAGCTGAATAATTTCACTGTCCAAGGTTGTGAGAATCTCACAAATAAGGTCCGAGAATGAGGTCAGGACATGGGTACATTATCCGTCCCATTTTCTATACCTTTTTGTCGGCAATAAACAAAATAATGTACTATGATATACTCCTCCATGGAGTATCACCTTGGAAATGCAATGACTTTGGTTGGTGCAAATTCCAAATTTGTTGGGGGGTTTTCAGTGAGAACATGATATGGTCATTCTTGATGTAATTAATCGTTTTCGTCATGATATATCCACAAAAAAAGGTTCCTTTTCCTGTTAACGTAAAGGTTATTTATTCTGTGTTATCCTTATCTTTTTGTTTGCAGGTTTGTGGTCGGATCAGCCAATGCTTCATGGCAGACTAGCGATCATTCGGTAAGAAAAGCATCTAAGAATATATGAATATGTCCTGTTTTCTATTACTTTCGGCAATGCTAGTTCTCTTTCTTGACTTCTTATATTACTTTTGGGAGGTGCTGAAAGTTATACATCGATTACTATCAAGAAAATATCATTGATTTTTTAATACCTCATTAGATTATATTTATATCCCTTTAGTCGCACTCTTTGCTACTCTGCATATCTAACAAAATTTGGCCTTTATGCAAAATTCCTGTAATATCATTTTACAAGAATTTTGTATCGAACTAAACCGCGAAACCAATGATCCTCAGCCACATGGTTTGATAATATGGGACGGGTTCCATTGGCCATTCAGATAGGTCTACCGTGCCATACCGCCCTAAGCAAAGCGTCATTTAAGATAATTAGTGCATATTCATATATTAATCCATAATTTCAGCAAAGCGTGATGTACATGCCCTAATCAATCAATCTATCTGGGTCCCACTATAGACCGCCGTGATGAACTGGTAGCTGGGGAACACACACATGACATCCTTGTCCTTGCATTCTGCAAGCTGCAAGGATAGGACATGTACATCAGCTTTGGTGTCTTGGAGATGCCTCTGCTACCTGGCATATACTAGTACAGGTGTACAGACATCTATCCACGCTTCCACAGGCAGGAATGCTGATCATGTGGTCAATATCATTTGGAGTGCCTGTCAAGCCAGTTCTGAATAAGCTGAATTCAGTTCTGAGTTCTCCTTGGAAATCATTGGATTATTGGAAGGAACACACGGGAGTGTATTCCAGATTTCTGTAAAAATAAATCTTACACAAACTCCTGCGAAAATCTTGAGTTCCAGAGAAGACCAGTATCAGGCGTACTTCTTCCATTTGCATCTGCAATTTCTGTTTGGATACTGATCACCTTGTGATGGAGACACTCCTCTTCTTGGGAACAAATGGAGCGTTTGGCTTTTGCGTCCCGTTCTCATTTGCAAAGCTCGTGAGTAGCAGCAAATGTGCAGCTATAGGTGGTGTTTGGGACCAGGGACTTATTTTTAGTCACTTGTCCCATCGAATGTTTGGACGTTTATTAAAATAGTAAACGTAGACTATTAATAAAAACTATCCATAATCTTGGACTAATTCGCGAACGGATCTATTGAGCCTAATTAATCCATGATTAGCCTATGTGATGTTACATTAAACATGCTCTAATTATGTATTAATTAGGCTTAAAAATTCGGATGTTTAGCCTTAGGGGGAGGCTAAACTTTTTAGCCCCATGTCACATCGGATGTTTGGACACTAATTTAAAGTATTAAACATAGACTAATAAAAAAACTAATTTCATAAATGAGTGGTAATCCGCGAGACGAATTTTTAAGCCTAATTAATCCATAATTAGAGCATGTTTACTCTAGCATCACATATGCTAATTATGAATTAATTAGGCTCAATAGATTTGTCTCGCGAATTAGTCCAAGATTTTAGATGAGTTTAATTAATAGTCTATATTTATTATTTATAATAAGTATCGATGATCAAGTTGATGCTAGACACTTGTACAGCATTTTTCACATATGCTCCAGAACTGAGCTGAGCTGAGCATTTCCATGAATGAGGTGACACCTGCTATTGTCACGAGCCTTTGTCACCCACTTGGCCCAGATCGACGAGCAGACAAGACCAAGTGGCAAATCTTTGTAGCCCTCCAGCCTTTGATTCCTCTCCTGACCAAGTATTGACTCCGTTTTTGAATCTTGAGCCATTCCTAATTCCCTGAGAAATTACGATGAATTCAACTGAAAATTCAGTATTTGGGTTGCATTAGAAATTTTAGATCGAAGAATTATTATAAGCCATAACGGCTTATTAGCAATTCAAAATCAAATGCTAAAATTTAGTACTCCCTCTGTCCCACAAAAATCAATTCTTCGGTTTCCGTGTCCAATGTTTGGTCATCCGTCTTATTTAAAAAAATTTCAAAAAATTAGAAAAAAAAATTAGTCACACGTAAAGTACTATTCACAATTTATCATCTAATAAAAACAAAAATATTAATCACAAAAAAAATTGAATAAGACGAAAAATTGTAGGTAAAAAGTGAAAATTTGGTTTATTTTGGGACGGAGGGAGTAAGCAAGATAATAATAAAAATTAAAATCAACTATGAAATTGTGTTTAATTTTCTCTTATGATTATAGATTGAAGGGAGAACGATAGAGCTAGCATTTTGATTTGTTGTGTTAGAAGCACGTAACTTAGTGATGGTTAGAGTGATGTGAATGAAGGTGGGTTTGGACGCAGGGCGTGCAGGTGAGCCATGGCGACGCGGCGGCGGCGGCGCTGCTGGGCGGCGTGCCGCGGTGGCCGCGGACGGTGTTCCTGGTGGGCGCCATGGCGTGCCTGGCGATCAGCGCGGCGGCGCACCTGCTGGCGTGCCACTCCCGCCGCGCCAGCGTCGTCTGCTGGCAGCTCGACTACGCCGGCATCTCCGCCATGATCGTCGCCTCCTTCGTCCCGCCGGTGTACTACGCCTTCCTCTGCCACCGCCCGGCGAGGGTGGCCTACCTCTCCGCCATCTCGGCGCTGGGCGCGCTCGTCGTCGGCGCGCTGCTCTCCCCGTCCTGCTCGTCGCCGCGGTTCCGGCGGCTGCGCGCGGCACTGTTCCTCGCCATGGGCCTCTCCGGCGTCGTCCCGGCGGTGCACGCGCTGTTGCTCAACTGGGGGCACGCCGCCTGCTACCTGGCGCTCGCCCTCGAGCTGGCCATGGGGCTCGCCTACGCCGCCGGCGCCTGGTTCTACGTCAGCCGCGTGCCGGAGAAGTGGCGCCCGGGCGTCTTCGACGTCGTGGGCCACAGCCACCAGATCTTCCACGTGCTCGTGCTCGTCGGCGCCGTCACCCACTACGTCGCCGTCGACGTGCTGCTCAACTGGCGGGAGACGGTGGCCGCCTCCTGCAGCGCCGCGCCGTAGACTCGTCTCCTCCTCCTAGCCACCGCCCATTGCACATTGGATTTTTGATGATTCGAGCAAGGTTCAGATTCAAAATGGAGCATTTTGAATCAGGTGTCATTTGATCGATCGAACATCTTTGCGATGAATTTGAGAATGATGAACAACTTGATTTACCATACAAGGCTTTGCGGTATGCACAGAATTTTCGAGTTTATTTAGAGGAGGTGTACTGTTTTTTTTAAACAAAATTTCTCAAAACTTCGCCAAACTTAACAAAAACAAAAAGATGAAGACGAGAGTTTGTGGTGTTGTCAATCGAAGACGACGAGGTTGTCGTACTCCGGGCCGGCGATGGCCTTCTCCATGACGGCCCTCGGGGAGAGGGCGCCGCCGTCGTCGAGGAACAGCTTGAGGAGGTTCTTGGAGAAGCCGCTGACAAGCGCCACCCCCTTCTGGTTGGAGGTCACCGGCACGGCCTTGGAGTCCCTCAGGTTCCAGAACACCACCTCCGGCACGGCGGCGCCGTACCCCGCCGCCGTGTATTTGCGCACGATCGCCTCGTAGTCCGTCTCCCACGGCTGCGCCGACGCCTGGTCGAACTCCATGTCGCTGAACACCAGCACGCGGCGCAGCATCTTGTCCGGTGAGAGGGCAGCGCCCGCGGCCACCTCGAGGATCTTGTCGAACACCGCCTGGAAGTCGGTGTTCATGCCCCAGTCCATGAAGCGGATGAAGTCCAACTTCTCGGAGAGGGTCTCGCCGTCGATGCGGTGGAGCTGTGGGTGTTGGCTGAAGGTGATCACGCGGCCGCGCCACGGGTCGTCGCTGAGCTCGGAGACGAGGAGGCCGAGAGCGACGCAGACGTCCATGGGGAGGCCGGACATGCTGCCGGACACGTCGCACACGGCCACGCAGTTGCGGAGCTTGCCGATGGCGCGCATGTCGTCGACCATGCGCTGCCACTGGAGGTCGGCCACGCCGCCGTCGCTGCCGCCTTCGTCGAGGGAGTGGACGATCTCGTGCGGGAGCAGCGCTCCCGCGGCGATCTTCTTCTTGCCGGCCTTGACGTCGTCGAGGTAGGCGTTGAAGCGGTCGGCGTCGTGCTTGAGGAAGAGCTCCTTGTAGTTCTTCATCGCCACGGACGCCACGCGCGTGTACACCACTGACTCCCACGCGCGCGCCGAGATGAACACCTCGGGGAGCTTGAGCGCGCGGCGGAGCGGGACGAGAGCCGCCTTGCGCAGCCGCTCACGCGCGCGGTAGGCGTAATGCGCGTCCGGGAGGTCGGCGCCAAGCTCCGGCGACGAGCCCCTGGGGAAGAGGCGGCGTGCGATCGCCTCGCAGAGGAGTGTGGAGCGGTCGTAGGACTTGTCCAGCGACGGGCACCACTTGGCCGCGAGCGAGAACTCCCGGAAGCTGCCGTCGGCGAGCTTGCGCATGTCGTCGCGGAGGAGGTCGGCGAAGAGATCGGCCGTGCGGTCATGCAGGAACCGGTAGGAAGCGTCGCGGCTGTACCTCTCCACCGCCCTCGCGGCGTTCTCAGCCCTCCTGCTCCGGCGCAGCACCGCCGCCTTGTCCGCTAGCCTCCGGTCGTTCTCCAGGCTGGCCGCGATCCGCTGCTCCGCCGAACCGACGCGGAACTGCTTCCTGCCGCGGGTGCGGGTGCGGGTGCAGGAGGAGCGGAACCAACCGCGGCCGCGGCCACGGCCACGGCCACTGCCGCGGCGAGCGACGAAGCCAAGGCCATTGGCGGCGAGGCGCGCCTTCTTCCCAGGCTTCCTCGTGGAGGCGCCACCATTCACGATGCGGTGGAGCAGCTCGGGTAGGTCCTTGAGGTACCCGAAGGCCGCCACCGACGCGGCGTTGAGCGCGAGCGTGGCGGGATGGTGCCCGTGGAGCCAGAGCGCGGCGGCGTAGAACCCCTCCCGATCAGACTTCCCATTCCCCCGCACCCCCCTCAGGTTCGCCACCAGCCGGAGCGCAGTAGCCGGGTCGGCCCCCCACGCGGCGGCGAGCAGCGACGCGACGGACGCCGGCGGGGTTCCCGGCACGACGTGGAAGAAGAAGTCGAGGCAGGCGTTCCCGGACGACACGAACGTCGGCGAGAGGTTCTCCGTGAGCGCCTTCCTCGGCGTCGGCTTGTTGAAGCTGGCGTCCATCAGGTCGAGGAACGCGTCGCCCGTGGTGGTAGCCGTGGTCGACGCCGGCGCGGCCGCGGCGGAGGGGCGACGGGCCTCCGGTGGGCCGACGAGGGCGTAGGCGGTGGAGGCAGCAGCCATGGCGCGTGGCGAAGGCTTGGGGCTTGGGGCTTGGGGCTTGGGCTTGGGCTTGGGCTTGGGCTTTGAACTTGGGCCTTGGACTTGGGCCGGTTGGGTTGATGTAGATGTACCTTGGTGGAGGCACGGTGTGAGGACGCGTGGCTTTATATAGGGAGGGGTTTCGTGGCAGCCAAGGCGGTGAAAGTCGGTGGTTGCCAAACATGAACGAACCGACACAAGGATGAAGCTTTCCACGCAAGGATCAAGCGTTCTTTTCTTTATTTTTGTCGAGCAGCACATGTAGACTGCGGTGTTTAGGATTTTTATTACGAGTGGTTCAACTTATCTATCTTTTAAAATTACCATAAATATAAAATACTAAAAGTGTATTTTGTATATATAAATAAATGATACTGCGTATTATATATATAAGTTGTAATTTTTAGAACATCGTCTAGATCCGTCTCTGTTGCCTCCGTCCTATGATCTAAGATAATCTAAGTTGATGATTATTTGGTCTTATCAGACAAAAAACGAAACGACATCTGTAAATCAAAAATAATTCTAAAATAAAGCTTTCATATATATATATATATATATATATATATATATATATATATATATATATATATATATATATATATATATGCATGCATGCACATATTAGAGAAAGTGTTGTATTTTTGTTAACTAAACCTTAGATAAGTTAGTTAAAATATAATACCAACCTTAGAGAAATTGAGTATGTCACCCAAAAAAATCTATAAGTATATAAGTATTTCTATATTGTTTAATATTATTATTAAAAAGACTATGATGTCGTATAATAATTGAGAAATGGATTGGAGTAAAATGGTATGTGGGGATAAAATAAAAACAGTTTTATTAGATGGCACCATTCATCTTAGTAGAAAAATTATATGATTATTTATTGTATTATGATTAGATTTATTACTAAATGTATTTTAATTATAACTTATATTTTCATAAATTTGCACCAAAGTTTTAAATAAGATGAATGATCAAACATATATCAAATGTCAACGATGTCATTAATTAAAATATAAAAGTGGTATTATGAATAGTGATAGAAACACTTATATTTTAGTACAAGATTTAAATCATAAACATAATTATATTTTAGGAGGAATTAGTAATTGAATTACGTATTTTGGATTATTATCGGCACATTTTTTTAACTCCTAAACAATGTATTTTACATTTCGTGTAAAAATTTTACATGGACTGGTTCATGGGATAGATAGCTACCAGTGTAGCCATGCCTCCCGTCGGTAGAGGGAGCCACAAATAGAGCAACACCTAGGGCAATCCAGTCCATGAGCCATCCGCCATAGCCGCTCCATCGATGCCAGATGCAATCCTTGAGCAAGTCTTCATTGCGGCGACACTGGGGACAGGTCCAACCCCAGATCCAGTTGCGCAACCCCAGATCTTTATATGGGCATGTTCCTACGGGCATGCATGTATGTGAACCGCATATCACAAATAAACTATTCCTAAGCGCACATACATTTACTCTTAAGCACAGATAAACATGCTCCCTGCTCCTACTAATATGTAGATCATTTATAGAAAACCTCCAAAAAATTAGAAACATTCTTCAGTGAGTAGGCTTGGAATTGTTTGCACCAAATAGTATTGATAAATATAATGCTCAACGTGTCCTCCACTTTCTTAAGTACGTCAGAAGTACTAAACTAAACTTCAAAAGTAGTAATACTCTTTCTGTCTCAAAATATTCTGACCAAAATAAACTTCAAAAGTAGTAATACTCTTTCTGTCTCAAAATAATTGACCACTTCAGTCAGTTTTAAACAAATTATCACTCAACTAAAATGACATACATACACCTACTTATTAACCCTTTTATATAGCGATAAAAATATGCAGTAATATTACTCTCTAACTTATCCTTTCCACCATATTTTCTAACCAGACCACCACCCCTAAATGGCATCCCCTCCTTTATCATTATGTTACAATTACTAAAGTAAAACCATCCCTCTTATCAGCACCTTTCTTAAGTGCCAAGATGAACCAGCAACATGACTAGATTTTTCGCTAAGAAATTCAACATATCAACCATATTGCCCAGCAGCAGCAATGGAGCTTATGCTCAAAAGATCAAACACTAGTAAGTAAACTGACAAGAACAGCAAGATTGTGATATGAAAGAATATTCAGTCTGCTTGAACGAAGATGATAAACATCAGTGGTAGCTGATAGTCTATTTACACAGGAACCTGATCATCATCATTATGTACAAAGATGAAGAAGCCACAAGCAACCGAGGAAGTCTATGAATTTCAGTTTCAGTATATTTACAGTTGAGAGTTTCTCCCTTCATTTCAGCAGCCATAGGCAGGATCAGGAAGGCGTTTTCAACGAATAGTGTCAGGTATCATTGCAACCGTCACCAGGAAGTACTCACATCCCACAGGCAGATTGTATGGGTTCAGCATGGAAGTGGGCGACCGACGGCCACCGCTATCAGGGCGTGAGGCTTCCATTTGGTCGCCGTGCGAGGGCAGCTTTGCTATGCGCCTTTCGATGTGCACAATCTGACCGATTATGTAAGCAGGGTGCCGCGAATGCTGCTCTGTGAATAGGGCCACTGATTCCTCTGATAGGAAGTAGTTTGAGCAGTTCCGGTTGATTGCCTCGTAATGCCCAGCAGGGTTCCGAACAAAGACTGCAAGCTCATGAACTTCGAACCGGCCAAATGATATCTTCTCCTTACTAGCCTGTTGAACAGTATTGAGAACCAAGGATACTGGTTTGTTATTGCAATCAACATAATTTAACAGAATCAACCCAACTGACAGAGTAAGCAGTAATATATGCTTATTGATTAGCGCAGAACTTACACATAAAACAATCTATATTCAGGTGGCATTTATTTTGATAAAAACAGAGCCTAATTCAACCTTTTATCAAACTGATCAGCAGTCAGGAATCAGGAGTCAGGATGCATCAGATTGAGCATTAGTATCCCCTAGTTGGCTAGTTCATTCTTCTGTGGAATTCAAATAAGTTATCTCCTTTGTACTATGCGACTTGAGGTTTCAGAAGGGACAAGGCATACCTGTTTTTCCAGTTGAAGCTTACTATATAAATTTTTAACCGATTCTTTCTTCTCCTCCAACTCTCTTATATAAGTTCTATTTGCTGCATCGATCCTTGAGTAGCGTTCCAGCAGCTCAGCACTCTGTCGTGATAGAAAACCAACTTTGTCTGCCAGGGTTTTGATGCATTGCTGAAACTGACTGGTTGTATCACCTTCATCCTTCTTTACGCTGTTTCAGTACAATAGAATTACCAATGAGCCAGTAAATAAACACACTTCTACAATAATAGTGTATCCAAAGGAAGAAAAGGCTGATACTTTTGTAAAGCAATAACAAAACTCTGTGCAATGGAAACTACTCTGATCAAAAGACCAAAAACAGGCAATCATCTGAAGGAACACACAATTATTATGATACATCAATATTTCACTGTAAGCACAAAATACAGTTTACTAGAAAGCATGCAAAGGCTAAATGACATCTAACTTCCCTAGCTCTGGTACAATCTACGTAAAAAAGTCTAGCTAAACTAACATCTAACGGCTCTCTCTATATCCCAATGATGATTCAAGATACAGAAAATCTGGACATAGTTCCTAAAAGTTGTCTTGAGTTTTATTCTGTTGTTCATTTTGTCAGTCTTGTTGACTGCCAACTCATGGATCACTAATACTTAGGCTATGTTGAACCTAGATATAGCAAATCTAGAAGTTCATTTGATCCTACTTGCTATGCCCGATATCAGAATGGGCTCGAGGTTAGACATGGTTTCTAAAAGAAATGCAGAACTGATCACTACACACAAGTTCAAGCAAATGATAGCAGTAAGATACCTTGCTAATGAGTGAGCTAAAGCACGCAGTGAGTCTGCAAAGCCAGACATGCCTGGTGCTGTGACACAGTTATTTAGTCTCTCAAACAGACCATGTATCCTCAGAGCAGATGAACGGAGGGCATCATACTCAACAGCCCTTCTGTCAGCTGAACATTTATTTGTGCGGGCCTCTTCTCTTGCCTCATGTAAGTAGTTCTCCAGTTGCACACAGTTCATCTATATTAAAATTTGTAAAAGAAACAATTTCAATTACAGCATGGAAGAAAATTATTGCTGATTTATTTTTCTTGGAAAAATTACCTCCTACAAGTCTTACCTGAGACTCATCAAGTAGACCCTGGGTGTGTTCAAGTTCTTTCTTCAGAGAGTTGACCTCATCCACCACGGCATTAAGCTTGCTTTCAATTTCATCTAACCTTTTTGATTTGCTTTCTAGGGCAGTTTGCAACTCTGACACAAGAAGCTCCTTGTTTCTCAACTCTGAGGTATGTTCATTTGTTCTGGAGTTTAAGATGCCAAGAGGATCTTCTATAGGAACACCGGAAGCATCAGTCGTAGTAAACTGTGTCAATATTTGTCCTTCTTTATTAGAATTGACAATTTTATGTTCGCTATCAGGTGGCAATTCTGCCATGAAAGCATCCAAATTAGTGCATGCTATTGAATCAAGCAATTGCAAGTTTAGTGCACCCGAAATGTCCGTCATATTCTCATCTCCACCTTCTGTTTGTTTAGATGGCTGCTCAGATGTTGAAGAGGCCTCATCCATGGCCACACTTGATTCATCACGTACTTGGTTTTGCCTCCCTCCAGATATGTGTGCGTTGCAATCATTAGCTTTAAATGCAGAAAGGAGGGAATCAGATGCATCTTTGCTTCCAGAAATCATGTGCCCTTGTATGTACTGGTTTGCTAATCGCTCCTCAAGCTCCTGGATACGCTTCTCATAGGACAAATTTTGGTTCTGCTTTGCTGTAAGCATTGACTTTAGGTGATTAGCATACTCGTCCTTTGCTGAAAGTGCTACTGCTGTTTTTTCCCTAGTTTCTTTCAATACATTATCAATTTGCCCTTCATCAATAGATTCATATCCATATTCAGCACCAAAACTGCAGAGAACAGCAATTGCAGAAGCAAGTTCTGCTTTTAATCTGGCATTTTCGACTTCCAGTTTACTAGTTCCAGCAATATCCACAGTGTCAAAGCCCCCAAGAAAGTCTTGGAAATCCATCTTATCATCAGCATTCAGAGGATATTGCTCGGATTTACTCAAACTTCCACTAGTACCAGAATGGCTCAAGGATGACTTTGGCAGTTGTGATCTCTCAGATTTCAGTAAAGACCCAACCAAAGATTGGGGGGCAAGTTTCTCCACATCATCAACATCAATAGGGAGAAGATTGCAATCAAATGGAGCAACTGTTACATCGCACTGGCTAGGAGTATCAAAAAGTCCCATGGAGCCCATGATATCTTCTGGAATGTACTTACTCCATGTCCTAAAGAAAGCTTCTCGCCTTCTTACCTCAGCTTCACGCTCTGTGGCTAGCTTTTCAGCAAGCTGCCCTGCCAAGCCAGTATAGAGTTTAAAAGAAGACTTTCTTCGTACGACCTCAGCAAGACAAGCCCTGTATGCATGACCCAGGCCACTGACAAGTTTTAGACCATCAAAATCTCTATCCTGATGACCCAACACCTCTTGGAATGCATGGAGTTCATTCATCATGTCCTTGATACCAATCTGAGCAGATTTGACCCTTTGCATGCTGACATGTACCAAAGTATTCATTTCATTCTTCTTGGCTTTGCATTTCTCAAGCAACTTAGTGAGCATGTGATCAATATTATTGACACTGGGCAAGTTGTCCTTTTCATGCACTTCATAGATGCGTCCAACTGCAGAAACCGCATCATGAGGGCGGAGAGATGCAGAAAGCTGGCAGTTTGAGCAGTCATCAACAAGCTTTTTTGATGTATTCACATCTTTACTGCAGGACACAAGATAGTTCAGCTTAGAGTAGGATATAGCATACAAATATACAACATCATGGTGTTGTCCATTGAGAATGGTATAAGGATGCTTGGTCACACTGAGCACATTTTAATTAGTGAGGGCAACCGCAGTGATGGAGTAATTTAACATATGAAGTAAATATGGTGACAAGCTATTCATTTTGCAAAACCATCAAGTAAACATTTCCTAATCCTAAGTAGTTTCTTCAATATTTATAGCACAAAACACACGACAGCTATGATCCAGACCAACCATTAGTAAAAGTAGGTCTGAGAGGATGGTGACACTTAGCGTAGTGCCACAATAGAAATATAGTTTTCAAAATTTCCCCTAAGTACTGTAGTGAAGCCATAATTCAATATAAATTTAGATAATTCAGGATAATCACTAGTAGTAGTAGGTTTGTGAGGGCATTTTAAACTTAACAGCAAGATAACTAGGTAAAAGACATGTTTGGTGGTTTGGTCCAACCTTAGAGACTGCATGATGCTTTTCTGGTCACCGATGAATTTCTCGTGTTCCTTTATCATCGTCTCGAGATCCTTGCAGCCAGTCGAGCTCATAATATTAAACAAATTATCCAGCCTCTTCTTCAATTCCATGAAGTTTTCCTTCAGCTGTGAGACCTTCAAATCAAACTGCCTATGTGAGCTCAGGCATCCATCTGCCAACTTCCTTAGGTCATTCTCCTTAATGAGGTCAAGCAAGGAACGTCTCCCGTCGCATTGCAGCGCCGGGTGAAGCCTCACGGTACGCAACCTCTGCACATCCTTCTCAAAATTGGCCAGCATCTCTGTGTGGCCGCGGTGCTGCTGCGAGAAGCACTTGACAAAGTCCGTATACCGCTGCGTGAGCTTCCGCGCCGTGTGCTCCAGGTTGCTCCGAGCGGTGTCCAGCGCCCGCTCCTGCACCTGCCCCTCCCGCAGCAGCCGGCAGCACACCTCGTGCTTTGCCACGCTAGATTGATAGACGGCATTCGCCACCTGGAAGTGGTACCTGAACGTGGTTTCATAGGACACCAGGGCCTTCAAGGCCGGGTCAGCGGACACCTCCAATGGCGGGGAGTCCTGCGGCCTGGGCGGCGGCGGGATGCTCGGCTGAGGGATGTCGATCGCCTCGGGCGCCGGGCGAGGCGCGTCGGCGAGGAGCCGGGCCTTGTTGTAGAGGAACACCTCGCGGTCGTCGCGGGGCAGCTTGTAGTAGGCGAGCGGGTGGGCGCCGTCGAGCGAGGTGTTGCCGCAGAGGAGGAGCTGGTCGGCCGGCGGGATGCCGCAGAGGGTCTCGATGGTGCGCTGGATGGCCTCCACGGGCGTCTCGCCGCCGCACTTGAACTCGAACGTGTGGCCGTTCTCCGCCACGTGCACCGGCAGCTTCTGCCCCAGCGCCAGCGCCGCCCCCGCCGCGTCCTCCGCCGCGCCGGCGCTGCCGCCCCCCGTCACCGCCGACCCAGAACTCATCTCTTCCCCAGCGATTTCCTCCCCCTCAAAACCTGATCTTTCTCCTTTTTTCCCCTCTTCTTCTCCCCGCAGTTGAGATTAAATCTGCGGTTCTACCATGCCACCAAACCAACCACCCAATCTCCCAAGAACACGCAACCTCCGGCCTCCCCGCCTCCCAAACCTCCGATCAGTCCCAAATTCCTCCTCCCCTCCGGCGAGAGCAGCAGCCCCCCGCACCAAGGCAACGCCTTTCTTGGAGTTCCGTCAAGGCGGAGAAGAGCCTTCTCCGTGGAAGAGGACCGAACGTCTCCTGTCCCCCGCAATCCCTTCCGGTTCACCAACCCCGCACGGATTTCCCGATCACCATCCCGCAGACGGAAGCGGCCACCCAAGACGCAATCCAACTCCCTCGGGTCACCTCGTCCACCAACAACCCCAGCCCACACGACCCGGGACCCCTTCTACTTCTTCTTCCTCTTCTTCTCCCCGGATGCGGCGGCGGAGGAGGACCCGACGGATTCAGCAGCAGCCGCAAGCGTGGCGTTAGCACCAACAACAAGAAAGACGGATTAGGAAGAGGAGGACGAGAAGGAAAGGGGAGAAAGTAAATAATGCGATATGTCGGGGGGTTGAATAGAAAAGTCGACTAAAGCTAGCGTGCGGGAGTGGAGTAGTAGGAGTAATTGCTGCGGGGACATTTTGCGCATGGGTCCTTGTAGATTCCGAAATTTACGTGGGCGTGAATTATTGGAGGGGAGTTTGGGTTGCTTCCGTTGGAAGGGTAAGCGGCGGAGAGAATACTCCGGTTATTTTTTATTTCCTTCGCATGAGTGGCTATTTTATGTAAACTTATAATATTTCGATGTGATTTTATGGATTTGTTTTTTTAAATATTAGAGTCTGTATTACCAGTAATTCACCGTAAAATATATTTTTAATTGATACCATAAGAAAAATAGACCAAATCGTTTCCTTCGCATGAGTTTGTTACTCGATGTAGAAAAAGTCCACCCTATCATTGTCTAAAGTCTAAAATTTTTAGGGTTGATCTAAAAGAAAATGCTGAAAAATAAATTTTGGTTAAAAAAACTCTAAAATCAAGTTCAACTTTACGGTCAAAAATTAAAATTTTGGCATATAAATAAAAAGATAAGCAAAAAGATAAGGGTGATAGTCACATTGTCATAGGGCGCTGTTGATTTTTTTTGGGTGGGTTTTCTCATTTAATATCGGACCACCAAATTATCATCATGTAATCAACGGTAGTTAGTTAGAAAAACTCTATTATATGATCACCTAAACACTCAGACTTGGTAATACCTTTTTTCGAGCCAAACTTGGTAATGCCCTTTTATTGGCAATAGACAAATCAAAATAATTTATGAGTACTATGACAACTAGGAACATGAGAGAAAAAAGTAGCGAATATCAAAACTACATATATGATCCCGATCCAAAGAAATTTCACTACTTTGTGCAATTTTCCGTCGTTTGTAAATATATAAACATTAGTCAATATGACAAGTGACTAATAAGCATATAACCCAGTGCTAAAAAATATCCATCCTACCATTGCCTTAAAGCCCTAGGCTATATATCTCATTGATAGTAGATAAACTTAAAAGACAAGATTAATAAGAAAATAAAAAAACTATACTAACTTAACATCAAAAACTATCATCCTTATCTCTTCCCTTATGCTTATGTCTATAAACTAAAATTTAAAATTTTAACCTTTAAGATGATTTTGTTTTTTACCGAATGGATTTTAGACCTCTAAGGCCGCGCTCGGTTGCTCCCTTTTCTTATCCAGATTTCTTTATTTTTCACGCACACGCTTCCCAAACTGCTAAATGACGTGTTTTTTTAAAAACTTTTCAATAGGAAAGTTACTTTAAAAAATCATATTTAATCTATTTATATTTTTAATAATTAATAATTAGTAATTATGTATTAATCTATTACTATGTTTTCAGCGCGGATCACTGACCTCCATTCCCTCACTGCCGAACAGAAAGCATAAAATAACTAATTAGTAATCATAAAAATTAGAATGGCTTAAACAGAAAGCATGATACTGGAAGACGACTTTTTAATCATATTTTTACTATTCAGTTACTAGGTTCATGGCTAATATACGGCATTAATAACGAATTGGTAAACCACGGCTAGTTGCCGCCTAAAATAACTAATTCAACCGCTGGCTAAAAATCAGGGACATTCAATCATTGATCAAGGTAAGGTCACTTTTCTACCCGCGTAACAAGTGTACCACACGGTAGGCTACAGAGTGCATGTGCAGTACAAACGTTCCATTTCTAGCCAGGCGTGGCTCCCGGGATCTTCTGTGGCCATCGGTGTGAGCACCAGCAACCCCAGCCTGATCCGGGCAGGTCTGATTGGCGCTCGGTCGCGGGCGGACTGCACGAGCGAACGCATCGTCTTTCTACGGAATTCCTCTTTCTACCTCTCTTTCTTTAGGCCCACACGCTGTACGGCCCAGTGAAACTGATCGGCCCACCGTGCACCCGCTGATAAATAATATATAAACTTTACACATATAAAATTTAGACATACAAATTTTATACATGCAAACTTTATACATACAAAATTTTCATATATAAATCTTTGTACATATAAACTTTATTACATGTATAAAATTTAGACGTACAAATTTTATACATGCAAACTTTATACATACAAACTTTTCATATATAAATCTTTATACATATAAAACCCCTATTTGTAAAGTTTATACATATATGGAAAAATTTTATACGTGTAAACTTTATACATACAAATTTTATATACATATACACATACATATAAACGCTCCATATAAAAATCTATATAGATACAAAATATTATATATACACAAAAAAATATAGATATATATTTATTATATAAAAACTTTATACATATAAATTTATACGCATAAAGTTAAAACCTCTAGTAAAAAAAATGTATGTAGCCAATTTGGGCCGCAATAGCATGTGGGCCGTGGTCCATGGGCCGGCAGTGCCGCGCGGTCGCGCGGCGCGCGCGCATTAGCCTTTTCGGCCTGATCCAACACCACATATGGTATGCCCTGGGCGAAAGCGTTGGTGGGCCTGCCCATCACGGCCCTTGCTCCCCGAGATGGGCCTTGAGGCCCAGTACGCGGCCCAGATCGCTTACGGCCCAAGGCCGCTTCGGACTGGACGCCGGCCCGGCCCAGACGCGCGGCGCCTAGGTAGGCCTTGGTCCCGCGGCACGACACGAGCCCGTCCCTGTCCGCGTCCCCGACCTCCGCCTCCGCCTCCGCCTCCGTCCGCGGCGGCGTGAGGGAGCCCCAAACCCTAGCGACCTGCCCGATCCCGCCGCCGTCCGCTCCGCGCCTTGACGCCGGCAGCGAGGTAAGGGAAGGGGCTCTCATGGCGTGACTCGCCCTTCTGTACCTGTTTTTTTTGTTCTTCTTTCTCCCCCGACTCTCGCTTCGTGGGCTAGGGTTTGTTTGAGCGTCTCGGTTGTGGTGTGGCACGGTGGGATTGGTGTGCGGCTCCAGTAGCCAGATGCCGTTGCTCGTCTGCTCGGGGGCTAAAAGTGATTTCCGCGGAGGTGGCGGCCATGGACATGAGCTTTGGTTACCTGCGTCTGCGTTCGCGAATTTTTTTTTTACTATTTCCCCCGTGCCTGGATGGAGCGTGCCGTGCGTGCGTAAGTTTGTAGGGATGGAACCTGTGCTGTGTCGATGTGCTGATCTAGGTTGAATTCATTGCCTAATTTTTTCGCTCGGGTCATCGCTGTTAGCATCTGGATTGCCGCAGAAACTTTAGCACTCCTCTCGTTGGGTGGGTTTTTTGTGTGTGTAGTTACATATGATTAATTTCAGTGGCGTGCAGAGTGGTAGAGTAATCAAAGTTTGAAGTACTTGCTTCTCAAATTCTGATGCTCTGGTGATAATTTTATACTAGGATGAGTTCGAAGAAGGTTCCATTCCACCGACACAAGGAGAACGAGGAGGCCAGGAAGAAGGTAAGGGTTCAAATCTCTTTCAATCTTTTCTGGAGACACATCTAGTTATACTCTCTGCATGCACATTCCATCCACATCTCATTTTAACTGCTTATCTGTAAAGAGAGAGCAAGATGAAGCAGCACGCGTGTACGAGGAATTTGTCGAGTCATTCAAGGGTGATAGCTCATCTGGGTCGAAGTTTGTTCGAGGAGGCGTGATTGATCCCAATGCCAAACTGAGGGTTGATTCCGAAGGTTAGTGATGGGTTTACTTTTCAATGTACTTTGTTGTAATTGGTTTCCCTTTTTCTAGATTGAAAATCATGATGGATATATACATTGTTTCTTCTATTGCTCCAATTAATCAAGAGACCGGCCTTTTTATTCATTCGGCAATGGCAGGTGGAAAGTCCAAAGATGGGGGGTCTGTTCCAAAGAAGGGCAGTAGGTAAACGAATAAAAAATACTCGATTTCTAGAAGAGGGTATCTTGTGGTACCACTGCTTCATCTTAGATGGCCATATGGCTGATATAATTGGAATCCAGACGGCAACCATGAGCTATTTAAATGATTCATGCTATCTTTTTTACTACCTCCATTTCATATTGTAAGACTTTCTAGCCTTGCCTAAATTCATTCATTGATGAATGTATATAATTTATATATGTGTCTAGATTCATTAGCATCCATATGAATTTAGGCAATGCTAGAAAGTCTTACATTGCAAAACGGAGGGAATACATATTTTATTTTTTGTTAGCATTGCTGTTTTGTGAATTGTTTGCCTATTTATCTACAAAGTTGGTACCAACTGTGAATACTTTTGAAAGATTGTCTTAAGGGGACAAATAGCCGTTGATTTGGTTCATGCTTTCTTATTGCAATTTGAACTCACATTTATGCTGTAGTGCTGACTTATGACTATAGTTGCCACACCTTCATCATATACTAAATCATTATTGTGGATTTTCTGTTTAGCTCTTGACAGTATTAAGGTGCCAATCAACTATCTGTAAAAATAGAGGCCTTAAATTGCTGATAGTAGCATTACTTTCCACAGTCCATTGACTTCGGATTTATCACTTGCATTTGAATATTCCATTTTTCATCCTTTTTATTGTTTTTACTTGGGGACTGTAACAAAACACACAGTTGTTGGACTGAGAGCAGAGAGAATATTTCCATCTAGTGAAGTGTACCTAATCTCGGGATAACTTTTTGAGTTTGTGACATACAAGGACAAATATGGTTCATGTTGATGTGTGCATAAAAGCATTTCCAAATTCATCATACGTCATGCCTACTGCCTTTGGGAAGAACTTTCAATTATATCAGTGAAGCTGATCATAGATTTTAGAATATTATGATTTGCATGTGCTGAGCAACTGGTTTATTGAGTAGTGTTTTGTCTTTAGTAATCCTCCCTCTCTCCATACCCCCCCCCAAAAAAAAAACCATAATAGAACTTCATTTAGTTAGCTTCCTGGAGTTTACAATAATTCATATTTTACTTAACATTTCTGCTGTTATTTCTCCAAAACAAGATGCTGCGAAATATATTTCCCCAGAGATTGAAAAATGTGCATAGAGTAGGCATGGCATGGACAAAAGGACCCTTGGTTGTGTAATATTTGGATCCTCTTATGTAATCATTCTATAAGTAAGAAATGCTATCCAATAAATCATTGCTGGCACGAAATGCAAGCTTTATGATTAACTGTATCATCTATAAAGTATATTGGTTAGCAAACATGATTTCAGAAAGAGAATTTGTGAAAGTATAGTAAGGTGAAAAGTGCAGCTGTTTGTCAAGAAGGCTATAGGGTTATTAGCAACTCACCCCTGCTGGTCGCTGGGCACATTGCTTAATTCTTTTGTTTCATAGACCCGTATCATCTAGGTGTACACATGCTAGATACCTTATACGTAGCATACTTTTATCCAGGTATGTTCCATCTTTTTTGCCGCCGTCATTTGGGAAAGAGCCAGAGAAAAAGGTTAGTACACTTCCAATATTCTTATGGTCTTATGGCTGTCAAGTAGTTGCTATGATTCTTTGGTTAAGCATTATCTTGCTGTGCAGAGGGAAGAGGAGCGCCCAAAGGAAAAGGAAAGACGAAAGTCACGGGTAATAGATGAGTTCATGGAGGAACTCAAGTTTGAGAAAGAGCTTCGACAAAGGCGTAATCAGGAACGCGAGCAATGGCGTGAGGGTCGACACACTGATACCTCTTCTGTAAGTACTTAAGTATATGACACAATAGGCCTTTATTTACTTGCACTGGACATCACTTCAAAAGAACTTGTGGAGTGCTTTAGATCATGTTTAGTTTGCTGGCTAGCCCATGAGTTTCAATGTATGATGAATGAATATGCTATATTACATATAGGTCTCAAAACCAAAATTTAAAGAATTTGTACCTGATCACATGAGATCAGTTAGTAACCTATATATGGACACATGCAAAAAGTTATCCAATATTTTTTCTAAAAAAACAATCTTTCAAATAATACACATTTCTGCATGACTATATGCAATCCTCTGGAATAGGTGTTATGACTTATGAGGTATAAACACACTATCACCCCAACTCCTTTTAGAAGAGCAAAATAAATAAATATTCTTTTGTTAATTGACTAGTTGTAGAACAACATTTTTTTTCTGTCTGTCTGCAACATAACTGTTTTTAATATGTATTTAGTTAATAAGGAAAAAAACATGATTTCTTGCAGTGTTTTTCTATAGAAATCTTTGTAGCATTAGTTTGTTAGTATATCTGTAATATTCATTAATTGATGCCAGTCACTGCTTCCTGCAGTCATCTAGCCGTTTTGATGAATTGCCAGATGGATTTGATCCCATTGGGAGACTTCCAGGATCATTTGATGATGGGGATCCGCAAACAACGAACTTATATGTTGGGAATCTTTCTCCAAAGGTTGGCATTCTCCAATGCACATGTTCAATTTGTGCATAATTTTAACTTTTAGTGCAGCATGATTAGCTGACGCCTGCATTGTATGATATGGTACAGGTGGATGAAAATTTTCTTCTGAGGACATTTGGTCGTTTTGGACCTATTGCTAGTGTCAAGATTATGTGGCCTCGAACAGAAGAGGAACGCAGAAGGCAAAGGAATTGTGGTTTTGTTGCCTTCATGAATAGAGCAGATGGACAGGCAGCCAAGGATGAAATGGAAGGTTACTATACATTTTCATGTAGTGCAGGGATCATTTTTGTCCATTTGTACAGGAGCTTGAATATACTTGCACTCTTGCTTTCAAAAATTCTAGTTGTGTTCTTGTTTTTGACATACTTATGGGCTTATGGCTCATCTCAGGTGTTGTTGTGTATGACTATGAGCTGAAGTTAGGGTGGGGCAAATCTGTTGCTCTTCCATCACAAGCACTTCCTGCTCCTCCTCCTGGGCACATGGCAATCCGAAATAAGGAGGTGCTTTGTTTGCCTTTTTGTGCTGTTTTAAAGCTTCTGTTTGAGATACCTTTTTTATTATATTTACAAGTTCTAAATTGGATGTACAATTGGTGCTGCTTGCAAGAGTTCTGGTGGCCCACCTATATTTACAAGTTTTATGTTTATATACAGGGTGGTAATGTCGTCCTATCTGGTTCCGGTGGCCCACCTATTGCATCTGTTAAACCACAAACCTCGGAACTGGTAGGGGATATTTTTCTTACTTTAGCTGTTTTCTGTTATGAAATGCCTTTCCTTTGTAATTTTGTGATTTGCAATATTAGTAAAGTGCATCCGTTCTTGACTCTCCGTTGTCTTATTTGGTCATCTTGTTGAATATTCCCATGTTTTGCTTTCGTGAATCTTCAATGGAGAAACGGTTGAAAATAAAGATACACTACTTTTCATTTGATTTCTTTTTCTAAATGTTTAAATGCTTGAATTGCATAGACCAATAGAGAGATTTACTACTTCTCTTGCTGTGTACAAATTAGTATCTGGAATAATTTTTCATCTTTCCTCAGTTACCACATCATTTATGTAGGCCTTGCTCCTTATCTTGTTTCACTTTGTTGGTTATGTTCTTATTAATCTGTGAGAGCATGTATAGTACATGCCAACCACCAAATGGGAGGCACCATGCCTATTTGGAGTGGTCCTAACCATTGGAAACATGTGTGCTTTTGGGTTATCAAACCTACCATCTTTTCTCTAAGCAAACAAATAAGCTTAATGGATCATATGGCGAGGAATACACGGTTTTCATGAAATTTATTTAATGATATTATTTTGATTAACTCGTAACATTAGTGTAATAAATCCCACCGCAGAGATGGACGTGGATGGTAAGGGTCAGACCAATTGTAGCCAAAAGAATGATCTAAAAAGGAGGATGTTAGTCCCACCTTATCACCTAAAAAAATGCTACAGATGCTTACCCCAAGATTTAATTTTAACCTCAAGTAGGCGTTGCGCTGCATTGGTTCAGGATATCCGCAGTTAGCTTGAAATTATTGAATGTTATCTCATAATTTATAATCAATATTTTGTTATCCTAATTTCCTTTGATTTAACAGGTCCTCACCCCAAATGTTCCTGATATAGTGGTTGCTCCGCCAGATGATGCACATCTTCGCCATGTGATTGACACAATGGCTCTGCATGTACTTGATGGGGGGTGTGCTTTTGAACAGGCTGTTATGGAGAGAAGCCGAGGAAATTCTTTATTTGGTTTCTTGTTTGATCTTAAATCAAAGGAGCACACATACTACGTTTGGAGATTATACTCATTTGCTCAGGTAAACTACATTGCCGTCGTTAAATATTCAATCTCTATGATCGACTAATGGAAAATAGTTTATATCTGTGTTTCCTTTCCAAAATTTCCTTTTCTTTTGTTAGAAGTGGGGGTGGTATTTCTTTTTTTGAATTGGTGATAGTATACTGTTTACTGTTAGAAGTGGTGATGGTAAATATATTTGTCTTAATCATCATCTTTTCTGATTTCTTTTATCCAATGCAGATTTATCATTGATTTTTCCAGTGCATATGTTTTGGAATACAAACATCAAATAGCTAAAATGAAAATCTTTTGGTTTAATTTATTTATCTTTGAGGCTCACTTAACAACATTCTCATGAGAATTTTTTCCTTGGTGCTTTGGGCTGGAAATTATCTTCTTTGGACTGGACCCAGGCACTTATGCTCTCATACATTGTGAGATGCATTTCAATCATTGAAACGATAGGATGGTAGCACTAACTGCTTATAGTGATATTGGGATGCAGGGTGATACTTTGCAGAGGTGGAGAACGGAACCATTTATTATGATTACAGGAAGTGGAAGGTAATAGACAGTGCACAGTGATATTTATATTCCAATATGTATTTGTCCTGCATGTGCCCATTGAATATGTGATGGCATGATAATATATTAAACACGATATTCCAGATGGGTTCCACCTGCTTTGCCATCCAGCAGAAGTCCTGAGCGTGAAAAAGAATCTACTTTTGCAGCTGGTAGAAGCAAGGTAAGAGACTTTTGCACCTTTTTGAAGGCATTTTGCTTTGCTACTGTTAATTGTTTTGTAATATTACAATACTAATTTACAATTTTCTTTCTTCAGCGCGTCGAACTGGAGCGCACATTGACTGATTCACAGCGTGATGAATTTGAGGACATGCTACGTGCGTTGACACTGGAGAGAAGTCAGATAAAGGAGGCTATGGGATTTGCATTGGATAATGCTGATGCAGCTGGAGAGGTAAAAGCCTTCCTTGCATTAGATTTGGCCCAACCAGTCAATTTTGTCCCTTTCTGGTGGACGCTGATTGATGATACTCTATTTTATTATAAAACCATAGTTATTATTAGTTAGAAATAGAATTATGAAGATATTTCTAGTGGACACTGATTGATGATACTCTATATTTTGTTATAAAACTGTTATTATTAATTAGAATTATGAAGATGTTCAGTCTCAGGTTCAATAGAGCATTGTTGGGTTTACAAGGATCAGTCATTTTCTCTATTTTTTTCGCTGCTGCTTCCACCATTCAATTAGCACTGGTTTATTCATTGAGCATGGTTAGAGTGGTGTGTATTAACTATTGATACCTTCTGGTTTGTGTTTACAACTGCATACAGTTTGTTGTTTACTAGGTTGCTGTCTATTTTACCCACTATTTCAGATCATACTTCCAGAAACCACATAGCACATGCTTTAATATTGGTGTTTAGATTTTTTGTGAAAACAATTCTTTTTTGGTAAAATTCACATAACATGGGTTCTCATTGGTACTTCCCTTGTATGTTCAGATTGTTGAGGTTCTTACAGAATCTTTGACACTCAAGGAGACACCCATCCCAACCAAGGTTGCTCGGCTTATGCTAGTGTCTGATATTCTCCATAACAGCAGTGCTCCTGTGAAGAATGCTTCTGCATTCCGAACGAAGTTTGAGGCTGCTTTACCTGATGTTATAGAAAGCTTCAATGATCTGTACCGCAGCATCACAGGAAGGATTACTGCTGAAGCTCTGAAGGTAAGTTATACTACTCTGTCTTTTCAGTCCTTTATTTTATTTCTTTTGTGATGTTGTCACATGATAGCATTATTGTTCTGCAGGAGAGAGTTTTGAAAGTTCTACAAGTATGGGCAGACTGGTTCTTATTTTCTGATGCATATCTGAATGGGCTAAGAGCTACCTTTCTTAGAACAAGCCACTCAGGGGTCATCCCTTTTCACTCTCTATGTGGTGATGCACCGGAGATTGAAAAGAAAGCTAACTCTGAGGATGGAAGTGATGGATTTAGGCTCAATGAAGATGGTGCCTTGGCCACAGGAAAGGTAGCAGCAACGAGAGAGCTCTTAGGGCTTCCACTAGCTGAACTTGAACGCCGTTGCAGACATAATGGCCTCTCGCTATGTGGTGGTAAAGAGATGATGGTTGCTAGGTTGCTTAGCTTGGAAGAGGCTGAAAAGGAGCGATTATATGATAAGGATGCTGGCATTAAATATGGGCAAGGAGAACCACACAGAACTGGAAGAGATGACATCGTTGTGAATGCTCGTAATGCTTCAAGACCTGGAGAAGGTACTGATGGTGGTGAATCAGATATTGTAGGTCTCTCTCATTATGCTATAGAAGCAGTGCACAAACGCTCTAACGAATACACATCCACTGAACCTGTTCCAAGCAAGAAGCCAAAAGTTGATCCTGTTTTGCCTGCTTCAAAATGGAGTCGTGATGATGATGCCAGTGATGAAGATAGAAAAGGTGGCAGAGGCTTAGGATTAAGCTATTCATCTGGTAGTGATATTGCTGGTGATTCTGGGAAAGCTGATGCGACCGAAGTTAGTACTGATAATTCTAATCATCATCAGGATACGATTCTTGATGAAGAGCATAGGTATTTATCTTTACTACTATAAAAGCCTCTAGTGGTGGTGGCACCTACTCCCATTGCATTTTTACAATTTACTCAATTTCGTAATATTTAAAATCAATCAAATCTAGATGGATATCGACATAAAATCAAATTGATATGGATATTTCCTATATAAAAAAGATGGTCACATATTTCATGAAAAATATTTTTCTATTTACTTTAGGAATAACATAATATGTTTTTATCCTTTGCAAAGCACATGCATTCAGCTAGTTTTCATGATTTATCATGTTGACATTCATTACATTTTCTATCATGTACTAGCCAATTACTCCATTCATTTTTTAATTTAATTGCACATGCATTGTGATGCAGGAAGAAGCTGAGGCAGATCGAAATTGATGTCATGCAGTATCGTGAATCTCTTGAAGAGAAAGGTTTGCGAAACACAGAAGAGATCGAGAAGAAGGTTGCCAGCCACCGTAGGCGTCTTCAGTCTGAATATGGTTTATCCTTATCAAATGATGGTGCAAACAGCAGACGTTCTTCTGGTATGTAAGAAGGCAGCAACAACATGTCATGCTTATTAGATAATTGCATTTTTGTTGCTTTTTAACATACATCCTCCAACCTGTTGCATCTTCATTTCTGATACCAATGAGCCATGCTCTATCTCAGAATATTTTGCTACTTATATTATTTGGGTGATTTATCTTCATGAAAAACATCACTTCTTTTTCAGAGAGAATGTCATTGGAGCGGAGAGATAGGTACGATGATGTGCGAGATTCTTCAAGGAAACGTCGGCGTAGCTTAAGCAGGAGCCGTAGTCCTCCAAGGAGGTCGCTGGAAAGAGATCGAGAGCACAATCGTAACAGGGACACAGACAGATTGCATGGCAATGATGCTGGAAGAGACAGGTTACGTGAAAAAAGTGCAAGCCGAGGAAGGGACGACCACTATGACAGAAGCAAAGACAGGGAGAAGGACAGGAGGAAGGGAAGGTGATTGATGCCGGAAAATCTTCTGCATTCATCCCTTTGCCTCAATAAGGTGCAGTGGATCAATCTTGTGCCAGATCGCAACAGATAAAATATCCTGCACATATGAAGAGCATCCGGCGTGCCGTATGCATTGAAGAACCTATGTGTTGGTTCCCTACTTATGTAGCCTGAACAAAAGTAGCGTGTGAAAAATAGAAATATTATCAAGTGGAGCTGTGTAGTTAATGAAATTCTGTTAGACGACCGGAGCTAGGAAGTTGCTTTGATGCCATTGTCCACTCTATTTCACATGCTTATTCATGGATGACATACACAAGCTTTAGATTTCTGAATTTTGTCGACATTTTAAACTTAATGCTGTGGAGAAGGTAGTAGATATATGGATCAAAAAGGGGTATGTTTGGTCAGGTGTAGGGTAAAGCTGCTCAGATGGAGGTCTAAAAGCTCTCATTTGTTCGTTTGTATCCAACAAGTCTTTAGCTGTGCTGTTAGTTTTACTTGTACTATTGCATTGGATATATAAAAACCGAAAAAAAAGGTTGCCTGGTTGTCAAGAGACTTTTTGGCAACGCATTGTTTAGTTCATTCACATTTGTTGCTCAAATGCATGGATACCAGGGGGTTTCAAAACCGTTCGTGGAGCCGAAACCTTGCCCAGCGGTAGGATGGTTACCAAACCACCATAAATTTATTGATCTAGGCGATTGTTTGTTTTTTAATGAAAAAGCCAAATGACATTTGTAAACAAGAAATAATTTATTAATAAAACTTTTATATACGTGTTGGTAGCGATCTAAAAGATAATGCTAAAAAATAAGTCACGATGAAAAAACTTCAAAATCAACTCCAAAGTTAAAAAAATTGAAGATTTATAAGCAAAAGAAAAAAGATAAGGTGCTAGCATTTGAATTTAAATTTTTGGACTTTGTTAACTGAGGTTTTGCCATGGTTACTATATGGTTTTAGCTGATCCTCTCCACTTAAAGCAATGTAAGCCATGGTAGAGACGTGTGATTTTATCTTGGTAAACCACATGGCTTAAAGTGAACACCGTCATTAGTTAAATGAATATTTTATATGAATTTAGATAATTTTATCTAAATAAAACCGGTGGTTACTGCTAGCGTGCTCGAGCAATAACCCTAGTTACCATGGTGGTAACTGATAATTTCATGAACCCTAATAGATAATGCTATGTTTCTATACTCATGTGTAATGTGTTAATGTTTGCACATGTTTTTTTACATATACTTAAGGGGGTGATTCGGACCATTTGTAAATAAAGAATCATTTATGAATAATTTTTTATATACGTATTCTTAGCGATCTAAAAGACAATGTTGAAAAATAAATTTAAATGAAAAAACCTTAAAATCAACTTCAAATATAACGTTGAAAAATTAAAATTTTTAGCATATAAATTTCTTTATTTAAGGAGAAACGGCTGTCTCTTTATTTTTATTCTAAGACGAAGTTAATACTCTAGGTAGGCCGCAAAGCCAACCGTCCGAGAGGGTGAGACGTCGCAACAAACAAGAAAGTGTCGCATCTGGGAGCGAATTCAGAGGCAACGCTGCCAAGCCGCCGTAGCAGCCCACCGGTTTGTGATTGCTAATGACGTAGGTCTTTGTTAGTTAGAGGAATCTTTACTTATTAGTCTAGGTCTAGCTACATTTTCGGTGATCCATTATCAAGTGGCAAACTGGGTTTGTTTTTCTTTGTCAGAAATTAAATGATACAAACAGAAAACTGAAGCTACTTTTATTATATTATGTTATCTAGAGAAGATCTGTTTTTGAGCCCTCGGTGTTTATATCGATCTGAGTGTCATCGTAAAAAAACAGTTATTGATAAAATATTTATATGCGTGCTCTTATCAATTTATAAATAAATAAGGATGGAGCCATGATGATCCTTTCCCATCTCCAAATCAACTGTAAAATTAAAATTTAATAATCAAAATTTGACAATAGCTTATAAACCGTAGAAGCAAACGATGGGGTTGCATATAACGTCTTCATTTTCCGCTAAATCCTCTTGATTTTTTTTTCAATTTTATAGACGATGAAACTTCCACCGTTTCATTTTATAGTAGTGCTCCATGCTATAATGATTAAAAAGCAAATTCTAGTGCTATATACTGTTCTAAAATAAACCAATTTTTTATTTTTTACCTATAATTTTTGACTCTTCGTCTTATTTAAATTTTTTTAGATTGATATTTTTGTTTTTATTAGATGATAAATCATGAATAGTATTTTACGTGTGACTAATTTTTTTTAAATTTTTTGAAAATTTTTCAAATAAGACGGATGGTCAAACGTTGGACACGAAAAACGGAGAATTGGTTTTTTTTGACAGGAGGAGTATACATTAGTGTGTTTTCAATAGATTTTTAAGTATATAAAGCGTGTGTCAGTGTCGAAACACTCTAGATGTGATCTTTTTTATATATGTAGTGACGTGTATACGCGTTAGTCTTTAGTGTAATAGAAAAAAATAGCACAGTAATTTCAACCTCAAATAAAATTCAGCATCATACCTAGAGGTGAAGCCAACCAAAAATATCACTAGGACCATCTCAGTTGCGTAATAAAGGGAAACATGGATCAAAATATAATGGTGCGTTTTTAGGTAATTTTTTGCTCGGATTTTGCGTGTACGTTTTTCAAACTGCTAAATAGTGTATTATTTTGCAGAAAGTTTTTAGAAAGTTTTTACAGAGAAGTTCATCATTTCATATTTCTAAAATAGATTTTTGAACTTTATAGTATTTAATTCCGTTATTTATATCATTAAATAGCTATCACAGAATAAAATAATCTTTCATTTTTCATCAATAATATGCATTGCGTTTTAGTAAAGATTTTAGAAATTTTGTCGGAGATGGTATGGCCTCGACAAACAAGATCCATCGCTATATTTTCGCTTATGCCTATGCTTATAAGCTAAAATTTAAGTTTTTAATCTTAAATTTAATGATGATTTTGAGGTTTTTCACCGAAGCTTATTTTCCAGCCTTAGATTTTAGATTGCTAACAATATATAAATAAAAATCCATTTATAATTTATTTTTATTTACAAATATACCGGCAAATGATCGTCCCATCAATAATTAAGAGCATTGATTGATCCAGTGGCGAAGCTGCATATATCAGGAACCCCTTGAAAAAATTTTTAACTAAAGTTTATGATTTTTCACCATGTATTCATTCATTCGATCCAAATTTAGATACTGTGGCACCCCTCTGTTTTACTCTAGCTCCGTCATTGGATTGATCCGTCACCTTTCACCATCGCAACTTATTTTCCACTAAAGACTGTGTAGAGATATAAATGAACTGTGAATATTACACGCTGCCCGTCAGCTTCAGTTTTCGTTGCTAATTTGTCTTTGCACGATGGCAAGGTTACTACGTACAATAAATGAAATGAGGATACTAAAAAAACCCGACTTTTTCTCTCTTAAAAATTGAGGCCCAACGAAGCAAATGCGAGCTATCTCAGCATAAATGGATCAAAAAGATGATAAGATATGCATAAGAGAAAAGTCATCAGATCATGACACAGCGGCACATAGATTTAGGCTTGCATTCATATTGCACTATTATAATTTTCATGGACAAAAGGCTCCACTCACACCGAATTGTACACCAGCTAATAATTGTTTATTAGCTCTTAAGCAACAGTAAAAGCGATTCCCTTTCTGTTTGGTAAATAAACAGTGTGTCATTGTGTATAGGTTGGTCAACCGATAAGCATGCTCACGGGAAAACGGATAATTAGCCCAACCAACCATCACCTTTGAAATTTTGTTAACAAACTCCCTGTCTTTTTGTTTCTACTGTGCTTATAAATCAAAATTTAAAATTTTAACCTTAAATTTAGAGTTAATTTTAGAGGGTTTTTTATTATAGTTTATTTTTAGCCTTAGCTTTAGCTTTTAGATCGCTAAGAAGAACACATATAAAAAATTTTATTTATAAATTATTTTTCGTTTGTACGTGTATTGTTTGTCCTTTTTTCCTTTAGAGCATCAAACAATCGCCCCAAATGGTACTCTCTCCATCCAAAATAAATTATTTTTTTACTTTTTACCTATAATGTTTGACCGTTCATCTTATTTAAAAAAATTACGAATAATATTTTTGTTTTTATTAGATGATAAATCATGAATAGTATTTTAAGTGTGACTAATTTTTTAAATTTTTTGAAAATTTTTTAAATAAGACGGATGTTCAAACGCTGAATACGAAAATCAAAAGAGTTGATTTTTTTAAGACAGAGTAACTTTTATTGAGTATCATTAATTACATCCAGACGATATAATCGCACCAAAAAGTACATGTTTTGTGGCAGCATGGGTCCGGAACTCCGGATCCAGGGAGTAGAGTACAGTAGTACACTGGCATGCGATGCAGATGCAGTGCACCTAGCAATTAGTACACCCCCAGAAAAGGAGCTGCCTTTCTCCGCGACAACTGAGCTGACAACAACCCAAAATATCCCATCCGCCCAAGAACCCCCATTTCCGCTCTCCATCCAGCCAGCCACCCAATCCGCGCATTCTCCCTCGCCTCGCTCCTCCGCGATCGCAAGAGCCGCCCCAGCCCCAAGTCTCCGATCTCCCCGAATCCCTCCGCCACCTCGCCCGACCACCTCGCGAGAAGAAGAGAGGGGAAAAAAGAGTATAAATCTTGTTTCTTTTCAATCCGTTTTCTTGCTGCAGTGCCGCTTTGGTTCATTGCCGAGGTTGCTTTGGCTGTGGAGATGGTTTGTGTTAATCTTCGGTCTGAGCTGGTGGTCGCTGTGTGTTCTTTGACTGTCTGAATCGCGAGCTGGTTATGGTTAGGGAGTAATTGGTGCCTGGAGAATCGTCGCGCTCGCTGGTGGTTGTGTTCATGGTGTCATCGTCATGTGCCATTTTTCATTCTCTTATTTATTATCCATGGATTCGCTCGGATTTGACGTGATGGCGGTTCATGTGGATCAATTGGTGGATGATTTGGGGTCAAAGAAAGTTATCTCATCCACTGTTATCAGTAGCTGAGTACCAGTTGGATGGTGAAACCTCACCAAACTCAGGTGGTTTAAGGAAAAGAAAAAAAGATATACTCAGGTGGCTTAAGGAAAAGAAGAAAAGATATCATTTTGCCATAGCCCCTTGATTTGTCTGCGGGTGTGTTTTAGGACTCTGATTGGTCTCATTTTATTCGTGTGTTAAATTTAGAGCAATTATTGATGTGCAGGTTAGGATGTTTCCATGTTGGTTGGCTAGTGTGTTCTAGTTTACTATATTGCAATAATAGGGGTTGGCTTAGTTTATTCCTGATGCTGTGCAATTATAGATGGGTTTTTGTGCTTGTCTCCTGTGATTGCTGAGTATGATGCAGCAATTGGATTTCTTAGCTGAAAGTCTTGAAATGGGCTAATGAGAAGTGGGTGTTGGGACTGTACTCTTCTGTGTCTTGCCTGGTAGTACATGACACTTGTCTGAGTCTGTTTGGTGGTTGTCCTTACTGTGTACATCCTGTTACATCAGCATTGGTGCTTTGCATACCTGGTACTTATCAATACGGGTGATTGTGCTCTTGATTGTTTGGCTTTTGGTGCTGGTTTACCTTTTTCTTTTTGGTTTTGTCACTATTCGTGTTCATTGTATAGCGTTTTGGTTCTTGTTTTGAACCTGCCATCTTTATTTTTCCAGGAATTCCCTAGCTCACTGAGAGACTTTGGTTAAAGCTTGCGATTTGGATGAGTTTCCATGCTTGGAAGAAGGTCCAGAAATACCTGATCTGACATAACTCCTGTAAGTGTCATGTGATGACCCAATTGATTTTTGGTGTCTGATTGTTCTGTTATTTCCATTTCCCAGGATACCTATTTCTTTCCTCATGAGTTGATTTTCTTAGGTACAGCTTATCAACATGGGAATCTACCTCAGTACCCCCAAAACTGATAAACTATCTGAAGATGGGGAAAGTGATAAGCTTAAATTTGGTCTTTCCTCTATGCAAGGATGGCGTGCAAGCATGGAGGATGCTGTGAGTTTCCCACTCCCAAGGCTAAGCATGTCGCTTTTCACTATTGTGCACTGACCTCATTCGCTTAATGAAACCTTGATAATATTCTGAAGATATACCCAACTTTCATATCATGATAATAGTTAGTTTCTCAGAAATAAAGTGAGCGCCCTTGATGCTGCTGGGGTAAACATTTTACAATTAAACTTTCTGCATTGGCTTGGCAAGAATTGCTACCGTGCTACGCTCAACGTAGATATGATCTAAAATCTGCATTTGTTAATTTAATGAAATGACAAAAGTTAGGTTTGCTATGGTCGATTTTCTTATCATATGATGCATAAGGCCTCTTTACAGACTTGTCCATAATATTTCAATTTGCTTTGTACAATAATCATCATAGTGACAATAGCAAAGATGTTTTCTTTTTGTGCTGGTGCATTAACAGAGTGATGTAAGCTGATTATACATAGCTATAGCAGTAAAGCATGCATTGATGATAAGCATTTAGAACACGCCAGTACTGTTCATTTAATCTAATTATAGTTTTTTGAGAACACCCCATCATGGAATGTTTAATGTTTTGCAAATCTCTGCAGCATTCAGCTTTGCTAAATCTCGACAATGAGACATCATTCTTTGGTGTTTTTGATGGCCATGGAGGTAAACAGTACTTGCAAAGACTAATTATCTGCCTGTTTTCTCATTGTACTCATGTGGGATGTCTTTAAGTGACACACAGCTTGAATCACATATTAAATATGTTAAGTAAGCCACAAGTTCTTAAATGTTGCACACCCTCATATTCCTTGTTTTCCTCAGGAAGAGTGGTTTCCAAATTCTGTGCGAAATATTTACACACTCAAGTTCTTAGAAATGAAGCCTATTCTGCTGGTGACCTAGGCACTGCTGTTCATAAAGCTTTCTTCAGGTATATGGGTCATTAGCTTACCATAAGAAATAGTACAAAACTTTTGAACTTATTTTTATGCCAACATTAGGATCATAGTGATTAATTCTGTTGATGTACTACTTCAGAATGGACGAAATGATGAGAGGACAGAGAGGCTGGAGAGAACTATCAGCACTTGGGGATAAGATAAACAAGTTTAGTGGTATGATAGAAGGGTTGATTTGGTCTCCGAGAGGCAGTGATTCAAATAATGGAGAAGATGATTGGTCTTTTGAAGAGGTATTTACGCCACACAAGTGCATCACCAAACTTCTCATTCAAAATAAGCTATCTCGCATTGATATTCTGTTTTCAGGGACCCCACTCTGATTTTGCTGGGCCAACATGTGGAAGTACAGCATGTGTAGCGGTAATAAGAAATAACCAACTTGTTGTGGCGAATGCTGGTGATTCCCGTTGTGTTATTTCTAGGGCTGGCCAGGTCTGTTTTCTTTTTCATCATTTTAGATATAGTTGTGAATATATGAATGGCAGTCTGAGCAACTGTTCTTTAAGTGTGTAATAGGCATACAATTTGTCAAGAGACCACAAGCCGGAGCTTGAAGCCGAGAGAGAAAGAATACTAAAAGCTGGGGGTTTCATCCATATGGGACGAATAAATGGAAGTTTAAACTTGACAAGAGCAATTGGTATATATTTTTACTTGCTCATCTGTTAATAAGCTGCATGTCACTTGGTGCATTAAGCGTGTGGATACCTCCATGTAGGGGATATGGAATTTAAACAGAACAAATTCTTGCCTCCTGAGAAGCAAATTGTGACTGCAAATCCTGACATCAATGTTGTAAGCCCTCTGAGTGCCAGATCTTCCTTCACTTTCTGTGCTTTATCATGATTGGCTTTGACCCTGTTAATCTACCCTTTCCTGATCTTGTAAATTATTCTTCTTAGGTGGAGCTTTGCAACGACGATGACTTTCTTGTTTTAGCATGTGATGGCATTTGGTGAGATTCTCTACCTGCATTTTTTTCATTTACACTTGTTATAGCATTCTTTACTGGTTTGTGTGCAGCTGAAGCCTACCCCCTACCTTCACTTGAAGTGCTTTTTCAACTTACCTAGGACTTCTGATTGAAATAATAGCGTTGTATGATGAACAGGGACTGTATGTCAAGCCAACAATTGGTGGATTTCATCCATGAGCACATACAAAAGGTGATTTGGAGTTTTCTGTCCAATTCCAAATTTCAATGAATTTGCAGGACGTTATTATACTTAATTATTTGTGGTATTAAAAAACAATGCAGGAGAGCAGCCTTTCTGCGGTGTGTGAAAGAGTACTTGACAGATGCCTGGCTCCATCAACAATTGGTGGAGAGGGATGTGACAACATGACCATGATTCTGGTGCAGTTCAAAAAGCCTCTCGGTCAGAGCAAAAAGGCCGATGCAGGGGAGCAATCTGCGAAAAATGTGGAACAGCCCGAGATTAAGTGAGTAGACCTTCATGCTGTCATATCTTTCCTCCATGAATCATTTTGTGTAACACCTCAGTGCGCTAACTTCTGAGAATGGTTCTTGACGCTGATGATTATTCAGGCATTCGCTTTCATAAGCAGACCAATTGAAGAAGCCGTCATTGTACATATCGATTGTTTGTCAAATGATGAGTCTGCACACAATATGTAAATGGGAATGGCTGGAGCAGCAGAGAAAAACCCTGGTGCACAGTTTTTATGCGCCATCCACCATTTCAGTTATCCTGCCAAAAAGTTGAACATTCTAACTGTGGACATGATTCCAGTTGTCGACGCCTCAGACTGATCAAGTTGCTGTATTCTGTTCTTTGCTTGTAAACCTGGGCTAGTTTTCCTTTCTTTGGTGGTGGTTTTTGTGTGCTGTGAATCTGTGATAGATATGCCAATTTGCATTCCATTTGGTGGTTATTACTTCTGATCATGTGAATCTGAAACTAGTTCTATCATGTGCTGTCTGTTGGTTAGTTCCAGTGAGCGTGCTGCCTGTTGTTGTGGTGATTTTACAGAAGCCTCAAGGAAATGCAGTTACTGCTCTCATTTCATATTGCAAAATAAATTGGTCACAAACCCAGTATGTGAAAGCATAATCTTTGATCAAATATAGATTTTGTAGCATGGAATGAGTGTTTAGGCCCTCAATTAGATTATATGCAATGTATATTCATATGACCTACACTGCTCCCTACTTTTTGGGGAAGGGAAAAAAAATTGACGTTGTGGTGTTAGAGGGCCACATGTCAAGGAGGCCCAGCGCATGTATCACATATATCGGTAACAAATATATTTAAAAGCTATGAGATAATATATGTATAAAGTTATGGTAAATAACAAATTAATTATATTTTTTTAGTTAAAATCTAGTTACAATGCACAAGCAATTAGTGTCATTGTATGGAGACCCAGGAGAGCAATACAAGAACAAACCAAGGAACCTCCATTGTACACATATAGTCTGATACAAAGACAAGCCTAATTTAAGTTACATTCGCCTGAAATCCTCTAAATTGGCCCGAACATCTATAACTAAAGTAATGATCATCACATGGTTCAAACACTACCCATGGAAACAAAGGCTAGTCAGCCTTAGTCATCTCTACATGGACAAATGCCACAGCAACCGAGACGACAAAATAAATCGTAGATTTCACCTAAGATTAGTAGAGCTGTGAGACTTCTGCTTCGCCTTCTCTATCAGGGGCTTCAGCTGCTGCTTCTCCTCAAGCATCTTGAGGAAATTAAACAAGAAGGGAACATAGTTGTGCTTCCTCCTGATGTTCTCTGTCTTCCACTTCTTCCACTTCTCTTCCTCCATTATGATCTTCTCGGTTACAGCCTCAATTTGAGCAGCAACCTCTGCGAGCGATTGCTCAACGGATGGCCCATGCCTATTTGCAGAAGGATCACCCATCTGTGCCAAGAGATTCTCCCTCTTCCTCTGAAGCTCCTTTAGCTCTAAAGTGTACATCTCCCTCCGGTTCTTTAGGATGGCCATGACACTGAACCTTATCTCATTCTGCGAGAACCGGTCGATGTGTTCCTGAATGACAGGCCGCACCATCTTTAGCCAACCAATGTCACCAACGCCGCTACCTGGGCATTTGCCCAGGCTTATTGGTCCTTCCTTTAGGCCATCAAGCTCATACAGGACGCCATCCACCGGAACATAGCTAATGAAATGGTAGACATCATCATCCTTGGTAGATGATTTCTGCTCCTCAGGGACTTCTGGCCTTGAAAATGAATTACTTGCCAAACGGATGCTCTCACAGTTGACTATAGCCAATCCTTTGAGCTCTGGTGGCAAGTCCTTTGCAAACTCCTTTAACTTTTTCAGCTCCTCACTAAGGGTGATACCAGGAGAGTTCAATAGAACAGAAAGGATTGCTTGGGTGGCACAAGCATTATTAATTATCTGTGCAAGTGAAGCATTGCATTTATCACAAAAGGATGCAGAGGAGCAAAGGCAGCACAAAAGCAAACATATAAACAACTCTGACCTGATTGGCGAAGAAAAGGTTTGGGACTGGATCCTTGATAGGACGCTCATCTTCTTCTGGGGGTCGCCATTTGTACAGCACTATAAGCCCATAAACTGGCCTGGGGAGCACCAAGGAAAATTGGTGTGGATATCAAACACTGTAATTTATGATATTACAAGCAGGTATCAGGATTACATACTGAAGATCGCTGAGGGCGTCCAGATCAAGTGAGTAGAGTTCATCAACCTGTCAAGGAGGAATAACATATTACCCCTTTTTGAGCCCATAAAAAAATTGAAATGTCAGAAATAACAAAAATGTAGAACCAGATCTCCATGGCAGTAGATTGCAAGTATGCCCTGTCATGTGTTTTTCCAACAAAAATTGCCAACAAGGTTGCATTTGAAAAGCACAGTTTTTTGCTACTTGTGAGCAAAGTTAAAAACTAGTTTCAGAAAACTACATTAACCGCAGAAAGTGTTTTAATAGCTGAAGGCACAAACCATCTATTTCCAGCAAATTCTAGAGCATAACAAAGAATGGACTTAAGTAAAAGGGGGTAGGTGATTACTTACCTGAAGACCCTTCAGTTGCATCTGCTGCAACAGTTCAGTAAAAATGCCTACAGAAGAGATATAAATGTAAGAATTATTTCCTATACTTCACTGGGAAAAAAAGAAACAAGAAACTGAACTCTGTGCTAGTAAAAAAGTTGTAACATGGCAGATAGGATTCTAATTCAAATGAAGTTTGAATATTTATTTTATCATTCATAACCACTAGTTAAATGACAACCTCCTGTGCAATATGTCCCTTAGGACTAGTGGAGTACAAATACCTGAGAAAAGCTGTCAAACCATTGAGCATTAAAACCAACAGCTCAGAACACTGAGGCTCAACAGCAAGCTTGGTAGTCTGCGATGCTACCAACACCATAGATGGTGTTTTTGGGGGAGGATGAAGACCATACATATCCTCTATAAATGTGGCCATAACACTAATTATTCAGAGGTAAGGCAAAGGACCTAACATGCACTATGAACGTTAAGGCATGTTAAGAGGACTCTGTTGAAGGTAGTCAGCAAAATGACAACACCACTTCAGGACAAGATCCTGTAATTAGTAAAGCAGCACATACTACTGGTAGTGGCTGTTTATTAAAAACACAAGACACTGCTAAAACGGTAACACAATGTACTGGAAAGTCAGAATTTGAATGGAAGCCCATGTACACAGCGGCTATCTGTCCTAAGGTTGTGAAATTCCTCGTTCAACGTGCGGAAAAAGCCTATTTCAATTATTTAATTATGTTCATACACTACACAATCCATCTCTTGTGCTGTGTTTGTGTTTCATAAAAGTAACTGGACATTTACCAGGATCATTCTCGATTGTGGCCCAGGACATGTTGAAAAAGCCTCTTCCGCACTCTCCGCAGATCTGCAAGTAATATTTTGACAGTAAGAAGAATCACACACTTCTTAAAGTTAACACAAAAAAATTATGGTAAAACACTCAACCTGGTACTGTAAAAACCAAATCTTCAGCTAACCAAACTAGACGAGAGAAACAAATCCAAGCAAGGGATTCCCCTACCAACAAGACAAACCAAACCGAACCATTCGCTTGGACGAGTTGTAACATCCTGAGCTTTCCCTAAGCCAAGAAATCGAATTTCAAAAAAGAAATAAAAGAAATCGGATTGTTTAGTCAAGAGTTAATTAAGTAAAGGAAATTATTTAATTAATTTGACCCAAAGGCCTGAATGCATTTGTCGTGTTCGTTGTGTCAAATTTGACTAACAGATGTACAGTTGAAATGTCAGAAAAATCGGCTTAAAGTTTCAACGATTAAAAGTCATTCAAGGTTTAAATTAAAGTCGGCAACCCGTTCTTTTTGTTTCCAATAGCTCTAGTATGAACTCTATAGTAGTTCCAACTTGTATTTTTGTTACTTGACTGACAATAGTAGTAAGCTACTACTAGTTTTGCAGGCAGCAGTAGCTGACAACTAGCACTAAGCTCGGTGTTCTCTGTGTAATTGAATTGTACAAGAGGCACTGTTTGCATGTGCCTTACTAGGCACCATTCCCATGTTAATACACCAACCCAAGACTGAAAAAAATCTTGTCTTTATTGTCAATTTGATTCCAATACAACAAGGTTCTCAAAGGTTGTAATTGAATAGTTCATGAAAGGTCAAATATACTTACAGATATACAGCGCAGTCTCAAAACAGCATACAAACAATATAGGAAGGAATACTTACTGGCCGGAGACGCGGGGGCGGCGGCGGCGGCGGCGGCGACGCTCGGCCGCCGGCGGAGACGCTGGGGGGGGCAGAGGAGGAGCTCGGGAGCGTCGGCGACGACGCTGGGGATGGAGGGGGGGAGGAGGCGCTCGGGGGCGGCGGCGACGCTGGGGCAGGAGGGCGGCGACGGCAAAACCTAGTGAACGGTACGAGTTGTGACAGGGGAGGGAGACGGAGAAGGGGATCTCTATCTTCTCTACATATACGAACCGTGGATTCTCGCGCTTCGATGGGGCCACGTGGCACCGCCCGTCGACCAGCCTACCCCCTGCCTTGTCCTCGTGAATATATGACTTTTTAGCTAGATTCAGTTTTTGGATACAAACGTTAGACTCTATGGTTTACTTAATATTTATATTGTTATTAGATAATAAAATATAAATATTATTTTGTACGTGACTATTTTCTAATTTTTTAAAATAAGATGAATACTCAAACGCCGAACACATAAAAAAATAAAGTTATTTTTTAACGGATGGAGTACTTTTTTTTTAAAAAAAAAATAACCAAGCAGATGCTTCACCTAGATAATATGTGAAATTCATGTCCAAATCGGGTTCTTGGATGGGTGAGAAAAATAACTTGTACCGGGAAAAGAAAGAAAAGGAAAAAAATAATGATAAATGTAAAAAATTGAAAACTAAAAGGTTTTTAGTATTTAAATTAAATATAGTAGAAATCATCAAACTTAGTTGAAAATGACATAACATGTTTTAGTGTGTTTTTGTTTTTCTTTATTGTTGAAAGACCACATGTCTTATTTCATATGATTATAATGTTGAGCACAATTTACTATTATCAATTATAATCTTTCTGGTGTAACGCACGCTTACTAAATCAATTATAGGTTGATCGTAATTTATCATTTCTAACTCCGCGTGCATTTTTTAATATTTATTTTAATTTAGGCAATTAAAATTAAATTAACCCGGTGCAAAGCACAAGCTTCTATGTATATATATGCCTTTTGTAAATTTGTCAAAGTTTTTTATATTGCAGTGATACATTATAATGATATTTTATAATTTTTTAGTGACAATTTTTGCAGTAAAGACTCAAACCAATAATAAATTTTAATTGCCTATATAAAAAACCAAATATATAAATTGATCCTAGCATAGCCAAAGTTTCTTACGATATAAGACAAAAGGAATAATACTCTGCCCGATCGATTTGCTAATGTTTTTGAAATGGAAAGAAAAGAAGATAATACAAATACTGTATTACATTTTTTTTTCCAAAAAAATCTTCATTTTTTGTCATTTCCCCAACTCTTCGTCTCTCTCTCTACCTTTTCTCTTCAACGATAGCCCTCTATCCCAAAAAAGGTCGAGCCTTTTCCTCTTCCTCCTCCACCTCCGCCTCCGCCGCCGCCCGTCTCGCCGCCGATGGCTCCCTCCACCGCCCTCTCCCCGGTGGCATTCAAGTCCTCCTTCTCGCCGCTCTCCGTCAGCCCGTCTCGTAAGCCCGCCTTTCCAATCCTTCTCTCGGTCTCCATGGCGTGTCGGTTGTAGCGGCTGCGGCAGGGGTCGCTCTCGGCGGTCGCCTCACCGCCGCCTCCCGCGGGCGGAGCGCTGCGTATCCCTCGGAGATTGGCTCGATCGCCGGCCTCGTCCCCGTGCCGAGCTGCCCAGTTCACCGCCTGGCCTGGGTGTCTCCGGGTTATCGGGGTGGCTCTAATTAGTGCGGATGCGAATTCGGTATGCGTGCTCGCGGTTAGGGTTTCACTGGGCGGCAAAAAAAGAGAGAAAATTTTCCGTAGGCTTCAATTTAGTTTGATGTTTTTGCGCGGTGTGTGGAGAAGATTGTTGCGATGGTGCTGTTCTAGGTGACCACCTGAAATATTGGGTTTTTAGGTTTGATAAAAAATCTCTTCTTCGGTTTCTGCAGTCGTCGTAGAAATTCTATTTCAACCATGTACAATGAATCTTACCATTTAATGCACAAATATGTTTAATATTGTTAGATATTGGTATCATTTAGTGGTGGTAGACATGATTCTGGCATGCAGATAATTCATTTCATTTCGTTATGCTAAATTATCTGTTGTAGCAGTATCTGTTTGTTCAGAGAATTGTATAAAATGGAGCACTATACGGCTTTAGGCTTCCATTCTCCCCTTTTCTTTTTGACTGGCGGAGTTTTGATCTTTTTTTACGAGTGTATCCTTGTTGATTGTTTGTCTTACGCTATCGTTACACCTGAACATTTTCTACCTATTGTTTTTTTCTTGTTCAGGTGCTAAGATAAATGTAGAAGGTGCATTCTGTTTGCCATGTTACAGTAGGAAAAAGGCTAGCAATAGATCCTTTCGTGTGTACAGTTTATTTGGAGGGAAAAAAGACAAAGATGAGAATGGTGAAGAAGCACCATCAAAGGTAAGAAAGTTAGATGCATTTTCTCTTTATCTTCTTTTAGTTTTTTCTGCCATGCTACCACGAATTAAAGAGTATCTTCATGGATGCCTGCTGAATGGGAACAATTGCAAATTCATTTCTGAATGTCTACCTTAATCAGTTCAATAATATGTGCTGTTCATTGTTTTATACTTCTATCTGAGTAGTAATATGCTCAAGATAATTCCTCTGCAAGTGTTATGGAGATAAATAATTTGCTTTGTTCCTTTTACATTAGTTTGTTTCTCTTAGCAAATTCTGTTGAAGTCTTAAAACTCCTATAGAAAATAGTTAAGAGGGTAACTCATGATGTTAATATTTCAGTTGGTTCTGAAATAGTGAAATGAAATTATGAATAGAATTTTAAGATGTCCAATGGTTCAACTGTTCCCCCCGTTCCATATTATAAGACTTTATGGCCTTGCCTAGATTCATATATTTTGCTAATGAATCTAGACATATATACAAAACATATAAGTTAATACATGGATGAACCTAGGTAAACCCAAAAAGTATTATAATATGGAATGGAATATTATGTACTTGTCATCATTCTACTATTGAAGCTTCTCTTTCTAGTTTTCTTCTCTTTTCAATGAATGATGCTGCTTCTGAAATGACAAACTTTTACTTTATTCAAGTATTTGTGTTTAGTTGCCTAATATGCATGAGCTGAAGCCTGAACTTACTCTGTTTTGATGCACAAATACCCAGTGGCGGAGCTAGCCCAAAAATTGAGTGGGGGCACCTTATTAGAATTGTTAGTGTGCTAAATTTTTTTTTACTTAATTACATGATAATAATACACTAAGTATTAAATTTGAGTGGGGTCCTAGGACCCCAATCAATATACTCTAGATCCGCCCATGCAAATACCTGGTATAGTAGGCATTCTGTATTTCTATTTGTAGATATCTTGTTTCTCATTTTTTAGCTACTCTTTTAGGCAGGAATTTTTGGAAATATGCAAAATCTTTATGAAACCGTGAAGAAGGCCCAGATGGTTGTCCAAGTTGAGGCTGTCCGGGTGCAAAAGGAGCTTGCAGCGTATGCATTTGGATATCTGAGTAATATTTTGTATGTTATTGCCAAATAACATATTAGTGTGACCTTTTCCCTCTTATTTTAGGACCGAAATTGATGGTTACTGTGAAGGTGAACTAATCAAGGTATGCTTGAGTTAGTTGAATGATGTTGTTATTAACTGAACTCTTGCTATCTGTATGTTTTATTGTGCCCTGAACATTGAAGGGTATCTCTGTTAAATGACTGATATATTTGCAGTAGTGAAAAAGCCTGTTGAATCAGTTTATGAAAATTACAGACTATCACTGATAGACATCGATCTTTGTTTCACTGAGTAAAGTTAGCCATTTTCTAGAGCAGACTCAATATATTCCCTTATATATTATGTATACCATATGTTTAGTATGATCTTAATAAGGTCAATTGCTATATAAACTAAGTTCATTGTTTTGATGATACCTATGTAGAAACCAATTTTTTCGACATTTTACCCCAATGAGCTGTGTTATACTAGTATATCTGTATAACCATAGCCCCAATGATCCCATATGTTGTCAACGTTTGCTAAACCTTACTATGGCCGCGTTCGGCTCCCACGCTATTAACCTAGATTCCCTAGTTTATCGCTCGCAAGCTTCTCAAACTGTTAAATGGTGTATTTTTTGCGAAAATTTTTTATAGAAAAGTTACTTTTAAAAAATCATATTAATCTATTTAACAAATTTTTATAATTAATAATTAATTAATCATGTATTAATCTATTATTATGTTTCCGTGCTGGATAACTAACCCTCATACTCCTCATGCCGAACGTGACCTACCTCCATTCCAAAATATAAGCATTTCTAGGTTTAACGAAAACTAAGGTGGGATGAAAAGATTCCCTTTTAATCACTTCAATAGTCACTTTTAAAAATTTGAATTGATTAGATTCCCTTCTCAAGCACCTGATAGGCTCTAGCATAATTTTAATGATTATAATCATGAGAGTGCAGGAATGCTCATATTTTGGTACAAATGTGAATCCTATAAATACTTATATTTTGGAACAAACGGAGTATTTGCTGCTTACACATTTTTCAGGACTATTAAATTATCACATTCTTTTGCCTTCCTCAAAATATGCATTCCAGCGCAGTATTTGACCTGATTCATGAACCAGGTAACACTTTCTGGGAACCAGCAGCCCATAAGAGTTGAAATTACTGAAGCGGCGATGGAACTGGGTGCTGAAGTATGTATCTCATCTTCATCATCGTGATTATTTTCTTTGAAGATTTCTTGCAAGTTCATGTTCACATGATTTGTTGGCATTAGCAACCATATTTAATGTCCACACATGAATTTCATAAATACTTTACTTTTGTACCCACTAGTAGGACCTAAACAAAACCAATTTGCCCAACGTGTGATATATACAATATCCTTTCAGAAACTTTCTGAGCTAGTGAATGACGCCTACAAGGATGCACACCAGAGGAGTGTCCAGGTTCATTTTCTGCTATTACATTGCATACAAATCACAAACTGTGTCTTAAAACTAACATTGCATCCTACCAACAACCTGCTGCAGGCAATGAAGGAGAGGATGGCTGATCTGGCACAGAGCTTAGGAATGCCAGCGGGTCTTGGTGATGGACTCAAGTGATAGTGTGGTACATGAATCCTTTTTCAATAAGAAAAAAAAAGTGTATCTCAATTTTGTATACTAGCTGTATTTGAGTCATCAGTTAAAATTCGTGGCGACTACTGTTAGCTGTGTAAGAACGGTAATCGAGAACATATGGGCCTTTTTCTTTGATCATAGGCTTCACCATAATGCATTTGATGCAAGGGTGCTGTTCTACAACAACTGATGCATGGCCTGTTGGTGTGATGCCAAAACTTGCATTCTGAACGAACATGCCTAAATTACTAATCGCAGAATTAAATCTGTTCCAAACAGAGAAGCATGTGGATTTGGGGAGGCTAATTCTGAGGCCAAACTTTATATGGTTTCAGAGCCCTTAATATCAATATATAATGGCACTGTTCGGCTAAAAAAAAATCTGCTTGTGTATAGCCCTGCTGTTACCGTTTGGCACAACTCGTTTCCCTATTTGAATAACATGTAGCTTAAGGCCTGAAGCTATGCATTGGTTGGCCGCTTAATGATAATAAGCTCAACAGCGTGTCAGAAACAAAAAAATAATGCGGTTCAAATTTTAATATTTATGTTTTTAACAATTTAAATATCAATATTGAAAAAGAACTACGATGAAAATGGGCCCCATACAATTCCAAAATTAACTTTCAGAATTCAAAATTTAGCAATGACATTTATGTTTTAGGACAAAAGAAGCCATATGTAAAGTTGTCAATCAGGCCCGATATTAAGCCCTTAAGAAAATTTGTACATGAATGGCTTAGTTGGAGCTATGCTAAACATGTCATGTTAAGCTCAAGTTAGCAACCGTAATTATACTGACTTAAGTCACGGTGGCTAATATGTAGGTCCATGGGTGGTGGAGTCTACTGTCAGCGACTTACGTCCCTCTTAGAAACTGTGTTCGTCATACAATTAATTACCTATTGTTAATGTTGCAATCTATTCGCCGTCAATGGTAAGTACTAAAAAAAATATAGCAAAGAAGAATTCACCTTTTCATCAAATCTCAAAAGGATGCGATTAACCAGGCTTTCACTGAAAGCACCCAAATACCTTTAAATCATATCTACTTTCTTAAAAATCAATCAACCACATTCTTTTCCACCGCCTGCTAGATTTTGTGTCAGTGGTAACTAGGGCACGTAAGCCTCATGTTAGTGGCTGTTAAATAACAAACAAAAGAAACCCACAGTAATTAAGCTCGCTTACTTAATCATGGTAAAAGTGAAAAGAAGATCTTGAGCACTAACCTTTACTTTTTTATCAAATCAAACTAGTTTGTTTGAGAACCTAGCTAGCATCTTTTGCTACCTACATCTCATTTGCTAATTACAACTCTTTTAGTTCTATAGCTTATCATCATCCAAACTAGGCCCCGATTAGTTCCCAAAAAGTTTTTCTAAAACATCACATCGAATTTTTGGACACATAAATAGAACATTAAATATACATAAACATTAAAACTAATCACACAGTTATAGGGAAAATCGTGAGACGAATTTTTTTAGCCTAATTAGTATGTGATTAGTCATAAGTGCTACAGTAACCTACATGTGCTAATGATGGATTAATTAGGCTCAAAAGATTCATCTCACAGTTTCTTGGCGAAATCTGTAATTTATTTTATAATTAAGCTACGTTTAATACTTTAAATGTGTGACCGTACACGTCGATGTGATGTTTTTGCAAAAAAATTGCAAACTGAACGAGGCCTTAGTTAAAAGCCAAAGCTATTAATTATATTCCAACTCCAAGTTAATTCAGTTCCTCCCATAGAGCTAGGCAACTAGCCTTTAAAACCATGCTCACCATCAAGATACCCAAGCAAGGAGATACCCATGTCATCCAATGGAATGGATGATTCCCTTTTGGCTTCTTTTGTTTTGAGATAATAACAGTACGGGCTTATGTATATATCCTCCTGTGCTAATGCTAATTAAATTAGGGTTCATGCTTGCTAAGTACTCACCACTAGTGATGTGAGAGGAGAATGTTGGGTGCCATGTGTAAAGTCTTCCCTGTTCTTGAACTGGACACGTTTCCAGTTTTGAGAGGCTGCAGAGATGGCTTGACAATAAACAAGAGATGGACACATGGCAAACAGCTAGCTTAATTAGATGCCTTGTGTGTTTTTTTTTAATTTGTATTTTTTTTCTAGAGTAGTACATGCAGCTAGCAGAAAAGGTGTTAAGATTTATTAATTTCATTATTATTTGGGAGTTAAACCTAATGAAAGATGTACGATAAAAATTAATATTAATTAGCAATATATTAAGATGGTGAGACTTTTGATGACTAGTCTAAATACATATCTCGGGTACATCACATGCTTTCCCAAATAACTCAACTTAATTGTTAATGGGCTAATGATTTGCCTTATATAAGCATATGAGAGCTAAGCTACCCTATTTTTAATCAATTGTTGTTGTTGCTGATAGTTTGACGAAAAGCTGTGATTTTGTTAAAGTGATATATTCTCATATCTATATCAGCTGTTCTGCTTGGTCTAGCACAATGTTCTAGAAGTGGGTAATCTGTGGAAAAAGAGTGAGAAGTTTTCTTTCCCAAGATACATGCTATGCAAATTAAAAAAAAAAACGTTTGTTACTACATGAAAAATGGGAAAACTTTTTCTGTGCAGAAAAATATCAAATAATCATACTGTAGTTTATGCTACAGGAATTAATTAAACCCAAAAATTCATCATTATAGTTCATCTCTTTTGTTGGCCTGAAATTCATGTAAAAACAATGTTTACTTTTTTTTAAACACAGCTATGCTGAAGTGTATACTATGGTAGAGTCAGCTCCCAAGCAGTGGCATTTGATACCTAAGTACAGAACATAATCAAATTATATTAGCCTCTTTGCATTGACAATGACAAAGATCATACATATATATGCATTTAATTGATACTACTACTCATGCATATAGTTGGCATAATGCTGGATTTGATGCCGAAATTTCGTGCCTTGTTCTTCAGATGGACAGTGCCATCTCTGAAGTTGATGTTTCTCTTGTCCTGATCAGCCCTGAGCTTTCCCAGAGCAGCCTTAATGTGATTAAGATAATGGTCTAAGTAGATTCTAGGAGTGTTCTGGTGCTCCAATTGATTAATGGCCCCATGATTTGGATCTGATGAGTCAGCTAGTTTCAGCAGTAGTGGCTGCATAGATTAGGCATTCCTGTAACATATGCATGTCATTTCAGGTGCTATAGATTTGTGAGTACTTTAACTATGGAGGACATACTACCGGATCAAATTTGATGACCTAATGCATGATGATGGATTTAGCAGAAGATTAATTTGGGGCACAAGTGTAGTTGACACTTTGACAGTCATGCTCTTTAGGATTCTAGTGTGTTAATTACTCTGAACACATGTAGTGAGCCTATCCCAACACACATGCATTAAAAAAAAATTCAGATTGACATTGACTTAAAATGCATGCATGTATGTAGTACCAAATGATACATAATTTGGAGAGCACAAATGATGGATCTAGGGGTTATGTCGGGCTCCAATAATTCTTTTCTTTGTATGTGGATTCAGCTGTTCTTCAGAGGAAACCAGCTATCTTGCAGCTGTTTCTGGTGACAAGCTTAGCTAGTACTCCCTTCAGTTTTGACTTTTAGATTTATATTTAATCATTCATCTTATTAAAAAATATATAACTATTAAATTTTTTATCATTTGATTTATTACTAAAGCAACTTTAAAAATAACTTGCATATTTGTATAAAAAATTTAAATAAAACGAACGACTAAACGTAGATATAAAAGGTAATAGTGTTAAATAAAAAAAAGTCGAAGGGAGTACTACTGTACTACTGTACCGGTGATATCAAAATAATCGACAATGTCCAGAGGAGAGACGATGGATCGATTCTGCACCAGCCAATCTGAGAACAACAAGCAGAACAGAAAACAATTTCACAAACATACACTGAAAATACAGCGTTGATTTCTGATCAAAATAGTTGAAACAGATAGGAGAGAAGTCTGAATCTTTTGAGCAGAAACAGAGACGATCCATGAACAGCACAAGCTGCCTTGAGATTAGGGCGCAGGAGGCGTCTGGCTGGGACAGGGTAGTACAGCAACGCTCAACGTCCATATGCTGATGGATCGATCGATCACTCTTCTGGATAAAGAAATGCTAATGCTGGTTCCTGACAGAATTAATTAAGGACCCAATGCTTCAGTGCCAGCTCTTGTCCTATTTTTCATCTTGCTGCTGCATGAATTTTGACCTGGCAATGTTCAGAATAGATAAGAAGATGAGATTGTTGGTTGGAAATAGCTAGAGTAGATTCAATCTAATGTTTTATTTTGTACTGAATAGCTGAATGATTTGTGGTAATAAATGAATTAAGTCATATAAAGTTGAAAAATGGCTCTAAAACAATATTCTAAACATTCATGTATGGAAGGTTTTCTTCTGGGGCAAAACTCACACTGTTTAAGGGTTCAGTAAAATGCACATTCATCCATTAAACAAAAAAAAAAAAAAGAACTGGCACCCTGCATGAGCATCAGCAGGGGACAGGAAAAACTTTCTTAAGAGAAAATTGCATTGAGTAATTGCTTCTGAGTCAGCCTTTGGATTTGAAAACTCAACTGGGCAAGGAGATGAAAACTTGAAAAGTCATCACACTGATCAGGAAACAGTGGGCAACATGTACCAGCTGCATGCCAGCAACACCACTCACAGCCAGGTCAGCACTGATGCTTTCTGCTTGCCCTGTGAATGCCAATCACAAATCCTTAATTATGCCATATCTGCATCATGAGGGAAAAAAAAAAAGAAGTACTATATATCTGATGTGTCTGTGGTGTGCACAGTTGCCTCATGTGCTTTAATTTAGTTGGGTCATTTTCTGAATGTTACAGGTGCGAAGCATTGTCGGGAGAAAAATTCATCTTCACTTTTCAGAGTGGACATTTCATTAAGTAAATGAAAGCGTTTAGCTTCTGCGCAAAGTGTACTCTGCCAAAAACACCACGACACGCATCAAAGAAAACAAAGAACAGTACATGAACTTCCCCTATCTTCCTCCAGAAATTCAGTTGTTTTCAGAAAAAAAAAATCAGTTGTTTTCATATCTTCCTCCAGAAATTCAGTTGTTTTCAGAAAAAAAAATTCCTGTGAAAACCATGTGAAATTGGCTCTGAATGTAGCATTTTCTTCTCACAATTGTTGCAACCCATTTAGCTAGCTTATTTATTTGCTTGTGATAACCTTGGGACAGGGTGTTGTCAGCATGAGTAGCCAGCCACATGTCATCTTCCAACTTCCAGTCTTGCTGCCTGCCAGTTGACAACCTAGCTAGCATCCAAGAGAAACAACAAGCTTAGCTAGCAAGTTGTGCAAGGAAACACATAAGGTTAGGGGACTAGAAGTCCAAAACCATATTTTTTTTTTAATCTTATCAAGCCTTCACCATTCAAAAGGCTGATTATTGCTTAATTTCAAAAGCCCAAATAAAGTCCACTATTTGTCTGAACAATAATAAACAGTAATATTTATGTAAGCCTGTCGGTTAATGCCGACCTCAATGACATTATTAACGAGCCCTTAGCTTTCATGATGCATATATTGTGTAACTAGCAATTCTTTATGGCATTATGTTCCTATGTACTTCTTCCCAAGTAGAGAAGTATATATTCCTTCTGGTCAAAAATATTCGTCTTATGTGATAAGATTTCGTCAAACCTCTAAAATTCTAATCATCAATAATTTCTTAAAATTTTAATTTAAATACAAGACAAACGGTACACATAAACTCTCCTTAAAAGTAGTACCATAAACTTATTATATTTTATAAATTTATTTTAACACAAAATTACTTGTCAGAATTTTAGAAGTTTGAATAAATCTTGACGTAAATGGCAAATATTTTTTACAGGAGGGAGTATTCGGGAATGCTAGAAAAGAGCAAATTGTCTCTATATTAGTGCTTAATTACTTACATTCAATCATATCTATCATATAGTGCAATTTTGCAAGAAAGTGTCATATTGTAGAAGTGAAATTTAATTATGTCATCGTCTTATTTTTTTCGATGATGGAATTTGAAAACAACCTTAGTGTTGTCATCTTATATTTTTTTTTTCGATAATGGAACTGAATCTAACCTTAGAGTTGTCACTCTCTTTTTTTTTCGATAATGGAATTGAATCCAGCTGTCGTGTGTCGTCACCTTATTAGAAACCTATAACACCGTATTTCCAAGGGAAAAAAAAAGGGCCGCATGACGTTGCACTTAGTTAGCATTTCACGAAAAGCATTATTAGCAAATAAGCAACAGGAATTTATAGCAAATTAATAAATACACTTTTCTGCCCAAACACCACTATAAAATCAGCATCATCTTGCAATATTTTTGTTGCTTGCATTATCTATACTCTTGTAAAAAGTAGCAGTGGTGGTGAATCTACTCCTCGCTCAACCCACCACCAAGTCACCAAGTCCCTATTTATTGAAAATAAAAATAACTATGGAATCCACGTGTTAACCAGCCCTACTAATCCTTTTTTGAAGAAAAAAGGACGATGGTAAAGAACTCATATGCCAGTAAGAAAAATATATGCAACAATTAATGGATAATATATGCAGAAAATAATGGTAATACTCCCCCAGTTTAATAATTCTTATCGTTTTGAACAACGACACGGTCTTCTAAATCTATCTTTTACTATATTTTTATTAGAATATATAATAAATAAATAAATATGTTTTTCAAAGTATTCTTTATGATTCATCTATATATACTAGTACATTGCCCATGCATTGCAACGGAGGTTAATTTTAAAAAAAATCATAACATATTATTAACATTACTTTTTGCATGTGTTATATTTTAATTGTTACGTATATTTGTTATTGACATATTGTCTATTAATCTCACGGTTCTTTTTTCTCATAATAAGTAGAGTTAGTGGGAATGATATATGGGTATATTAATCTCATGGTTTTTTTCTCGTAATAAGTAGAGTTAGTGAGAATTGTTAATATATGGAATCCACAATTATTTTCTCTTTTAAAAATAGAGTATAGATAAAAATAACAAAGAGTTACTGGTGGTGGCAGACCGCTAGCCAAGTTTATAGTAGTTTTAAACTAAGTATTTTAAAAGTTATTAATAATTAAAGTTTTAAAAGTTTGAACACATACTTATCCAAAACAATAAGAATTATGGAATTGGAGGGAGGGAGTAATATGTTAATAATAATTTTCTTTAATAAAATTTGATGACAACATATATACAATATATTATATATTATTTAATTAAATCTCATTTCAGACGATATGGTAGTTATGAAAAGTAACACTCCATTCGTCGGATTATAGGGATGAATCTAGACTATCACTTGTCCAAGTTCATCTTCATGATTCCTTACATTAAAGGACATAGGGAGTATATTGGCGTCTTCCCTACCGTTCTATGCTTTAAAAGCATTTAATTAGGTCTAACGAATATATATTATGAATGACTTTTTTGTACAGGGTTATAAAAGTGAATGGCTTCATATTTTAAAATTGAAATCGGTCTGAGAACAGAAATGAGGGGTAAAACATAGACTGATTTTTATAAAATATGTTTTACTATTTCTATTTACTAGGGGGGAAATGCAGGCTATAATTAATGTAGCGTGCACCTGCTAATTAATCAGCACCGAGAAAAGGGTCATCTCCATGGATTAATTTCAATTTATATGTAGAGCACCCATGGGTTTGAGAGTATTGTATCCTTAGTTCAAGCCCTCTTTGCATCCTTATGTACTGATTTACAAAATCCTCCTTCTATATTTCATATGGTAGTACTTTCTAGTCTTATGTAGATTTGTTTATTGATCAATGTATATGGAGCTGATTGTAATGTTATATTTGCAAAAGAAAAATAATTTATAAATAAAACTTCTATATACACATTCTTAGCTATCTAGAAACCAATGCCAGAAAATAAACTTCGGTGAAAAAACCCCCTCAAAATTAACTCTAAATTTAAGGTTAAAAATTTAAATTTTAGCTTATAAGCGTTAGCAGAAGCGAAAATATATGGTGTATATGTCTGAATTTATTAACACTCATGTGAATTTGAGAAGAAAAGAAAATTTTATATTATAAAAAGGAAGTATACGTAAAATACCATATCCCAAATGATCATGTATCCTTTTGCATATCTCCTTTTGAGCCACCACCTTTATTAACCTCCCTTCTTCCACGTATAGCTTGGAGTTTGGCAGAAAGATGGAGACAAACGTGAGGCCTTCCATGAAAGTTCACATCCTTTCTTAGATAATAACTAACAAATTAAAGCTAAAAGCAAGCTCAACTGAATTAAACCGTACCAAGTAGTAGCTTTCTAGCTAGCTAGGAGGAATCCAGACAAGGTACAAGTAGTCATATAGATCAAATATATATAAACCTAATAAAGCAACACTTGCACTCGCTAAGTATGGTCTATCGCACTTATTTTTTCGTTTCTGCTTATGCTTACAAACCAAAATAGATTTTTTAAGTTTTTTATTATATTATATTTTTCATTCTTGGCTTTTAGTTCGCTAAAAACACATATAAAAGTTTTTTTTCATAAATTATTTTTTATTTGTAAATATATCGTTAATCCCCCTTTTCTGAAAAAAAGACAAAACAATCAGTCCCTATGTTTTTGAGATAATGCAGATTTTATTAAGAAAATTAAATAAAAGAAGTATTTGGTGTTCACACCTACTAAGGGATAATTTAGAACTCATGATTCTAAAAACACGGAAAATATATGTTGGATCATTAATTAATATCTCAATAATAGCGTGAATTATTCAAATAAGTTGCTTGGATGCTTCAAAGAAAAAAAAAGGAATTTGGAGATTTGGAGAGAGGAAGACACAAAACAAAATTAATTAATTATGTAGGGTCTCATATAAGTGACATAATTTATAAGCGGGATGAGGATATCATCTTGGCTAGTTTTTGGAGTAGTAAATATCCTATAGGAACCCTCCAAAGTTCCTATAAATTGAGATAACTCTTAAGAATTTCATAGGATTTTGAGATGAACATTCTTTTGTTGTAAATGCAAATTAACCTTTGCTACTACTGTCTGCACTGTTCTTTATGTTCCTGTATATTTGACCCCTTGATCTTCTTTTAAGCATTATTTTCGTAAATATGATGCTACTAAAATATAGCCATTATTATTAACATATACATACAAATGATCTTTAATTAATAAGTTTGGCTCTGGATTTTTGCAGGAGAGGCAGGTGAACAGATATACCTTAGCAAGATACGAGACGTGTCGATCTGCTGATATGCATCGATGCATCGCTCGTGCATGTGGTTATAAAGTGTGTTTTGATTGGTCGGTCGCTTTGCTAAGTTTTAGTCTTGACACTACAAAAGTGTGAGACCATTCTTAGCTGCATCAGCATATCCTACCTCCGTCCCAACTTAAATATATTTCTGGATATTTCTATTTCTAATATTTAACAGTCCGTTTATTTAAAAAAATATAAAAAATAGTCAAACATAAAATACTATTTATATTTATTATCTAATAATAATAGAAATACTAATTATGAATTTTTAATAAGACATAAAGTTAAACATTAACATAAATAATAAAATATGTACTCTTTACAAGATAGAGTGGTTATATATATATATATATATATATATATATAATATGTGTGTGTTTCTCTACCATATAGGTGCCATGTTGTTGTTGCATGGGACATAATGATTATAATTACTACGTCAGTCACAAGACATGACATAATTAATTTGTTGTTGGATACCAACATGTTTGTTTTTCTGAAGCACTATTTTTTGGTTTATATATATATATATATATATATATATATATATATATATATATATATATATATATACACACACACACACTACGATCTAATATTTGGTATTAGTTTAGCTTGTTGGGAATTTGTTGTTTTATTTATGTCAACACGTACCATTGAATGTGTGGTATCATTTGTAAGAATGTATCTTTAGCCTTTGTTTTTGTCTTTGACACATAGCGACCGGCTTATATCCATTATCCAAAAAAAAACTAATATTATACTGAGCCTACTTTTAATTACCATTCACATTTGTTGTTTTGAAGGGATGAATTTATAGACATGAAACAGGTTTATAGTCACCAGATGTGTATATGCATGGTACTTTACCCGTTCTAAAATATAAACATATTTACGTTTTTCAAAACATATCTAGACATACTTTTGTCGAGATATATTTTTAAAATATACAAACATCCTTATTTTTGAAATGAATGGAACACATCTACCCAAGAGGCCCAATAGGTAGGGCACTAAGTAGTGTCTTGGGCACTAGTGAACATTTCCAATAAAAAAATATTATAATATTAGTTCAGACATTTATTACTGGTATCTGTCTTTTTAACATGTGTTGGGGAATATACTTGTGGATGTAAATATGAGTGTTTTCCATGTCGTTTCAAAAATAAAATCCTGAACGTAACCCAAATACGACAGTACATTTAGTATATGGATTCCTATATAAATATTCCTTGAGCTGATACAGTTAAGTTAATGGACAATTAAATTAAGCTCAAAATTATATATATTTTTAGGATAGGTCAAAATCAATATCTGAAACAACACAGAAAGAAGGATATGGGCAGAATGTGAAGGACGATATACAATTCTAAACATCTCATGAAATATTTGGTTGTTAACACTAATTAATACCTGCATGATGTCGATATATTCATGCAATGTCGATATAGTGTAATGATTTGCATGGATATATATATTTTTTAGACTTATCAACACAATCATTAGATTTACACTATATATTTCTGTACTCATATATGGCCACTTATTATAATTAATATAACCATAAAATAACTCAAAAATGTTTTTCAACATAGTACTATATATTTTTCATGTGGAAGAATCAATTGTGTTAGCTAGACGTAACAACTTAGGTTTCGGAAGCCAATAATTCTGCATATATAGGTGCATGCCACGATCGTATAACTAAGTGTCCTAATTGGCACTGTATATACATGCATAAAAATATTGTTTGTCCATTAATGATAATTAAGGAAGGCAATTACACGCTTAATTTGCATGATTAATTAACTACACACATAATCAAACCTTAATTAGTTGGAGTAATTTACATACAAGCCGGTGTGCCTAACATCGCTAGGTTAAGACAAAATGATCGATTAAAGAAGTACTTTCGCCACCCGTTCCGTTTCATATTACTAGTCGTTTTGAATAAATAATAAGTGAAATATCTTTAGGTGCGACCATTTATAAAAATATGCTAAGACTTATAACATCAAATTATTTAATTAAATTCACAATTAAATATTTTTTATATTTATTTTCAGTTAAAAGTATTACTATAATTTCTATAAAATTAGTTAGATTTAGAGATATTTGACTTACGTCAAACTTAAATTGACTTATAATTGAAACGGACGGAGTATATACGTAGATACTCACCTTTTGAACTAAATAAATCATATATTCAAGTCAAGATTACAACAACAACAACCAGATCAAACTATATGAAATGAATTATTTCTCATGATTTGTGTGAAATTTTGATGGCGACATGCATAATTAAATCGGGTTGATCACACAGTATATATAAATGGGATCAGATTCCAAACAAACAATCCAAATGCATGAAAGATAATGATGAACACACAATATGTAACCATGTATATAGAATTATACATATATATGGTCCCCTATCTACAAAGAAAAATCAGTAATTTTTAAATGGGTCACTTGGATATGCATGAACACAGTGTGAACTTTAATTAGCTAATCAATGAAAACCATTGTGTTCTTCTAGATGAACCTATGGACCGACACTAATTAACCTGAGTAGGAGAGCCTCACATGCAGGCAGGCTAATGCATGGTCCAGGCTTTAACTCAGATAAAATAATTAGTTTGGTTAGATACGCATCGTTTCTATATAGCTCAATCTATCTATGTACCAAATGTATATTTTCTCATGATGCTATGTCGAAATGTGCCCTACCTTTTTGTGGCATGATCTTTAGTAGGTACTAATTGGTTTTGTTGATTCCATGTACTCCAAATGGAGTGATATGAGAATCTATATTAGTGGCTACAAACAAATCCACATTGTGAAACATGAGTATGTAAAACATATAGCAAGGCAACACACAAAGACAGATCATGATAATTACTAATTACTACTTTAGTCCATTGATCTTTTTTCATCACAAGGTTAATGGAAAAAAATGTCTGTGCAATGTAATACTATATTTCTGTTAATTAATAATTAATTAATCTCATTGTTTTGCTGGTTGACAAAGCTTGTGATTAGTTCTAATTAAGCAAGGCACATACCAAAATAATACCTGTATCTAGACACGTCTTGCAAGGTCGTTACTTTTATAAAAATGGTGTTTTACTTGGTCATTGACTTCATCAAGTGTATATAGAGTACTTGACGAAGTCAATAGAGTCCATGGTCAACTTGGAATGCAACAGAAACGAACAAATCTTATTTTCAGTGCATATATATAATATATGATATATATGGATGATTAGATAACCTAATAGTTTTAATGTATTCTTAAATGCTCAAGAAAAATTCAGTGACACCCGCATGAATGTTCTCAAGTTGACTTGCATATTTTGACTGGAATATTCTCTCACATACATCTCGATCATTTATTCATTTATATATATATATATATATATATCATGCTTCACCAAATATTAAAATTAAACTAGTTGTCAGTTGCATATGTGTACCAAGTTTGGCCACTCGAATGGTACTAATTAATAAGCTATCTAGAACAAGTTGGAGACCCAAGATAATGAAACACATGACACTGCACAAGTCATCACTGGAAAGAAAAAAAAATGTAACCTCTAAATTATGTGGCAAGTTTGGTAGAATACAACAGAAAGCTTAATTATAAATAGACTCCTGGAGGCAATAAAATTCAGAATGCATTGTACATGGGCGAACTAATTCTGTATATAGGTTTAACTCAATGTGAACGCAATTATTTTTTGACCTCGTCTTAGGCATATAGATTATACATATTTTTTCTTGAGGGAAGATTGTATATGTGTTAATCATACTACACTTGGAGATATGTCAAATAATTAATTGGAAATGAAACCAGGCCAGGTATGCTCGCGTAGTCAAGATGATGTCAAACTTCTTAACATGGTTAACATCCCAATTAGTCAAAATGTGCTTTCATATATGCCTAATATCTAATTAGCATTATTGGTAGTCCATTAGCTAACAAGTACAACAAGCTGTATAATTAATATTGATAATATATATTCTCTCTAATATTTTTTTATTTGATTGACTTTTCATTATCTTCAAGAATTTCATTGGCCAGTCGACCATTACTTTTTATTACTTACACTAACTTATACTAAAATAGAGGCAATAACTAGCACCTATTACACCCGCGTTGCTGCACCCACACCCATTGGATCGCTGAGATCCAATGGGTGTGGTAATCATAAACGTGCGCACACCACCAGACACGTACGATCATATCTGTCTTCTATACACAAGCTCGAAAGTTGTTAAATATTCCTAGAGAGTGGGAAGGCACACATACATTTATGCTAATTAATTTAATTTGCGTGTATGTGTGTATATATATATAGAGAGAGATAGAGAGAGAGGGGGGATTTTAGGAAAGGTGCATTGTCCTCTGTTTAATTCAGACATCACTTGACCCCGTGCGTGGAATAACCTTTCGTCACAGATAAGCTTAATTACCATGTACACCCATGTTGTACTATTATATAATGGCAGAAACTTTCCTAGGATTGGACAAGAAAACACTCAGCAAGTCATTAGCAAGTTCCTGCTGGTAATTGACCAATTAATCAATCCAAAACACCAGTACATATTTAAGCTATGATTGAAGAAGACAGGTGCAATTTACTAGAGGATCAACCAAAAAGTTGTTGAACACGCACAACGACAAGTCCACAAGTGCAGTACCAGTAATTATTCTTAATCAAATTGGGTTAAATTAATTGGTTGTAGTAATATTTGCTCAGAAGCCAGTACGAAATAGCTTAAGCATACTGATCAACATGCATGTAGCTTAATTATATGCTATCAAATATTAATTGTCTAATTAAAAACAAAACACATCAGAATATACAAAACTGTGTGTAGCAATAACCACATCACCACTGCATTTGGAAGGACGCAAGAACAGGGAATTTTGCAGGAAACAGCGTGTTTCCTCCTTCAGATTTCCTGTGGAGATTCTGTCCCAATTAGTTCCTATATATATGACAGGTCAACCGATTGAGACTTCTTCTTCCCTCTTCTCTAATTGAAATGGAATTTAGGAGAGAGAAAAAAGAATTAAGTTTGATTGTGTCAATTGTCAAATCAATTAATTTGGATATTTAATTTGCTCTATATGTGTATCCCTCACGAAAAAGAAACCATAGCACATTGGTTTTATGAGGAAACAGAAATTAAGATAATGAAAGTACAACTTCTTGTCCCTGCATCAATGAGAATGCATGCACACAATCATTATGTTGCCATGATCTAATTAATTAAAGATGTAAGATAAATCGGATCACATCTAAAATTCTCTAGTCAGCAAAAGTTTTCCTTTAATTAATTACCTCTGGATTGATTAATTATTTTTTTCTGTTCTTCCATGTATGTATATATCTCTCACTTGTGTATGAGAGACATATATGATGCCCTAAGATTATATCCTGAGTACATATCCACACAAATGCTTTGTCCAGAATATTTGTTGGATTGATGCCCTAGAATTGATAGGTTTTGGCCTATGTTCTATCTAATTCTTAGTCTATATACCACTTTTTCCTCCCTTAAAAAATGTTCCAATTTGATATAGAGGATCGAATTAAGCTAGGCAGGTGATCTTAGCTAGTCTACATAGAAAACCAAAAGTTACACATTTAGAATCTCACTTGTTTAATTAAGGAGTAGTGTTCCTATATCATGGTATATGTCATTGTAGATATATAGCTAGATTAGTTGCTATTCTGTCTTGAACTTGACAAAACATAATCCATAATTCCAGGATGCATGCATGCATGCATGCCTCTGCCATGCATCTGGCTAATCAAGCTGACATGGGTCACTAAACTAGTTGTAAACATGTAATTAGGCCCCATTAATATCCACCAGCTTGGCTAGGTTAACATTTTGCAAGCTAGGATAGATGCACTGAACAGAGATAGCATTAGCTAGGTCCTACACTATTAGATAAGCACAACACATATATTATTTTATGCCATGGCTTTGCATGCCATCATACTCAAGCACACTTATTAATCCTCCTAATGATCAAATCAAGCTCACACAAAGCTATTATACAAAAGGCCACTATTGTTTTCTTCTGCACCCTTTGCATATCACCCTAATTTAATTAACTGATTAATTAAATTAATCACACATCCTCCGACGGGCCCACATGTCATACACACGAGCGGCCATTCTCATCCCTAAACCTGCCTGCCAACCTATGTGTATAAATTCCCAGCTCCTTCCTTCCATCTGAGAAGAAGAAGCAGCAGCAGCAGCAGAATTAAGCACTTCTCAGCAAGAGCCAGGAGCCAAGCTAGAAGCTTAATTAGTCACTAATCCAGAGGCTAATCTAGTTGTATTATTGCTTAATTACTCTTGGAAAGGAGAGACAGAGATAGATAGATTGATAGATAGATGGGTGAGGAGAAGATGGCTGGAAAGATGGTGAAAGTGAGGGAGTTCATCATGGAGAAGGACTTGCCGGCGGTGGAGGAGCTCGAGCACCTGTGCCAGGCCGGCCTCTCCGGCGACGACCAAGCCGACAACGCCGGCGCCGGCGACGAAAACGTCAAGAAGACGAAGACGAAGAAGAAGAAGAGTGGCATGCCGGTCTACGTGGAGCAGATCGGCGACCCGTTTGCCCGGGTTCGCCATGCGCCGGACCACGTCATCCTGGTAATCTTGTGACACTGCATGTGTTAATCTTGTGCATGCATGAGCATGATGCCATGAATGAAACAGTGATGTTCTTGATGTGATTAGATTGCTTAATGTGGTATCATTGGCTGCTTAATCTAGGTGGCTGAGTATGGAGACGACGAGCAGGTCGTAGGTGTGATCAAGGCGTGTGTCAGGATGGTGAGCAGAGGCGGCGGCGGCAGCTTGAGGAAGACGAAGAAGTATGTCAAGGCGGCGTGTCTTCTTGGCCTCAGGGTGTCTCCGTCTCACAGGTGAGCGACGGCGCCGCCATGGCCGGCCATGCATGCATCGATCGATCGATCAAAGCAGGTTGCTGTGGCACGTGTGCCATGTCTAGTTGGCGGGGTGACTGACAGGTGTTCGATTGTGGTTGCAGGCGGCTCGGGATCGCGACGGAGCTGGTGCGGAGAGCGGAGGAGTGGTGCGCGGCGAGGGGCGCAGCGTACGCGACCATGGCGACGACGGCGTCGAACGCGGCGTCGCTCGCGCTGTTCGAGGGCCGGTTCGCGTACGCGCGGTTCCGGCGGCCGCTGTTCCTGGGGCACCCCGTGCACCGGCACCGCGCGCGCGTCCCGCGCGCGCACCGCGTGCTGCAGCTCCCGCCGCCGATCGCCGCGGCGACCTACGCCGCGCTGCTCCCGCCGACGGGCGCCGCCGCCGCCGCCGAGTTCGTCCCCGCCGACCTCCCGGCGCTCCTCGGGCACAAGCTCACGCGCGGGACGTTCCTCGCCGTCGAGCGCAGCCCCGGCGCCGACCCTCCGTCGTTCGCCGTGCTCAGCGTGTACGACGCCACGCGCTCCCTCAGCTTCCGCGTCGGCGGCGCGCCGCCGCTCCTCCGCGCGTCCCTGGCCGCGGCGCGCGCGCTCGACCGCCGCGCGCCGTGGCTGCGCGTCCCCTCCGTCCCCGACGTCTTCAGGCCCTTCGGCGCCTACCTCCTCTACGGCGTCCACATGTCCGGTCCCTCCGGCCCGGCCCTCCTCCGCACGCTCTGCCGCCACGCCCACAACGTCGCGCGCAAGAACCCGGCGTGCGCCGTCGTCGCCGCCGACATCGGCCCGAACGACCCGGCCGCGGCCGCCGTGCCGCAGTGGCAAAGCTTCTCATGCAACGAGGACGTCTGGTGCGTCAAGAAGCTCCCCTCCGTCGCCGACAACGGCAATGCTGGCAACGACGACGACGACGACGACTGGACGGCGGCGCCGCCGCCCGACGTCCTGTTCGTGGACCCTCGGGAATTCTGAATCTCCATCAGTTTTGGTATTCTGACGACGTTGTAAATACATCACCATACATGACAAGTGTAAGCTGCAAATGGATGCAAAAAAAAAAAAGATGCATTGCAAATTTGCAGCTTTTCATATAGTTAACAAACACCCCAACAGTGTAGTAAGCTTTAATTATCACTTAATTGCCTCCTAAGTCTGAACCCTGAAGATTCCATCATGGTGATGCACAAATGGACCATAGTAACTCTGCAACAAGAGAAAAATAACACATGTGCAAATCACAGATTCAGACAGGCTGTACTTGGGGCCTGTCTTGCTGTCATGGATCAGATAATCTGAAAATTCACAGGGAGCACTTACATCTGAAGATTAACATGGATCACAGTCAATGGTAAAAAAAAGAATTCTCTGAGCTGAAGGGGGGGAAAAACTGTCATTGACTGAATGAGTAAAGTTTCAGAAAACAACAAAGGTACGTGTATATTGTAGCAAAATCTTTATTTTGCAGAAGATCCCAGAATTTTCTAAAAAAATCTTCCACACAGAAATTTGATGGGGCCAGGTAAATTATGTCCAAAGAAGAAAATATCCATTCTGGGATCACATCGTACCAACCCCAGATGGCATGTAAAGGAACTTAAATACTAATCAGTAGGCCCTGGATAGGCCCTCTTGAACAATCATAACTTGGATTTTCTTCGGACAATAGAACCAGATACAAACAAAAGGAGAACAAATAATTCTATGTATGACTCTGTATCCTTGTGTTGTTTGTCCAAAACCTGGATAAGCAGCAAAGCCATCACCACTCACAGATTGATTCCTCTGGCGTCATCCTCAAAGAGTTCTGCAAAGGAAAACAAGAAATAGTTTGGAGGAAAGGAACTAACCTGTATGAAAAGAGCAAAATAAATACAAACGCAAGATAATTGTGAAAAACACCATATGATAGAGTGCAATGGTCTAAGGTGATCTGCATGACATTTTTTTCACTTGGGAGTATTAGTAGCAACAAAAGGACAAGAAATTTCAAAGTCAACATTGAGGTACATATAAATCATTTCCGGGTGATATCAAAACAGAATAAAAGATATTCTGTTTGTATCAAGAAAAAGCACAATTCTTTATGTCAGATGTCATGTAAAATTTATTCAAACTATTCAAAGAACATTCTTTGATATTTCTTGGTCTAAAGAACTAACATAAATAGGAGGCTACAAATTAAAGAGACAAAAGCATATTGGTTATTGGCTATCATATGCAGACTGAGAATAAACTTATGAGTAGGTCCTGACATCATACCTAAGCCTAATAAAGATCGCAGTGTGGACACGGAATACGCATAATCAGTCCAATCTGCTTGTGTGAAACTATGCGCCTAATTCTAGATTTCTAACAAGCTACATTTTGGCCAGGGATAAAAGAAATATCCATCCAATCAGCTAGTGATCCACTTGAGCAAAGAACAAAAGATCTTATTACAAAAGTTGACAGAAAAGGAAGATGTAAAAGCAATATCCTTTAAGTGGCCTTGCAGGTGCATGAGGAATGTATTGAAATTAAGAAAACAAATGGCTAGCAAAAATAGTAGATTTGCTTGAAGGAATCAGGAAAATGAGAAGGTGCCAACGTGGCACCAAGTCATCAAAGAAATATTAGACAGTGGATGGTAATTTTTAGTCCCAAGACATTGTTAATTATGCCCAAACAGATATATAGATTATTTTCTGAGACAATAATTTGCTAGAGAAGACTATTCACAAGTAATGCAAAAAATATACCACTGGTACTAAACACACCACCAAAACAACTCCCCTCCCCTCACATCCCGCTTCATCTGTCATGGCACAATGTGGAGCAATGAAAATAGTTCAATATCAGTCAACATTAAGAAAAAGATAAATAAACTATTTCAGAAACCACCTACATAGTCAGAAGCGATGCCTGTCAACTATGTTTGGAATGCCTCATACCTAGTCTAGTCAGCATTCAACATGTTTAAACCAAGTGGAACAGTAAACAAGCAGCACATGGATGCTGGTCTTCGTATCACAGGGTATTTCATGACAATATAAGTCCCAATCAGGAGGCAGGGCCATAGTCCACATGAGCTAACCTCTAATCAACTTTGTAGTTTCCATTTGCATTTCAGCATTCGTATTCACCAGAAATTGTACCCAACTTATGTATATGAAGAAGCATAGAACTATAGAAGCACAGGTTAAGGCAAACACACAGGCAGTATATCTTCACTGTAGTATTGTTCAAGTGAAAACAAAAGGTGGCACAAACAGCAATGAAAAATCAGATTCTAGAACTTACAAAACATGATAAGGTTTAAGTGCTTCTTTTCCAATTCATATAAATAGCATGTTTTAATATTACTGAAGTGATAACATGACACTCTAACCAACTGCCAAGGGCATGACTTCTGGTTCAAAACAATGTTAGGAGAAAAACAGCAAAAGCCAAGACTGCTCTCCCAATGAATACCGAGTGGCAATAGTCATAAGATCCTATCATTGTCTCTCCTGGCCACCCCTCAGAGCAAGCACAAGGTGGCGCATTCCACCAACTTCAACGCAGTAATGTTTATCAGTCATAAGTAAGCTGCTCTCCAGCATAAATGAGCCTGTAAATGAAACAGCTCTACATAAGAAAGGAGCTAGCAAGGGCTACACATGTTTCAAGCATAAACTAAAGTTGGAACAGGATAGTATTTGCTTCAACTGTTATCTCAGATAATGGTGACGATTATGATGTTATCATAATAATAAAAATATTAATAACATAAATATGGATGCCAATCATCTTACTAGAATGATTAGATTGTGCTAGGAGGTCCAAGTATAAAACAAGAAAAGTACCGAGTTACTGAAAGCAAAATGTTATAATGATGATTTGTTTGCACAATGCCGTTTATCTTCAGTAGAAATTCCACTTAACATATGCACTGCTATCATCTTCCACCAAAGTGGGTAAGCTAATTATATGTTTTCCACTTAACATATGAATAGCTTAGTCTTGTATCAGGCGCTGCTAGTAATTCGAGAAAAAATATAGTTTAGAGGTCAGTGGTTCAGCTTAAACAAATCTAGGAATCTAGATCCACGCACACAGTTGACTGAATTAAATAGCAACATCAAGGAGATTTTATAAGCATTAAGTCACCATTAGGTATTGCAACAGCTTTTCAAAATCACTTATTTATGTCAGTGTATCTGTCTACTTTTAGATGTAATAGCTAGTGACAGAATTCTTTTCTTCAGCTTTTCGATGTAATAGCTAGCGATAGAATTCTTTTCTTTAGCTGTAAGAGCAAATCTGTTTACTCGAACCAGTAAAAGATTACCATAGTGAAGCATATCACATATGGTAACTGCAAGCTGTCCCTAACAGCTAATTTTATATGAATGGATACATATAACCGGAGGAGCTACAAACAGAGCACACAATGATCAGTTCAGGGAATGGAAGGGCACCTCTGCTGAATCGGAGGAATGCTCTACATTTCCTCAATGCGCTCTTTGATTACAGTCCCACCCTCTAAGTGTCCATTCTTTCTGAATGTTGTGATCAGAATATCAGATGATGTTTACTCATGTTATAGCTCCTTTCCAGGAAAAAAAAACCATTATTTGCAGATTTATAGGAAGGCCTTCATTGTTGATTGTCCTGTTTCATCAATAAATCATCATGCCATAACATAACAAATCAAATGATTAGTCCTCTCAATGTGACAGCACAGATGAACAAACGAACAGTACATCCTAATTTTTTTTGGGATAGGAAAAAAAGAAAATCAAATATCGCCGCAGCAGTTAGACCGACCGGACAAGAAGGCCATCGTCATCGTCACCGCGTTGGACCAAAGTCAAATCTTTGAGCAAACGAGGAGCAGGTAGGAAGAGGGAAGCGGACCTGGATCTTCGCCCTGGCACTGCCGACGGAGTCGCCGCTTTCCACCTCCGGCGGCGGCGCCTTCCCAAGCAGCGTGGTCCATCCATGGCTATTACTGGTGGGAGAAGAAAGAGAGAAAGAAGGGGGCAGAAATGGAGGCCCGGGCCCAATAGAAAAACGGCCTAATATTAGAAATTTTTTTTTTTTTTGAACATTTCAATTTGCTGTCCACATCATGTAGGAGGATGGACGTGCATTTCAAACAAGAACAAGTTCAATTGTTTTGTACACAACTCAGATGGACAATCTGAATTATTTATTCAAGAAAAACTTAGCTGATGTTAAGAGTGAAACAAGCTTGAACAGAAATGCTACTAAGTAGCAGCACAAAAAATAGGGAGAACAGAAACAGGAGTACAACAGGTTTGCTGGGATTTCAGCAGGTCCCCTCAGGATCATCCAATATGTATCGGGCTGCAGTGATCATCCCATCTTCTGTCTCTCGCCACCGAAAATGGACATGAAGCAAGATCCAAGATACAATACCACGGTGTATTCCCCTACTTGTAACCAAGAGACCAGAAACTCTACAAGAAGTCGCCTTTGTGAGCTCTTCTAGACGGCTTTCCTCATGCCACATTCAATCAAAACTCTTTCATGTGTTATGTCATTGTGTGAATCTTTTTTTGCAGCTGAAACTATTTGTCGAATCAGTCAAGACGGCGCAGAAGATACTCGACTTCAACATCCTTCGTCAGAGGCATTACCCAATGATCATATAGCTTAGATAGCACTTCAGGATCAATTTTGCACTCACTGTCACCTGCATTGCCTTCTTGCTTGCCAGCACTGTCCTCCTCCAAAGTGATATTCTGACCAAATATCCTGGCCTTCTTCTCCACTCTCTTCTTGACCTTCTCTTCAACCGCCTTGAATGTTAGTAAATTCATCAGAGCCTTGGTATCCTGTTGAGCAGAAAGACACAATAAATTAAAGATTTAAAGGCCCAATGCTGACAGGCAGTTCCTACCGAGAAGTGGTAATGCACACTGGAGCTTAACATCTAATGCACATTAAAAGAAGAAGAATCTAGATGAGAATTAAACTAACTAGAATGGGACCAAGGAGTATTCACAGTTTTGATGAATCAACCGTTACTGCAGGAAGTTTTAAGAAAATTTGGTGAAGCAGGGTATGAGATGTTCATTAAATCAACCTTTGCCCGGATTAGCGGACTATAATCTTGAGGAGCATCTTTGAACTTCACTTCAGCAACATATTTACCAATATGAATTCTTCTTGACATAGCCTACAAAGAAACGATCAACACATTTCATACATATACACTGATCAGAGAACAGTTTACCAGACATTTGCAATCATTTGTGCAAAATTTGAATTAGCATATTGAAAGATTGAATTAACATATCCAACTAGCTACTAGATAGATATTATTTTTTAAAAAGAATAAAACAACTAGATGGAACATCTAAAATAAATAATAAACAAGAAACATGTACCTTCAGACATGCAAAATCTAATGCAGCTGTTTCTGCATAGTTACCATCATCGCCATCCACAGTGAATAGTGGAATCAACTCATTGAAATACATCTTCCATATTGCATCATTCACACTGACTGATGATGCGAAAGGGTGCAAAACCTAACAACAAAGCAATAAAAAGATCATAACCTCACAATCATTAGTAATAGATTAATAGGGACATTATTGTAAGACTAAAGCTGAGAGACCACCTTTGGGTAACTTTTGGTTGGAAACATAGGTGGAGGAAGATCTCGTGGAAAGAAAGGAACATCTTCTGGCTTTTGGTAATGTCCAGCCTATCAGATTTTACAGATGTAATTAGATTCTGCAGAAGGATGATCAGGAACCGTAACATACTAATATCACACAGTAAAGCAGCTATACCAATACTTGATTTTACATTGATTGATTCAAGGTTAAATGTTTCAACAGTATTTGTTGAAGTATAAAACCGAAACATGGAATAAATCATTTATGTTTTCTGTTTGTTAATTGGTATGGCTGTGGTACAAACAACTTTCAGTCAAATAAATCCGTCATCATTACTTTTCAGTTCAGACCACACCCACTCAACTTGTCGAATGATCAGTGGAGAGTGAGAAAGCAATTGTAAAACACTTGATTTGCATACACATGTAACAAAACCACCCTCCTGTTAATATAAACTTGATCAACTTTTTTGTGTCCTTTGGAGGAACTGAATTCATCAAGCCAAAATAAGCCTCAGTGCTACATGACAAATAGAACGCATGTATCAGCACGGATGCAGTCTATCAATTCATCAGGGCCAAGAAAATCTGTGCTAAATCAAATCCAAGCTTGTCCAGGAAAATTTGACTGAATTTCGCAGTGGATTCCTCAACCATGGGTTTAATTACTAAGGTAACTGACAGAAAGGCAGCTAAACTAGATTAGGAGCCCATGATGAACTTGCGTAGGTCAAATTAACTGACACTATGGCATGGTCACAAAGAATCGATTTTGATCGAAAAAGAAAACAAATTAAGGACCTAGTTGGAGAGGCGCTGAATCATGAACGAGAAATCAAGAAGAAGGGGCTCGCAAGGGAGGGGGCTTACCTTGGCGTGCAGAACCTCGGCTTCCCGGACGAAGAACTCGGCGAGGGACCGGCCGCCGGCGGCGGGGTCCTCGTAGGCCGGCGCGTTGCGCGGGAGCCTGGCGCGCTCGATGAGCGCGAAGACGATGGAGTCCTCCTCCCGGACCAGCGCGTCGCGCACCGCCGGCAGGCTCAGCTCCTCGCCCATCGCTCCTCTCGCTCTCGATCCGGCGGCTTTGACTGTGAATCTGTGATAATGGCTTCGCTGCAAGGGGATGGAGTTGCTCGCTCCTCCACTACGGCCTACTGCACTGCTAGTGCGCTGCCCTGTGGCAGCGAAAAAAAAAGAACGGTATTTACAAATAAAAATAATTTATAAATAAGTTTTTTTTACATTTATTTCTTATCGATCTAAATGCAAATGATGAAAAATAAAATCAACATTATATCTAAAATTAAATATTTAAATTTTAGTTTATAAATATATACATTAACAAAATGATAAAGCTATTGAACCGCTGTCTCTCCCTCCACGCACCCACCCACTAAAAGTACATGTAGGAAGAAACGACATGAACAAGACCTCGTGAGTGCCGTGAACTTTTCTTTTTTTTCATATAGTATATTGGGTTTTTATTTACATACAACATATGTTTATATATTTTATGCTATAAGTGTAAGTCATTTTTGGTTTATCTTAACTCAAATCTCTTCGAGTTTGACCAGATTATATAAAATATTCTCTTTGATTTTTTACATGGACGTCGTTAATTTTTAATTTATGTTTGACATTTCATCTTATTCTATTTTTTTCCAAATATATAAAATTATAAATAATATTTAAAGTTACTTTAGTAATAAATTAAATCATAACAAAATAATTAATAATTATATTAATTTTTTAATAAGACCGAGGGTCGAACGTAGATTTAAAAGTCAACGAAGCCTGCTCATTTCTCATTTATTAAAAAGCATTATAATCTTTTTTTATCGAACTTAAAACATAGAAGAACTTATATCTTAGAACGGTGGCAATACGTCGTATATAAAACGGAGTATAGCATAGTCGACTTTGTTTTAAAAGGGAGTATGGTGTTAAATCCAGCACTTGATTGTTTCAGCCTCGATCTCCTCCTTCCGTTTCTATACATGACAGAGGAAAACAGGTATAGCAGTGTACTACAATAGTACTTGCGACTCTTGTGTTTGCATAATTTCAATAGAGTAAAATAAATGGACAGTTCTTTAATCTGAGAGCGAGTGTCATTTAAGTTCATAAACTTAAAAACTATATATCTAGATCTATAATCTTGGTTTAATAATTTGTAGTGAGTCTAAACCTCATTTGACCTAGGCTGACTCCTAAAGTGACAATCCACGTAGGCAAAACATTTGCAATTTACTCCCTCCACAATAAAGAATGCTAATTGTAATTTAATCTTTGATGGTACAATACCTATCTAGAAACCCCAAAAATCCCCCCAACCGTCGAGGATTAAATTGTAATTATTCCAGCATTTTTTATCATGGAGTGGGTAAATTATAAATGTTTTGCGTACATGGATTGCCACGTCGGGAGTCAACCTAGGTCAAATGAGATTTAGACCCGCTATAAATTATTAAACCAAGATTATAAATCTAGATATGCAGTTTTCAAGTTCATAGATCTAAGTGACACTCGCCATCAAGTTTAGAGACCGTCCGTGTATTTTACTCATTTCAATACATTAACTATACATGATTAGTACTGTACTACTGATTTATAGCACCATGTGCAGATCTTGACGCTGCACATAGCCCTTGTTTCAACGTCCAGTCCTTTCCTACCTGACAGATTATGACATTTTTTTCTTCCATCTTTGATCAATAAAATTCATGTACTCGATCCGTATGTGGAAACATAAGAGATGTATTTTATTTACTTAAGACAAAATCTTATTTATGTTTTGGTACGAGAGTATAGTTATAAGAAAATGCTCTTGAGTATAAATCTAACAAAGTCAATTTTAGGTTGTGGAAATTATATTCTACTACAATATGTAGCAAGGAAGAATTAGGTTGTGAAAATTAGATTTTTTTTATACGCATCTTGTATTTACGATTAATTATTATTCTAGTGACAGTGCGGTAGGTGACGTATCTGTTGCCAGTGGGCTGTGTGATAACTTCGTTAATCCTAATATATGACCAGTCCGGTCTTTAAGATAAGATTTGGATTTATGAGCACCTGCATTTTTACTTTGTTTCACAAAATTTGTTAGAACACAAAATTGACACCCATGGATATATAGCAAACCGAATGATGTAGCTGACTATATAGGGTGCGCCTACACTCGTTAGTTATACCTAGCGGCCTTCCAAAACTAGCGCTCCTGTTCACAACTTTCCTCGGCGTCCAGAAAAAACTGCATCAAGAAATCATCTGACAACGAAAAATATTTTTATTTTTAAGTAAAGTTACTTCTATAATTTGTCCAAATACTTTTAATACAACAGACATTGTTTTATTTCTATGTTAAGTTACTTCTCTAATCTGTCTAAATTACTTGTAATATGGTAATATAGCATAGTTACTTTTTTTTCTCTCAGATAAAATTAGTTCTATACTTGGTTTAAATTAACTACTTTTAATACATCAAAGAGTTGCTTTTTTTACTTATGTGTCGAGTTACTTCTATAATTTGCTAAAGTACTTCTAATACAATAAAGAACTATTTTTATTTTAGTGTTAAGTTTCTTTCATATTTTGTTTAAATTATTTTAGTAATTTGAAATAACCACCCAATGTTTAAGTATTTTTAATATTGGACTCCTTAGTTTTATATTTCGAGTGGAAATGTGACGGTTTAAGTAGATCTTAAAAATAACATTCAATTTATAACATATATGTGTACATAAAGAAAAACTGGCTAGTACGTAGCTATATTAATTGATGACTTACCGTTTATAAGCGTAGGGTTGAAAATGCTATTGACATTTATGGAGATGACATGCACATAATTAGAGCAGGTAACATAGCAGACTATAAGCCACTTATAAACATATTTTAATATGATAAGAGATGAGAGAGAATAGTAGCGAGCTACAGATTTACATCCAGCTGCAACACAGACTTCAAGACACATGTGTATATAACAGATGATATCGAATATTAATCATGTAGTATATAACTATGGTATAAATTAGCTATTATGTTGGATATAGGCAATTTGTAGTCGGCAGTTAGCTATACTATTAAATTTGCTCTTAGTTAATACAATTAATACCAAGTGATCGACACGCACATCACCCAATCTTTTCGCTTCTGTTTATGTTTATAAGTTAAAATTTAAATTTCTAATGTTAAATTTAAAATTAATTTTGGGGTTTTTCGTCATAGGTTATTTTGCAGTCTTATCTGTTAGATCGCTAAAACCCCCAACACACATATATATATATAGGATAATTAGATCCTACTACTAGTTGTAGCTACTCTCTTTACGTCCATGATGAGAAATACTTTTATAAGTGTTTCTGCTCCCACCCAACAGAAAGTATAGACACTGTAAAGTTGCATATGAATGATAGAACTAGAGTATGCATTTTCTGTTGAAATCCTGTACGATTGTATCATTTCAATTCGCCAAGTTGACCACTCTGGCTCTCGTCCATCTCCATACTTATAAATACCACGTTGCTCGGCCCAGGCCCAGCCTGTTCCAAGAATCGGCGGACGTGCTACGCTCGCGATCGATGGCCGTCGTCGTCTGCGTCACCGGCGCCGGCGGCTTCATCGGGTCCTGGATCGTCAAGCTCCTCCTCGCCCGCGGCTACGCCGTCCGCGGCACCTCCCGCCGCGCCGGTACGTACGTACGGTTTGGTTGTTTTGCGCGGCTGGATTGATTCTTCGCCTCGCCGCCGTCCGTCGCCGGGATTCTTCGCCGGCGGCGGCGGGGATACATCGAGGTACGTGACGAGCTCGAGGTTGTTCGGTTGCGTGCGCAGATGACCCGAAGAAGAACGCGCACCTGCGGGAGCTCGACGGCGCGGCGGAGCGGCTGACGATGGTGCGGGTGGACCTGCTCGACCGGGCCAGCCTCCGCGCCGCCTTCGACGGCTGCGACGGCGTCATCCACACCGCCTCGCCGATGCACGACATCCCCGTAACCATCAATGGATCTCATCTTCCCTGACCCTGAGAGAGAGAGAAGAAGAAGAAGAACGGTGACACGATGCAACTAATGCTTTTTGGCAGGAGGAGATCATCGAGCCGGTGATCACCGGGACGCTCAACGTCGTCGAGGTCGCCGCCGACGCCGGCGTGCGGCGCGTGGTGTACTGCTCCACCATCGGCACCATGTACATGGACCCCAACCGCGACCCCGACGCCCTACTCGACGAGTCGTGCTGGAGCGACCTCGACTACTGCAAGAACACCAAGGTTGGAATCTTATCCTCATTTATTCACAAATATTGTTCTTTTTTTATCTCCAATATAGACGGTCATAAGGTGCAAGGGTCGATGGCCCAGCCACGGCAAAGCCATTTGGACTGGCTCAAACACGTCACGACACAACTAGTATTGGACTCATACCGGGCTGGTTCAACAGTTAGGCTATGTTTGGACCGCTTGACACGACACGGTCTAATGATGAAGAAAAAGAGTTAAGACACTCAAAATAGACTTAATCTAGAAGTATAATGTACGATCAAAGAGAAAGAGGAAAATCAAATAGTCTTATTCTATATAAGACATGACCCAAAGGGATAAAGTAGAAAATAAACTTATTTTATAAAAAATCATGATAGACTATCATGCCTTCGGACTAGCATGGCAAGTCCAAGTCTTACTGGACCAGACTTGAGCCATTGATGCAGCCCGTGGGTAGGTTCGATGTGTAGATCGGCCCATGCTGACCCAACTGATCTCAGCCATGGCTTGGTCGTGCCCAGGCTGTACCAGGCCGGGCGACCCATTTGTCCTTATATAATCCCCATCAATTACGAAAATTAGATTTGTTTTAATGGAACGGTTAAATGGCATTCCGGCGGATAATCTAGAGATATTTCCTATAGATTTTAAACCACCCAATTTGCCCAACTTCTTTTTTGGCTCTGATGAGAAGAGGATTTACCTCAAATTCTCACCTGCAAAATAAATTGCACATTCGAGTGGCAGCATTGGTACTGCTACGCGAAGACGATCGCGGAGAAGAGGGCGTGGGAGGCGGCGACGGCGAGGGGGCTGGACCTGGCGGCGGTGATCCCGGTGATGGTGCTCGGCGAGCTGCTGCAGCCGGAGATGAACACCAGCACCACGCACATACTCAAGTACCTCACCGGCGAGGCCACCACGTACGTCAACGCGTCGCACGCCTACGTCCACGTCGGGGACGTCGCCGACGCGCACGTCCGGGTGCTGGAGGCGCCGGACGCGGGCGGCCGCCGGTACGTCTGCGCCGAGCGGACGCTGCACCGCGGCGAGCTCTGCCGGATCCTCGCCGACCTCTTCCCGGAGTATCCAGTTCCGACGAGGTACTCCATCCGTCTCAAAAAATAAATGATTGTTACGCCTTTTTTGAAAAAGATTAGGATTATAATGAGACGTGATTGCGATTGGTTAAGACGATAAAGTCGGTAAACAGATTTATGTAGAGATGTTTGTGTAGCATATTAGCATTGCAGTGTTCCCCTTGTTGACCAGAGCAAACTCTGAATCGATCTGTTTCACACCAAAATCAGGATTTAGATGCTGTCATCATATAGCAAATGATCAATTTTTTAGCTGCATATTCACGGCAAGAATGTCAGCTTGCCAAGTAGCCAAATGAGCTCCTGCTGTTCTACCACACTGGCTGACTGACAGTGATGGAGTACCAAAGGCAGTAGAGATTACAGTGTTTGAAAATTGTATTCTTCTCATGGCTGGCAATTTCTTTGTTAGAAAAGACACTAGTCAACTAATCTCCGTAACGGTGCAGGATGTGGTTGACAAGGCTATCGATCTCTACCGAGAGAGGCAGAGAGCTTGGACGTGAGAGTAGTAGTCGGTCTATTTTTTTTTAGAATTCTAGAGTGAACGCTACGGTCGGCATGGTAGTGTGGTTGTAACAGGACTTTTTTTCTTTCTCTTTAATTTGAAATTGACAGAACTCCTGCCGCCTTTATCGAAAAAGGATTGAACGATTAAGGTCTGCAAGTATTTTTTTTTCCTCCAAAAGTCGACTCTGCAATGTATGGTAGTACTGTTCTGAAGTTCTGAACATCCAAACTGAAGCACTGCTGCACCAGTGAGTTGCTATGAGGTACCTGAATGCCAGGTTATTCATTAGTTTGAAAATAAAGTGGTATCTGAATTCTCGAAGGCAAAACAATTGCTCTTCTTTGCTTGAAACACAAAATAGATTGTCGTTGGAACTTCATCAAGGCAATAACAGCGACTGTTTTCCAAGATTTAACAACCAATATGGTGTAATAACCAGTAAGTGCTGTAGTTTCTGTTGAAGTAAAAGCCAGATTATACATCAGTCATCCGAAAAACAAATATGGCCTGTAAAATCTTCAAGTCCTCGTACACTAAACAACGGTTTTGATACTGATTGATATCTGTTAATGACATGTTGCTTGTGCAGGTGCAGGGATGAGGTAAATCCACCAAAGAAGGGCTACAAGTTCACAAACCAGCCTCTGAAGGACCTAGGCGTGAAGTTCAGACCTGTTCATCAATACCTGTATGAAGCAGTTAAGTCGCTGGAAGAAAAGGGATTCATCAAGAAGACCTCCAATACCAAGGTAAAACTCCAACCCTATATCAGTAAAGTATGGAACTGCAAAAGTAAAAGGTGAATTTTGTGAAATCAACCATGTGAAAGCTTATATATATTCATATTTAAGATGATTAACAGAGTGAGGAAGGAGCATTATGAAAATCATCTGGAATGCAAACGACTCTCCATGAAACCCACGTTTTTCTTTTCTGATGTACGATTCGGACAAAATGGCCACATTTGTGTGAAATCCTATTCAGCGACACATTTTATGAGCTTTTTTTTAAAAAAAACTTCCAATATATGACTTTTAGATAATGTTTTAAATCTATCTTCAACTATGTAATAGTTAATTCATTCATTTATAATTTCAAATAATTATCATAAAACATTCAGCTCTTCAACGTTCCATTTGACTGAACACGAAAGGACGCCCTTGGTCAGTCCTAATGCCATTTTGTTGTTGCAGGCACTCCACGTGCAAAGTTCTCCCAATTGCCAGCGACCATGTTGATTTCGAAGCTTCGGTAGCTGTTGACGCTAAAAACGTAACACATCAGAAATATATTACAGGAACTTTTGATCACGTGAAATAAAACGTACCCTCACTGTTTCATATAATATGACATTTTGGTCGTACTTAGATTCATCCATATAAATCAATTAGTATGTATATGTATACATATTGACTGATCCAATGTATGTGTCTGGATTTATGAGTATTCATGTGAATATAAAGATGATTATAAAATCTTATAATATAGAATGAAGTCGTTAATACTAATAATCGTGCCTTTACTATAGTTGAATTTCCCTGATACACCCAACATGTACACCTAGCAGTATCCAGCAAAGGTGAATTTTTCTTGTACTAGTATTACCGAGTGCCACAGCATATGACCAAATCATGAACAGACGGCCGATGGCGAAGTGAAGGCAGTGATCGGTCGATGTAACGATGATCGGTGAAAAAGTAAAACAAAATAATGAAGATAGCTAGAAGTAACGCTACAAAAAATAAGCATGCGGTGATATATAAATCAAATCAACCCATTTTATTAAGCCCTTTATCGGTCCACGATGACCATGCTGAAAACTCGCTGACTAAGAAAAAAATGTTGCAACAGTTATCCCTAAAAATAAGCGATATAATTGTAATAAAGGCCGAAATGCATAATACTATCATATTTTTTTAAATAGAGAGAGGTATGTGTGGGGTGAGCTTTTAGATTCTAAGAAATAATTGTAGCATCTCCTGAGAATCTAGAAAACTCTGAAATCCATCTTCTTCGTCTTCTGGCTTCTTAGTTCATTTTTTTGGACCGTTTGAGATAGCTTCTGACAAAAATAGTTTTTGAAAAAAACTACCACTGAGAAAAGCTTTCTCAAATAGGCCAACTTTAAAGAAAGAAGAAACAAATACTTTAATTTTTAAAATAATGATGCATCCACCGTCGTACTGTTATGTTGAATATGCTCCCGGGATTTGTACCAAACAGACGACAGCGCTCATAATTCGTAACCACACTTCGCTGTGTACACCTCGCTTGATCCAAAATATAACTGACTTCTATTATTTAAAAAGTAATTAGAAATCTAATAGTTTTTATATCTATGTTTTTTTAACCAATTGTAATAAGTTTTTAGTGCTAAAGTTTACCACTACTGCCCCTTCTTACCCATCACGATATCTTTCTATTTAATTTAAATAATTTTCTTAGTGCCTATATCTGCTTCTAAAACTTATTACGTATTCTTTGAGATGAAGATATTATATTGTGGGGGTATATTGAGGAGACATCAAGCACGCAGCTGTCAGTAGATCGGTACTAGAATACAATTAATTAATTTGTTGAAAATGGGCAAACATTAAAAATAAGTCATAAGTACTCTGTTCGTACTAAAATAAAATTACTTTTCACCTATCCCATAAATACCAATAAAAATCAAAAGAGAAATAGAATATATTTTCACTTTATTATTTTTTATTAAATTAATTTCAATGCATTTGTTCCTCACTAGAGGCTATGTGCAGGCAAAATGGTGGTAAATCAGTAGATCACTACTATATGTGTTTTAAGCTAAATACGGTTTACCAGTTTAAATTTAAATAGAGGGCTATAATTTTTTTGAAAATTGCTATGCATATGACCCAACCATCTGACTTACGTACGATCTAATTGATCAACGGCTACAGTGTCATTGACTTTATTTATCTAATCAATGGTTATAGTATTTCGGTCGTACGCAAATAGTATAATTGGATCGTACGCACAGTGATGTTGATTTATTTTGGAACAGGGTACTATAATGCAGTTAATGAATTGAAATTGTGCAAACTCAGAAGTCGTTGAAGTACCTTCGTTCGTCTGTCAGCTACTGCCTCTGCCTCCGTCCCTAAATATTTAACGCCGTTGATTTTTTATACACATTTGATTATTCATTTTATTCAAAAAATTTATATAATTACTAATTATTTTTATATCATTTTATTTATCGTTAAATATACTTTTATGCATATATATAGCTTTATCTATTAAAAAAAATTAAATAAGACGAATGATCAAACTTATATAAAAAAGATAATAACGTCAAACATCTAGGAACGGAGGGAGTACTCGAGAAAGATGGCGTCTACGTGTCATGTGTAGCTACCAGTATCCTTTACATATACTACCTTTCGATGTTTGTGGCTTATTAGAGTTCCACGACGATGATGCGTACATGCATAGCTATATAAGCCGTGCTCAAAATTCAAGTTTTAATTTTTAAAATTAAATTTGAATGTTTTCGTCTTAGTTATTTTTCCAGTATTTTATTCTAAATCACCAAAATATTATTTATAAAATTATTTTATGTTGTTATTTATCAGCCTGGGAACGTATTCCATATTTCCATGCACGCAAGTTCCGCACACAGCACATATCAATTAGCAAATCTCGCAAAAAAAAAAATTAGAAAAAAACTGCATATCTACTTCCAAATAGTATTACACCCACGCATTATTTTGTCTTCAAATTCATTATATATACGGAGCAACAACAATACAAAATTTTAACAAATTTGCACGTTTTTGTTACGGCTAAAAAAATAATAAATATCTAGATCATACATTATACATAGGTATAATACCATTAATTGTATATCTACAGAATTTTCTAAAATTTTCAATATCCTTTTTAAGTTTAGTACTCCGTTTCGTAAATCTAGACATATATATATATATATATATATAAATTATATATATTAATCAATAAATAGATTTAGACAAGACTAAAAAATCTTATAATATGAAACTTTACGTATACAGTTGTGCACGGAAACATCGTGTGCACAGCATACGTTACGTATCAGCTGTAGACCAAACGATTGGGGTGTAATATAATATATTAAAGTCGTTCTAACTTAATCAAATGACCACATGACTATTATTTTAAACAGCTCACATGGGCTATATATTGTTTTAACCAATCAACATCTTGTGTGCCATTAATTTGTGGGAATTGTCTAATAAAAAACAAGAGTTTCCGGGTCAAAATATTCGAGAACGTGACTCAAACTAGGAAATCATAGTTATATTGACCTCATGATTGCATGAAGACCCTCGGCTTCCGGATCTACCTATGTTTATTTTTTAAGGGAAAATCTTACTTATGATCTAAACTATTCTAAGGCTCTGTTTCTTTGAGAGATTAGTTATAATCTGTAGTGGAATAAGTTGTGTATTGTTTCTTTCATAGATTATTAGAGTCTAAATTATTGGGTTTGTAAGTCTAAAGAGAGAGTGAGTGGCACGGTAGGTAATTTTTCACCTAATAATCTAGAAAAAGACTTACCTAAATAAGCTTATCAGATTATAATAAGTTAAGCTCCAAATTATAATAAACTACTTCAATAATAAGTTGTCTGTTTCTTTCAGCTTACTCTCAATAATCTGGATTATAATAATCCTAAGTTAAAAGGAACAGAGCCTTTCTCGGTACGAAAATTTACACTTAGATTATTAATTTGGCCAGTAGTTTTTATATAAAAAAGGTTATCTTAAATAAAAATGTCCGTAGTATTTGTAAAGTATGCTACTATTTTTTTAAAAGAAAAGTTGCATATTATAAGTAGTGTATTCGATGGTAAATAACATCATTCACAACTGATTTTTTTATTACTAGCTAAGTTTTAAAATATTTAACTTAGCACTGTATATATTTTGGAACTATGGCCTTCATAGTTTGACTTTTTCGAAGAAAAACAAACAGAATGATATATTTAAAAACAAAAAATATTTTATCAATAAATTATATATATATATATATATATTTCTTAGAATAAAAGCAAAATGTTAGAAAAATAAACTACGATAAAAAACTTCAAAATTAAATTAAATTGATTTTTAAAATTTAAATTTGATTGCACAAGGTTATATATACTTTCGATTGCAAGATATTAATATTACTTTATCCGTTCCAAACACAATTCATGCATACCAAAATAACTAAATACTTTGGCTCAAATAAATTTATCTTTGGAAAGCAACACTGGGACTAACGCAATAATACTAATGTCGAGCATATTAACGAAATAATATTAATGTCGTGCATTGAGGTAGGGGTATAAGTAGAGTGCCCCACGAACCCGCTTATAAGCAAATTAAGTGGTTAATCCGATAGGTTTCCCACTTAATTATCCTATAAATGGATTGGAGGACCGGCCCACTTACACCCTTATGCCTTCTTTAGTTTGTAAATTTTTTTTCAAAAACATCACATCAAGTTTTTCGACACACATTCAAAGTATTAAACGTAGCCTAATTACAAAACAAATTTCAGACTCCGCCTGGAAACCGCGAGACGAATCTTTTGAGTCTAATTAATCTGTCATTAGCACATATTGGTTACTGTAGCACTTATGGCTAATCACGTCCTAATTAGACTCAAAAGATTCGTCTCACGATTTTCTCCATAACTTTGTAATTAATTTTAATATTAATATATTTTTAGTGTTTTATTTAGGTGTCTAAAGATTTAATATGATGTTTTTAAGAAAAGTTTTCAGGAACTAAAACAGTGCCTAATTAATCTGAGGAGCAGACCACCGTTTAAGTTTTCCAGTCTACTCCGGTCTTGGGTGGTCATACTCTGCCGAATTCGAGCTCACAATTCACATTGTGCAGACCGTGAACTGGTCGCCGTCGTCAAGGTCTTGGCACCTCGCGTTTCACATGACCCGGCTGGATTTTTCTGTACCATTTCGCCGAGCTTGCCTGACCACCCGGAGCAATATAATCCTCTCGATCTGCTGCTCCTCCAAAATCCACCGAGATCTCCGATTAGATACCGCATTGCGCCTCTTCCTCGCGTGATCGTTGGCCGGGGATCGGGGTTCTTGCCGTCAAAGATCCGGCGGCTGTTGGCGGCCGGCGGCGTGGTCGGTCCGGGATGGGCGTCGTCGTCGTCTGCGTCACCGGCGCCGGCGGGTTCATCGGGTCCTGGATCGTCAAGCTCCTCCTCGCCCGCGGCTACGCTGTCCGGGGCACCTCCCGCCGCGCCGGTATGGTTCGGTTACGTCTCCACTCCACCGGCCGGCCGCCCGCCGGATTCTTCGCCGGCGGCGGGGATTGAGGTGACGCGGTTTGTTTGGTTGCGTGCGCAGATGACCCGAAGAACGCGCACCTGTGGGCGCTCGACGGCGCGGCGGAGCGGCTGACGATGGTGCGGGTGGACCTGCTCGACCGGGCCAGCCTCCGCGCCGCCTTCGACGGCTGCGACGGCGTCATCCACACCGCCTCGCCGATGCACGACACCCCCGTAAGCATCAATGGATCTCATCTTCCCCGAGAGAGAAAGAGAAGAACGGTGACACGATGCAATTGCTTTTTGGGCATTTGGCAGGAGGAGATCATCGAGCCGGTGATAACCGGGACGCTCAACGTCGTCGAGGTTGCCGCCGACGCCGGCGTGCGGCGCGTGGTGTTGTCCTCCACCATCGGCACCATGTACATGGACCCTCGCCGCGACCCCCGACGCCCCCCTCGACGAGGCGAGCTGGAGCGACCTCGATTACTGCAAGAACACCAAGGTCAGCACCAGCAAAAAAAAAAAGATCGCATATTTATCCCCATCTCCGACAAAGATTAGATTTTTATACCCATCTCCCGCGAAGAAGGATTGGATTTTTTTTCCATCCCCATCTCTAGCAAAGATTGCACTTTTTTGTCCCCAATTCTAAAATCTTACGATTGGAATCGCAGAATTGGTACTGCTACGCGAAGACGATAGCGGAGAGGAGGGCGTGGGAGGCGGCGACGGCGAGGGGGCTGGACCTGGCGGTGGTGATCCCGGTGGTGGTGCTCGGCGAGCTGCTGCAGCCCGGGATGAACACCAGCACCAAGCACATCCTCAAGTACCTCACCGGCGAGGCCAAGACGTTCATCAACGAGTCGCACGCCTACGTGCACGTCAGGGACGCCGCCGAGGCGCACGTCCGGGTGCTGGAGGCGCCGGAGGCCGGCGGCCGGCGGTACGTCTGCGCCGAGCGGACGCTGCACCGCGGCGAGCTCTGCCGGATCCTCACCGAGCTCTTCCCGGAGTATCCGATTCCTACAAGGTAGGATTGCATCTGATCCCCTTCTTGAGCTAAGTAACTCTGAATCTTTCTGTTTCACACCAAAACCATGTTTTAGATCCTGAAATCATAAGGGATTTTGCAATTATTGATCACATCAAGAATGCTAAGTTTGTCTATTAGCCAAATGTGCTCCTGCTGTCCTACCACACTGACAGTGATGGAGTATCAATGTCAACTGAGAGTTTCTGAACTGTTAACTGTATATCCTTCCTATTTTCCCATGGTTGATAGTGCTTCGTCAGAAAGGCCACTAGTTAGCTAATCTGGATCGCACAATTAAGGTTTTCATTTAGTCTGAAACGAAACACTACCTCTGCATTGTATTATGGTAATCTGAATTTCGGAATATGCTATCTGAAGCACTACTTCACTAGTGACTTCCCATGGGGTATTTGAAAGCGAGGTCAGTCTGTAGCTTGAAAAATCAATATAGAATGCCATGACTAGTACTTTGGATAACTCAAACTACTAATTGCAGTAGCACTTACATTTCTTGAGTCTCAACATTACGATGTGAAAATGGTTTCCTTTTAATGTGCTTAAACAAAGCCCTCCTGTCTTTCCTTGTGATGGCATATTTTTGTTGTCAACAAAACAGAAAGTGATGCCTGAATACTTGAAGACAAACCAATTGCTTTCCTTTGCTTGAAAGACAAAACAGATTGTCACTGGAGCTTCATTAAGATGTAAAACTACGTGTGGTGTCTGAACTCTGCAATTGTAGACTAAACAATGGCTTTGCACTGCTGCTCAATCTAATCTGTTAATGACATGTTAAATATACAGGTGCAGGGACGAGGTAAATCCACCTAAGAAGGGTTACAAGTTTACAAACCAACCTCTGAAGGACCTAGGCATTAAGTTCGCACCTGTGCAGGAATACCTGTATGAAGCAGTGAAGTCCCTGGAAGATAAGGGGTTCATCAAGAAGAACTCCAACACCAAGGTAAAAATCCAACAGTATATGTATAGCATCTGTTAGATTTTAAGTGAATGGAGAAGGAACAACAACCATATGAATATATGATGTAGCATAGATATCCATATAGTCATATGTAAGATCATTAGCAAAATGAGGGAACAGCATTCTGAAATCCAAATGGAATGCAACTAACTCGATGAAACACACATTTTTCTCTTGTGATAATTCTGAAATGAATGATCACACGTATAGTCCTGAATCCTGATGGTATATCGGTTATTGCAGGTGCTTCACAAGCAAAGTTCTTCGCCTCAAAGCTCACCAGTGAGCATGTTGATTTCGAAGCTTTGATAGGTTTCTCAACAAAGCAAGGCTGACGGGTTATTTCAGAATTTAAACAGCTCATTAATTTGATTCAGTTCGATATCAACTGGCAAACTGCCAACCGTGTAGCACCCTGATGTCTTTGCCATGGCTTAGCGTACCGGCGGTACAGGGCAATTTCAGTGGGAATTCATCCGGTAAACGGAGACAATAATAAGAATAGCAATGTGTATATCAGGGATATGAGTTGAATTCAAGGATATATGGAAACACATGGTATACATTGGTGATAGAAATATGAGTTGAATTCAAGGATAAATGGAAACACTTGGTATACATTGGTGATAGAGATATGAGTTGAATTCAAGGATATATGGAAACACTTATATCACTTGGTATACATTGGTGATAGAAATATGAGTTGAATTCATGGATATATGGAAACACTTAGTATACATTGGTGATAGATACTCCCTTCGTTTTAAAATACAAGGTGCATTTTATTTGTTAATATATTATTTATGTGATATAGTATGATCATAACAAACACATTTCAATATGAATCAAATGAAAATAATTTTGTATCATAGAGTGTTGTCCTAATAAAACAAAATCCTTCTTATATTTTGTAATGTTGCCTCCGTTTCATATTGGAAGAATTGAAGTTTAGTTTTTTTAGTCAAGCTTCTTTTAGCTTGATTAAGTTTACAGCAAAACGTACAAACATATACAACATTTTATTAAATCCAACAACGAATATACTGTGACAACATATTTGTTTTGTGTTGAAAATAATGCTACTTTTTTTTTAACAAACTTGACCACTTTTACTCTAAGAAAGTCACAGCATCCTACAATATGATTAAACGGGGCTACAAACTATTATAGTTGACTGACATGAGGCAATCCTCTTGTACATTTACACTTTCGTCGTTTCACTTATGCTTATACTTATAACCAAAATTTTAATTTATAATCATAAATTTTAAATTGATTTTAGATTTTTTTTCATAGTAGTTTATTTTATAGCCTTGGCTATTGAATCGCTTAGAACAACCAAACCATTATTCACAAATTAATTTTCATTTGCAAATATCTCATTTGGCTTTTCCCTAAAAAAACCAAACCATCACCTCCTTATACATACAACAAATTAAGACAAACATGACTGAACAAGTTTTGCAGAAACATGAAGATACAAATGATGGAGGCCGAAAACATGCAACCATCCCAAACTCGTGTGTGGTACTGTGTTCGGTGCTTTTCAACAGTGTCAGTGTAATCCAGCCATGCCAAGATGAACGCCCTGTTCAAGATCATAGAACTTTCACATGAGCAGCGTAGAAAATAATTAAAATGTTTACTACATGCCAAATTGGAAGAAAGAAGACATCTGAGACCCTAAACTATATATATTATCCTGAAATTTATGTTTTGAATTTTGCAGCTGCAAATCATTTGAAAGAGGGCTAAGGTCCCTTAATAGCCCTGGATTATCCATAGGATTATTCGTTCATGCTTTCAAAGATTTCTTAAAAGAAAACTTTGTTCGATCGTACGCAGCTTGATAACCATTCTAAGGTATTTGTTAACTTTATAATCCATCTGTTTCATATCGTAACACTTTCTAACGTTAGCTATATTCATCATATATCTAGATTAATTAATATATATTCCTTTCATTCCACATTATAAGACTTTCTAGTATCTAGATTTATATATGTGCTAATGAATATGAACACATATACAAAACATATACATTGATACATATATGAATCTAGACAAACACATAAATTATTATAATATAAATATAGACAAGGCTAAAATTATTACATTATGAAACATACGGGTATTATATAAATTATGATTTATATGTGACCATCTTCGTCCATGTTTCAACTAGAAAGAATAGGGCATGATCCCTTTGTCCCAAAATAAATAGGTTCCTAGAATTCCAAGAAAAAATAGCATGTATGGAAATGTACCAAAGTGTCCCAAATTAATATCATCTTTAAATATAAAAAGATTTAAAGATAAATCTAAATAATTGTTTATATTTAGGGATGAAGGTAGCAGTATTGGTCCGTGGGTGCTAATGGATATATATTAAAGGAATAAAACTACTTGATTTATGGACCAATGGCAGATAAAAGAGTAGAAATTAACTTATTCTACAACAGTGTCTAAATTTAAGGAATCAACTTATTTTGTTACAAAAATCACACGTACCGGCCGATGATAATCACATTAATTTTTAATCACATAGAAATCATAGTACTAAATATTGCTAGATTGATCAACAAAACATGTTCCCATTGAATTTTTGGCTGGGCCTGTTCCCATTGAATTTTAACACATTTTAGTCTAAGAAATACGAGTCTAAGCATTGGAGTATACATGACTAAACAAACACCTTATGATATGTCCATCCTTAAAATTTACCAAGAAATTATACGCTAAATATGCCCACAAAGTGTGGTCGAGTGATGTGTAGTGTCAGGTCACCTCATTGCAACAATCTGGGACACACGTGAACAAACCTAAATGCTTCAACTGTGCAGAGGGCGGATTGGAGTTTGGATGTTTATTTGGTTTGTTTACATTTCAACAGTAAAACTTATTACTTTTTAAAAAAGTATGCAAAATTCGTTTGGCTTGAGTTTCCTCATGCAAAAAGATACGAATTTTTTTTCCTACTTAAGCAAAAACTACTGGTCTTCGGTCGCTTGTCCAAGCTTCTCTTTTTATTTATCCAAACTAGAAATAAGTTATTTTTGCATAAAGGTTTAACAAATCATGTGGACTATCTCTTTTTCTTATAAAAGAATGAGAGATAGTCTGCATGATTTGTTGAACCTTTATGAGTAAATAACTTATTTCAAATTATCTAGATAAATAACTAGGTAAGATCACATATAAAAGATGAGAAATGGTGAAATTGATAAAAGAAGATCAGAGAATGGAGTAAATATTCACAATTCACATAGAAAGGTAAGATCAAATATTGGCGGGTTGTGAAATATATTATACATATGATACACAGCTGAGCGTGTATGTATGGTGTAGATAACCTCATTAATCCTTATCTCAATAGGCCCTATATATGTTCATCCACAAATTCATTCAAAATAATGGTTTTATATATTTCTTGGTAAAGAGGGATCTAGCACTTCGGATAGGAGCATGTACCCAACATTTTATAGAGCTTAATTATTCACACACACACATATATATACTATTATAAAAAGCAGTAACGATTCTGCCAAAAATTTTCGTCCGTCGTGGGCCCCACACGGCATTGTGGGACCCAAATGACAACCTATAAAAACATAGAGGGTCTCACCGCCCGTATGGTATGACTCCCTCCGTATTTTAGCTGTCCCGCGCAAAACAAAACCAAATCGGGTCCATGGTCCAGCGGATAAATGACCTCTTACAAGGCGAGAGGTCTCCGGTTCGATTGCCAAGCTCCCTTGTTATTTTCCTTTTTTTTAGCTGTAGCCATTCACGCCAGGCGCTGCAGCGTTTCATCATGGACGTTATTTCCTTTTTTTAGCTGTGTCGTTTCCATCTGAAGTCATGTTTGATTTCATGTTTCCTTTTGCCAGCGCTCGCCAGCCAGCGTGACCGCGTCGCTTCTTTTTCGATGCAGTGTATGTATTTGAGTTTTTTTTGAACGCCAGCCAGCGCGGGTCGATGACGTAGCAATACAGCACATGCATTTGATTTTTCTGAAGTTAGAGGCGAAGCCCAACTAATTCAATATTAAAATTTTGATTTTGTCCTAAATTCGTAACGTTGTTTGTTAGTTTTTTATCATCAAATATACCAAGCCAATAGATTGAAAATTTTAAAACCAAAAAATTGTCCACTAAAAATTTCTCAAAACATATCATTATTATTGTGATTTTAGAGTAGATTATTTTGATAGTTGAACAAAGTTGATGAGCAAAATATTTTCACATACAAATATTTAATTTATGTATAAAATTTATGAACGAAATATTTTATTTGTGTTTAAAGTTTATTAATACCTATGCATAAAGTTTATGACTATAAGTAGTACTCACATATTTTCCAAATATAAAAACTGGTCAAGGGATTGGCATAGAAGCGAGGCAAGACCACTATGATTAAAGTACATTAATTCAGTTTAACTTGGTCGAATATATTACACTTCTCAATGCCTTCAGTAAATTACATATTCTCTCTTAGTATTTACAAGGTTAGAGTGAATATAATTCAAGTATTGAGATATGGAGCACACACGCACCTTTAGTGGAAGGAAAGTGGCAACACGCATGCCAACCAATGTTTCATATTTAGTCAAAATATGTTCAAATTTCAGAGCTAATGTGCGTTTGGTGTATAGGACTTTTTTATCTCCATGAGGAGTCAGAAACAAGGATTATCCACAAGGGAAGAAAAGGAAAAGAAAGAAGAGTAAAATAAAGAAGAAATGAAGAAGAAGAAGAAAAGAAAGAAGGGAAGATAAAAGAAAACAAAAAGAAAAGGAAAAATAAATAAGGAGGAACTAAGAATCCAGAATTTAAACCAGAAGAGAGATTTGTCATATGGTTCACATAATTAATTAATTATTACTGAGTTCTATATTAATTATTTAATATGTAATTTTTTTACCCGTTGCGAAGCACGGGCAACGTTGCTAGTATATATATATATATATATATATATATATATATATATATATATATATATATATATATATATAACCACTAAAATAAATCATACATCATCCACACATTTTTTTCCAACTCCCCACAGTCCCTATCTCTGTTAGACTTAGACCCCCAACAAAAAGAAAAACAAACTGAAACAGAATTATTAATTATGACTATTCCCGTTGCTAACTCCCTTCTCTAACTTTCAATTAACCTCGCTGAAGTAATCAAACAAGTCATCCATAGTAATTTACCCTACAGATAGCTTTACAATTTAATCAAATTATTTCTTTTTTTTTTACAAGAAGGCCCTGCAATTTGGTCCATTGCACGATACATAGTCGATCACAAATATTTAACATTTATTTGGTTTCATCAAGTTTTTAAAACTTTGATCGATGATATCTCAAAATGCTTAATTTAAAAAATGGTATGGTTGCTAAATCTTGGAAAGTACTATCATAATATCATAAAATTATTCTAATATAAAACTGATGCTCAAAGTTTCAATCAACAAATTAATTAAATATTGACCTAAATGTTATATACTCCCTCCAGTTTGATAATTTATGGCATTTTGGACAAGATTAAAGTCAAACTTCTAAAATTTAACTTTACATGACAACGTAACAGCATATATATAGATAAGCCTTAAAAATATACTTTAATAACAGAATAAATATATTCATTTATTTATTATACTATATTACAACTGAAATTTTCAAAAGCAGGGTTTATGCATCGATCGTATAAAGAAATTATTAAACCGAAGGAAGTAATATTTTATAACCAAGGTATCAATTGTTTTTATCCCTTGAGATTAATACGTGAGATCACATGCAAGTCTCTAACCTTCAGCAGCTCCCTTTTTTTTTTTCCTTCAGCAGGATATTTAGCAACTGCTTGCTGTGACCAGAAAACAGTGAATTTCAGTTCTGATCGTGCAAGTCTGCAACTGACAGATAATACCAAAATTCAACTGAGGTAGGTACAAGAGTCGAGTGGGAGTTTGATGAGCAAGGACGGGCGTGCTATCGCAGGAACAGTGTACCATTAGTAATCACTGGAGATTTCACTGTAAGAAATTAATCCCATGTTCAGTGCAAATAAATGGCATTCAATTGAGTAGGTTTAAAGCTTTTTATATAGTTTATTTTCAGTCTTTTTTTAGATTGCTAAGAATATATTATAAAAAATTTATTCACAAATTATTTTTTATTTTTTGCGGCTCTTTTGCTAAAAAAACGAAAAGATGAACCCGGCATGGAACAAAGAACAAAGATAAGCCGATAGTACTTCTATGAAACGATGCGCACTTTAGCTCATTCGTTTTCAAGAAAAATAATGGGTTTGGATTCAAATTAATTTATATAATTGTAATTTAGTTTGTAAGAGGAATAAAGTATAGAAAAATAAAATAAATTATTTTCTTCACAAAAGTCGTAGAGACAAAACATAGAATATTTTCATTCATTCTATTTGAACTGGGGATGATTTGGGACGTGCGATCGGTTTAGAATGATTTGGACCGAGCCAGCTTGCTGTTTATTTTATTTTATTTTATTTTATTTTGGGAACCTATAATCTTCCCTCATCAGGGCCATATATTTTTCGCAAGTTGGAAACCCAGCACAAAAGAGCTCCTCTATATCAGTGCCAGTCTCTTGAAAAAAAATGCCATAGATTTATATGTGCATGTATATAGAGGCGAAACCAGAAAACATTGATACATAGGTCTGAGCTAGTATGATCTTATTTATTTTTAAAATTTATAAGATAATTTTATATAATTTAAGTGATATTTTGGATCAGGCCTGGTTCCACACCACTGCATGTATATTCCTTTAGTTATTCTATTTACTACTCCCTCCTAATTTTTTTTAAGAAGTTGGCTAGTTCATTTGAACTAGCCAATGTCTTACATTTGTACATGGAGAGAGTATTTATATAGGTTGGAATTTATTCAAACCGAATGAGCCCTTAAACGAGGCTCCTCTCTAGGTAGGATAGTTAAAAAAATGTCAAATAATATGATGTGAATGAAGGGATATTATTATGTTCCTAGGAGGGTGATCGAACTGCTCTCTGCAAACTTTTTTGACAAACATGTAAAATTTCATTCCAAATATTTCGTTATATTGGGAGGAAAGTTTTTAAAAGCTAAGTCGTTAATTCATCCTAGCTAGGAATAGGAAAATGCCATGCTCCAAAACAACCCCTGTTAATTAACGCACCCAATTAAGACAAATGTGGGCCAAATAGAAAATGATTTTAACGGAGAATTCATGTGTTTCACATTACAGTAAGTATGATCTAGATAATTAATCTCACTCAGGTTAGTTATGTTATTGAAAACAAAGATATCAGCTTGGACAGATGCATGGGACCTACGATCTCATCTTTTCGGTTCTGCTTATGTTTACAAGCTAAAATTTAAACTAGAAGGTGTTTTTGAAGTTTTTTTTATCGTAGTTTATTTTTCAAACATAGAGTTTTATTTATAATTTTTTTTGATGATGTATTATTTCGCCTTTTTTCCCAAAAAAAAGCCACCAATGACACTGGAATTTCACGTATTAACTATTTCAGCGTATCATAAAAGACGCTGTTCTTAAAATAATATATTTCTATCGCCAGAGAGAGAAGTAATTACCAAATCATATGTTGATATAGATAAGACAGCGGAGTACATTTTGCAAGTAATTACCTATTCATTTTGATTGTGTGGCCGTTTTCCGAAGACGCTGATCTTACGGCTCTGTCGTTTCGCTTATATTTATGCTTATAAGCCAAAATTTAAATTTTTAATCTTTAACTTGGAGTTAATTTTAGGGGTTTTATCGAAGTTTATTTTTCTGCCTTGTCTTTTAGATCACTATGAATACATAGATAAAAATTTTATTCACAATTTATTTTTCATTTGCAAATGTGTCATTTATGATATAAGCATTTATATGCTAATTTCCCTTATTAATGATTATATGACCAATACGAAGGAGATCTAACAAATTCAATCACAAAAAATCTCTTAACTAAATCTTAATATTTACTTAAAAATCCAAAATGGCTTATATTTATATCATAGGTAGTATCTTTTTGATAACCTAAAATTAACTAACATACCTAGTATTTTGTGATTATAAAGAAAGACATGCGCATTGTACTGCACACGCATGCACACATGTGCATGAGCCTCTTAATTTAACACAAGCTGAAAAGATGAAAACCGGTGATAAATCCATGTTCTTACTCAAATTCATACTTAGAGCCCTCGTATATGTTTTAGCTTTGACTTGTTCTGCATAGCTAATTTTGAAAAATTAGCACTAATTTAGAAGTTAAATTATCATCATATCCTATACGCTTTTGTTATTCAGCTTGGCTTTAAAACCACTAACAATATTGAAAATCTTGCACCTACTACACGTAATTTCCTAGAGACAATTGTAAATTTACCAGTAGTTGCAAAATTGCTAATAAAAAATTATAAACAAAAGTCAATAGAACAGCAATTTTAGCGGTATCCTAAATTGCTACTAAAAAATTATAAACAAAAGTCACTATAACAGCAATTTTAGCGGTATCCTTTCAATTTAGGAAGAACTATGGCAGAATTGTAAAAGCCCCTTTTTCTTATTACTTGTATGACTGCTGACGAAAAACATCAAATAAGCTAGCGTGCTCTTAAACCATAAAATGTGCTTGAATCATACCGAGTAAAATGTGCTTAGGCCATAATCCCCGACCCTCCGTATCATCTAGTTTCCATATCATTAAATATATTGTCACATAAACAAAAATCTTATGTGGCAAGGGAGTTAATGAGGAGAGAAAAAAAATGAAGAAACAATTTCTCATATGAGAAACCTTTTCTACACAAGAACCAAGAACAAAAACAAGATGATAGGTGAATAAAAAGAGAGAAGAGAGATGATTGGATGGAAATTTAATTTGAAGACAGTATCCATTAAATACATAGTTTATACACATAATATCTATATGATACGACAAATATGAAAATTACTTGATAGTTTCTGGGCTGCAAATGACCTTATTCTTTTTTACTGAACAGTTTGCTGATCATAGAATTTCAAGTTCCAACGCGAGAGCTTGAATTAATGTCTAGTGAAGTGATCATGTATCAGATTTGTTCAGGCCACATTAATTATGTTCATATTTCCTTGTTTTCGGCTCCAATATCCATATCTCAACATAGCCAGTTGACACTGGTCCCACTAATTCGTTTTTTCCTCGAACCGAGAATAAGTCATCTTTCTGATTCAAAACTCAACATGAAAAAGAAGTTTATCTTAGGATACAGTAAATATCTTCCCCGCCCCCCCCCCCCCCCCCCCCCCCAAAGTCCCTCTTATCTTGTACTAGTAGAAAATAAATCCTAGTTACAAATCTAAAAATACCCCATCCATTCTAGTAAAATATAACAACCTACTGTATTATGTACAGGTTGGTATGTTTTGGAGGAAGGGGGTGCTACGGACATGTCTGATTGGCAACTGACTTATTTCCAAATAACCTTAGATATATAAGCAATAGGGCATGTTTAAGAGAGCTTTTGCCAGCTGCAGTTTCTCATATAATCTCCAGAAGTCAGAAGCTCTCTTAGACATTACTTTAACTTCTGAGAATCTAGAGTTATATAGAATCTAAAAAATGAACTAGAAACTATAAGCTGGAAACACAACTTTTCCAGATTACGAGAAGTTGACTTTTCACCAGCTGCTTATTAGAATATTAAGCTCCCCAAAACCCCAAACAGGACATAGTATTGGTCGATAGTCTTTTATTTTAGTCCTAATTCTAACCCATTAACAATTAAATATCAGACCCACGTGTCATTTACTCTATTTTCTCACCTAACTTTTCCTAAACCAGGTTAATTTATCATTCTCTTTACCACAAAAGTATAGCATGCTAAACTTAGCCAACTTAGTCCAGAATGGATCGGTTTTTGTCGAGAGTGAGATGCAGTAGCTTTAGACAAGTCCGATTGGATATTTGGATGCAATTTTTGCTCTACTACCACTCTTTTGGTATTGATACCGAAGAGTTCATATTAGTATGGGAAAAGATTAGCGTTAAACCAAACATGTGATATTATATATTGAAGCTGCTAAAAAATTTGGTACCACAAAAAAAATCCTTAATTCAAATCCAAAGGAGCCGTATATATGCTTAAGTTCACTAATTATTACGCGTAGCAAAAATATAGTTACCTTTAAGTTCAATTTAATTCCAAATATAGCTACCTAGGATACCGTCCAAATTAAGTAACAAAACTAAGTTTGTAAAGTAAAACTATGGCACAAATTACCTACTTCGAACTGTACTTAAGACTATACTTATGAATTTGTTTAGACATGTAAAAGTAAAATTTGCACTAGTTAATAAGGTATTATGTCCACATAAAATTAGTTTTCAACGCAACACTAGCTCGAGATATGTAAGATAATAAATTCAGTAAGCTAATTAATTCAAACAGTTTATGATCTGGTATATCTATATTCACGACCAGTCTGTCTAGCTAGATTGTTTCTAGATTTTGTTGGATCGGATATGAATGTCTTCTGTATGCATATATATAATGCTATCATATGCAACTGTACTAATTATAAATGAACATCATATCTTTGGTTCGACCAAACAGACAAGAGAGGAGATAACATGATAGAAGTCTCCTATAGGAGTACACATCTATCAAATGCATATGGGCATACGAATGATCTCTTTTTATAAACTCGCAAAAGTAACAAACTAATTCGACATATATAATTACTGGTCTTTCCCAAAATGAATAGGCCAATGCAAAAATAGTACTCTCTATAACATTCAAATTTTATACTCGACTTTTACCATATAGTTATTAAACCTTGACCAGGCCATGCATGTAGAGGTGAATAGGTTTATATATGTACAATATTATTAAAAAAGCCATTGATTACAAAATGGGTCACATTTAAGCGTGACTATTGATTAACGCTCCCCCCGTTCTAAGACTTTCTGACTATAACTAGATTCATTCAATATGTTTTATATATGTATCTAAATTTGTTAGTGTATATATGAATTTAGGTTAAGCCAAAAATTCATACATTATGGAACGGATGGGGTAATTTAATTATCAGATGAGAAGTGTATACATGGACATGCACCAGGATAAATTACAAGAATTTCTATTAAAAAGAATCACTAACATGCATAGTTACCCCCACCCCCTCCCCCCAAACACACACAAATAGCCACACCCAATCAAAACAATGTAACAAAATTAAGGTTGACAAATCAACGAGCTAAAGAATTACCTCTCATAATGGGACTGTGCACGCATGCATGTCTAGCACATGAAGTGACTTCTGTGTAAAGCATCCATCAGCTTGAATCACATCATCTCAAATTCTCAATGCCTGCAAGAGATCGATCGACAAGGCAGCTTAGCTTTGTTCTTCTATGTGTCATATTTCCATCCACACAAAAATGAATCTAGCTAGCTTTAAATCTCCTCATATATAGCAAGCTTATTGTTAGGCAGTTAATTTACTAGATGGCACAAATCGGCAACTGGGCCGGATATGATTATATATGCTCTGCGCCTGTCTCTTGAAGAAATCATATATTTATTATGGAGCTTGGATAGGTTCAGTTAATCCAGTTGCCGCACATAACCAAATGGTGAGAATGCAAAGAAACGATTTTCCTATGTAATCCTAACAATCATCCATTAAACACTAGTTAAAATACCATATCAGTCCCAAGAAAAGTTAAAAATGTTACGCATGTAACTAATAGCACATCTGATTGACAACAGAAATGACACCAATTCACAACATAAGTAAGCACCAGTTATCTAGGAATTAACTTGTACAAGGTATATATACCCTTCCAAGAAGACATAAGTATATATATGCACCTCTTATATATACCTTAGAGAATAATTAGTTAGAGCTAGCACGGGTGTACCTTGTGGAAATTAATGGTGTAGTTGTCGTGCCTTGCTGGCCATTAAACATCCATGATGACCTTGAGCTGAAAAGAGAAGGAAGAAGAGTGGTGGTAAATGGGTTACTCATGAATAGCAGCAGTTGAGGACCACAAAGCCCAGATGCAACATCAACTAACCAACCAATTATCACCTTCCATCGCCACAAAGTAAACAAAACTCTGAAGAAATATGACCACCACAGGTGAAAAAGCAGACATGAAGGAAACACTCATGCAAGCCCCACCCCTCGCTCAGTAACACGGTAACAGAAGTCACCGTTCTCATTTTACAGTGGTTGGGGAAGACGGAGAGAGAGAGAGAGAGAGAGAGAGAGATTTGGAAAACAGCAAGACCCAAAGGGCAAAGTGAGAGAGGGGCCGGGCTAGCTAACCTAAGATGCAAGCCAGATCTGGCAAACGTGTAGCGAAGCCAACTTCCATGCCAAATATGGGTCATTGGTTAGCCTCTTCCGTGCTCCATTTTTGACCCAACAAACACTTTGATGAACCCCACCACCACCATGGCCAACTACCTGCAAAGAAGCTAGCTGAAAGACAAGAGAAGAGAAGAGAAGATGAAGGGGTGGAAGGAAGAAAGAGAGAAGACCCAGTTAATCCTGTTGATGAATCACCACAGTGCTGCAGCGTACCGGCAGCATCTCCATGCTTCAGCTCCCAAGGCGAGTACTAGTAGTACTACTGCAAGAGTAGGAGAAGAAACAATAAGAAAAACAAGCAGCAAAACCAATCATTTATCCCAGTACCACATAGCCGGGACTAACCATTATCACCAGCATCCGTATCACTCTCCTCGGTAGTAGTTCCCTCGACAGCACGGCTGAAAAGATTGAGAAAAAGAGGGGAAAACACATGCATTTTACGCGCATCTTAAGAGATAAAAGAAGGTGACAGGGTAAAGTGTGGGAGTAAAGACAGAGTACTTTAAGCATGGGCGTTCTGTCTTGTTGTGGCTGAATTTCTCTATACCAAGCATAAGGGGTTTTCAATCTTTCATTGGAGGAAAAGGCTGGATCACAACAATTAAATTGAGATAAACCAAATCAAATTAATTTAGTGGTTATATAAATCCACCCATAGATCTGGATAGGAGTTGAGCCCTAAGAGAAAGAGGGTGACAGAAAGAGGAGTGAGCACGCGGCGAGGACGGGATAGATATTATGCCGGCTATCACCCCGTGTGCTCACTCTCTTCTGTCAATCTCCTAAGAGCTTCTCCGTGTTGGAAATTTTCTGCTCTTACTTACCATAAACAGTCTACGAAGTTCCAAACAATAGAAATCAAGAAACCACAAAAAATGGTAAAAAACCACAAAAAAACCGAATAAAACCTCCGGAAGAACTCAAGAGGAAGAATCATAAACGGAAGAGAGGTGGTTTTCTCCTCCTTGGATCCGGTGAGCAGCCGCCGTACTGAGCTTGAAAGGAGAAGTGGTGAGAGAAATGACTCTCTGTCTCTCTCTCTCTTGCCCCCTTTGTTTCTTGGTGTTTGGTTCTTGCAGCAGAGGGAGATGGATGGGATGGGTGATAGTTGTACCTAGCTCCCAGGGCTGGAAGCTCGCAAGGTTTATGTAACTACTAGTTATAGACCTCTCCTGAGTACTGCCTTACAGTAGTAGCTCCAATTAGCAACAGCTAACACTGCATGTACAGTAAGAACTCCTACTTGCATTTTGATTAATTACATGTCAGATTTTGGAGGAGGACAAGGTACCAATATCCACCCAAAAATTAAACAAAGTTTACTTTGCCACTGTTCATAGTACGACAATGGTATCTCCAATGAACTTCCATTAATTCGATGAAGTTAGTTGATCTTAATTAGTTTATCATGGCCATTATTTACTCTCTACTATGGTCTCTTTCTTGGACAGATCTGAGAGGAGGTACATGGCAAACTTTAAACAGGGCTTTTGGAATTTAAAAATAGCCTTGCTGATTTCCATATCTGACGATTTTGTAAGGTAGTTTAGCCCTTGCGTAAAATTCAACGAAACAGGGGGGCTATAGTTTAGCAGTAAGTGGTCCAGTTAGCATATGTAGAATAGTCAAGCTGATTGCTTGAATTGGCCTTTGAAAGTTTTGCTAGCTCCAAGCCGCACATATGGTTGGTGAAATTATTTTATCCATATAATTTATTCGTATTGCGATATATGAATATATATAGACCAATTAACATCAGGAAGTCAAATAACTGTTTGATTGAACTGAAGCGTTTGTATTATTCCCTCCGGTCATGAAAACATAGTGGTCTAGACATTTTAGTGTGAAATTTTAAAACATTGGATAAATATCTAGACTGAATGTATGAAAATCACATATTTGTATAGAACAATATTTTTTTCCTCAAAAGTACTTATGTAGTGTTATAATTTTATTAAGTTTCAAATGTTTTGCAATAGAAATTAGTGGGCAAAGTTGTATTTTTGAAGACTACATTTATGTGCAGGGTCTTTTTTTAACTAAAAGTAGTTGATTAGTGGTAGAGCATAAGATAGTGGTGGTTATGTAGGTTTAACCATACTCTCCTTAAAATCAAGCATCTTATGCCCCATTTCGGCCCACATCATTTCGTCTATTGGAAGAATAAGCCGTACGACTTATTATGACCAAAAAAATAATGTGTGCAACAAGCTTATATACGTGTCCTTAGCGATTCAAAAGCAAATACTATAAAATAAACTACCAAGAAAAAACCACAAAATCGACTCTAAAATTAAATTTTAAAATGCAAATTTGAACTTCGGAAAGATATTTTTTTACAAGTAGCAAATAAATTTAAACATGATATCTTCAACATTTCTCTTCTGCCAATATGTTCATTAAGCTCAGCCAATTGATAAATCATAATCATCCCACTGGATGACAAGTTCCGCACGCTGTTCAACTCGACAAGTTTACGTTGCAGCAATACCGTAGAAGCAAAGAATGCGTACCTGATCAAGTTGTCCTACAACCAGCAAGCATTAATGATGGCCTCTGACTTGTGGCTTTTGGCAGTCTTTATTTTCCCTGCATTCGAACGTGTTCATCTCAACCAAAGCAGAAGCTGTCCTCTGTGCTTTTTATTTTCGTTTCCAGGTAAAATGACACATTATCTGTCTTCGCCTCCCCCTGAGAATTAAAACTTCAGGTAAAATGTCGATTTCTAGGAGGCACACAGCACTATTGGACATGCATAATTAATTAACTATCAATCAATTCTTTTTTGTTTAATTGGGATGTCACCAAAATAAACCAAACATGTAATAACACAACAAGCTGATGCCAACATAGGCCAATAATAGCTGTATCTGAGGTCTGGATAGCTGATGAGCAGGAAATGCTAAAGTTCAGATGCATACATGGAGATTCTCTTTGCATGGCTTGACGTACTTGTAGTTCTACCAAAAGAATATGAAAACGTTGACTTGATTGCAACCGCAGCAAACAGAAGTGAATTACCGACACAAAAACATGATGACTGGAGGCATCACGTTCGTCGGCTACCAACAATGACATGGAGATGAACACAGCAGAATTAAATTAGCGAGCAGCATGTGTCTCCTCCACCTGCCCCCCAAACTTGACAGCCACTCGCATTGACTAGAAAGGCACAACAGTACCACACCTTCTTTGGGGTCTGGGGGCTAATGTGGTGTTTAGAATGAGAAAATTTTTGAAAGAAATGTCACGTTAAATGTTTGATCGAACGTTGGAAGGGATTTTCGGACACGAATGAAAAAACGAATTTCACGGCTAGCCTAGAAACCGCGAGACGAATTTTTGAGTCTAATTAATCCGTCATTAGCATATGTTGGTTACTGTAGCACTTATGGCTAATCATGGACTAATTAGGCTCAAAAGATTCGTCTTAAGATTTCTTACATAACTGTGCAATTAGTTTTTTAGTTCATCTATGTTTAATGCTTTATTTAAGTGTCTAAAAATTTAATGTGATGTTTTTGGAAAAAAAAAATTAGGAACTAATCAAGGCCTAAGTTGGACAGTCTCAGGCACAGATGGAAGTATTGAACACACATGCATGCATGACCACAGTTGATCGGTGAGCCACACTATATGTACATTGCTAACCTTTTTCTGAAGACAACATTGCTACCTTATTGCACAATATCATTTGATAGTTCTCTCGCAACCTTAATAGCTAGTATTTGTCCATTCAGCACATCAATCATGGTAATTAATGTTTCCACACTCTGACCATAATATAAACTCTATTTGCAGTGCATGATTTTTTTTTAAAACAGTCAAAATCCCAAAGGAATTGGAGGACTCAAACATTTAGACATTTCTCCACTACCCAACCAATACCACCAGCTAAATTGTACAGAAGGTGTGCATCCCAAATTAAGTCATGTTAATATAGAATATCAAAATCCTATGATGAAGAGTTTCGCAAACTCTCAATGGCCAAATCAAATTGTTTTCTATCCATACTATATTGTATCCGTATGATAGACTTTAAGGTACATGTTACACGTGGATCCTCCATGTCTCGAGGTATTTACCAACTTAAGTAAAATAAAATAGTTTAACATCTCGAGACAATTCAAACGTCTCAAAGACCATACGAACATCCATCCAAAAGATAAAAAAACACTTATCAATTTTCGTGCTTTCTATACTCTAAAAAACCCCTTTGTAGTCCCAGCTCCCATGGGAGGACTCAGACATGTTCATGCCTCAATCGATGTGATTGGCGTGCACCTTATCTTGTAATAAATCGTAGTACAATCACAGTACCACCGTCCCCTCTTACTAGTGACTAGTACCAGTAGAGCCGGCCACTGAGCTATCTAATCCATCCCTCCAATGGCAGCGCCGTTTGGCGCTTGGCTACCGTCGAAGGTGCGTGCAGTGCGTGCGTACGAGTAGTAATTTAACAAAGAAGAAAAAGAGGTGGTTTTTTTTCCATTTTTTTAGAAAAAATTTTGCCTGCGTTTCTTCTCGGGGCCCGGGGCAGCGGGTCCTTGTCGGACATTCGGCGCCGGCGCTGTCGACCCGTGATTGGCTGCCCCTCGGTGGTGGGCCAGACGTGGGCGCCTGGGAATGGCTGTGGGTGGGCCCGCCCCGGCCGGTGCCCCTGAGGCTTGGAGAAAGGTTTAGCGGCCATGGCGGGTAGAGTGGACGCAGTACAGCATTGTCTATACTTGCTGGCTTGCTGCTGGCAAAATTACCTCCCTGCCCCTTTCACTAAGGATGATACTACTCCAGTATAATCCTGTGTTTTTTCCCAGATTATTCGGTGGTTTTACACGTTTCTCGAATCGTTAAAAGATATATTTTTAAAAAAGTTTATATACTAAAGTTCATCATCTCAAGTCTTATAAGTAGATTTTAATTTTATATTCCATTTGCTTTATATTATAAGACTTTCTTGTTTTACCTAGATTGGTTGATGTGCTAATGAATATAGATATATATTCAAAATATATATATATATATATGGATGAATTTAGACAAATCTAGAAAGTCTTGTAAACTAAAACGGAGGGAGTAATAGTTAATTTTATTATTTATACTATTAAATAACTATAAAAAATCTAATAAATGTTTATCTTTCGTAAAAAAAACACAGCCTAGTTCTAGTCTCTCTCCTAGAAGAAAAAGATTTCTAGCGTCTAGATGTATCCCATAAGTATTTTCTATGATTTTGCTAACAATTATCGCATGGTGTTTTTATTACAATCAAACAATTATAACTGAGGTATAATTGTAATTCCAATGTTACTAACATTAATATCTATGACTAATTTTTACAATAATTGTATTGTAGCCTAAGTGGACCTCAATCTACCTTTGAGACTTGCACCCCAATCTTTATTCCACGTTACGTCGGTATTTAGACATTTCATCCCAATCCTTAATTCCTAAAGCTCTCGTAGCTAGGTGGATATATTTTGGGATGGACGAACTAACTAAGCCTATTAATCCTATTTTAAAAGCATGAATAATTTGCTTAGTACCCACAATTTTTTTTTTGAAATTGACGGGAAGCAACTTTTGGCCTACATTTATAAAATAAATAATGCTACAATTTATTACTAATCATAAATATTTTTAGAAATGTATATCTTCTGCCTACACCATTTCCACTCATGCGACGACAGCCAGGGGCAGAGACAGGGAGGGGTGGAGGAGGTTTGGCCTCCCCAAATGAAGAATTTATTTTCTATTACCATCTAATTAATCTGTAATTATGAAGGTTTTGCAAACAACATATTTAGAAAAATAATTTATGAATAAAATATTTATATACATGTTCTTCCCAATCTAAAGCCAAAGACTGAAAAATATATATCGATGAAAAAAATCCTAGAATCAACTCTAAATTAAGATTAAATTTTACTTATAAGCATACGTAGAAGAAAAAAATTGTGTACGTCATTATGTCAGGCACTTTGTTGTATTGCTGGCAATGATTACCCGCCCAACAGGTTAGCCGACAAATCAATGCTTGCCAAGATTTTGAAGTTAAGCCACGTGTATTACTGTTACTGAACAGTGCATACACATTAACTCAGAGCATCCTAACAGTTCATTTAAATTTGGTCATCCATATCTTCATTTGGATGATAATCTAAAATAGTTTCATCCTTCGTATCTCTTTGTACTCTAGCAGATCATCTATACATGACATCCACCATACGATGGAGAGAGAACATCCAAATATAGAGTTTCTCTTCTAATATGGATAAGATCTAAAAATAGATGATGGGATGGACGTTTTGATAGAGCTCAATTTTTATTCTTTATCCTCTATTTCTAGAATGTAGGATGAGATAGATTAGCTGTTGGAGATGCTCTATCCATGATGGTCATGGCTTAGAAACTTGAGAACGGATTACAAACCTCAATTAGCTGCATATAAGTGTGCATGCATGGTGCAGTGTTTGCCACGCAAGGAGGTAGGCTGTTAACATCGCTACAAGCGTAACAAGCCGCAAGGTGTAAGTTAACCCAATTTTATTGAAATAACTTGTTTTTTCAGTACACTTTCTAGCTAGCTGCCGTGGAGGGTGCAAAAGATTAGACTAAATCCGTACTACATAATCCATCATATCCATGCTATAGTTATTGCCATCTAATTTTAATCATGGAAAGGACTATGTCGGTGCATATCGCAATATCTTGGACCAAACTTTTGAAGACTAGATTAGATTCAGCAGTGTATTAAATTTGACGCCATGATGTAGACCGGATAAAATGGTGTTTGTTTATAGAATTGAGCTTGTCCTGAATTTCTAGCCTCGTCTCTTCGCTTATACTTATAAGTTAAAATTTAAATTTAAAGTTAATATTAAGGTTTTTATTATATCACTAGGAACTAAAAATTTTACTTATAAATTATTATTTAAATATTAATAAGCTATTTCAACAATAAACCGGAAAATAACCCAGCGATATATGACAGTGACAGACACCAGATACTCCTACCACCATTGATCCCGGGTGCTACACCATGATGACTATATTACTATCTCCTGTCTCAAAATATTTACCTTTCTAGTTAGTTCTAGATCAATAAATATATTTTAATATACGTTACCATTTATTAATATTCATATGAAACTATTAGTGACGAAATATCTTATAGTATACTTTCTTCATTTTATACAATATTTTGGTCACACTAAATTCACCTCCAGATTAATTAATGTATTTGATTTATTTATATGTCGATTCATTAGCATTTATACGAATAGAGAGGACTAAAATCCTTATAATATGAAACAGAGCTAATGGTATTTTGAGACGGACGCAGTAGAGTTTACCTCAAGTAAACTGAAATATATATCAGATAAATAAACTAGTCCTCTGAAGAAGAAACAGCAACAGAAGTACAGGAAAACTTACAGGTTATAATCCAGCATAATTTGGACATCCTTGTCGTCGAACTTCAGTTGGATGGTTTAAACCTCGGTAAATTAGTTAGAAGTATTAATATGTTCTTGGACTTGGATAACGTAGTCACTAGGTTGGTTTCCCTTGCACAAAATTTTACTTCCAGTATCCTTTTTTGAGAGTTCTCTTCCATGCTTAATTTACCTGCAGTTCTAATTTGCAGATTAAGAGAAAGTGTTGCTTACCCGGCAAAAACAAAAGAGAAAGTGTTGCTTATATATGTCCATCACATCCTACAAGTACTTAATTTTCAGCAATCCAGATTTGCAGTTAATTTTCAGTTAATTATTATTATGAAGTAGATTTGAGTTCAGCAAATCCTTTCCTAATTAGTTAAAATTATCAGTAATAACTTCCAAAGATTTTTCCAAACGAAGATAAGAAACTGTAGCATGACTACGGCCACGTTCAGCAGTAAGCTTACTAAGGCCAGATTCAGCTCTTTTTCCGTGCGCACGCTTCCCAAACTACTAAATGGTATGTTTTTTACAAAAATTTTCTATAGAAAATTGCTTTAAAATACCATATTAATCCATTTTTAAATTTTTTTTATAATTAATAATTAATTAATCATGTACTAATTTATTAATATGTTTTCCGCGTGGATAACTTACCCCCAAAATATCCAAAACGAACGCAGCCTACTATATAATCCTCTGGGTTCATACCGAACGGACTGAGAGACCCCAACGCCGAAATAACCTGATAATTTTAACCAGCCAACAGTTGAAATGTTATATTTAACTTGAGTCAATTAAGAGGGAAGATAATAAATGATTGATGCATTGAAGATATATTCAACAACAAATCAACAAAAGAAAATTGTTAGTTAAATACCAATTATTTTGGTAGTTTCACACTCTGGATGAATTGAGCTTGCATTGAGGCGATCAGCAAGAAATAACTAAAATGGCTAACCATTCGACATTTCACTAGATCAGATCATTATATGATTCTACACTCTACATAAATCCTGCTCTTTTGAAAGCTCACCATTCTATTAAGATGCAAAGCATATACAAAATTTGCAATATAAGTGCTGTGCGATATTATAAATAAAGCCTTGAACGCCTAGAGAGTAGAGACTTCGCCTAGAGAGTAGAGACTTCAAATTCTCATAGCAAACAAATTCCTCGTGGAAATACATCAGAAACCACCAAGAAGTTAGAATACCATGTATTCTTATTTTCCGAAACAGAACGTTCTTGAGTAGGGAGACTTCATATATATACTCCAATAACAACCATTCAAAAAATACTCAAATTATATACTCAATCCTCCTCACATACTACAATTGCAAAGAGGTGATCAATTTGAGCATAAAATTCAAAAAAAAACTAATAATACTGGGCACCAAACTATATGACAAGCCACTATAAAATCTGTTACGCTTAGCCCATGGTTGTCTTCAAAAAATAAACTTGTCGAACCAGTTAATTTTTTGCGCCATCTGGACAGTTCCATATATATCAACTAACTCGTTAAAAAAATAAAATAACGCCTCACAAAATAAGCATCTTTGTAAACTATCTACCAAGCGAAGGTAGCCTACTATATAATTCCAAACAGAGATACATGGATGCACCAGTAAAGGACTAACGGTACAACTAAGTATTCGCTATTCGGACGAAAGTGCGCAGGAAAAGAAGCTTAAATTAGATGATGCATTGACACACGTCTTGAAGCTGACATTGTAGCAAAAAAAAACAACCATCGTCTTCATTTTAATTTATCTGGAGCTAACACTGTTCTGCAACAGTGATACATGCATGTCGATCGATCATATTCATCTCCAGAAACATCTTTAATCACATGTGCAAGCTAGCCAGTTGCTAAGGTCAAATGGCAGCCTGTTCAGTTCTCGCTGTCTAGACACCCATCCACAAACAGATTTACGATTTTATCCCCACAAATTTCTTATGTACTTTTTTTAAGATAATGACTAATTAATTTCTTGTGTTGAGCTGTGCTTGGAAATCTTTGTAAAATATATTCCAAATAACCTCTGCGCTTGAGAATTTGTGTATCGATTGTCAATTGCCCTGAAATAGATTGTTGCATACTCCTATATCTGTAGCTTCCTCACATGTACAACAGTACTCCAAGTAAAGGTGGTGAAGATGTGACTGGTGTGAGATGAGCACTCCTGGACTAAGGCTGCTTTCAGTTCCAAAAAATTTTTTGAGGAACGTCACGTCGACGCGTACGGTTATATATTTGAAGATTAAATATAATTTAATTATAAAATAAATTTCAGATTCTGTCTGAGAACCGCGAGACGAATATTTTGAGTCTAATTAATCCATCATTAGTACATGTTGGTTACTGTAGCACTTATGGCTAATCATATACTAAATAGGCTTAAAAGATTCATCTCACAATTTTTCCATAACTATATAATTAGTTTTAATATTTATGTATATTGAATGCTTGATTTAGATTCAAAGATTTGACGTGATATTTCTGGGAAAATTTTATGGGAACTAAATATGGCCTAAGCTAAGTCCATGGAAGACGAGACGATATAATATATAGGAGCAGGACCAATCTGCCTGTACAAGATCAGATTTAAAGAAGAGAACTGATGATTTCGAGAGTAATTAGTTGAGACATCTGGAGACTGATGCAGGACCACTTGCCCTGTGACACCTATGCAATTTCCTTTTGAGAAGAGAATAGATGCAAGACATTGTGTGCCCCCCTTGATAAATCTCTATCCCTTTTACCTCTCTCCCTGTCGTGTGCCTAGCTTAGAAAGCAAACAGATAAGGGAACAAAGAAATATGTAGCAGCAATGGCCATTGAGATCATTTTGAACGAAATGACCACTCAGGTCTGATAAAGAAATAAGGATAGATCAATGGCGTAAGCGGTGTTGAATTCTGGAGCACCAGTGCCACTCCTTATTGATCCCTTTTTTCCACTGAGACAAAAATTAACGCTTTCTTTCAGACTTTACCTTTCACTACCACAACAAGACAGCTTTTTACTAGTGTTGTGCTACATGATAATGTGCACATGTCGATAGCACTGGCTCAAATTGGAACAGAATATAAAACAAAATTCTGGAAAAATTATCACGCTCAGAACAACTACTAGAACAGAGAGGTATGGACCACAAGCAATATACCAGCATGGGAGGGAGACTCACCAGCTAGTAATTCATAGCAAGATGCCGAGCAAAATGGGCAGTACGCTTGCATCTCGATCGCTGGGCGCTCGCCCCACGGGACCTAGCCAATTTGGACCAGTTGCTACAGCTGCACAGACAAGTGGTCAAAGCCTTGTTGGTGTGTCAAGCAATAATTCCTCTAAAGGGCCTGCTTACTTACGCTCAGTCCATCCATCGATCCCCTGTGAAGCAGTAGACATGATCGATAGCACTTATACAACAGCTATCCTGCAGCAGTCTGCTGAGGTAACTTAAAAGTGACTAAACTGAAGGGAACATGCATGCACTGTGCTAGAGCCCAGCAGCAAAGGAAAATAACTTTAGTGATACCTCTCAATGTACTGTTATCATGTAAATCTGACCGTGACTCCATCAAATGGGACTACTTCACAGGCTGCTACTGAAAAGCAAGCGTCAATCCCCCTTCCACAGTGCAAGAACCTGCTAAACAATCTACAGTCATGTTGACTTGCACAAAGTGAAATTTTATTTGCGGTGTCAGCTTTCAAACAAGTCGCTTTCAGAAAGCAGCTGCCCTTTGTGCTCATCAAATCAGAAAAATTCTAGAATATGATTCGCGCAAAAATTACATTCCTCTGATATGATATGGTGTGTACAAGAGTTATTACACGACCCATCTAGTAGCTAGGAGCACTAGCTATTTGAGGTCAAGAGGATAAACACAGGGTGTGGAAGCTACTTTTTGCAATTTTTCAGCTACATAAATTACTAACATTTGGTGTGGATAAACATAAGGGTCACTAAAAATATTACAGAAGTAGTAGAAAATTCACAATCGTACAAACATGTGACTTTTCCACGGATTTCTTTTCGTAAAACCACTGTCTCATGTCATCATTTCTTGGCTTATTCTTGAAATAAATGAAACAACATTTACAAACAAAAAATAATTTATAAATAAAACTTTCACATGCGTGTTCATAGTGATCTAAAATAAAATGATAAAAAATAAAACCATCTCTAAATTTAAAGTTAAATTTTTAATTTTGGCTTATAAGTAAAAGTCAAATGGAAAATACGAGGGTGACAAGCTTAATCTTTAGTTGGACTGTTCGCTGGTTTCAACCACCTCACCTAAACCTGGCATGGCACCACGCTATTATCCCACAGTGGGCTAGGATAAATTCCCCGCCAAACTCTCCCTCTTTTTTCTCCTAATAAATGATAACATCAACCTTTCCCTTTCATCCAGTATTATCACCACGAGGTGACCATATTTCACCAACGGGCAGCTGATTGACCATCAGCTGACGCCTCGGATAGGCTTAGAAGGAATTTCCTGATATAACCATCATATAGTTTAATCTTTTCACATTCACATGTGCAACTTTATTCCTATGGTACTATATCATGTATTCAGAGAGCAATATTGCAGAGGATCCTAATTACCACATCATACGTGCAAACCTAATGATTTAGGCTCAAAAAATGATATACAAGCATGGACAATTCTAAATAATATGCTTCATATGTTTTTATTTAAATGATGTTGGTCAGGTCATTTTTTAACTAACTAACTTCACTTATTCAATTTTTTTCAAAAATAATTGTATTTTAATGGAAAATCACAAATGTGGGCCTGTGGAAAAGTATTGCAAAAGTGGCAGTCTGACGAAAGGGCCTTGTTCGACAAGCCACCTTTCGGCCTAGCCCAGAACAATAGGCACCTAGCACCACTAACCATGCCGGTTGGGGTCCTATCAGTCTCCTCCGAATCGACATGGTTCATGTCGTTCAGAGGCTATTCGATAGGTACTGTATTCTGTTAGCATGTTCCAAGCCAACAGGTCTATATGTGTCGAGGAAAAAAAAATTGGCTAGTCCAAAAATTTTTGGTTGATTGGATCATTAACCTATCGAACACCCACATGCTGATAGGTTCCACCGTCGGCCACCCACGGAGCGACTCGGCCCTATCGTTCCGCCCACTTTCAACACGGTCAGGTGGCAGGCTTGAGAGGGACCCTATTGAACAGCTCATGGCCGTCAGGTGCCTATCTTTCGGCTCGATTCCCCCCCCCCCCCCCCCCTGCAATTTGCACACTCCAATCCACAAATCTGTGATTTTTCATTAAAATAATAATAATATTTTTTAGAGAAACCATTTATTAAGGATGGAGGGACTAGTAGCTAATCATTCTTACACACATAACGTTAGTGAAAGGGAGATTGAACAAGATGGCTAACCTTGGCATCTTTCTCCACTCAAACCAAATCGTGCCTTGATATTTTGGCCCAGCTGCAGTATTACAAACTGGAATAAAAGCCTCTTCCGCCTCCTTCCAAGGCTGCAGTCGAACTTGTTGAAGAAACCTGAGGCAAGTAGTACTTGGTGGTTAACAAAATAAGGTTGGGACAACATTGGCTGCAAATCTCAAGGCCTTGGATTGTAGTAAAGAAAGAACATTTATAGAATCAAATGGGAATATAACCTGATCGAGATAAGTGGTACATATCTTTACTAAGAGCCTCGTCCGAAGTCGGAAACCATACATTTGTTTTAATGTGTACAATCTGCAGGTGTGGCCATGACGATACTAGTTAGTGATCACATTAAAAGCTAGCTGGACATATGCACAAATCTTCTAATGGTACAAAGAGAAAAGGAAAAGGCAAAGAACAGCTTACAGATATTAAACAAATAGTCCACGGAAACGAAACGTGTTCTCCCAATCTTAACAAAATTCGTTGGCCCCCTTCGGCCAACCCAGCTAAAAAGAAGAAATGAAACGTGGCAACACATACGCATAATCAAATTGGATGCATACAATAGATGGGCAAACCAGCCAAATTCATGCACGAAGGACAATGCAGGTTATATTCATAAATCAATAATTTAATTGTATAATCCGACGAGAATTTGCTAGTTAATTTATCTTCAAAACAGAGATGCCACTACATGTAGTAAGTCTGAGACAGGTATGACATGGAAAACATGAATACAAGAGAAATCCAATGCAGTCTTAGGTTTATTGTATGCAGCTATATACAGTACACTGGAAATTAACTAAATGCACACTAACAACCAGCTGGTGTCTGTATATGAAGCTAGGAACTTAATATACATTAAAATTGCAATTTGCAAAGTCATGCGTCCATTAGTACTTGAAGGACATTCCAAAAATACCTTAGGTTGCTAGCCTATGCAACGTTCTAATCGGTGCATAAAGTAAAGTAGCAAGCTGTTACATACATAAATAGATGTATATTACACAGCTTCAATAATTGGCACTTCTAATTGAATATATATATATATAACTATAAGTTGAGTTTGAAAGCACGAGACCTCCAATTTAAACTCCATATATATGTTGTGTAGTGTTACCTGAAGTTAACATGCAAGTATGCAACCTAAGACATGCGTGTACGTACTTTAAAAACTAAGAATTCAAGTCATTAACCCAAATGGATGAATGGGTCCAACAGAAAGACCCTTAGAGACACAAGCATATTAATATTGCAGTAAATATTCTTCTAACACAACTGTTACATAGGAGAAATCGACTGCCAGTTTTAGTACCAAAAGCATGGTGATTGATTATCGGAATGCAATAGAGATCCATGCAAAACACATTTTAGGATACTGTTCTACGTTGCACGCATATCAATTCAATTTACTGTGCCAAAGGCCAACTCCAAGATCAATCTACAAAGCAGGACATGCACGGTCAAATCGAAACAGCATACGAAATAACAATTCAAGTAGAAGAGAGAAAATGCGCGATGATAAAATTCAATAACAGTGCAGGCAGAAGAAAAATTTTGTAATATTATAATTCTGGTTGGTGACCGAGCTAGTTATATGCATCCAAATGTTTCGGAGCACATTGCAAGCAGACTAGAAAGCACGGAGTCATTCCGTCCGTTTAATTTCACATGCATGTCCATCGAACCATTAGACTCGATTGCATGAAAACACAATTCCAAACTCATAATCTAGTAGAGGATAGCACATAACTCTGAGAATTATAGCCAGGAAATTGATCCTACAGATTGGTACCGAGACCTGGTTCCGATTCCCTACTCAGGCATAAAACAATCGGCGCGACATAAGAGAAATTGCCAACACAAATGATCGCGGCGAAGGTGGCCATGGTCCGTGAGCCCAGATCAACCCCTCCATCCCCCCAATCAAAACCACCAAACGGGGCCTAAAACTCGCCGCGACGCACTGGCCAACCGAAACGAGACAAGCAGAAGCATGGAGGGCGGCTGGAGGGAAGAAGACGACGCGGCTCGAACCTGCATAACGAAGGAACCGACGGCCGGAGATCGCGGCCGCGGCGGAGGCGGCTGATCCGCGCGTGGCGGAGCTGCCGAACACCCCCCCCCCCCCCCCCCCCCGCGCGCGACGACGGTGAAGCGCTCCACCTCCATTGCCGCGTCGCGGCGCGGGGGACGCCGGAGCCGCTAGGGCTTGGCCTCGTGGTCGGCGGCGGCGGCGGGAAGCGCGCGCGCGGCCGCCTCTGCGGGCAGCGGCGTGGGGCGGTGCGCGCGTTTGGGTTGGCGGCAGCGGCGGGGGACTGTGGTGTGTCCGGGAAGGAAGGGAGGCGATGGACCGTGGCTTCGCCTCGCTTTCTAATGGGCCTTTTGGGCCCATGACGAGGTAATGGGCCATGGATTGTGGTCCATGAAAGAGATTGGGCCCATAACGGGGCCGTCTTCTAACGCGCAATGGGCGGCCCATGTTGGGATCGCCGTAATTTGTTTGTGATTTTTTTTTGCGCAATTGTCCATGTTTCCAGGGAAATAATTGTCTTCGGCCCTTTATTCATTTTATTTTTACGAAACTGTCCTTATAGTTTGGCCGCATTCTTTTGCTAGATTTTTCTCACATTTTTTTCTCGGATCTTGCGTGCATGTATCTAAACTTCTAAATGATTTTAAATAAAATTATTTAAAAGTCCATCATCTTATCTTTCTAAAGTAGATGCTTAACTTTTCAATGATTAATTTGTCAACGATTGAGAGCCGCAGTAATGCTACGGGGTGGCAAGAGAGGAGCAGAAATCAATGCCGTGCAGTAGACAATGGGTAACCTAAATTCGATCTCTCAAGATAAAACAATACCCTACTCTTACTAAGTCTGTATTTGGTGTAGAGTAGATCGCAATAATGAGTTTGCTAATTTAATAAGCCATGATAGAATGTACAGTTTAAGCGTCAAGATCACTTATCTAAAAAAATTTAATTATAAATTAATTCTTAATTATAATAAGTCATTCGTTTTATCTTAATTCGAGTGGAAGGATGAGGCAGCATCTGATCCACGTGCTTCAAAACAAAGGCAACAAAAATAAAAAGGAAGGCACACAGTATCACTAGTACAAACTACTCCACGTTTAAAACGAGCCAGCACGTGCATGAATCATGACACCCTTCCCTTGATATACAGTACTAATACTCACATCTCCCCAAAGTTGTTTAATAATTAATCGATCCAGACGTGTAATGGTACTGCTTACTTAATTACTTTATCTGCAAGCATAGTTGCTTCATATTTGTGAGGGCCATGTACTAATTTAACTGATAATAATAATTCATATAAGAGTGCTGCTAATTGGTCCATGTGAGGAATGGTTGTTGGTTAAGCTTAACTAATTGTGCTGGCCACCCTCACCCACTACGAGGTTCACATTGCTTGGGTTCCAAGATCGTACGGAGATTAATCAAATGAGTAATAGTAACATAATTTTCCAACGATCTCATGTACAGGAGACCTTACTTTTAGGGGTGTTTAGTTTAAAAACATCATATCGAATTTTTGAACATTTAAATGAAGCATTAAATATATATATAAATATTAAAACTAATTACATAACATAGTTATGGAGGAAACAGTGAGATGAATCTTTTAAGCTTAATTAGAATGTGATTAGCCATAAGTACTACAGTAACCAACATGTGCTAATGACTGATTAATTAGACTCAAAAGATTCGTCTCGCGGTTTTCAGACGGAATCTGAAATTTGTTTTGTAATTAGACTGCGTTTAATACTTCATATGTGTGTTTAAAATTTTAATGTGATGTTTTTGCAAAAAAAAATTGCAAACTGAACAATGCCTTAGTTTTTGTCCACTATCCTATACATGCACATGTCAAAATATTCCCTCCAGTTTTTCATATTTAACACCTTAACTTCTCTGTATACATTGGACATTTACTTTTTCTATTACAAAAATACATAATATAGGTCATGCTTAATGTTTATTTAATTATAAAATCAACTAAACAATAATAGTAATTATGTATTTTATTGAACAAGATGATTGAAGCAATATATAGATAAAAATGTAAAAGAGGTCGAATATTAAAATCCAGAGAAAGTATTAACGAACCTGGCAAAATTTTATTAAATCCACGAAGGAACGAACAGTAGTGGCCTGGCTGACGAACGAAAAGTCTCGATGAGAAGCATGCGATCTAGGAATCAATTAGGGACAATCGTAAATTTATCACTTTAAAACGTTATGATAAAACTGTCATTAGAAAATTAAAAAATATCATTAGAATTAGAATTATCATTTGGGTAACGGCCCTGTAACTTAGAAAAAAAAGTAACAAATTTGCAAATGCTCCAATTAATTGATAATTAATTAAGGATCGACGACCATGGCAGCATGTATACGGCAATGTAACCATGTACTCGTGCTAATCAACAAGCCAGTGTGAACGCACGTGCCGTGAAACGGAAGCAGAATATATGTTGATCGATACTTGTGGATGGAGATACCGTAGATGCATGGCGTAATCAACAATCTTATGAACAGTAGCTATATACGGAGTCTATATTGTCGGTCAAAGCTTGAAATTTGACAAAGTTTTCTGTATGCAGGGATGAATCCAACATGTAGGGCTTCATTAATTAGGTCTAAGAAAAAAAAAGATACAAGTAGGGGTTTACAATTAATTCAGTTGACACCCTAAAGTGATTTTAGTTCTGTTGACTTCAACTCAACTTTTGAGCCACCCTTTATTTTTACCCGAAATTCTTCAGTGATGATAAATGTTAAATATTTGTAACTAGAGAGATTACAATCTTTCACTTCGGTTATAACAGTGAAGTATTAAATTATGCCGATCAACACCGTGTAAGGCGATATAATTTTCTTTTAATATTTTCAGTTATAGTTTACATGATTTTATTTTATAATAGATGTTTGATAATATAAACAACTGAAATAATTATCCCAAAGCTACAATTTTAGAAGTAAAATATACTCCCTCCGTCCTAAATATTTGACGCCGTTGATTTTTTATACACGTTTGATCATTCGTCTTATTTAATTTTTTAAAAAATATGTAAAGTTATATATATATATGCATAAAAGTATACTTAACAATAAATAAAATGATATTAATAATTATGTAAATTTTTAAAATAAGACGAATAATCAAACGTGTATTAAAAAGTCAACACCGTTAATAAACGGATGTAGTATCATTTATTAGTCTTTGAATCGCCACAACAAAGTTCCAAATCAACTAAATAAAAATGCACGAATCTTAACGCGGATCCATCAAAGTCAAAGCGAAGAATGCATCTCAAATCCACCATAGTCCATAGGAGGAAGGACGAGGAGAAAACTGGCCGGACCGGCAGTCGGCAGCAGATAGATCGAACAAACGGTCAAGTTTGACCCCGGGGCAGTTTGACAATCGAGATGAAGTCAAAGTTGGTGGATCAGTAACGGAGAACCTAGCAAACCTAATTAGCCAGTCAAATCTCTGATAAGTAGAACCAAGACGACGACAAAGACGAAGACTAAGAAACATACTAGAAGAAAATTTACCTTTTTAATCTTAGTTTGGCACGTGCGGTAATAGCCGGTATATATGGACAATAGCCAGTCCTACGTAGCTACGTAGTTGTCCAAATCAATATCAGCTAATTTGTGCCCCCGTTTTTTCAATTCTATTTATGTTTATAAACTAAAATTTAAATTTTTAATTCAAATTTTATAATAGATTTTTGCAGTTTTCCTAACGTAGTTTATTTTGAGCCTTTACTTTAGATAGTTTAGAATATTATATAAAAATTGTATTCACAAATTATCTATCTGCAAATTTATTATTTGGTTTTTCCTTAAAAATCGAAAATATGACTCCCTTAATCGGTGGTCACAGCTAAGCTTAGAACCGAAAAAACGGTCCCAGACCACTGGAGCCACTAGCTGCATGATATGAATTATATGATGGATGATTTTCTGGTCAACGACGACGGATGAAGTCAACGTCGTCGTCGTTGTCAACTCGTACAATAATACTAGCAGGACGACTAAGAAATTAAATATATATTATTATTCCAGTCCTTAGCATACGCTAGGTCAACGAAGCGTGATGTCCTCGCAGATGCTTCTATTGTGATTAGTCAGCGATAGCTGTGAGCCTGCAGTATGATCGAAGAACCTTTCCTTGATCGATCATAGACAGTGGTAAGCGACGACGACTTTTCCATGGTCACAGGTAAGCATAGACTAACAGGTCAAGACGGTATTTTTCTCCTTTGTCCTTGTAATAGGATAAATACCGTTTCGCGAATACTTATTCTTGTTATAATTGTAATTTTACAATTTAATTTAAAATAGATTTTAAAATTTTTTATTATACTCTCTATGTCCCATAAAGAGTGTATTTTTGCACTATTTATGCTTAACGTTTGTCTGCCAATCTTATTTTAAAAAGTTTTATGATTAGTATCTTTATTTTTATTAGATGATAAAAAATGAATAACACTAAAAAGTTAAATAAAACGAACGATTGTTAGACGTAAAAATCCATAAATACAATTAAATTAGGACGGAGCTGGTAGTTATTTACAACATTTGCTTTCAAAACTTTAAAAATACATTTGCAAATATTACCTATATATTATTTTTTAATTATTAATATGCTATTTCGCTTATTCTTATTTTTTAATGTAAACGTAACTATAAGCGAAATAACCGGATATGGGTTGTTTGATCGGTTGTTAAACTTGCCATACTGCATTTTGTCAGATGGTGACATGCCACGCCCAACAAACAGTTAGGTACAAGTGTTACGAGATTAGATAAGAAAATGAATGTACTACGATGTACGCCAAAGTGTGACACGCAGTCGATCAAAGTCAAATACTATATCCGGATCACTTGGGTCAAAATACACTAATTTCATTTCATTTAATTCTTAGTGTCATAGTAGCTGCTGTAATAGATTTTATCAGAGCTCGTTGAGGTCAGCTAATCCTGGTGAAAGACTTTAGCTCCACACAATTTAAAGTAACCAGCCAAACAGTCAGTCCTGCAGCTCCATCAAACTCAAAAAATTCACAAACGTGTGCTAGACATCACCTATACGATTTGCATAATACATACATACATACATACATATATACATATATATATATATATATGAGTCTAGGTACGGTGAGTTGTAACTCACGGGCTCCTCCGTGAGTCGGGGTCCAAAAACATATCAAATCACCTCTAAATTTCGATTTATATGACTCACTAGATTCTTCATATCAAAATCTGGTAGCACACAAAAAATTTTCATTTTTAGAGTTTTTTAGTATTTTTTTGAGATTTTTAAAAGTGATACCTAACCCATTGATTATTTTATTAATATAGTACAGTCACTTTTAAAAATCTCAAAAAAATACTTAAAAAACTTCAAAAATATTTTTTTTTGCGTGCTACCAAACTTTGATATAAAGAATCTAGTGAGCCATATAAATCAAAATTTAGAGGTGATTTGATATGTTTTTGGACCCTAACTCACGAAGGAGCCCGTGAGTTGCAACTCACCGTAGCTAGAATATATATATATATATATATATATATATATATATATATATATATATATATATATATATATATATATATATATATATATATAGTGAAGAACATGAGCGAGAGCGCACGCGTCGGCGCGGTGGCACCAGCTGGATAAGGATGGAGCAGTTGGGTCCGTCCGTCACGCGCACGTGACCGAACCGGACGGCGACCGACCCATGATGAATGGACCCATCCAGATCCAGTAGCAGCGAGCGCGGGCGCTGACCGGCGCGGTCAAGGTCCAGCGCCGACCCACGACTTTTCTCCCTCCTGCTCCCGTCGGCGTCCGGCGGGGGGCCCACACGGAAGTGACCGGACTGAAGCTTCCCGTGGACACGTGGCAGCCCGTCGGCAGGTACGGTTTTGGGGCAAGGGCATCCAATATTGGGTACGTGCTTTTCTGTTGATTCAATTTACGTAATACGAGATACCACCGTAAATCATATTTAATACTCCGTAGTTCTAACCCTTTTATAAGAGGAAAAAAAGAGAGGAGAGGCATTGTGTTTTAATATATATGAATAGTTCATATAAATTTAAAATGATTTATTTCTATTTCACGTCTTACCATCCTTTCTTATATGGTAAAATAACTCAAATAATTATGGACCACTTTTCGCCGCGCGTGAGACGACACATCGCGACGCCGACGCCGACGCGGACGATGATCCGTTCCGTGGGCCGAAGAATCCAGCCACGATGCGTCCCAGATCCAGCCATCCTGCTCCGCTAACGTAACGCCCTGTTTTGTTTTTCAAAGAGCACAGCTCGAGACGTACGTGAACACACACGTCATAACGCGTATGTGCGTGCACGTCTTTACCACACATTGGTAAGTACGTGTGTAAGAGAAAAAATTACTGGGTGAGACGCGCGAGTTGCGATCCCAGGGATCGAACTCGCGCGGGTATATACATGCTTCTAAGCTAAAATTTGAATTTTAAAACTTAATTTTAAACTAAAATTTATGGTTTTTTATCGTAGGTGTTACTGCATTGTTATTTTCTTTTAGAACAATACACATGATATACATCTAAATTAATTCGTTTCACTTATGTTTATTATAATCAAAACGACATGATTGGGTTATATCGGAACAAGCGGCCGTTTGACAATTAGCCTGCGCTGCACACTAGCGTTTGCCATTAGCCGTTTATTCTTGGTAGTATATGCATTCGCCATTCTTGCGTTGAAAAATGGCCTCAAGAAAAGTATTTTCATCACTTGTTAGGTATCAACTTCTTTCTTGTTTGTTAATTAAATAGTCACTACAAATAGAAAAAAAATAAACAAGATAGATTAAAACTTATATCACTCTACAAACATGCAACTCAACGAACATGTAAGTTTAAATTTAACTTCTACAAATTATAACAAAAATTAAAAAATAACTTTGAACGTGCTCATACTTGTTTCCATTTAAATGTTATTTTGTTGTAACTTATAGAAGTTGAATTTAAAATTACATGTTTGTAAATTTCATATTAATTCATCTTGCCATTTTTAAATATTTTTAAAACTATTTAGGTAACATGCAACAAAACAAAAGGGTGGATATCCAATGAAAATGATCTATTTTAGTATTACAAGACAAGTAATAAGTCCACAAAAGTGTCCATATTCTTCCTCTCCTTTGTCCCTACGTCATTGAATTTTGATGATCACCTGCCAAGTTGGTCACTGCTGCCGCTCCAAATTTCCAACCTTCCTTTGACGAGCTGGATTATCATGTCGTAGAATCGTACTACTGCCTCTGTTTCGAATAGTAAAACTTCCAGTTGTATCTAAATTCATATACATGTCTAGATTAATTAACATCCATATAAATCTAGTCAATGTTAGAAAGTTTTACATTTCGAAATGGAGGGGTACAAGTTCCTCCGTCCCTAAATATTCTATGCCATTGACTTTTTTATAAACGTTTGACTATTCATCTTATTCAAAACTTTTTGTCAAATATGTAAAGTTATATATATATATATGCATAAAAGTATATTTAACAATAAATAAAATGATATAAAAATAATTAATAATTGTGTAAATTTTTTTGAATAAGATGAATAATCAAACATGTATAAAAAAGTTAACGGCGATAAATATTTAGAGAATAAGGGAGTACTAAATTTCATAGGCTCCCTTGCATGATTTTGCAAGGCTGCCCATGAATTTTACATTTATTCCACAACATTACTTTACCTAGTAATCCCTTCGACCCCCAAATAGGAAAAATCAAATAAGGTATACTCCGGTTAAGAGCGTCAACTACTGGCTCTAATTTATCTATAATCAATCTAATAATCAATTCACGTAATAGTTACCTATAAAACACTAATACATGGTCCCACATGTCATACACTCACTGTGTCTTGGAGACCGTGCTGCAGCTGGCTACAAATTAGTAGCTCACTTCTCATCTCTTATCTCAATAAAATATGTTTACAGCTGGTTTATAGCCTACTATTGTACCTGCCCTAATAGGGACAGGGAAGCACGGTGAGAAATTAACCGAGATTTATTAGGATTGGATGATACACTGAAATCAAGGGAAAAGTTGATACTCTCCGGATAATTTCTTCAGAAAGTTATTAGAATTTTGGGACAGATAAGTAAAGTTGAGTAGCAGCAAAAGTCCAAAAAAAAAAAAGCTCAGTACAAATTCCACACAGACCGGTGAATTCAGCATCGAATATATTCAGGACCTCTCAAATGGACACACACATATAGATAGATACTAGGTCAGGTCAGGATAATTAACAGAATGCATTATGTATTACATGGGATCAAGAATCAGTTCCGTCAAAACTAGCTAGCAAGTGGATTGTTTTGGAATCAAACTCATCAACCTATGCCTTTTGCATTATTGTAACACGAGGCAACAGCAACAATCTTATGTAAACACGCCCCTGGCTAGCTTCTGGAACAGCTTGGGTCAGCGACATTTCGTAGTGTGTGATTAACTCCACCGATCAACGTGTTACGGTCAATCGACGGTCCAGACGTTGAGAGGCAAGACCAAATTTTTAGCTTTCTACCTGGCAAACCCTAAACCACGAACAGTACGTACTTAATTACCCTTTTTAAGTTGAGACAGGAGTATCACAATCATGCATAAATACATTTATATTGACCTATATTTTGCGTCGCCTGAACAAGATTAGAAGGTCTCGCATGATGTAGCGCGAGCACACATTTTTGGGCATTGGGCATATCCACGTGGGCACGTATCCTCCCAGCATTTTAAGCACATGTGTAAATTTTAGGATTTAGGGTTCTATCGGTTGGCCAAAATTAGCAGGCAAAAACTAATTCACAGTTAAAACTGTTATATTGTAGCAATTAAAAACTAATGTGCTGCCATAAAAAATATTTTCTCTGTTATATTATAAGACTTTTCGGTCTTACCTGATTTACATGTGTGTTAATAAATTTAGACACGTATATAAGATATATATTGATATGAGAATTTAGAGAATTTACCATTAAATTCGCGTGGCTTGACTTTTTTACCGCTTAATACGCATGTCTTCTATAATATATCATTAGAACTTCTAATTAGTCTATTTGGTACCATTTTCTCTATTTTTATGTATTTCTTATTTCTTAATTTTATTTATACAATGTTTTTAGTTATATGATTAATGTATCATGGATCGATTTAAAGTTTGATTTGATTTATTAATATATGAAAAATAAATTTCACTGACACATAATTAAATAATATATTATTAAATATAGTCTAGCACTATATAGTTAATAGTCCTATTAAATATACAACAAATGGGATAAATATAGTTCAAGTAAAAAATGCCAAATTCTCAGTTCGTTGTTTACAATATTAGAAGCTCTAAGCACAAACATTTGTCTAAATTTACACAGAGAATAAATTTACACAGAGAATCTTATATTTTAATGGCGGGGGTGGTACTATTATTAGCTGAATGGGCGCTGTGAGCGAGTTGCGGTGGTCGCACACACCCACAGTCCGGAGGGAGAGTCGCTGCTGCTAGTATTACTACCTTGCGATAACTTTATTTTTTTGTTTCGAGATACTATATTTTAACTCTTTATCTTATTTTAAAAAAATTTAATTAATATTTTTTATTATTAGTGACTAACTTTTATTTTTTAAAAATTTTTTAAATAAGATAAATGATCAAAATATTGGATATAGAAATTGAAAATAATATTATTATGAGACGGAGGTTGAATTTATTTTGGGGTCGCAATAAGTTGGATTTCTCGGAGAGAAAGCGCGCGTGGGTGGGTCCAGCCGCCGTGACGGAATAGCCGTCCGGTGGGTCTCACGAGCCGGAATTGCGGTTGCGGCTCTCCCCGAGTTCACATGTGGCCTAAAATGTGCTCCGACAACGACACTCTCCTCTGCACATCGGCGCAGTAACTCCATCCCTCCGTTTCAAAATAGCCTGTTCCATCATATATAAAATATTTTAATTATATTATTTATTATTAGTATTTATATGAATTCAGTCGTCGAAAGGTCTTACTTACGATACAGATATATTATTTTGTCTATTAGGTATTAAGGATAAGAGTTTGATTAAAAATATTTTATTAGGATATAACTACTATAAAAAAATTAATATTATTAGATTTATATTCGAACGTACCTTCTCCGATTATATTTTATAGTACATAAGCGATATATTAATATAGTATTTTCAATCAGACTCTAGTTCTCGCGGGAAAAATGGCCAAATGAAGTTAGGGTGTTTGTTTCTAGGGCTAAACTTTAGCCTCTAGTCACATCGAATGTTTGGATACTTATTATAAATAGTAAACGTAGACTATTAATAAAACTCATCCATAATCTTGAACTAATTCGTGAGACGAATCTAATAAGCCTAATTAATCCATGATTAGCCTATGTGATGTGATGCTACAGTGAACATTTGCTAATTATGAATTAGTTAGGCTCAAAAATTTGTCTCGTGGATTAGCTCTCAGTTATAAAATTAATTTTTTATTAGTTTATATTTAATACTTTAAATTAGTATTCAAACATCCGATATAATATGGGACTAAAAAATTTAGCCCCATCCAAACAATCCTTTAGCAGTAGTTCAGTTGAGACGATTTTCTCTTTTCCTTATTTTCAAGCAAACTATTTACAGATAAAGAAGCATCATCGATTCGTCCAGAAAGATGGGCAGGACAGACGGCAAGTAGTAGCATGGTGACCTGAAGTCGTGTGGCTTGCTTGAATTGCCCGTCCCTGTGTGCCAGACAGCAACAACTACTAAGGTATACCAAGCCAACTCGTTCTTGGCAACCAGAACACCGCTTGGTCCAAGTCTTGTGCGTGGCTCAAGAGTACACTTTACACCCGTTCTTTCTCTGCTACTCCTGTCAATAACAAGTCTCTTCTGCACTTGTGCAGTAAACGTACGTGCCTATCTTTCAGTAAGTGATTAAGCACTGGTACTTAGTACTACAGTGCTACACAGTGTAAATTTCGTTTTTCTTCGTTGAAAAAAAATGTCTCTCTTGCCCCCTTAATATACTATCTTTTCGCTTCTGCCTATTTTTTAAGTTAATTTTTAAATTTTTTTAACTTTAGATTTGGACTTGATTTTAGGAGTTTTTATCACCGTATTTTTTTTCACCCATAGTTTTTCAATCACTAAGAATACTTACATAAAGTTTTATTCATAAATAATTTTTATGTAAATATGTCATTTGATTTTTTTTAGTAAAAAAGACAAATAATCACCCTGTTAACTGTCCAGTACCAATCCTAGTAATAGCAGCTTCATCCTGTTCTCCGCTTATAACCATTACGAAAATTTTAATTCTAAAACTTCATTCTCAAATTTAATTATAAGGTTTTATATCATAGTTTATTAATATTAGCTTTTAAATTACTAAGCACACATATAAAGCAAATTATTTTTTGTCACTACTTAGGGCTTACATTTTACTATTATAACTAGGAAAATAATGGATTATCGTATAACTAAGATTAGTAAATGACCCGACGCCGCCGGTCAATAACATGGGATTTAATCATGATACTATCATGATATTATAACAGTTTGGTATACACAATCTTCTCTTTGGGACGCAAGATTGACTCGTGCGGCGGGAGTAGTCTTCCAAAAAGGTGTTTTTGTTCAAAATTTGGCAAACAAGACACATTGTATAGTGCAAATTAAAAGCGCTCGTGGCATTTGATTTGGCTGATTAGGAGGCTAATTTAGGGCCCCCCAAGTTTGGATCTCACCAAACCAGGAAAGCCACTCAGAAACGTGGTACTATTATTTGCATCACCGACCCTGGGTATTAAGGTGTTCATGCTACCTTTTGGACAAACAAAATATAACTTCCGGGTAGATAGTATACAGGAAACAGGGAAAAACCTTTTAAAAAGAGATATTAGTAGTACTACTCGAATAAAACTTGTATATACGCCTCCTTAACTATCCAAAAATAAATGCTGAAAAATAAATAATAATGAAAAATATAAAACTAACTTTAAAATTTAAAGTTAAAAATTTAACTCTTGGCTTATAAGTATAGTCAGAAAAAATGAGGGTGCTAGTCTTAAATACTATGTGCAATCGTTTTAATTTGTTTGAGTACTGCCCGTATTTTCTAGAAATCTTTATATAAATGAATAAACATACAAGGCATGCTTCAAAAGTATTTTGATGATAGGCCTAAAGGTGCTATTTTCACTTTATGGAACTATAATTAAACAAATATTGTTGGTCAAAGTTTAAGGAAAAGGTGAACTGTGTCATATATATATATATATATATATATATATATATATATATATATATATATATTTGAAACCAGAGAAAGTATTTCTTATAACACACGAGGAAACACAAAAATGATGGTAGGTTTGCCAATGATCCAGCTAAGGTATTGGCAAGTGCATGCTCACAGCTTCAACTCACAAAGAGAAGGCTCCAAAAAGTAGGAGTTAAGTTTTAGGGGGGTCAAGAAGTCATCCATGTCCCCCTCTTCCTCCAACTTCTTCTTTGCCAATTGCAAGACATCCAAGATAGAGATGGGGATCTTTTAGTAAGCATGTGGTGTATTTTCTTGACTTTGGCCAATTTGCCCCACCACCCAACCCAAAGACCATCATGCTGCTGGCCGACATCCTCACTAGTCTCCCACCCACTCGTTATTACAGCCCATAATTAACCTAATTAATTGTTCGCTCTTGCGAAGTTAGCATAGCTCGGCTGGTTAGGCTCCGGTGCGATAGAGCATGTATATCTAATCTTAAACTTAATAAACACTCGTAATCGTATTTATGGTTAGTTATTCTATGCTCATATAACTTAATCAATCACGAGATATATACCGGGTGTCCGTGATGACTTCATCCATCACGAGAAAATAATTTCTCCTTTGACAAGAAAAGAGCTAACATGAAGAAAGATTTTTTTTTTAAAAAAAAACTATTCAGTTGGCGCCGCTAGCTGTTGAGGTCACCATCCAGTCTCCTTCCTTCCGATTTCTGCCACCACATCCGCATGCTCGAATTCGCCTCGCTTTCTTTTCTTTTCTTTTCTTAAAAAAAAAACATTTTTTCCTTCTCTTCTTTCCACTCCTAATCCTGCGTGACCAGGAAGAAGACGAAGACGAGGAGGACATGCGTGCGAGTGCGACATGCTGCGCTTCTTCCTCCTACGACTGGACTCGCATCCTGCCCTATATATTAGGGCTAGCTTCTCCCCACCCACTCCTCGGGACTCCTCTCTTCTCTTCTCGTCTCTTGTCTTCTCGAGCTCAGGCCGGCTCAGGCTCAGCTCGCCGTCGTCTTTTGGAGAAGAAGAAGAAGAGCTTGCTAGCTAGGTAGTTCGAGGTCGGTCTGTGATCGGTTCAGTGATGGATCCGTGGATCAGCAGCCAGCCATCGCTGAGCCTTGACCTCCGCGTCGGGCTGCCGCCGTTGAGCCACCACCACCACCAGGCGCCGGTGGCGGCCGTCGCCATGGTCAGGCCCAAGGTTCTCGTCGAGGAGAACTTCCTCCAGCCTCTCAAGAAAGACCCTGAGGTAGGTGGTCATGTGTACATGCAGATCAAAACAGACGCCATGGCCGGAGAGTATGGCGAGCTTGCTCGAGCTAGGAGGAGCTAGGGAGAGTTGGCTAATGGATTCCTCTGTGTGTGTGTTGAAACTGTGAAGGTTGCGGCGCTGGAGGCGGAGCTGCAGCGGATGGGCGCGGAGAACCGGCAGCTGAGCGAGATGCTGGCGGCGGTGGCGGCCAAGTACGAGGCGCTGCAGAGCCAGTTCAGCGACATGGTCACCGCCAGCGCCAACGGCGGCGGCGGCGGCAACAACCCCTCCTCCACCTCGGAGGGCGGCTCCGTCTCGCCGTCGAGGAAGCGCAAGAGCGAGAGCCTCGACGACTCCCCCCCGCCGCCGCCGACGCAGCAGGCGCCGCACATCCACATGATGCCCAACGGCCTCGCCGCCGCCTCCTTCCCCGACCAGACGGAGTGCACCTCCGGCGAGCCATGCAAGCGCATCCGCGAGGAGTGCAAGCCCAAGATCTCCAAGCTCTACGTCCACGCCGACCCATCCGACCTCAGCCTGGTATATATATATATATACTTATTTATTTAAACCAAATTTTAAATTTTTCATGTGATTGTGCAATTAACGTCTCATTTCTAACCTTAATTAATTCTAATTCTTGCAATGAATTCGATTGATCAGGTGGTGAAAGATGGGTACCAATGGAGGAAGTATGGTCAGAAGGTCACCAAGGACAACCCCTGCCCAAGAGCCTACTTCAGATGCTCATTTGCTCCTGCCTGCCCTGTCAAGAAGAAGGTAATCATTATAATTTCTCTAATTCGAACAAAATTTGTTAAATTTATGTGACAATCTAGCTCAATTTGGCTCAAATTGTAGGGAAATTGAGTTGAGTTTCTGCACACGCAATACGATTTCTGTTTCTGAATTTTTGTGTTTGGAATGGAAAATTCAGGTTCAGAGAAGCGCGGAGGACAACACGATCCTCGTGGCGACGTACGAGGGGGAGCACAACCACGGCCAGCCGCCGCCGCCGCAGTCGGCGCAGAACGGCGACGGCTCCGGCAAGAAGCCGCCGCCCCACGCGCCAGCTGCTCCGGCGGCCGCGGCGCCGGTGGCAGCGCACCATCGCCAGGAGCCACCAGCAGCGGCGGCCGCCGTCAACGGCGAGCAGGCCGCGGCGGCGTCGGAGCTGATCAGGCGCAACCTGGCCGAGCAGATGGCGATGACGCTGACGCGTGACCCCAGCTTCAAGGCGGCGCTCGTCACCGCCCTCTCCGGCCGCATCCTCGAGCTCTCGCCGACCAAGGATTGAGCCGACAGACATGGCGGATCTCATCAATGCTTCTTGCAACCGCGGGCATGGCTGGCCATGGCCGGCGGCGACCAGATCAATTGACCGGCCATCACGGCCAGAGCACGACGCGGCATCCATGGCGGATCACCGGCGAGCTAGCTAGAAATCGATGATTGTTGTATATAACCTAGATTTTTTTTTCTTCTTTACACCATTACACGAGGGATCAAGATCAATACTATAGACGAGGAACAGTTAACCTTTCAGGCCGGCGGCCATGGGTGCAGTGATCAACGACCATCGACGGCGGCCGGACGTGAGCAAGACGATTCAGATATATATTTGCGTCGACAAAAAAATCCATCGACACTTGTAACATGTACAAGTAGGAAACAAAAAATTGTTTTTCAAGATCAGTTTGTAGTAGCAGCAGTACACTCCTTTGAGCAAACTAAACAAAATTTGTTCCATCCCGAAAGAATTTGAATTCTCCATGCTGGGCTACATTCTTTTCAGCTTTTAGATGGAACATTATCTGATCTTTTATAATAACTATTTAATTATGTAAACGATTAAATTAACTGTTACAAACATAAAATTTTTATATATAAATATTTATAAAAAAATACATCTTCAAGGTAAATTTCGAGAAAAAACAAGTGTACTCCCGCCGTCCTAAAATAAACCAATTTTTCATTTTTTACCTTTAATTTTTGACTCTTCGTCTTATTCAAATTTTATTTACGATTGATATTTTTGTTTTTATTAGATGATAAACATGAATAGTACTTTATATGTGACTAATTTTTTTTCAATTTTTAAAAAATTTAAAAAAGACGGATGGTCAAAGTTGGACACGAAAACCGGAAAAATCATTTTCTTGACAGAGAGAGTAAATATCTTTCTTCGTCACAGTGAGCTCAAAATTCGAAATTCACGGAGATTTCAGGAGGAGGTGATAGGCTGACATGCGGGCCCACCCCAGCTCGAGACAAAGTCTAGCAAAGTAGGCTACGCGCTGCCTGCAAGTAGGCGAGCCGGTTGACTGGATCCGCTCCGGGACAAAACGAGGCGAGAAGAGACGACGACCCGGGACACGTGTCACGCCGCCCCGGCCGCCGCGGGAGGCGAGGAAGCCGAGTGGAAACGCGCCGCTCGGCGGCGGCCCAGGTGGGCCCGCCCCGGCGGGCAGTCAACCACGTGCAGGCGGTGCAGGCGGCCGGCCCGGTCCACGCTCGATGCTTCTCCCTCCTTTCTTGCGCAATTTTTTAATCGTGTCTTAAAATACACGTCTCTCAAAACATTTAATTTTTTAAAAAATATATGAAGTTGCATTAAAAACTATATTAATATTTTTTATATTTTTATACTAATAATTAATTAATTATATACTTATTTGTTATTATTTTTAAATTTGTTTTTGCAGAAATTATTATATCATTAAATAACTATACGAATTCAGATAATATTTTGTCTTTGTGTTGAAAAGAATGCAAACTAGCATTTCTATTTAACTTTTCTTTAATTATTTATAAAGACTATTTTTGGCACAAAACTTAAGTGAAATCAGAGTAGTACTATTTTTCTATTTAATGTTGTTGTCTTTTGCATCTAGGACTAATATGCAAACAAATGTACACGTGATTACATATGAATTGTTAGCTAGCAATACTTCCTTCCAAATAAATTTATGTTTTATCTATCTCACATATAATTAAAAAAACCAGAATACCCTTTATTGTATCAAACTGTTTCTGTTTTATCTAATTTCGTCTCTCACTTTTATAAACTTCACTCCACATGATTACTACCGCATGAACTCACTCATAAAGTCTTAATTTGAGCCCTACGGGTAGTATGTAGTAGTAAGAATTGAAAAGGTTTTGTGGTGTCGGCCATGCCACGTCGGCGTTGGCGTTATCCGGAAAGGTTAGGTCTACTCTGGACTGGGGCGGGAAGGTTCGGAGCGCGAGTGGCGTCGCAATCTGCGGCGCGTACGTGCGGTGCGGCTCAATTCGGTGGCTGGATCCAGCTCGGCCCCCCGACCGACCGGGATGCATGAACGGGCCCCGTCCACGCCAAGCCCAGCTCTCGCAGATTAACGGTCAATGCGATGGGACCCGCTCCAGCAAAATTGATTATGCTCATCCATGCATCACTCCTTAATCTGGCCTGGACTGGACTGGACCGGGACGTCATAGATTTTTTTTATTTTTAAACATTTTTAATAATTAATTTTATTACTAAATTTCGAGAGAAAATATCACCATATAATCTTTTGGTTATGCCAGTGTTGCCGCATAAGTTGGTTGACGTGGCAAGATAAAAGTTGTCACGAGCCGTGTCGGTGGTATAGTAAACCTGTAAGTTTGTAACACCAAATACTCTGTATGTCAATGTTAATGGCGTGATAAAACAATAAAGCAGGCTCGATAAGGATAAACGAACCTAATCCATACTATAAAACTATATATCTATATATGTATATATAATTTATCGTACGCTAAAAAGATAGTATAAGACCGGTCAATCTGAGAAAAAAAAAGAGAGTCAATTTAATAGTCAACTAGTTAAATATTCTTTAAAAATAGTTAATATATGAGAAGACATAACGCTAATAAAGACGGCTTAAATGCTCCCCTTCCCCTATAAGAAAATATCATTCAATTCAATAATGCTAGACTTACGAGTCTACTTAGTAATCTGTTAGTATCTACTAGATAGACTAGATGTCTAATTGTGGCTGGCTGTTCCGCCCCTGCCGAAGGAGTTCATTCTCTCACTAATGATGAAGGGATTGACGGGGCTGCGAGTGCTCCTATTTTTCTACCCCTACCCAAGAAATGATACAATTTTCCATCTCTTTTAGTGTTCTCTCCTAGGGCCGTATTTGTTTGTCCCCGGTAAGTTAATTACCTCTCGTTTTCCGCGCACACGTTTGTCGAACTACTAAACCCGGTGTAGTTTTTTTACAAAAAATCTATAGAAAAATTGTTTTAAAAATTATATTAATTTATTTTATATTTTTTAATAATTAATAATTAATTAATCATATACTAATATATTACTATATTTTCCGTGCCGAGGATAAACTAACTTGCCCATATATAGCGTCAGCCGCCACATGCACCTAGCACATGCTCTCTTGGCGGGGGTACATTGGTCTTCAACCGCACCCCATGCTAGCTGGTTGGTATCAGGCTACCCCAATGTCTGTTTGCTTCCCGAGAAAGGAATTGGGACGGCCCAACCCCTCCTGACCAAGACTTTGGGCCGCGTTCTTTGTCCTTCCATAAGAGCAAGAGCAAGACTAATAATATAACTAATAAGCTGGCTATAAGGCCCTTTATAGTCTTTTCTTAGCTCATTTATATAGTAGTTAGCTCTTTATCATTAATACATGATTCACATATTTCTCTCACATAATTTCTTGGTTCTTGTGTTCAAGCTGGCTATAAGATTACAGTCACTACTCATCTCTCTCCTCCACATAAGCATTTATCCAGCTTGTAGCTTGCTATTATACTTGCTCTAAGTTAACTTATCTCCCTCGTTTTTCACGCGCACGCTTTCCGAACTGCTAACCGATGTATTTTTTACAAAATTTTCTATAAAAAAGTTGTTTTAAAAAATCATATCAATATATTTTATATTTTTAATAATTAATTAATTATATACTAATCTATTACTACGTTTTGCGTGCCAGACATAACTTAACTTATGCCCACTTGGCTGAACGCGGCCATGGACAAATCGTAGGACACTGCGAGCTAACCAGTGAGGGAACCTTGGTTCCCATATCACCAATAGTGTACACAACCTAACCTAACCGTAATGTCCATACTGTTGGAACCTGGTACATTCTTTAGTATTTTTTTTCTTTTTAATTATCTGTAAACAATATAGTTTTAAAATTACTTTTAGCATATAATTTATTTTTACTGTGTCATATATATTCCTATGCTTATTAGCCATAACTCTGACAGTTCGAACCCTTCGTTTTCGTTTTTTTTTCAGAAAGATGAGACTATTCGTGGGTTCCGTGGTCACTAAGGCCATGTTCATTTGTTGCTTGAATATTCGGCGAGAAAACGTAGTAATAGATTAGTACATGATTAATTAATTATTAGTTGTAAAAAATAATAAATAGGTCAATATAATTTAAGCAACTTTTCTATAGAAAATTTTCAAAAAAACACAACGTTTAGCAGTTTGGGAAGTATACGCCTGTAGTAAGAGAGGGAGATTAACTCGGCCTAATGGCTTGTTTAGTTCGCGAAATTTTTTTAGTTGGGCGTCACATTGAATGTTTGACCAGATGACAGAAGACTATTTCAGTAACTAACTAGAAAACTAATTACATAGGGTGTCCGAAATCTACGAGGCGAATTTTTTAAACCTAATTGATCCGTTATTAGCACATGTGGGATACTGTAGCATTTATGGCTAATTATGGGCTAATTACACTCAAAAGGTTCACCATGCAGATTCTCTCTAAACTGTATAATTAGTTATTTTTTAACTATATTTAACATTTCGTATGTGTCACATGTGATCGCTAAGACTTTTGGGACTAAGCAGGGCCTAATTTTTGGTTGGTTACGAACGTTGTCCGGTCAAGCGCACGACCGGCAAGGGAGAATTTTTGGTTGGTTCTGTTGTTCGTCGACGACAAGACAAATCGGTCTCCACCGTTCTCCAACCTTTTTTTGACTAGGTGAAAAAAAGGCTGCGTACATGCGTGCGTGATGCTGCCTCTAGAAAAGTAGAGTGCACAATACGCACGTGAAGACGGGTCAAACTATTTGGTGTATTTGCTGGGTGTGCTAGAAATTGTAATCTTATCGGTTACCTCCGTACGTGTTTTTACATTACTAACACATTCCCCGTACGTTTGTAATAGGATTTTGCATATATTATATTTTAATTGTTACATATATTTATTATTGGTATATAGGTCCATTAATCTCACAGATCTTTTTCCATAATAAGTAGAGTCATTGAGAACGGTATATATATGAAATTTACCATTATTTTTTAAAAAAATAAAGTATAGATTAAAAAAAAGTTGATAATAATGATAGCAAATTCACTGTCACCGTCGCTATCCGGCAGCGTGCCGGGCCCCGCCAGTTGAACCACATGATAACGCATGTGTGCACCGCCGGAACGACAACGGAGACACCCGTGGCGAGGAACAGCACCGCGCGCAGCCGCCAGATTGCCGGAACCGCAGTGACAGCAGGACGGGGACAATTTAATTTTTGTTATGATTTTAATGTTAAAATACTTTAAACATGACGTGTAGTTTTATTTTTTAAATATATATATATAATTGAATAAGATAAACAATCACGTATTAGATTTAAAAAGTCAAATATGTTAAATAAGAAAAAAGCGGAGCAAGTTGAAACAAAGTAAATTTAAAGTTGATTTTAGATATTTTTCATCATAGTTTATTTTTCAATAACATATATATAAGAGTTTTATTTATAATTTATTTTTAGTTTGTTAATATACCGTTCAGCAGTCTTCCATAGAAAACCAATCGCTCCCAACTTATTTGAATTCCGTAGTAGAATGAACTAGCCAACGAGGGGAAATTAATGCTCAATATGATGTATCCTGACTCCTGATCAGTTTGATAAAGGTTGAATTAGGCGCCATTTTTATCAAAATAAATGCCACCTGAATATAGGTTGTTTTATGGTTAAGTTATGTGCTAATTAATAAGCATGCATTACTGATTACTCCATCACAGCATGCACACTTAAAAGTATCCTAAGTTAAATTAGTCAAAACAAAAATCATTATCGTGGTCGGCAGGATTCGAACCTGCGCGGGCAAAGCCCACATGATTTCTAGTCATGCCCGATAACCACTCCGGCACGACCACCCTTTGATGCCGACTTGTAACACAGAGATTATTTCCTTCCATGGGGTTTTAGCTCTATTTAGAAATTCTAAAAAATATAGGCACATCTAAAGTACAAGTTATATTTTGTCTACTGCTAACTCTGTTTCATAATGTAAAATGTTTGACTTTTCTGGTTACAATGTTTGACCATTCATCTTATTCAAAAATTTAGTGCAAATATAAAAAATGACAAGTTGTGCTTAAAATTCTTTTGACAATAAAATAAGTCATAAGTAAAATAAATGATATTTTCATATATTTTTTAATAAGATAAATGATAAAATATTTTAAGCAAAAAGTCAGACATCTTACATTATGAAACGGAGGGGGTAGATTTTAGTTTTTTTAAATAAAACGAATAGTCAAACATTATATCTAAAAACTAAAATATTATCTTATCGTGGTCAGAGGGAGTATACCCGTACGAGAGATGTTTTTTTTAAAAGGTACAACTTGGGACGCACATAAACACATACCACCTTAAACCATAACACACGCACACACGCGTGTACGTCCCTACCACGCGTTTAGAATTTTATCGTGCGCACGCGTATAAAAAAAAAATCCCCCGAGTAAGATACACGAGTTACGATTCAAGAGATCGAACTCGCGTGGGCTGCTCGTACCCGCTCGGGTAGCCACCCGAGCAAGGCTCGGTTCTCAGCGAGAGATGGTTGAGCAGTCCGATACACCGAGCATGCATGTGTCATTCCGTAAGTTGCATCTCGTGCCTGCCATCCAAATCACCAGCCTCAACACTCTCGCCATCTCCGGACTGCACCCCACCAATCCATCGCGACAACACACTCTCCATGGACCCCCGTACCCCACCCCATATCTCTCTCTGTCAGAATCCCAGCTAGGAGTACATTCTGTTGCTGTTCTGCACCTGCCGACTTGTCCACGACCACTGCACGACTCCCTGGGATCCAAATCCACGCACGTCATCGCGTCGAGATTTCTTCATACATAACTTCAATCACTAACTACCCTTTAACTTTACGTCAGAGGATCTAGTTTCTCGATCAATTGTAATACACATTGATAACTTTTGGGGCTCCGATAAATATGGCCATGACGCGGACGGATTTAGAACACAAGAAATAGCCATCTCCTCGAAAAAAAAATCTCATAAGACTCCTCCGACTGAAATGAGGCCTAAGAATTTAATATGGTTTTCTATCTTAAGAGCCTATATTCAGCATGGCTACATTTACTATGATCTTCGTACGACGAAACGTTTCTCTTTTAATTAGGCTTTAGAGCCCATAAATATTATGTTTTTCTCTTGCCCTTCGTGCCATTATATTTGATCATATCAAAATATGAAGAAAAGATCATATGCATAGCATTTTTCGCTATATTAGCATCAAAATTATTACAAGTTTACCAAGGAGCCTAACCGGTCACCTGAGTTCATCGAGCAGTGGCTTCATACTGTCCCCCTCTTCCCCCCGCCGCCTCCGGCGTGTACTTCGCAGTCGGCCGGGCAATCATGCACACTGACTACTGTCACATTCCTATCAAGATTTCGTCCCAATTGGCAGGCGATTGCGTCATATATAAAACCTATCCCATAACAAGTTTAGTGAACCTTACGGACTATTTCTCTTTCAGATTCAGGGAGTGTTTAGTTGGAGAAATAAAAATTTTTAGGTGTCATATTAGACGTTTGACCGGATGTCGAAAGAGTTTTTCGAATATGAATGAAAAAACGAATTTTATGGCTCATCTAGAAACCACAAGACGAATCTTTTTAGTCTAATTAATCCGTCATTAGCACATATGGGTTACTGTAGCACTTAGGGCTAATCATCGACTAATTAGGCTCAAAAGATCTATCTCACGATTTTCCACATAACTGTGTAATTAATTTTTCGTTTCATCTTTATTTAATGCTCTATTTAGATATCCAAAGATTCGATGTGATGTTTTTGGATGAAAAATTTTGGAAAACTCAACAGCGCCTCAAGAAGAATTAAAGAAAACCTAATGCACACAGCATGGATAATTGCAAGGCCAGAGGACGATGAGCGTAGCATGCAGGAGCACTACACATGACCGTGATGACACGGCGATCTCTCTCTCTCGTTGCGTCGCTGACATGGCCCCGCCATGGGAGCAGCAGCAGCATCAGCAGCATGGCGCTTGCGACGACGCCGGCGACTGTCCATGCCTGCGAGCAGAAGCAGATGGGCTGTTCTCGACGCGGCGGTGGGCCATCGATCTGCTGATCTACTGCATCACTGATCAATCATTGGGGGAATGGAATAGTTGTTGGTAGCTGCAGCCGCCACTGATTTGATGATGACACTTTAGTATGTTCAGGGATAGATAAGGAAGGCTGTAGGACAGGAGATTCAACTGATTAGGGTTTCAGAAAAAAAACGAACTGAAAAATGTTTGGAAAAATTCCTAGGTAAAAATCGAAGTGATCGGGGGTGCGCTTTGTAAGCTCCTAAACATTTGTGTCATTTCTTATAAAGCAACCCTACCAGGCGTAGGGTGGTTTGGGTTCGAGCCTCACGTCTGGCAAAAAAATACATCGAAACATTACTATATTTTAGTTAAAATTTATTTAAACGATTTATATTTCGTTGTTGAGCACTAGGCTTCGCAAATTTTTGATTCCGTCCCTGTGCAGTTTCATCCGTCATCTATAGGTAATGCACTCTGATGCTATTCTATCACAGCTTGTCGATTCTAATGAACGGATGGAGTATGAATTCATTCGCTTGGAATAATCATAAAACTCACGATTTATTTTTTCCGCGCTATAGTATAGATTATAATCGGATTTTACACGCATATTTTCTAAAATATTAAATAGTGTTATATATATATTAATTTTACCGTCCTTGAGTAGATACCAAGAGGTACCAAAATTTTAGTATAAAATTTGGTACCTCCTAGTACTTAGGTACCAACCAAAATTTTACACTGAAAATTTGGTACCTCATGGTACCTTCTCAAGAACTATAAAATTGCTCATATATATATATATATATGAAAATTAGATCCTACTATCAGGTGTAGCTACTCCCTGTACATCCATGATGAAAAACATTTTTATACCTGTTTCTGCTTCCACCCAACAGAAAGTATAGACACTATTAAATCTCATGTGAATGATACAACTAAATGTATAGAATTTGCACTTTTTGTTAGAAGAGAGAAGAAATATGTATAGAGGTGTTTCTGCATCTTAGACGTGAAGAGAGTAACTACAACTAGTAGTAGGATATATATATATATATATATATATATATATATATATATATATATATATATATATATATATATATATATATATATATATATATATATATATATGAGTTCATCATCTCATATTTTAAAGTATAATTTTTAACTCTGCGCTACTTAATTTCATCGTTTACACTATCAGATACTATCTCCATTTTATATGATAAGACTTACTAGTCTTGTCTAAATTCATTAATTGATGAATGTATATAATTTATATATATATATATCATATAAATCTAGATAAGTGTAAAAAGTCTTAACGTTATGAAATGAAGAGAGTAGCATTCATTGTTCATCCTTCGTTAGTAAAAAAACACAACCTCATCATGATCAATCGAAAACGTATTGGCCTATTGGGAGCCTCTTGTATCCGGCATGTCAGACAGTTGTCCATGGGACGTTGTTTTCAGAGGCGGTTGCCACAGCACACAGTTGGTCAGTTGTGCATCAGCAACAGCCGATACCATCACCGTGCCAGCGCCACCGCCGCGCGCGCGAGACCACCACCATCTCTGGCTCGCGAGCGACGCCGCGCGCGCGATGGCATCGTCGTCCGCGTGCGAGAAGAAGCCCGTCAGGATCTCCGACTGCCTCCTCCGCGGCGACGACGACAGCGACGGCGCCGCCGCCGAGCTGGCCGTGGTGGTGCCGGGGACGCCGCCGCGGCTGCGCATCCCGGGCTTCACGTGCGCGCGCATACGGTTCGTGCGGTTCGGCAGGAGCAAAGGGCGGAAGGAGCTCGCCGTCGCCGCCGAGAAGAGCGAGGCCGCGTCGTCGGCGGCGGAGGCGGACGACGCCTCAGGTTTGTGCGGAGTACGGACGCTGCGGCGTGGTTGTCCTCTCGGAGTTTTGCCGGCTACTGATGCGGCGCTGTCACTGCAGGACGCGAGGCTGGGAGTGGCAGCGGCGCGTCGTCGTCGGCGGCGGCGGCGACAACGGAGGCGGCCGCCGGCTTGGGGCTCAGCCTGCTGTTCCTCCTGGCAAGGACGTCCGTCGAGCTCAACAAGATGGGCGAGGTGCGCGCGCAGATGGAGGCGCTCCTCGGGGAGATGAGGGACGAAGCTGCCAGGTGCAAGCGCCACATCACCGCAGCTGCACGTCGACATCTTCGGCCGGCGTCGTCGTCGACCTCGAGCACCCCCGCTTCGGGTTACTCCACGGACACGACCGGCGGCGACGGCCGTTCGACTTCCTCGCCGGCCATGGCGACGGCCAACTGCGAGACCGAGAAGCAGGTGCAAGAAGAAGAAGAGGGGTGGTCCGACGGCGAGTTCATCGAGCTGGAGGGAGGGTTCGGCACCGGCGCCGGTCTCAGCCTGAGGCGAGGCATCAACGTCCACGACGACGAAGAGGACGGTGCAGTGTCCGGCGTGGAGCTGGAGAGGAGGCTGCACGAGCTGCAGCACGAGAGGGACAGGGAGCGGGTGGCGGAGCTGGAGGCGGCGCTGCGGCGGGCGGAGCGGAGGGTGGTGGAGAAGGAGATGGAGGCGCGGCTGTGGAAGGACACGGCGGAGCTCGCGCTGCAGCGGCCGCCGCCGCCGCTCGCCGTCCGGCGATGACGGCGCCCATGGGCAACGTGCGTCCGCTGCTCGTGGCGTTGTTTACTCTGTTTTTTAACCGAAGAGTACTGTAGCTACTTGGCAGGTAGGAAAATTGTACGGTAATTTTTACTGTTTTTTTAACCGTATATAAGAAAATAATTGAACAATGTTTTACTACAATGTAGATAAAATAGTACTCGTACATTGTATTGGAGGAGTTTAGAACAAAGTAGCAACTAGTTCCTCCTGACGTTGAGCACAAGATTAAGAACTTTGACAGTTATTTTTATATTAAAATAAAGTTCATATGATCTATTTATCTATCTAATAATATAAGGATTTTTGGTTGTGTAGCAAAGGTTAATGTAGAGAGAAAAAAATATTTGATATCCCTTGTTTAATAATAAGTATTATATGGATGCTTATATTTTCTGATAAAATTAAGTTCTTCGAATGCTTGTCTTGATGGACAGGACGGAGTAGTTTACGGTATCAATATTGTTTTCAACACAAATATATATACATACCATTTTTTTCTTTTTTTTCCCAAAGCAAACCATCATAAACTATAGGTGGTCAAAGTTTAAAAAGTCTGATACAATATTAGATATCAAATATTTTACGACTAAAGGGAGTATTGCAATCAACATAATAATAAATAAGTCTAGTGTAGGAACATAAGTTAAGCAATATCTCTATAGCAGCACTTTTGTTCTCATTGTACAAATTTATATGTAGATAAAGTTTTTCCGGAACAACTTCGTGCGCATTGTCGGCTCCTTTATTTCCACTTAAATAGTTATAAAAGTACTATAAACTTAGAATAACAGCATATCCCAGACAAACTGCATCGCTCCACAGCACACTCAATTCGTATATTGAATATAAAAATAAATTATTTGGCTTGAAGTTTTTTCAAATGAGGAATACATACATGAGAATTTACAAATTTGCCACTAGTTTTTATAGACGATACTATAAAACTATCAGGTCTAATACACATGTGTATTGGGATTTTTTTTGAGAAGAGAGCCTGAACTCACTATATAACAATAATTTATCTTGTGCAAACAACCCCTGGATCAGTGGTGAAACATTATACTGCCACTCAACCACCATCCGATCAATCCGGTCAGGAGAAACCAGTTTTGCATACTCATGTGCAGGCCTATTACAAGAACGATGAACATAACTGCATCTAAACTCATCAAAACTCCTCTAGAGCTCCTTCATCCTCTAAAAGTAAGGTGTGATCACAGAACGCTAGACCCTCTCCATATGCCAAAGAGACGCCAACTCCAAACAATCGGTCTCAATAATTAAAACACGAAAGCCTCTACTCCTAGCCATTTCCATACAGCCGCCTCAACAGCAAGAGGTTCTAGACAATGAACCTGCTATTTTGCTCCTCCTCCAATACATTGACCATGTGTGTTGGGATTGATACTAATCTATTCCATTCTAACCGGATATCGTTTTCATTTATGTTTCCTCTATTCCCTTTGCCTTTTTATTTGATGTCATTAATTTTAGATATTCGTTTGACCATTGATTTTATTAAAAAGCTACATAATTATTAATAATTTTTATTATGATTTAATTTATTAATAAATACATTTAATCATAATTTATAATTTCATATATTTTTTAAAAACTAAATAAAAATGATTAAAACATCAATAATATCAAATAAAAAAGCAGAAGTATTTTGCAGAAATGTCACTCGAATAACAACTCGAATAACAGTTCCGAGATTTCGTTGGGGGCCGGGCCGGGCCGTCGCATTCACGGCCCAACAAGAGCAGAGCTTTCCTCCCCTTTTGCTCCTCGATTCCTTTCGTCTCCCTTCCTTTGCTTCCGATCCAAGCTAACCCCACCCCATCCCCCCCTCTCCAACCGAGCCTTCCACACACGCGCACGCACGCCTCGGGGGATCCACCTCGCCGCCGGCAGGGCTCCGTCGCCGCTCGCTCCGCTCCGCTCCACGGTAAGCCCCCCCCCCCGCGCCTTCCGCTTCTCCCAGATCCGATCCGACCCCCGCGCGCTCCTAGACTGGTCGGGGTCGGTGTTGGGGGGGGGGGGGCAGTCGGACAATCGGGGATCCGCTATTCTCTCGCGCACGCGGCGGCGTGCATGCGCCGCCCCGTGCGAGAGGGTGGGTACGGTGGAGCGCGCTGTTCGTCGTCGGGGTGGGGGATGAAGAGGAGGGGTTTTTGTGCGTTTTGGTTCGGGGGTTGGGGAATTGCTAGACGCTGCCGTGAATGCGGACTGCCGAGTGCCGGATTTTCGCTTCTCTCCTCGCTGGGTTGGGCTACTCATCCCTCGATTGCACTGGTACACGTCTATTTCGAGTTACTTGCGAGTGGGAGACTCGTATATGTTTAGATGCTGACCTGAAATTGCTAGTTACCTTTTGTGGCTCTGACCATTGTGTGTTTTTGGGGGGGAATTAGCTGATCCTTCTTTACCCATTAGAAGGGAATCTTGACACAACAGATAAGAGATGTGCATTACCAATGACAAGGTAAAGCGTTGTTAGTCTTGATGATGATGGTAGTGTCTAACATAGGCTCTGAATTTGTCTTGCGTTTTGGCTCGAACCATCACCAGTTGGGATATGTTTCTACTCCCTGCTTTTGTTATTCGCCATGCTAATTCAGTATTCTTGTTTCTGCTATGATAGGAATTAAAAGGAGGTAACCTTCTTGTCGGCAAGTATGGTAAGTTCTCTAGCAGAAAATTGATTTTACTAACATCAATCAAGCTTCTTAGTTTATCTACTGCACAAAGTTAACTTGTGGATTCAGAGCGTTTCTTTCTTGCAATCATTTGTTTCTACCCAAAATTTGATGTTCTAATATATTTTTGTCCTACATAGTATTTTGAAGGATATGGGTACCGTGGAAGTACCTTCGAGCAGACATATCGCTGCTACCCTGCATCTTTCATTGACAAGGTCTGTCTACTTTCTTTATATGAGGGTTCATTTGCACATTCCGCTGGTATATAATGTTAGGATGGTAAACTGTTCTGTTTGGAATCTGTCCCCATTTTTTATTCTGAAGTACCAATGTAACATACTAATGCTGTATTGGTATGTAAATTGATCCCTCTTTGTGTCCCTGTTGCTTTGTGGCATTGCCTTTTGCCTCTAGCATAGTGCGTTGACATGCTTTCAAATTTCATCACTGTATTATCTGAATGCCAATATTCAATCTTGATTTTATATAATAAGCTCCTTTTGCATAGTTAACAGGTCTTGCATTTAGTTTTTCATTCCTGGAATTTTCTTCTAAACTGTCTTTTTTATCTTTTGCAGCCACAGCTTGAAACTGGTGACAAAAGTATGCTCTCTGTACATTTGATTAATCATCTGTTAACCTAACTTTGGAAGTTTAACTAAGTATTGCTTTATTTCTTTACAGTCATTATGCCACCTTCTGCTCTTGATCGCCTAGGCAAGTTCTGTTTGATAATCTTCTTGGACATGCATGATGATGACTCAGCTTGTCTGCTCTAGCAATTTTCCATGCTTTGTTTTCTGGTAGCTTCTCAAATATTTTCTATTTCTCTGCAGCATCTCTGCATATTGAATATCCTATGCTATTTGAAGTTCACAATGCGGCAGCAGAACGGACTTCACACTGTGGTGTCCTGGAGTTCATTGCAGAAGAAGGCATGATCTACATGCCATATTGGGTACGGTCAGGTTTAGGATAACGTTGCATTGTTATGTGATGTCAACCAAAGCTAACTCTATCTACGCTATCAGATGATGCAAAATCTTCTCCTGCAAGAGGGGGACATGGTGTTTATAAAAAATGCCAATCTCCCTAAAGGCACATATGTGAAGCTACAACCTCACACAACAGACTTCTTGGACATTTCAAACCCTAAAGCAATGTTAGTATTGTTTGATAAATTATTTTCTATTCTAGAGCAACTTTTCTTCTGCTTTCACTTCATGTCTTTATTATTGTATTGTCAATGGGTCTTATGGTTCGACCATTGAGAACTCTGAGAAACAGTAACAACCCATTTATGCCATTGTTGCAGCTTGGAGAAAACATTGAGGAATTACTCTTGTCTAACCACTGGCGATAGCATTATGGTTGCATATAATAACAAGAAGTACTACATTGATATAGTGGAAACAAAGCCTTCCAATGCTATCAGTATTATTGAGACCGACTGTGAAGTAGACTTTGCTCCACCACTTGACTATAAAGAACCTGAGCCACCAATAGCTGCTGTTCCTCCTAGTGCAGCACCTACTGCAGGTAAATTTCTTTCTTTATGCTCTTTTAATGATCTTGGTCTCTTCCCTCAAATTCTCTTCCTATTCATTACCTCCTGGGCTCCGCCACTGTTGTTTCGTGTTTCCACTGTCTTTTCATCAACAACACATGTAAACAAGTCAGTCAAAGCAAACAATATTCGTTGCGTAGGCCTGATAGTGATGCCTGCTCCACCACAACTGTTCATTACTAACGGTTTATTCATTTTGCAGAGGAGGCAGCTGAAGAAGAACCAAAGTTCATCCCCTTTACTGGTTCTGGGAGGCGTCTGGATGGGAAGGCTTCTAAAGATAAGGATGTATCAGCCTCATCCCCTGCCAAACGGCAAGCTAATTCAACAAATGGTGTGCAGCCCTCAACAGCTTCCACATCACAGGGCAGCTCGTCCCGTAAAACCTCAGGAAAGCTTGTCTTTGGTCCTGGTGGGAACCGCCCGTCAAAGGAAGCCGATAAGGTTCATATTTTGCATTTCACGCACCTAGTGGCAGCTGTCTAGAGATCGAGTGGTAGTTCCGAAGCCACTTTAGATGCATGAACCTCTAGTGACCAATGTAGCTAAAACAGCTGTGTAGATTTAGACAAGGCATAATAACTTCTTCCTTGATGTGGTTAACACACTTTTTTGCCGTAACATTTTTTTTTTTCAATGTAGGTGCCTGAAAAGGAACCGAAGGAGGATCCGAAGAAAGACGAACCAAAATTTTCAGCTTTTACAGGAAGGAAGTACTCACTGAAGGGCTGACCGCCAGATAGTGTATTATAAGTATTTCCAGCGACAGACATGGTTATGGAGACAGAGTTTGGCATGCTACTGTTTTCCTTGAGGCATCTCTGGTTGGACCAGTGGCATCTTGAATGTTTATTTTTTGCCTAACTATGAATGATCCTCGTGTCAGAAACGGAGGGGCAACTGATGTATAAAAATCTATTCATGCCTGCTTATGGATTCTTACTGCGCTTGTCTGTACATATATACTGTTTCACGTTTAGTTTTTATTGCTCGGGGAAACGTCTCTGGTGTATGACGATGATGAAGTTGTGGGTGCACCGACTCGCACAGTTGTGCACAACACAGGCGTGCTTGTGCTTCATCGCGCTCGGGCTGGAAAAGGTTTTGCTCAGTGGCGTATCGTAGAACTGGAGCAGGTTAGATTCTCTGTATTTTGGTGCACCCTTCCAGATGTCATGCAACAGTATGTCAGTATCTAAGGTTGAAGCACATGTTGCCAGCCACTTGCATCAAATGTTCGAGATACTTTAGTGATAATTCATGATCCAGCTATAGAAAATTGAAAAATAGGTAACATGATCTTCTAAAACAATTTTTGTAGAACTTTTTTTTTAAAAAAAACGTGTGTAGATAATGGAAGAGTGCAAGTTGGAATCCTGCCCACCGTGCAGGAAATGGGGGTCTATGCTCTGGACAGCTGTCCTAGCAATGAGAGGGAGGCATAAGGCAAGGTTGAAGTCAGGCAGAGGCGGATTTACCCTGGGGCGTCAGGGGCTCGGGCTCTCCTACCCCTGTTAAAAGCTATTGGAGCCCCTACGAAGACCCCCTTAAAATTTTATGGCAAAGATTAATAAAGAAGAGACTAAAACTTTATCAAACTTGTTCAGATCTCTAAAATTTTATGACAAAGATCAATAGAAAAGGGTAAAACTCTATCTAACTTGTTCAGACTTCTCTAATCTCACTGGCTAGATCTGCCTAGTCAGGCAGATAAATATTTTCAAGGTATCTACGTAAGAGTAGGTACAATAGTAGACTATAAACAATCATAAATATATTTTAAAGAGATAAGAGAGAAAAACAATGAGCTATAGATTTATAGCCATCTGCAACGCGAACTCCAAGGCACAATATATATATGACAAGTGAGACATAATAGTATATGTTTTATAGATAACTACTATATAAATTGATTATTGACTATAGATAAATTAGCGCCGATAGTTAGCTATACTGTTTGAACTTATTCTAAGGTACCCTATCTATTACTACTGGTATTGTAAGAACTGCTAAGCCCTTTAGATCTATATCCTACTAATAAGCAAATTCGCTGTTTTCGTATCATTCCTTCCATGCTCTAAGGCTATTGGGCATTCTCCTAACAGTACTAGGGCACCTGAGACGATGTGCTTCAAAGGTTGGCAAAGCTTTTGCTCTCAGATAGCAGCAAAGGGAAAATTGCAATGCCTGGAGAAACTAGTATTTACAGAACAGTTCAAACTATCGTCCTTTGCAAGTTACCTTTTTTCCCCCCACTGGACAGGACTTCCATAAAATGCCAGAAGAGAGCTCAGAAGTGGGGAAACGTGGAACTATCAGCTCCTGCAGCTGCTGAAAGCATCTACTCTTTGAGAGGAACCTCAAACCTGATACAAGATTTGGCGATGCCTTCGTGTACTAGTCATTGGCAACAAACTCTAGGTTTGCATTCTCTAACCTCTGGAGGACAAGCTTCTTCTGTGGAGCAAGACCTTTCGCGATTGCCATGGAGCTCACGTCAACCAGGACGGTGTCGTCTTCTTTGAAGTCGCCCTTCAGGACACGGAGGGCGATCTCGTTCTCCACCATCTGCTGGATCACCCTCTTCACAGGCCTAGCGCCATAGTTAGGGTCAAAGCCGAGAGAGCCAAGATGCTCCACAGCTTCTGGTGTATACTGAAGATGAATTTTCTGTTGCCTCAGCCGGTTCTTGACTCGGTTCAGCTGCAAGTGGAGTATTTTACATTGTTTTGATCAAATCAAACTGTGAGAAAACTCTAAAACACAACTAATTTTTGATGTTATGGCACATGTATTCATCTAAGAATAAACATAAGAGGTTTACCTGGATCTCCACGATGCGATTTATCTCTGTGGTGTCCAGCGGTTGGAACACAATATACTCATCTATCCTATTCAGAAACTCTGGCCGAAATGTCTGCCGAGCCATCTCAACCACTTGCTTCTTCATTATTTCATAAACTGCCTCCTTGCTGTCTGATGTGTTTCTAAGTGTGTCAAGAATCAATGACGACCCAATGTTCGAAGTCATGATGATAACACAGTTAGTAAAGCTGACTGTTCTGCCCTGAGAGTCAGTTATTCTTCCATCATCCAACAGTTGCAGTAAGATGTTGAACACATCCTGGTGTGCTTTCTCAATTTCATCGAAAAGAACCACAGAATAAGGCCTACGACGAACAGCTTCTGTCAATTGGCCCCCTTCCTCATAACCAATATAGCCAGGAGGAGCGCCAACCAAACGGGAGACGGCATGCTTTTCCATGTACTCGCTCATATCAATTCGTATTAGAGCATTCTCAGTGTTGAAAAGGAATTCAGCCAGCGTTTTCCCCAGTTCGGTCTTCCCTACACCTGTAGGACCCATAAACATTAAGCTCGCTATGGGACGGTTAGGGTCTGATAAGCCTGCCCTGGAACGACGGATTGCATTAGCCACTGATTTCACTGCAATATCTTGGCCAATAACCCTCTTGTGGAGTACATCTTCCAATAGCAGTAACTTTTCCCTTTCAGATTGTTGAAGGTTTGACACTGGAATACCAGTCCACTTGCTAACAATCTCGGCAATGTCAACATCAGTCACTTCTTCTCGAAGCATTGACTTGCCTGACTGCTGGAATTCCACGAGTTTATTCTCAGCCTCTTCAAGCTGTTTTTGTAGCGACAGAAGTGTTCCGTACTTGAGCTCAGCTGCACGGCTCAAGTCATACTCTCTCTCAGCAGCTTCAATCTCCAGGTTAACTCTGTCAGTCTAAAAAATGATAAGAAAAGATGAGTTAAGAGACCATATCACGTCCCATAGCAGAACATTGACAGATAACACATAAAAGAACAAACCATGAGGGCCTACCTCTTCCTTAATTGATCTTATGCGAGTCATCAAGGACTTCTCATATTCCCAATGTTCTGAAAGGTTTTTCTGCTTCTGCTTGAGAGATTCTAGATCAGCTTCAAGCTTGCTCAGTCGCTCTTTGGAGGCTTTATCAGTATCATTCTTCAGTGAGAGCTTCTCCATTTCAAACCTTATAATTTCTCTATCTACCTCATCCAACTCAATAGGTTTCGATGTTATCTCCATTTTCAGCTTAGCAGCTGCTTCATCAACTAGGTCAATAGCTGCACGTGACACGGAATAAATTCAGACCAAGAAAAAAATGGAAAATGATTAACTTTAAGCTCCCAATAATTGTTCATAATGCAGAACATCCAGAACCTTTGTCAGGCAAAAAACGTCCAGTGATGTAGCGATCTGATAAAACGGCTGCAGCAACAAGAGCTCCATCTGATATTTTGACACCATGGTGCAGTTCGTACCGCTCTCTTAGGCCACGCAATATAGAGATTGTATCCTCAACTGCTGGCTCACCACAATAAACCTGCTGGAACCTACGCTCCAGAGCAGCATCCTTTTCAATGTACTTCCGGTACTCATCCAATGTTGTTGCTCCAATGCAACGGAGTTCCCCCCGGCCTAACATTGGTTTCAATAAATTACCAGCATCCATTGCCCCACCTGTTGCGCCTACACCAGGAAAAAGGTAAGGTAAGAACAACAATAGTCAATAGTAAGGAAATGGTCGACCAATTTGCCACAAGTGCAAATGTTGGACAAGATAGTTAATGACAGGCGCAGTTTCAAAGTAACATAATAAGACAAACAAAATGAGATAATCATCTAAATAGAAGCACTAGTACATATTACGATTACCAACCTAAGAGAAAAATCTTGAGACGGTATGAATGTATGCTTACTTTGAATTACTCAGGTATCAAATTTAGTTAAGCTAAACATGTGACACCTAATAGACAATTCAGAGGTTAACTTGATAATAGCTAAGTCCTAAACAAACAAACCAATGGCCAAAGACAGATATACAAACCTGCACCAACAATAGTGTGAATCTCATCAATGAACAAGATGATCTGCCCATTCGAGGCAGTGACCTCCTTCAGAACAGCCTTAAGTCTCCCTTCAAATTCTCCATGGAATTTAGCCCCAGCAAGTAATGCTCCCATGTCCAATGAAATAAGCTGTAATTTTTGCATTTGCATGTAAAGACATTAGAATGGATAGCCCAATAAATTAATCTAATGTATAGCCCAATAAATTACTATCTGTTTCTTCTTTTCTTGTTGCATTAACTCCTACTAGCCAGAAGTATTCTTCTTAATGAAGATTGATCCACCTGACGAGAGGTAGATCTATTGTCACTACTCATGGGAAGATCTCATGGTCCTCCACTGATCTGATTGATTGAATCTATGATGAAATCAAGGCTACTATCCTAGAAAATGTTATGATACGGACATAGCAAGGTTTTCCACCCTGAGGCACAACAAAATAAAATTAAGTTACAAAAAGGCTAAGAAATTACCCTTCTATTCTGTAAAGGTTCAGGAACATCTCCCCGCACAATACGCTGAGCCAATCTGCACGAAATAAATGCACACAAATTGCTCAGCATATCCTCAGAGAATAAACCGCCAAATGCTGTAAGTCGTAAAACTAAAAGGTAATTTCTATTTTTGACATAATGGGGGAAAGGAACCGCTGATACAGAAATCTTTACCTGAACTGCCAAAGGCACAAAGAAACTATAGCCAGGATGAGCAAAGGAACTGAACTTTGAAGACAAGCTAACTACATTGATCTCAGTAGCTAAGTGTATTTTTTGTAGAGATAGAGTTTACCCTTCAGCGATAGCAGTTTTGCCGACTCCTGGCTCACCAATAATTACAGGGTTATTCTTAGTTCTCCTGCAAAGGATCTGAATGCATCTGCGCACTTCATCATCCCGGCCAATAACAGGATCCAGTTTTCCACGTCGAGCTAACTCTGTCATGTCAATACCATACTTCTCTAGAGCCTGGAACTTCCCTTCCGGATCTGGAAGCAACACAAAATAATTATAGTTGAGTATGAATCCTAAGCTTATCAAACAGTCACACTGGTTACATTTTGATGCTGATGTCTACGACTGAAACCAAACCATTGCCATTGGCAGAATCTCCGATCAAGATGTGAATATAAAGCTAAACAAAGAGAAGTTTTGCTTTTTGGAAGAAAAAAGCGAAACCATGTTTATGCAAACGAAAAATAATTTATGGGTAAAAATTTTATATGTGTGTCCATAGCGACTTACAAGCAAAAGCTGTAAAATAAACCGCGATGGAAAAACCACAAATTAAGTTTTAAAATTTAAAATTTGGCTTATAAGCAGTTGCAACTGCGAAACGATAGAAGCCTAAGAATTTATAGCGTTGGACACATGTATTAAGAAAGTTGGTAGAATTAAATGGAGAAAGGTTATGATTGGTTAAGAAGAAAGGTTACGATTGGTTGAGAAGGAGGTACATGAGAAACTTTAGTGGTGGAAGCTTGTGATTGGTTGGAAAGAGAATGTATGTGTAAAAGGTGTTATATTTGGGGACAAATTTTGAATGCTAAAAGTTGTTATATTTTGAGAGGGAGGGAGTACACAAAGAAAGTACAAAAGAAGATGGTGTTAGTTAGACATACTCTGATCAGTGACCCGCTGACTGCCACGTATAGCCAAGATAGCTTCCTTCAATTCATTCTCCCCAATTTTCAGATCTTTGAACAGCTGCTGTCCAAACCTCTTATCTGCTGTGAATGCTCGCAATATGTGCTCAACAGATACAAACTCATCACCATACTCTCTCTTATACTTCCTTGCATTATCCAAAATTGATACGAAACTTGACCCTATGATTGGCCCACTTGTATCACCAATAACCTACAAATGCAGCAGAATCAATGTTAATGTTGACGTTTACATGTCTTATAAATAAACTACTACAGCCAATCAGCTACTACCTTTGGCTGTTTAGAAATGAACTCATCAGTAGCTTGCAGGACAGATGTGTTATCTATTCCAGCTTTTGAAAATATTCTGCGTGCTAAACCATCCTTCTGCTCCAGAAGAGCTTTCATCAGGTGCTCTGCTTCCACTACTTGTTGCTTCGACATTCTTGCTGCATCAACCGCACCGACAACCCCCTCCCAGGCCATCTCAGTGAATTCTCCTGGAGTTATCTGTTTGGTCGACGAAAATTAAGGGGAAACAGAGAAAGAGAATGAAATATCAGTCGGATGTTATCGGCAAGCAGGCAGTTCACTGCAAACCATATGGCAGCTCATAATAATCCTATCAATCCGATAACTAATAACTGTTTTCAATTTTCACCAGAGCAACAGAATGATCAGCAACTGCTTTCCAAGGCACACTTGCTTAAGTGATTTAGGCGTAAAAATCTTTATACACGAGACATTGCACATTCCAAAGTATAAGTGGCCAACCCAAAACTAACACGGGCAATGGTTTAGGATCGTCGTATCCGCATGCACCGCAACATGATCACTGAGCATAGCAGAATATTACAGATGTAGAGCGAGCTTCAGTGCGTGATCTTATTATTCAACTCATGCAGTAAATTATGTGAACATGTGACCTAAACATTAGTACAAATTTGTAACTAAAATCACCAGCATCTACAGCCAGTGAGTTCACAACACGATTGATCTATTGTCAAAAGACTGAAATCGCCACCACTAGCAACCAACTGACACTATTGACATAGTTGAAGTCTTAAACCAGGCACGATTGAATGCACAGGCATAGAGATGAAGAGGAGCGAAACCCAGACCTGAGACGAGGACGAGGTGCTGTACCTCGCCGGCTGCGTGTACTGGAACAGTCGCCGGGACGGCGGCGGCGGCACCAGCAGCCGGCCCATGGGCGGGGCGAACCACGCGGACGCAGCCCTCCTCGCTCCACCGGCGGTGGCTGAGGTGGCAGAGGAAGCATCCCCAGCGAGCGGCGCGAGGGCGCGGACGGGGAGGGGGTCTCGGCCAACAGCGTGGCGCCGCGCCGCCGCCCGGGCGGCGCGCGAGAGCCTGGTCACGGCGGCGCGTGACATCGCGTGACGAGTGGGAGGGGTTCACAAATCACAATGGGTTCTGGGTTTCAGGGTCGCCCGAGTGGGAGAGGAGAGGAGAGACGCGGAGAGCGCTCTCGCGGCGGCGCTTTTAGGGCGAAGTGGGCGGCGGCGGCGGCGAAGGCCGGAGAAGGAGAAGGTTGGCGATGCTTGGAGAAGGGGAAAGAAGAAGAAGAATCGAAGGTTGGAGAAGCTTCTACAATGTGCATGCTTTTTTTCTTTACCCAATCTGGATAATTTGAGAAAAAAACCATCATAAATTTTCTAAAAATGTAAGAGATGTGCAACGCCGTCCTTGTGCAAATGACATATATACACTCTGGATGAACATATCAGTGACACGAAGGCCCTCTTCTTTGGTTATAATCGGCGCTGAAAACGTATCAACAAATTAGTGTGTGATTAATTAATTATTACCTATAAAAAAATAAAATGTGGATTCATATATTTTTGAAATCAACTTTTCTATATAAATTTTTTTAAAAAAATTACTATTTAGCAGTTTGTAGCAGTTTGAGAAGCATATGTTCGATCCGAAAATCAACAAAATCTGGTTTAGTTAACTTGTGGAAAGAAGGCGGCCGTAATCGTATTTTTCAATTCATAATGTTTGCGATAATACCAAACAAACTTAGAATAAGCAACAAAATAATTTATAAATATATTATTTTAATGTTTGTATTATTAGTGGTTTATAAAATTGGGTCGACTAGAGGACGAGATCCCATTCAGATAGGATAAATTATAAACTAGTCATCTGTTTTCATCTGGACAAGATAAATTATGAACCTGATACCAGTTGATGATACCAACTGATATTACCTAATATTACCTAGTATCATGGACGTTGCATGTCGAGGCACCAGTAGCACATAGGACGTGTCAAAGTGTGACAGGCAAGTCTTTAGTGTGAAATGGGCGCATGGAGCAGTACAAACATAGATCAGCGACGGCGGCGAAGCAAACAGTGGGGAGCAACACAATGTGGATGGGAGCCGGACGCACCGGAGGCGAGCCGTGGGCAAGGGGAGCGCACCATGGTAAAGGAGGAGGGGTTGTTTGATGTATCTTTCTGTATCCGTCCATTAGACTTTTTGTTATAAAATTTGAAATTTTAGATTGATAGGAAAAACTAATTAATGTTAGAATTAACTCCTAAATCCAAACTTTTGTGGTGACACGTAGCAAACATGGAAAATTCTGGCTTGATATATAGCCGCATCTCAGGGCTGGGCCGCTCGTTACCGGAAGGAAGGCATGAGCTTGCGTCCTAGACATGGCCCCACTTGGCAGACAGTAAACGGCAGCAGTTTTAGGCATCTGTTTCGCCAGAGAAAAGTTTGGTTCAGTTCAGGTTTGTGGTTTTAGAATTTTCTTTTCCTTCAGAAATCTGCAAGATCACTTCAGACCAAAAGTTTCGACAAAGATTAGACATTCGCAGCTCAGGTCTTAATTGCACTGAGTTTTCTCCATCTTATAAAGAATTGGCAAAGGATCCGTCCAGAATGATTTTCTGCTTCACCAAAGCTTAACATCTGCATTTCTTAGGGCTCGTACAAACACTTAATAGTTGTCTCTTTCAATTGCCACGTAAAAAAATTGGTGACATAGAGAAAAAAGAGAGAAAATCTGTTGTCATGGCATAGCCGTAAAACTTTTTTTTGCATGAGAGTGTATAAAAAGAAAACTAGCGTAATAAAAATATTTTATTGTATTGATGTAGAAATAACATCTAACTCTATCTTTGTATGTATCATTATAAAATAAATTCTAGTTGCTTACGTGAGCTTTACCATTGAACATGTCAATATTATGCAATTTTCATCTGGGACAACAAGTTCGTGCAGGCAACTAAAGCCACCATCATTTTTTCTTATGGTTTATGTTTATAAGTTAAATTTTAATACTTAAATTTTGAGTTAATATAGGATTTTTTTTCATAGTTTTCTAGTCTTGCATTTTAATTACCAAGAACATAAATATAAAAATTTTACTCTTAATTATATTTTAATAGTTAATAAATCGTTTTTGCTAATGGTTATAAAAAGCAAAAAGATAGCCAAACCAACTATTAGGCTTTGCCCTACCACTATTGGCAGGGGTTAACGCTACTCGGCAGTATCACTGTTACCGCTAAAACCCGTGAGGTTTTAAAAACAAATGTTACTACGATAAACAGTGATGGAGCCACGTGATGCAACGCTAGTAGATTATAAGCCAGCTATAAACATATTTTAAAGAGATAGTAGATTATAAATAGTGGACTAATAATATTATAGCTAGCTATAGCACGGGCTCCAAGACGTAGTGTGTATATGACATGTGTGACGATGTATTATTGTTTTGTACGTAACTATTGTATGAATTAGCTATTAGATTAACTATAGATGAATTAGAGCCAGTAGTTGGCTATACTATAAATTCATCAGTGCCAAAAAACAAAGGATCGTAAACAGAAACAAGGAAAAGAGCCAAGAAATTTTTAATCTTCAATGATTAACGAGAAGTTTACCAAGCATACTATATTATAAGGATAACCGGTTATACCTGGACTAACATAGTTATATGGGTCCTGATCACACACACCAACATAACCGTTTCTCGACATAAAACTGATCCGACAACAGCCCAACTAATCACTAAGCTGAAATTGAAAAAAAAAACAAAGCCAAATGTAACTGCCACTATGAACACCACTTTGTGCTGACATGTGAGCATGGACCAACCAATCAGCAGCCGACACCCCAAATAATGCAGAAAAACCTTGTAAGCAGCCTGATGATTTGAAATGGGTGATGCTGCTGTCTACACCAGCTCCCAGTCCCCATCGATGAAAGGGACGCCGTCGTCGTCGCGCTCCTGCATCAGGAAAGATGACAATTAATTGTCAGAATTTCGTTAAGCATTGAGAAAGATTGTGTTACACAGAATGTTAGCTTTGGTGCTTCCCAGCATGGCTGTAAGCATATTGATTAAGAAAACTGTGTGCTGAATGTAGAAACATCTTGGCACCCATCGTTTCGCCTTTTAGAAAAAAACGAAAACGTGTTTTTACAAATGATAATAATTTATAGGTAAAACTTTTATATATATGTCCATACCGACTCCAAAACAATACATGTAAAACAAACCACGATGAAAAAACCGAAAAAATCAAGCCTAAATTAAAGTTTGAAAATTTAAAATTTAGCTTATAAGCAGCTGCAACTGCGAAACGATGAGAGCCCTTCAGTGAAAACACAAGATGAATATGAAATACTAGTCGTTCATTACATATGCTGGTATTCTTTCTTGCAATCAATATACAGCCTAGAGGATCAAAAGTAGCACTATGCAGCCAAAAAACTAGACATCTTGAAGGAACCAAAGATACATGCTTGTGGACATATGGATCGAGATTCGATCAAATGAGTAATGCACCATACAAAAGTGACTAGAACATGATAGGCTGCTGCTTTTACAGAAATTTCTCATCAGTAAAGACTTATGGTTAGTTGATTTGCTTGAAGGACAACACAAAGCAATAGATTTATGAAAGAGAATACCATTATTAAATGTATTCTTTTGATAAATAATAGAACAAAGGATCATACCAGCCTAAACATGTCAACAACAATGTCATCTAGACCACCACTGAGGCCCCTTTGCAGCCCAGTTGTCCGCATGAGATCATCACTATAATTCAGCTGATTGGCAACAGCTTGATGATGAATCCTGCCATCTTGCATGGGAGGAACAATGCCCATATTCCCACCATCCAGTGTCTGCCTCGGCACCGCCGGATTGTCTATCCGAAGGTTGGGCAACGATGCGTTGATGATGCTAGAGTTACTGAATACATGGCTATTATTCAGCATATCTCTTGAGTTTGTGCTGCTTCCATAGGTGAAAGGTGATGCCTCCTGAGTGAATGCTATTGGAACATTGGTAGCTAGTGATGCTACTTGGCTCTGCATTTCATTTCCCAGCAGTGGAATCTGGTTGGATGATGCTGTAAAGCTTGACACAGGCTCAACCTTGGGGCCATTCATATGCAGGGTGGTTTGGGACATGCTATCATTGTGACCGCGGTCCTGAATGTTGGATGGAACCGCAGTTTGCCAGGTTGCGGTGGTTCTTCCAAGATCAGGAAACTGGGGAGACTCACCAAGTGCACCAAATGGATCTGCGGAAGATGAATGAACCCGGCTAAGGTGTTGCTGATTGCTCGATTCAAGTGGCTGTAGTGATCTATTTGCCGTTGAGAGTGGTGCCCCATTCGACATGTTTGGGAAGGAGTTGCCCGAGGGACCAGTTAAGATTGTTGACATCTGTGCACCCCTGATCATGTTACCATTATTAAGCCCTCCTAAATCATTCAGGGAAGTGCTCAAATTATTCTGGGCATGGCCTAACTGAATTGGCTGGGAAGGCAGTAAACCATGAACACCAAATGCAGAAGGGGAGTTCATCCTTGTAAGAATGTTGTTTGCCGGGGTATGGCCAGCAGATGGACGGTATCTACCATATGCATTGTAGTTTCCAAAAGAGTTCATGTTGATGTAAGCAGGGTTCCTTCCTCCAAATGCGGCTGCAAGGTTAGCCTGCCTGCTTGCATCAGTGCTCAACCTTTTAAGGTACAGTCGATACTTCTGAAATGACGAGTAAACAAGAATCATCAGTGAAATGACAAGGTTAGGCTGCCTACATGCTTAAGCCTGAAAAGGAACCTCAAGAAAATACAGAACATGTACCAATACAAATAGGAACATTTTAGGGATGTTGTATCAGAATTGCATTGCCTCTTTCAGATACAAAAATAGAGGTTATTACTTTTTCCGTTTCATAATGTAAGTCTTTCTAGCATTGCCTAGATTCATATGGATGCTAATGAATCTAGACATAATTATAAATTATATACATTCATGAATGAATGAATCTAGGCAAGTCTAAAAAGTCTTACAATATGAATCAGAGGTAGTATATGTTTAGGTAAGTAATAATAATAATTTAGTGCAGTAATAAACCAGAGTAAACAACATGGTAAAAAAAGGTAAAAGATAACGATAGAAACTCAACCTGCAAATGACTAGCAACATTCTCCCTGGTGATGTTCTCTACATTCATGAGATCCAATATTTTCTTTGGAACCGCCTCTGAAATAATAGGCACAAAAATATTAATAAATATAATATTGAACGAACAGAAATAACTAGTCAACATTCTTGATAACTAAGTTGAGAAATGAGCTCTTACTCTCAATGCCAAGCTGGTTAACAGCAGCCACAAACTTTCGGTGCAGCTCCACAGACCACACAACCCTTGGCTTCTTCTGGGTTGAGGAGTCGGCATTCTCATTACTGTTCTCATCAGAATCATCACCATCATCTCCGTTCTCGTCTCTACCTTTCCGTGACTGCCTCTTGTTGCGGTTAGCACCATTACTATCCCCTTCATTGTTCAGTCCCTGTGCCTTCTGACCAGCATCATCATCGTTACCACGGTTCTTGGCATCACAATTCCTTCGCCTGATCACATGTTGCCATATTGTCCTTAGCTGCTCAAGACGCACTGGCTTCAGAAGATAGTCACATGCACCATGTGTTATACCCTTCATGACTGTTTGTGTCTCCCCGTTTGCAGACAACACTATAAAATTCAGAGTGTAAGGTAAGGTTCACGAATGAAGTCAAACCTAACATAAACGCAGATATGGCCGGTCGATCTGATCTTCCATGTTGTGTACAACTAACGCAGCATGAACACATACACAACATTCGCCAGCGAAAGTAATTGACCTTCATCACACTTGGAGACTTTTGTACTTTCTCATTTATTTTTTAGATGTTACAATTGTTGCACAATAATGTTTATCTGACAATTTACAGGAGAAATTTTCAATCAAGTGTGATAAACATGTAAGAAACTGGCTGAGAAATTAGATACAGCATCATAATAGACTGTGCAAGGCAATCAGGCAAACTAACAAGAGCAAACGTGATCGCATCTGCAAAATTATCACATTAGGAATTTAGGATACTTGACCAATGCACCAAAACAACAATAAACAGAAAAGGAGCTTTCTAAAAATAGATTAAAACCAAGAAATTTCCCTGAATTTCCAGAGTCTCGCCGCTTATTGCCATTTCTGAAAAACAACTTTGGTTGCTAAAAATAATCATGTGTCTGCTACCCAGCTATTCAAATGGGGTAAAACCATTCACCAGATGTCTTGATGACTAGATCTCATGCAGTCCTCACGCATTTGACTAACACATGCTCATCTCCGAGAGCACCTGATGCAGGAATGACACAAGGGATCAAGCAGGCAAGCAAGAAAGCATGACTTACTAATGACAGGGAGGTCCATCTCGAGGCCGACAAGCTCAAGGAGTTTGAAGCCATCCATGTCCGGCATGTGGACGTCGCTGATCACCAGGTCAAACTGGTCCTTGTTCTCCCTGAGCAGCTTCAGGGCCGTGGCTGCCTGACCAGTTGTTGTCACTGCAAATCACAGCACATCAAAAATCCAATAAAGACCAGATTTAACAACACAACACACAGCCAAATCGAATTATCCAAATAATCACTCCTAGTTTGCTGCAACAGAGAGAAAAAAAAAGATCAGCAGAGGATAATCCAAATACATCCACATATTGTCGCCATATGTACAACCCAAGAACAGTTCTACGGCAAGGCAGGATTGGAGATTTACAGAAGATAGGCGAAGTAAGAATTGCTCAGATAGAGTTAGTGAAACTATACCGAAGAACCTTATGCCAGACAAAAAAGGAAGAGCGCAAAAAGAGAGAAAAAACAAACAATTTTAGTAGGAGGACAGAGGCAAAATCCATTCTTTAGTTGACATTACATGGCCAAAAATAAACAGAAAGAGAGAACGAACTAGTACATCTGCGAGCGAAAGCCAAGCAAACAGCCAATCAAAACGCGAGACCAAAAAAAAAAGAACACAAAATCAAACCCAATAACAAGAAGAAAAAAAAACAACTATAGAACAGTACTAAACCAACCAAAAGCAGAACTGATCGAAGCACAGGGAGAGCGAGAGCGAGATTAGCAGCAGCATACCATGATACTGGCAGCGAAGCAGGAGGTTCTCGAGGATCTTGAGGCAGGTGGGGTCGTCGTCGACGGCGAGCACCCGCATGCCGACCGGGAACTGGTCCCTGCCGCCGCCGCCGCCGCTGCCATGCCCGTTCACCCTCCCCTGCCTCTCCTCCACGGTCATCTTCCCCTGCCTCCGGCGAATCAACGGGATCACCCAAACTCCACCCCCTCAATCCAAGAAACCTCTCAAAGACAGCTTCTTGGATCCTACAAATCCAAGAAACCAAGCCCAGGGAGGGGTCAAAGCAAAGCAGGGGAGCGCGAGCAGCACCACCAAAGCTGCGCGAGACGAGTGCGGGATGCGATAATAAGAGGAGAGAGAGAGAGAGAGAGAGGTTGGGGACGATGGATGGATCGCGGATTGGGTAAATGGAATGGATTGGGGAGCCAAAATAAAAATTGGAAATTTATGCAGTGCAAAGGTGGAAACTTTTTTTTTTCTTCCCTCCTCCTCCTCCTCCTCCGCTTTATTTTCCTTTTACGCTTCCCCTGTTTCATGCCATTTATTCGCCCCCACAGTTAAATCCATCCATCAGAGATGGGGGGGGGGGGGGGGGTATTGGCTGGTGTTTTGTGTTCTTTTAGAGGTAATTTTAAGCCACCTTTTGATTTGATTTTTTCCCTAGTTTTGTGTCTTTTGAGGTTTTTAGATTTTTATTATGGATTATGTTATTTTGGGATAGTTTTTTCATGGTGTAAATTATTGAATTAATTATGCACGGTTGAAATTTGGCCTTATCAATGTTAAAAAAAAATAAACTTTTATGTAAAAATATTTTGTATGGAAGACATTGTTTAGGACCCTAGAGAGCGCGCGTTAACGAAAATCTAAAATCCACGGAAGGGGTCTTGGTGGTCAGTACTGGTCATTCGTGTTTTGGTAATGGGATTTTATCTCGAATATAAACCTCCTACCTCCAATAATATTTAACACTTAGAAGCAGTAACATCAAACATTACTAGCTGATAGAGCCTGGGATATGTCATGTTTAAAATGCACATAATTTGCACAAGACTAATCAATTTAGTTATAATGAGATAATATTTTTTTTACCACGGCGACTCTTAAGATTCTATATTCTACGTAGGTACAGAATTTTGATTTTGTTTTTCTACACCGCTTGCAATGATCGCTTGATGGTCGCCATCTGCAGTTCTTTGCGATCGGATGCTACACTTGGGCGTGTGGCTAACTTGCAATTCTGCTTCAGTTCGTCCTTGTCGATGGTGATGCGCACAAGTTCTAATCAGCGGAATGAAATGAACGATCTGTTGTTAATTTCGGAGAATTTGTTTCAGGTTTGATGAGAAGCTTTGAGAACGATGGTTACATGCAATTACTGGATTTTCATCAACTCTGGATAACATTTGTCTTTAGTATTATAGATGGGCACGAGTCAGTCTAGGGTAATCCGAGGCCGACTCTAGTTAAAAAAATGAACTGAACTAAAGCCATACGTAGATTATCAGTAGGTCGATTTGTGCCTATCTATTTTAGGATGGTGTTCCAATTAATTTTCTTTGTTATTTATTAAGCTATTATTTATAATATGAAGTCTTTTGGAGTGCAAACTTTACTTTTTGAACTTTTTTTTAAAGCAAAGGCGCCAGAATGACCATCATCTAAAAAAATGCAGTTTTTTTTTGTGTAATTGAGAGCGCTAGAATTACGCAGCAACTGGATGCGGTGGAAAGCAATAGTTTTGGCAATTTTTCCCCTATATTTTAATTAGTTGGTGTGACGTGGCTTGAGCTGGCCTGACATTGCGGCTGGTTTATATATAAGTTTGATTAAAGTATATTGGTGATAAGATTAGTGATGCTTGACAGCTAGATGTTACATCCACACCCCGGCTCCCTTCCACTTAATCCGATCTTCCCATCAGTTTGCTAGGCAGCACGACAGGATCAAAGATTCACAGATCTATATATACACACTGTATGCTTCTCTTTCATAGCCAGGAAGGAAGGAAAACATTTTAATTAGCTGTTGCAATCATCCATAATTTCTTCATCTGTTTAATTTGGCCCTAGAATTAAGGCAGGCATCTTACTGTTGCGAGATTGAGTATACATGTTTTTTTTCTCTCTCTCAATGATCCTTTATCCAAATTCCTTCCTTTTTCTTCCTTTGTTAGTTTACCATATAATAATAGCAAATTAAACTCCTGTTTTGAAGACAATCATTTAACCATGGATAAAACTTCCCTTTTACACTCTCTATCTCAAGCCATGTCATCAACAAGAATCTATTTTATAATAATATGTACAAAGCTTGAGTCAGGTGTGGTTTCTTCATTATTGTAATAAAAAAATTTTACACTAGTTTCCTTTTTATACACCCATATGCAAGAAAGTTTCTTTTAATAAATACTAAGAGTCGACTCTAAGCCGTTGTCGTTATCATGCATGACAACAACTTTTCTTTCTACTTCACTCTCTTTCCTCCACGTCATCAAATTTTCTTACGTGACGATCAAAAAAGTAAGCTAATAAACACCATTGTATGTTTCCTAATCTTTGTATATACCACTTTACCGAAAATCTGCTAACTAACTGAAAATTAGCTGTAGATTTGGTAGCTGAAATCTGAAGGTAATGGCCTATTGACCTCCCACATTCCTGCAGGACATAGCCAACCAGCCGCCAAAAGAGCTCTTAAATTAATTTGCACATGAAATAGCTGCAGCTTGTTTAATATGTATACGCTGTCCTCTTGCATCATAAATACTGCCCAATTAAGTATGTGTGTGAGTGATCAGCAGTGTACATTATTGGCTCACACACCCCCTGTGTGTTTGTACTTTGTGATAATATTCTTCTTAATTTATTCCAGCCCTTTTTTTTAATTTTATATAAGTATTAGATCTGCGGCAATATTCTAAGGTATCAGTACACGTCAACTTGCCTCGCATGGAATCTCTCTTGGGCACAAAGAGCTGTGGAGTGTATTTTTTATATAAAAAAATCACCATTATTTTTTGTGCAATTAATTAATTAGCTGAATTAATAGTAGAAAAATTGGCGTCGTTAATGACGAAGAGGGAGCTTGATCGGATCCAACAACGTGCAAATTGTTGGTGAGAAGGAGAGTTATGATATCAAAGTGGCCATTAAAATTGCATAACATAGGAGCTTGGTTTGCATAAAAAAAATGTTACACATGCATTACATGAGAATTAATAAAATGCAATAATAATAATTATTATTCACAAAATCAATGGACCAAAGCAAGTGTTTTCTGTATACCTGTGTGGATTAATTATTGGCAGTACATGAATAACTAATTGATGATTAATTAATTATAAGGACGTATATATGTTAATTAAAACCAATAAGAAAATAAAAGTAGACATCACTTGCTGTTTGCCCCTACAATAATCCAAGGTATATTTTAAGGACCCCCACTAACCCAACATATCCAGCCCTACTACATGCAAGCAAAGATGAAAATCTCAAAGGCTAGTATGCTACACAAAGTGCCAATTAGGACAGCTCCTGATCTCATCTCCCACAACTAAGGCTTGATTTTTTGTGTCTTGTTTTTTTCTCTCTCCCTAATCTTCCTCCTCATGGACCACATTCTGATCTGGTGTTTTGTTGAATCCTAAGACCAAGCCCACCCTAATATGCCCCCATTCTATAAATCACACTAACCTAGTGCATCTACAAGTTAAGGCTAACTACAAACTAAGTAGGCCAATGTCACATCTAAAAAAAATACTAGCCCATATATTTGTCATGATATGCGTACTTACTTTGTCATGCATGCATCCATTTGTTGGGGGTCCCTCTCATACATATTCCAAGTGGCACCATATATAGGTCTTTCAATTAATTGCTAATTTGTGTATATCATCTGCCTGCTTTTGGCTCCTTTCCTTTTGGCACCAACATGTGCAAGTATGAGAAAAAGAGATATGTTGCACTTGAACAAAAATTGAATGATGGACATCACTTTAAGTACATAGAATGGCCTAGCTCACTCCCCTCCATGTTGTGTTATGTCTCCATCATGAAAAGCCATCTTTTGCCCAGAGAACATGTGACATATTCCTACATATCTGACCATAATAGCAACTGTGGCTTTTCCCAAAAAAAAAATGTTGCAGTTCAATTGTTTGTAACTATTAATTTCTTAATGTCTATTACTCTTTCGTGGTGCTCCTTTCTCATAAGATTTTTGTATTTCCTGAATTATCTAAATATTTATACTAATGAATAACTTTTTTGCATAGAAATTTTTGAGGGCATAAATAACGGAATAAACTACAACAACGCTAAATTTTGCTTTAGAAATGCCATATGATAAAACTTTTTACATGAAACAAACCAGTTATAAGCTTGGTAAACGTGCCCTCTTTAACCCATAATCAATAATAATAAAACAAGAAGTCCTTTATGGAATGATGGTGTTCATATATCATTTTAGAACAAAGAACAACAAATTATCACGGTTTATAAAAACAAAAAAAATGATTATGGATTTTGGACTTGCAAGTTAAGTATGGTTCAATGACATGATATCCTCGTTCTCACTACTCCTCTTCTTTTCCCATGTTTCATACTTCATACACACACAATTAATTGACCTTTACAAAAATTAACAGCTAATTCAAAAAGACATATATAATTCATGGTAACATTGCTAGATTTTCATAGAGTACATATATATACACACACAAATATATATACTTGCTGATATAATTAATTAATGAAAACTGACCACCAGTGATGGAGTAAAGTACACTAGCACTAGCTAAAGATCTAGAGGGCCAGTCCAAAACATGTAAAAAGACGAGTAAAATCAACTAATCAATCAATTAAATTAATTAACAAAAATGAATGGACCCAGTACCTTGTGTAGTAGTACCACTCTAGCTGAGAGAGCATTGACTTTGCCATGCAAATATGCAATGCAATTTTACTGCAGAAAAAGCCATGCTCACTACTCCTACAGTGTCTAGCGTAGTACGGTACACCGTGCGTGCCATTCACTCACTCTCTAGGTCACAAGCTAACAGCATCCATGTCAGATTGGGCTAGGTACCAATGCTGCTTTTGAGTACCCCCGGGGTGTACCACTACCGCTGGTACCAAGAATGGCCTCCATTCTTTTCCTTTCTCTAATCTTGTTGCTTTGCTTCTTTCAAGAAGACACTGATTCCTGCTATCTTAAAAAGGATAAAGAAGCAGAAAAATATTCATGGTCCGTAACTAATAAAGTGAAAATAGCACTATTTTGTTAGAGCAGGTACAATAGCAGACTATAAGCCAGCTATAAACATATTTTAAGAAGATAAGAGAGGAGAGAGAAGAGCTACAGCACGGACTCTAAGACGCAATGTGTGTATGATATATAGGAACAGACAATATATGTTTTGTAGATAATTATTGTATAAATTAACTATTAGATTGACTATAGATGATTTGGAGCTAGCAGTTGGCTATACTATTGAAGTTGCTCTTAGAGCAAGTACTACAAACATCTTAAAACAAATACCAAGATAAAACATAGGATTAAATGGTGAGGTGGAGGAGAGATGAGAGAGGGAAGGAGCCACTACTCGTGTCAGGGGTAACCTCTACACAATATTTAAGAGAAAAGAAGAAAGAGAAAGAGTAGATTGGTTAATCAATGCTTCAAATTAGTATACCGTGGTCGTATAGAGGTGATGTATTATACGTGACACATTTTAATTAATAAATTGCTTACATGGACAAAAGTAGAGGTGACATACACATCTACTATAAAACTTGCTCTTAGCTCATCAACCATAACAAAAACATGGATTTTGAAGCCTAATTATGCATTTGATTTGGTTTTTTTTATTATAGTCTATTTTTCAGCATTAACTTTATATTGTTGATAGCACGGATGTAAACAGTTTAACCAAATTATTTATCGGTGCTTCTATTATTTTCAACACCTTATTAGTGGTTGCTGAAATGATTATAGCACAGTGATACTATGTCAGATAAAATTATGGTCATTTCTTAACAAGTTGAGTGCCCTTTTGATCTGTATGAAATCATATGTAATTTGTAGGGTTTTGATTCAATAAGAATATTTCCTATTTGGTTCTTTCAAAAAAGGATTGGGATTCAAAGGATCCTATAAAATTCCCTACAATGGCTAAAGAGGTGGATATTTTAGAGAAAAGTTAGCATGATGTCTAATATTTTTGGAGACTTTCCTTTGAATCACAAAATATCCGATAATTCTTGTATTTTTTTCTAGGATCCAATTGAATGAACATTCTTGTATTTTTCATGTGTCTTGCAATCTGTCAAAATCTCCCCATGTTTTTCCCGTTCCTATGTTTTCGCCATCTTGTCATTCAGAGGGGAGCCTCAGTCAATAAATTATTTCTTCGGGGGGTGACTGAGAATGAGAGATTTTGTGGCCATTTAAATAGAGCAATAGAAATGATTTAATTATACTCATAACTATACTCATAAAACTGTCCAGACTTCCCCAGTGCCGGCCTCTTCCACTACTGTCAAAGCTGCTTCTCTGCTCTCTGCTGCACATAATAATGTGTGTATTCAACCGCTGCAACAGACAGACCAGTGCTAGATCGGTTTAAGTCTGCAGCTGCCTGATTAGCTTTCAAATTTGCAGCGATGTTTAAGAGCTTGCCAGGTGCCAGCCATGAGTTAAATGTGTGAGCCACAGAGAGGCCATCGACTCTGCTCAGCTCGTGCATGCTCATGCACGCACGTACTCTATTTATTTATGATCATAAATATGGGTGGTTTTGCAGCAAAGGAAAGCTGGTATAAACATTTTTAGTATTTTAAATTAGTATATTTTAAAATGATGAAATAGGTAATCACGTCGTGCTAAGAGAATCGGTTACAACAAGCCGACAACGTATATATATGGAAAATTGAATTTTATCATATATTACATTTGTTCTGAAATATAAATATTCAATGGGCATTTATTATAGATGAAAGTTAAGAAGAAAATAATATGGTGTCCTAAAATAACGAGGAATAGGTGAGTGTGGGACGAATATGCTTGGGATAAAATGAAAAGAATCTTGAATAATAAATGATGGATGAAATAAGTAGTATAATTATAATGCCAGAAATGTTTATATTTTACAACTAGATTCACAACCTTTATCTTTTCATTTTTATTTATACTTATAAGCCAAAACTTAAATTTTCAACCTTTTAAGTTGATTTTGAAGTTTTTTGTCATAATTTATTTTTCAATTTTTGCTTTTAGATCGCTAATAACATGTATATAAAAGTTTTCTTCACAACTCATTTTTTGTTTAAAATGTGTAATTTAACTTTTTCCCTTAAGAAAACCAAACAATCGCTCCTCAAATATTAAAAATACTTATATTTTAAGGTGAATAAATTATAATCAATGCACAACAAAATCGCTTGAGAAGAGAGTAACGTCAGCATAACTGAGCTCGTTTTGTGGTGAAATTAATCTACCAATTTATTGTCTGATACGAAATTGAATTCCGGTTTTGTAGTACCGCCAAGTCGCCAACTGCGCTATCCCATGTTAAACTGCACGCGGCCCCACCTGCAGGTCAGCAAGTGCGTGTGTGTGGGCCCACATGAAAAAAAATAAAAAGCAGAGAGAAGAAAGTGTGTGTGTGTGTGTGTGGGGCCCCGTAGCGGTACGCGACAATGGGCTTGGCTGGGTGGGTAAAAGATTCCTGAGAAGATTCCGCACTCAATACCGCGTGTACTTTGACATGTGGGCCCCACGCCACCCCCCCAGAACGTTTCGGTTGCGCTATTTGCTACGTGCACACGGAATAGTAACTTAATCTTTGGCATCTGTTGCTAGTCTCAAAATAAATTTATTTTTGAGTGAAGTGCACCAGCGGTCCCTAAACTTATGTGCATGTGTCATCTAGATGGGACCCACATGGTCTCACCAATATGTAGATGCCACCGTGTCATGCCACGTCAGCAGATAAAGTGGGTCAGAGCTCGTTTGGACCTATATGACACCCCTTGATAAGTTCGGGGACCCAAAAATATATTTTGAGAGTTCAGGGACCTAGATGACACATGCACACAAGTTTAAGTTAAGGACCGCTAGTGTACTTTACTCTTTATTTTTTAAGTAATCATTGCATGGAGGTTTATGCAATTTTCGAACAAATATATTGAGACTACATAAAATGAGAGATGATTGTATTGTGATTTGATAAATTAGAGTGCATTCTAGTTTTTCATCTTTTGTACTTGAATATTTGAGATTAGTAAAAAAACAAAGTTATTTTGGTGCTAAGGGAGGACTAGCTAGCTACTTTAAGGATTTATACTTGTCTACAAATAAAATTACTTCTACATCTACCTTTGCATCTCAAACAATTACAATATTTCTCTATTTGTTTTGTTCACCTACATTTTTATCTCAACCAATTACATATATTCTTTTATATCAAACTCAATCCACTCAAAAAAGGCATAAATAATTGTATCTTTCAAGACAGAGTGAATATAGTTATTGCTGTTGCTGCTACGAAAATTTAGGAAAACCCTTCATTGATACTATATCATTTTCATTTGCCACGTGAAAATAATAGTGCATTTATACATAAAAATAGATGTTGCATCAATATAGTTGTTTTATTTTCTAAATCATGTAAAACCAGTGGGAGAAACACGTTGGAATAATTGTGATAATTGTCGTACACTGTGGAATGAGCATAGAAAAGGAGTGGTGTGTGTAAGAAAAATGTTCATTTGTCAACGCTAATTTTAGTAGTTACAGAGATAACTACTTTAGTATTTACAGAGATATACTCTCTCTCCTATAGAAAACTTGCTTATGTCTATATTTGTAGCGAGAAGTTGGTTTCTTAGAAACAAATTATGCAGTAATAAGCGTTTGATACACCAAACAATACCATGAATAACGTTATATAAAATCTTATATTATAAAACACGATTTAAACCCTATAAATCCTCATATTTTTTTAATAGAGAGTTTGTTTTGTGTTTAGTTCTACACTTACAAATTCTCAAAAGTAAGTAACAGATTATGTAAGAAAGCCAGTGATTATTTCATAAGCTATGGTTGTTCAAAGCTCATACAACATAGAGATAAATGACCTCTGCGCTTTCGGTTGTGACACGGAAATTATGGTTTATTTTAAAATAAGTTTTAAAATCAGTTCATTTTCATAATAAAGGACCATGTAGAGCCAAATATGGGCCCAATGGAGCTAGAATGTACCTGGTAGGCACATGTTGGCCGAGCCATGGGGGTTATTATTTGTCTTTTTTCAAGCTAAACAAAATATTTTAAAAAATAGTTTATGAATAAAATTGTTATATACATATTTTTATTGATATAAAGAACCATGCTGAAAATAAATTATAATAAAAACACTAAACTTTAAAGTTAAAGTTAAGGTTGAAAAATTAAATCGTAAATATAAGCGGCAGGGAAAAGATAGAGACACACATGATTTGTGAGCCAGATAGCTAACTAGCTAGGGCCGCGTTTGGCCAGAGGCCTAAGTAACTTAACCATATTGTTTTCCGCGCGCACGCTTCCCGAACTGTTAAATGATGTATTTTTATTTAAAATTTTTTCTATAGAAAAGTTATTTTAGAAATCATATAAATCTATTTTATATTTTTTTAATAATTAATAATTAATTAATCATGTACTAATCCATTACTATATTTTTCGTGTACGAACGAAAGCGGCCTAGGTCGCGTGCCTCTTGGATGGATCGATTTCTCGCCTAGCTAGTGTCACGTATAATTGGAACCCTTCACAGTACTATTGTACGTGCCACTCTCCGCGCACTCAGCCCCAACGTTGACCGGCGAAGAGGAAGCAAATGCTGCATATAATTGGTCCAAGGGATAGCAATGCTGGACTTAACTAATATCAGGCTTTTTTTGTAATAATTAATTCCTTCATGATAGACCTGGAGATTTTTGTTGCTCTATTAATTATTTTCCTTCCCAGCTGGGCGCCATGTCATCGGTTTTTCATGGTCCAGTGGTGCATGATGGTTGCAATATCGAATATAATTGGGATCCCTTCCAGTGTTGACATATCATCGATGGGCATGGTAACTGATTGGTCATATAAATCCGACGAATTTCAAACAAAATTTACCATTTACTGAACAACCGTCCTAAAAATTAAAGTATTCCTAGGCTGTTTATAAGAGATTAAGGTTAAGAAGATAAAACTTTGGTGTTCCATAATAAATGAGGGATGGACGTAGTGTTGGATATGGCAAGGTAATATCATGATATAGTCATATAGATGCTTATTTTTAGTAGAAGATTTCAATTCTATAAATGGTATAATTTGGAATGGATGATTTTTTTTCTTTAACAAAGTCGAATTGTGAAGTTGCTTCTAAAAACGATGCTTATTAATTGCTAAGGACAATTATCGATAATAAAACAAATCGTGACGCCCAATAGCGGATCTAGATATTAAATGATGGAATATTGGTTACATTCTTCTTACTCTAATCCTCTCTTCTTCTTTCTTCCTCTCATCTCATGGCTCCTTATTCTCCATGAAAATTCAAAATGTAGGAAGATAGAGCCCCAGCACTAGCAGCCTCAACTTTGGATCCTTGCGATGCAATGCAAATATTACAGCTGGAGCAACAATTCAACTCGGGAAGAACAATGATCGACGATGCCAAATCTTTCTTTTGTTCTCCTCGAAGAAGTCTTGTTAAGCATAAAATCAAATTCTTGAAATCATGGTTGTCGGTGACACATTCGCCGGTAAGGGTCAAGGAGAGTACACAACAACGTTGATTTCTCGGGTCTGTGATCAACAGTGGAATTGTAAGTAGCTTGAATATTCTCAGTCGTTCATATGCACTCTCTCGATTTCAAAACATAGCAAATATAGCTATCTAAGTATTACATAGTTAGACATTACCTAGTGGGTGTTCTTTTGATCATATTATTTGTGGTTTTTTCTTACCTTTTGTAGACAGGCTTCTCAAACCGATAAACGATGCATATTCTAAAAAAAATTACACTTATATATATATATATAAGTTTATTATTTATCTAGGTAGAGTAGAGTTTCAATGTTGTATTAATTATTTTAATTGCTTATATTATTAAATAGCTACCAGAAAATTAGATATGTTTTTATATTTTATCAACAAAAACAACCCAACGTTAGTAATTATGTGTTGCCTTGTTCCACAATCCAGAGACAGAAAATTCGGTGAAATTTCAAGTGAAATGTCTAAAAAGATCTCCACGTTTTAAATTAGAAGCGGATAGATGTGGGCGAGGGGGAAGGGAAGGGAAGGATCGGAAGCTAGCGTGGAATAGTAGCGTGCGGTGAGAGTTAAATAAAGGCTTTGGCGGTTTCGGTGGTTTCCTGGAAGCAATCATCACGGGGAGCTTCTTTTCAAAGTTCAATTTCCCACGGTTACAATCATGACCAAAGCCCTTGGCCCTACAGATCCCCAGCAACAGTGCACGAATCTCCACGCCACGTCGGATCACTCTCTCGTACTTGCTGTGCCGGACTCCGGCAGGGCACTCGGACCAATGACCAGTTTCTATCAGTTTATTACTCTGTAACATAAGTAATTTGATGATATATCAGATTGGTTATCGAAGAGTGATACTAAAAATAAAGAAACTAGAATTAGTGTCTTCACGTAAAACAAGACTTATTGTGAGAGAGATAAGTAGATCATGTGATAACAAGATAGTTTCTTGACACGATGTCCTAAAGTATAGAAAACATAGTAGTTTCTAACATTATAAGTGCCCTAGTGATCTATTGTACTTCATGTTTGGATTTATAATAACAAAGCTTAAGGCCAAATTTACCTCCCATTGAATTATACCTGACATCCCTATTTTGAAGGTGAAGATGAAGACACCTCCATACGAGAACAAAATAAAAGCCATGCATAAAGTTTGCATGCTCGGGGCGTGCGATATCCATTAATACGACAACAAATCCAGATAGACACGTGATATACATTGATCAATTCTGAAAAATAAACAAAATTAAAACTAGATCATTTGTAGAAGAAGAGAGTGCTATCGAATATAGTTGAATATTTTTTGTGTAACTTTTGGATGTATAAATAAAGAATATTATGAAGTTAAAAATAAATTTAAATAATTTTCTAATAAATTAATTTATACTGCATCCATCCTAAAATGAGTGATTACTTTGGTTAATTTCAGATAAATTAGTACTAGTTTCAGATAAATTAGTACTAAGTAAAATGATCTCCATGTCCCTAATTGTTAGGCAAATTTTGTTAAAGACATTCAAAGTTTGTGTGATTTGCTGTGAACGGTACATACGTAGAGAACATCTTTCAAAACAACTAGTAATATACCCGAGGACACCAATTAAAAATATATTATTTTATTATTTTTGGTCCAATTGAAGAGAGAAACCGACCTAAAATGGTGAATTTGTCCCTCGTACTAGCATATGTTACTAAAGTTTGGTTTGATCAAACCAAACCAACTCTTCCCTATTCCTCTCCAAAAGAACCACAGTATCCATACTTTATCAAATCCTAGTATAATTATTCTCAACCTCATCTAATTTCAATATGCTTATTTCTAATTTGAAAAACTCTAATACAATGATTGTTTAAAGATGAACTTAGTTTGGAACCGATATGAGAAGCCAAAGATGACCTTATTTTACTTATTTTAAGATGGGTGGATTACTTAGAGCAGGTACATGTACAAAGATGACCTTATTCTACTTATTTTTACAAAGAGAGTAGATGTTATTACTAACTTGAACTGCTACAAGTACATGTAGCATGTACTCCCTCCATCCGTTAATAGGACTTGCCTAGACTTGTATGAATGATAATACATCTAAATATATATACAAACCATATACATTGATTAATATATAAATCTAGATAGTGCTAAATAAATTACAATATGAAACGAATGGACTATAAGAGGTCTCCTTATTTCTTATGGTTAACTAACCCAAATCTCCTCATTTTTTACGTCCATGCTTCCCAAACTATTAAATGATATGTTTTTTATGAAATTTTTAAATAAAAAAGTTGGTTTCAAAAATCGTATCAATCTATTTTTTAATTTTTATAGATACTAATTAATTTATTATATACTAATTTGTTGCTACGTTTTTCGTGGCATTACTTATCCCACAAAACATTAGGGGATGATTGAACGACATATTTTCAAATGAAAATAAAAATAATTTATGAATAAAATTTATATATATTCTTAGCGATCTAAAAATCAAGACTGAAAAATAAACTTATGTAAAAAAGCCTTAAAATTAACTTTAAATTTAAATTTAGTATTGAAAATTTAAAACTTATAAACGTAAAGAGACAAGAGTGTTAGTCGCATGCAAAGAGGGGAAAAAAACATGCAGGCTTAGTTCAAACCCCAGTGCTCCGCAGCCTTCACGTTGTTGGTCCAAAAAGAGCCCCAAAAGCGCACGGCCTCGACACCATCTATTTTATCCATAAGTTACAACGGTGAAAAAAAAAAACTGACAACAGTAACCAACTTTCACCAAAGCCGATGGATTCTCCCGCAACACCACATCGCCGCCACCACCCACCTTCCTCTCCTCCACTCTCTTCTCCACCCCACCCCCACTTTGCCCTTCGCCGCAAAAATATTATTTTTTTTACCTTTTCTTCCCCCACGCGGCGACCGCTTCGCTTGGCTGGCTTTCCCCTTCCCGGCGAGCGAGCGAACGAAGCCATGGCGGTTGCGGCCGGGGAGGGGAGGAGGGGAAAGCGGAGCCGTTGCTTTGCCGGAAAAGGGAGGAGGGGGAGGGGTGCCGCTGCCGGCTTCGCCTTCCAGCCGCCCGCCGCCCATCTCCATCTCCCTCCCACTCTCCCTCTCCCGTTGTCGCCTTCTGCCCCAGCTATTTTGGATGCGGCTCGGCCCGCCCCGGCCCGGCCCAAATACGTATGGACTACTTCTTTCGGCCCAAGCACGAAATGGGCCCGTTTCCGGGCCGAGTGCTCTCGTCTCCTCCTTTTTCACTGTTTGTGGGATATCGTTTTTGTTTATTTCTCGTAGCTTTTTAATACTCCCTTTGGTTAATATAAGTCATTTTAGATAAGATTTGGCTAAAAATTTTCAAATTATGACAACCGATTATTTCTTAAGTGGTTAGTTTAAATACAAAAAAATGATATATAGATTTTTAAATGTTGAGAGATACTATCATAATATCATAAATTTACTTGGTTTCATAAATTTGTTTTAACATAATATTGGTTGTTGAAAATTTTAGGTTTTATTAAATCTTGTTTTAAGCGGTTAATATTTTTGACCGGAGTGATTATTTATTTTTGAAAACAAAACTACTAAAACTTAATTCAAACCCACACTGTTTAGTCAGGCCGTTCCATTGGCATGGTAAGATAATACTGATGCCATAGTCTTTTGCCGTGGCGGTGCTTTTTTTGCCATGTAGGTGTCTGATATAGATTTTGGAAATAAATTTTTGGACAGTTTATTTTAAAATAAATATTTAAAGGTACACTTAATAAATAAAAAAATCTATCTATATCATTTTATCAGAAAAAAAGTTCAGTTCTTTTATTTAGGGAACAAAAAAAGCTTCAGTCCTAGTAGTAGAAGAGATGTGCTAGTAGTGAAAAAGGAAAGAAAAAAAAACAAAAATCATACGTTACTGAGATGTGTCTCCTCGTCAGCTAACAATAAAAATATCATGCAGGTGATGATACGATTCGATGCAACCAAAATAACCGGATAAAGGGGTTAGGTGACAGGATGACCAAATGAATGAGCGAAATGCAAAGCATGATGCCCAGCGAAAAAAAAATGCAAAGCATGATATTATAACCCTTGCACACGAGCTAACAAAATTTTAATCAGCGATGCGTGTGTATGTTGCCCTACATACATGGCATGCATGCACGCACATACATATATATAATTCTTATTCTTATCTTGTTTGTAATATATACGTAAGAATATATATATAAACGTGTGAGTCCAGTTATCGGTGTGAATTATGACATGCAAACAGAGAGACTGCAAAATTCCATTGCAATATATACCTGTAAATACGTTGAAACTAGTGGTGGATCTAGAAAAATATTAGTAGAGGCTGAACAAAAGAGAACTGTTTTTAGTCATTCCTTCTCTTTGTTAATACCAGAAATTTTATTGCAGGAGAGGGGACTTCAATGGCGCAGATTGGGTATGAGGCTGAAGCCATCTAGCCCCGGTGGTAGATCCACCCCTGGTTAAAATTGGTAATACACCATCTATTTTAAAATGTTTGGCTTGTTCGATATTTAGTGGAAATATAAATGTATTTTCTATGATAAAAAGAAAATAAATTACTCATGGTATGAGGACGTGTAAGATATGTGCAATTTAATTCATAAATTCACAAATATCAATTTTGGTGTACAAACTTGTGCAGTGTGCGCGAATGATGTACCATGTTGAAGGGACTGTCTTAACACTAATTAGCTTTGTACAATTGTGCACTATCAACAAAATATGATTTCTTTATTTACACAAAAAAGAACTAAGTGACTAGTCCATCACATGCAAAATTGACAGATGACAAAACACAGTAGTAAATTAACAGAAGCTCGAAAAAAGCATGTGGTAAATGTCATGTTTCTCTTTTCTGCAGCATCTCAATAGGTTGGTCTGGAGATGGTGATAAAAGGCCTTCAGAAATAAACACCAATATTTAGTTCACTTTGTGATAAATATCATCATGAAGGTGAAAACAAAAGACCAGTTTTGCTTGATCGATTTCTCACATTACGCACTTTAAACAATAAAAATTCTAGTTGTACAATGTGAATTACTTCGATTAACATCGATCCAGGACTGATGCTGATCAGATGAATTGTTCAAGATTACTGTAGGTAGGGCAGAGATGATTATTGTTCAATGGCAGGTCTTAGGTTCCATGTTTCAGTCACAATATAGGCGAGTAACTTAATGAGTACTCCCTCCATCTCAAAATAAACAAATTTTCTACTTTTTACCTTCAATTTTTGACTCTTCGTCTTATTCAAAAAAATTTTGCGATTGATATTTTTGTTTTTATTAGATGATAAATCATGAATAGTACTTTACGTGTGACTATTTTTTTCTAATTTTCTGAAATTTTTTTTAAATAAAACGGATGGTCAAACGTTGGACACGGAAACCAGAGAATTCGTTTTTTTGGACAGAGGGAGTATGGTCCCATATTTCATTTATGACATCGTTTTGATCTTGGTTTATGACAAATATGTGTTAAAAGTTGGTTACAGTATATGACTTGGAGTTACTTGGAGTTTTAATAGATATTATTAGGATAGTAACAGAGTCAAACTATATCATAGGCTCTTTCTTAAATAGAGAGCAACCCCTGTTTTAACTAATTTGGTATTGTAGATACCAGTATGTTTTCTTTGTAAATTTAGATTTATGATAAACTCAAAGTGATTTATAATATAAACCGAAGGGAGTATCTCGAATCAAACCTGGAAGGGTGTATTATATATCGGCCCATTAGTTTGAGGCTTTGAGGTCATGTCCTCCCCCATCTAGAGCTTTGATTAAGATTAGGAGGACATGTGTCGGTTGTGACATCTCTGACTTCAGCTATGATTCATGCATGGCAAATACTTTTGGATACATAACTATGTATATGGTGTTCACTCGGTCATTCTAAGATATGTTTAGATCGTGAAAAGAAAACTTTTAGGTGTTACATCAAACGTTTGACTAAATGTTGGGAGAGATTTTGGATACTAATGAAAAAACAAATTTCATAGCTCACCTGGAAACCGCGAGATAAATTTTTTGAGCCTAATTAATCCGTCATTAGCATATAAAAGTTACTGTAGCACTTTATGGCTAATCATGGCCTAAGTAGGCTTAGAAGATTCGTCTCACGATTCCTCCGTAACTGTGCAATTAGTCTTTCATCTATGTTTAATGCTTCATTTAGATGTCCAAATATTCGATTTGATGTTTTTAGGAAAGAACAAATTGGGATCTAAACGGGCCCTTAGGAAACGTTGTTTAAAGGTTTCAAAGTTTTTTCCTTTCTGATATTAAATCTTGCTTGTTTGAAATTTTAAAGTATCACGTAACAAAGAGATTTGTTCCCGTCTAACAAAAAGTACCTCGAGGTACCAGTATACCAAATCGTTTCTGATTATTGGATCTAACAATGCTCATCCTGATTAGTTAGATCCAATAATAGGAAACGATATAGTGTCATGTGGTATCGGTACTTCGAGATATTTTTTGTTGTACCAGAGCAAATCTCTATAACAAAATCTGAGCAGCAAAACGAGAAACCACTAAATGAATTAGTTCTTTTATAAATGAAATCTCAAACAAATATAGACGTAAAACATATGCAAATCAATTTCCCATTTAATCTGCAATTAACACTATGATCTGACCGGTAAATCCAATAAACTTATAATTAACGTCGCTAGCAAAATTGTCAAACGAGATCCAACATGATGACACAAAGATCCCGGCATGTCGCTTGGTTTCTGCTCATACCAAGCAGCTCTGTCACCCAAATTAATTACTGCATTAGCTGTGCCGTTTGAATTAGCTAAGCTGCAAGCTAGGGTTTCTTGCAGGAGCAGAAGAGATGGATCAGCCCAAAGCTACAGACAAAGAGTAGTACAAAGCTGGAGCTTAATTTTTCCACGGATTATCTCATCTATCTCATCAGGTACATGTGACGAACCCTTGATTAATTTAGCTGCTTAAATACGTTTACAGTTACATTATTTAGCATATCTGATCCATTTGGTTAATTTATATCTGTAGCACCCCGTCTTCGCTAGCCCGTGTACCTATTTTTAAAAATTAAAATGTATGCATGCGTGTACACATCTTCTGTTTTTTTTTACCAGTAATGGTAGTACAGCTTTCGGCATCAGCACTAATTATGCACATAGTCATATTCCTAGATATCGACTGTCAACTCTGCCCATAAGATATTACTGCCTCCAGTTTAAATATATTTATTGTTTTGGATAAAAATATGGTCTTCAAATACCACTTTCATCATTTGTTTTTCTACGGCGATATATATAATTATGTTAATAAATATATGCGCTACTAGACTTGGGAACAAGCTAGAGTGCTATAGGGGTGAAACCATTAGAAAAATATGCTTTATTGAAAAATATTTATGTGATTTTATTGAAGTACTTCTAAATATTAATCTATACATATAGTCTTAATGTTTCTTAAATAAATATTTCAAAAGTTATTTACATTTAAAGGTATAAATGTTTGACATAAGTCTTTTCTAAAATGACAAATGCTATGGAACCAAGACGAAAGTACTCACTCTATTTTTTTATGACGCTGTTGATTTTTACGTCATGTTTAACCATTCATCTTATTAAAAATTATATAATTAATAATTATTTTATTATAATATAATTTATTATAGAATCTTTAAGTATGACTTCTAATTTTATATATTTGAATTAAAATTTTAAATAATACGAACGGTCAAATATAAATTCAAAAGTTAACGATGCTGTATAAAAATGTATAAAAAAGAATGGAGGGAGTAATATGGAAGGGGAGGAATTAAACGGCGTCAGTCTCTTTCAATATGTACGTAACCAAGCATGCGCACGAGTGTTCCTTCGATAAGCTATGTTTGACATGGATCATCTGCTTTCTTTATTTTTTTTTACTTTTTGTGAGAAATTAACTTGTACTAACTTATAGCTAAGCTTAGTGCCACAAAGCGTACAGTCTGTGTAGACTGTAGGTTGATCTTATGCGAGATCACTCATCTTTCCAGAAGATCACTGGGCTAATTAGTTTCAGATGAACTCGAAAGATTCAGAAAATTAAATGGCATGATGCCTCATGCAGTCTGGTTACATGGCAAACATTTTGATCTGAGACATAGTAAAAACATATAGCTGCAAAATTTACATGGTAGCTTAGTGTTTATATACATCAGCAGGCCATGACATGATCAAGAATGTAGATGCAAGAAGAAAGTATTACAAGAAGGTCATTTTTGAGCAGCAAAATTATGTCCATGTGTGTTTTAATTAACACTTGCAAGCAAAGCAAGCAAGCTTTGCATTGCAAGATCACAGTTTTAGCGTCAAGTCGAGCAGGCGCGTGTGATCCTCTCCGTCGCGCGGGAAGTCGACGATTCCACCACCGTCCCACCACCGCAGCTCGCGGTCGCCGGCGGCGAGCGGCGGTGTCGCCTTCGCCTCGCCGCCGTGCGGCGGGAGCGTCCACCCGGGCGAGGGCGACACGAAGGCGCCGTGGATGGCGAACGTCGACGGCGCGTGGCCGGCGCCGGCGCCGGCGGCGTGGCGCCTGGCGAGCGTGCGCTCCCGCTTGTGCGCGTTCTGGTGGCCGCCCAGCGCCTGCGAGCTGTAGAACTGGCGCCGGCAGTAGTGGCACGCGAACAGCTGCCGCGGCTCGCCGTCGCCGTCGTCGCCGTCGCCTTCCCCGTCCTCCTCGTTCTCCTCCACCGCCGGCGCCACGGCGAGCAGATGCGCCGGCGCCGATGACACGGCGGCGCCCACCGTGCCGATGAGGTCCAGCTCGACCAACCGTAGCGCCGCCGCGGCCGCGGCCGCCATGCGACGGCGGCCGTCGTCTCCGGCGCCGACGAGCCTCACGTCCCCTCCTCCTCCGGCCAGCTTGCTCATCCCTTCCATGGCACCGCACCACCACGACACAGCTTGCGAAAATGGCGAGATGATGCAGTGCAATACTGCAACGCAAAAGATCGTATATATGTAACGCAAAGTCTATGCAAGAATGGATCAAGCAAATGATACGATGGCATGGTCACGTAACGTGTGACAGGGACATACCCCCATGTCAATGTTTTCATTTTGTCATTAAAAAATGGTATGCGTTTCACAATATATACTAATATCCTATCCAGCGAGGAAATTAAGATGTAGTTATTGCACATTACTCATCTTAATTTGCTCCTAACTAAATGTTATTTACTTGCGATATGCCTAAGATTAAAAACGACAGACTTATGTAGATATGAATTCAAATTGGGGCCGCGTTCGTTTGTATCGTAGATATCCGGCATAGAAAACGTAATAATATTAGTACATGATTAATTAATTATTAGCTATAAATAATTTAAAATATATTAATACGATTTTTAAGTAACTTTTCTATAAATTTTTTTACAGAAAACATATCATTTATTTAGTGGTTCGGAAAACGTTGGTGTGAATAACAACAAGAAAATCTGGCTTAAGCAAGCGAGGAGGAAGAACAAGCCCTGGTTCGTGTATTTAGACCATGTTATTCTCTCATTATCAATCAATTAAGGATTAGTGTGGATTATAGCGGATATGCTTATCAGACTACCCGACGATACACAAATTGGTTTGTGTATTTAGACCATGTTATTTTCTCATCATCAATCAATTATGGATTATAGCAAATACGCTTGTCAAGCTATTTTCGTGTAAAAAAATTATAGAAAAATTATTCATCTGATCTTTCTAAATAATCTTTTTAAATTTTATTATAGTTAATTTAATTCGTTTATACCATCGTATAGTTATCATAAAATCATCTAGAAAATTCAAAACTTTTATGATAAAAGAACACCTTAGTACGGATATGTAGAGAAGAGATGTAGTGCACATGATGTTCTCACACCCTATGAAAACCGGAAAAAACCAACTGCTTCCCTCACGAGCAGTACAATATGTTCACGAGAAAAAACATAACAAATAAACAACTTTTATTTTCTACTCGATCTATCCATTCCCAATAACCTATAAAATAATCAATATATAATATACTGTAACTCAATATCTGAATGGGTATATAAAATAATCAATAATATAACTCAATGTTCCATTGTAAAACACAGACTAGTTTAGTGAAGTTCAGTCTGTCGACGGTACGCATGTGTTGGCTCAATTCTAGTAAAATCTTAGCGAGGTTCTCCGGTTTATCAATCGCATACGTCTTTGCACTTCCAGTTAACATATTTATCGCTGGAGGCTCATAGATCTTATTATCACTAGCCTCCATCCAAAGGACGAACCAATAATTTTAAAAAAAAGGAATGGTCGTTTTCCAATTATTTTCCTTATATTATGTTGGAATAGTACGGACAAACACTACAAAACAAAGGGATCATTACTCCATAACAATCAATTCAGCAGGCAAGCAGAATCACAGAATGCTTCCGGTGAGGGGAAAAGAAACGGGTGGTCGGCTCGGCTGACGCAACGGAGAAAGCCGCTCGTGCGGGCGACTTCTCCCTCCCTCTCTCTCTGCGTACAAGTTGCAGAGATGAGGCAAGTGACGGCGACTTGGTGTGGATATGAGTGATGGGATTTAACACTAATCCCTATCCCCAACTGAACAATAAAAGTATTAGTTGCAAAAAAATTAAATACGATGAGGAGTCGAACATTGTATCAAAAACTAAAAAATGAACTATTTTAGGACGGAGGAAGTATGAATGATGGGATTAACACTGATCCCTATCCCCAACTGAAACAATTGTTTCCAAACATTCTATCAGCCATGATAAGATAAATCCAGGGGGAACCATCATTCCGAGCAGGTGTAGCTGACATGTCAAACAGATCAAAAGCAAATTATGCAAGTCCCAGTTTCAGAAAAAGAAAATTGCAGTGGCGGCTGCAGCAGCAGTTTCTTGCACGGTCGTGATGCAACATGCGTGTGTTTACCTTCTGGATGTTGGATAGGAATGCAGGAGCGGATGTTGGAACACCGAAACGCATCAAGATATCTTTCATGCTGTGATGTTTCTTGGGAAGTAAATAGACCACATAGGTTTTCCTAGTTCTGTAGGCAGTTGTACTTGTACAGGATAGGTGACTGAAGGAAACCAGAAATCATCTCCTACATGATCTAGGTCTACGGGAGAGTACTCAGTCCATCCTTCCCTTGATCACACTCTCCCGAACCTCCGTGGGAGTCCTGCAATCAACAAGACAGGAGATCAAATTGGAGTTTTAGAAAGGGCATCAGTGGCATGAGAGTCCTCATCTGAACTCCCATGTTGCGTGCAGGCGCAAACACAATTTATATACAGAACTTACACGAGGAGAACATAGCCACCCCAGCCACTCAGACAATCGCGATCAACTGAAGCTTGCAATGCTTGTGAGATTGTCTCAAATAGTTCTTCCGGTTCCTTCACCAACAAAATTTGTGACAAAAAATGTCATGTTTACAGTGTTCAATAAGATAACCACAGTAAAAATATCATCCTGCAGACAGCTTTCGTGTAAAGAAACTAACCATGCCTGGCTTATACATGGATTCACAAGCACCATATAGTGATTCTGAAGCAGTGCCAGAAACCACAAAATCTTTCGCTAGTTCCCTGCATACAGGAATCACCTTTGATCAGACTGGACCTTAAGATGTACCCACCCCCATTTCATAATATAAGACATTTTAGCTATACCAAGATTTATCTATTGATTAATGTATATTGTAGGTATACATATCTAGATTTATTAGCATCCATATAAATCCAGGCATGTTAGAAATTCTTGAATTGTGAAACGGATGTAGTATAAAGACCAGGCAGTAAAACGTAAAACAGCAATTTACAAACTGAAAGCAGGTATCATAAAACGCTACAATGTTATTAAGTGTTATTAAGAGGTTAGAGGCTTATTATGAAGAGGAGGATAGGCTACACTTGGGGAAGTAATACAGATATACCATCTAATTTAACAGTGTGACTTGTTGTGGGGCCGGTGTTAAACCCTACAACCAATACAAACCCACCTAAATGACCTATAGGTCTATGCATATGAGCCAAAGAATGAAAATGACAAGTACAATCAAACTTAACCTGAGATTCAACTTGAATAATTGGACTAAACCAGAAGCGTCAAGGATTACGTTATTGACTCCTACACACATTCCCAAGTGGGACAACTCTTGCAACATTTATCATTTTGCCAATAACACATAGTGCATGGTATTACCTCCATTTCATATTATAAGATGTTTTAACCCTTTCTAGATCCATATGGGTGCTAATGAATCTAGACACGTATATAAAACATATTTATTGATCCATGGATGAATTTAGGTAGGATAAAAACATCTTGTAATATGGAAAGGAGGGAGTAATGCTCAGATCCTTAGATCAAATTGAACTTGGACAATAGAATAGTCAGCAAATGGCTAAATGAGTCAGAGAGAGACCAGGAGTATAATTGATACATACTTGGCACCAAGGCAGTCCATCGTACATATAAATGGCTCGTCGTTATCTCCTAACCCAGCAATAACTGGCTGGCAGAAGTATGGTCCAAACCTACACCATGGAAGAATTTTTTAAGCTATTCACTTCAGTTAATGGACAGGGGAAAAAAATACAAAATACAACAAAAGATCTGTCAACTTACAATAACTGAAAGATTTTACAAAATTGCCCTATACATTTCAAGAATTGAAAGATAGGATTTGCGAATCACATTTGATGTAAAGGATGTGTCGTAACAAAAAAAAAATGTACAGAGGCTTCAGCACAATGAGAATCAAAGCTGAATGGCTAATACCTTGCCATACAGATCAGAGCGAATCAATTCAACAACCAGTCCCACCGAATAGTATCAACAAGTCCCAGTCTCTATCATTTTTTTACCAATGTCCAGGTAAGGATTAACATAATACAAGGCTTGCAAGAAAGAATTCGCACTGAATCCTACCCAGTAAAGTAATGTTTAATTCCCATGCTATACAATGGTTCCACTTTGCTTGCACACGAATCAATATTTGAACGCCATCGTCATAGCAGAATGCCTGCAAATAGAGATAGCGATTCTCACCTTCTCTCGTAGAGGAGCGCGGAGACGAGGCTAGCGAATGTCTGCGGCTTCATGTCCCTCTCCTCCCGCAGCTGGTACAGTTTGTGCCTAAACACCAGCCGCTGGTACCTGCGAACAACCACGAAGGGCGCAATAAAACACCCAAACCCCTCGAAACAACCCAATCGCGTGCGCACAAAGCAAAACCGGAGAGCATTCGAGATCCCCACAGCGTCTGGGCGTCGGTGGCGAGGCCGGACAGGCCGATGTAGAGCTTGTCGTGGACCTTGAACACCCTCTGGAAGTCCGTGGCGACCGTCTGCAGCTGCACCCCGAGGCGCCGGTCGCTGGCGATCGCGAAGCAGTTCTTCCCCACCATCGCCACCACGGCGCTCCCGTTGTACTCGAAGATCTGCGCAAGGCCCCCCGCGGATCAGAGGAGCACCGAGGGCTAAAAACGCTAGGGTTTTGTGGGAGCGGGGCAGGAGTGGGGAGAACCGAGAGTGGGGGCGAGGGAGGGAGGGGGGCGGTCGCGGGGGCACTCACCGACATGGCCGGCGCCGATGGGCTTGACGGCGGAGGCGGCGGTTCCGGTTGGTCTCCGGCGAGCGAGGGGAGAGAAAAAAAACGAAGCGGGCTGCGTCGAGACGAGTGCGATGTATAGTAGAGATACGCACATGGGCCCTGGGCCCACCAGTGGGCCCCCAAATTGTTATTGATAAAAGCCCATCTATTGTTAGCAGGCCGAGCCCATTACTGATGGGCTCATGCTGCTTGGAGGCCGAGTTTTGTGAGGCTCATATAGAAGCAAGGGTGTTCTGGTGGGCCTTGTCCACAGTAAGGATTTATTTCCTCCGATTTTATGTCTATATTTGTTCTTACTAAAAAATTATGCAAATATTATTTATTTTATTTTGATTTATTTTTTATTAAAGAAATCTTGTATTTTTATATTTAAAAAAATAAATAAGATGAATAGTTAAACGTCAATATTAAAAATCAGAGTGGGTATATTTTTGTAGATCATTTCGAGAAAAGGAAGAGGGATTGTGCAATGGTGTTTAAGTCACTCCCCAAAGTTTGATTTACAACTGAGGAGAGTGATATTGGACAAATTCCGTCGAAACTAAATATTTCAATTTTTTTATGTGCCCCTTTGGAACATCCATATGGAGTTTGTCGGGAGCATTACATGATGCTGGAATTCATCCGTATTGTTCTCTTTGTATTTTCTTTGCTAACTCAACTGAGCAATTTAATAATATTTACTCGACTGAAGGTCTAAAGTTTAATCCTCAATCAAGACAGCAACTAAATTAGGCCTTATCACACTAATTTTGAAGCTATTTGTGGGCTTGTTAATAACCGTGTTCAACTCCCGGCAATCACGTCATACACCTTTTTTTTCGTAATTATTCGACACCAAGTTTCACGAGAGGTCTTGTTTGGAACCCATGAATATTCTTCCTTTTTATTTTTTATTTTTGAAATGGTGCAGAATTCAGAAAGTTCCTGTAACAATCCTCATTTCTTTTCCTTTGATTCTAAATGAAGACTTGAAAAATAAATTAGGCATAAAACACACACACTATTCATGCATGGAGGTTAAGTGGGAAAGAGGACATGACTAAAACTAACTTTTAATTAAACTAAGCATAACCACATTGACTTCTTTTTTTGCATGAACAACTCACTTGCCTTTCAGGTAGAATAAGACATTCCAGACAAGGACAAAAAACCATGGTGTTCTGCCCCCCAACACCATAGGTGCCAATAATAATGCATTTGGTCCAAGAAGACATAACCAGCAGTGTCACATTAATCCCTACTTGCTAAAGCAGGTATGGATGTGAGGCCTCCAACAACCTCATGAAAACACTATCTAATTATGCAAGAGACATGTCCCCAGGGTCATTGCACAGAAGTTGCTATATGACACTCCTCTCTTGCAGCCAATGACAGTGCAACCATATGGTATTATGATATTGTCTTAATTTCCTACCTAATATGCACATGCCCATTAGTTCACTTTGTTTTTCCTAGTCATGTATAGATCCTTTAGTTTTTTTGATTAAGAGGTTAGTTAGGCTTGGATATTTGAAAAGGGTCAGTTAATCTACCAGTGATTGTGATTCCATTTTATACTTTTATATTTGGGACGTGTACTTGGTTAACCTATTGCCTCAATGCATCATGTTTCACTAACGAATGGGTCCATTAGATTATATTATACTATTACCAGCTAACCTGTTGCTGGTTTATGCTGAAAAGCACATTGTGAATAAGACAGCTGAATACTAGTACTAGATATCTCTATTCACAAAGTACAGTAAGTAGAGGTCACACTAGTCACTATACCTACCAATCATTATTTTGTACAATCTACTCAGAACATTCTGTACAAGACTTGTGCTCAATACCACTACTAGCTAGTAGAAGTTGATGCACTAAAGTCCAAGAGGATGAGGAGATTGACTTCAACCAGAAAGATCAAAGTTACCATAGTCTATTGATGGAAACCTGGATAAAAGGTAATTTGTGAACCATATGCAAACTGGCATCTGATTCATTCTTCAGTTGGCTTAGAACTTGATTATCAAAGGGAAAATAAGCACATGAATTAGTAGACACCATATATGTGAGTATAAGACACAATGTGGCACATTGAGCACGGCCAAAGATTTTCTTCGATGCTATTGAGTTACAGTGTGAAAATCTTTCATATTTACAGCAGTTATCAGATCCAATGTGGGGGAAGGGGGACAAACAGTGTTTACTTGCTTCTTTGTACAGCCTACACAAACCCAGAAAATCTATCAACTGAATCAAGTTGAAGGTCACTAGGTTGGGTTGGGCACACTCAACATCAGGCAAACACCAAGGAAGGCAGTTCAAGCAAGGAACAATAGCCTGCACTCAACACCATAAGTTATCTGAACCAAATTGGACGATCTGGACTCACTGGATCACCACATTCCAATCATATGCATTTCCTTTTCTTTTCTCAACAAGGAGAATGCTTGCGAGTTGCGCAAGGCGATTCTGGGGAAACCCTCAGTGTCCCTCCAAGCTCCATGGGGACTAAGGGGATCAGGGAGTGGAGCACATCTGTGATTAGTGGCCTGTAACTTGGTTCTGGCTGCACACAGAGTACAGCCACTGCAGCAACCTGCGAAGTAGCGAATCATGTCAATCTAATTAGTTGAAAAGACTTGGATGAATGGAAATAACAATGAAGAGGGAGTTTACTTGGTACAAGTGTTTCAGATCCATTGTGTTCTTGATCATGGGGTCAATTATATTAGGGAGCTTTGATCTGTCAGTTAGTTGAGGCATTGCCTGCATTTGATTTTTCCATTTGTCAGATGCCAATGAATTAGGCAAGTGCAACTGAAGTGCCTGGATTCAGGCGATGAAACTTGAAAATAGTATATGCATATCAAAAGAATGACTGTTTTTTAATTGAATAAAGTTCAAATGTCAAATATCAAAATGTTCAGTACCCATGTAACAATTGACTGGCACTGAGATTGTGCCGTCTTCTCAACGGGCCGCCTCCCCAACAGAAGTTCAAGAAGTACTACTCCAAATGCATATACATCACTCTTCTCGGTCAACTTCCCTAAAATTCATGTAGTTGCAAGTAATTAAAGTAGAGGTTAATGTGAGACAGGAATTTAGTCTGTATAGGAGAGCATACCATCTAATAAGTACTCAGGAGCTACATAGCCCAAAGTCCCAGAAAGCTTCAGATTCCCTTTGTTGTGATTCCCACTGGTCACTGCAAGGCCGAAATCCGAAATCTGCAAACCAAAGAGGATCAGTGAATGGATTTGAATCTACCATTTATATGAGTTGATTGACTAATATTTCAATTGACAAGAACTAAGATAAACAGCATACCTTAGCATTGAAATCTGAATCTAAAAGTATGTTAGACGACTTCAGATCCCTATGGATAACTGGTGGATTGCAGTGTTCATGAAGATATTCTAATCCCCTGTTTAGTTTAGTTCACAGATGCATATGATAGGAATCAATGATAACAGTATAATAATATATTAAGTCATGCAAAGTGAATGAAAATGGATGCAAACCTTGCTGTGTCAAGAGCAATCTTCATCCGAATGTACCAGCTTAGGGCCGACCCATGTGATGGTCCTAGAAACAAACGCACAGATTAAAAATGGATATTTTCACCTGTATCACACTCACTACTCTGCGGAAACAATTGAGGAAAAAAAACGAATTAGATGCTACCATGAAGTTGTGCTTCCAGTGATCCATTCTCCATCAGCTCATAAACAATGAAACGGTTCTCTTCATGAATACAGAAGCCCAAAAGGGACACTATATTCAGATGCCGAATACTCCCAAGTAAATCCAGCTCATTCTGCCAATTCAGATAAAACCAAAACAATTTCAGCAAGAAGACAGATCTCATCAAGAACAAATTTCAGGACATGGATCAATGGATAAAAACAACCACAACCTCAAATTCCTTCCCGCACTCCTGTCCCCCGCGGCCAAATCTCTTAACAGCAGCAACAAGTCCTCCTTCAAAACTGGCCTTGTACACACACCCAAACCCACCAGCTCCAAGCAAGTTGCTCTCACTGAACTTGCCGGTCGCCGCCTCCAGTGAATTATACTCCATCATCGCGACAAGTCCTTTCTTGTTAGTCTTCATTGAGTTGAACTTGGTCAGCATTGGCACCAATGCAACCCTTGCAGTATCTGAGCAATGCAAGTAATTCAGTGACTTGAAAATTTTCATGGATACAGGAACCAGTTAGTCAGGGCAAGAAAAAGGCCCAACCTGAGCTGCTGCGGATGTCCTTGGAATCATGGGCTCGGCGAGAATGCCGGCACAGAATGCAGGCGTACAATACGGTGGCGACGATCGTCAAGCCGGCAATGGAGGCGAGGGCGACGGCAATGATAAGCTCCTTGCGGAAACGATGGTGTTGCCTCTTCTCCACTGCCGCCACTGCACCTGTGCATCACAGAAGCAAACAAAGTGTGTGAATTAGAGCACCGAGGTTTCAGTGATCACCAAATAGAGAAGATGTGCAGCTACTAGGTCCGGTCATTTGCAAAGATCAAACTTTGAAATTTTTTAGGTAAAACCTTTCATGTACAAAAAAATTGGATAACCCCGTGATGAAAAAAAAAAGGAAAAAATGGAGTACAACCAATTTTTGAGGCAAAAATATATTGGCGAAAGAATGTTTCTTTTTCTTTCCCAAGATTGGGCAGCGTGAAATCTTGTTCACCATTCCAAAAGAACAAGCACTATATTCAATTAAAATTCGTACCGAAGTTCACGAAACAGCACTAAAGCTATGCGCTTTGTTCAAACTTGGTAGAAACTAGGATCCCAAGGTGCACTTTTCCCCCACCAAATCAGCAAAGAAATGTCTAAAACGGGGAAGAAACAAAAAGATAAACTCCGCCCTAAGATTTGAAAATTTGCCAGAGAACACAAAATTCAGCAATGCGGCTGGACACGGCCGATATTATGAGCACACAAGAATCCAAAACACGGAGAGAGCAAGAGAGAAAAAAAATGCAATCTTTGATCCAGCTGTACCGGCCATCAACCTACCCAGGGGAGGAGAAGGCGCCGCGGCGGCGGCTGCAGGAGTCACGGCGAGGCTGCTGTTTGAGGCGACGACTCTGCCGCTGCTGGTAGCCGGAGCCGCAGCCGGAGCGGGGGGGACAACCGGCGCCGTCGTCGGTGCCGGTGAAGGCCCCGGAGAAGGTGAAGCCGGCGCCGCCGCCGCCGGCGGCGGCCGGTGAGTCCTTCCATTTGCCGGCAAGGGGCAGCACAGCACCACCACCAGCAGCAGCAAGAAGGGGATGGAGATGCAGGAGGAGCACGGGGGCGTCAATGGCGGCGGTGGCATTGACTCCCTCCCCTCTCTCTCTCTCTCTCTTCCTCGCACAATCTCTCTCTCTCTGCCTGGACCTGGAGAGGAGAGGAGACAAGGGCAACAGCAAGAACACAAAAGCCTGTGCCCTTCTGACAAGATACCATGCAAACCCAGGGAATCCAAAGAAAAACAAATGCAGATATGGTGGTTGTCCTCTTCCCTCCTCTCCTCTTGATCCTTGTGTGCACTCCACCCGAACCAACGATTTGCCTGTTCTTGATCTTGGGAAATGGAGAAGGAGATGTCAAAAAGGGGAAAAAAAAAAGCTTTCGTGGTGCACGGACGAGTTCCTGTAGGGTATACCGCTTCCTCCTTCTCCCTCTCTTCGCTTCTGCTTGGGTTTACATTTATAAGTTAAAATTTAATTTTTAAAAAATTTATATATGAAATTGATTTAAAATTTTTAACTATAATTTATTTTTTAGTCTTGATTTTTAAATCTATAAAAATATATATATATATAATTATTATAATCAAATTATTTTTTTGTTACTTCATTTTTAAAAAAGTCGGACAATCACACCTAGTACTGCTAGTACTCGAATTGATCTCTGAAACCCAAAAAGAAAAGGTGAAAAAAATAGTCATGTGGCAGTTGCCAAAAGGCAATGCATTGTGCCTTGGTTCCAATGGCGAGCGATCAATCAGCTCTCTCCCTCATTTTGCGAGTCGCTGTTTGGGGGCGGTACATGTGCAGTGAAGTGCAGGGCAGCCACCTTCACCAACTTCAATTGATCAGTTTTTTCGTGCCACCTCCGCGATTCCCTCCCTCCAATCCGGCCCACCCTCGGTGCGCAGTTCTCTGGCCAACCAGGCGATTTTGCAAGAGTTAAAAAAGTTCAAAATTTTGTGGCACTGGCATAATTTGAGGTGAATTTGTTTATCAAGAGTTCAAGACCTTTTTGGAATGGATGGCAGCGTTTAGGCCACGTTTGGGGAGTTGATCGTCCGAATTGTTGTCGCGAATTATAAGAGCCACCTTGCAATAATATGACTTCTCTGAAAAAAAAATTACTTGTTTTTTTGGTTGGATCATTTGTAATAAACCAATAACTTGTGTCTACAATATACTACAATATTTAACGTGTTCAAATCATATGTCAGTGTTTATCCACATTTCATATAATTCAAAAGGAGCCTTAAATTGAGTTTGAGATCGAGTGAAAAAGAATTAGTACAAGATCACACAAAGCAAGGTATACGAATGATAAATTCAGTATTACCTGTTGCAAACTTGAAACATAGATTAATATAAATTTTAAGGTAACTTTTAGATACTCCCTTTCGTCAACCATACATGTTGCTTTAGGACAAGATTTAATTAAATTTCTATCAACAGTAGTTTTGTGTTAAAATAAATTTATAAAATATAATAAATTTATGATATTATGACATACTTTCAGAGGAGAATCTAAGTGTATTATTTGTCTTGTACTACCTCCGTCCCATAATAACCTTATTTTTCGTTTTTTCATGTCCAACGTTTGACCTTTCGTCTTATTTAAAAAAATTTGTGCAAAAACCTAAAAAATTAGTCACGTATAAAGTACTATTCATATTTTATCATCTAGTAATAATAAAAATATTAATTGCAAAAAAATTTTAAATAAGACGAATGGTCTACGGAAAAATGAAAAATGAGGTTATTATGGGACGGAAGTAGTATTTAACTAAGCACTGAAAAAATTATAGATGATTAGAATTTTAGAAATTTAACCAAATCTCGTTTTAAACGGCAAATATCCGTGTGTTCTTACACTAATTTGATACAGTAATCGGTTAAATCCCGCTTTAAAATACTCTTGAGTTTCCAAGTAATTAGGTAGAGTAGTTAAGACTTTTTGCAGTTGCTACCACCAACTCCTGCTGACACACAATCGCAGCAGCGTTTCAACGGAAGAACAAACGGCAGTTGTGCTTATGCCTCTCAATGCGAGTAATTTATGGCGTTTAAAAACCTAATACTACAGAGCATTGAATCGATCTCATCCATGAAAGAAATGTTCCATCCATCTCTTCCACTGTCACGTAGCGATCGTCCAACTGATCGGCTAATTAAAGTCGTCGGCGATCTCGAACGCCACGGACAGCCTCGTTTAAGAGAGGAGACTCCACAAAAGTACGCTTCTGTCGGCGTTTCTCTTTTACTGGTCATGTTTAATTTTTACAGTGTTAGGATTTCAGTATATCAGATAATGTATTTCGGATTCAGAAGATGGGTCAGTGTGATAGCCGTTCTTCCAACTAGCCAGGACCTGGTACAGCCAAGACCCCAAAGTAAAAGGTTGTGATGAACGTCTTGCAACATTGTTGTAGTATAATGCGACTAATTAAACAGTTCAGAGTTGTCGGTAAGAATTTTGTAGGAGTTTTTTTAGGTATATATAGTTTAGAAAAAGCATTTTAGGTCTTACTATAACTAGCTTAATATTCTGAGAAACCATGGGGGATAGTCGGCTGGTAAAAAGATTGAAAATGTCTCCTTTATTTAGTTTTAAGATTCTGGTTCATTTTATTGAATTCTACGTCTAGTGATTCCTATAAACTGACAAGTATATGGACTACTCGGAGAGAAGAAGTAATCTCTCTATTTCTAAATTCATTCATTGATCACTATATATAATTTCTATGGGGTGATTGTTTGACTTTTCCATATATGTATTTTAAATAATTTGTTAATAAAATTTTTATATACGTATTTTTAGCGATCTAAAGCTAAGACCGGAAGATAAACTTTGGTAGAAAAAAAATCCTAAAATCAACTCTAAATTTAAGGTTAAAATATAAAATTTGGCTTATAAGCATAAGCAGAAGCGAAAAGATGAGATTTTATATATGTTTAGATTAATTAGTATTTATATGAATCTAACCAAGACTATTAAGTCTTACGTCGTGAAATAAATAGAGTATATTTTATGGCTTGTGCAATGAGCCAATGGTTTTCATACATCACGGCATCAAAACCATTGGTTTGTTTCAAATTTGACCAAATTTTAAATGGGCAATATGAAACACATACAATTTGGAAGATCAGATAATCGTATAAGTATATAACCCACACGTACACGCTGAACACTGCCGTATGCGGACTAGTTTTTGCTTCAAACTGCAGAAAACAATGGACGCTTTTCATCTCAAAAGCCTAATCCTAATCAACAGCAGAGTAGTACACATGAAGTACACCTTGACAAATTTTATATGCATGCAATGCAAAGATGTTTCCTCCATCAGTGCATCTAGATAGAGATAATCTGAGGTGGTTACAACTGTAAAAAGAATACTTCTACTTACCTGAATGATAAGGTGACACCTTTTGGTAATCAAGGACAAGCTCAGATGCTCTGAGCTTAAGGTAGGGCAGATCATGATGCATCTGCAAATGGTCTCCAGACTCTAGTGAGTGATTGCCAGGTCTCTGCCAGTGACAAAGGGGCAATGTCAACCATTGCAATCCAGCTTGAAAATGCAGACACATATACATTCATAGAGGGGACCATGCACTTTTGTTGCATTTGTGATCTGTCAGACACAGTCACACGGCAACTGGCTTGTACTCCCTCCATTCTGGTATTAAATTCCTTATTTTAGATTATAGGATTATTACCTCTATTTTCAGTTATAAGACTCTTTCGTTTCATATATTCATAAGAACGTTAACAAATATGGATTTATATAAATATATATTTATTCACGAATAAATTTAGGTAAGACCAAAATATCTTATAACATAAAAATGTATAGAGTATATGTTATTATAGGTTTATCATAAGTCAAACATCTATAAATTTAACCAATTTTATGAAATATATAATAGGAACATTCAACGTAGAATAAATATACTATAAGAATATACTACCTAGATCTCATAAAAACTTTATTTTTTATTTATGTGTCTTTATTTTTTGATTTATGTGTCCAGTGTTTGACCATCCGTCTTATTTAAAATTTTTATAAAAAAATTAAAAAGAAATTAGTCATGCGTAAAGTATTATTCATGTTTTATCATGTAATAAAATAAAAATATTAATCGTAAAAAAAATTTAAATAAGACGAAGAGTCAAAGAAGGTATGCAAAATCTAAAAAATAAACTTCTTCTAGGATGGATGGAGTATTTAATAATATATTAGTTTAATAGACTAATTTGATCTTATAAGTATTACGACGCTCTTATAGGAATTTTGATGAATTTAAACAAGTCCGACTTACTACAAATAAAAAAAACGACCTACTATAATATAAAAAAACGGAGTGAGATCTCGAATAGATGATGCTGATCTGAGCCGTTGCTCCATACAACCAACTGAGGATAAGCATGGTCCAATTGACTAATGATGGTCTAGCTTAATTAATTAACCGACCCTAAAACCGAGAGCTAGGCTAGTCACATAATCAAGCACATCCATGCACGGACCTCCTCCATTTCAAAATTTACAGTGTATTTCATACCATTGGGATAAAAGTTTGGCAAAGAGTCCTCTATTAATTTATTATATATACGACATAAAACAATAATCATAACCAAGCACTTTCCATCGGGAATCTAATAATATTACTAATTTTGTACCGTAAAAATTATACATTGCAACAATCTTTTTGGTTAAACATTTTTTCCTACATTTTGAAATTTGAAAACGGAGAGGGTAATTAAGTTGTGCATGACGCTAGGGAAGCGTCACGCCATTAGTTAGCAAGTTGCTTGCTGGGATTAATTGCAAGCGGCTGGATTAAGCAGACCGGCCGGCACGGGTGATTTTATTGACCACCAGAGAGATGTTTGCACATGCTTACACGCAGTGTATTGTACTCCTACTGAAGTATATATTAATGTAGAAGTATCCTTGAGTGACGAAGGATCACGGGTACCAAAACTGTGAAACAAACGACCACCTCCGTCTTTTTTTCACTTTTGTCTGTACGTATACGCTAAAAGTTTAATTTTTTTAACTTTAAAAATTAAATTGATGTTAATAGTTTTTTGACTAATATTTATTCTTAATCTTACCTTTTAGATCATAAAAAATACATATATAAAATTTTTATATACGTATTATTTTTTTTTACAAATATGCCATCACCATCTTTTATCTCTCATTTCTCAATGACTTTGTCCTGTCAGGTCACTGCCGAATGACGTCGCAGTCAAACGTTAGTAGTACGTGACAGTATCACGGTGCATCAAATAGGTTGATTAGTCACGCGTGCGTATGTGCAAGTGATACGCTCATCGTTTTTCTTCCTGCGAGACAAAGACGTGATTTGTTGATCATACATCTTACTTACCAAATCATTACAAAGTGTCTCTCGAATATATTTTGGAATTATATTGAAAATAACATCGATAGAAGGAGAACGAGTACGTGGTTAAAAATAAATATAAGAAACTGCGATGACAGAACTCTAAACATGAGTTTTAAAATTTTAATTTTGACAACAGCTTATAGGTTATAGGCAAATGATCGAGCTTAAGCCATGGCTTGTTCACTTCGGTACAAATTTGAGGTTGTTAATTATTGGTGGAATCACAAAACACACCTTGTCATTGCTATCCTAAAATTTGGTAGATCCAGAAAGCTCCTCACACAAAAAAGCATTGCCAAAATTTGCTATGGGTTTAAACTAAACACCTCCAACGATACCAACATTTCGTAATGCTAAAATGTTCGAAATTTTTGGCGTGCCAAATTTTGGTATAATTGATTTTGGCTACAAACATTTCTGGATTTCTGCCAGGCCTGTTGCCACAGGCCCAGCCCAACTTATGGACTGAATATATTCTGTGGGTTGGGCCCATAGGCCGGAAAGCAATCGGCCCGTTTGCTTTTCGTGTGCCTCCCGAGAGGCCGAGATGGAGATGGAGATGGAGCCGGAGCCGGGTGTGCTTCGTTGTAGTGGCGGGCGGCGCCAACAACCGCACCTTCAATTCGCTCTGCTCGTACACACGATACAACGCTGGCTAGCTGCTGCATTTGCTGCTGTGTTCTTTATGTGATAAAAAAATACGAGATGAAAGATTATTTGTTTTTAAAGCTATTTAATAGTATAAACGATCAAATTAACTGATGCAAAGTTAAAAATCTATTCTAAATATATGATATGACGAGTCTCTTTATAGAAACTTTTTGCGAAAAACTCGTCGTTTAACTGTTTGTAAAGTGGACGTATCAAAACCGATAAATAATATGTAGAGAAGAATACAACAATTTGTTAGTGTAAAGTTCAGGACCATAGCTTTTAAGGGTGTTATATCATCTAGAGATTTGTATCAATGAATGAAACAAAACATCCATTACACAATTTTATTTCGTGGTTTCATGAGGTAGTTATAGCATTTAATAGTATTGAATTTGATTGGATGGATGTATAGAAAATGAAGCACTCTGGCCTCCTATGCTAGTTTCAAATAGTTACATAATCTTGAAACAACGTATAATCGTTTTTATTTAGATAATACTCATGTCTTTTCTCTCTTTATAATTATGTTTATATGTCATCAGATTTATTTACATAATATCCTATTTAATATAAAACATCACCTGAGAATAACCTTAAAAACTTATAGGAAAGTTGTGTTGCGTTGTCGTGTGAGTACGAGTTAGGTCTGTTCTTCTCCTCCTCTTGCTGATCTATATTCTCTCTTTTTTCCATACACGTTTTACGAACCAGTAAACAGTGTGTGTTTTTAAAAAATTATAGTAAAGCTGCTTTAGAAATCATATTAATATATTTTTCTTTTTATAAATAATAATTAATTAATCATGTACTAATTTGTTATTTCGTTTTTCTCATTAGATAAGTAGTTGTCGAACATAGTCTTAGGGCATGTATAATAGTGAGATAATAGCCGTTTATATACATCCACGTCAAATTAATCATTCTACGTGGCATTATTAAGAGCATCTCCAACAGACAACCTAAATCGGACTAAAAAAATGCATATCTGGTCACTCTCCATAGCCACTCAAATTCGTTTTTTACTCCAACGAACTCTCCATCCAACCTCTCTATTTTGAGTGCATGACACCCACATGTCATCCTCCTCTCTTTCTTTTCCTCTCACTCTCCCTCTTTCCTTTTCTCTTTCTTTCTCACACTCTATCTCTCTCCCACGGGGCAACAGAGGCAGGCGGCGACGAATCGAGGATGGCACGGGCGACGCGCCGTCGATGACGGCGGCTGGCTGGGGGCACGCCGGGCACGGACGGCGCGAGCGGGGACGGCGGCCGGCTAGGGCCACGCTGGGCGGAGGAGGTCGGGGCATCGCGCGATGGCCCGCGGGGATGGAGCGGGCGACGCGCCGTTGACGATGGCGGTGGACTGGGGGCGCGCCAGGCGCGGACGGCGCGAACAGCGACGGCGACCGGCTGGGACCGCGCCGGGCGGAGGAGGTCGGGGCATCACGAGGCGGCGCGCGAAGGAGATCGGCCGTCGTCGATCGAGTCAGTGGCGGCGTCGCGCGGAGCAGGCCGAGGTGGCGTCGGCTGGGACGTCAGGCGGCGGTGTGCGGGGGTAGACTGTGGCGGCGGAGGCCGGAGCCGGCGACTGGGTTGGTGCTGCGGCTCGTTGTGTTCGTGCTCCTCCCGTGCTCCCCTGGTTGCGTGGGAGAGGATTGGCAGTGTGGGGCTTACTACTGGTCAGTCAAATAGATTGGCTAAATTTGGCTAGTGGAGGAAGGGTTTTGGCCAGCCAGATGGCTTAGCCATCCAGTTGAATAGACTGTTGTAGCATATTTTTTGTTTAGAATGGCTAAAATTTAGCTTGGAGAGTGGGATGAGACATCTGTTAGAGATGCTCTAACTCAAGAAAAACTTAGAATGTGTGTATTCATTTATCTCCTGTTTAGGCACGTGCTCCTAAGCTGCATACAATCCTTTTTAGAAAAAATCTTCATGCATTGGTTATACGTAATAAATATAAAACATAAAAAATGATGTATTAAATATTATAAAGATAGCTAAGTAGATAACCTATTGTACAAGCTGTTTGTTTTATTGTCTATGTATAACTCGTAGACACCAGCGTTCTGCACTGTTGTAGCGTACTGGTTTGCATAATTGCATGGGAGGAGTTGTTTAATGCCTTAATGATGCGGTTAGGAGACGCTGTAGCGGGAATACATAACACGGCGGTACACGTACGGCTCTCTCGGCGCGCATGCAGCACGGGGATGAGCAGCAGCAGTTCGTGTCGTACTGCTACTCGTGGTTGGTTGTACGTTTGGGCCGCTCAGCGGTCTAATCCTGGCCAGGCCCGGATCAACGGCGACTCGACAGACATGGCCTACGTCTGCACGCCAATAGTAGCGTGTCTGTCTGTCTGTCTCTGTGTCTGTGTGTGTGTGTCAAGCCGGCCTGACAAGCCCGTACAAGTACTCCACTTCAACTCCCGCGATTCGTCCTGCCACCAGGGGATCACAAAAGAAGACCTCTGCCAAAAAGCCGGTTTCAATTGTGTACTTTGGTTCCCTTTATTTTTTTTATCTAACGCTGGAGTACGATTTAACCATTCGTATTGTTTAAAAAAACTATATAATCATTGATATTTTGTTGTGATTTATAGTTTATTACCAACACTCTTTAAGTATGTTTTATAAATTTATGTGTTTTAAAAGTTAAAATCTAATAAACGATTAAACATATATTAAAAAATCAAAGAAACTAAGGGAAGTATATACGGCTGTACTGTTGTACTAATATGGATAAATATTTACTGGCAGTAGGACTTCGGTCACATTCGCAAGAGCTAACGGGGCTAATCACCATTTCTTTTCTATGCGCATGTTTTTCAAACAGGTAAATGATATTTTTTTAAAATGTTTATATAAAAATTACTTAAAATTAGATTAATCCATTTTCAAGTTTATAATAACTAATACTTAATTAATTATATACTAATGTTATTTCTCGTTTAGCGTGTGTTATTAAGTCAAACTCCAACACCTACTTGCGAATGTGCCCTTTATATAGGTGATTGTAAATTTGATAAACAATAAAATGAACTATTATAAAGAAGAATGTCTATGTTAATTTTTTTAAAGGTATCATTAGTTCGGGACACATAGCACAAAAGATAAGAAAAAAAATATGATAATAAACTTGATAAGAACGAACATTACTAAAAAAATTCTAACGCGTTTGTCGAATAAATACTCGAAATAAACTTTTTTGAGACAAACTAATACTAGATCGAAAAACGAAGTCTATGTGGGGTAGTACTCAGATCAGCACTCAACAGTCTCCATATGCCAGCTTGACATTACCCAACAGGTTTACCGACATTAATAGTTTACCATTAATGAGTTAAGTTATGCAGATTGGTTAGTTACTGTAGGTTTACTTACTAGCAACAGTTCTTTCCCAACCATGTTTGAATTCAGTGTCGTGGAAAACGGAATACGGATATTGGACGGAGAGGGTGTCGTCAAATGATTAATCGGAATATGGACGATTAATCGGAATTATACGGAAATATAACGTTTATATTAATATATGTATACATTAGTATTACTCTTTCTTTTAGGGATATTTAAAGTCTAAGATCATATAAAATAGATGTATTTATACCATTATTAATTTGAGCAATCATAAAAATAATCATGTCGTGTAAAGGCTAGAATTTCATTCCAAATAGTACTATTTTTAGTTTATTTTTATTATAAATTGTAAAAAAATATAATAAAATATAAATGGTAGTAAACATAGACATAAATATAAGTATAATTAGTTGCCAATGATAGAAATGTCAAACATACCAAAATAAAATGATAGAGTCTACATAGGTTAGCTATTGTGGTGGATGATTTTTCTATTTATACGGATTATGTGGACGATTAAATAGAAAATGGATGATTAATCGCTAAATACGAAAATTTAACGTTCATAGACGTAAAATGACGACCGTATCATCGATACGGGACGGTTTTACTACCGTCACCGATTAAACGGCCGAGTCGGCCGTTTTCCACAACACTGGTTTGAATAGGGCCCTGCACGGGGAGTATAAGATTATAAGAAATAATTGGTGAAAAGTCATCTTCCCAAAATCTAAGAAGAAAATAAAGTTTTGCAGTTTCTCGTTTCTAATTCTTTTTGATTGTAGTACTATAAATTCGTAAATTTAGAGGAGTTTTTGACTTTCGAAGATTTTGCGAGAAATCGCAGTAGTTAGGAACTCCTGAAATAGGGAGAAGTACGCGTGCCACGGGACTTTGTTTGACCAGCGGCCCACACGAGTTTTTGACACACAACTCCACAGTTTTCCTCGAGAAATCTGCGGTGCAGTTTACTAGCGTTTGACCCGGTAAAGGCAAACAATTCCTCGAGACATCAGCAACCAGCACGTACGGGGTAGAGCGAGAGAACACCCACAGCTCTTAGGTCTTCGGTTAGAAGGAATTTGGAAGAAAAATAAGAGCAAATTATACTGTTTTTTTTCTAAAAATGATGTAAATTTTTTGTGTTCCGAAGAGGCCCTTAGTTTGTTAGGGCAAACGATTCCTCCATTCATCTCATACGATAGATAGTAAAGGATGAAGAAAGCAACTGGGTGCGTTTGGTTTGTGAGCGAGGTTGAATGGGATATGGTGATCCATGTTTTGTTGGATATGATAATCCAAGTTATTTGTTTGGTTGGGTGGATAGGACGAGTTAATTTTTTTGTTTGGTTGGATATATAAGGGTGAATGGAATAAAAATATTAAATTATTAACAAAACAAAATATAATTATGATCAATACTCCTACAATGATTCATACTAAGTAACAACAAAATGTATTAACTATCCATAATTAATGTTAATCTTGAAATGATAATCACTAATTAACAATAAAATATACTAATTATCACTAATTATTTGCTAAAGATACTGGTTAGCGAGGGTGGATAGTCTTATTCGATTAAGGGTGCGTTTGGTTGGTGTTCAAGGTGGGATGGGATATGGCCCTCCATATTTTTAGGGATATGGTGATCCAGTTTTATGTTTGGTTAGATGGATGGGATGATCTAATTTTTTGTTTGGTTGGATGGACGAAGATGGATAGGATGGACATATTGAATTACTAATAAATAATAATAATATAAGTTAATCACCATAGATTTTATCGTAATTAATATAAATTATCAATTAAATATATCTATCATCATTAATTAACACTAATTTAAATAATTAATTAACACTAATTTAAACTTGGTAATTACTAATTAATGTCAAAACAAGCTAATTATCACTAAACAATCACTAATGATCATGGTTCGCGAATGTGGATGAGCTAATCCGGCCAATTTGGCCGGATACACCCATCCAACATTTTCATGGAATATTCTCTTTCTGGGCCACCATATCCAGTTTCGCCCGCGAACCAAACGAATCAAAAACCTGGACGGCCATCTCCCATTTAGGTATATCCCACCAACCAAACACACCCTAAATCAGCCGGATTCATCAATCCAACATATTTAAGGAATATTTTTTGGGTGGCCACCATATCCAACTCTTCTCCATGAAATCCAACACAGTCAAAAACCTAGTGGCCATATCCTCGAACCAAAGACACCCTAAACTATACATTTGTGGTTTAAAGATTAAACCGAAATAGACAACGAACAAATCTCAAAATCAGGATTAATTACAATTCAGTCTCATGATTAAAATTTGTTGTGACGTAAGTAATTCCAGAACACTAAAGCATGATCGAATAAAAGCACTGGTAGGGGATCTGGTGGACACTGCTGTTGTTGCTCCGGTGCATCAACAAAAGCGGTAGTAGAGGCGAAACCAATTGCATCTGAAAACGGTTAATCCTCAGCGAATTTCGCAATTAGGTCAACAATTAGCTAGGGTGATCATGTATGTCAAAGTAATTTATGTATCAGTGCAAAAATAATAATTCTAACAACCGCTCCTTTAAAAATCTATATATCCCTAAATAGTTCGATTCGCCTATATCACGAGAACCTATATTATAAGAACGTGTAATTCTAATATTTAGTTAATGAATCATTCGCTAGCAGACTCAGGGTTTGTTCGGACAGCTTCCGGGAGCTGCAGCTTGATAATCTCCAACCCCTCTAAACAATCTAGATTCTCGGAATCTATAGTTTTATAATCTAGAAATTAACTGTAAGCCAGTAGCTAGAAAAACAAATTTTTTAGATTCCAAGTAGTTAGATTATAATTAATCGTTTCTCGGAATCTTAAGCTTTCTAAACATGATCCCAATATTTTTAGATTCTCACCCGTTCCCTCTCGCAATCTCAAATTCTCTCAAACTAAGACCTAAGTACAATAGTACTAACGATTTAGGATGGAGCCGAGGAGACTCTTGGTTTGGTTGGTTTTGGGGTCAAAATTAACCTTCACAAAATGTTTCTATACCAAAATCTGTCATTACTAATACTAGCAAACAAAAATAAGGCAAATTAAAGTATGATATAGTCCTATTTGGTTTCTACACAAACGCATTACCAAAATTTAGCACCAAACCAAATGTTTTAACAATCATATTAGAATGATTATTTTTTGGTAAAACCAATTTTGACCTCTAACCAAACTGATCCTATACGTGCAGCCATCTCTACTAAATTGTTTTGACCTTGTGACGGTGGACCGGAAGAACGAGTCAGAGGTTCGGAATGAGCGGCGACTTTCCTGAACTTCAGTCCCACGGCAATCAGATAGTTAAGCCCCTGTCTCGTTCCCAAAAAATTTTCGCGTTAATATATCACATCGAATCTTTGACACAGGTATATAGCATAAATATAGTTAAAAAATAACTAATTATCTAGTTCGGAAGGAATTTGCGAGACAAAACTTTTGAGCATAAATAGTCCATAATTAACTATAACTGCTATAGTACTTACATGTACTAATAATAGATTAATTTGACTTAAAAATTGTCTTGTGATTTTCTGACACCCTATATAATTAGTTCTTTAATTAGTCACCGAAATGGTCTTTCAATATCCGATCAAACATATGATATGATATGATACCACCCAAAAATAGAACTAAACAAGTCGTAAGCCATTGCAAAACTTGTGCGATTCGCTGGCCTGATGGTTTTTGTTAGCCTAAAGACAAAGATTGCTTGGATTTCGATCGCTTTCGGCCTGGCTGACGTCTGGTCAAGACCACGGCATAACTAAACTTATCTGAAATTCCACATCAGGCAAATCATGTTTCAGCTCAAGGAGAAGAAATTAACAAGACGGTTTTCACAAGCCTGCGCTACTGTCAACCGCCGACCTGGCAGGTGACGTGAAAATGGTATTTCTTTTGTTCTTGTTGCTATGGGGAATTCACAGGAAACTGTTACTAGTTCTAGATATTTCAGTGAAATATCTCTGTTTTAAACTTCTTTAGAACATTTACGGTTAGTCTGAGGCCGATGGAAAAAAAAAGATGAGGTTGATCACTTAAAATAGGGAGGCTCATTAAAGAATAATTAATTAAGTATTAGCCATTGTAAACTTAAAAATAATTAATATAAATTTTAAAGGAACTTTTATAAAATAATACCATTTAGTATTTTGGGAATAATGCTAATGAAAAATAAGGAGAGTTTTTCCCTTCAAGCAAGTTTTATAATAGATGTCCATGTTACTTCTAATTTTAATTTGTCAGCATGTTTTATAGTAAAGGTGGATTTTACCTTTAATTTTGTCCATGCAAATAACTAAGAAATGATACATACAACACATCGTCCCTATACATCTTTAGTACACTAATTTTAACCATTGACTAGACAATTTACTTTTTTTCCCTCCTTTTCTCTTAGAGATTGTGTAGGGGTTACCTTTTTAATAATGGTGACTCATTCCATCTTCTCTCTTCTCTCATCCACGTCACACTTTAATATTACATAACATCTTATGACTTGTGTTAAGAGACTTAGGACATGTTCAATGGTAGAGCCCATTGTGGACTCTATCTCATACCACGTCAGCAACTAGAGTCTGATACATACAAAGACAGAGTCACATGTGATTTCTTTACTAATATAATAAACTATTTTTTTATTACTCTAGCTTTCTTTTTATACATCATCATGCAAGAAAGTTTCCTTTAATAAATAATAAGAGTCGACTCTAACCGTTGCCATGCATGACAACAGCTTTTCCCTCTCTACTCTCTCTTCCTCCACGTCACCAAATTTGCTTACATAACAATTAAGAGAGTCAACTAATAAACACATTTGTACATACCCTAAATATTAGTTGCTCTAAGCAGCCTCTAGCGATGCCTTATGTTGTGTATGAACTAGGTGAATGTCACGCCCAGAAATTTACACCAAATTTCTGAACAACAGCATGTATTAAATCTCGGTCCAGGAATCAACCCGAGTACACACTATCACAAATTAATACACAGTTCCACAACTTAAAAACAAATAAAAACAATTATCTATCGAAATGCAACGGAAAAGGAAAACAAACTAGACCATCTAGTCTTCAGCTTCAGCTGGCAATGACGGCTCCACACCACAGGCATTCTCAACGGCGGACTGAACCTCACTTCAACCTTGGGAATAACCTTCTTCTGAATTCTGACTCAAGCTCTGGCACTTGCTCTGGTGGGGAAAAATTAAGCAAGGCTGATTACAAACCACCGTACTCAACAAGTAACACCAAAGAGAGGAGAATAATGAATGCAATAGGGTATCAAAGATAGGCTAAGGTTAAATTGCACGAAGCTGCAGTAATTTAGCAAAACAGTAAATAAAATAGACTGAAATAAAAGTAAAGTAACATTTAAAATAATCATCCACTGTCCAACATTACACCACGTTGCAACAGGCCTGAACCACTGTCAAGTATTACACCACACTGCAACAGGGTCAACCCTCTGTCCAACGTTAGACCACATTGCGACAGACCCAAACCACTGCCAACGTTACACCACACTGCGCAGGGTCAAACCGGTTCCAAGATTAATCAAGTTATTTAAAAGGTTCACTAATCCCAAAGAATCTGTCAGTTCGCCCAATAACCGCATGCACGACTATTCGAATAGTTTTACTCTGCAGAGGTGTACAACTTTACCCACAAGACATGGCTCCCAAGCATGTTAACATGCCCCAACGTATCACAACGATATCTCAGTACAGAAAACATGATAAGACCTTTCACCTAACCCTCCCTAGATAATCGCACCGTACTTCAGGTTTCATCCCCTCCTTTACACCAAGTCGGGCAGTCCCTTCTTGTGCCTTGGTGAATCCGGAAGCAGTAGAGGCTTTCGTTACACCACGATTGTCCGTCCATACTCCATCATGCTCACTCTTGCCTTGATACGTCGAATAGGGACAAGCTAGATTATGAGTCTCACCGTTGCCCATTCTGGCTTGTGGTTAGTACGTGTAAGACTTTCAGGGTTTCCTGAGAACCGGTCCTTAATTGCTATGGGCACGACTCTCAAAACTATACACCCACAGCCCACCATAAGCAATATTTTAGTTATTATTAATCCACATCGGGAGATTAATAATGATTATAACCATTAAAGGTCTATCAAAGTGTAACAATAATTAAATGATAATTGGTGAGCTAGTTAAACTAAGCATGGCTAAGCATTGTCTAACCCTAAGTCTAGTCAAATTAACCCTGGGATGACAATAATAATAAATGGGGATCAACGGGTATAAAGGTAATTGCCCAATAGATAAATAAAGTAAATATATTTGATACAATACATGTTTGAATGTAAAAGTGGGAGATTTTATAATCATAGGTTCAATCTGATCAAAGAAGGGTGCCACTTGCCTTGCTTAGACCCACGAGGAACTTCTGCGACGACTTCGAGAACGAACGATGCTGCGACGGGGTCAAAACCTACGACAAACAAAGCAAAACAGGCTATAAAACTACTGAAACAGAGAAAAAACTATTTTTAATGGATTCTTGGCATTTTCTGGATTTAATGAAACTTGAATGGACCTAAACGGAGACTAGATGAATTAGCTATGAATTTTAGAAGATTAACTATGTTTTTAAACTAAATAGAAAACCTTATTGATTTATTGCGCAATAATTGGAGGAGCTGACGTCAGCATGAGAGGAGAGAGGAAATGCTGACGAACGGGACCCACTGGGAAGGGAGAGAGGGGAGGGTGTCCGACTGGCAAGCGGGCCCCACTAGCCAGCCACACAGAACAGAGATGAGGGGGAAATGGAGCGGTTGAGCGGCGCGGAGGGGGAAGGGAGTTGCCGGGCGGCGGCGATCGGCGGCCGACGGCGTGGAGGCATGGCGCCCAACAACGGCGAAGACAACGGCGATGGCGACGGCCAAGAGGCGGCGGAGCACCGCCATCGACGGTGATGGTGGCACAGGGCGGGCCCGAGGCGGCATCGGCTCGGGTAGGCGGCGGCGGTGCATCGCGGCGACGACTGGCGACCGGCGGCGGCGAAGGGCGTCGGTGGGCCGAACGTTGCGCACGGCGCCGACGGCCAGGCGGCACGTGCACAGAGGAAGAGGAGGGAGATGCAGCGGGACGGCGGCAGGGGAAGGCGAGGGCAGCGAAATGACGGCGTCGCGGCGACGACGTCGGGCGGTGACCCGACGGCGGCGGCGCGTGGCCCCTGGCGCCTGCTGACAGCACGGGGAGCCTGGGGGCGACGGTGAAGAGGAAAGAAGATGGGGAGAAAGAATTGGGGGCGCTCACCGGTGACGACGAAGGCGTGGACACGTCGGCGTGTTGGCGGAACGTGTGACGACGACTAGAGAGGAGGGGGAGCGACCAAGGCGAGCCGCGGCGGCGAGTACGACCATCAACGCGGACGCGCGCAGGCGCGACCGGTGGCGGCTCGGGGCAGCGTCGTGGAGGCGACGTCGATGGCGGGGAGTGGCGGTAGTGTCGGCGCGACGACAATGCGACGTCACGCGGTGCGGCGGCAACGACCGAGGGGGCCCGCTGTGGTGACGGCAAGGCGAGGAAGACGGCCAGAGCGCGCGAGGTAGATCGGCGGCGGCGGCGGAGATCGCTCGGCGGAGATCGCTCGGCGGCGGCGACGGAGATCGCTCGGCGCGAGCCGAAGGGGAGCGAGCGGCGACCGAGGAGAGGATTTTATAGGGAGGCGATGCGGCGACGACACGCTTAGGGCGGAGCGGTGGTTAGCGCGGCCGGGGTGGACACGGCGCGGCGAAAGCGGGAGGTGGTTGGCGGCGGCGTGGGACGCGGTCGAGAAAAGCGGCACAGCGGCTGCGCACGGCCGTTGCGGGACGCGGGCGGGGCAAGGTGGCACGGCGCGGATGCGGACGAGGCAGACCGAGGCGAGATGTCGGCGACACGGCACAACGGCGCCGAGGAGAGCAGCGGTGCGGGGCGAGGCGGCGAAGGCACGAGGCAGCGGCGGTGGGGCAGCTCGGCAAGCGCACAACGACGCTGACACGGCGGCGAGGCAGGCACGCAGGCGCAGAGCGACGGTGCGCATGGCAGCGGCTTGGCGAAGCTGCGACGCAGCTTGGCGGCCGAGCGGCAGGGGCGACCGGAGCGGCGGCAAGACAACGGCGTGACCGGAGCAGTGGCGCATGGCGACGGCGGCGCTACGGTGGGGCAGAGCCGAGGCGAAGGGCACGACGAGGGCGCATGGAAGGTGAACGCGCGGCAGCTAGCGTGGTGGCGCGGGCGTGCAATGGCGGGTCGCTCGCGTGGCTTGGCCCGATATCGAAGACCGATCGGCGACGACGGCGCTAGGCGGCTAAGCGCCATTGCGCATGCGCGACGGCGGCAAACGACGCGGCGACGTGCGCGGTGGCGCAGCCGAGAGGGATGGCAGCGCGGCGAGGCGACGGTGAGATCGAGAGCGGCGGTGGCGCGGCCAGATGGCGACAGGGATGCACGGCGCACGCACGCCCTCGGTGACGCGGGGCGAAAACAGAGGAAGGGAGAGAGGAGGAAGGAGATGCTCACCGGGGTGGTGGGACGGCGAGAGGCGGTGGTGATGGCCGGCGGTGGCGCACGGCGTGGGAGGGCTCGGCGACGACGAAGGCTGGGAACCCGAGGCGGCGACGATGGCAGGAAGACGACGACGGTGTCCCACAACGATGGGGCGGCGTGGGCGTTGCGACGACGGAGGCCGGGAACCCGAGGCGGTGACGATGGCAGGAAGACGACGACGGTGTCCCACAACGATGGGGCGGCGTGGGCGTTGACGGGGACGGGATGGCGGCGGCGTCGCGACGACGATGGCGCCACGATGGCTCGCGGCGCGTAGCGACATCCGGTGGTGGAGGAGACAGCGCCCAACAGTGGTGATCGGTGGCGAGATCGACGCGCGGCGCGGCTAGCGCATGCGAGTAGACGGATAGAAGAGGGAGATGCCTCCGATAGGTGGGCCCCACCTGTCGGCGGCCGGGAGAGGGGGGAGGTGAACCGGACTCTGGGGCGCTAGTGGGCTACGGCCTCTGGGCCGGCCCAGCGGGAGGGAAGGGAGGAGAGGAGGAAGAGGAGGCCGGAAGGGAGGAGTGGGCCGGGGCTGTTGGGCCAGGAGGAGGAGAAAAAGAGGAGGAGATGGGCCGAGGGAGGTGATGGGGACTTCGAGCGCGGGTTGGACCACGGCTCGGAAAATTGCGAACAGAACATATACTCGCGAAACAGAACTAAAACATGCGTGAATATAGATTCGCACGACGAATTAGATCTGAAACGCGAAACCGTGCACTGTTAGCGAAACAACGAAGGGAATTAACGACCCGTTAAATTGAGATTTAATGACTCGCTAAACTAGAAACTAAACGACTTTAACGTAAAACCATTCTACGTATATGAAATTGAATTTCATATTGTAGATCAATCTCACGCTAACCAATAGATGGGAAAATCTAAGCAATTACACGATAGATCAAAGATAGATTGATTCGCATGAGTAAAATATATGCGAACCTGAGATTTGGTGGAGAAAAACCGGCAGCTACGTGCTGCGAATGGGGGCAGCAGGCTGCCTGGCTGCTGTTATGTTGAACAGGAATAGCACAGCTGCAGCAGGGGAACGACCAGCAGGGCGCAGGGCAGAGATTAATTGGTTGGGAGAGAGGCATGGCCGGCGGTGATGATCTGGACCGCCCCACGGGGAGACAGCGACGAACAGGACCGGCGAAGGCTAGGGCATGGGTGCAGCGGGGCTTGCGCACGGGAGTGAAACGGAAGAGGTAAAAGGCGAGGCCCTAGGGGGTATTTATAGGAGTGCTAGAGATAAATCTAGTTACGCATCTCCTTTTAACAAGGAATAGATAATGTTTCAAAGGGATAAAAATTGAAGTCCTAATTGTTTGGAAATTGGTTTTATCGTGAGGAGAGAAAGTTGGGGCTCACGGCTGGCTGGCAGGGAGGAGATGTGCGTGCGTCCAGGGGGAGGAGGAGGATCGCACAGGGAAGAGAGGGCAGGGAGGAGTTCGGGCAGGGAGGAAAAAAAGAAAAGAGAAAAGAGAAAAAGAAAAGGGAAAAAGGGAAAAAGGGAGAAGGGAAAAAGAAAAAAAAGGAAGAAGGGAAAAAAAAGAAATTGTCTCCAATTTTGCCGATTTTTATTAAGTTTATTTGACCAAATTTTATTGACTGCAATTCAAATATAAATCCTGTTAATGATTTAAAATGTTTTTGGGCATTTTAAAATGTCCGAAAAGCTTCCAATTAAATTAAATTAATTTATACACTGGGTTTTCTCCTGAACTTTAATTAGCAAATTATTTTTAATGCATTATTTTATTGAGTTTTAGGTAGGATAAAACTCAGGGCGTGACAGTGAATTGCTTAGCTCATTTTCTCATTTTCCATGCTTGTGTCTTCTAAATTATTAAATAACGTATTTTGTGCAAATACTTTCCATATAGAAATTAATATAAATTATCAATAAATCTAATTTCATGTGTATAGTTATTAATATTTAATCAATCACGAGCTAACAAAGCCGTAAATAAGGGTATGTTTGATTCAGCTTGGGATTATTATAATCTGGCTTATTAGGAGTAAGCTAAAATAAATAGATGGATTATTATAACATATTATTATAATCTAGAGTCCAGATTACTTTAATATTATAAGCTTATCTAAAGCTGCTTATTTTAGGTTATTGGTTGATTTTAGACCCATTACCTTTAGATACTTTAAAATAATAGTTCAAATTTATTATTTGTTACACTTTAGCTTATAATAATCTTGTTTTAATAATATAACTTAATAATATAATATAGATTAGAATAATAACCAGCTGAAACAAACAGCTTCAATCTCAGATATCAAAATGGAGGAAATTCTCAGAACTTTCCTGTCTTCCTTTGCCTAAACAGCAGTACACATTCATCCGTTCCCTGCCAAATCTGCCACAGCCATCCGGACTCCCGGGGCCCCACCGTCCGCTCCCACTGCCATGTGGGGCCAGGGCCCACGCCCCAACGAAGAGAAACGTGGGACCGCGTGACCGACCCACGAATCCCGACCACCGTTGCATTTGCTCGCGTGCGTGCGTGGGAATGGGAACCTACGTACCCACTCACGCAGCCCGACCGCCGCTCCCTCTCACTGACACCCGGGCCCCACTCCTCCCACCCCCTTTTTACCTTGCGGCGTACGCCTCGCGCCTTTTCACCCTGGCCCGCTGCCACATGGGCCCCACCCCTTCCTGCGGTGCTGACCTGGTACGTCACTGCCCGGTGGGACCAGTATGAGGGTGGGGGCGGGGGTGTCAGTGGCGAGGCGGGTGGGGGTCCACACGGGGTGTCGTGCGGGTGTGGGATTGGGTTATTTTCATCCGCGGGCTCATTTCCGCCCGCCCATTTAAAAGGGCCGGACACCACGCCGCGGCTTTCGGTTCCGCCTCATTCGCTTCCTCCTCACCCACCTCCTCTCCTCCTCCTCCTCCTCCGCCTGTCGGTGGTGCGGTGGTGTCGAGGCTTCTCCTCGGCTTGCTTGCTTCCTCGGTTCGAGGTGCGCGCGGCGTTGCTGATGGCTTCGGCGGGGGACGACGACGCGGTGGCGGCCGGCATCATCTGCTCGCTGCGGGGGGCGGACCTGGCCGGGTGGACGCCGCCGTGGTGGTGCAAGCAGGGGGCGGCGAGGGAGGAGGGGGAGCTGATCTGGCCGGCCGTCACGCGGGGGAAGCGGTCGCGGCGCAGGTCTCCCGCGGCGGCGGGGAAGAAGGGGAGGTGGGCCCGGGCTAGCCCGGCCTCGCCGCTGGACTACAGCGGCGGCTCCGGCTCCGGCTCCGGGTCGGCCGCGTCCACCAGCGGCGGCGAGGACGGCGCCTTCTGCTCTCCCGGCCACCGCCCCGCGCCGGCGACGACGACCAAGGTGAGTGACTTAGTGCGTTCCTACTGCACGCACCGGCGCCGCTGCGTTGGGTTCTTCTCCCTCCCCCACCACCACCAGTCTCTCTCTCCTATCCCCAGTTCCTTTCCGAGTTTTTTTTTTCCGCCCTTTTTCCGCTTCTGTTCCGTGTGACGGAACTACCCCCACTAGTTGTCATCACCACCAAAAATCCCTTCCCTTCCATCGATGAATTCGACAGCGCCTTTTCCCTTCCCCTTTCCACCTTCCTTCTCTTCTCCCCCAACCTCCCCGCCCAATTCTCACCCGTCTCCATCTCCACCATCCACTAGGATAAGAGTTTCCCTCCTCTTCTTGCTTGCAAGCGACGCAACCCACCATGGAACCCCCCCCCCCCCAATCATCCTCGTTTTCCGCCTCGCAGATCCGCATTGCTACTCCCCCTGCGTGTGTTTATGGATTCCACATTGGAATCGCGACAAGATTTTTTTTCCAACTATTCCCGTTAGCACAGCGCGCGTGGATTGTTTTTGGTCCAGTGGCCGTGGAGAGTTGTGGTTGACTCGGGGACTCGGGCGGAAGTGTGGGTGGGTGGGGCGCGCGCGGTGCGGCGGTGCGGGGCGCGGCGCACGCGGATTTCCTCATGCTACCCCCTCACTCCCTCTCGCTCGGCGATGGCGATGGCCATCGTTGCAGTGCGTGGGGGGTAGGGTGGTAATTTCCGGGATCCTTTATCCTCCGGTGCAATTGCTCGTGTGGTGGGAGCGTGGTGGTGGGGGCCGCACACCCGAACCGAACCCGCCGGTTTTAGTGTGTAGACACAGTCAAAAGCCCCGGGGGAGTTAACCCGCCGGGCCCGCGACACGTGGGCGCCCACCTCCTCCTCGCGTGTCGGCGGCGAGCGAGCTCGCTCGCCGAGCCGGCGGCGGTGGAGGCGGAGGTCGAACTGACGTGGGCGCCGGCGAGGAGGGCCCACCTGTCGATGACCGGTGGCGTGGTAGGGGTGTGGTTTTTTGTTCTTTTTCCCCTTTACGGAAAGGCGGGGCCCACATGTAATCGGCAGTGGTGGTTGGGCGGGATGCTGTCTTGCTTGCCTAACTAGAAACTGACCGGTGGTAGTAGTACATGATTTTCTCCGCCGGCCGGCCGGCGTGTGCTTGCCGGGACACGGCGTGCTCGTCGTGCACCTCATCATGGTGTGGTTGCGCGGCCGGGTGGTGGATGAGTCGGATGGGACGGATGATCTCGTATGGTCTGGTCTAGGTGGAGGTGAGGTTAGCTGAGGGTTCCTTTTCTTAAGCATGCTTAATGCTGCGAAGTTTGTTTAAACTAATGTTGGATCCTGTGCTTGTCATGCGCCGGGGGCAGCTGTGGTTGCGGGCGGGGCCCACCTACCAGTGTCTGTCTGTCTGTCCGTCCGTCCTGCCTTTGTTCTTGCCACCGTCGAGAGTGTGTTTTCTTGGATGTTGCATATGATTTTCCGGGAAAATGATTGATTGGTTTCTGAATACATGAAGTCTCACAGCTGGGTGCTTCGTCTCTCCTGCAGGTTGGCGCCACGGGGGTGGGGCGGCAGCATCTGCCCTTCTTAGCGCCGTCGCCTCTACGGCCGGCTGGTCAGCGGGCGCGGAAGAAATTGGTGAGCACCTTGTCCTCGCAACCTGCAGGTCGTTCTTGGTTGTCTGGATAGTAATACACGTCCAGCGTGGGTGGCTGGTACGCGCGCAGGGCACTCAAAACAGTTGCAAGCAATGTGTGTGCGTCACGTGTTGGGAAAAGTATTAGGATCGTGTACGCGCTTTACTGGTCTAGGACCAAAGAGAGTCTTGACCCGGTCGGAGTAGTAAGCCACTATCATCACAAGAGAAAAAGAGCAGCTCTTGTGGTGGTTGAGCCATATTTGTACTAGTTTAGCATAAAGCAGAAGCTGCTACCTCTCGACCTGCCCTCTGAAAGGGTGAGAGGTTGAACTAAAAGTGGAATCTTAGGACAAAGCTACAAAGTTGTACTACCCAACAAAAAGATCAAATCTTGTAAACTGTTGGGGCCAAGCCTGTTTGCTGCTACTGCTGCTTAATTCGTCTTAATGCTTGGCTGTTTTGGTGATATGCAGAGGCTGCCGGAGGTACAGCAGCTGGTGCGGTCTCTTGCAGTGGAGAACGAGAGCATCCGTGAGGTGATACACACATTCTTTACCGCGTGCATTATTTTATGTATTGTACTTCAAATTCACTAACTGCAGTTGGAACCTTTATTTGCTGTGAGCAGGAGATGCGTTCTTTGCAGAGAGCTTGTGCGGTGCTTTCAAAAGAAAATGACAAGCTTGAGGTAACAACAATATTAATTTGTTTCTCCTTTCGTTCTCCCCAAATTTGGCATGTGGGCCACCAATGGTACCCGCTGGGTGGGATGACAAAAGTTACCATTTATTTTAGCTTAAAGCATGATGCGAGTTTTAAATTGCTAGGGTTTTATACCTCCAAAGGTAGTGGTCCATATGATCTCATTAATATCTTTTTAGTGCATTAGTTTGAGTTCTCGCTTTGATATGCTACTCCATCCGCTGTTAAGAAATGGATATCAACTATCAAGGCCGATGATCCTTTGACAATAATGGTAGTAGATTTCTCTGTTTGCAAAATCTCTCAGGCGACTTGGGTCTATGTAGGATTGTAGGGCAATGGGCTTGTCATATTAAGGTGTGATTGACTATGCTGGATTTTAGCAACAAAAACTGATTGGATGCACCAGTTATGAACCAAAAAAATCTTGCATTAAAAAGTAGCAACAACTTCAGATCCTTGACTCTGGATAAATATCATTGGCTCTGGCCTTCACAATAAGTTCAAGATACTTAACAAACCCAGAGGCAAATTTTCATTCAAACAACATTACAGTTTCCTTGTTCACTACAACACTAATAATATGCTCTGGATAAATATCATTGGCCAGCAATAGTAGTATGTGTCCGTAGATGTGTTGTAAATTTTGTTGATGCAAGTTGAGGTTGCACCTTCATGAAACCCAATATTTGTCTTGTTGGATGAAGTTGTCCCCCACCAACTTCTGTAGCGAAGGATTTGCAGTATTTGTCTTGTTGGGATGAAATTGAGACTCACCCAACATAAGAGTCCTGGATAACTCTTGCCTATTGATTAGATCTGATATGGTGGTTGTGACTGACATATCGGACCAATAAAGGAATTGATTGACTTCTGGGGCCTGGGCAGCTACATATGATCTCCAATATTGAATTGGAAGCCACCCGCCTGTTTTGCTTTGTATTTCTCAGATGTAGATTTGCTACTCTGTTCTGTATTCAGGATAACATATATGCCGATTGATGAGTAAAGATCTTGAAGGTACCGAAAACTGCCACTGCCCACTTATAAATGATAGAGATAGATAGGCGATCACAATTTTGGCATGTGTTATGATTTGTTGCTAACTTCACTGAAAGCCATATTAAAGGCATTGTGTCTGCAAGAAACACGCAGTCAGTTGGCAATGCATCGTGTCATATGAAAATATTTAAAATACACATTAGCAATGTTTCCCCTTATACGATCCTTTTTCAAGAGATCTAGTTTGAGTGTTGGCTAATATAATATTTCTCCGATATTTGAAGTGTAATTTTATGACTGGTTTAACCCCTGATAAACCTTTACATACAAGCCACAACCTCCGGCAATGGTAGTCAGTTAAAATAGCCTGCCCGCTTAATACCATCTCATTAAGTTGAACTGTATTAGCACCAACCAAGTTATTTAAGTTTGACGGAGTTCATTTAGCAATGAGACATAGGCATCGAGCTAGTTCCGCCCATTTCACTTATATGATACACGGACACCTATTTCATGCAAATAATTTATAGACAGCAGATACTGATTTTTTTTTTTTGGGGGGGGGGGGGGGGTACAGCGAAGGAGCATTTTCTCAATTTTGCCAGTTTGGATGAAGAATCCTATTTCTTATCGCTGACAAGTTATTACTACTTTTCTAACAGCAATCCTTTGTTACAAAATTCTGGGGGTCAAATGCTGAACAGTATAGACATCTAACGTAACTTCGTGTGGCATTGCAGATAAGATTAGAGCTGTCGAGCTCACGGAACAAAGCGGCTACAAAGGATCTAGAAGGAAAGCAACGGCCTGATCAGCAGTCTGTCGGAGGCGTTTTCGCTCTTCCAGATCTCAACATTCCTGTGCAGGACGCTGCTGATGGATCAGCAGCCCATTGACACTGTGCTCTCCAGATTAGTGCAGCTTTGCTAACCAATTAGCAAGTGTACATAGAGGAACGCAGGCTAGATTGGGGGGCGCGGCTCAGGTCATGCGTGAAGAGAATGACAGATTTTATTTTGTTAGTAGATTACAGGGTCTCTGGTGCCACTATAGTCCCAAGTGATAAGCCATGTTGTAGCCAAACAAAAATTGACTAATTTAACTCCCAACTGATATTGTTTTACCTAGTGCTTCTGTAATTCATGGAGCTGGAGATGGTTACAGCTCAAACTGATTCCAATTCTAGCGGAATTAGATGAATTTGTTCATGCTGTTTTTGTTTAAGATCAATTGAAACGTTACTTGTGAAGATTTTGGTAGTCGAGTTGTTTCTCTTTGGTATCTATTGCCTGCCTTGTTTTCAGTTGCCTTGGTTGGAGTTAGAGCACAAATCTATGTAAAAAGTAATTTTGTAGTAATTATATATATATAAAAAAGTAAACTAACTCATGTGAAATCCTGTGTTTCGTTTCTCTTTGGTATCTATTGCCTGCCTTGTTTTTAGCTGCCTTGGTTGGAGTTAGAGCACAAATCTAACTCATGTGAAATCCTGTATTTCGTTTCTCTTTGTTATCTACTGCCTGGTTTTTAGTTTCCTTTGTTGGAGTTATAGTACAAATCTATGTTAAAAGGAATTTTGTAGGAATTATATATATATATATATATAAATATAAAAACTAACTCATGTGAAATTATGTGTTCCAAAAGAGCTCTAAACATTAGGAACAATTTTGATGCTAAATAGCTATAAAACCCAATCGGTTGGTGGTCATGGGCTCTAAACAATCCAGCCCGGCCCGTTCCGACCTTGTGATGGGCTGGAGTTTTGCAAGACATGGGCCGTAGAAGTGAGTTAATGAGTTGACTGACAATTTTCCAAGGTGTGGGGCCCACGTGTCGTCGCTGCCACTCATCTTTTTCCTTTTTTTTTTTTTGCTTCCTTCATTTTTTGAGAACTCATCTTTCATTTTCTTCAATTGCTGCATGATCAATTAATCATCGGGCTTGGCTTTACCCTTTTCTAATGGTCCAAACTATCGCGTCAATCTAATTGAATCCTCCCGCCCCCATCTTCTCCATCCTCACTTTCCACCCAACTCGTAATGCGCCAAGTGGACGCGCGCGATGTTTGGAGAGAATGTCAAGTCAGCAACGACTTTCTTCTTCCTGGGTAAATAACCTTCCAGAAAAAATATCCTCCGTTTACGATCTCCGTTTCATATCGTAAGACTTTTTAGCATTACCTAAAATTCTAAAATTCATCAATTGATGAATGTATATAATTTATATATATGTTTATATTCATTAGTATCCATATGAATCTAGGCAGGATTAAAAATTCTTATATTACGAAACGGAGGAGTATAATTAGTAACTCTCTGTTTCATATTATAACATTTTCATTTGTCTAAATTCATCGATATAAACATACATATAAATTTAAATTTAAGTAAGACAAGAAAAAGAACGAATGGAATATATACAACTCCTTTCATATAAATTCCAATATAACACACATATATATATATAATGCGCCAATCAACGAACAAATTTAAAAAATCTTACAATATAAAATAAATAAAGTAATTAATAAAGTATTAACTATTTTAAACTTATAAATAGATAATTTGATTTTTTTTAAAAAATAACCTTCCTATAGATTTCTTAAAAAAATATTTTCTTAAACGTGGTCACATAGAACAAGGGAGGTTTTCATCCTACCCCTTTGTACCGAACACATCCACAGTGAGTAATACAGTACTACGAGACCTTATAAATATAACTTAATTTGTTTACGACAATACGTCTCGACGTGACCATGAAAATTCTGGATGTGCTGACTTAATCCACAGCTTAGATTTAATGTACACGGGCAATTAATATTTTTTTTGCGACATCTGTCTTTTTCTTCTGCTTATACTTATAAGCTAAAATTCCATTTCTTAACCTTAAATTGAGTTAATTTTGTGATTTTTTATCGTAGTTTATTTTATAATCTTGGCTTTGAGATTACTAAGAATACGTATATAAAAGTGTTATTTATAAATTATTTTAAATTTAAAAATATGTCGTTTTGGCCTTTTCCGGTCAGCCCTTTGTTTGAGTTTATTCTTGATTCTCTTCGTTTGATAATGATTTTGTTAGATTTTGGTACAACATTTCACCGTATGTTTTATTTAAAAATTTACTATAAATATGTAAAAAAAATTCATGCTTACAAATACTTTAATAGTAAAATAAAATACACCAAAATAAATGATATTATATAATTTTTCTAAATATGTCTAACGATCAAACTTTATATCAACAGTTGGCGAAGTTGTCTATTGGAAAGGGAAGGAGTCGGTACTCGGTAGTCAAATGTTAGTTAAGAGGATCTACTCCTGCGTATGGTGTCAAGTAATTAAGCATATGTGTCTTCTACATGATTAAAACAAAGTTGGTTGTGTATTTTTTAAAAGCATGCTAGTAATAATACACCTTGCATATAATCAGTTTTTTAACGGCCTTATCGATGAATAATCTCTTACGGTCAGGCTAGGTCAGTATGACCACTTGTGCTTCGGGCGCATTATTTGTAGAGGTTAGAATGAGAAATATGAGTAGCATACGATTAGTTGACAACTAAATATTAAGAAGTTTAAAAATATTTTTATTTGATTTTTAAAAATATTTACACATATAATTTTTTACATAAAACACACCATTTAACTGTTTAAAAAATGTACTAACAGATATTAAGGGAGTAGCAAAATCTTATTGGGTAGTTTAGAATAGAGCATTCTTATGGTTATCTATCCATTACAGCTCAAATCATTGAGTCAACTCCGGTGACAACTTCTTTCTAACCCGAGTTTTATGCTATAAATGTATATACTCATATTTCAGTTATTAGCTCATGTCATGACATGCAATGATTAGGAGCACCATTTGTTTGTCTAGCGTATGTGTTCTTCCTAACCTAAAATGGTTGTATGAATCACATAAACTAGAACATGTATGAAACACACAAACTACCATCATCATCTCATCTTTTCACTTATGCTTATACTTATAAGTCAAAATTTAAATTTTCAATCTTAGATTTGAATTGAGTTGATTCTAGGGTTTCATTACCGTAGTATATTTTTCAACCTTGGTTTTTAGATTGCTAAGAACATGCATAAGAAAGTTTTCTTTATCCCTGCTTGAACCCAAAGTTCATCTTTTCTGGTTGTGTCGGATACTTTCTCTAGCTCCTAATGATACTGTAATGGAATGACGAACCTATTTCTTCACTTTTTTTTGGCTATTATTTGACATGATTCGACTTTGTGTTGAATGATCAAGAATTTTCCTATCATTTTTACTAAAAGTATCCAGCAATTTAGGTCTTACTTGATCATATGCCATAGAGAGGCCAAAGATCCTTCCGTTATCAGAGAATAAGTATTCATTTGATCTTCCAGTAGTAAACAATTTCCACTAAATTCCGATTAATTTTTGGTTGAAGCGTACTATTTTGAATCTGAACTATAAAAAATACTCAAAATTTCACTTGAAATATGCTTTTAGCCCGTATTGAAACCACAAAATTTTATAGTTTTCGGTTGGTTTTCGTCGAGAACATAGATCTTACCGGTAACCTATGGCTTCCTAGCTTCCTGGGTACCTCATGATTCAGTTGGATCTATTTGTCATGGCTCTAACTCCATCTCTCCTGGATATAGAGCCCAATAAAATAGTTTCAACTTTACCTAAAACAGAAGCAGTACATCCTGAAGTGATATGAAAAAATTAACTATCGATATGAAGCTGGATTTGAGCAGCTATGCATCTTTAGTCTTTACTCTAGACTTTGTTCCCCTAGCTGTACTCCCTTCGTCCTATAATATAACACCTTATTTTCCATCCATTAATTTTTTGCCGTTTTATTCTATGTCTGTTAACTTTTGTACTACTTTATTCCACTAAATCAATCTTTTGACATGATCTATACTTCTTATACATCCTAAACTTCTATAAACAAAATATATAATCTCTTATATTGCATGATAAAGCCACATAAAAATAAAAATTATGCGGAAGTCAAGAGTCCTCCTAAATATATTTACCCTCAGCCTCTCACGTTAGCGAGCACCCACTTCATAGTTCACCTTTACGAAGCCAATCGAGTCTTGACCCATACGTGTCTTGGCTTTTCCAAACTAATTTTGGTCTCTACTTTTTAATAACGGATTTTTTCCTTATCCACCCTAACCAAATTGAACTAACCTAATAATCACCCCTACCTCTCAAACACGTTTACCCTCACCTTAGACCATAAACAATGTAGACCACTCTTAAATCCATAGGGACCCACATGTTAGCCCCTTATCCTAAAATTTCACCTACCATCCCTCTCTCTCCCCCAATCTTCTCGACTAGATCAATCACCACTTCTTTCTCTCCTTTCACCGGTGGCAACAAGTCCCCCATCTCTAGCCGCATGTCGCTTCTCGCCTCTTGGATAGACCCACCATCTAGCCGCCCGATGGCAACAAGCTCCCAACAGCCGTGGTTGGCACCTCCTCTATCGACAGCGGTTGCATCTCCCAACCACTAGCGACAATAACAGATCTAATGGTGGACAGACTCATCCTCCTATCGTCGTGGCCGACACCTTCTCTACCAGCAACGATTGCGCCTCCCAAGCATGGCAAGTCGGCGTCACAGAGTTGGCGAGGAGGAAGTTGGTGGACCTCGAGCTCGGCGACATGATTCGACATGGGCATGAATGTTGCTACTTCGACCTTGGTGAAGACAACATCGTTCTAAAGCTTGGCGACGCAAATCACCCGGAGGTTGGGCTTACACGGGCCACGCCCTTGTTCAAATCAGCCTTGGTTTGGTGTGCGTACATCATCACCTTGCCGAGGCTCCTCCTTTCCATGGAACAAAGAGCTTGGTGAGGGCACATGTTGAGCTGAGACCAGGGGCGAAACCAGAAAACACTTAAGTCTAGTGCTAAGCTACCATGTGCTTAATCATTTTTAGAATTCATATGATAGATTCACCTAATATCAGTGAGATTTTGAACCTATGCCTGGGGTTTAAGCCCTAACTGCCATATGCCTGGTTCTGCTACTAGCTGAGATAGATATTAGACCACACACTCTCTTATATAAATAGATAAATCATTTGTCAGTGTGCTAAATTATTTTGACCTTACGGAGAACCCACTTTTACAATTCACTTCTACACGATCAATTAGAAATAGTCGTGAATCAATCAACTAATATTTTAGAATCGACCTTATTTCAACGAAATAAAGTTGCGTGAGGACGGGCATCGACCATGCCATCCTCGGAGGCCAATCCACTCTTTGACCCCTGCGAGTCCGCGACGACAAAAGCAGCAGGAGCAGCCAAGCCAACCATCGTCATCCAGCACGGCACCGGAGGGAGGGAGGCGAAGGTGTGGCACCACCACGCGACCACCCAACCCAACCCAACCCAACCAAACCCGTCATCCCCTCTCCCTCTCCCACTCCCACCAACCCAAACCCCAGCCGCAACCGCCGCCCCGCCACCGCCCGCGCCGGGGAGCCGCCGCCATGGCGTTCCACTACCCGGACCACGGCCTCGCCATGGACCCGTCTTCCGCCGCCGCGTCCTCGCCCAACCCTAGCTTCTCCCCCGGCGGCGGCGGCGGCGGGGAGAGGGAGAAGGCGGCCGTCGCGGCGCACCCGCTGTACGAGCGCCTGCTGGAGGCGCACGTCGCCTGCCTCCGCGTCGCCACCCCGGTCGACCAGCTCCCGCGCATCGACGCGCAGATCGCTGCGAGGCCGCCTCCCCTCGCCGCCGCCTCCGCCGCCGCGGCCGCTGGCGGGCCCTCCGGTGGGGAGGAGCTCGACCTCTTCATGGTACGGGCCTTGCAGTCCTCGCCCCCCTCTCCCGCCTCCTCCTCTTTCTCTGTGCGCTCTCTCGCGAGCAGCTGATTTGCTCCAGGTGGGGAATTTGGTCGGAGGCAGAAAAAAAATGGAGTACAAGCCTGTTTGGATTATCTGCCTAACTACATGCGATTTTCTGTTCTGTTTCGCTTATACGATAGTAATCTTATCATCGTTTGTGCTCTGGTGATGATTGGTCCTCATCCATATTGGATAAAAATCTCAGAACATAATTCGGTCTCACTATGCCTTGAAACTAGCATAAGGTTGAGCTGTTCTGTGCTCATTGCATTTGAAAGCCGCTTACTTCTAGACGATTATGATACCTATGATGTGCCACTGATCTCTTACTGACATGCTCGCAGTGAGCGTCACATTGTGGAGGTAGTTTAAACACAATGGTATATTGTGGTTTGTGGATTGATCCTAGTAATGATTTATCATTGTATTGGAGATGAACATGCTGTTGTCCTAATGTTTTTCACAGGGACAACCCAATCTGACTCTTAACATACATACCTGTCTTAATTGCAGACGCATTACGTGTTGCTTCTTTGCTCATTCAAGGAACAGCTTCAGCAGCATGTGCGTGTTCATGCAATGGAAGCAGTGATGGGGTGCTGGGAGCTTGAACAGTCTTTGCAAAGTCTAACAGGTAGATTGAAGCTTCTATCTACTTGAATGAGGGGGTGTTTGGCATAGTTCCAAATCCATAATTTGCTAATCTAGATCTGCCTCCATGGAAGATCCTCTCCACCATGGTTTTGGATCTATCTGGTTGGGGAGAGCGTTTGGCTAGAGTTCTGAAGCTCCATAAAACATGCAAGGTGAGGGAGGAGCACAGTTGTGGAGTAGGTCAGCAGGGTCAAGGCCGCTCTGCCTCTGCAGTTGTTTCCAGCTGTGCTCCAGACCCTGCTCCACTCCTTATTTTACTGGATCACTTGGTGTTTGATTCAACTCCACCTCCTCCGGACAAGGATTTGTGATTTGAGGCCCTGCCAAAAAACCCCCTTAATTCAGCAAGTTGCAGAAAATTTCAAAACATGCACTCTTTTTTGTTATTTCATTGATAATATTTAGGTAAGCAGATTGGTTTGAGTTAGTTTCAATCCAATCGCAGTGGGAACTACAAAGTTCATCAATAGAAATAAAAAGAGTGAACACAACATTTTTTGAAGCAATTTATTTTATACCAAGAACACATGATCTCATGTTTTTCCTTTTCTGAGCTCTACTACACATGCTGATTTTGATCAGGAATGCTTCTGTGAGGCCTTGGCAACAATTCTTTGCTGACACAGGCTTGTAGAGTAACATTGAGTGATGATAGGAGTTAAAGTTGGAGTGTGCTAATTTAACTGTTCACCACTTTATATGAAGAATAATGCAATGTTTTTTCATTTTTCATTTTGCTTAGTTTGTATGTTATATCTAAAAGTTCTTACAGAAGGGCTTAGATGAGTGCCAACTAAGAGCATAAGTCCTTTATAAGCTGCAGTCTATACCATGATTGACATTCAGGGGACATCTCCATAGCTAATAGTATTGTGGTAATTGTCAATGCAAGGAATGACTGAGTTCTGCTTGGATAATTGGTTCTGTAGGGGCATCTCCTGGTGAAGGCACTGGAGCGACTATGTCTGATGATGAAGATAACCAAGTGGATAGTGAAGCTAACATGTTTGATGGAAATGATGGGTCAGATGGCATGGGCTTTGGTCCCCTAATGCTGACAGAAGGTGAAAGATCCTTGGTTGAGCGTGTACGTCATGAGCTGAAGAATGAGCTTAAGCAGGTAGCTTTGTGTTCTTTGAAATATTTCATCCATCATCATAGTGCATTATTGGTGAGCAAGAATGTCCTGCCTGTAGGGGTACAAAGAAAAGCTTGTTGATATTAGAGAAGAGATTCTTCGCAAGCGGAGAGCTGGTAAACTTCCTGGTGATACTGCATCTATACTGAAAGCTTGGTGGCAAGCTCATTCTAAGTGGCCATACCCAACTGTGCGTAACACATATTAGCACCATTTCAAAAACTTTGTTACGTTTCAATTTCGGGACATGATGAGCAGTTCTTTCTACACATATTCAGGAGGACGACAAGGCTCGCCTAGTGCAGGAAACAGGGTTACAACTGAAGCAGATCAATAACTGGTTCATTAACCAGCGCAAACGAAACTGGCACAGCAACCCAGCATCCTCTGGCGAAAAGACCAAGAAGAAAAGGTACTGTATCGGAAAACTCTCCCTTAATATTTCATAACAAGCTCGCAACTTTGTGTTTATCGGTTCTACCCTGTTGATGCATGTAAAAAGAAACGTTACAGGTGATAGTGGTGCCGAGCAATCATGGTAGATTGGTTCAACACGATTACATGAAACTAGATGTAAACAGTACGTGATTGTGAAGAGTGTAGTACATTCTCTCGTGCTCTGATGTGACAAGATCTGGAGACCGGCCCATTCACAAGGGAATTGAGATCATAGGCGTAATCACTGGGCAAACAAGTCATCTGAAATTGTAGCATAAGCGCACAAAAACCATAAGGTGGGTGGTATTGACTTTCGCAGTATAGCATCGAGTGTCTGCTAATGTGATTTTGTGGAGTGTGTTGTATAACCGATGAACGGAGAAGGAAGCCTTGTATGCCGTATGTAATTGTGTGTCTTATTTATCATGTAATATATTATTTTAGGAGCTTTAAGATTCGGATTGGACGTCCACTGTTTTGATTTACGGTGCAGTGTTTTGGATGTTGTAACATGTGTTGGTAATTCACTCTACAAAATGGTCCCCCTAAGGCAAAGTATTGTTGTATGTGTATAAGTTTTTTCTACACATGGCAACCATGGCATTGTAGCTGATGCTATTTGTTCTCTTCTTTATTTTTTTTTTTCATTTCTACACGGTTTATCCCTGGATTATATAATAGTAGGGGAGGTACACATCTAATTAAGCAGCTGTATCTGGCACATTCTACCGGCGATGCAAACTGTGGCTTCTGGTGTTGTGATGGTTACGGCCAAGACAGGCCAGTGAAACAGCTGCAGCCTGCACCATTCTAAGACAAAACGAGGCTTAATCATTCCAAGAATTGGTCTAAGTGGCAAGTAGTCAGCACGCGAAGTCTAACCATGTGGTCCATGTAGCCTTGAACCAATCACCAATTGAGAAGAGTCGATGCGTATTTTTGTCTTTGCTTGATATTTTCCTTCGGGCTCGATCCATCTCTGTCAACATCAAAACAATTAAGAGAATCTTAATTTGCATAGCCCAAACGGCCAAACCCAAACGACAAGCTGACTAGGATAGCAGGATTAATAATTAATCGCCGTATCACGCCAGATTACCTAGGGCAGTTTAGTTCTGCATCCAGCTGTAGCCTGTAATGTCACGGAAATATCAAAGAAACATATGACAATCATTTCTCGTTCATCTTCAAGAATCCCAATGTTGATTAATCCTAATTCACCGGTGTAACGCATGAGTTGTAATGAAAAAAAATTGGTGCCTACCAAGAAGGCAAGAATTGAGAAAAGAAAAACTCGCGTGTTTCAAACCGCAATACGAACTCGAAACCTCCAAATCAAAATATCAATCATACATATATATAATCACCTTCTTTACATGGATATATACTGTGTGACAAACTCTTAATAACTCAAGGAGTGATCTACGTGCATCATGAGCATGCCTAGATACGGTCTCCTGCAACCGGCCGATGGTTCCGGTTGCCGCCGGGCGGCTACGCGACGGCGCCGGCGGCCGGCGGCGGGGGGAAACTCCGGTAGAGCAGACCGTCCGCGCGGTGGTTGCCGGCTTCGAAGTCTCCGTCTTCGTCGTCGTCGTCGTCGTCGGCGGCGGCGGCGGCGCCCTCGTCGAAGTTGAGCGCGTAGCTGAGCGGGTCATACCGGAACTCCCCCGGCGCGCCGACGCGGCGGCGCCACTGCGCCACCGTGTCGCCAAGGCCACCGCCGCCGGAGCCGGAGCCGAAGCAGCAGCACACCGTGGCCCTCAGCCTGTCCCGCAGCGAGCTCAGCGGCGACGGCGGCGAGGCCTCCGTCTCCATGAAGCCTCTTAGCTTTCGCTACCACCTACTCACCTAAGCTAAGCGACTTAAGCCCAAGTAAGCAAATGAGCTTCAGCGCCCAAGGCAAGCAAGCAAATTAGCACTAGTAATACGGTCAAACCTCCTGTGATTAGCAGTAGGTGACCTGGTAAAAAGACGGAAATGGACATAATGGAGGAGGGCAGACCATGGAATGCATTCGTCTTATTCGAAATTTTAGCACAAATATGCTAAAATATATGTTGTAATAATAGTACTTTTAATGAAAACAAGTCGCAGAAAAATATGATACTTCCAAAATAGGCCAAATGTTAGGTTAAAAAGTCAACATTTAAAAACTGGGAGCAGTTGAGTGACATAGAAAGGCATGGAAATTTGTCCAGGAGAACAGTGTACAAAATCTGGTTTTATATGCATTTGAGAAGCCAACAAATGTACGGCCATGGGTAGCACATAACTGTCAACAGATAATATGGGGGCAAGAATGTACCAGGGGTATCGCTTACTGCCAAAATGTCATTCATACTAATGCTGAAAAACAGCTTACGGTAGTAACCAATCTCAGTTCTAATCTCTGATGTTGCTGCTGATTGCAGATGATTCAGGTTGTACGGGAAGAATCGGGAGCCTCGTTTCTATCGCTTGAGGCCGAGTCAGAAGCTTCTGCCACAGTATTTTGGCGCTCAATATAGGCTATCAAAATTCTTAGCTGTCACAAGAGGATGATGGATCAGTAAGCCTTTTAAGACAATGAGACTATGCATGTGTAAACATTATAGAGAAGATTGCAAAGAGAGAATAACCAAAAGATCCATGTTTCCCCCTTTTGGTACGGCCAAAATGCCAGATAGCATCTATTGGCACACAAAGTATACCTTCCGACCATGAGATACAATGCCTTAGGGAAATAGTTACATGCATATCGTGACCTAAACTTTATGCAAACAAGTGACTAACCTATCTGGTATTAGTACGATCACACCAATTAGCGGTAATAGCCACCAAGTCCAAACAAGACACTACTAGAGCACCCCAACAGCTTATCTAAATTTAGTCATTCATATTTTCATTTGATTATCTAAAACAGTTTCATCCTTCATATCTCTTTGTACTCTACTAGATCATCCATATATGATATTCTCTATATCTCTTTAGAGGATGGAGAGATTATCCAAATATAAAGTTTCTCTCTTAATATAAATGATATCCAAAAATAGATGATAGGATGACCGTTCTGTTGGAGCTCAATTTGTAGTCTTCATCCTCTATTTTCATAAAGGAGGATGGAATAAATGAGCTGTTAAGAATGCTGGGGATAAACAAGCATGCCAGAGCTGAGTTGCTAACACGATAACATCAGTTGCATGCCCGCAATGATGGCTATGCAGTATCACGAGAAGAGAAGGATGGGACTTGTTAGAAACAACAGTTAGTTTAAACATACTAACCTCTTCCTCCTCCAGCTTCTCAATCTTCTCATCTTTCAATCTAATGGCAGCTTGTTCCCTACAACAAAATCAAACCGATTTTAATCCTGAGTAAATAAAAACTATAAATTGAAACCGCTTCAAGTTCTAAATTAGCATGATTTCTGCCCCAACTTCAACAACTGCAAGGGAAATTTATAAAAGGCAAAATTTGTTACAGGGCATCGAAAAAACGCGTAATTAGCTGATGGACACCGTAAGATCACGAATTTGCCGTAGGACACCAAAAAATGCGTTAATTAGCTGGTAGACACTCCAGCCATTATTTTATTAATTTCAGAATATTTTTTTAAAAAAATGACGAGATTGCCCTCACTGGTCAACCCGTTATACTGACTAGGTCCGGTCGAACCAAACCCAGTCGGTCTCGGCGTCGCACCACACCCGAACCCTAGCCTACAGGGCGACTAAGCAGGTGGCGGCGGAGGCGACCCAACTGCGACGAGGGCTGCGGCGACCTAACCACCGTGGACAATCTCGTCTTTTTTTAAAATTTTGATTTCAAAATTAATAAAATAATAGCCAGAGTGTCTATCAGCTAATTACCATATTTTTTGTGGTGCTCTGTCGTAAATTCGTGATCTTACGGTGTCCACTGGCTAATTACGCGTTTTTTCGATGCCCTGTAGTAAATTTTGCCTTTATAAAATGACCAAATTCACTTTGGTCGCTCATTACAACATATGGGATGGAGGCAATGAAATACAACCATATTTAACTAAGTAATAACCTAGCTGGAATAGGACATGATTGTATTAAACAAGGATTGATTCATAAGTCGTCCCTGTGATGATCTGAAAGACATCGGAGAAAATACCTTTCTTTTGCTTTTTGAATCCTCTCTCTCAACATCTCCATGTTTTTTACAAGATTTTCATGAATCTAAGAAATATCAAAATAACTATGAGTACATAGGTCATAAATTTCCTTGATGGCAGTAATTGTTGAACTCCAGTTTCAGATTTAATATTAAAAATAGTCAAGAGCTTACATCGTTGAGAAACCTTGTCTCTTCCATACACTTATCAAGCTTTGCCTGTGACTTTTGTACTTTTATGCCCACCGCTTTCTCAGTAGCAGCAGTGATTTCTTTCTCATTGTCCTCTTTGACTTCTAGCAGAAGTGACTCATAGTACTACATTAGCACCAAAACCAGAAAGTACATCAGCACTGAAACCAAAACTTACATGACCAAATACTGTTTTACTGATTGGATACCAAGAAATCTTGCAAACATATAGAGACCAGCAAGGAGTGATATAAATGTTACCTTGGATGATAATAAACATCAACTAAACAACAAAACAATGCATAAACTATGTAAACTTATATTTCTTTATTTAACTTACATTTCTTTGTTTTTCAAGCTGAGAAGTGACGAGATCATTGTACTCTTCAACAATCTAAAAGCAGGGAAATGCACAGTTGTAAGAGACAGAAAATGCAAAATGTACTACGATGGTGTAGCTAGTGATTTCCACAAACTTTATTTACAGAATACATTACATCAACCACTTTACTGTTGAGCAGAGCTTCATTGATCCCTGCATCACCACTGCATGTCGAACACATACCATCCGCTGAATGATCACCATATAAATTGTACTCAAACAGATTCCCATCTGTTTTCAATTGAATCAGACGATGCACATAGCTGTCCCTAGCATAACCCCAAACCTTCTGTGTTTCTAATTCAAGTGAATAACAATGTTGTGTTTCTTTCCAGTGTGCAATAGCATGGCCACCTTTGTACCTGTGAGAATGTTAATCCCCAATCAATCCAATAAGTTGTTTATTTATTGCAATTCACATCTTCCGGAGTTATCATGAAATACCTTCCACATCCAACATGGTCACAGATGACACAAATCCAAAGATTTTCTGATGTTCCACAAATTGAACACATGGATTTCTCTGGTTGCTGTTGACAATATCTGCAAACCTGCACAATACTTCCCAATGTAAACACAAATAGATGTCATAGTGAGAGGAAAAAAAAAAGCCCAGGATCTACTAACACCAGGGAGAAACAAAGAAGTACTAAATTGCAAATTATAAATTGCCAATCAATCTCCTAGTAAGTATTACTTTAAAAAAGAAAGTAGTTGATTGCCATAAATTTGTGCTTCCTGAAACTTGGCAAACAAACGTTCCTATTAAATCTTGACAGAACAGTATGATGATGCACTTGGTAAACTAACATAAAATTAACACACATGAAATAACTAAATTGACTTAAGATCTTACTGGGCACGAAGAGTCTGTCCATTTTGATATGCATGAACAGTGGAAAGAATGGTTGCATATTGTTGTAAGAATGCCTCCAGGATCTTGGTCAAGTCGTTCTTTTGACAATAGAAGCAGATAATTGGTAAGATCAATGTGAATTCCAATTTCCACAATCCATTGCTATACTTTGGGCTTAAGTGAAGAATATAAATATAGAAAACTGCTCCTGGTTGCATACATATGTTTGGGCATCGGCATGCATAATTCTCAATACACACTTCGGCCACTAATATCTATTGCAATATATTCATAAAACCTGATAAAAACTATAATATATGAAATTAATTTCCCTGAGAGAGATACACACATGATTTGCATGTATAAATAGAAATATGGAAAAAGATAACGTTACTTGAAATTTCAATGGTTGACTACATGCATGTCCAAACTGACGTATGTACTTGTGGCTAGAGTAATAATATTTTCAGGTGGGGTGAACATATCTAACTTTAACAAACTGAAAAGACCATTGTATGTCGAGAATAACTCAAAATGCCTCCACATACCAAGACATACTGGGCATGTAGGTTGTTCAGCTGAGCTTGTAACTGAGCTATGCGTGTGCTCAATCAATTGAGTGTAGTGAACTTCTTCCACAAAACGAATGCGACAAACATCATCCTGCAGCACATCCACCTCCCATCAATCACCATAGCACAAAATTACTCAGAGCAGCAGAAAATCGAAGTACACAGCAGAATAAAACCGAACCATCACCTCCAGTGATGTGAAATGCCTCCCATTAAAGTTGTCATAGAAGCCATCCGTGTCGCTCTGAGTGTCGAACTTTATAAGAACGCTGTACTGGTCCTCCACCCCATCAATCCTACAACATAACCACCCAAAATTAACACTCCAATTCACACATACATCGGAATCATTCCTGCACATCAACTTGGCCAATGTTTACTAAGGAACACACGCGCGCGATCAGCATAATTGAACAAAATTTTGAGACTAGATATACAAACAGCTAATCACACTTTATCAACTGAGAACTGAAACCCAATGTGCTAGGGCCGTAAGTAAGAGTAGCAAGCTAAGAGATGAGAAGCAGCAGCGATCAAGGGAATGTACCTGACGATGCGCATCTCGAGCATGTGGGGGAGGAAGGTGCCGCAGAAGCTGCAGAAGTCGGCGTAGGTGAGGTGGTTGGGCACGGCCGGCATGCACACCCACGGCTTCCTCCCCGCCTACAGACACGCGCGAGCAGGAGGCCTTGAGAGAGGCCACTAAACCGAATCGGCAGGCGGTCACGAGGACCATCGAAGCAGCTCGGAGAGGTAGCTTACCGGAAGCACGGAGGCGGCGGCGGGTGGGTCGGGGTGGAGGACGACGACGCCGCGGGCCTCCTCGATGCGTGGGTTCCCGGAGGAGAAGGGCACGGAATCGAGCGCGGTGGCGGGCGATGAGGTGGAGGCGGAAGGGGCTAGGGATATGGACTCGCCGGCCATGGCTGGCGCGTCGGCGTCGGCAGCGGCGGCGGCGGCGGCGGCGAGAGGAGCAGAAGCCGACGGCGAAGAGCGTTTGTTGCTTCCTTCCTCGAGCGTCGTGTCGCGAGCGCTGTCATGTTTCTCTTTCCTTTAAATAAGAATGGACTTTAAATAAGAATGGATTAGAGTATCGAACGGCTCATCTAAATTTAATCATTCATATTTTTATTTGGATGATCATAAACTAGTTTCATCCTTCATATCTCTTTTTGCTCCACTAGATTATCTATATATGCCATCCTCTATATCTCTTTAGAGCATAGAGATCATCTAAATACGAATGTTCTCTCCTAATATGGATGGCATCTAAAAATAGATGATAGGATAGCCGTTCTGTTGAAACTTAATTTATAGTCATCATCCTCTATTTATTTTCAAGATAGAGGATGAGATAAATGAGCTGTTAGGGATGCTCTTAAGGGGTGGACAAGGGGATAAACTTTAGCCCTTTGTCCCATCGAATGTTTGGATATTTATTATAAATGGTAAATATAAATTATTAATAAAACCAGTCCATAATTTTGGACTAATTCGTAAGACGAATCTATTGAGCCTAATTAATCTATAATTAGCCTATGTGATGCTACAGTAAACATACTCTAATTATGGATTAATTAGGCTTAAAAAAATTCGTCTCGCGGATTAGCTCTCATTTATGAAATTAGTTTTTTTATTAGTCTATGTTTAATACTTAAATTAGTGTCTACACATCCAATGTGATATTTTTTAGCCCTATCTAAACAACCCCTAATACTTGTTTTAAAAATGAGATTTGCTTCGGTCCAACAAAAAGTACCTCGAGGTATCGGTACCACGCGATATCAAATCGTTTATGATCGTAGGATCAAACATTGCATATCCTACTTACCTAGATCTAATGGTTCACCTCGAGGTAATTTTTGTTGGACCGGAGCAAATATTTTTAAAAATATAGCAATCCAACGCTCAATTAAATGGAAGTTTGATTCGTGGTATGAGTTAGTACTATATTTTTTTAGTATTTTTTTAATTTTTTAGTATAACTTTGTAATAACAATTCAAACTAGGTGTGAATTCACGATTAAAAACAAACTATTGCTGGTCGCCCAGTGGTCTCATGCGTGGGAGACCGTTAGTGGAGCAAGCAGTCACTTGGCTATTGGCTTTGGTGCACAAAACCGCCGGTTAGTAGGTGGGCTAACCGTCATCGGTGGTTTTATTTAAATGAAATTTATCTAAATTTAAACTTTTTTATTCAACGAGAGATGTTTTTACTTCAAACCACGTGGTTACCACCGTGAAACCGTTCCTACCGTGTATTTTCAAGTTTTTAGTCAAGCTATGCAGCAACCGTAGAAAAATGCACAATTACCACGACAAACCATTTCTATTGCTGATTTTGAATTCAAATTTTTAGATGTCAAATTCCTCGCGGTTATCAGTTTTCACAGTTACCGCGTGGTAATCATGTTACCGCTGAGCAGTGGCATTGACTCGCCAACAGTTTGGCGAATGTAGGTTGGACCGACGTGTCCTAGGGAAAATGGGTAAAAAAATATCGAAAAACGTAGCCCTAATTATAAATGATGAATACTAGATTACTAGGGGTTATATGACTCGATGTGTAGTGTTGTAGTTAACGCGGTAAGTATCCTATTTAGGGAGTACGTTTGCAAGAATAAAACTCAAGAATTGACGGGGCCGCACAAGCGGAGGAGCATGTGGTTTAATTCGATACAACGCGGAAAACCTTAGAGCATCTTCAATGGAGGACTAAAAGTTAGATCCTAAAAATCATGTATTGGAGGTCTTCTAAACAATTATGGGCCTATAAATTACCCTACACTCCAACAGAAACCCAAAAATTAGGTCCTAAAATAGTTAGTTAACCAAACAAACTAAATTTGTTAAGATTGTTTTCACGTTTTTCCCGCTTGCTCACGTCGTTCTCTTCTTTTTCACCGGCAACAAGAGTGTTAGCTTTTACTGTTCTAATTAATAATATATGTATTGTCTCATGTCAATGCTAACATCTGACATCGCTATTCCTTTTACTGCTCTAATTATTATTTTTTTAACTATATGCTCTGTCTTGCCTATACTATATTGGATTATACTATATTTGGTCCATATAGCATTGTCTTGTTTGCAGAATAGAGAGGAGAGGGAGTGACGCCGTCTAAGGCCTTCGATGGAGCAGGCAACGCCGGTCGCGGGCTACGCCGGAGGGGAATGTGCTGGCAACGAGATTCGGTGGACCGCGGCTGCTCCGGCGGCGAGCTTCGACAGAGCGGGCGGTGCTGGAGGGGCTGCTCCAGCGGCAAGATTCGGCGGAGCAGGCGGCGCTGGCCGCGGGTTGCTCCAGCGACGAGATTCGGTGGAGCAAACGACGGCGCTGGAGGAGGCGGCGCCAGCGACGAGATTCGGCGGAGCGGGCGGCTCCGGCGACGACCTTCGGCGAAGGGGGCACGCCTGCCGGCGCCGTTGTATGAGATGGCGCGTGGCCACGAGGAAAAAAAGGCGTCACAGAACTCTTCGGGCATGATCGCTTTGCCGCCGATGAGATTGGGAGGGCGGATCGCGTTCTCAGATTTAGACAGCTTTTAGACTTTGATTGGGACTACGGATATTTTAGGACCTACATAGGTGATCTGTTGGAGCTCTGTTTTCAATGCAAAACCAAAAAAAAATTGTTTTGGAAGCTTGTTTGGCACATCGTTGGAGATGCTCTTACCAGGGCGGTTATTATTTTTCTAACGAGCATTTCTGTTGACATTTTTACAGAAACCAAATTCTGATTAAACCCAAAAAAAAACAAATGCCCGTTCCTAGTGTACTGTATAGATGGTTATGTGCATTTTAGACAGAGAATGACAGCGTACATGAGGTGAGAGAAAGAGAAAGCGAAAAAACCAACATAATTACAGAAATGAAACAATAAATAATTTGTCAAACGTCCTTTTGAGATTCCTTTGCTCTATACGGTAAAAGTGTAAAAATGCAAGTAATACGGAGGCTCCATCTTTTTTCTCGACTGCTTCATCTCCAATCCCCAGCCAGCCAATCAAAAAATCGCTACAAATTGGGCTACTTCTGCTGCTACCTGCAGATGATTCAGATTGTATGGGAAGAGTTGTCCTCCAGTTTCATATCGCTTGAGATAGAGTTTGAAGCTTCTGTCACAGTATTTTGGCACTCAAAATGGGCTATCAAACCTCTTAGCTGTCAAAAGAAGACTACAGATCAGTAAGCCTTCAAGACAACAAAAGTATGCATGTTGTGAACAGGATACAAAAGATCGCAATCATAAACACAAAATAACAACAGATCCATGTTTCTCCCTTATGGCTGGGCCAAATGTCCAAGGCAGTTATTTTTTGCTTGGAGATGTCAGGGAAGGTCTATTAGCACACAAAATATACCTTGTGACCATGAGGTACAATGCAATAGTTACCGAGAAACAACTCTACATGCTGGAGCTTTTGAGTCGCTAACTTGCTAATATGAATATCAGTTGCATATCCGTGATGAAGGCATGCAATATAAAGAAAATATAAAGTATAGCTTACTTAAAACAAAATCCACTTTAATATACTAACCTCCTCCTCCAGCTTCGCAATCTTTTTATCCTTCAATCTAATGGCAGCTTGTTCCCTATTATAAAATCAAACCGATCTTGACAATGAGGAAAATAGAAAAATATAAATTGAGACTACTTAAAATTCTTAACTAGAGCTATTTCAGTCCATCTTCAACAACTTCAAGGGAATTACGAAATGACCAAATATTCACTTTGGGCGCTCATTATAACATATGGGAGGCAATGAAAACACAAGCTTATTCTACTAAGCTATGAATTGCATCAAAAAAAAAAACCGATTCATAAGTTGTTCCTATAATAATTTGAAAGCTATCAGACAAAATACCTTTCTTTTGCTTTTTGAATCCTCTCTCTCCACATCTCCATATTTTCTACAAGGCTTTCATGAATCTATAAAACATCAAATTAATTATGAGTATGCTAGTCACAAAGTAATCTGAACATAGTAATAATATTTTAACTCCAGTTCCAGATTTACTCTCAACAAACAGTCGAGAGCTTACATCGTTAAGAAACTTTGTCTCTTCCATGCACTTATCAAGCTTTGCTTGTAACTTTTGTACTTTTGTGCCCATCGCTTTCTCAGTAGCCGCAACAATTTGTTTCTGGGTATCCTCTTTGACTTCTAGCAGGAGTGACTCATAGTACTACATTAGCACCAAACGAGGAAGTACATTAGCACTAAAACCAAAACATACATGAGAAAATACTATGTGATAATGATCTGATACCAAGAAATCTTCAAAACATAGAGACCAGCAAGAGGTGATATAAATGTTACCTTGGCTGATAATAAACATTAACTGGATAAACAAAACAATGCATGAACAATGTTAACTCACATTTCTTTGTTTTTCAAGCTGAGACGTCACGAGATCATTGTACTCTTCAACAATCTAAAAGAAGGGAAAGTGCTTAGTTTTAAAAGACGGAAGAAACAAAATGTACTACGATGGTATAGCTAGTGATTTCTACAAAATTTATTTACTCAATACATTACATCTTCCACTTTACTGTTGAGCAGAGCTTCACCGATCCCAGCATCACCACTGCATGTCGAGCACATACCATTTGCTGAATGATCACCATAGAGATTGTACTCAACCAGATTCCCGTCTGTTTTCGATTGGATCAGACGATGCACATAGTTGTCTCCAGCATAATCCCAAACCTTCTGTGTTTCTAATTCAAGTGAATAACAATGCTGTGTTTCTTTCCAGTGTTCAATAGCATGACCACCTTTGTACCTATGTGAATGTTAATCCCCAATGAATCCAACAACCTATTATTTAGTAAAATCAAAATCATCCACAGTTAACATGAAATACCTTCCACATCCAACATGGCCACAGATTACACAGATCCAAAGATTTTCTAATGTTCCACAAATCGAACACGTGGATTTCTCTGGTTGTTGTTGACAGTACCTGCAAACCTGCACAATACTCCAATGTGAACGCAAATAGGCTTGTTTAAGTGAGAGGGGGGGGGGGGGGGGGAAGAGCCTAGTATTTTCTACAAACAGCAAAAATAAAGAAATAAAATGACAATCAATCGCCTATTAAGTATTATTTTCAAAAATAAAGTGGTTGATTGCCATAAATTTAAGATGTCAGAAACTTTGTGACAGCAAAAGTTTCTATCATATGTCGTTACAACAGTATGATGGTGCAGCTAGTAAACTAATATAAATTTTAAAACATACAGAAGTAAATGTCTTAAAATCTTACTGGGCACGAAGAGTCTGTCCATTTTGACATGCACGAACAGTGGAAAGAATGGTTGCATATTGTCGTCAGAATGCCTCCAGGATCTTGGTCAAGTCGTTCTATTGACAATAGTACCAGGTAAATGGTATAAATAAATATAGAAAATAAATATAGAAACTAATTCTGGTTGGATGTGCATGTTTTGGGCATCGGCATAATTCTTTGGAAAACGTCCACTTTTGGTCCCTCAAATATGGCTTTAGTCCAACTTTGGTCCCTGAACTCTCAAAAACATCCATATTTGTCCTAGGAATTAAGCCAACTTTGGTCCCTGAACTCCCAAAAACGTCCATATTTGTCCTAGGAATTAAATTTGAGTGGTTTTCGATGCTGTGGCACCTACATAGAGTCCATGTGGGTGAAGAGTGATGACATCAAGGTACTAATCAATAGTAAAGAAAAACAAAGAGTTTAAATAAAGAAAATGCTACAACCTACAAGTCAATCTTGCTTTCTATTTATCTTTTTCTCCCTAATCTTGTATATTTTTTAAATTGCTAACTAGGATGCCACGTGACATCACGTCATCGAAAACCAACCCAGTTTAGGTCAAGGGACGTAACATGGTTGGTTTCAAGAGTTGAGGGACCAAAAGTGGAGCTTTTCCTAAATCTTAATAGGAAATTCAACTACCAATATCTATTGTAATACATTTATGAAACCTGATAGACTTATAACATACGGAAGTAATTTCCACGAGACAGATACACATATATGCACTTGTAACTAGACTGTAGAGGGAGTAATAATAATTTTAAAATGCAGGTGGGTGAACATCTTTGACTTTAACTTTAATACGATACTGAAAACTGCTCAGATATTAATTCTTTACATTAACAAACTGAATGCAGTAAACTTTCTAGAGTAACTTGAAACACCTCCACATACCAAGACACACTGGGCAGGTCGGTTGCTCTGCTGAGCTTGTAGCTGAGCTATGTGCGTGCTCAATCAATTGTGTATAGTGGACGTCTTCCACAAAACGAACATGACAAACATTACCCTGCAGCACATCAGCCCCAAATCAATCACCACAGCACACAATTAATCAGAGCAGCAGAAAAATCGAAGTACTCCGAAGAATCAGCAAACCAGCACCTCCAGTGATGTGAACGGCTTCCCATTAAAGTGCTTGTAGAAGTCATCCGTGGAACTCTGGCTGTCGAACTTTATAAGAACACTGTACTGGTCCTCCACCCCATCAATCCTACGACATAACCACCAATTAACTAACACTCCAATTCACATTATCACTCAAATCAGAACCATTCGTGCACATCAAGCTAGTTGGCCAATGTTGAGGTCCAATGAATCACATGATTCGGCATAATTGATCACAATTTTGAGTGGGAAGTTCATCAACTGAGATAAGAATCGAGACCCAATGAATCAAGCCACCAACAAGCGGCGATCAAGTGATGGGTACCTGACGATGCGCATCTCGAGCATGTGCTCGAGGAAGAATGCGCAGAAGTGGCAGAAGTCGGCGTAGGTCAGGTGGTTCGGCACGGCCGGCACGCACACCCGCGGCTTCCGCCCTACCTACAGACATGCGCGAGAGAGCGAGGCTTGAGAGAGACCACAAAAACCAAATCGGCAGGTGGTTACGAGGACCATCGGAGGGGTATAGCCATACCGGGAGAACGGACGAGGACGAGGCGGCGGCGGGTGGGTCGGGGTGGAGGACGACGACGCCGCGGGCCTCCTCGATGAGTGGGTTCCCGGAGGAGAAGGGCACGGAATCCAGCGCGACGTTGGACGATGCGGAAGAGGCGGAAGGGGCTAGGGATTTGGTTTCGCCGGCGATCGCCATGGCCGCCGGCGGCGAGAGAAGCAGAAGTCGATGGCGAAAAGAGATCAATCTCTTTCGCTGAGATTATTGTTGCTTCCTCGAGCAGAGTCCGGCGTTGTTTTATAATATCTTCACTGACTGGTGGGACCCACCTGTCAGTGCCACTGAAGCGGAGTAGGAAGCGACCGCGAGTGATTTCCCCGGTGGTGTAGAGGCTCCCCCGGCGGCCGACGCGTCCGCCGCCGGCGATCCCAGCCGCATCAGCCTTCCCCTCCGGTTAGGCGCGCGCGATCCTCTCCGCGGGTTGATAGGAGGGAGACCACGGTGTGGAGATAGGGAGTGGAGAGAGAGCGTACTCGCTGGAAGACTGGTCTCGCCCGCCAGGTGTTCGACGCAATGTTGCGCCGGGATCCAGGGCAAATGCCCAACAGTCCAAGACACCGTCGTTCTTGCGGGTGGTGAGGGCTTGATACGGTGGTAGGTTTCGTAGGCGCATCTTCAGTGCTGGAATTTTGATGCTTTGTTAAGGTGAACAACACCGAGACATGATAGGGTTTTTCGGATGATAGGTTTTAGTATCACGCGTAGCAATGACTTCATACTGTAAATGCCCTATGTTTCATCTTCCATGTGGATTTAACTTGAACAATGAATATGATTTGTCCGTCTCTCTGAGTACTCATAGTTTTGTTGTATAAATTTACAGGAACCTGTCTCAAACATCATGTGTCTGTGTCTTCTGCTTACCATCATACCGTGAATCATCTATATGCAATTATGGGCTGTGCAATTGGGCTTAGACCTCTACCTCTAAGTTGGATTTTGTGTGTCATTTGGCATGTGCGGACTTTGGCGAAAAAGCTGCTTGAACCATTGACTTCATGCATGTTCCAGGTTAGTAATTCGTAGTTCTAAGTTCAGTATTCAAAGTGCAGGAAATAGTTGATGAGTAAATGCACCCCCCATTCAAGCATTGTGGTCCCTGAGAAGCTGAGGCAGGTCTCTCATGCTATTTTTGTGCTGGTCTAGTGTCTACTATTCTTATTTAGTGTAATTAATCTTGCAGATTAATCAACCAGGTAGATCATCTGCACCTACAGTCTTATAGACGAAGATATGTTCTCATCTTGCACTGCTATCAATCATTCTCTGATATGCATGTACCAAAGCTATGACCACAAACTCCATTCAGTTTTATACATTCACAGTAAAACTCTATCCTGAAGTGATTATAATGTTTTTGAGCAATATTTGCATAACATATATATAAATATTCTCCTGCAACATGATAAAGTTTGTCTGCGGAAATCTACCTACAAAAATGGAAGTAAAAAAATGAATTGGTCTGAAGAAATACCAGTAGCTTGGAAAAATAAGAATGTAGAAACGCTTCCCACAAGGATTTCATATATCTCTACTTATCAGTACCTGCTGGTGGTGTTTAGGACATTCATAAGACTATTCTCAAACCAGAATATCGATGCTGCCTTCTCCATCTGCTGACCGCTGCCATATTATGATGATACTCTGTCAGAAAATAGTGGAGGCTTGATGATTTCCTGTGTTTAATATAGTATCTGGTGCACCTTGGAATGCCTAGCAAGTTCCTAAAATTTATGTTCTTTAAATATACTTTGGACATGATGTGTTTACAGATTAAACAATTAACAATTCCATATCTCCTTGAATTAGTCTAGATCATCTGGAATAATTAACATGGTTAGTATTCTTGTAAATTGCTGAAACTAGAGAAATTTGATTGGAACTAGCATAGCTCCAAAAGAGAACCCTATCTAAGCACACCTATCAATATCTGAACCAGTCAGCTTTCTGGGGTCATTCCTATCTTGTAAATGTGGTTGCCAGCTTCCTGACCTATTGTTACTACAATTTTTCCAGGTCCTGCTTCATACAATCTGGGAATAGCAAACTAATTGGTAATGAATGTCGATCTTAATCAGTACCTGGAAATAGCAAATCAGACGAGAAATTTAGTTAATGCCAGATCTGGTGCGATTCATGGCTAGTCAATAGAGGAAAATAATTTACCAACCTTGTTATATTATTCAGAATATGTCAGCTCAATTGTGCACCTACCACCTACCATGTCTTCAGTCAACATATCTGGAGATCTTCACAAATCAGGTTTCAACTCATCCTTTACTATTTGGTGATTGTACTGTATTGACTGAGCATCCCCCAAAACATAAAACGGTGACATTTCTTAATTTGGTTGACTTTTTGAGGTGATTAGCATGGCTGTCCTTCAGTAATTCATGTGGTTGATTTCACCTATTGTGAATTGTCACCCGGATATGGTAGCTGATGATGCTGGAACGTTCTATCAAAGGGTACAGTGACTAGTTTTGGCCTTTTGGAATTTGGATTCAGAAGCCCTATGCGTAGATTTTCTGTCAATGGTGGAGAGTGTTCAAGGACTTGAAAGGAGTTACATGACTATAATGCTGTTTTCTTCTTGGATAAATTCTCAATTGATATTGGGAACTTTCAGGGAGGAGAGTGCTAATGCACTATTCCTATTTTATTGGAACTATAGGGGAAGTTGAAGAGCATAGCGGGCGATTGTTTGACTTATGCGGGGAAAAAGCCAAATGGTATATATGCAAATGAAAAATATTTTGTGAATAAAAATTTTATAATGTTCTTAGTGATCTAAAAGACAATGCTGAAAAATAAATTACGATGAAAAAACTCCAAAATCTACTCTAAATTTAAAATTGAAAATTCAAATTTTAACATATAAACATAAGCAGAAGCGAAAAGATATAGTTGTAGGCCAGAAACTAGCTAAGACTTGAATGTCTGGAGATTCCAGCTTATGAGGTTTTTATAAAATATAAAAATGTCCGGGTTAACACATAGACTCTAGACATTGAACGATTTACGGTTTATCACGTGAGAATTCATCCAAAATAAGAGATTATGGACTCACAATCTGAGGAGAACTGATAGAGAAGTTTCCCTGCTAAGAGAAAGGACAACTTTTCACCTTACATTTTTTAGTCTTCCACGCCTACCATATTCTCTCTTAGACATCTCAATACATACTTATTGAAGGTCCACTAAATCAGATGATATCGAAAGTCCAAACTTGTGCTGTCTTAGAATTGAGTTCTCACTTGATACATTTGCAATGATGATTCACCAAAAATATAATAGTTTTTTTTGTGCCCTGAACCTTGTTAGAACCACAATTCTGTTACATTAATAGTTATAGGTACGACTATGGTGTTTGTGGAACATTTTCATGTTTTATCCTTGAAGATTTGAACCTTAAACGCAGCAGTTTTTCTCCATCCAAATTTCCTGGCTTCTCTTTATTGTCTCCAAATATTTACACCTTTTGTAATATTAAGTGGATGATGGCTAGTTTTCTGCAATAAATTATGAATATATTGAGGTTTGTTCTTCTTAAGACTTCCATTTCCTTGGTGTATTACTACGGTTCTGCCTTTCCCTTTTACATCAGATTATTACCTTACTGCATGTACCTGACTTTGCTGAAACATGGCTATGCATACTTAACACAGTTATGCTATTTTAACATGACCTGGACAAGAACACAGAGCCCATTTAATGGGACATAATGGTTTAGCCAACTTAGGTTAACTTCCATGCCAGCCATGACATGATCAACAGTCACCTAAGTATTTGTCCTTCACAAAATAATACTAATCTAAATCTATATCTGGGTCCACAGGCATATTTAACTATTTACATGATATTTGACAAGTCCATCTGAAGTTCTGAACTTGGTCTTCTGTAACTTGCATGTTACCCCATTCACCAATTGTTTCTTTACCTTTGAGTTTTAACCCTTCCAATTTGCATGAATTAGAGATAGGCCATTAAACTGGATGATGCATGTATCTTCACTATGTCAAGGACAACGCAGTAGACTGTAGACATACTAAGAAATTACAGCAGTTAAACTGCTTACAGAAAATCCAGTCAAAGTCAAGGAGAGAGAAGCCAAGTACCTGTAACTAGACCAATCCTTTTTTATAATCATCATCATCGGAGGATGACAAAGATTTCACTGTTTAAGTAGACATTATATTATCTAATATGGCTATAATATTTAGTCGATGACGCGCACGAGTGCACTTCCCGAGCTTTCCAGCTATATGCGCCGAATCATATCACGAGGTGCATGGAAAAAATATTATTCTTGCGTTCTGATCTCGAGATGATCTGAGTAAGCATTGCTGAGGGCTTCACTAGTTAAAACTAGAATTGCTCAACTTCCAATGATTTGAAGTTTATTTTAACTTTGTGCTCCTAACCCTTCCCTGCGAAGCAAAATGTAATCAAACAAGAAGCATAGAGTTGTCTTGCTCTGTTATGATTGATTTCATGGAGACTATTACAGTTTCAAGAAATTTGTACATTCTTTTAAGATTTGTTGTAGGCATGCAATGGCAACACAATACAAGGTAAAACCAAGAGTTTTGCGACCTTGTGTTTGGTAGGAGAAAGCTGTTTTTCTGTCAGTTGCTCTTTCAGAATTGCACCTACGTTGAGTTAAACAGAACTATGTCTTATAGAAACATAAATAGCTTCTAGAGCTTAACATATTTTACAATAAGAATGTATCTGGAGTTTTTGTAGGCTGCCATTGTTAGCATCTATCTCACATTTTTAATTTGGATCTTTTGCATTTCATACAAGAGTTTAAAACATTCTTTATAGCCATGGTACTGATTTTTCATTGGTTTTGTAGGAGACTAAACATAGAAGAATATTTAAACAGCACATGCTTTTATCATTACATGAAAATTTGATTAATTTGCTAGATATAAGCCTGAGAGGGGGAAAAACTTGAATCACCAAAATTTATCTAGAACTCTACAGGATATTCCAGGTGTGACTGATACTGTGATTACATAAAAATGTATTCTGGCAGGATATTACTTCTTTATTGCCAGAAGCAGTTTTCAGTCTCAAAATACTATTCGGTCCAGATTGACACTCTTAGGATGAACTTATTAGGTTTCTCTTGCTGATATCCAAATCTGCGTATTGATTACCGACCATGGTTGTATACAATTCATTAACTAAAAGGGCACCCTCTCACATTCAAGGTAATTTAACATTATGGCGTCACTATCATATTTTGCTGTTAAACTTAACTAATAGCACACCCGGAATGCGTGCTGTGCATTTCGCTTCCTGAGAAATAGCAGTAACATAACGTACTAGGAAAAAAGGGGAATAATATGAACTATTTTAGGGCGTACATATATATAAACTGGTGCATCTACTTGAAGAATTTGAGTACAATTGCCTCTGGTGATGTACATTGAAATCACAAGGTTCCATGGAGACAAAATTCTGTCACTAGCGCACCAGATTTGTCCAAGAGATAAAGAACTGAAAGAAAATAATAAAAGGGAAAACTATTTAATTCTTGATCTTTTATCAGCACAAAGGTGATCTATGAGGAACACCTTTTCTTCTGCTCATGTTCGTTGCCATGTCATCATCAGAAACTCGGTTTGCAGATCGAGCACAGATATATGGTCCACTCCGCTTCTTTCGGACAAAATTTGGGCATGGTGCACTCAAATTCTCGGAGTCTGATGATCCCATGGGCTCATCAACATCAACAAGTGTTGAGTGCGTTGTCTCATCATCAGCATCATGAGGAATGAAGAAATCTGGCCCAAGCTGCAAGATCTTGCATGGACGCAAGTATGCTGACAGGTCTTTCTTCTGCCGTAATATATACTCCACCTGAAAAGGATGCATAGTGTCAAATAATTTTCATATATATGCCTCAAAAGAGTTACAGTAAACTCAAATAGTGTTTAATGGTTGTCATTAAACACAATTGAGCTTACTGTAACTCTTTTGAGGCATATATTTTACATATTACAAGTTCAGAATACATGCTTACTACATTTGAATTGAACAATCCAGATTGAAGGAATTTGTTATAGATTAAGGACATGAGAAATTATCAAGGCTAAGATCACTTGCAATATGTATATGATACATAATTGTTGCGTGTGAAGCATTTTCCTTTTGGTAATTGGTATAAAGCTGCTGATATGTTTTTTTTCCATTGTTGTCTTTCTAGTTCTTGCTTAATCTGTGATCGGTTTCTTCAGATAGATAGCTGGACCAATGTGTGTATGACATGAGAGACAAGGCAAGACAGTTGTTCCTAAGTGCCTTCTAGATCACAAACCCATAATTATGCTCACCAAAATTCAATTGCCTATAAACACTAGGATAACAATAATCAATTCCAGCTAATCACCTTGCAATCCAGAGAGCAGTGGAAATAGGGTTCTTGGAGGCTTCTATCACAAGAGGTACAGATATTTCCTGATCCCTTAAATTGCCTGTTCTGTGGTCTCTTCTTCAGGAAAACAACCTTTGAGCTGTTAATTGTGTATGACTGCATACATGTAGATATAGAATTGTAAGGTTGCATGCGTATTAACCCTTGCACAACCATCAAGCCTGCATGCATGCACTATGCATATTTGGTGTACCTGAACACTGGAGCAATCAATCAACTTCTCAAGGTCCTCCAGCCGGACAACGTCATGGTAGACATACCGCCGCACCTGCAGTAGCCTGTGTGCACGGTGTGATGCCACACAGTGTGGACAGATGCTGGTGCAGCAATCAAGGCAACAGATGTTCTTCTCATTCTTCTTTGCATGCTCATGGAAAGAGCATGCTATGAAGAACTTCTGTGTGTTCAGGGCCTCTAACCATGCTGGCTTCCACGTAGCCTGCTGATGTTGCAGAATTTCAGGTAAATTTTCATCAACAAATGATGAATTTTCATAAAAGCATGAACAAGTTTGGAATCCTCACCATGATCATGTGTGTTGATGTGAAGTCCTTTGGTGCTGTGTGTGGTTTTGGCTGGGAGAGGGTGGAGCCAAGGAAGGGAATACGTACAAATTATGAAGGATGAGAACTGGGAGTGTTTAGTGGGGTAAGAAGGATTAAAGATTCAACCATAGACAGGGGGCTATATATTTGCACCATTAGGCCTTTTGACATTTGACTCCTTAATCTCTGGCACTATCACGGAATGCACCTTGCTTTTATGAAGAGTAGTGATAGCCATGTGTAGTTAACTTTGTGCATCATATTAAGGACATGTTCCGGAATTGCCGTTGTAGGTGCTGGGGTGTGATGTTATGATAAACAAATACATTTTACAAAATTTAGTTTTCCATTGGACCATTTATCTTAATAAGCCAGAGTTGATTCAAAATCTCCAATAAAAATTCTCTGAGATTACAAAAAAAGTACTGCCAAAAGGTATCCTTTTCCCCCTCGAAGAAAAGTCAACTAATCTATGATGATTTTGTCAGGTTTCAAAGGGAAGATAGTTTTTTCCTTCTCGTAAAAAAAACTCAAAACAGTCATGAAGTTTCAAAAGAATTTTACATTTCACTGAACTGTTCAGGAATCGTCTAGTGATCAATGAGTTATTATTTTACCACATTTAGACATATGATTCACAGCAATCATAAATTCTCATATGCAATTTTGATAACATGGTAAATTACTATTTGAGTTATTAGTTTACCACTATCTCTTCTTTTTTGAAATTATGACAGACTACCATGCAAACAGATGATACACAATCAAACTTGTTAAACATGGTTTATGTGGGTAATTTCAGTCACTTGGGATATTACTTCTCAACAACATATATTGTCTCTCTCTTTGCCAGCAATAAACAAGAAATGTTCACAAATGCTCATTTTTGGTGGAATGGTCTGAAGTTTTAACATTAAAATCTGCTGCATCTCTTGGAGATTGGACCAATGCATGACTTGTACATAGTGAGCCAACAAAGAACATAAAAAAAATTATAAAGGGTAGAAAGGGAGGTGGGGAGGTGAGGAGAACGTGGATGCTGTTTCTAGTGTTTCCCATCTCTTGTGCAACTTTTTAACTTATGACCAAAGCTCCAATCTCTAGTCTTGGCTATGGAGCTCACCACTCTTTAAAAAATGCAGTGCCCAAGGAGCCCTTTGATTCCTTGTTTGGAGGCTTATGTGTGGGGGAGAGGATGGCCTTTCTTGGGCAACACATGAATACAATATAAATCGCCAGTCTCCCACTAACAAATTACTGCCTTGGGCTTTGCCCCATCGAGTTTGCTACAGGCTAGCTGTTGTTTTACTTGAGTTTTATATCTCAAATGGTAAACTACAAAAACTCAAACCTGTAATGCATTCTGTAAATTTTTTTGGGGAACCTACATTCTGTTTTACTCTTCAACAGTTCTTGTTTTGAATACAAATTTGAATGGTTATGCAGTGGAGATAATACGGTTGAACCGTAGAATTAGAGACTTTTCATGGGGTAACTGCTATGTACTTGTGCTGTAAAAACTTTCTAACATGGTGCATCTAATCCTTATGTCCTAGTCACTGCCTTTGCACTAGACGGACAAGAAGTTCTGTTTTGGTGTTTATGCATGTACAATTTCCTGGTTTCAATAGATAAACACTGCTTAAATCTAACATCTGTAATCTGGATTGACTTGTAGCCTTCCAGGTGTGGATTTGATGAGGTCTGCAATGGTCTGACCCAGGTGTGCATCATGCATAGAGTTCATTTTTCTGGACTGTACCGATTGATCAGAGTCACTGATGTGATTTATCTGACGATGCATCTTAATATTCTGAACTGCGTTGCAGAGATTGGCCCATTGTCCATGAAAGGGTGAGTTGATGGACAGCTCACCTTAAAATGTCTGACTGGTCTTTCAACAGTGGAAATCAAATGGAATATTAAGTGATATATATCATGGCAAAACAAAAGCAAACTTTTCCTACTTTCATCTGTGACACCTTTTGATATTACTTATGTACCATTCATTCATTTTCTCTTATAGGATGGTTGTCTGGCTTTTTTATGAAAAAAATAAATGATATATTTGAAAACGAAAACTAATTTATAAATAAAACTTTTATATATGTATTCTTAGCAATCTAAAAACTAATATTAAAAAATAAACTAAGGTGAAAACCCTTCAAAATAAACTCTAAATTTAAGGTTGAAAATCTAAATTTGGCTTATAAGCATAATTAGAAGCGAAAAGATGAAGGTGTTAATCTTTCCATGTTCACCTGGTCTTTAACATACAAAGCAAAACAATTCTTTCTCAGTTTGTTCAGTATGATTTAATTTTGAATATTCAGGGACAATCGTTTCATCACATCCTTTCTCTGGACAATGATGGTGTTGAATGCCGATGAAAAGAGGATTTGAGGAGAAATTGTCAGATAAAGCATCAGATCATGACATGTGAATCAGGTACACAATATGTTGCCAATGCTCTCTGTTTATCTCATCAGTCGGTTCATGCATTAAGTAGGAAAGGTACATCAAGAATCTCCTTTCTAAAATGCAAAGAAATCTGGAACTTTCTTAAGAGAGAGATTAGCATGAATTGTGGGGGAATGGGATACATGCATGTACCTATCATCAATCCATTGGAATAACAACACCCGGTTCTTGTGATAGCAAAACTCCAAAGCCTACAACCCCTTTTAATTTCTCTAGCCATCCAGCTCCTAGGATTTGACCTAAAAATCACGTTGTTAATCTGTCTACAAAGCAAATTAGGACCAGCTGCTAATCAGCCCCCAAGGAGTAATGTGCAAGCAATGGATGTTGTTGTCTCTTGTTTCTAGCTGTAGCCCCCTTGTAGGTCACCCTATTGTTTGATGATCATGCATCTGGAGCACTAGTAGTAGTAGTAGCTGCTTTAGCTTGTTGGGTCACTCACACTGCACCCAACTAGACATCTTCATTATATTATACTAATCATGCCATTATTTTAGTAAAATCACAGTAATCTTTCATGGTTCTAACACATCACTTTGTCGGTCTTACGGCCCTTAATCCCCGGTCAAATCTCTCCACCGGGGCTGCAATGGCCACCCAAGACCTGCATCCAACCTACCCTCACCCTATGACAAGTGGGCCCCACATTATTCGGGGCCCCGCGTGTCAGTGTGTGTATGTAGCTTGATCATCTGGTCGCTGATGGACGGCCAGGATTAGCTGGTAGTAGAAAATTTCGATGGTCCACGAGATCCCAACTTCCAACCCTTTTAAAAAAATTATATATTTTTTCCTTTCTTCTTCCTTTTTTTAGCTTTCGCCACAACCGAACCGTTGCGCGGTGGTCGCACGCATGCATGTGCAGCGCGCCGCACGTGTGCACGTACACCCTTTGCGTAGAAAATCCAAGGCACGCACACGTGGCGGGGCGGTGGGCCAGGGGGAGGTGGTGGTGCCGGTCACGTGGGGATGGGAGGGCCGCGTCTGACACAAGGTTAATGCGGGGAGGCGCCCTCACGTGACGCGCGTCGGGGGATGCGTTTGGATGGGATTCCCTGTGGCGGATCACCGGTGTAGACCTCCCTGTGACCGCGAGTCCGAGAGCTGATCCGAGCTGGCCGAGGGGTTAATTGCACTATGGGCGTTTAGTTTTCGTAGTTTTTTTTCTCTCTTTTTTGCAATTTACAGGGCATTGAGATCTGGTCAGTGTTTTATTGAAATCTGGAGCTGGTACACGAATCTCGAGCGTTGTTGTGCAATGTATCTTTTTAAGCATAATTGAGAGGACTCAGAGAATGCAACGATGGATTAGCGGCAATCCCATTAAGAAAGTTTTATTTTCCTTAAATATAATATCTTGTCAGTGTTTTTATTATGTTGCAAATTATTAATGAATATATATAATATGAGTTTACTTAGATGAAACTCGGTTTATATTGTTTCTAATGTACTCCTAGCTAGTTTGTTTCTTGTATGTGTTGCCTATGAACAATAAAATAAAATAAAATAAAATATTGTATTATATAATTTATTTTAAGCATAATTGAGAGGACTTGAGAATGCAACGATTGATTAGCTCACTTGTGCGACAAAGTCATTCCTTCCTGATGAAAGCTTTATTTACATGAAATACAATGTCATGTCAGTATTTTTATGATGTTGCAAAGTGTTAGAGATATAATATGAGTTTTACTTGAATGAAACTATATTTATATTGTTTCCAATATAATTTGTTTATTTTATGTATTGTCTGTGAACAGTAACATAAAATAATGTATTGAATAGGTTATTTGAACCATCAATTAATAATTCCTAGTTGCTTATATAATATTCTTGAAACGTAAAAAAATAAAACATTCCCCTATAAATGGCGTAAGGAAAAAAACAATTAGTTCGATCTTTTGTCCGTTTACAAGTGCAACCTAGAATTGTTCATTTATATTGCGGAACTGGATCCTCTGTAGTCGACTCAGAGAAACCCGTCGCTGACATGTGGGCCTAGTGCCTCTCAGGCCCACATATCAGCGACGACTGCATGAGGCAGTTGAGTGCAGAGAGATCCTGATCCTTATATTACACCCTCTTCCTCTTCTAAAAAAGTTTGCATTGTGTTAACGTTTTTTTGCAGGCACACCCAGTTAACCTTAACAACAATGGGTTCAAGGATTTAATCGCCCATAATATAATAGATCATGTTACTCTTTTCTAAAAAATATGGAATTAAAAAAGTACAAGTTATGTCATAAAAGGTGTTTGTTAGAGAAATAGTGGTACAAAAGTCTTTAGTTAGAAATAAAGTAGTATAAAAGTTGATACTTCATATAGAGTAGTTTTAGGATGGATCAAATCTCATCCTATATAGCTAGTATACTTTAGTACATATAGAGTAGTTGTAAAATAAAATAGTGCAAAAGTTAAGAAGGTGAAATAAAATGTTGTCTCGGAATTCTAAATTTTGGGATAAAATTTAGGGACAAAACCCTTATATTAAGTGAGCAGCAGTTGTGAACGTACGTACCACTCGCTCTATCTTTTTCTTCTTCTTCTTACATTAGTTAGTTCAAAATCGTCAAATATTTGGAACAAGAGTTAGTATAACCATTTACTAAAGTTTATGCCTAACACTCATCGTTCACGGTGGAACATTTTCTTGGAGGGTGTACAGACATTTTTCTTTCTTTTTTTAGTTGGTCGGTGGTGCTGTCTGTGTGTGGGCTTGGCCCAACGAGCGCGTGCGTCGTGAGGCCCACTCCAAACCGACACAAAAAAATCTTTGGCCCAACCGGCCAACTCAATCACCAAACTTAATTAGCGCCGCCAACGAACATTGGCCACGGCATATATCCGGTGGAATGGAGTGGCACCTCACCTGCGGTGCTGAAGACGCCAGTTCCTCCCCTCTCCATCCAAAGATCACCGAAGACGCCAATTTCTCCCCTCGTTGTGTCGTCCTGTCATGTTAGATCGGACGGTGACTCTGAGCTCCGGTACGGTGGCAACAGTAGTCCGGTGCAACTATTTCCTGCATTTCATATTATAAGACTTTCTGAGTTTATATAGATCCGCTCATGTATCAATGTATATATTTTGTATATATATGTCTAAATTTATTATTATACATATTAATCTAGACAAGAACAGAAAGTCTTATAATATGAAACGGTAGCCACCAGTTTCGCTGCCTAGTAGTTGGTAGTTACCCATCTCGAATGGTTATATCCAGTCGCACCATAGTAGGGCATCGGCTTTCTTGGGCACAATGAAGCGAGGGGGGCTTAGGGAGGGGCCAATGGCGTGGTTGCAGGGATGAAAGAAAGTGATCTGGGGGCTTGCTGACCTCCGCTACTCGAGCTTGAGCTCAATGCATCTTTGCTTGCATCGTTGGCTCCCGTGCTCAACACACTATTCGTTGCGGCCAGATCCAAATAGAGAACATTCACATTTCACAGTCGGCTCCCGCACCATCTACACCATGCCACCCTCACTGCCGTCCTAACAATGCGCCTCTCATCGCCAACTGCCAAGCCCCTCTAAGACCGTGTTTGTTTGAGGGAGGGTAGGTTAACTTACCCCGATATAAAAAAACGTAGTAATAGATTAATACATGATTAATTAATTATTAAAAAAATATAAAATAAATTAATATAATTTTTAAAAATAACTTTTTATAGATTTTTTTTAAAATATACACTGTTTAACAGTTTAGGAAACGTCCACGTGAAAAACGAGAAGATAAGTTAACTTATATGGGGCAACGAACGCAACCTAAGTCAGTGCCGTTCATAGTCCCTTTACCATTGACAAAACTAGAGTAGCTACGGTGTTGCTCCACGCCACCGCCCACTTTCTTCTCCCTTATAGTTATCGCACCCTTCCCATTCCCTTATTTGCCCCACTGCCATATCGGCGTTTGTGGAGTTTCTCTTCCTCTTTGCCCCACTAAGAGCAAGGCTAATAATATAGCCAACAAGTTGGCTATAAGAATCCTTGTAGCATTCTCTCAACCACCCATATAATAGTTAGCTATTTATAATTAATACATGGCACACTTGTCTATCTCACAAAAAGTTTCTTGATTCTTGTGCCAGAGCTTAGAGCAGGTACAATAGCAGACTATAAGCCAACTATAAACATATTTTAAAGAGATAAGAGAGAAGAGAGAAGAGATGTGGGCTACTAATTTGTAGCCAGCTGCACACGGACTCTAAGACACAGTGTGTGTATGACATGTGGGACCATGTACTAATGTTTTGTAGGTAACTATTGTATGAATTGGCTATTAGATTGACTATAAATAAATTGGAGCTAATAGTTGGCTATACTATTGGACTTGTTCTTATAGCCCGCTTCTCATCTCTCTCTTCCACCTTAGCATTTAGCTGGCTTATAGCCTGCTATTATACTCGCTCTAAAATGGAGTTCAAGCCTAAGCTCGAAGAGGTGGCAGAATACACATTTCCCTTCAAACTTTAAAAGCCCACTACCCCAGTAAGTAACAATTAGGCCAATGTCTGGTTCAAACTTTAAAAGCCCACTACCTTAGCATGTAACAATTTGGCCCAACATCTTGTTCAAACTTTAAAAGCCCACTAGCCCGTGTCTTGTTATGTTCTAGTAGTACTAGAGTACTGAGGAAAAAATATACCCAAGTCAATCCACCATTGTCAAAGTTTGTAACGTGGTAGCATGCACATGGAACATGACTATTTTGCATTTATATATATAGTTGATGGTATATTTGTATATTATATATGTACATGCGAACATGGCTCAAAGCTTGCGGTATTTGTAGGCAAAATGCATCACCAGGTCTCGTTAGATTTTGATCAATGATTAGTGCAAATCATACTAAACACATCTATAGTGAATAAAAACTACCGCATCCGTTTTATATTGTAAGACTTCTTTGTCTTGTTTAAATTTATCGATTGATGAATGCATATAATTTATATATATGTCTAGATTCATTAATATCCATATGAATCTAGGTAAGGCTAGAAAGTCTTATATTGTGAAACAGAATAAGTATAATGATTTCAGCTATTGAAATATAGGCCGATTGGATTTTTCCTAGGGTTATTAGCAAACCAAACACACCTATTAAAACGTTACCTTATAAAAATCTTATTACCTTTGCATATGGTCTCATGGGCACATTTTGGCAAAAGAAATTCAAACCTCACATTTTTCAAATTTTGGTAGTACAAATATTTTGGTGCGGTTTCAAACTAAAAATGCCACATATTTTTTTTATTGAATTGATGGTCAAAGTTTAACTCTAGAACCTTTTTCAAAATGAAACAAGAAGATAGTAAAAAAACATAATTTTAATGGGACATTGTAAGATACAACTCATTCGATTAACTGTAAATTAACCATGGCGTCTGGTGCATGCAAGCTGGAATTAAAATTCGCAAGAGTCAAGAGGAAGGAAGGAAGGAAGAAGAACTGTTGGTGTCCAAATTTCGAAGCCAACAACCAACCGAAAAATCTTGACGAATTCATGGCCGAAAGCTTCGCCGTCTCCTCCACTGCCGTCGTTTGAACTTCGCAGATAGCATCTACTTGATCAGCCGCTCCCCATGCCGTGATCATGGCCGTGATCATGGCGGCGTCTCGTGCAACTCCTCCTCTCCTCCTGCTCACCCTCGTCGTCTTCGCAGCGTTGCTCGCCGCCGCCGCCGCTGCCGCCGCTGATGCATCTGCAGGTAAAGATTCGTGTAGTTTGATTTGATTGAATTATGCCAGAAAGGTGTGGTGTTTTGACGTGATTGGCGGCGGCGGCGGTGGCAGGTGGTACGGGCGCGCCGTCGACGACGACGTTCGTGCTCGCCGGAGAGCGGACGCGGCGGAAGGATCCTCTGGATGGGCTGAGGCTCTACGCCGGCGGGTGGAACATCAGCGACGAGCACTACTGGGCCGTGAGTTCTTTTCTTCCTCCTCTTGTTGCATCCGTTCTTGGCCATGGCCGGTTCTTGATTTGATTACGCTCGTCGTCGTGCGCAGTCGGTTGGGTTCACGGCGGCGCCGGTGTTCGCGGCGGCCGGGATCTGGTTCGTCGTGCTCGGCATTGCGCTGCTCCTCGCCGGCCGCTGCTTCTGCTGCTGCCCCGGCCGCGGCGGCGGCGGCTCCTACTCCTGCACGGCGCTGGTGGTCTCGCTCGTCCTCCTCCTCGCCTTCACCGCCGCCGCCGCGTACGTGATTTCTCCGGCGACCTCACCACCGCCGGTTTCCCTCCTCCTCCCCCTCACCGCGCGCCGTTGAGTGACCGCCTCGCACAACTGTTGCAGTATCGGGTGCGCCGTCCTGTACGACGGGCAGGGGCGGTTCCACGGCAGCACGACGGCGACGGTGGACTACGTGGCGGGCCAGTCCGGCGACGCGGTGGCCAGCCTGAGGGGATTCGCGAGCTCCATGGAGTCGGCCAAGGCGGTCGGCGTGGGGCCGGTGTCGCTGCCGGCCAACGTCAAGGGGAGGATCGACGGCGTCGTGCGCAAGGTGAGCTCCGCCGCCGACGAGCTCGCGGCGCGCACGGCGAGCAACGCCGCCAAGATCCGAGCCGCGCTGGAGACAATGTGCGTAAAGCTTTATTTAACACTTTCACTGTTGATCAAACCTTTTGATATTTTGTTCTTCCGTTAAACACGCGCAAAATGCATGGGTGGCTTGGTGGGGAGGAAGGGTGTGCATGAGATTTTTGATCTGCGTGCATATCTTCAGATTATCATCCAACGGCGTAATCAGCTTTTACTGATGGAATTAAAATTTTCAAACATTTGATCACTAGGCAACATTTGATCACTAGGCGGACCCTTTATTTATTTAGAATAAACAACTAGCAGTAATCAATACTCAGATCATGCATGTTCATTACAAGTTTTTTCTGCAATAATGTTCATAAAAATTCTGATTGTTGTTCACAACACATTTTTTCTTCAATGATGTTCATAACTTTTTTTTATCTTTTTCTGGTTTATTCTGTTGCAGAAAGAAGGTGTTCATAACAAGGTTTTCTTTCAGTAAAAAAATTCTAATTTTTTTTGTTATTATGTTGCAGAAGGAAGATTTTGATTGTTGTTGCAGCTACGATGCTAATCCTTGCTGTTATTGGGCTCGGTGAGAAAACAATTTCCTTTCTTCTGCGTAGAATTGAATTGAAATAACAAAACATTTTTGTACTTAATCTTTCTGCGTGACTTATACTTGGTTCTGCCTATTTCTCCCAGCGTTTTCAATATGCGGAATGGAGTCACTCGTCTATGTGTAAGCATAAACCACAGCCAGTTTGCAAACCAATTTTAAAGTTTTCCAAGTTGCATATTTAGGGCTACTTTGAATGCTGATTTTACAAAAAAGAATTTAAAGAAAATAACCCAGTTCTCGTAAATTTCCTCCAACTTCCTTTGTTGTAAAGGAGGCCTTGCTACCAAAATAGTTTGTTGCTATTGAGACATATTTTGTGGATGCAGGTTGGTGTTTGTTGGATGGATTCTGGTTACAGCAACCATTTTACTCTGTGGCACATTCCTTTTACTACACAAGTAAGTCAAGTGTTCATCATTGCTGTCTGCCATGGCAACCTCATCTACCGTTTGATTATTAATTTATTACTCGTAGCTAAAATTTAAAATTTTAAAACTTAATTTTGAAGGTATTGTCATCTTGATTTATTATGAGTTTTTATTTACTGAATGCCTATGCTTTGTTACGGTTATTTTTACATAAAATGCGTTGCACGTCTTTTTTCTATATAAATAATCAACTTAATTTAATTTTATAGGTAAGATTTGGTTGTTTCTTAATATTAAGATAATTAGAATGGTAATTGACAAAATTTACCATGGCAGTAGCTTGAGTAACAGATTCATTGCCAACACCGCAACCTCATTTTAAGTGATTATAGAAACTACTAATATAATATCATATGTATATATATTCCTATAAATATTTTTGTTGTTTTATTCCATTTCTTAAGTTCATCGTTCGTAGCTGAAATGATACTCCGCTTGTGAACAAAAGAATCGCTTGACGTTCCAGCGCCTTGTTTCAGTGTGGTGGGTGACACCTGCGCCGCCATGGGCGAGTGGATGCTGCTGCACCCGCAGCCGCAGGCGCGCACGGCGCTGGACGACATCCTCCCCTGCGTCGACACGGCGGCGGCGGCGGACGCGCTGGCCCGGAGCAAGGAGGTGACCTACCAGCTCGTCGCCGTGCTCAACGGCGTCATCGCCAACGTCTCCAACGCCGACGGCCTCCCGCCGCAGGCCGCGCCGCTCTACTACAACCAGTCCGGCCCGCCGGTGCCGCTGCTCTGCAGCCCCTACGCGGCTGACCTCACCGCCACCCCCGGCGGCTGCGCCGCCGGCGAGGTCGACCTCGCCTCCGCGCCGCGTGCGTGGGCGGAGCGCGTGTGCCGCACCCACGCCGTGGCGTCCCCCGGCTCGTCGTCGTCGGAGGTGTGCGCCACCGTGGGCCGCCTCACGCCGGCTATGTACGCGCAGATGGTGGCGGCGGCGAACGTGAGCGACGGGCTGTCCCGCTACGGGCCGGTGCTCGCCGACATGGCCGACTGCACGTTCGTGCGCCGGGCGTTCCGCGCCATCGGCGACGAGCACTGCCCCGGGCTCGGCAGGTACAGCGGGCAGGTGTACCGGGGGCTGCTCGCCGTCGCCGGCGCCGTGCTGGTGACGGTGGTGCTGTGGGTGGTGCACTCGAGGGAGAGGCGGCGGAGGAGCGACGCCATGGAGCTCAGGGCGGCGGCGTCGCCGTACACTCTGCACCACTCTCACATGGAGGAAGGAGCGCTCTTGAAGAGCCCGAGAATGATGTACAGATAGAAACCTATTTTTAGTCTTCTGTGTAAGAAAGTTTATGTTTTCCAACGAAAATTGAGCTGTGTTCATGTAAAATTCATGCATTTGGAACACAACAGTTTTAGCCTGATAACTTGAATTTACAGTTCTTTATCGTAGCATATTTTGCGCCATTGGCCTTTAAACTGTAAACAACATAGATATACAAGTTTTTACCCACAAATTATTTTTGGTTGATTCGCTCATTTTTCAAACAAGTCGTCGCTATGAACATTGGCACATATGTATTTCTCCAAACAAATCTCTCTTCTTTCTGAAATACTATTTACGAATTGTTCAGAACACCCAAAATCGGGCACAGGTAGTACAAGAAACACGAGAAGGGGGCATCTTGATTTTATTGAACAAGTCACACAAATCTCGAAGATAGCATGCACAAGCGGTTTAGCGCGCTTGACACAGCGAATTTTGTCCTGATTGAAATTTGACATCTTTCTTATCCTTCCATGCAATTCAGATAAACATCACGCACGCCTTTTTTGTAGGATCTCTCCCATTCTGTTAACCTTTTTTTCTGTCTCCAAACGAGGATGCAGTTGAGCTCGACACCAACAAACATTCCCAGCCTTTATATTTTACATCGACACCAACTCAAATCACATTCATTCACATGGATCACCGCCATTGATTACCAAAATCCCTCACTGCACGATCGATCACTCCAGAGTCTCATGGCTGCCGTGAACTCGTCCGCTTCTTCTCCGGCCAAGAACGATGCCGGCGTGCCGGCGGCCGGCGCCAGGTACTGCCTGTGCGCGCCGACGACGCACCCGGGCTCGTTCCGGTGCAGGCTGCACCGGTCAGCTCCGGCGGCGAAGGCGACGGTTGCACCTCCGGCGGCGGCGGCGGAGGAGGAGGGGGAGGAGAGTGAAATGGCGGCGGTGGAGGCGACCACCGGGGCGGCGGCGGCCGTTCGCGCGTTTCTTGCGCGGGCGTCGCGGAATTCGAGGCAGGACGGTGGTAGGACGAGGTGTTTCGAACCCAAGACTTCTAGATTGGGAATCATGGAGTGAGGACTGAGGAGTAGTGGAGTACAGTACAATTATAGGTTTTAGTTAAGATAAGTGGTGATTAGCTTTCTGTAGATCTGATTGAGTTGTCACCCTTGTGTCGTCGCACGCACACGCACCATTATTCAGAGTTTCGGATGAATTTGGCCGTGAGCATATGACCAGGTGACAATAAAGTTTTTTTCGTGGGAAGGTGACAATAAACTATCAGCCATATTTTTTTTACTTCTGTTTATATTTATAAGCTAAAATTTAAATTTTAATTTAATTTGAAGTAGATTTTAGAGCTTTTTAGTAAAAAGGCATGTAGCCTAGTGGTTACAATGACCTGAGTAACACCCAAGGTCCTGGGTTTAAATCTTTCAGATTTAGGTATTTGTGAGACTAAGTTCCCAAAGTTCTTAAAATAAAGAAAATGGATGCATATATCCGAGTGGATAGAAAGGCCGGGTAAAAATACCTTCTCTAAAAAAATATTTTAGGGTTTTTTTATTATAGTTTATTTTAGCCTTAACTTTTAGATTGCTAACACATATATAAAAGTTTACTCATAAATCATTTTTTTATTTATAAATATATCGTTTGACCTTTTCAATCACCCCTAGTATGGTTTGTACAATTCGTATGTCAGTTTTAAAATACAGCAACTACTAGCATTTAAATTGTCCCACATCCCAAAGTGAAATTAAAGCACAAAAATCCTTAGCGAAATAATTCCTTAATTATATTCTATTCAATTTTGCACGGACAAGCCTACATGGAGTATAAATCTTATGTTAGAAAATACAGTGTCGTATCTTCTTAATGAAGATAAAATTACCTATACAATAAACTGGTGATTTTTTTAAAAAAAATCTACCCTTAGTAGATGACACCTTAGTAGATGACATCGTTGACTTGGTAGCATGTGATTATTCATATTATTACAAGAATGATCTAAATTATCATTTATTTTGTTATAATTGAATTTATTATTAAATGTATTTAACTATATTTATATTTTTTATATTTGCACAACTTTTTTAAATAAAGATGAATAGTTAAATATGAGAAAAAAACCAATAACATCATCTATTAAGGAGTAGCATTTAATGGTTCATGATTCATCTTTACATAATTGCGCCATATACAAAGACTTGCGTTTGATATTACAAACATTGGAAAACATCACCCTATAAAAATAGGGTTCGATGGAAAACTAGAAAAATAACTGGTGCTATTTCCTAGTTAACCACATGCTGCACTACTGCGAATTGTACTCTTTCTTCTTTTAATAATTCCAAACATGTAGTCATGGGTAAATCTTCAATCCATAGACATACAGCAAGAGATCAATCATATCATAGCCAAAATATATTTATCTGAGACAGAACGAGAGAGTGTAAAAACTAGCACTTATATTTCTAACTTGAAATTGAAAGGCAGCCTTCAGTCAGAATAGACCTCGATGTTAAAACGATCAACAAGCTCACGGTTTCCTGTAGTACAAAAAATGAAAGGTGCGAAAGCACACTCCTCAGGCAACCAACCAATCAGAACAAGGTTCAGATAAACAGAAAAAAGATATGGCAATACCTTGCCAAATAGATAACGAAAGACATGCCACGTACGCTGTGGGCCTCCTCACAGATTACTTCCTGCAAAACCATAGAGAAAATCATAGAGATGATCAGTGCATGGCATAAGTAAGGTCCCGTTCTAGTTCTAAAGTGATTATTCGTACCGGATTATTGTCGGCATGCTTCCCAAGTTCATGAACGGTGTTTTTTTAAACACTTTCTTCAAAGCATTTCATAGAGTCCTTTAAATCTATTTTTGAACTTTATAATACATAATAACCAATTAATTATGCTCTAATTATGTAGCTAATTAATAATGCTCTAATCATCTGGCTATAATATTCACGTGTTATAAAAACGTTTAAAATTATGTAAGAAAGGGAGATCCACAAAACTATTATCCACGGAATACCAACTAATATAGCTTATAGGAATAGATAAGACAGTTTCATGTTTCTTAAAATTTTAACACCTCTCTAAAAAAGTTTTACATTTCTCAATCATCCCCATCCCTCCCACACGTACCAATATATAATCAAAAGACTAAAATGTCATTTACTTTCTCAAACTTTAATGAACTTATCCTCCACTTTCCCAAACTCCAATAAGCTTCTCTTACTTTCTCAATCACCAATGAACTTGCCGTCCACTTTCTTAAACATTAATGCAATTATTACCTCAAAAATAAAGTCTTTGTGGGACAAATAAAGTTGCAAAGATAAAATTATTTTGGGATGAAGGGAGTACTGTTTATCAAGCAACATGTATTAAGGTACATAAGTTCAAATTTAGACTACACATGTACCATATCCCACGCATGCAAACGTCAGTCAGGAAATATCATGTAAAATATGTTGATTCAAACTCAACATATCGGCTTGTGCCTCTGCCTTCGAGGTAAGAGAGGAGCCCAGTGCATCTCTAATGTATTGATCCTGCAACAAACACCACCACGTAATGTATATCATGAAATAATAAGATGAAAAAACCAGTTAGCTGAAGTAACCTAGCTAACCTGCAATTGCAAAATCTTTTCAAGAGAACTATCACCGCTATCCTGTGAACTGTAGTATATATCAACCAGGTCGGTTGGTCTCAGCTGAGCAGTCTTTTTCAACTTCTGGATTCTATTCACAACCTGGTAAAAATGTTCATCAATTATTAGACTACAGTGGATCAGAAATTGGAAGCAACCAAGCAAAGAAAACTTTAAATGCAATTAAATAACCTTATAAAACAAAAATAAAAAACTACACTCGCAGTATCATGCTTGTCTCTAATATCACATTATCATGACAATAGCCAGATGAAATCCGAAATTTGGGCATGAATCATATAGAGGAATGAATAGAACGGTTCAGGGTCAGCCTAGCCCAAAAAGAGTGTGATAAAAATGAGTAATACAATATTTAATCTGGAAAGCTTTACAAATAATTAAATATTGATATTTAATTAGAAAAACTGGTGCAACTCTATACTCTTGGGCTTTCAATCAAACTTTCAGCCTGGCATTTCAAGGCCAACCTTTTCCAGGCTTGGTCCAAAGCACTACTAAGCTTGATAAGTTCAGGTCTAACATCCGCTATATTTAACATTACAGTTAAAAAGAAATTCATTAATTACAATAAAACATTTCATATAATCCAAGTGATAAGAAAAATATTTTTGAACCACCTCTCGAGCAACTCCAGTTTCCAACAATGATTGATCAACTCGGAGATCCAAGATAACCAAAACATTGCCTACAAAGATATCAAGCAGATAAGAAAGATTCCATAATACTGAATACTATGTAGAGGTGTTTGTAAGGTACCATCTCCTGCAGCATCAATTTCCTTATCTGACACATTTGCAGGACGCTTGAATTCTCGAACAATCTAAGAAAAAATTTCAAGGAATGGATAAATTCATCTATACTCAGTCGCACAATGTCCATGACTTTATGATCACTTAATTAAGCAACTAGGGAGAAAGGTCTCATGTAGTGAGAATGTTCAGTCATAATCCCTTAACACTGAGAGAATGAAAACAGAACAAGTCAGGGAGATCAAAATAAAATAAAATATTACCTTAATATCTTCAAGCGTCAAGTGATGACCGCTGAAAAGTATTTCTCCACTTCCCTCAAATGCTAGGATCTGATCCTGAGTCATCTTCTTCACCTGATTTGATACCTTGCCCATGTCTCTTCCTAATCTTTTGCCTAACACACTATAGAAGCACAAAAGTTATTTAAATAAACAGCTAGAAATAAGCAAGTCTTTAAGCACACTCAAATGGGCACACCTGAAGTTAGGTTCCGCACGTAAAGATGAATACATTAAAGGATCACTACAAGGAGTGACCATCTTAACATGCATCTCCTCCATGACATACTATAAAGCAAAAAATGGAATCAATATATAAACACACATAATAAGAATAATTAGTAATAACTCAAAAATTGAACAATAAATATGATTATAATCGCTAAATGATGGATACAATATTTTGAGGTAATCGCAGATATAATTTTGCATAATTTAGACAGGGATGGGAGAGGTTTTTTGGATAATCTTAGTCTTGTCACTGCATACCTCTTTTAGTTTTCCGGTTATGTCTTCGAGAAAATCATTGTCAGGATGCACAACTATCATTTCCCTGGAAAATTAAGAAAGTTACTCAGTTAAATATATTCAAATAACTTTCAGATGAACTAATAGGCCTTTGGAAACAAGAAAATCATAAGCAACCATTTTTAGTTGAAGTTCAATATATACGCACTCAGTCTCTCACATCTTAGACTGAGCCTGAAGTATAAAATCAATTCAACTCCACAAAGACTGATTGTGTTTAAGTCTATTATACTTATACTTTTATAGGACACTCTAAAAGGACTAGGATCCTAGTCCCTTGAGGGGATGTCCCCTTATGCATATAAATGTAATGTACTCATGTAAAGTTATGAAAGTCCAGAAATGTAACAAGATAAAGTGGTATCTCACTACACAAAAATTAATGTCAACTTGATATACCCAGTGTGAAACAAAAAAGAATAATACATGAACTGCTCATGATGCAGAATTTTGTATCTTTTGTTTCTAGGTATGGGGTCGATTTTAGGCCAGAATAGAGTGTATGTTTAACTAATATAATGTTTAACTAATATAATTTTGTAATAAAATCAATTCACTATAGAACAAGAAATTGTGCAAGTAGTATAGTTATATGCTGAGCATACCTTAATGGTGTTTTCAGAGGTCTGTTATGCCGTTCCCGAATATTGCGAGCAAGATAAACGATGGTCATCATCCTATTGACACTTTGCTCAACACGCTCATCTATTTGATTATATGTCCAAGTAAGTTGCACATTGTAATGATATAAACTTGACTTTTTGGTAGAACAACATACAGCACAAGGAAAATTAAACTGATTAAAAAAATACCTGACCAATAGTGGAAGGGAAATTGCAGAAATGAATGCTCTCTTCTGCTTTACTGGACACCTTTCTTAAGTTCTGGTATAGAACTTCAGTGAAGAAGGGAGTAAACAGAGCCATTGAAACACAAGTTGTTACAAGCGCCTAAATTAATCGTCAAAATATCTTCGATAAGTATGGGAGTTTTTTTTAATAAAAAACATAGATTACTAAGCATAAACTGGAAGGAACCACATACGTGAAATACATGTCATGGAATGAGATAAAATACTTTAGATTCCTAGGCAGTTTATCTTATTGAATTCAAGAAAAAATTAGTCTTTTTTACAAATAACACCAGGACTGTAGGAATCTCTCCTACTGTGTTATGTTAGCAAAAAGAAGTAGCTTAATGAAAGATAGAAACTGCTTAAACATGGTGCCAGGTTCACACTAGACAGAATTGTTAGTAAGATTCTTGACATGAAGGAACTAATACTCTGATTAAAGATAGCAAAAACACAACGTTAACCATTTAATGACATAATAGTTGAAGCATTAACCACCATCTTATCCCAACAAAAGTAAATTCATTTTCTATGATTAGCTGAAATTGCCAAAGACTTAAATGGCCGAAGTCTACTTACATGGTAAAGTGTTGAAAGAGAAACTCTGCAATCATCTTCTCCGGTACGACCTTTCAGACGTTTGTGATTGAAACACACATATATGTTGGTAAGATTGTCAATGTACTTTACTAAATAAGGAACAACCTGTGGTGTATGTTATAGAAGGAATTATACCAAGCACAAAAAATAAATATGAAAAGAAAAAAGTTTCAGTAAACCAATTTCAATCAAAGATGTCCAACCGTGTAAAGTCTATATGCATCCATCTCTTGTCGAACAAAACTAACTAGACTTTCAGTAGCTGATTGTATCCAGTGATCTAGCACATTTGGTGATCTCAGAAGAATAGCTTGATCAATTGGAGAAAATGCAGCAAGACCCTCAACTTCAAGCCTCTTAGCATTTTGAACAAGAAATCTATAAGCGTTATACCATGGGAGGAAGACATCTTTCACCTGACCGAGTCAAAGAATGTTAAATTGACAAAGTATTTTTCTCTAAAAAACTGTCACAGTTTATAACTGGAGAAGTGTAATCCATATGTGAATCACCCTGACCATATCTATATGCAACATATATGTAAGGAACAAAGAAAACTTACAACACCATGGACACCGTTTTTGTTGAATCGTAGGGACTCCGCACGGACAACAGGAGAGTTTATTACATAGAACCTCAGAGCATCCTGGAAACGAAAAGAATGTTAACATATGAATCACAGCTTAAATGTTCTGTATCAATTCGCAAACAATAAAATCAGTCATGTGTATCATTATACCCTGATCACGTTTAGACAATCTAGGCACAGCATAAATCAGTAAAAGGATAAACAACATAGGCCAATGTCATGACTTCTTCAACTAGTTCATACATACCGCTCCATATTTATCAATGACTTCCATGGGTGAAGGGTAATTCTTTTTGCTTTTGCTCATTTTCTTGCCATCCTCAGCCAAGACCAGACCATTGCATATAAGATTTTTAAATGCAGGTTTGCCAAACAAAGCTGTGGACAGGACCATGAGAGTATAGAACCTGCAAGATTGAAGGGTTCTTCACTTTGTTACCAAAATAAACCCTACCAGATTTTGGTTAAACCAAAGTTTGGCAAGTTAAAGATCCAAACATTTCCCAAAAGTACCCCCACTACTAAGGTTTGGTAATTCTAGAATCTTCCCTCACAAAAAACTTGGTAATGATAACAAACAAAATACAACCTACACATCTCAACCTTACCAAATTGGTATTTGGTTGGGTTTATTTTGGCATTAAAGTGAACAACCCCTGAGAATTTTATTGGGAAGTTAAAGTCATACATAAATTATGGGGGGAAACATTCACTGACCAGTTATTGTTATTTAGGACATCTGTAGAAGCATGTAATGGACAAGGTTTTCTTAGTAATGCATTAGCCATTAAAAATTGTTGCCATGGTTTATTAGCATGAGGGAAAATGGAGAAAGAACAGCTATTAAATAAAAGATCAGGCGATAAAACAGACCATCCACGAGTTTGGTCCAACCCTTCAGCTACAAAATCTCCAGGAAAATTCTTTTCAAATAGTTCCCAATTCTCAAATGGGTAATGAATGTATGCATATGGCATGGATCCACTCTCAAACCAGCAATCAAAAACCTGAAGCACGACATACTTGCTTAATTTAGTACCAGTTCATCAATGAAGGGAAAAAAGGGGTATATGCATGAAATCCACATTCCTGATAACTAGCTAGTACAGATTCCACATAAATCATTTCACCACACATAGATTTGCATATAATAATTCAAAGAAGTAATCAAGCTGAATTCAGATTTTATTATGTAGCATGCTTCCAATTAGGCTAGGTTATTTCAATGCCATATATAGCAGGCTATAATTTCTAGTACAGACTCTCAATGGTATTAAAATTTCTGTCACTAAAGCACATGCAATAGCTATTTATCCATTTAGGCATAATTAAGCAAATCTAGACTCATAATGTAAGAAAATGCATCTTAAACACGAACAGAGGAATTATTTTCTCTGTTTGGGACATGGATCAAGGTTCAAGGTAACTGAGAATACCAAGGTAATGTGAAATTATGGGTAACTGAGATCAACTTACATCATCAATGCGTCTCAACACCCCATACTCTGGCCCTCTCTGCGAAGGAACTGTGATGTCATCTATATGGTGGCGGTGAAGATCACTAATCTGGTCATAGGTTTTTAGAGGATTTATGTTATAACGAGTTTGCGTACAAGTGAATGCAAATAATTTCAGCACTCAAGGAAGATTAAGAAAAGAACAACAATATCATCACTTCTCTCAAACTAAAATTGTAGTGAAACAGTATAAAATAAAACATTAGTTCACCATCAAAAAGGGAAAAAGCTCTCCCATAACAGAGATAATTAACCTTGACACCAGATAACTTTTCAAGTTTATCAACAGAGTCCATAACAATTATTTCTTCTCCATCTTGGCTGATCCATAGAGGAAGAGGGGTGCCCCAGAATCTAGTTCGGTTAACAGCCCAGTCTCTAGCACCTTCAAGCCAGTTATGGAATCGTTTTTCCTGCATTATGAATCATCAAGAATCAGGAAATATAGGTAAAAGAAATACCCAATCAATTTGCAAAAAAATATTTAAAATGTTCAGTGGTTTCCTACAAACTAAATCTCTCACACGAGATTCTTGGAAGTAATGAATAAGCATTTTACCATAAACACACTAGATGAAACCATGTGAGAAGTCTGATACAGGCAATCTGAAAACACCATACAAATAAATCACATGGAACGACTGATATGAGCAAATGATTTGGTTGCACATATGTGTAAAATTAGTAGTTTAGCATCCATGCATACATGGCATGTTAGCACAATCAATGACTCTAGCTACAATAAGTACTACAGACTTACATCAGGCACAAACATCAGAATAACAATCAGTTAAGTATCATCAGATAGCACAGCTAAACTCACTTTTGACAATGGGAACGGAACTACTGAACTTTCATGGCTTGCACCATTATCTTCACAACAACATTAGCTATTTATTAGGCTGCGTTCTTTGTGTGGATGAAGATGAAGATGAAAGATTTTCTGATTTTTGTGATAACTGTTTAATGGTATGAACGATGAAACTAACTATTACAAAGTTGAAATCTACTTTAGAAATGTGGGATGATGAACTTCCATACAAAAAAATTTTGCAAAAAAAAACACCGTTTAATAGTTCGAGAAGCGTGCGTGCAAAAGCCAAAGAAAAAAGCGAGAATAATCTCGGCAAACACAGACTTATTAGTGGTTCTAACAGGTTTATCAGTCCAATCTGAAGTGAAAAAAAAATGGTTTGTACCTGGGGTAAACAGCGTTAGCTATTTACCATTGGTTAGACAGGTTTGTCAGTCCAATGTGATGTGACAAAAAAAAAAGGTGGAACATCTTGTATTTAAAATTAGTGTTAAGACAAAGGAAGAAGCAACCATAATTTAAACTACATATGCTGGCCTGATGGTAATCTGGGGATTTGGGTTCAGGCCAGCACTCTTCCAACTATTTTCTGGGTAGAAAACGTCAAATTTGAGTTGAAAAGGTTGAGTGAAAGTTTCTGACATTCTTTGTTAATGGAAATCTCAGTGAAGGTGCAGAGTTTTTGGAAGGTTGTATCTGTATGCCATGAAAGGGACAACGTGAGAATGAAACTCAAACAAGTCGTTCAATGCATTCAACAAGCATGCTAAGGTAGCCACAATATTTGATTTCAGTTCTGCCAGAATTTATAATATAAGATTACCTGATATGTGTGTCCTCCTCTACCCTCTTTTTTGCTGGAATTTCCAGCCAATGTTATTAACGTAAAAAGGAGTAACATGATTACGGTGACAGAAGGGCTGTAGCATCAAAGGTGGTAGCCCACTTGAGTACATGATCTTTTCTTGGTCACGTTTATATATAGCAAAGATTTTAACAATACAATTACTGAAAACCACTATTAAACACAAAATTCAACATACCTTAATGTAATCAGGCACCCCGTACGTCTCCTTATTACATTCCAGCAACTGATTTCTAATCATTTCAACTCTGATGAACCTACAACAAAGATCTTAGGGCTACATTCCTCTGGTTTACACCAAACAGTATAACAAAAGATGAGGAGAACCCAAGCATAACAAATTAGAAAAGTATTTGCCATCAATATGTTTCAATTTAAAGCTATATATTTAATTTTTCAATCATTTTGAAAACCTTCAGATGGGCGTGCAGTTATTTTTTTAAGAACGAACATGCGAACTGGCACAGCAATACCAGAACACCACAAAAAACTTAAGGCCAGAGAAAAATGAGCTAGCAGATGGTCCAAATTTACAACAACAGAAAATACTTACCAGCTTGGAACAGCCCTGTATATGAGAGGAGTTTCAGATCTCCAACAGTAGGGATAGGGGTGTTTGATGCTTTCTTTACTGACAAGTCTTCCTTTTTCCTGAATATTGTAGCATACAAAAGTTCAACTAAAAACACATGATGTTTATATTAGGCTGTTTGACTTGTAGTAATGCACGACTAACCTAACATAGTATAAGTGAACAAACTAAGAATCTAAACGAGTACAGTCAAAACAGTGAAGGTTGATTGGACACAGTAGACTTGCATGTTCGAGGGTCAAACTAATTTCCGCACCCTCCCCCCAAAAGAACAAAAACAAAATTACGGTAATGTGTACTGGAATTTCCTGTGTAGATACCATCCACTGTTAGATGAGCAACTTGTTAAGATCTGAAGTTAGTTGCAACCACATCTTATGAGGTGATTCTAAATCATTTTACCAGAAGTTATGTAGATTGCAGTATTTTCATGGTAACTCTCTCTTGATTCATCCCAGCATGTGACAGCTCCAGGAAAAGTTCACAGTTAGATGAGCAGCGAGCTGAATGCAAATTCACTGCTTACAGTTCGCTTGTCACCAGCATCAGAACATTGAAAATACTTACCTTTACAGCATTGATTATATCCTTGTCGATGTCGACTTCTTTGACATACCGACCATTGAATTCAGAGATCTTGTCTGTAAAGAAACCATCATCATCAACAGGAACAACAAGATCAGTACCCTGCATTTTAAAGAAACAATCAGTTAAATGATCTGTTCTAGGTTTCTAGCACACACAACACCTAATTTTTAAATTTTATAGTTAATGTTTAATTAATTATGCATTAAATATTCTTCAAATGCTATCAACCACAATAAGCCAAAATAAAACGCCCGAAGGATATGCAGTAGGAATCTTCCCTACAGTATTTTTCTAAAAAGAACGCCAAAAAAGGCCTAAAAAGCCTTAAGAACCAAATATTCGAAAATAAGAAAAATGAGCTCAGTGCCAAATTCAAGGCCATTTGATATTGAGGTAATTATCAGTTTTACCTAAAGAGAAGCATCCAAATATTTTCACTTCTGCAGGTAAGTTTAGGATAGTGTGCAAATGTAATGCTCTATACTTTGAATTAAGAAAATATTTCATTTTCTCAAAACAAAGGAAAAATAATTCTTACCTCCAATATCCCCGAAGCAAGACAAGCATGATAATCATCTTCACCAAAAGCAGGAGCACAATGTACAATACCCGTTCCACTATCATCAGTTACAAAGTCATCTGCTATGACTCTAAATGCGTTGTCCTGAAGCTCTGAGAAATAGTCGAACAAAGGTGTGTATCTGTATCCACAAAAGAAAACATAAAATGTAAGCGCTTAGAAACAACTAAAGATTACATCTACACTAACATCGTCATTAACTAAAAGAAAAAATATGAATGGAAAATAGTGATGAAGTCTAAAACATTGTCAACACTAAAAAGGAAATGCACATAAACGAACATCAGCACAGCTGCACAGAAAACATAACACTACATCACAACCAGATAAACAAAGATGGTGCTGACTGGTGATTTCTTGCTATTGCAGTACAGATAACGAATGTATAGATCCCCCATGGATTAGCACTAGCGTTTCAAAATGGATGAAGATCCCCTCAAGGGGTTTCAAAAAAAAAAAGGATGAAGATTTTTCAGATAAGATATATCAGATGGATTTCTGAAACCCTTTAGCTTTCAATAACGGTCATATGGATAGCTTTATGATATTGGTTCCTACTAGGTAATTGCAAGTGTTAAAAGTTAATTTGAGTGCGATGCTGCATATATTGTATGAAAGAAACTTGAGTGGGAGAATCATAAAATCCACTTATAACAGTAGTAGCACTGACCTAAGGCCTACCAAAGATGACCCAGGAATATTTTCGAGCAGTTCATATGATTCAGTATCTAGTCCAATTTTAGTAGCTCCATCAGTGCTCCCATTAGAAGGTGCTGACTTCGTCTTTCCAGTAACTTTGACCTTGACCGGCAGTTGGTCTAGCCTAGTTTCTGCGACAATATATACACTTCCATTTGATTTGTCCTTTACCTGCTTGTACCATAGTGTAGCTCTTCAGATAGAATACATTGGATGACCTCCTTCGGTCATTCCGGCAAAAAAGCTCTTCAGATAGAGGCTAAGAACTGTAAATATACAATGCTTGATGACAATTTCTTTGTATGACTGCCGACTTACATGTGAGCCCCAAACTTATAACATGATTAAGATGTTATAGTTTTTGTATGACTGCCCCCAAACTTATAACAAGATGAAGAGATGATGATTTTTTAGTATACAACCAAACCAAAATAAATTGAGAGAGCTGATTAGCTGCAGATTTTTTTTCGCCGGGCTGGCGTGAACCGACCGATTTTATTAAGATTTTGGGAGAAAAGGAGTGTTACAAAGTTACACAAATCCGGTCCAAAGGAGCCAGAAAGTTACACAAATCCGATTTTATTAAGATTAGCTGCAGATTGGCATAAGATATTTGAAAACTCAGTAACTTTTCTTCCTTTCCTGACATGATTCTAGAATAGGTAGCAATTAACTTTAAAACAATTTAAAGAAGGCGCTGCTGGAGTAAACATTGGTCTTGTATTAAATTTGAGCTATGTGAATCAGCTAAAAATTTTAGAAAACCCCAGCCTCAGTTTCAGGTGGGTTCAAGACTGTTTTTCATGTACCAAACAATTACCAACAAACTTTGCGACTGTACTATTAATAAATACGGCAAGAAAATATTATATATACCTTGGCATAAACAAGATTGGCATTGACGCAAAGTGCTAGGTTGCTAGGTAAAGTCCACGGTGTTGTTGTCCATGCAACGAGAGCTGCATTGTCCACATCACCAATAACCGGGAAGGACACCATCACTGCAGTGTCCAAGACATTCTGCATCATCAACAACATCAAGTCAACATCTTGTCAACTAAACAGTACCAAGGGCGGGAGAGAAAACAACCTGGTACGCCATTCCTGCCTCGAAGTTTGACAGTGCTGTTTTGCAGCCAGTGCTGTAAGGCACCACCTGCACAAGAGCTCCAGAGATTTAAACAGGGCAGTAACTACACAAAATGGGAAAACAAATGAAAGGGGACAGTTTATAGGGTACACACTTCCACAATTAATATTAATCAAGAATAATACCAGCACTATCAATGCACCCGAAGCATGTCAAATTGACCAAAACCCCAAACCGCACATAATTCCCAATTTTCAGACAGATTTTCAAGCACTAAGGTCTCATCTAATCCAGCCATTCTAAAATAGTAAAAGGGTGTACTCTGCTCTTTAAGAGGAAGAGACTCTAAAACAATCGATCGATGGCAATTATTGGTCCGTTCATGCTAGCGCTAAATCGATCACAAAATGCTCTGGAATCTGAATTTTCTGTAATTAAATACTACTATGTGGGTTAGCAACTGTTTGAAAACTCTGACCTTAAAACCCTTGTAGACGAGGTCCTTGTCCCACAGCTGCGCGAAAACCCACCACACGCTCTCCATGAACTTGATGTCCATGGTCCTGTACCCGTTCTCGAAATCGACCCACCTCCCCATGCGCGTGACGACGGCCTAGCACTCGGCGACGTACTTGGTGACGATGCCGCGGCAGGCCTCGTTGTACTTGCTGATCCCCATCTCGAGCACCTGGGCGCGCCTGGTGATGCCGAGGGCCTTGTCGATCTCGTGCTCGACGGGGACGCCGTGGCAGTCCCAGCCGAAGCGGCGCGCGACGTGGCGGCCGCGCATGGAGTGGTGGCGGGCGACGACGTCCTTGATGGTCCCCGTGAGGAGGTGGCCGTAGTGCGGGAGGCCCGTGGCGAAGGGCGGCCCGTCGTAGAAGACGAACTCCTCGCCCCCCGCCGTGCGCCGGAGCTGGTCCCGGAAGGCGTCGAGCTCGTCCCAGAGGCGCAGCACCCGCTGCTCCTCCGCCGGGAAGGAGAAGTCCTTCCCCTCGCACACCTCGTCCATCGCGCCGCCGCCGCAGCTCGACCAAACTAAGAGGCGTGAGTGAGGCGGCGGCGGCGGAGGAGGAGGAGGAGGAGGGGGTTCGTGGCGCTCAAGATTCCGTGCGCCGGCGGCGAGCGCGCGGCGGGGGGTATTTGTTGCCCGCGTCATTCGTAGCGCGCAAGTTTCCGAACGCTGGTGTCCGGTGGCACGCGGTTTTCTAAAATTTTCTGTATTCGTAAATAAAACTTAAAAATCGCGCTTGATATTATCATTCCATCCTAGATATAATTATTTTTATCATTTAAATTTTATGCTACGACCTAAGTATTTTCATACCAATTCACGTGATTTCGTTCGTTCCAATACTTTTAGAGCCATTTAGATACTTAGAAAAGAAATCTAATCATATCAAAAATTTACCACTAAAGTTTCTACAACAGAATCTTTTAACATATTCTTAAATACTGCTAAAAAAACTTTAAAATATTTATATTTTGGAACAGATATACTACTCGGTTCAACGTTACTGTATAAGAGTTTTTTTTGTCCTTATATAAATGCAAATGAACTGAGACATATTAATACATTGATAAATCTAAATATGATTAGAACATTTTATAATATGACTAATACGAAGATAACATGTTTTTTTAGTTTATTGTCAAAAACTAATCTTGCCAAATTTTAGTAGAATAAGAAGCTAAACAATACTTTATCATCACAATTTTACTAATCACTACATGAAAAGAACTTTACCATTACCATCACAATTTTTTTTGATGATTTTATTGATCCCTACCCAAAAAGATATTGGTAAAAGTGTCAAACCGAACTAACACTTGCACGTCTTAACATATGCCATATTTTTGACTTTATCAACAAATGGAAAATTTTCTTTTTTACAATGAGATGAACATGTCTAATGTTCTCGAAAGATCTGATCTCGCGAAACCCACGGCTTCCGTTTCGACATCCTGGACACTGGGATCCTGTATTAAACGAACATTCCAATGAAATTCGCAAGAATTCCATAAGCAACAGTTCAATTCAAGTAGAATATGACCTACATAAAAACCTGTGCAAATCTAGTAAATTTCAAAGTTTGGCATGACTTTCAAAGTTAAACAGCTAAGAACACAGTTGGGAAAAGGTGGCTACAAATCACAATAATTATTCATCACAAACTCTACGTGGAGCACTCAGGGTCAAAAATCAAAATGGGGCCATAAGAGAATTTATATGAGAAAAGAGAAGTGATCAAGCTGACAATGTTCCACAAGAATACTCACTTTGCCAAAATGAAAATGCAGGGAATCGACATTGCCACCATTCGGTTCGCTCTATAAATTTACAGTTCTTCAAATATACAGCTATACCTCAAAACAGGATAGTATCCGGACAGCTAACCTTCTTGTACATACAAAACGTTTGACCTTGTACAACGATGCAATTTTGCAGAAAAATACTGTTACCCCTAAACAGACATTCGCTGGTGTTTCTGAGACGCAGGTGAGGATGTTCATGAAGCCTTCATAAAACTTGCGTCTCCATATTCTCAATTCAAGGAGTCAGTTGATTGGGTCTCCAAATGTTACGCACCCTGGCAATGTCAAATGCCACCAGACCAGACCCAAGTGACAAACATTGCATGAATAAATAGCCAAAAGAAAGCTGTGAATATAAACACCTACAAGTTGAAATAGGATTTTTGCTTGGCTTCTCCAAACGGATCACAGGGGCAAAAAACACTAGTCTCTGGATGAATCACAATGGAAGAAGTGAGCGTGCATAGCGGCTAGATGGGTTGTTATGGCCCAGGCCCAACCCTAGACCTAAGGGAGTCTTGTCAGGTTTCTTATTGTGACTGCAACATTTCGATGAGCCATGCGGGTGACGATGGGATTTTGAGTTCCCTTGTGGATCAGCACAACCATGGTCAGTGCCATTAACATGAAGTGGCATGCTCTCACCATTCTGTGAGACTGCACCTCTTGTCATTTGAATCATTCCCAATTCCTCATCAGGTTGTAATGTCTGTTCTACCCTCTCAATATCCTCATTGTACCCCTTCAGCAAGAAGTCAGAACAGTTTTTATGCACCCCATGGTCAAACGGATTTCTGAATCTGCCACCAGGCCCTCTGAGATAACTATACCTCATGGCATTTGCCATCTCATTTGTTGTTAAATTCCTGGATATCTGCAAGGTAGGACGAAATAAATGATTGACAATGTGGAGAAAATATGGTTTAAACAGGGCCCAAATACAAGCAGGAACAATAGTTGCAAGGACCGAGCGACAGTAGTTGCAGTAAAACTCAATAGGGCAGAAAGAAGCCCAATAATAAAAACAATAGGACCAATGGCTGCATGAAGAATCACCACACAGCCCACAAGTAGAAAGAACGATCCCTAAAGGCACTACGGCAGCATTAACACAATGGATTTGTGTTGATATCATATTCTAGACAGAAGAAATGCAGGTAAAATATAGCTAGCAGTTCACACCCAAATATGTTCACACAATGACACAAATGGGTAAAATAAAATGGGAGCATGGTGGCATTAGGTAGTTTGGTCAGAGATTGTGAAAAGGGAATTATACATCAGTGTAATTGAAATAACGAAATACTGGTTCTGAGGAGTTATGGTGGCTTGTGTTAATACTGATTTGATCTGTGTGTCAGGCCTCAAATGGTACAATAACAGGTAAAAAGAAAGCAACCACCAACTTTGTCCATACCTGTGATGCTTGAACTACAGTTAGAGTTATAACGCCAAAGAAAAGGAAGAGGTCCATTACAACAAAAGACACCACCCAAGGATGGTTAGTAGCTGAATAATTAAGCCATCCACCAAATGATGTAGGAGAATCTGGGTCTCCTACTACTCCTGCAAAAAAAAAAGGAATAAAGATTAAGAAATGTTCCATTCTACAAACTGTAAAGGTTTTAAAGAAAGATGTGAAGTTGTGACTTGTGAACATACTTATGACAGCCGTCACACCAGTAATGATCATTGCAGAAACTTCTAGTATGAGGAACATAAAAAATTCCCATTTATTCTTCTGCACTCACAAACAATTGAAGATTAGTCATAAACCTAACAATTTTCCATAAGTAATCGAAAGGGAATAGCAAAACAAAAGGCAATTCATCGACTAGGGGCTGAACAGTTTTAGGAATTTATTTTGTTTTGCCTGCAGACATCAGGTTATATTCATGAATTGGCTGAAAGAAGCAACTTCCAAATTCTGAATTAAAATATTTGACTACAAATAAGGAAATTCTTACAATAAAAGAGAGCAAAATTAGTACCTTCCCAATGCAATTAGAGACCCAAGGGCAGTGATGATCAAATTGCTCAACACAGCGATCACATGTAGAGCAATGTTTTGAGCGTACAGGTCTGACAATCTATTGATATGGAAGAATCAGGTTTTTGAAGTAAAAGTTAAATATAAGGGGAAACAACTGAAGTGATGAACGAAAATAACTTACTTTGCAGGTTATACATAGTTGAGACCAATTGCCAGCGAGAAGTTCAGGGTTGTCTAGACCCCTCTTCAACAATGGTTCCTAGAGACACAAATACTCAAGGTTAACATTACACATTATGTACTATAGTATTATTTCAACTTTCTGAAGGTGGCAATCTAATAATTGAACATGAGATCTGGCAGATTTACAGGAAGCCACATTGGCTCTCTGAATTTTTCAAGCTTACATCATCTCTTTGATTTTGGGCATCTCTTGTATTCTTGTCGATGTAGCCAGGATCTTTTCTGCATAACAAAATGGTGTGGCCATTCTTCAAACAAATTTTTAAATGATCAAAATCGCCTATGTTATGGCATATTACAATTTTATATAGATGTGCAACTTGCAATGCTAGAACATGATGCATTAAAGAGTGTAGGCAAAATAACAAGATCGTCAGTGCTTTAGGACAACATACTAAAGTGTGTATTAACCGATACATAGGTCAAACTAGTGCTACTACTCTAGTAATCAAACTGGTCAGTTTCAGCAAATAAATCAGTTTTCATTTAACTAAAAGAAAATGGCCTTATACTTCCTGGGTAAATGCAAACAAAGAAAGATAAATTTCTGCGAAGTGAGATTAATACTCCCTCCGTTTCACAATGTAAGACTTTCTAGCCTTACCTAGATTCATATGGATGCTAATGAATTTAGATATATATATAAATTATATACTTCATCAATTGATAAATTTAGACAAGGCTTAAAAGTCTTACAATATGAAACGGAGGTAGTATGTTTTAAGCCCTTAAAAAAGGCTAAACAAAGATAGATTATTTTCTGCAAAGTGATATTAAATTGTTAAAAAGCCCTTTTAAAAAAAGCTGACTTAAGAGGGACAACAGGCATGGATTTGTCTATGTGCTTCTTACATGTTTCCTTCTCCAATTTTTGGGATATTGGTACAATAATCAAATGCTTACCTGCTACATTTATAGAACATAACCAATCCAGCAGTAGCAAGGAAAATTCCCAACCATGAAAATAACCCAAATAGTAATGTCATATTACTGCTATATTGTCCTGCATAGAAAAGGCTAATTCAGTGACCCACAAGCAAACTATGAAAGATCGAACCGTCTGAAAGTACATTAAATTGGTAATGTACCTGAGATAACTGAATGTACATATATAACAATCAACCCAATAATAATACACCAAAGTAGAGGGGCCAGTCCTAATTTTGATAGTTTCCCAAAATAACCGTTCCCACCACATCCTCTCTCATGTACTCTTCTAGCATTCCCCTGCATAAAAACAAGCAAATCATCGAAATAGTTCTTAGTATTTCCCAGGAGGAAATTTCATGTTGAGGCTAACAATGAGTCGATGACCACTTTATATCTTTAATCAAGGTAATCTATACTAGGGAATAAGTAAAAGAATACCCAAAACAAGTAGAGGAGCATTCACAATCCACAAATGCTAGTGTTCATCCAACAATACTAATACCCTCTGATCAAAACATATAATTTTAAGATAACATTTTAATTTCTATAGCAAAAGAATCAATGGTAAGTTGCAGGCAATATACATAATCTATTGGGAAATAGCAAGGCATGGAGCACATCCATTCACCATGATAATAGTAATGCTTGCTATTAGGTACTCCCTCTGTCCCATAATATTGTACTACCTCTCCCAATCAAAATTTGTCCCAAAATACTACTACTTCTCCACCAACTTCCTCATATCAAAAAATCACAAGCATCATCCATTTAATTTCTTCACCTACTTTCTCATCTCAACCAATCACAACCATTTCCCACCTCAACCTTCAATCACCCTCAAAAAATGGCAAAAGTTGTACTAGTCTGGGACAAAGGGAGTATAAAAAAATATTGTGAAATTGTTTTGCCTACAGCTGAAAGCTGATTATAGGCCTTAATGCTTATAAGCGACCAAAATAATTTGTGGGTAAAATTTTTTATGTGTTCTTGGCGACTTAAAAGCCAATGTTGGAAAACAAACTTTGACAAAAAAAACCATCAAAATCAACTCTAAAATTAGGTTCTTAAAATTCATGTTTTGGTTGCTGCTGATAAGCTGAAGAGCAAACAGTAGAGGTAACAATTTCAAGGAACAAGCGAAATAGACTGCAGAAACAAAAAGCAGCCAAAAACTAACACATACTCATGTTAAGTGTATTAATGAAGTTATTAATTCCCCATCAAATGGCAACATTTACAGGCTGATGGACACTTGGGAGGCTAAAAGCTACTCCTCTGTTCCACATTGTAAGACTTTCTAGCCCTACCCAAATTCCTATGGATGCTAATGAATTTGGACAGATTATACAAAACATATGCATGATTCATGAATGAATTGGCAAATATCCATGTATGATAAACAAAAATTGGCAAATATCCATTGCACTCACAAGGAAAAATGCAGCTTGCCGATGATTCTTATCAGCTGCAAGTTGGGCTGGAGTTAACCCAGTATTGTCTTGCACCATAAGATCTTCCTTTTTACCAGCCTGAACCAGCACAGTGCATGACTCCAAATTCCCCCGGATAGCAGCCCAATGCAAAGGAGTACAACCTAATGAAAGCATTTCAGCTGGAAATGAGTATTGGTCTCCCAGTAAAACTACTACAGGGGGGAACATGCTTGAATGCTTGTTGCTATCCTAGTTTTTCATGATCTACATAAAGGTAGAAATTGGTAAGAGCTAGAGAAAAGCTAACTCAATACATGCCTTCTTTATCCTGTCGCCCCCTATATGCACCCAAAAACAAAAGGAGGCGTACGGAATCTGCAAATCCTTTATAGGCAGCCCTAGAAATGTTAACAATAGAGAAACATCAATAGGAGCACCATGGCCATGTGAGACAACACATTAAGGGACAAGAATATGGAGTACCGCAAGGCTCCTGTTTGAAATAGATCAGAAAGGGCAAAGGTACAAACCAGTGCAGAGGGCTTCTTCCATCGTTATCAGGGACATCAGGATCGGCATTCCATTTTGCAACAATATGATAAAGAAATGATGTTTGACCATACTGTGCTGCAACATGCGTAGTCTGCAGTATAAGCACAGAGGCATTCCATGAGAAATACTCCAAACACAAGCTAACTGCACTGACTCTTGATTTTATTTTCTACCCCAACTTTTAAGATCAAACCAGGATTTTCTCTACAGCAGATACCCTATTGTATTGAACTAATCTGCATAAGTAGTGCCAATACAAATACAGGTTGACATCAAAGTGAATTAAGTCATTTGTGTTCCAAACCTATCTTTGTAATGACGACTGGCTTGTCTATAGTTTGCTTCATTAACCTTATTGATAACCTCAATGACAAGCTTAGGGCAATAATAAGCCCTGTTGATCACCTCAAAAACAAAATATGCATGCTAAAAGAAAAAAGGTACAAATATAGGATCTAATTGCAAAATTATAATACTTGCATATTTTAATTCCATCCTAACAACCCAAACATTATTATGGTAGAGACAGAATTTATTTATTTGTTATAGAATGGAAAAGGTGGCAGTGTTACAATATTCTTAATCTCTGTGCCACTTAATAGAACTTTTTTTTGGCACTAGAGTTGGTAATAGTTTTATGGTATCTCACGAGAGAGAAAAAAACAGTTTCATAATCTTGCGAGAAGCCACATAATCTACTGTGAATTAAATTTTAATCTGTATGAAGTTACAATGAAGCATCTTAGTGACTGATATAGGAATTATACAGCAAAGAAATGGTAAACTTTTATTTACCACATAATCATTATCGTGACATTGCAACATAACTTGAGTAATAAACAGTTGGCCACCAGGTGAACTAATCAAAATAAATTAGACAACAGAAAGAGAGCATATAAATGTGAAGGAAGCATGGATACAATTGATAAGTCAAACACAAACCTGATATCCGTATAGATCAGCAGCATCCACCTTAGCTCCTTCTTTCAGAAGTAGTTCTGCAACTTGAATATGGCCACGCACTGCACTCCAGTGAAGTGCTGTTTGCCCTGTATGGTCTGTAGCATTTACATCTGCTCCATGCTGTCCAGACAACAAGCTGAGAACTATCATCCCACCAAAGCAAAAACCAACTGAAAAGGATAGCACATACTATAGAGCAGTAAACAAAAACATGGAACTCAAGAAGGATATAACTACATTGTTCAACACAAAACCTATAACTAAACAATGACTTTGAAATAAGCATTCCATAACATATTGATTGGGATCAGCCGGTCAGCATATAGCTGAGAAAGCTGGGAAAGTAATCCAAATCAATCCAAGGTTACATATTGATTGAAATAAGTAACCATCTTAAAGCTAACCACCAAATCAATCCAAGGTTACAAAGCTGGGAAAGTTAATTTCAATGGGGTTTACTGCGTCATCTAAACAGTTGGACATATCATTTAAATGAACAAACTTCCTAAAATCCAATGTGATTCAGCAAAATTCTTCGAAAAGCTTGCTTGCCTGAGAAGAAATGGTAAAAGGCAAGTTCGCAGGGCTCCAAAGTACAAACAAACCTAAGACCAAAAGAGCTGCAGATACCCACCTAACACCCACATTCAACCCACATAACATCCACCCGACATACAAACAAAAAACATGCAAAAACAAGTTCAAAAAGGTTACATTCCGTGCGTGCATCAGCAACCTCTCGGCAAAAGGTATATACATTCCTGTCACTAGAAGCAAAAGTGAGTAACGTGAACCAAAAATCTCCTCTCGTTGAGCCCCAACCCAAAACCCACCGAGATTAAGAAGAAGTAATCAATCATTGCCTACTATACACCATAGCACATTTCCAGCGGGAGCTAACACCAAGACCTCACCCGCGCGCTCCCGCTGCTGATCGAGAGGGCAGAAATCGAAATCGCCAAACGCGCAGCTCGAGACGTACTGACATTCCCATGCCTCGAGAAGCTCGGGGGGTGGGGGGGATTGGATTGGGCGGGCCGCGGGCGAGGAGGGTACCTCGAGGATGTACTGCGCGGCGGCGACGCGGTTGTTGAGGGCGGCCCACTGGAGCGCGTGGTAGCCGAGGGCGTCGGGGTCCGTCACCGACCGGCCCTCCCGCTCCACGAGGCGGTGCAGCTTCTCCAGGTCCCCGTAGGCGGCGCCCGTGTAGACGTCGTCCTTGAGCGCCTCCGCCTCCGCCTCCCCCTCCCCCTCCACCTCCCCCGCGTCCGCGCCGGCTCCGGGGAAGGTGGCTGCGGCGGCGGCGGCGGCGGCCGTGGTGTCCTCGAGCACCTCGATCTCCGACGCCATGGAGACGGAGGAGGGAGGAAGCGAGGGATCGGGGGCGGGCTCCCGGGATTGGGTCGCGGCACGCGGAGGTGGCTGGCGACGGCCCTCGTCTCGGGGCGTTTTGATTTGACTGGTTTTTTTTTTCTTTCCTTCTTCTTTCTGATATTTTTATTATTATTATTCCCTGTATTTTTGCTTTTGGCGAGAGGAAGGAAAGGAAGACGGCCAATACAGCAGGAGAGGGGGCCGCGGGAATCAGCCGATGCAACCACGGACGAAGATGCCCGATGCCGAAATTCCAGTCTATTTTGCTTATATTTATAAGTAAAATTTAAATTTTTAATCTTAAAATTTAAGTTGATTTAGAGTTGTTTATCGTGGTTTATTTTCAGCTATGGTTTTTAAGATATCTATAAACACTTATATAAAAATTTATTCGTAAATTATTTTTTATTTATAAATATATCATTTGTTTTCTATTTGAAAAAGCGAAAGTTAAAACATGACTACATTCTTTTCTTCAGGACCACGCGGCGACGCCTGACTTGTGTTTTTCTTTTTCCTTCACTGCTTGTAATAACATGCTCCTCCGTTCTAAAACATCATTTTAATAATTTTAGTTTTGTAATACGGTATAAGTATTTTTATTGGTTTTTATTATTTCAATTATTATAATGATATTAGAGTTAATCAAATATTTAGAAAGAGAGTATAGCACATTCAAAATTTAGAATAATCATTCAAGTGACTAAAATGAAATCTTCAAATATCTTCCTAGTATATGTTAAACAATCTAGGTAATTTATATTTTAGAATAGAGGTAATATTTGGATACTACTCAGAACATACTCCCTCCGTCCCAAAATAAACCAATTTTTCACTTTTTACCTACAATTTTTGACTTTTCGTCTTATTAAAAAAAATTTCGATTGATATTTTTTATTAGATGATAAATCATAAATAGTACTTTACGTGTGACTAATTTTTTTCTAATTTCCTAAAAAAAATTTAAATAAGACGGATGATCAAACGTTGGACACGAAAACCAAAGAATTAGCTTTTTTGGGACAGAGGGGGTATTTGATTGGAGAGGTCTATACTAAGGAGTAGGCTCAGCATGTCCATGACTGATATGTACCCAGGCCGCATTCAGCCTCCCTCTACATTAACTAAGCCTCCCTCGTTCTTCGCGTGCACGCTTCTCGAACTGTTAAACGGTGTATTTTTTCAAAAATTTTATATAAAAAAATTATTTAAAAATTATATTAATCTATTTTATATTTTTTAATAATTAATTAATTATGTACTTAATCTATTACTGTGTTTTCCGTGCCACCCATAAATTAACCTACACCCGGCTAGCGGAACTCGGCCTCAGCGTGTGTGTTTTTGTCAGGTGTTTTGATATGCATGGATGGGGAGGAAAGATGGCCGACTTTCACTTTTAAGTAACACTGAATAAATTTGCTTTCGTCAGTTTGTAAAATTGAGAGGAATACATCATTTGTGTTGTATTAACATGTTAACAATAACTCTTGTTTTAATATCACTGAAATTTCATTGCCATTTATTTTACAAATTATAAAAGCATATATCTGCCTTCCATCAAATCAAATCTGATGAATTTTAACCCATCCACCTATGTGTTCTAGTTAGGATATTATCAGTACCATCAAAGACCAAATCCAACACAATGTAACTCTTTTTTTTTTTTTTTGTTATTGTTCATAGTATACGTCTTCCTTGACCTTAACAATATACTCTCTTGATCTCTTCCCCATCGGCTATCAACCAACATGAGTAGGTAGCCATTGGAGAAGTGCACTTTGTTAAAGTTGACAACTTGGCATGTCTTCAAGAATAAACTGCAGATTCGATATGGCTGTTTCTAGAGCCACATATGGACTTGATCATTTCAATATTTCATAAAACATTAATAGGGTTCATACAAAAGGGGGTGTTAAAAAAACTCGATAGAACGTGGCGGATTCAGCTTTTTTTAAAATGTCTTTAGAGTATAATTTTTGACACATATATCATGCATAGAAAACTCTGAAGTACTTATGCTTACATCATAGAATTTATTTATGAGTAAAATACATAGTCAGTTCTTAAAATTAAGACCCGTAAACTTAAAAATTATACATTTAGATTCTTAAATTTGGGAGTGAATATCTTATATGTTCGTAAACTTAAAAATTACACCATTAGATCCTGTCATTTAGGTACGTAAACTTTTAAATCGCATATGACAATTGTTAACATTTCCTGTCCTACAACAACGTGTGGTTTGAACTGCACTTTTAGCTATTTTTTTATAGACCACTCTTAAAACTTTGCTTTCATTTGAGGCCATCCTTAAAATTATATTTTTTTTTACATTACACTAAATAAACCATTGTGGTGGTTTAGACTATCCCGAATACCTTTTCTCATAGTTTATAATCTCCTTTGTGATAAATATATAAGACTATACGCAGATGGAGATTCGCTGGCCGGAGCCTATGTATTTGGGGTTGTTGCTATGTATTACAATACAAATATTCGAGATGGTCGAAACCACAACCATAACAGATTTAACCGGTCTAAAATAAAAATACATGTTTAAGCCGGTCCAGTAAAATTTAAGATAATAAAACATGAATCAATGTATAATTTAGGCCATGTTTATTTCTAAAATCTTTTTCCAAAAATATCACATCGAATCTTTAAACACCTAAAATAAAATATTAAATATTGATGAAAATTAAAATAATTACTCAGTTATGGAAAAATCGTAAGACGAATATTTTGAGCCTAGTTAGTGTATGATTAGCCATAAGTGCTATAGTAACTGACATGGGCTAATGACAGATTATTAGACTCAAAAAATTCGTCTCGCGGTTTTCAACTGAAATCTAAAATTTATTTTATAATTAGACTATGTTTAATCCATAAAAATATATCCATAAAAATATATCCGTACACACCGACATAACCTCTCCAAATTTTTTTTGGAACTACCCGACCTTGCTCTTAAAAAACATGGCCTGCTGCCGAGATTCCGGCCCATCCACGAGGATGGCCCGGGATACCCGGCCTTCCAAACCGGCCCTGATCGGATCGTCACAGCACGGCACGGGACAGCTGCTGCTCTGGCCGGGAAAAAAAAAAACAGTGCACTGGATTGGCTCTCGCCTCATCGTCGATCCTCTCCTCCTGCTCCTCCTCCTCCTCCACACCCCACGCCATGGCTGCGGCGGCGGTTGCCTCCCTCCTCCCCGTCGCCGAAGCAGGCGCCGCCTTCTTCCACCGGACTCCGCCTCACCCCGAGCCCAAGGTACTCTCCCCTCCCTCCTGGCAGCCCTCCTCCGGGCCTACCTGCTGACAGCATGGGGCCGCCGTAGATTGGAGGGAGGAGAGATCCGCCCGGACTCTCGGGGAGTTCTGGTTCCCGCGTGCCGTCTAGTCGTCTGATCCAAATTAGTTGTCTTTTCTGTTAAGAGAATTAAGCCGGACGGTTTGCTGCGAATCTGTTAGATGCGCGGCGGCGACGAATTCGGGCTCAGATGGTGAGCTGAACCCCTCCGTGAGCCACGTTAGGCCGCCCCCCCTGGCATGTAGATTTATTAGCTTGCTAGAGGAATTTTTGGTAGTTGGTGGTGGGGATTTGGTCCACTCTTTCCAGATTTTTCTTATGTTGTTCATGGATATTTGGATTTACTCTTTTCAGTTTCATTATGTTGCATTGTGTTATATTTTCTTTCGCGTACTGTCCTTACGAGGAGGACAACGCAATGCGCGTACGGCTAGGATATAATGTGCACAGAGGAATTTAGGAAGTTTATGTAGTTGGGACTTGGGACTCCATTGTTATGACGAATGGGGATCTAGTTGATGCTGTGCGTACCTTTTCTGAATTTACCATTTCTATGTTCACAGCGCCACTCGCTGACAAACTTATGGTCCAATAAGTTTTGTGGTTGTCAGGAACCATGACATTTTCTGAGTGTTGTCTAGAGTAAGGCCTAGATTTGTGTCGTATAGACATGCATTTACATAGTTTCTGTGCAATAGTGGCTTTGCAAGGTATTACTGCAACTGTTTTTTTTTCCCCTTAACCAAGTCTGAACTGAAAACCAGGCGAACTGTTTTCTTTTCCTTGACCAGGCAAATTGGTTTTTGAAACCATAAAGTAAAGTATATTTACTCTATCATCCTTTATAGTTTGCTATGTTTTTTTGTATTATTAAGACATGCGAAGCTATGACCAATCGGCCATCCATTAATATATACCTTCTATAATTCTGTTGCTGGATATTGGAATTGTTTCAATGTTTTTAATGATTGCTAATCATCCATACAAACCTTACTCAGAAAGCACAGTTGAATGCATGGCTGAAGTTCAGTTTTGTCAAATAATCTGTTCGTTATGACATAGTGATGTGATTTTATGTATTAAATTTTACCAGATAGTTATTTTGCAACATATTTGTTTTTGTTTTGAAAGGATTGACCACACTCCTGTTTATCAATATTATTCTGCTCAGCTGAATGGAACAAAATAAGTAGACTGCCATTCAACCTTTAAAACCTGTTGATTTTAGTCAATTTTAGGCATTCCAGCCAATGTGCAAAGACCAGCAACTGCTTGATGAATTTAGGCCCCCCCCCACATGGCAGCGAAGGCCTGTCGTGTTGCCCTGTTGTAGTTACCTCCTTTGCCCCTATTCTCTTTCCATATTACTAGTCTATTACGACGGTCATGTGTTATACTAATTAAATGTAAATAAAGTTAATACTCATGTAAGGAGCTGCGTTGTGGCCAGTGGAACAATATTAGCTAGTATTGTAGCCTAATTTTATGGCTAGAGGATGTGTAGACCGAGCTGTCTGACTATTCACCTAAAAATTACAAATGTATTTGTGTTGGATATTGGTGCGTAAGTGTGTTGCGTAGTTTGGGAGTACATGTATTATAAGCTAATTTACTGCATTTTGTTCTTAAATTTATATCTGGAATGATACACCAGTATTACTCCATTCTTGGAGCTAAACTGGAATGAATACCATACTGGAGTTAAAATATGCTCCATATAGCCTTGTCATTCCAAAAAAGACATTGTTTATCCACCTAATATCTATCATTTTCTCTAATAGTGAAATATAATAATAATAAACTTGCGGCTCTGCTTTGGTCCAGTTCTCTACACTCGTACACTTATGAGCAACTCTGCTTTACTCCAATCCTCCGTTGTCATCTTTAACCCCCTCTTTTTCTTTCCTGTTATGGTATCCAGATGTTGTCATTGCAAAATGAAATCTTCATTACTTCTTGTGGAGATCGGGATTTGATTGATCGGTATGTTGTATGCGCCCTTTGCAACTCAGTTCTGCATCCGTTCGTGACTCTAGTCATGTTACTTTGTTACCTCGAAGCTGAGGTTTATTTTTATCCTTTTTTTCCTAAAGGATCCTCAGCAAAAGCAAAACTGAAACGATGCCTGAGAACAAGGATGACGGGGAGTCTGATGATGATAACGATGAGGAGGGAGACGACGAGGATGCAGAAAATCAAGGCGACGATGATGGTGGTGATGAAGATGCCTCAGAAGAGGAAGGGAACGATGAGGACGAAGACGAGGACCCTGAAGCCAATGGTGAAGGAGGGAGTGATGACGACGACGGTGGAGAAGATGAGGATGAGGATGAGGAGGGGGACGACGATGATGGCGACGGAGAGGGTGAGGATGAGGATGAGGATGAGGAGGAAGAAGAGGAAGACGACGATGACGTCCCACAACCGCCTGCCAAAAAGAGGAAATGATCCATGAGTAACAGCCCTACCTTGCCAGCAAGAACGTGTGCTTTGTTTGCCCTGTGCTTTAGCGGTTCACGGTTACTGGTTAGCTTGTAGGGGTTTTAGCTCGATCAATCAATCAGCCATAGCCTAGTTTGAGAACAGGAAAAGGAACACTTAGTTGTGCATGTACTATTTAAAAGATTCTTCTTTTTTTTTTATCATGTCTCTCTTCTGATTTGCTATCAATTTGTGTTTGCTTAGCCCTTTTCTACATTGTTGTTGTACCCTCCAGACATTAGACATGAATGGATGTACGTAATAATGCAACCATGCAAGTAAGATGGCCTCGTTCTTGTTTTCCTCGTGCTCCAATGGATGAACGGGTTTTGTGACGAGCTGGCATTCCGCATTAGCAAGTCAATTTATTTGCAAGAGCGGTAGAATTTAATTTATAAGATTTGGTGGCGCTTATTTGTAACAAATATCTAGCAGTTATCAAAAGATAATTTACATCTAGGGAAGAGCTGAGGGAATCAGGGGGTAGAGCCTGGTAAACAGTCTGGGGGTGGAGGAAAAAGCTAAACAATATATTTACTAATAAAAAATAATTTATAAATAAAACTTTTATATGCCTATTCTTATGAGCCAAGGTTGAAAAATAAGCTACAATAACAAACCCCAAATAACTCTAAATTTAGATTGGAAGTTTAGATTTTGACTTATAAATACAAACAGAAGTAAAAAATTAAGGGCGTCCATTATGGAAGCTTCAAATATCTGACCATGGTTACGATATGAAAGCCAGAGACATTAATCATCATCATCATCATCATTTTATCGCTAGAAAATGGCAAATTTTTTCAATGCTCTCTTGTTCGTTGTTCCACAGGACGACTTATGCAGCTGGAGGCAAGAGCTAAAAGAGGACCAGAGGAAATTCTGGGATCAAAACACAAGGTTGGGACCTGGAACTAGAACAAAAATGGGAAACAAGGTAGACAATTGTGTCGTCAACTCGAGGAGCAAATCATGACATAATAGTCCGATATATTGCTCTTCCCCAACAAAACTACGGCCTTCTGAACACCCCAACGTCGCCGGTTTAGAACAACTTGAAGAGGATGCCACCGTGGGTGGCGAAGAAAGGCGCGAACACGAGGGATTCGACCGCCATGAGCTTGATGAGGATGTTCAGAGAGGGGCCTGAAGTGTCCTTGAGAGGATCTCCAATGGTGTCACCGATGACGGCCGCCTTGTGGGGGTCAGAGCCTTTGGGACCAAGGGTCCTGGCATGCTCTGAAGCTCCAGCCTAAGAAGAACAATGAAAAGAAAGTTGAAGGTACATGCAGGATTGGACCCAACAAGAAAAGGAAATGTGCACTGGTAGATATCTGTACCTCAATATACTTCTTGGCATTGTCCCAAGCACCGCCAGTGTTGGATGCAGAGATGGCAATCTATGAAAAGGCAAAATGGATAAGGGAACTGTATCCGTTGGGAGTAATTGTAACCCTCAAAATTCAGAATCGGTACCAACCTGAACACCGGAGACGAGAGCTCCAGCAAGGACTCCAGAGAGGGTCTCGACGCCAAACAAAATTCCGACAATAAGTGGTGTGAGCATAACGAGAGCACCAGGAGGGATCATCTCCTTGATCGATGCATCAGTGGAGATCTTGACACAAGTTGCATAGTCAGGCTTAGTTGTGCCCTCCATGAGTCCAGGGATGGTGTTGAATTGCCTGCGAACTTCCTCCACCATCTTCAGCGCCGCGCTGCCTACACTCTTCATGGTCATTGCTGAGAACCAGTATGGGAGCATAGCACCAACGATAAGCCCAATGAACACTTTTGGTGTCAGAACATCAACTGTAGAAATAGCTGCACGGCTCACAAAGGCCCCGAAAAGTGCAAGTGATACCAAGGCTGCAGAGCCAATGGCAAAGCCCTGCAAATACAAAATTACGAGAGACTTCTTTATCGAGGAAACTTGCCATAAAAAGTGGTATAACAACGTCATAATTAGAAACGACCACTTTCTAGGCATGATTGGTGTCTTGAGGAAAAACAGTGTAAATTTTGAGTAAATGTGAACCTACAGTATCATGGAAACCAGGAAGAATCAACTGACTATTTGGGTGCAAGACCTGGAATTTTAATATGGAATGGATAGGCAATGCATACCTTCCCAATTGCAGCAGTTGTGTTTCCGGCAGCATCCAGTGCATCGGTTCTCTCACGAATTCGGTGGCTCATGCCAGCCATTTCAGCAATTCCTCCAGCATTGTCACTGATGGGACCGTAAGCATCGATAGCAAGACCTGTGGCAATTGTGCTCAGCATTCCAAGAGCAGCCACAGCAACACCATACATGGCAGCAAGGCTGAAGCTGAGGAAAATACTGAAAGCAATAGCAAAAATAGGGATGATGACTGATTTGTAACCCAAAGCAAGCCCAAAAATGACATTAGTGGCAGCTCCAGTTCTGCAAGAATCAGCAACATCTTGTACAGGGCTGAAAGGGAAAAACAGCAGAGTCATCAAAAGTTTGAAAACAAACATAAATACAATCACCATATCAATCATAAGCAAATCTTAAATACCTATATGCATTGCTTGTGTAGTACTCAGTAACAAATCCAATGATTAGTCCAGCCCAAAGGCCAACGGCCACACATAAGAATAATTGCCTGATAAATTAACGGCAGAATGAGGATATATAATATAGTAACTATATGGTTCAATGATCAATGTAAAAATAGCGTACCAGCTATGCACTGTCTTCTGGGCACCAAAGTTAAAAATGGTGAAGGTGTAAGGAAGGCCCAACCAACTGACAAGTGCAATGCCAACAGTCATAACAGCAGTGGAAATTATAAGTTGCTTCTTTAGAGCAGGCTCTATTTCACTCACAGCCTTTATCTCAAAGAAATCAGTTGCAAACAAGGTGGTTACGAGACATGCTATAATTCCCACAGAGCTGACAAGAAGGGGGTACACCATGGGAGTAAATTCATGGTTGATTCCAAAAGAAGAGATTGATGCCACAACAAGTGCAGCACACGATGATTCAGCATAAGAACCAAAAAGATCTGATCCCATTCCAGCAATATCTCCAACATTGTCACCAACATTGTCTGCAATGACCTGCAAGCAGAACAGAAGTATTCTTATATTCCAGTTCAGGTATAATTATTGCTTCTCACACAATGTAATACCATGATGGTATGGACAAAGATTTTCCTAACAGAATTTACAAATTGGGAGTCTTTAGAATTCGTGTGGAAGATTCTTACAGCTGGGTTTCTGGGGTCATCCTCAGGAATATTTCTTTCTACCTTCCCAACAAGGTCAGCACCAACATCGGCTGCTTTTGTATAAATACCACCACCTACACGGCCAAAAAGAGCCATAGAAGAACCACCAAGTCCATAACCAGTAATAGCTTCGAAAAGACCTTCCCAGTCATCACCATAATAGATTCCAAACAAGTTAATTGCAATGTAAAGGACCAAGAGACCACTGGCAGCAAGCAGGAAACCCATAACAGCACCAGATCGGAAAGCAGTGATAAAAGCCTTCCCAACACCCTTCCTAGCCTCCAGAGTTGTCCGAGCATTTGCATAAGTTGCAATCTTCATTCCAAGAAAACCAGATACCAGAGAGGTAACTGCACCAAGCACAAAGGCTATAGTGCTAAAGATAGCATTTGCAAGGGCAGGCTTGCAAGTTTTGTCCTTGCTGTAGTGACAAGGCTGGCTCTTCGTGCTGAAGCCCTCAACAGATCCAAGGAAGAGGAATATAAGAATTGCAAAGATTCCCATGAATAATCCGACATACTTGTACTCAGTGAAAAGGAAAGATGTCGCTCCTATTAACAAAAAGAAAAGAAAAAATATTGAAGATGAATTTAGTTCAGGTCGTATCCATGCTTACAAAGTAAACACAAGAAATGAACAAATGCAACATGACACTAATATCACCACTTATATTTGCTAAGGGAAGTTTTTGTGACATCACTAACAAGCAGGCCCAAATTGCAAAGAGCATGCTCAACAAAATTCTACACAAACATATTCTTTCATATCAAGGTAAATGGTAATAGTTCATCTGTTTTCCTATAGGCACCGAGATAAAGGGGTTAGAATAAGTTTTCAAAGTATTTAGTTACGGTTTCCCACTTTTGGTGCTGTCGCAATCAGAACAGCATCATAGGCATGTATCTACATCAAACCGATGACAAACCTTAACTACAGATAAATGGTAACAAAGAAGGTAGTCCGAAAAGATGAATTGTTTGGTTAAATGAGAACCAATCAAAACCTATCCACTAAAATCTAGTCCATGCCGAGAGGTATGCAATAATGCAGCCAACTGGCACTGCAACAAGAACCAACCGAATCTAATCCACTAAGCTTACAACCCATCAAAACTACTAACTGCAGAGCCAAAACTCTGGCTCAGTTTATTTAAAGAGCACCAGGCAAAGGATGCGGTGAAAATGCTATTTGGCAAGTCCTGTAAAGCCAATCATGGGTGACACTGATGCATAGGAAACTCCCATCTAAGCAAGCAGCCATTTCCATGTAGAACATGAACATCACAATCAAGCCAACACAGCCTGTGTGCCAATATATTTTCTGAGATGAATAGCTTGGATCCTTTGCTCAGAAACAGCAGCTGGCACATCTTTGTAGCTATTCTCATATTGATTTAACGGAACTAGTAACTCTAGCATATGATCATACAACAAACAGGTAGCACTAAAAATATATTCCATAGTATGGTACCGACCCACAAGCCAAGCTTTTCATTTATTTATTTTTGACTGGGGATACAAGCCAAACTATTTTACTAGCAGGTATCTTCTATAATGCAACAACTCTTCTGAGGAGTGTCTACATGGATCACCAAAATGGACCACACTTGCAAAATGACAAATATTCTGGTGAGTTGGTTGAAATTTACTCATAGAAACGCAAATGTGGATCCCAAAGTGATAATAGATTCTTGACCTACTATCCTTGTTAGGACCTGCAGCGTGAGGATTTAGGACCACGTGCTGCACGACTGCACAAACTTATCTTTTCATTTCATCTTTGACCCCACTTCTGAGCTTTCTCAGACTGCAAGAACTTATCTCTTCATCTCTATACCCCCACAGCAATACCACCACTTTGACCAAGAACCCCACAGTCCCATAATGCTATTTCAAGAAGATAAGCAACTAATTAACTAAAGGACTAGTAGTATATCAATTCTGAGACAGACTGAGAGCACGCTAAAGTGAAAGTTATTATAATCGCTGCTTCTTAAAGCTACAACAGCCAGCAGCAAATAGTTTAATGCGTCGTTTAGGTCCAACCAATGTGGAATAATATAGTGTAATATTGATCACGAACACACGAAGTAAACACACATCAACAACTTCAGAAAAGGACTGTAAAAGAAGACCGATGCTTTCAATTGTAACGTACAGTCTGCGCAATCTTCCATCGAAATTATTCATATTAAAAGCTCGTTTCTTTGACGCAAGTAAGCTCATAGTAGTACACCAGTAGTATCAAAGTATCAAACACAGAAAGAGCTCATGCCATCGTCCATAGAACTAAACAAAAATAATTGCACTTTTTTACTTGAATTTATCGCTTACAAGTAAGCAATAGCCAAATCCCGCCTAGGAAAATAGACGGTGGGAAAGATTAAAATAAATATTCAGCTCGATTGAATTCATTTTTGTAGCGGAAAATAATATGAATTTGATTGATTTGATTTGCCCCCGACCATCGCCCGGAGTTCCGGAAGAACACCAACTCGCGCCAAAATCATCAATCAAACCACGCAAAAATCCGACAACATTTTTTCCAAGCGAACTCAACCGTAACGAAGATCTACCGAAGAGGAAGCATCTCACGATCCCCTCAACCTCGAAGCCCCCCCAAAACTCCCTAAAAAATGCTCAAACGCGTACGCACTCCCACGTACGGCGGTGGCGGAGCCCCCGCTGAACTCACCTTCGGAGATGGCGTTCTGGATCTCGGCGCACTTGGAGACGACGTTGTGGTCGTTGAGCCCCTCCTCCTCCTCGATGAGGTAGTCGCTCGGCCCGCTCTTCCCGGCGCCCCCCTCCCCGCGCCGCTCCGGCGTGAGCCTCACCTTGGAGACGAGCACCCACTGCAGCACCGCGAACGCGATGCCCACCGCCGCCGCCACCGGGATGAGCACCTGCGCCGCCAGCTCCGGCAGGATCGCCGCCATCCCTCCTCCCCCGAGCCGAGAGCTACCCTCCAAATCACAACCCCGGCTTCCCCCCCCCCCCCCCCCCGGATCGGAGAGAGAGAGAGAGAGAGAGAGAGAGAGAGAGAGAAGGTGGATGGGAACTGGGGGAAGGGAGGAGAGGAGAGGAGAGGAGACGCGAGGGGAGGGGAGCCGCCGCCTTATAAAGGAGGAGAGGAGACGACGGCGGCGAGCATGGCAGAGCACTGAGAGCTTTGCAGCGAGGGAGGGAGTGATTGCTGGAAATTTTTTTATTTAATTTTCTAATAAATACTCCCTCTATAAAAAAACGAATTTTTCAGTTTTCGTGTCCAACGTTTGACCATCCGTCTTATTTGAAAATTTTTCAGAAAATTAGAAAAAAATTAGTCACACGTAAAGTACTATTCATGATTTATTATCTAATAAAAACAAAAATATCAATTGTAAAAAAATTTGAATAAGATGAAGAGTCAAAAATTAAAGGTAAAAAATGAAAAATTAGTTTATTTTGGGACAGAGGGAGTAATTTATTATCAAAACTCTGAGAAAAATATACCTTTTGACCACGCCATTAATATTGATGTGACGAAACATTTGTCACGTCATTGGTCGGCGTGGCAGGCGTGACAGTCTTGCCACACCAACAACAATGGCATGGCCAAAACCTTCACTTTAGGAAAAAATTTGTTTAGTGGTTTAGTAATAAAATTACTTGCTAAAAAGGTTTATTTAATAAAAAATTTCTGATTGCTTCTGCCGTTACTCGAGGGGGTGTTTTGGGAATTTTAGGGCTCTTTTGATGAATATTCTTTTCGTCCTAAAATAAATTGTCATCGGCTTAGTTTTAAAATAAATCGCTCGTTATCTCCGTTCTAAAGTATTATCATTCCTCGGTATGAGTTGAAATGTCCCTTGTCTAGTTACATAGCCGTCCCAAAATAAATTAATGGCTAGAGTTTAATTTTGTCCCAAAATAAATTACGAGTGCTACTTTGGCTCCATGATATATTTATACATCCATCTGTTCAATAACTTAGCTGGGAATGATTATATTTTGGAATAGAGGCAGTGATTCCACGAGTTGAAAAGTTTTATTTCTTTAATACTCCTTACCTCCTGGTCCCTTAATATTTACCTATTCTAGTTCTATACTTTATATTGTTTTAGAAAATAATTAGTTTGACAATACTAGGACAATATGTATAATGTACTTTAAAAATAAACATTTATTATTATTATTATAGATTTTTAATATTGTTGTTCAAAACAACTGGAATTATAAAACTATACGCTTCTATTAAAAAGTGAACCACACCTTTTTTTTTCATATGTGATGGTTGGGGTACTTTTTGGATGGAGAGATTAGGATAGGAAAATGATCTCTCACCCATGGTAGCATTGTATCCTAACTAACCATTTCCGCCGTCTTATTTCATCATAGCCCTTCATACATTTCTATTATCACAATCTCACCTCATATAAATAGAGATGTCTTGAGCTGCCGTAAGTAGCACAAAATTATAATTGAGCTTTAACTACATTCTTTACTTTCATCAAAAGTAGATTTATTCAAAACTGATTTTGGAGCATAACAACATAAAGTTTTGTTTTTTTTGAGAGAAACATAAAGTTTTGTTTGGATTGCAACAAACATGAATTTTAGGTCGCTACGCTCTAAAATCTCTTTAATGATGTCAAGTTTCTTTTGTAAAAGTAAAGGTCAAAACAACCCACAAACGGATCAATTGACAATTATAAGCCATTAGGCCATACCAAACCACTTCTATCATTATTATTTTTAGGGTAACGCTTCGGTACATATTACTTGTAGTATAATACTGCCAGTAGAACTAATCTCGTCCATTAATTTTAAAGGGTATTTTCGTACTTTAATTAATATTAGATTTGTATTTATTATTTTTTTATCACATTATACACGGATAAAAAAAGCCTAGATCCACTTACACAGTAAAAAAGACGATATTACCCTCTCAGAATTTTACTACACCTAAAATTGTTGTTAGTATAATTTAATCACAACCGTCCAATAAAATTAAATGAGCGGTCTAGATTAAATTATACTACAAGTAATATGCATCGGAGTCGACATCTTATTTTTATAATAAAATACTAATACGCATATTACGTGAACTGAGCGTAGATTAATTGGGTAGGTTACTCGTAATTAAACTTACTTATATGTATTTTAACTACTAAGGTATTCATATTTAGAGATATATCGGTACAGCATTTTAGAGATATATCTGAAAGAAACTACGCGAAAAAAGAACAATGGCAGCAACATCACATTCAGCAAGAGACCATGCCATGACATCGACAGTTTGCGGTTTGTATCACTCGAAGAATCGTTGTCCTCGACGCCTCGTGGCTAAAGTTTCCAGCTCTGCAATTGCAAATTTGCAATGGTAACATCATAAGGCCCCGTTTACTTCCTAAAAAATTTTCACCCAAAAATATCACATCGAATCTTTGAACATTTAAATAGAGTATTAAATATAGATAAAACGAAAAACTAATTACATAGTCATATAAAAAATCATGAGACGAACCTTTTAAGTCTAATTAGCACATGATTAGTCATAAATGCTACAGTATCCTACATACGCTAATGACAAATTAATTAGACTCAAAAAATTCGTCTCGTGGTTTCCATGCCAGCCATGAAATTCGTTTTTTCATTCTTGGCCAAAAACCCCTTCCGACATCCGATCAAACGTCTGATGAGACACGCAAAAATTTTCATTTCACCGACTAAACACCCCTCTAAAAGGAAGAGAAAAAAAGAAATAACACTGAACAGTAGCAGTGTTTCGACAGCATCGATCGATCATGTCTCTGCGACTGCGAGAGTGATTTTTCCACACCAACCACAGGGAAAACATCACCAGTATTTGTCAGTGTTTCTTAAGCTTTTCGCCGAGGTGGTTGCTTGTTCCAAAACAATCTGGGACGAACTAATTTGTTATACAGTAATCTCATTGATCTCTCGTGTATTGATGATTTGTTTTGCTGTAATCATCATTGAAATCCAGTGATTTTTGGCTGTGTACATCCGATGGATTAGAGGCCGGGTTCATCCCATTTTCTAAAAAAATCACTGGATTTGTGCCAGTTTTAGGTAGACCTTGGTCCAAATTCATGGGAATTCAAGTTCAGAACTTCAGATCTCATATGTGACATGGGTCGCGTTCGTTTGAAACGTTGGTAAGATAACTTAGCTCGCGTGGAAAACATAATAATAGATTAGTACATGATTTATTAATTATTAATTATTAAAAAATATAAAATAGATTAATATGATTTTTTAAAACAACTTTTCTATAGACAATTTTTAAAAAATACACCGTTTAGCAGTTGGGGAAGCGTGCGCGCGAAAAACGAGAGATATCAATCACTGCAATATCTTTTAAGCTTAAAAAAAATCATATATCATAAGCTGTACAAGGTTGGTAGGACTTCTTCCATTGCTAATTATTTGTATATAATAATGCGATGCCCTTTCCCGTTTTCATGATTTTTTTTATTGCAATGGTAGGTAATATACCTGAAAATGATATCCTTAATTTTATATACCGGAAATGATTCTGAGCTGGTACTTCTCATAAGAATCTGAAACTGATACATATATACTTTGTAAATTCATTGTGCCACACTGACACTGTTAATCACAACAAATCACCATGGATGATGTATACTCAGCCAGTTCCCTGGCGACTTTCATTCCTTTATTCAATTTATTTAGTTCTGAATTTACTGTCATGGAATGTACTGTTACTTCACATGAGCAAATTAGGTTTACATTACCATGAATTAATCAACAAGGACAGCATGTCTGAACTCTGGAGAAACTAGCTGACAAGCACAGCTCAACTGGGCACCTGTCTTCTTCTCCCTACCACAATGATTAACCTAGCTAGGTTCTTAACAACTCCAGTGGGCTTCACCTTTTCAATATTCTCATCTTGCCAAGAACATATTCCAACATGGAAGAGGGCATATTATACAGATTCTGATGAGATGAACTTTTCGAAATGCGTAAAAATTCCTTGCTGGCTACAACACAACACATAGCTTGAATTGGACGCCATTGAATAATCTTAGCTTAACAGCTTCATCTGAACAACAAGTTTAGCTAGGACCATTCGGGCAGATAGAGATAATTGTGTCGATCAATCATGCCATTGGCTCAATCTACCAACCCCCAATCTGGGAAGGAGAAAAAATATCAGTTTTCAGAGAAGAGATTGATCCATCCGGGAAACGCCAAGCGCCATACGTTGTGATCTTGGATGGATAAGAGGGGATGATGCCAATGAAAACTCAGGCCACAATTATTCAGACAACAAATGGTAGAAACAATCTTGCATGCCTTGTTTAAATTATGCAGGGCATGCATGCCCAGATCTTTGTATGAGTGGTTCTGTGAATGCAGTCAGGTTTCTCATCGTTTTCATATGGATGGATGGATGGTAGCTTTCTGAATGCCTGCATTTGCATTTGCATGCATGCACTCTGCCATTGGTCCCCTTATCTCCTTCGGGCCATTGCAGGACACTCACAGGTTCTCTCCTATTGGAATGAGTCCAGGCATTGCTGCTAGCTACTCCCTCTGTCTCATGTTTGATTTTTTTTTTCTTATAATGTTTGATCATTTGTCTTATTCAAAAAATTAAGAACACCAACTCGCGCCAAAATCATCAATCAAACCACGCAAAAATCCGACAACATTTTTTCCAAGCGAACTCAACCGTAACGAAGATCTACCGAAGAGGAAGCATCTCACGATCCCCTCAACCTCGAAGCCCCCCCAAAACTCCCTAAAAAATGCTCAAACGCGTACGCACTCCCACGTACGGCGGTGGCGGAGCCCCCGCTGAACTCACCTTCGGAGATGGCGTTCTGGATCTCGGCGCACTTGGAGACGACGTTGTGGTCGTTGAGCCCCTCCTCCTCCTCGATGAGGTAGTCGCTCGGCCCGCTCTTCCCGGCGCCCCCCTCCCCGCGCCGCTCCGGCGTGAGCCTCACCTTGGAGACGAGCACCCACTGCAGCACCGCGAACGCGATGCCCACCGCCGCCGCCACCGGGATGAGCACCTGCGCCGCCAGCTCCGGCAGGATCGCCGCCATCCCTCCTCCCCCGAGCCGAGAGCTACCCTCCAAATCACAACCCCGGCTTCCCCCCCCCCCCCCGGATCGGAGAGAGAGAGAGAGAGAGAGAGAGAGAGAGAGAAGGTGGATGGGAACTGGGGGAAGGGAGGAGAGGAGAGGAGAGGAGACGCGAGGGGAGGGGAGCCGCCGCCTTATAAAGGAGGAGAGGAGACGACGGCGGCGAGCATGGCAGAGCACTGAGAGCTTTGCAGCGAGGGAGGGAGTGATTGCTGGAAATTTTTTTATTTAATTTTCTAATAAATACTCCCTCTATAAAAAAACGAATTTTTCAGTTTTCGTGTCCAACGTTTGACCATCCGTCTTATTTGAAAATTTTTCAGAAAATTAGAAAAAAATTAGTCACACGTAAAGTACTATTCATGATTTATTATCTAATAAAAACAAAAATATCAATTGTAAAAAAATTTGAATAAGATGAAGAGTCAAAAATTAAAGGTAAAAAATGAAAAATTAGTTTATTTTGGGACAGAGGGAGTAATTTATTATCAAAACTCTGAGAAAAATATACCTTTTGACCACGCCATTAATATTGATGTGACGAAACATTTGTCACGTCATTGGTCGGCGTGGCAGGCGTGACAGTCTTGCCACACCAACAACAATGGCATGGCCAAAACCTTCACTTTAGGAAAAAATTTGTTTAGTGGTTTAGTAATAAAATTACTTGCTAAAAAGGTTTATTTAATAAAAAATTTCTGATTGCTTCTGCCGTTACTCGAGGGGGTGTTTTGGGAATTTTAGGGCTCTTTTGATGAATATTCTTTTCGTCCTAAAATAAATTGTCATCGGCTTAGTTTTAAAATAAATCGCTCGTTATCTCCGTTCTAAAGTATTATCATTCCTCGGTATGAGTTGAAATGTCCCTTGTCTAGTTACATAGCCGTCCCAAAATAAATTAATGGCTAGAGTTTAATTTTGTCCCAAAATAAATTACGAGTGCTACTTTGGCTCCATGATATATTTATACATCCATCTGTTCAATAACTTAGCTGGGAATGATTATATTTTGGAATAGAGGCAGTGATTCCACGAGTTGAAAAGTTTTATTTCTTTAATACTCCTTACCTCCTGGTCCCTTAATATTTACCTATTCTAGTTCTATACTTTATATTGTTTTAGAAAATAATTAGTTTGACAATACTAGGACAATATGTATAATGTACTTTAAAAATAAACATTTATTATTATTATTATAGATTTTTAATATTGTTGTTCAAAACAACTGGAATTATAAAACTATACGCTTCTATTAAAAAGTGAACCACACCTTTTTTTTTCATATGTGATGGTTGGGGTACTTTTTGGATGGAGAGATTAGGATAGGAAAATGATCTCTCACCCATGGTAGCATTGTATCCTAACTAACCATTTCCGCCGTCTTATTTCATCATAGCCCTTCATACATTTCTATTATCACAATCTCACCTCATATAAATAGAGATGTCTTGAGCTGCCGTAAGTAGCACAAAATTATAATTGAGCTTTAACTACATTCTTTACTTTCATCAAAAGTAGATTTATTCAAAACTGATTTTGGAGCATAACAACATAAAGTTTTGTTTTTTTTGAGAGAAACATAAAGTTTTGTTTGGATTGCAACAAACATGAATTTTAGGTCGCTACGCTCTAAAATCTCTTTAATGATGTCAAGTTTCTTTTGTAAAAGTAAAGGTCAAAACAACCCACAAACGGATCAATTGACAATTATAAGCCATTAGGCCATACCAAACCACTTCTATCATTATTATTTTTAGGGTAACGCTTCGGTACATATTACTTGTAGTATAATACTGCCAGTAGAACTAATCTCGTCCATTAATTTTAAAGGGTATTTTCGTACTTTAATTAATATTAGATTTGTATTTATTATTTTTTTATCACATTATACACGGATAAAAAAAGCCTAGATCCACTTACACAGTAAAAAAGACGATATTACCCTCTCAGAATTTTACTACACCTAAAATTGTTGTTAGTATAATTTAATCACAACCGTCCAATAAAATTAAATGAGCGGTCTAGATTAAATTATACTACAAGTAATATGCATCGGAGTCGACATCTTATTTTTATAATAAAATACTAATACGCATATTACGTGAACTGAGCGTAGATTAATTGGGTAGGTTACTCGTAATTAAACTTACTTATATGTATTTTAACTACTAAGGTATTCATATTTAGAGATATATCGGTACAGCATTTTAGAGATATATCTGAAAGAAACTACGCGAAAAAAGAACAATGGCAGCAACATCACATTCAGCAAGAGACCATGCCATGACATCGACAGTTTGCGGTTTGTATCACTCGAAGAATCGTTGTCCTCGACGCCTCGTGGCTAAAGTTTCCAGCTCTGCAATTGCAAATTTGCAATGGTAACATCATAAGGCCCCGTTTACTTCCTAAAAAATTTTCACCCAAAAATATCACATCGAATCTTTGAACATTTAAATAGAGTATTAAATATAGATAAAACGAAAAACTAATTACATAGTCATATAAAAAATCATGAGACGAACCTTTTAAGTCTAATTAGCACATGATTAGTCATAAATGCTACAGTATCCTACATACGCTAATGACAAATTAATTAGACTCAAAAAATTCGTCTCGTGGTTTCCATGCCAGCCATGAAATTCGTTTTTTCATTCTTGGCCAAAAACCCCTTCCGACATCCGATCAAACGTCTGATGAGACACGCAAAAATTTTCATTTCACCGACTAAACACCCCTCTAAAAGGAAGAGAAAAAAAGAAATAACACTGAACAGTAGCAGTGTTTCGACAGCATCGATCGATCATGTCTCTGCGACTGCGAGAGTGATTTTTCCACACCAACCACAGGGAAAACATCACCAGTATTTGTCAGTGTTTCTTAAGCTTTTCGCCGAGGTGGTTGCTTGTTCCAAAACAATCTGGGACGAACTAATTTGTTATACAGTAATCTCATTGATCTCTCGTGTATTGATGATTTGTTTTGCTGTAATCATCATTGAAATCCAGTGATTTTTGGCTGTGTACATCCGATGGATTAGAGGCCGGGTTCATCCCATTTTCTAAAAAAATCACTGGATTTGTGCCAGTTTTAGGTAGACCTTGGTCCAAATTCATGGGAATTCAAGTTCAGAACTTCAGATCTCATATGTGACATGGGTCGCGTTCGTTTGAAACGTTGGTAAGATAACTTAGCTCGCGTGGAAAACATAATAATAGATTAGTACATGATTTATTAATTATTAATTATTAAAAAATATAAAATAGATTAATATGATTTTTTAAAACAACTTTTCTATAGACAATTTTTAAAAAATACACCGTTTAGCAGTTGGGGAAGCGTGCGCGCGAAAAACGAGAGATATCAATCACTGCAATATCTTTTAAGCTTAAAAAAAATCATATATCATAAGCTGTACAAGGTTGGTAGGACTTCTTCCATTGCTAATTATTTGTATATAATAATGCGATGCCCTTTCCCGTTTTCATGATTTTTTTTATTGCAATGGTAGGTAATATACCTGAAAATGATATCCTTAATTTTATATACCGGAAATGATTCTGAGCTGGTACTTCTCATAAGAATCTGAAACTGATACATATATACTTTGTAAATTCATTGTGCCACACTGACACTGTTAATCACAACAAATCACCATGGATGATGTATACTCAGCCAGTTCCCTGGCGACTTTCATTCCTTTATTCAATTTATTTAGTTCTGAATTTACTGTCATGGAATGTACTGTTACTTCACATGAGCAAATTAGGTTTACATTACCATGAATTAATCAACAAGGACAGCATGTCTGAACTCTGGAGAAACTAGCTGACAAGCACAGCTCAACTGGGCACCTGTCTTCTTCTCCCTACCACAATGATTAACCTAGCTAGGTTCTTAACAACTCCAGTGGGCTTCACCTTTTCAATATTCTCATCTTGCCAAGAACATATTCCAACATGGAAGAGGGCATATTATACAGATTCTGATGAGATGAACTTTTCGAAATGCGTAAAAATTCCTTGCTGGCTACAACACAACACATAGCTTGAATTGGACGCCATTGAATAATCTTAGCTTAACAGCTTCATCTGAACAACAAGTTTAGCTAGGACCATTCGGGCAGATAGAGATAATTGTGTCGATCAATCATGCCATTGGCTCAATCTACCAACCCCCAATCTGGGAAGGAGAAAAAATATCAGTTTTCAGAGAAGAGATTGATCCATCCGGGAAACGCCAAGCGCCATACGTTGTGATCTTGGATGGATAAGAGGGGATGATGCCAATGAAAACTCAGGCCACAATTATTCAGACAACAAATGGTAGAAACAATCTTGCATGCCTTGTTTAAATTATGCAGGGCATGCATGCCCAGATCTTTGTATGAGTGGTTCTGTGAATGCAGTCAGGTTTCTCATCGTTTTCATATGGATGGATGGATGGTAGCTTTCTGAATGCCTGCATTTGCATTTGCATGCATGCACTCTGCCATTGGTCCCCTTATCTCCTTCGGGCCATTGCAGGACACTCACAGGTTCTCTCCTATTGGAATGAGTCCAGGCATTGCTGCTAGCTACTCCCTCTGTCTCATGTTTGATTTTTTTTTTCTTATAATGTTTGATCATTTGTCTTATTCAAAAAATTAAGAACACCAACTCGCGCCAAAATCATCAATCAAACCACGCAAAAATCCGACAACATTTTTTCCAAGCGAACTCAACCGTAACGAAGATCTACCGAAGAGGAAGCATCTCACGATCCCCTCAACCTCGAAGCCCCCCCAAAACTCCCTAAAAAATGCTCAAACGCGTACGCACTCCCACGTACGGCGGTGGCGGAGCCCCCGCTGAACTCACCTTCGGAGATGGCGTTCTGGATCTCGGCGCACTTGGAGACGACGTTGTGGTCGTTGAGCCCCTCCTCCTCCTCGATGAGGTAGTCGCTCGGCCCGCTCTTCCCGGCGCCCCCCTCCCCGCGCCGCTCCGGCGTGAGCCTCACCTTGGAGACGAGCACCCACTGCAGCACCGCGAACGCGATGCCCACCGCCGCCGCCACCGGGATGAGCACCTGCGCCGCCAGCTCCGGCAGGATCGCCGCCATCCCTCCTCCCCCGAGCCGAGAGCTACCCTCCAAATCACAACCCCGGCTTCCCCCCCCCCCCCGGATCGGAGAGAGAGAGAGAGAGAGAGAGAGAGAGAGAGAAGGTGGATGGGAACTGGGGGAAGGGAGGAGAGGAGAGGAGAGGAGACGCGAGGGGAGGGGAGCCGCCGCCTTATAAAGGAGGAGAGGAGACGACGGCGGCGAGCATGGCAGAGCACTGAGAGCTTTGCAGCGAGGGAGGGAGTGATTGCTGGAAATTTTTTTATTTAATTTTCTAATAAATACTCCCTCTATAAAAAAACGAATTTTTCAGTTTTCGTGTCCAACGTTTGACCATCCGTCTTATTTGAAAATTTTTCAGAAAATTAGAAAAAAATTAGTCACACGTAAAGTACTATTCATGATTTATTATCTAATAAAAACAAAAATATCAATTGTAAAAAAATTTGAATAAGATGAAGAGTCAAAAATTAAAGGTAAAAAATGAAAAATTAGTTTATTTTGGGACAGAGGGAGTAATTTATTATCAAAACTCTGAGAAAAATATACCTTTTGACCACGCCATTAATATTGATGTGACGAAACATTTGTCACGTCATTGGTCGGCGTGGCAGGCGTGACAGTCTTGCCACACCAACAACAATGGCATGGCCAAAACCTTCACTTTAGGAAAAAATTTGTTTAGTGGTTTAGTAATAAAATTACTTGCTAAAAAGGTTTATTTAATAAAAAATTTCTGATTGCTTCTGCCGTTACTCGAGGGGGTGTTTTGGGAATTTTAGGGCTCTTTTGATGAATATTCTTTTCGTCCTAAAATAAATTGTCATCGGCTTAGTTTTAAAATAAATCGCTCGTTATCTCCGTTCTAAAGTATTATCATTCCTCGGTATGAGTTGAAATGTCCCTTGTCTAGTTACATAGCCGTCCCAAAATAAATTAATGGCTAGAGTTTAATTTTGTCCCAAAATAAATTACGAGTGCTACTTTGGCTCCATGATATATTTATACATCCATCTGTTCAATAACTTAGCTGGGAATGATTATATTTTGGAATAGAGGCAGTGATTCCACGAGTTGAAAAGTTTTATTTCTTTAATACTCCTTACCTCCTGGTCCCTTAATATTTACCTATTCTAGTTCTATACTTTATATTGTTTTAGAAAATAATTAGTTTGACAATACTAGGACAATATGTATAATGTACTTTAAAAATAAACATTTATTATTATTATTATAGATTTTTAATATTGTTGTTCAAAACAACTGGAATTATAAAACTATACGCTTCTATTAAAAAGTGAACCACACCTTTTTTTTTCATATGTGATGGTTGGGGTACTTTTTGGATGGAGAGATTAGGATAGGAAAATGATCTCTCACCCATGGTAGCATTGTATCCTAACTAACCATTTCCGCCGTCTTATTTCATCATAGCCCTTCATACATTTCTATTATCACAATCTCACCTCATATAAATAGAGATGTCTTGAGCTGCCGTAAGTAGCACAAAATTATAATTGAGCTTTAACTACATTCTTTACTTTCATCAAAAGTAGATTTATTCAAAACTGATTTTGGAGCATAACAACATAAAGTTTTGTTTTTTTTGAGAGAAACATAAAGTTTTGTTTGGATTGCAACAAACATGAATTTTAGGTCGCTACGCTCTAAAATCTCTTTAATGATGTCAAGTTTCTTTTGTAAAAGTAAAGGTCAAAACAACCCACAAACGGATCAATTGACAATTATAAGCCATTAGGCCATACCAAACCACTTCTATCATTATTATTTTTAGGGTAACGCTTCGGTACATATTACTTGTAGTATAATACTGCCAGTAGAACTAATCTCGTCCATTAATTTTAAAGGGTATTTTCGTACTTTAATTAATATTAGATTTGTATTTATTATTTTTTTATCACATTATACACGGATAAAAAAAGCCTAGATCCACTTACACAGTAAAAAAGACGATATTACCCTCTCAGAATTTTACTACACCTAAAATTGTTGTTAGTATAATTTAATCACAACTGTCCAATAAAATTAAATGAGCGGTCTAGATTAAATTATACTACAAGTAATATGCATCGGAGTCGACATCTTATTTTTATAATAAAATACTAATACGCATATTACGTGAACTGAGCGTAGATTAATTGGGTAGGTTACTCGTAATTAAACTTACTTATATGTATTTTAACTACTAAGGTATTCATATTTAGAGATATATCGGTACAGCATTTTAGAGATATATCTGAAAGAAACTACGCGAAAAAAGAACAATGGCAGCAACATCACATTCAGCAAGAGACCATGCCATGACATCGACAGTTTGCGGTTTGTATCACTCGAAGAATCGTTGTCCTCGACGCCTCGTGGCTAAAGTTTCCAGCTCTGCAATTGCAAATTTGCAATGGTAACATCATAAGGCCCCGTTTACTTCCTAAAAAATTTTCACCCAAAAATATCACATCGAATCTTTGAACATTTAAATAGAGTATTAAATATAGATAAAACGAAAAACTAATTACATAGTCATATAAAAAATCATGAGACGAACCTTTTAAGTCTAATTAGCACATGATTAGTCATAAATGCTACAGTATCCTACATACGCTAATGACAAATTAATTAGACTCAAAAAATTCGTCTCGTGGTTTCCATGCCAGCCATGAAATTCGTTTTTTCATTCTTGGCCAAAAACCCCTTCCGACATCCGATCAAACGTCTGATGAGACACGCAAAAATTTTCATTTCACCGACTAAACACCCCTCTAAAAGGAAGAGAAAAAAAGAAATAACACTGAACAGTAGCAGTGTTTCGACAGCATCGATCGATCATGTCTCTGCGACTGCGAGAGTGATTTTTCCACACCAACCACAGGGAAAACATCACCAGTATTTGTCAGTGTTTCTTAAGCTTTTCGCCGAGGTGGTTGCTTGTTCCAAAACAATCTGGGACGAACTAATTTGTTATACAGTAATCTCATTGATCTCTCGTGTATTGATGATTTGTTTTGCTGTAATCATCATTGAAATCCAGTGATTTTTGGCTGTGTACATCCGATGGATTAGAGGCCGGGTTCATCCCATTTTCTAAAAAAATCACTGGATTTGTGCCAGTTTTAGGTAGACCTTGGTCCAAATTCATGGGAATTCAAGTTCAGAACTTCAGATCTCATATGTGACATGGGTCGCGTTCGTTTGAAACGTTGGTAAGATAACTTAGCTCGCGTGGAAAACATAATAATAGATTAGTACATGATTTATTAATTATTAATTATTAAAAAATATAAAATAGATTAATATGATTTTTTAAAACAACTTTTCTATAGACAATTTTTAAAAAATACACCGTTTAGCAGTTGGGGAAGCGTGCGCGCGAAAAACGAGAGATATCAATCACTGCAATATCTTTTAAGCTTAAAAAAAATCATATATCATAAGCTGTACAAGGTTGGTAGGACTTCTTCCATTGCTAATTATTTGTATATAATAATGCGATGCCCTTTCCCGTTTTCATGATTTTTTTTATTGCAATGGTAGGTAATATACCTGAAAATGATATCCTTAATTTTATATACCGGAAATGATTCTGAGCTGGTACTTCTCATAAGAATCTGAAACTGATACATATATACTTTGTAAATTCATTGTGCCACACTGACACTGTTAATCACAACAAATCACCATGGATGATGTATACTCAGCCAGTTCCCTGGCGACTTTCATTCCTTTATTCAATTTATTTAGTTCTGAATTTACTGTCATGGAATGTACTGTTACTTCACATGAGCAAATTAGGTTTACATTACCATGAATTAATCAACAAGGACAGCATGTCTGAACTCTGGAGAAACTAGCTGACAAGCACAGCTCAACTGGGCACCTGTCTTCTTCTCCCTACCACAATGATTAACCTAGCTAGGTTCTTAACAACTCCAGTGGGCTTCACCTTTTCAATATTCTCATCTTGCCAAGAACATATTCCAACATGGAAGAGGGCATATTATACAGATTCTGATGAGATGAACTTTTCGAAATGCGTAAAAATTCCTTGCTGGCTACAACACAACACATAGCTTGAATTGGACGCCATTGAATAATCTTAGCTTAACAGCTTCATCTGAACAACAAGTTTAGCTAGGACCATTCGGGCAGATAGAGATAATTGTGTCGATCAATCATGCCATTGGCTCAATCTACCAACCCCCAATCTGGGAAGGAGAAAAAATATCAGTTTTCAGAGAAGAGATTGATCCATCCGGGAAACGCCAAGCGCCATACGTTGTGATCTTGGATGGATAAGAGGGGATGATGCCAATGAAAACTCAGGCCACAATTATTCAGACAACAAATGGTAGAAACAATCTTGCATGCCTTGTTTAAATTATGCAGGGCATGCATGCCCAGATCTTTGTATGAGTGGTTCTGTGAATGCAGTCAGGTTTCTCATCGTTTTCATATGGATGGATGGATGGTAGCTTTCTGAATGCCTGCATTTGCATTTGCATGCATGCACTCTGCCATTGGTCCCCTTATCTCCTTCGGGCCATTGCAGGACACTCACAGGTTCTCTCCTATTGGAATGAGTCCAGGCATTGCTGCTAGCTACTCCCTCTGTCTCATGTTTGATTTTTTTTTTCTTATAATGTTTGATCATTTGTCTTATTCAAAAAATTAAGGAAATATTATTTATTTTGCTCGTGACTTATTCTATTATCAAAAGAATTTTAAACACGACTTGTCATTTTTTATATATTTATACTAAATTTTTAAATAAAACGAATGATCAAACATTGCAAAAAAAATCAAACATCTTACACTACCAAACGGGGGTAACGGAGGTAGTAGCTAGCTCCCAGCTGGCCAGCTGTAATGGAACAGTTTTGGTTTTATAAATTTGGACGGCTGTGTTCTTTCCACCGATGAAAGGTGAAATATTATTTTGTTTTTTATAGTTATTTAATAGTATATATGTTACGTTAAAAATCTATTTTTAGAAATATGAGATGGTGAATTTATACATAGATTTTTTAAATACGTCGTTTTAGTAGTTTGGGAACTGTGCACGTAAAAACCGAGGAATAATCTAAAAAAAACAGTTATTTATTTTCAACATATCGCGCATTTTTCATTTGTTTTATACTCTTTTCTTATTCTTAGTTCTTAAAATCAATTTTATGATCTTTGAAACATCTGGCAGCATATACTAGCGGACAGGTTTGTTTCTTCTTCAGGGTTTAGTTCATGAGCTTCTTTACTATTGTAGATCATGTGCTCCTGTATCTCCTCAAGTACAGAACAAATTGTCCGTAAGTAATATATTCTCCATTTTCTAATATGAAGTTGGTTCAAACATCGTATAATAAAAATGGAGGGGATAGTAATTGTCTAGGGTCCAAAAAGATAATGACCCTGAAATAGTGTAGGCTGTTGTCTTGTCACCGTTTATTACTTGCAATCTAGGTTAATGAGAATAAAATTTCCAAAAAATGAATTGTTAATCAGAATAATATGACATCCACGTAACTTCATACTCCCTCTGTGTCACAATAAGTATATTTTTACTTGATCATCGTCTTATTTAAAAAATTATGATCAGTATTTTTATTATTATTAGATGATAAAACATGAATATTACTTTACGTGTGACTATTTTTTTAAAAAAAAGATCATAATATTTTTAAATCAAACAAATGGTTAAACACTGTACATGGAAATTTATAAATATAGTTATATTGGAATGGAGAGGCAGTAACCGACAAGCTGGAATACATTACACTGATGGCGTATGTATACGTTTGATGTATGCTGACTCATTTGTCATTTTCAGCTTTAGTTTAAGGGTTTCTTCGAAACGTACAATTCTAAAAACGTACGAATAGAAAACTATACATGATTAGGAAAGATTGGGAAAGAGTGGCCGCACGCGTATATGAATTCGTGGGTGTACTATGTTTAAAATAACATACTAACCTCTCATCAAAAAAAAAACATACTAACCAAGAGGGTAATTTATATTGCAATTAAGAACCTAGAAGCATGCACGGTGACCACCGGTGTACGTCGAATCATACGAGTTTACCGGTCCTTCTGCTTGTTCTTTATCATAATTTATTTTTCAGCTATTATTTTTAAATTACTATAAAAATATAATTAATAAATTATTTTTGTTTGTAAATATATTGTTTCGTGTTTTCCTTCCAACAACAAAAAAAAAATGACCAACCGTCCACCTACCTGTCCTGGCTGCTGAAAACGATCTTTACGGTTCCTTTGGAGTTTGGAACAGAGATTTTTAGAGGATTCCAATCCAAATTTTCCCATGTTTTCATTTGGAACAGAGAAATGTCTCTTAAAATCCTATGAGTTTTCAGGATTATAACACGAGGCCCAAACTCACGAGAAACTTGCCTTGTCCCTCTCTAATTGCTTGCTGTAACATTTTTTTTCTCGAACGCCAGAAAACTTACGCGTCAATATATTAGAAAAAAAAGAGTGCAGCAATTGCTATAACATTTTCTCTTTGAACAATCCAAACAACTTATTTTAACCATTTTTGTGTTTTATGATTTCTAAGGATTTGACAGTCATGACATTCTAATCATGTTTCTTTTTGAGAATACCCTGACAATTGCGTATGTTTGTATTAAGATTGATACTCCCTCCATATTTTTTTATATAACGCCGTTGACTCTTAGGTCCACGTTTGACCATTCGTCTTATTTAAAAAAAATCATGTAATTATTAATTATTCTGTTATAATATGATTTATTATTATAGGAACTTTAAGTAGGCATTATAATTTTGCATATTTAGATATAAATTTTGAATAAGACGATACTAAAAGTTAACGGCGTCATACATAAAAATAATATGGAGGGAGTATCTATTAGCACCCTTGAGATACTAGGTTATATCATGTCCTGAGATTAAACCACTTGTTGTTATCACCACCATGGAAATTAAATGGTTGAATGATATTCCTTTGAAAAAATCAATTTGTTTTGAGGGCTGGTGGCCAAACCCCAATATTAGACACATATATAATTATGTCTTCAATCAAGTTTCAAGATAAATATTACAATCGACAGAAAATATTCTCCTATTATTTAAAAAAACAATATTCTCCTATTATGTTTTGATGGTTATTTAGTTAAGCTACATATAATGCTGAGTCACCAGTGATCAAATCAGGAATCCATGTACCCAAAAGTTATTGAAATAGGCATATACCTATAGTTACCTTTATCCCTCTTGTTTTTCTTAATGTTCAAGAATAACTTTACACAAGATAACAATGACCGATGTGCTGACACCTTGGCTATATTCGCATGAAATGATTGCTCTTTTATTAGAAATTGACAGAAATGAACCAACAAAAAAAAAAGAATGGACATAATTCATATATTCTCCATAAATCTCATGAAGAAATCACCCATTTTTAGGTGGAAGAATAATCCAGGTCAGATTAAAAACGTGTCTGTTAGATGCATCGATTTGCCTTTTTAAGGTTGATACCTTTGCAGTTGGGCATTTAAGAACAGTGTGAAATAAAGGGAAACGATAGGAACAGTTTTGTTCAGAAAAAAAAATTGAATGCCACATTGGTTTAAAAAGCTACAACTACATTGTCAAAACTACTAATACAACTTCAACTTAAAGAACTGCACGCAATAACATATGATTTTATCAAAAACATAACTTAAAATATCCGACAAGTTTGAGCCTACCTATCGTACCCATATAAAATACTCATACCGTAAATTGGCCCACATGTCGTGCACCATAGGCAATAAAAATATATTTGTAGTTTGATGAAATATCTAATTAAAGTTAGAGTAAAATTAATGTTTTGACCAAATAATTGCAGTTATATGATTTTTGTGGGTATAATTCTTCAGCTTGGGTGCCCTATAGATGCCAAAAGACCGGACGTTCAACAAACGTTAAAACATCAACTTCTACGTGATGATAGATTGTCTATAATAGGTTATCTTTTTGCACGTTAATACATATAGTTAGCTTTTTTTTTGTAATAATAGGTTGTCTATAATGGATTTGCACAATTGATTATTTGACTCTAAGGTACATTTAATAAGCTCCCTTCGTCTCTTTCTTCATCGCTATAGAAATTATGACCTCCTCCGTCTTAAAAAAATAATACCTCTCCGTATTTTAATAGATAACATTGTTGATATTTTGTTACATGTTTGACCATTATTTTATTAAAAAAACTTGTGTAAATTATTTTGTTTTGATTGAATTTGTTACTAAATATATTTTACTTATAACTTACATTTTCACATATCTACACAGATTCTTTGAATAAGATAAATGGCTAAACATGTGACAAAAAGTTAACAATATCATCTATTAAAATATAAACAAAGTACTTTTATGATATTTAAATATTATCTTATAATACTACTGCTTTATCCACTTAATGTTATGTTTATAACCTTTCCACGTTAAAGGAATGAACAATGATGGTGTGGTGGTGTACATGGTCCTCGTTGGAGCAATTTCTTACCTATCCATCAACTCTAGAATAGGGACGACAATGGGTAAATACCTATCGTGTATTGGTACCTCAGACTCATACCTGGCCACCAGTAAAATTTCATACCATCAAAAATTCCCATATCCGATAGGAAATTTCCCTAGACCCATACCCGTTTGGGTAAACTTTATCCATCGGGTCACTCATTTACTCACAATAGTTTAAAACAATATAAATTGTATAGTTTTTGTATAGTATATTACACTAGACACTAATACCTAAAAGATCACACATTTCATATAAGTGTGGTGGAAAATGTATGGATGGTTTAAATACGTAGGGTTTTGGTTAATTGTGCTAGGCTAATTTGATATTGGACCATGGCGCGCATTTAAACTTGCGGTATTTATTATCTATGGGTAAATGGGTATAGAGATCATATGAACGTTTTCATACCCGCGTACTCATCGGGTAAAGGTATGCCCAATTACTTACCAACATGTGATATATTTAGTCCATACTAGTACCCTAATAGAGTAAATACCCATCGGGACTCGGGTCGCTGGTCCCGTTGCCATCTCTGCTCTAGAAATTTTTTCCCTTGTCAAAATATACTTTTCTTCTCACATTTTGTAGAATATACTGTTTTAAAAATATACAGAAATATGCCGTTATCGTCGCTGGCTGTGGTGACACTCTCCTCTCATTTGCTACAAGCCTCCCGGCCCCACTGAGACTAGTAGCGATATGGGTGTATTTTTGAATTTCTTTTATAGAAGCCACATATGTCCAAAAATCGTGCTGGAAAAAATTTAGCAAAATTATAATGACACTGTTTAAATTTTTTCAAAAAAAATCGTCTAGAAGGCAGCTCTTGCTATAATTTCGGACATTTTACGTCCTTCAACAGTCAAACCTTGGTTAAAATACAAAACGCGAAAGAGTAAAAACAATAAGGCCCAAAACATTTTTAAAAGTTGGCATGTCGATTTTAGAGTTGGGCCAAATTGCTAAGCTACAAATTATGGGCTCAAAGAGGAATTGGACCAAGCATGCTAAAAGCCGCTATAGTATAGTATTTGGCTTATCATTTTTAATCCACAAACCATGATATTCTGTCGAAGCTGCACTTGACTATAGGGATAATGTCATCTACCTATGGTTAAGCACTGCTTCCTAATTTAATAAATTTTCTTGAAGGGCTCATCTAAAAGAATGTTTGGAAAGCTCATAACCTAAAAGAACTTGATTGCCCTTGGAAAAAAAAAGATGCAAATGCACCCTAAAAACTAATTTAAAGATACAAGATATGTTTAAATATTTTATCATCTACTATCTCTATCCTAAAATATAAAATATAAGCATGTGTAGATTGTTTGGCAGAGATTGAGAGGTAGAAGAAAACCTACTATGCCTCATAATAAATAAAAAATGGATGAGGTGAAATGTTATACATAGGAAAAAATTAAAAAAAATCTACTTAGTACCGTGTTATTTTAGTACAGTATAAAACATAGATCTAGAAAATGCTTATATATTTTAAGACGAAGAGAATAAGAATATAATTATATAAATAGGAATATTATGTCAGTGTGTAAATTAATTCATGCGTGAACTCCGTAATAATTGATACAGTAGCTCGTTGAGCGAAGACCGAAATATTATTTTATTATTAAAAAAGAATATTTGCCAGCGTATCAGTCCATTTCGTCTAACGGGGTACACTAATTTACTCTTTCCATAACAAGCCCACGTTATCTCATTCCCGAAAAGAAAAAAACCAAATCCGACCAATTTATTTTTTTAATTACACTTCGCCCATTTCTCCGCTCCTCCTCCTCTCCTTTTCCTCCTCCTCCTTCCTTGGCTTCGCCTCCACTCCGCCCCCCCCACGATCTCGCCGGGATCTCCACGCCGGCGCCGATGGCGCGCAGCGGCTCGACGGGCCTCCTCAGCTGACCCCTCCCTGCTCCCGCGGTCGACCGATCACTCGATCTCCACCCACCCATCCGTATTCCGCGCCCCCTGCGTGACCCGTCGCGCCGATCTCTCTCTCCCTCCCATCGCCTGCGGCTGCGAGCACCGGTGCCGGCGTCCTGCGACTGGGCTGCTTTGCGCCGCCCCAAGGAGGCCTCGACTCCCGTCGCTAGCTCGGCTGCGCCGATCTCCGTCCGCACCGGCGGTGTCGTCCTGCTGCTTCCGCTTCCGCGCCTCCGGTGAGCACCCGTGCCGACGCGGCGCACGCGCCTTAGCCTCCCCTTTTGTCTTCTAGATCTGGGAGCTAGGGTTTTTTCTCTCTGTCTTAAACCTGGAAAATGAAGGCGATGGCGGGCAACGACAACTGGATTAACAGCTACCTCGACGCCATCCTCGACGCCGGCAAGGCGGCCATCGGCGGGGACCGCCCCTCGCTCCTCCTCCGGGAGCGCGGCCACTTCTCCCCGGCGCGGTACTTCGTCGAGGAGGTCATCACCGGATACGACGAGACCGACCTCTACAAGACATGGCTCCGCGTGAGTCGCCGCGAGCGAACGCACACCTTCCCCCCTTGAATTCCGCTGCTTTGTCCGCTCTACCGTTCGATTACTTGATCGATCTGGGCGTGTGCTCGTCAGGCGAACGCGATGCGGAGCCCGCAGGAGAGGAACACCCGTCTGGAGAACATGACGTGGAGGATCTGGAACCTCGCGAGGAAGAAGAAGTTGGTGAGCTCTTCGTCATGTTTCCTTGTATATGATGATAGTGTGCATAGGTTGCTGAGTTCTAGCGAGCGCAGTCACAGTGACTCTGTAGTTTTACTTGGCTAGAGGTAATCGTTGAATCGATATTATGGATTGACGTTGGTGATAGTTAGTTAAACGGTGTTGGACCTATTCGGAGGAGATAATCAGCGAAGCACTCGGTTTATTTAGGAAGGATGCTTGGCATTCTTTTATCACAGTTTCTGAATTAGGGACTGAGTTACTGAACAAAAAGTGGGTAGCAAGCAGAAAATGCTGGATTGCTTTGTTGTATCTATTGCTTGAGTTGTCTGACATAACATATATCTCTTGGCGACAGCTATGTCATTACGCTATAATTTTGAGAAGCCTTTATGTTTTTGTCCCCTTCTGATCACTAACTTTAGGTAGAATTGTGAATGCAGTACTTGTTTGCATCATACTTTGTTCGAGTTGTTATGATATATGATGCCTCTTGCTACACTTATGCCATCATTGTACAATCCATGAAAAATCGTTGAAGTTTTTTGTTTAGTTTAACCTTAACTTTCTAGGTATGATGCAAATGGTGTCACTTGACAACTCATGCACTATGAAAGCAGACATTCCATTAGTAATAGATGCAGCAAGCAAATGTAATTCTATGAAAACAACTTAACCTGATAGGACATGTTTGATACAATCACATGACATATCCCATTCCATCATCCATTTTTTCTATTTCTAAAGCTTTGCCTGGCTATTACTCAATGTATCTGGTTTTGGCTAGGCCATCTAATTTTTAAGTACTTTTCCACGGAATCCTTAGTCAGCTGTTGGCTTCCCAGTTGAAGTAATGTTTCAAGATTTCTTTCTTCAAAAGCTACTACTTTGTTTGTGTCAGTTGTAATATAATTTGCTATGCCAAGAAGTACAAATATTTTTTTCCTGAGACTCGTGTTAGAGTTGTGTCCATTTGATGTCATTCTATTTTGAACCTCGCTTGTCATATACATGTTCTTACATGCAGTTCGAGAAAGAAGAAGCCTGTCGTCAGTTGAAACGCCAGCCTGAAGCTGAGAAATTGCGAACTGATACTAATGCAGATATGTCTGAAGATCTCTTTGAAGGAGAAAAGGGAGAAGACGCTGGTGATCCATCTGTTGCGTATGGTGACAGCACTACAGGGAGCTCACCTAAGACGAGTTCAGTTGACAAGCTATACATAGTACTGATCAGGTATAGAGTAAATACCACTTTTACCTTCTGTGATTTGTTCAGCATAACATCAGGACCAACAAAATCGTTTTGAGAACTGTCTGCACTTTGTATTTTTTTTAGGAAAGAGAGTATTAACGCTGCGTATTTAGCATGTATTGTTTCTGCATCTTATTCTGTTTTAAGAGTTTATATTATGTATTTACGTGTGCATTTCCTTAGCTTTTCGGCAATCTGTCTCTAACAAGAGTCACATTTTAGAATTAGCAATATATAAATAAATCTCATGTTTAACAGACACCCAAATATCCTTTAAATTTTACAATGAGCAGCTGACCAAATTTATCCATGTTGCTTGCTTTATAATCCATGCTCAAGTAGAAATGGTGTTTCTATTTGATTTCAAATTATAATGTTCGTTAATCAGTCCATGCTGTACTGCAGTCTACATGGTCTGGTCCGTGGTGAGAATATGGAGCTAGGGCGAGATTCAGACACTGGTGGCCAGGTAATGTTGGTACACCAGACTTAGCTAAATAAGAAATGATGTATGGTTAGATTAGTTGTTTTACATGATCTAGTACATACCACATGGACCCTATTCTCTGGCAGCACAAATTAATTTAAGAATCAATCATATTGGGATGAAAAACACACCTAACTTCTAATCTTCTGAACTAAAAATCTACTTGAGTGCATTTAAGTTGAATACTCTTGTGTTTAGGATGCAATCTTGTCTTTTAAGTTATGTTCTGATACCCAATGGTTAATTGTAAGGTCCATAGGTTTGTCGAGAACATGATTAAGCCCTGGCATTATCCACTAGTGGATGAAAAATATATCTTTACACTGTTTTTCCATTATACTCGTTCCGTCCCAAAACAAACCAATCTTTTGGTTTCCGTGTCTAGCGTTTGACCATCCGTCTTATTTGAAATTTTTTAAAGAAATTAAAAAAAATTAGTCACGCGTAAAGTACTATTCATGATTTATCATCTAATAAAAACAAAAATATTAATCGTAATTTTTTTTTAAATAAGACGAAGAGTCAAACATTATAGGTAAAAAGTGAAAGATTGGTTTGTTTTGGGACGGAGGGAGTAGAACCTTATTTTACTGTTAAGTAGATCTATATTATATTCTCATTTATATTTTATATCCTGGGGATTTTCTCATAGCAGAAGATTCAACAAGTTCATAACTATATTCCACATACCGTTTTTTGTAGGTCAAATATGTGGTAGAGCTTGCTAAAGCGTTGAGTTCATCTCCTGGAGTTTACCGCGTTGATTTACTGACAAGACAAATCTTGGCACCAAATTTTGATCGTAGCTATGGTGAACCTGCAGAAATGTTGGTTTCGACAAGCTTCAAAAATGCTAAACAGGAAAAGGGTGAGAACAGTGGTGCATACATCATTCGGATACCATTTGGACCAAAGGACAAGTATCTAGCTAAGGAACATCTGTGGCCCTTCATTCAAGAATTTGTTGATGGTGCACTAGGTCATATTGTGCGGATGTCAAAAACCATTGGTGAAGAAATTGGCTTTGGTCATCCAGTATGGCCTGCTGTGATTCATGGGCACTATGCCAGTTCAGGAATAGCTGCTGCTCTATTATCTGGATCTCTTAACATCCCTATGGCATTTACAGGGCATTTTCTTGGTAAGGATAAATTGGAAGGGCTTCTCAAGCAAGGGCGGCATTCAAGGGAACAAATAAATATGACATACAAAATAATGTGCAGAATTGAGGCAGAGGAATTATCTCTTGATGCATCTGAAATTGTTGTTGCTAGCACTAGACAGGAGATTGAAGAGCAGTGGAACTTGTATGATGGTTTTGAAGTTATACTTGCAAGGAAGCTTCGAGCAAGAGTTAAGCGTGGTGCTAACTGCTATGGCCGCTATATGCCACGTATGGTTGTGAGTATACACATTTCCTAGCCTTCTACAATACTTTCTAAATTAATGGGAGTATATTTTACACCATAGGGATTGCATTACCAGTTTACCACCAGTTGTTGATCTATTACAACTCCTAATGTCCTCTTTTTCCTGATTTTTCAGATAATACCTCCTGGTGTTGAATTTGGTCATATCATTCACGATTTTGATATGGATGGTGAAGAAGAAAATCCATGCCCAGCCTCTGAGGATCCTCCTATTTGGTCTCAGGTCACTGCACTTCCTCCAGAGTCCTTCAGAGATCTCAGTTACTAGTGTAAACTTTATTCAGTAGTTGTCTACTTGTCTTATTGAAGACAGTTTGTTCTGCTTGTTAGACCTGTACCTCTAGATTTGATCACTAATAATCTATACACGTGCAACTGATGACAGATAATGCGCTTCTTTACAAATCCTAGGAAGCCTATGATTCTGGCGGTTGCTCGTCCATACCCTGAAAAGAATATTACATCTCTTGTAAAGGCATTTGGTGAATGCCGCCCTCTAAGGGAGCTAGCGAATCTGGTAAGATTGAACTTAAACCATCTTGATGTTCTTTGGTTTAGTTTTTGTAATGCCATAATCATATTGTATAGTGTACAAAATGATATTTTTGGTCCTAGGCTTTTCAGAACTAATTTTTATCATGCATTGCAGACACTGATAATGGGTAACCGTGAGGCCATTTCTAAGATGCACAACATGAGTGCTGCTGTGTTGACCTCAGTGCTTACATTGATAGATGAATATGACTTATATGGCCAAGTGGCATACCCCAAGCATCATAAGCACTCTGAAGTTCCGGACATTTATCGTTTGGCTGCCAGGACAAAGGTATGCTGTTCCTGAAATGAAACGAAGAAACTTTACTATGTTTTAGTTTTTTTATGCTGCTTTTATGTTCTTTAAGTTCTCTTAGTTGAAACCTACCATTAATGTATTCCCTCCATTCCACCTTTTTCCGTAATGTTTGTACAATTTTCCACTCTGGCCCTATTTGATTTAGCATATATAGTGTTACACTTGGCCATTTTGCACTGAACTTTTTAGATGTAATCCCTCCTTGGTCTCTTCTTTCTTATTCCATGTTGTTTTCCAGAAGAACCCATGTTGGATTTTTGTCAAGAAATGTTTAGCTGAAACATACATTGTTTTCTTGATTCTTACTCCCTCTGTCCAAAAAAAACTCAACCTAGGGCTAGGAGGGGATGTGACCTCTCCTAGTACAATGAAAATCTGGACAACTTTCTATCCAGATTCATTGTACTAGGAGGGGTCGCATCCCCTTCTAGGTCGAGTTTTTATGGTACGGAGGGAGTTAAATAGAAGTAACATTATTTTTCCCATGGTATAATAGCATAAGGTGTCAATACCTTATTTTCCTGTACCACTTACTTAGGTGCTGATCATCCGATGATCTTCTGCAGGGTGCTTTTGTAAATGTAGCTTATTTCGAACAATTTGGTGTTACCCTAATAGAGGTCAGAACTTTGAGAACCCAGTTTACTTTTCTTGCTGTTTAACTTTTCAATGTCCTAAACTCCTAATCATAACCAGTTTGTTGTATCTATGTGCAGGCTGCTATGAATGGTTTGCCTGTTATTGCAACAAAAAATGGAGCTCCTGTAGAAATTAATCAGGTGTGTGCCTTATATTCTACCATGTTATATGTCAAAATACAACGATGCACTGAAGGGGTAAATCACTTTGCCTACTTTCTTGTGGATTTAATGCAGGTCCTGAACAATGGTCTCCTTGTTGATCCACATGATCAGAATGCCATTGCAGATGCACTGTATAAGCTTCTTTCTGACAAACAACTTTGGTCTAGATGTAGAGAGAATGGGCTAAAGAATATTCACCAGTTTTCATGGCCTGAACATTGCAAGAATTACTTGTCAAGGATATTGACTCTTGGTCCGAGATCACCTGCTATTGGTGGTAAACAGGAACAGAGTAAGTCACCTATGTCAGGAAGGAAGCATATCATTGTTATATCTGTAGACTCTGTTAACAAGGAAGATCTGCTCCGGATAATCAGAAACACTATTGAGGTCACACGCACAGAAAAGCTGTCAGGCTCAACTGGTTTTGTGCTGTCAACTTCACTAACAATTTCAGAGATACGCTCGCTGCTAGTGTCTGCAGGCATGCTTCCTACTGATTTTGATGCTTTCATCTGCAATAGTGGAAGTACAATCTATTATCCTTTGTATTCGGGAGATATGCCAAGCAGTTCCCAGGTTGCACCTTCAATAGATCAAAATCACCAATCACATATTGAGTATCGATGGGGAGGAGATGGCCTAAGAAAGTATCTAGTGAAATGGGCTACTTCAGTGGTAGAAAGAAAGGGACGAATTGAAAGACAAATTATTTTTGAAGACTCAGAACACTCATCGACCTATTGTCTTGCATTTAGAGTGGTCAATCCAAATCATGTGAGCCTTCTAACCACAGTGACAGATTTGTCCTGTGTGTATGAGTGCTATTAATGTTTAATGTTTTTTAGACATTCCCTTTTGGATGTTTAATGTGTGTGTCTGTTTTTCTTTTGTAGCTACCGCCTTTAAAGGAGTTGAAGAAATTGATGAGAATCCAGTCACTCCGGTGCAATGCGCTGTATAACCATAGCGCTACCAGACTATCTGTAGTTCCCATTCATGCATCACGTTCCCAGGCACTAAGGTTTGGCATCTTTTGCACATTCCTTCCTTCATTTGCATCGACTTGCGATAGAAACATTTTTGCCTTCTTGTATTCCCTATCATCAATAAACTGTAAACATTAATGTTTTACGTAAAAGGCTGTAATTCTGTACCATTTTGCTTCAAACAGAGATAAGAACAAAATTTGCAATATGCACACCAGCTTTAATATGCACTAAAATTAACGATGATGTCAAGAAATTACCATCATTTACAAAAATCGGCAATTTCAGTAGAAGGATGCTTTCTGTAATTCTTATGTGCCTGCACTTGCTCATAAGTGATGTTATCTTGTTACCCATGTGCTGAACAAACCTATCGTTCATGTAGGTACTTGTGCATTCGCTGGGGAATAGAACTGCCGAATGTTGCAGTCCTTGTTGGGGAAAGTGGTGATTCAGATTATGAAGAACTGCTAGGTGGTCTCCACAGGACCATTATCTTGAAGGGCGAGTTCAACATTCCTGCGAACAGAATCCATACTGTCAGGAGATATCCCTTACAGGATGTCGTCGCGCTTGATAGCTCAAATATCATTGGTACTGAGGGTTACAGTACAGATGACATGAAGTCAGCTCTGCAGCAGATTGGTGTGCTGACACAATAACCCCCTTCTGTTTGCATTCCACAAAAAAGTAAACGAAAAGGAAAGTAAAGAACCAAACCAAGCACCACTATTTCCATACTTGATGGAAATACCGATTTTGTTTGTAGGATGTAGAGTTTGTGTGTGTGGCCCATTTCTGAGCTGTGAATAACTTCCTCCCTTTTGTTTGTACCACTTAATTTTTTTTGAAGTGAACTATATGGATACATCAAAACCAGACACAAAGATGGTTTAAACTTTGATGATTACGGGAAAAACATACGTAAAGAATAGAGTGGTTCAGAGTGAAGGCTACAAGATGCAAAAGGCAATCTTACATGGTTGGGGGGCCTCTTGAGAGTGTGTTCTCAATACGATTTTGTTGTGTTCAATGTAATCCAATGTTCAATATGATCATATATCTTATACATTTCCTTTTAATCACACTGATTTTTATTTCACTCATCTGATGCCATGTTTGGATGCACTGCCATCTTGATTTTTTTTTTGCAGCTATTGAGGCTACCATGGCCAGCGACTGCTTGTTCAGGTTGGCACGCTCGCCGGCCGGAGCTAAACCGTAGGGCACGCTGGCTGGAGGCGTGGCCCACACGTCAGGTAAAATGCGTCGAGGTCAGCACTCAGCAGTCGAATGGAAAGCCACCCGTTGCCTGCTGAAACGGGGGATGGATAACGTCGGGCAAAAATCCTGAGGATTCTTTGCAACCATGCAGTTCAAGCTTGGCAAAGTCCCCGTTTTGACACGCTAAAATAATCAGATATCAAGAATAAATTCGTGAAAGATTGGAAAATTTATACTCAGTATCTGAAGAGCCTTCTTCTTTTATATGGAAAAAAATGTAGTGTACTTGTTAATTCGAGATAGGGATACAATACAGATTATCGGAGATATGTACAAAAAGAAGAAAAAAAAAACATCACCACCAGACCACAGTATGGTTGATCTTTTTAATATAACCATTGCAAACTTGAAAATTTGATTAATATTATTTTTAAAACAACTTTTACATAGAAATGTTTCAAAAACACACTATTTAGTCTTCTGAGAAATATGTTCACAAAAAAGGAAATTTTTCATATATTATGTCATTCCATCTTCCTTACATGGCTTGATTTATAATCTAAACATTTATATAAAGTATACATCGATGACAATACAAGACTGAAAATCTTAAACTCCCCACATTCAATTTATTTTAAAACATAGAAAGTTAGCACTTAATATATACTATATTCGTTCTAAACTATACCTATCCCATATTGGATACTTTCTAACAATATAAAGATTAAAAATTCAGAGTATGTTTAAATTTGTTGTAAAAGTAAATGTTAAATTCAGTACTAGATAATCATATTTTAAAAATAAAGAGAGCATTATCGTACATGAACGAATGTGAGTCGTGAAGGTGTGAACCAGGTGGACTCCACCGGTCCACCGTAACCTGCCTAGACATTCCAACGTCCAAAAGCGAGTAATCTACTAGCGATCGATCGAGCTGGCGTGGCGTCGCAGATCGCAATAAAAACTCATCTGGTCGACCGGTTAACCCAACCAACCATCCCCTCCATTTCCCCTTGGGTAATGCGTAGCGGCCGCCTCCGGACTCCGCGACAAATCGTCTGACGCACGCCACCGGAGGCCCACACCGCCGTGGATCGCCGGAGGAGGGGGTCGCCGGCGGCCGGAGCGGCTTCCAGATGGTGGGTGGCGTGGGCTCGGGCGTGGGCGGGGGAGAGTAGTGGTAGCAGCAGCGCGACGACGACGACGACGAGCGGCGGACGGATCTGCGGCGCGGCGAGGCGGAGCGGGCGGCGGGGGCCACCATGTCTGCCGTAGTGTGCGGCAAGAGGTCCTCCTCCATCTTCGCCGACGAGCTCATCCCTTCCTCCCCTCCCTCCCCTTCTCCTCCTCCCCACCACCACCACCCTCCTTCCAAGCGCTCCCGCTGCTCCCCGGCCCGCGCCTTCGAAGAGGCAGCCCACCGCCGGGAGGCGCTCCTGCACCACCTCCTCTCCATCTTCCCCTGCATGGATCCCCAGGTTCGTCTCCGGCCTGACCAAGTGGCTAGCCCTTAATATTATTTATTATTATTAATTTAGAATTATGTAGTGCCTCGAGCAATGGACGCAATAGCTAGATCTCGTTTGATTGAGATGTTTTGCTGATTGATACCAACTATGGTGTTGCGTGAAAGTTGAACATTAGATGGCTAGCTATGGCCTATCCATTTTGCAACCAAGCTTGATTAGGAGTTAAGTAAATGTGATCGGGGATGTAAATGTGATCGACAGATATAATAAGTTGTCATGCTTCCTTAAAGCATAGTGCTAATTTTCTTGTCAATCTGATTGCTATCTGCAATTTGGTATGCATATACTGTCAGAAAACTGGATTGGATTGCTTTCATCATGTGCATTTCTGCAAGTAAAATGGGTTCCCAGCAGTGCTATATGGTATCTATATTTTTAGCTGTTTGCTAATGAGTTTCCACATGGTTTCAGTTACTTGAAAAAGCTCTTGAGGCAACTGGAGATGATTTAGATTCTGCTATAAAGAGTTTGAATAAGCTGTGCCTGGAATCAGCCGTGGTAGGTGAATCTGATAGCGTCCTGCCAGCAGCTCTTAAGTTATCGGCTGAAGGTATGTCTGTTAAATTTACATCTGAAGACAGTTGCATGCTAAACATTCAGGCATGCATTGTTCATACTTTCCTCTCTTGTGCTTGCCCAATTTGATTTTCCATAAACTTGTTAGATACGTGAAACTGTGATTTTGATTATTTGAACACACTGCGTGGCATATTTCCCAACCCTGCTTTTCCCTTACTACACTGTATTACTATTTTTGTTGGCAACTTGCCAACATAATATCACAGATGACAGTAGTGACAAACTGAGCTGCCATGTTCCTTATATCCCGCGCAAACATGGTATGTTTCGGTTTAACTATGCTGTCTTCATTGATGGACGAATCAATTCGAGCAAATCAGTAATACACAATTGCGAGTACTGAGTAGTGTCAAGCTGGAACTATGGCTGTGTATATGAGGTTCTCTAGGCTCAGCATTTGTTTGAAATTGCTGTGTATGTGTCTACTTCATACACGAACAGCAAGCTATCAGTGAGTGTGATCTCATTTTCAGTGGCCTGCTAGGTGACATATTTCGCTAATTATCTTTGATCGCCTCTAGGATATAACAGCTTGATTGGAAACCTATGTTGGCCTGTCTCTCTGAATCATTTGTCTCCTTCATGAATTAAATCCTCCCCTCTCTCCCCCAACCCCAATGCCAACACCAAAATATTTTTTAAAAAGTCTGCTAACTTTTCATTTTGCAATATTGGACAGGTGTTGTGAGTAATGGACATTTGGATGTGCTCACTGAAAACCCACCTGCTACTGAAAACTTTCAGACAAATCATCATGGTTCTGAATGGGTTGAGCTATTTGTTAGAGAGATGATGAGTGCATCAGACATTGATGATGCCCGGGCTCGTGCCTCAAGAGCTCTGGAGGCATTGGAAAAATCAATCATGGAGCGAGTAGGAACTGAAGCAGTGCATAATTTGCACAAGGTACTAACCAGCATCATGTGCACTTTTCATTGATAGTACTTACTCCCAAGGCAGATTGACAAGTAACTTTGCTTTACTTTCCCTAGGAAAATGTGATGCTAAAGGAGCAACTGACAATACATCTGCGAGAGAATGCTGTTCTGAAAAGGGGGGTTGCTATCCAACATGAGCGCCAGAAAGAGTTTGATGAGAGGACCCAGGAGGTTCATAACCTGAAACAACTGGTTTTGCAGTATCAGGAACAGCTAAAAACTCTCGAGGTACTCCATACTCCTGTTGATTTTGATTGTTAGTGATATATCTTCCTTACATATAAATATATAATAAAGTTGCTTTAATGATCCTTTGTGAAATGTTTGACACATTGCAGATAAATAATTATGCACTCAGAGTGCATCTGAAGCAGGCTCAGCAGAACAATTCTATGCCTGGGCGTTTCCCACCTGATGTCTTTTAACATACCTTGCGGGTATTAGTCTCATACTAAACCTTGCCTAGCTACTATATGGCACGAGTGGTTTGACCTTGCTCATGGTGTGGTTTTGAGTAGACTATTCACCCTTAAGTTCAAACCCAATGCGCACCTATCATCATAAACAATTTATGGCCCTCAAAATGGAGGAAGATAATCAACGATTAAGAATCAATTGAGGTACATATCAATGTACATCAGGAAGCTTGATCGTGCTCTCAGATCAGTGTTTGTATGTAAAGTATGAGATGTATTGTACTAGCATTTAATACAAAGTATGAAATAATTTGTTCACTGTATTGTATGTATCCAATGATATATGTACCGGTAAAGAATGTTTATCAGGTGAATGCCTATTCTTTTCTAAATTTATATTAATATATTTTATACAAATTTATTCTTGGATATCTGCACCTGTAACGTGAATGCCTGGTGATTACATCAACCAGAGTACGAGGCGTCGGCATTTCAGTTGTATTATATGCCAATTGGATACATGCACTTCTGTTCTACACGATAACAAAACAGTCGACTAATCGAGTCAGATTATGCCATTGCCATGTCAACATTCAGCAAGCCACATAAACATAAAACTTGATGCCGTCTGCATCATCTCCCTGCATAACTAATCTAACATCAATCAAATTAGGGCCAATTGCATATATGCCACTGATTTGAAGCGGTATTGTAGATTTGCCATTTGGATATAACTGCATATTTGCCATCAAAAACGATAAGAGCACACGATACCTGCCATTGGATTGACTGATTAGATTAACATCGTTAGAAAGTGGTCAAGAAGCCTGAACCATTCCTACAACATAAGCAAAAACAGAGGAATGTTCCAGTAGATCAAGGAGAATTGGTTCACAAACCATATCTGAATGCATGCAAAATTAACATATCTGAATATGTGCACTATATACCGTTCAATGGTGCTCTGGTTGTCGCCTTGTTGCTCTGCATGCTATTGTCGCCGCCACATAGCTGTTGCTGCTGCTGCTCCCTTCCCGCCGCTGCATAGTTGTTGCTGCTGTTGCTCCCTTCCCGCCGCCGCCCTCAGCCATGGCTGCTCTCCCGCCGCCCCAGCCACCGTTGCTCCCCCGCCACCCCCATTCGTTGCTCCCCCGGCGCCACCGCACCTAGCTGCTACCCCCGCCGCCGCTACCAGGCTACCGCTGCCCTTTGCTGCCACCACCCGTGGGGATTAGGGTTCTTGAAGGGAGATAGATCGTGAGATGCAAGGTGAAATGTTTTCTCCTTTTTATGAATTATTTTTATTCTTGAATTGCACTAAATCAAACGGCAGTGGCAAACGGAAGCAACGGGGACCAAAGCCAGTGGCAAATTTGCCATATTTGTTTTTTTAATGGCTATTCCAAGTTAGGGGGTGAAACTAGTGGTAAATTTGCAAATTTCCCATCAAATTACCAGCTTCTCCTTGCATCATTAATCACACACCAACCATCAAATTACCAAGTCCCAGTTTGACCATTTTATTTAGCATTTCACTCATGCGATCCAACCGACCAGGTTACATTTTCACATAACGCTAGGCTAGCACACATGCAGCGCACTGCCATCAGTGGCACCATGGCCGCTCATGGCAGCTCGCGGCGGCACACGGACGGCCGGACGCAGGCAGAGGTCGTTCTTCCGGCGAACGACGACGCCCGTCTCGTCGGCCATGTCCAGCTCCCCCGGCGCAGCTCCACCGGGGAGCTCCCAGTCGAAGTGATACAGCAACGCGGCGAGCGCGAGCTCCACGATGGCATGCGCGAACGCCGGTCCAGGGCACATCCTTCGTCCGGACCCAAATGGTATGTACTCAAAGTCGGTGCCCCTGCAGTCAAACTTGCTATTCTCGAACCGCTCTGGCTTGAACGACTCCGCGTCGTCCCAATACTTGGGGTCCCTGGCGATCGCCCATGCGTTCACGAGCACGTTGGTTCCCGTGGGCACGTCGTACCATAACACTTTGCACGACTCCCCGCACTCCCTCGGGATAAGCATCGGCGCGGCTGGGTGTAGCCTTAGGGTCTCCTTGATGACAAGCTTGAAGTAGGTGAGGCCAACCAAGTCATCTTCGGTGACCGTTGGCTTCCCTTGAAGCTTGTTGCGCAGCTCGGCTTGTGCCTTTTGCATCACTCTTGGGTTTCTCACGACCTCCGACATGGCCCATTGGAGCGATGCTGTTGATGTCTCCGTACCCGCAGCAAATAGATCCTAAAAGGAGATGTCAGAATAGTTAAATTAACATTATATTTACATATTCACAATCAGATGGTTTAGAGCATCCCAACAACACATCTATCCCATCTTCCATATTAGAAATAGAGTATGAAGAGTAAAAAATGATCTCTAGCAGAACATCTATCACATTATTTATTTTTAGATGCCATTCATATTAGGAGAAAGAAACTCCATATTTAGATGTTCACCCTCCATCCTCAAAAGAGATATGGAGAATGTCATGTATAGATAATCTGTTGAAGTATAAAGAGATATGAAGGATAAAACTGTTTTAGATGATCATCTAAATAAAAATATTGATGATCAAATTTAGATAAGCTGCAGGAGATGCTCTAAATGATGAAATGGAAAAAAGAGTTTGATCAATTAGATTGAAGAGAGAAAGTGAGAAACCATGATGCTTACAAGTATGGTGTCTTTGACATCACCCATGGTAAGCGGGACGCCGTGGCATTCTTCCTTCTGTATCCGTAGCAGCACGTCCAAGATGTCCTCCTCGTCGTTGTCCATGGCGGCCTTCCTCTCCTGGTGCTGCCTGATGGCGCAGTCCATGAGCTCAAACATCTTCCGGTGGTTGGCCTCGGCGCGGCGCGCCGTGCCGCTGACGAGGTTGGCTAGCCGCGATGACGGGAACAGGTCGCCGAGGCTGAAGCCGAGGAGGAGCTTGCCCACCTCGGCGACGCCCTCCAGGTACTCGTCCCGCCGCTCGAACCGGTCCCCGATCATGGCGCGCACCGTCGTGTCCGTCACCAGCACGGCGGCGCGCTCGCTCACGTTCACGTCGCCGTCCCCGGCCCGCGCGGCGACGGCGGCGAGGAGGCGCGCCACCTCCTCCTCCCGGACGCGGCGGAACGACCGCACGCGCCGCGGGCCGAGCAGCTCCAGGACGCAGATCTTGCGCAGCCGCCGCCAGTGCGCGCCGTGGCGCGCGAACGCGAGGCCCTCGCCGTCGGCCATCATGACGCGCAGGGTGGGGCTCCGCGGCCGCGACGCGAAGTTGGCGTCCTGCGCCCTGAGGATCTCGCGGGCGGCGTCGGGCGACGAGGCCACCACGAAGGGGACCTCCCCGAGCTTGAGGTACATGAGCGGCGCGTCGTGCCGGCGCGCGAGCTCCGCCATGGCGCGGTGCACGTGGGGCTTGCCCAGAAGGTGGTGCAGGCTGCCGATGACCGGCAGCAGCCACGGCCCCGGCGGAAGCCTCAGCTGGCCGGCGCCATTGCCGCTCGCACGCCTCGCCCTCGCCACCTTGAGCAGCAGGAGAGGGAGCACGAGGAGAGCCAAGAAGAGGTGCAAGTACTCGGCGACGCCCTGCACCATGGCCATGGCGTCCAAGCTAGGTGTTCGACCACTTCGAGTCCATATAGAAAGGTCTCAACAACGCCAAAAAGGAAAAAAAAAAGAAGAAAAAAAAAAGGGCAATGCAGTTTCTGATGCTGAAGCCAGCAATTTCCACTGAGAGTTCAGAGAGTTGTCATCAGTCTCATCTCAAGGCAACATTTTTTTTTTGTTTGATACAATGAAACAAACTAGTGAATGCAAAGCACAGAGAAAATCATCACCTGGATTAATCACTCTACCTGGATACATTGCCAAGCAGTGCATCAGAAGATAAGAACATACAATCCAAGGTTGGACTGTTGCTGTCACCAACTTCAGTTACAAGTGCAGCAACCAGCTTTTTCCTTTTCTTTTGAGAAAATCTCTGTCCTTAATTAAGCAATTGAAGTACACGAGTTACAGACATCCTGGACAAATCGAACTTCTGGCCAAGTTATGAGCATCAACATTGGAATCTCTTCCAATATGAACAAATTCGTCAGTTTGAAAACTTGTTGCCCTTGCCTCGAACTACCCGATGATATGGCCATATGGTCGCGTAACTGCTCATTGGACACTTCTGAGTTCTGACGACGTTGACACCGTCAGTCTTTGCATCCCACCTCTCTATTCCGCCCTATGTTTTTTGCTTAAGCTAATATTTAAATTTTTAACATTAAATTTAGAATATATTTTAAATTTTTTCCTCATAATTAATTTTTTAACATTGACTTTTAGATTACGAATAACTATTTATAAATTATTTTATATTTACAAATATACTGTTTGATTTTTTCTGTTAATAAGCTAAACAATCACCCCATTATCTCTAGGTCTAGTCAAACTAGGTATGCAACTGTTGAAATTGGGCCAAAAAGCACGATAGGCAGCCTGTGGATCATGTGTGAAACCGGCCCCACAAGGCCCATACGGTCCATAATGTGGCCCACGCCGGCACAAAACTCTTAAAGTAGGATCATGAAGAGAAAAGGTTATTTTGCCTCCCTTAACTATCAGTCGAATTTGAAACGCATCCTTTAACTACAAAACCGCATATAGAGGCTCCCTCAACTGTTAAAACGAGTCAAATTACCTCCCTAAGCGGTTTAGAGTGTGGTTTCATAGTATATGGGCCATGCATGACATTTTTGCTCATCTTTGCTCGTTCTTCGTTTCGACGTTGTGTAACAAAAAAAAAATAAAAAATCCCTAATCCTTCCCTTCTCTCTATCTCTCTGATGGTGCTCCAATGAAAGTTGTCGAACACGCGGCCGGTATGCGCTGCTGCGTGTGCGAGCTCATGCTGGCGAGCACCAACTTGCTCAACCATTGCAGCTCCACCGCGAGCCCCTTGCACATGGCGTTGCCGAACATGAAGTTCGTCAACTCGCTCAGCGACTCCCGTCGAGCATCGAGGATCCTTGTAGCCTCGGCGTACGAGCCGCGCTCGGCCGCCACCCATGTTGCCTCCAGCCGGACGCGTTCGAGCTCGACCTCCACCGACTATGCCTCATCACCGTGTCCATATTGGTGCATCGCACATTGATCAGGCACGTGGCGGAGGCGTCGTCCGTGGTGTCAGCTCTCGCACGTCTAGTAAGAGTAGGAACCGCTTGCTAGCATGCTAGTGTGCTAGCTAGCTCATCGGTCACGAGTTATAGACAGTCGACTCCGGTAACCGGTAATGCCAAAAACATTTTTTCTTCTATTCTTCATGACAAGAGAGATAGCTAGCTGTTGTTCTTGGTTGAGTTCATGATTCTCTTTTATTGGTGGAGTGATTTGTTGTTGGCTTTTTTTTTCTTTTTTTTTGCTATTGTCGGCGTGAGAAGAAATATACCCGTTTCTGCCTCCGCAGGATGATTATGTGGTGACGGAGAGAGCGGTGATGTGAGGAGGAAGGTGGGTCCCACTTAGTTTTTTTTTAAAAAAATTGCTAACAACATTGCCACGTAGGCGCCACATATGACAAAAAACCATGCAAACTGCTAAGGGATTTGAGTTGGACTAGTACTAATAGTTGAGGGACTATTTGTATCTGGTTTTGTAGTTGGAGGATAAGAATCGAACTCAGCCCGTAATTGAGGGAGGTAAACTGACCTCGCGGTCTATTTCCAGGAAACCGGATATTTTTTTTTACTTCAGAAGTTCAGACGGCTGTACTCCACAATACAATATAGTGAAGTTCGAGAGCATTTTGGCCATCCTTGAGGAGGTATCATAAGGTACCACTGTTTTCTATGTAAAGTTTGGTACCCTCTAGTCCTACATAGAAAACAGTGGTACCTTCTGGTACCTCCTTCAGAATGGTAAAATTGCTCGAAGTTTGAAGCCTGAACAACGTACTCCCTCCAATTTTTTTATTCAGTATCATTGTTTTTTGGACCTATGTTTGACTATGTATCTTATTAAAAAAATTATGATTTAATTTATTTCTAAAGGAACATTTAGCATCATTATAATTGTTAATATTTATATAATTTTTTGGAATAAGATGGACTGTTAAACTTTAAAAATGACGTTAAATAAAAAAAATTAGAGAGGTACAGACGAAGAAAACAAAAGAAGAAACAAGGCAAGTCCTCAAGAAGGCAAGTCCTGATGGTGAAGGTAGCAATTCGACAGTTTCCACTGAATTCAGTTGTTAACTTTGCAATTGTCATCAGCTTATGCTGGGCAGCTGGGCAATCAAGTTCTTTTGTTGTACGATACAAACAAGGTGTTGATTATTACCTTGATTAGTCACTCCATCTTCATGTATTACCTTGCAGTGCATCAGTAGATGAGAACATACAATTCAAGGTCCTACTGCTGTCATTCATCAACTTCAGTTTACAAGTTCAACAGTTACCTTTCAGATTGTCATCAATGGCGGTAATTTCTGTTGCATGCTGCATCATGCTAGCTGGTCAGTTGTGTGGTGTCATACGTATTGTTTCTCAGAGATAATACGAGAGATTGCATAGTAGCATTGTACTAGGTAGAGGTCCAAATCTAAAACGGTTTGAGTTGTGAAGGTGACAAAAGGTAGCTTCATGCCTTCACCCTTCCTATATATGTTCTGGAAAAGTAACTAAAGGTAGTAACTTTTTAACGTAAAATTTGGTACCGAGTTACTTTACGTTAGGAAAAAAGTGTAGCGCTCTATTCTTACAAAATTAAGGATTTATAGTGTTTGGCTTGAATTTAACTCCATCATACAAGTACCCGAGAGCAGGTGTCTTGCTAAACAAGCCCTAAGAGCATGGACTATATTGCATGAGTATAATTTTTCTCTAATTATTAACCAGAGATTTGACCGCGTACATTTTTTTATCAAACAATGGAAGGAACACACTAGATCTCAATGTTCTATAACATTTGGGTCTGAAAAGCAGCTACACACTAAGGTGTTGTATGGAGTGGCACATGAACGACAACATCTAAATATAGGTCATTCTTTTTTCTAACGGTGATGCCCATCTCTTCTGTCATGTCTAGATCGCCTGGCTTCACCCCACCAGGAAGGCTCCAATCAAAGTGATAGAGAAGGGTAGCAAGAGCGAGTTCTACGTTTGTCAATGCAAACATTATGCCAGGGCACATTCTTCGTCCGGCTCCGAATGGTAAGAACTCGAAGTCCATACCTTTGAAGTCAACTTTGCTGTCCTCAAACCGCTCAGGCTTAAACTCTTCAGGGTCATCCCAATATTTAGAGTCTCTGCCAATCGCCCATGCATTTACAAGCACAGTAGTGCCCTTTGGCACATCATATCCAAGGATCTTGCATGACTCCCTAGACTCTCGAGGAAGGAGCAAAGGTGCTGGCAGATGCAACCTCAGTGTCTCCTTGATAACGAGCTTTAGATAATTTAGATTGATCAAGTCTTCCTCGACCACCTTTGGCTTTCCTCGCAGATTGTCGCGCAACTCGGCTTGCGCTTTCTTCATTACTCTTGGGTTCCTCATGAGCTCCGACATGCCCCATTGGATTGTCGTCGCTGATGTCTCACTTCCGGCGCTGAAAAGATCCTACAAAACATCACAATTATCAATTTAAATGAGATAAATACCAGAAATTAAATGAATCGAAACGAAGAGAAAGAAATTAAATTAAAAAGAAGAGAAACATTTGGTTGGAAGTGATGCTGTGCTTACTAGGATCACGGCTTTGATGATTCCCATGGTGAGGGGCACGTCGAGGCCACCTCCCTTCTGTATCCTCAAGAGGACATCCACCAGATCGTCGTCTTCCACCACGTCGCCGTTCGCCGCCGCCGCGGCTCGCCGCTCCTGGTGCTGCTCGATTGCGCAGTCCATGAGCTCGAAGTTCTTGCGGTGATTCTCGCGCGCCCGCCGCGCCCCGCCGGTGACGAAGCTGGCGAGCCACGACGACGGGAACAGGTCGCCGATGCTGAACCCTGAGACGAGCTTCAGCCCTTCGGCGAGGATCTCCAGGAACTCGTCCCGTCTCTTGAACCTGTCCCCGATCATGGCGCGCACCGCCGAGTCGGTGATGAGCACGGCGATCCGCTCGCTGACGTTGACGGGCTCGCCCGGAGCCGCCGCGGCGATGGCCGCGGCGAGGCGGGCGGCCTCCTCCTCCCTGACGCGGCGGAACGACTGGACGCGGCGGGCGGAGAGCAGCTCGAGGATGGCGATCCGGCGGAGCTGCCGCCACAGGTCGCCGTAGGGCGCGAACACGAGGCCCTCCCCGTCGGCCATCATGATCTTGACGGTGGGGCTCCACGGCCGCGTCGCGAACGCCACGTCGTGCGTCCGCATCACTTCCCGCGCGGCGTCCGGCGACGAGGCCACTACCACGGGCACCTCGCCGAGCCTGAGGTACATGAGCGGCGCGTCCATCCGGCGCGCGAGGTCGGCCAGCGCGCGGTGCACGAGCGGCTTCCCGGCGAGGTGGTGCAGGCTGCCGATGACCGGCAGCCGCCACGGCCCCGGTGGCAGCCTGATGCCGTCGCCGCCGTCGCGCTTCCTCAGCCGGACGATCACGAGCAGAGCCACGACGAGGCCGGCGTAGTGGTAGTAACTGTAACGCATTGGTTCCTCCATCTTTATCGCTGGCTTTGCTGCCTACACAGAGTAAAGCATATATATCTTCTGGCTACAGCTTTTAGGAAAAACTGTTTATACTAGAAGCTGCTCAAACGGTCCATAATTTTTTAGATTCTGGAAAATAAACTAAGAATTCAGAAGTTGGGTTTAGAAGCTTTTCTAGATTCTCAGAAGCTGAAGCTGTTTCTCAGAATCTAAAGCTTATCCAAATAGACCCATAGTACTGGTCATAGTGGCGTTAGATTCACATGACAGTGACTAAATAATGTTTGGCATGTGTGTACCCATCTGTCTAACTTCATGTCTATCTATATCTATCTATATTGACATTGATATTCATATCTATCTCTATATCTATCTATATTAATATTCATATCTATATCTATATCGTATCTTTATTTATTTAGAAACTTTGAGAGATCTTCTACTGTAATAACTACAAAGATTTGTGTATTGATTAGGCAGATTTTATTATCAATAAGTGGATCATAACTAAGAATCCATATTAAGTAACAAATAAAATCGACCATGTTATGGATTCCTTAGTTCTACATTTTTTTTCTAGTTTCAAAATTAACAAACACACACTTACCATTTTTGGACAATATCAACTTAAGTTGTGTTTGCAGTGAGTGAAGTAGAAGAAGAAGATAAAACAAAATGAGATATCTTATTAGCTATTGCAAACTTTAAAATAAATCAATATGTTTTTTAAAAACAATTTTAATTTTAGATAGAATTTTTTTTGCAAAAATTACACCGATTATAGCTGTTTTGGAATTTTCTTTCTTCCCCTTAAGAACGAACACACCCTTAGGATGTTTTACATTTTATCCTAAGATTCAAAATTAAATTTAAACCGCTATAATTTAGAAAGCAAAACACTGTATTTAGAGGTCTTTTACAGTTCTCCTAACTTACCTCTCTAGAGGTAAGAACTAAAATAAATCTTAGCCATTGATTATTTATCCATTTTTCAAATAAAAATATTTTATTTATCTCAACTAAAGGATCATCGTGCAAGAAAAAACCGACACGGTTAATTGTTCTATCCAAACTTAATGCGTGATTAGTCATGCATACCAACAATTAAGGATACTAATTTGACAGGACATGACCGTCAATTAATAATTTTACATGTAATTAAGTTTAAAATGTCAACTTTGTCATATTGGAGATCACACTTAATAAATATAAACCTGGATACCACAAAATTAAATTAAATTTCATAAGTACCTTTGTAAACACTATATTTTTTTACATTGGTTTACAATTAACTTCTGCATGCAATATTCTATCTGAATTTCACATGTTTGGAATACTGGTGCCTTTAATTTCACAGATTTGAAATTGGAACATGATATTTCAAGTCAACTGATCTTAGCTGTGAGTTCAATTTACAAATATTTACTTACCTTGTTAAGCTAGTTGTTCTTAATGGAACCTGCAACACAAATACTTTCTTTCCTTGCTAGAGCAGGTACAATAGCAGACTATAAGCTAGCTATAAGCATATTTTGAAGAGATAAGATGTGAGAGAGAAGAGAGGTGGACTACTAATTTATAGCCAGCTGCACACGGGCTCCAAGACAAAATGTGTATATGACATATGTGACCATGTATCGATGTTTTGTAGGTATGAATTGGTTATTAGATTGACTAGAGATGAATTGAAGCCAGTAGTTATCTATACTATTGAACTTGCTCTTACGAAGTCATACCACCAGCAATCTAAAATACCATATCACCCGTTGGATCGAACACCAATGACCGGTTCAAATATACTTGGAGCAACTTAAATATCCACGTATTTAACATGCGATTAAAATTTGAATTTTTATAAACACATCACAGTAGCCTATACCGTACCACATATGTGTTGACGAATAGTTTATCTAATGACTGATTGATTACTTAACTACAGCCGGCCAGGTGCTAATTAATCACAAACTTAGTTGCTAATCTCGAGGGAGAGCTAGCACAAGATCCGGGCATTGCAATGCACGCGCCTACAGCCAAAACCGGCCGCCGGCCAGCCAGCGTCGCCGCCGTCATCGTCGACACGTCCTCGTGCCGTCGCCGCCGGCAGCCGGCCGGCTCATCGATTGAACCGTAAGTCCGTCACTGCCTGATAAGATGCGAGGATTTATAGACGAATCTGAGATAAGATTAAATCATCTTGATACGAAATAGAGGGAGTATTAATTTATACATAGCCATCAACCAAACTATATATACTTAAGAGTAAAAACCAACCACAACTAAGGCTGCGTTTAGTCGCAGCTAACTTATTCGGCGGGAAAGACATACTAATACTAATATATTAGTACATGATTAATTAATCATTAATTATAAAAATTGAGAATTAGATTAATATAATTTTCTAAGCAACTTGCTTATAGATACTTTTTTTAAAAAGTTTCGTCGTTTAGCGGTTCGAAAAGAGTGCACTGAAAAACGAGAAAATTTAAAGAAGTAAATCTGGTTAGTAAAATGGAAGAACGTTCCTTGTTGATAGGGTGGGGTTTTTGATGTGGCGCTCGATTAATCCAAGGTTTTGCAAATAGTCTGATATGCTCTGATGGGGGAGCTGATAATTAATTAACGTGCAGTGGCCATATATGTGTCTGGTAGTTGGCGATCGACTTGGTCGGAGCCAGCATGGACGGTGACGGCCAGGGCCGGCTTGGAAGGCCTAGAGGAACTCGATCGCGCTATAACATTTTTACTCGTAGAATATACTTTATTTTATAAATTATTAGTCATATAAAGTAACACAAATAAATTTACGAGAGTTGTATTATGGTCATAATTCTCGATACATAACGTTGATATGAAAGTGTATATATATATATACACCTCCATATATATTTCTGCTTTTTTTTTCAATAGAAAGTACAAACTCTATACATATGGTTATATCATTCATATGAGATTTAACATTGTCTATATTTTCTGTTGGGTGGGAGCAGAAATAGTTATAAAAATATTTTTCATCATGAACGTGAAGGGAATAGCTACACCTGGTAGTAAGATCTAATTTTCACACACATATATATAGGCATAGCGTCTTTTTACGGTTCAATAAATTGATCTTCTTGTTTTCATTTTTTTTCTTTTCTGGAACACGATAAATTCTTCCTAGGCACATTCTAATGAACACCTAAAATGACGAAGGAAAATAAGCAGCTAAAAACTAAAATGGTCCTAACCTATTATCAAACAGATTATCATCATCTATAAATATTTATGAGTTAAGGAACGACCTAATTTTCAAACTAAGTGGTGATCGTGTGCCTTTTTGAGAAAAAACAAAATGATATATTTATAAAAAAATTAAATAAAACTTTTATATAGTGTTATTAGTGATCTAAAAACAAAGTTAAAAAATAGAAAATTTAATTTTTATATTATAAGCATAAATATAAATAAAAAGATGACACCGTAAATCATCGAGTGACTAGTATCAAACTACCGATATAAGTATGTCACTGTGAAACTCATCGACTCAAGAGTGCACTTCATCATAGCGTTTTTTTTCCCTTAAAATCACAAGAATGTAACTATAATATAAAATTAAAGTATAATTACAATTTAATTAGCATGGGAATTACACATAATAACTAGTATGCACTCCACTGTCATGTAAGTTTCATGCAAATGAAAAAAATACACATAGCATGGTGCTAGTTACATTGCAATTATATACTGCTTATAGTACAATTATATATCTGGTTACACTGTAATTACACTATAGTTACATTCGTGTGACTTTAAAGAAAAAAAATCACACGAATGACTTTACAGTTACACTATTACATTAGCAAAAACCGATCGACAATCCTCCCTAGGCCTCCATTTTGGGTGTCCTAACCGCCGGCGTACGGCCGGATACGCTGTCCGGCCATTAATCCCGGCCGTCAGGAGCCAAAACGAAAGCATATATAAGTGAATAGTGTGGTGATGAATCTTTAGATTGAACGGCAACAGAATATCTCGAATGTATGTGAATTATAGCCCTATGCTACTGCGAAGGATCCTGTTTTTTCACGTACCTGATCGGACGATTGTCTACAATAACGGAGAATCCTTAACGTACTACCTCCGTCCCTAAATATTTAACATCGTTAACTTTTTAATGCATGTTTGACCATTCGTTTTATTTAAAAAATTTACATAATTACTAATTATTTTTATATTATTTTATTTATTGTTAAGTATACTTTTATGCATATATATAACTTTACATATTTTATAAAATAATTTGAATAAGACGAATGACCAAATATGTATAAAAAAATCAACGGCATCAAACATTTAGTGACGGAGGAAGTACTACGTTAGAACTTAACATACAAAAATCCATGTCAACTACAGCGTTCAATACTCTCTCCACTCTTTTATTTGATACTGTTATATATGGATCACTATTTGTTTTATTAGAAAATATATAATTACTAATTATTTTGTTGTGATTTAATTTATATTATAAAAAACACCTTAAACATGACTTATAATCTCGTATGTTCACGTAAAAATTAAATAAAACGAATAGTTAAGCGTTGATCTAAAAATCAACGACAACAAATTAAAAAAAATTAGGGAGAACATCCCTATACTAGACGGCGCTTGTTACTGCAGTGAAACTGAAACAACGACGTTGGCAAGGTTCATTGCGAATCACAGGGTAGACAACAACCCCTATTACCTTTTGCATATATAGGTAAGGTAAGATGTCATTGTTGCTTGCTTTGGCGCGTTTGAAGTTGACGTGTCCCACTTGTCTAATCAGTGCACGTAAAACATAAAAAGATATTAGCAAATGATTAATTGAGTTTTAGCTTTTGTAAACTTGAAAAATGAATTAATTTAATTTTTTAAAATAACTTTCATATAAATTTTTTTTAAAAATACACTGTTTAACAGCTTGAGAAACGTGCACATAAAAAAATCCTCCTCGTTGGTCGGTTTCGAACGCGCCCTTTGATCAGTTATTGCCTACTTAGGTCTCGTCACAGCAAGAGGCACTGGGATAACGATGAGCCTTCTGTTCTGTTGTATGCTTTCCATCTGACGCGATTGATATGTAATTAGCAAACTTGCTAAAGGGCCTATATAAAGCACTTCAGCCGCACTCGAAATTCTGTCACCTGATTAGCCCAGGCTTTGATAAAAAAACTTAGATATTAGTAAATGACGTAATGTCATTAAATAGGTAGAAGTGAAGCTTCAAACATAGACTGTTTAGCCCAGAGCTAGCCAGAAAATTCCCGGGTGTTTCTCAGCCAGGCTTTGATCAAATACTCTGAATTTGGGAGGACAATCACAGGAACAATTGCGAGTGTTTTTTATGCTGCGTCCTATCACTCTCGTCTTTTTTTACTTATGGTTATATTTATAAGTCAATATTTAAATTTTCAACTTTAAATTTGAAGTTAATTTTAGAGTTTTTAATCATATTTTATTTTTCAGCTTTGTCTTTTAGATCGTTAAAAAATATGTATATAAAAGTTTTATTCACAAATTATTTTTGCCATTTGCTTTCTCTTAAAAAACCAGACAATCAACCCTTAAAGTCTACACGTTAAAATTTCTTTTGTCTAAAAGCCTAATCTTTTCGTTTTTGCTTATGCGTATAGCCAAAATTTGAATATTCAACCTTAAATTTAGAGTTGATTTTATAGTTTTTTTCATACATAATTTATTTACCATATATTATTTTTCGTTTACAAATATATTGTTTGTTTTTTTTTTAAAAACTAAACAATCATCCCCGTCGTTGCAGCGATTTTCTGTTTACTTCCCTTAAAAAGCAAAGTTACATGCAGTCTACTGCTAAGGACTTGTTCCGGGCGCAATCCTTGCCAGAAGACGATGCTCAGGCGGCGACATGCAGCCTTGCTTGGACATGCTGGAAACGAGGAAAAAAAAACAGATGAAACATTACCGTCAGCGGGACAGGGTTACTGAAAATACCAGCAGAAGAATCGGTTCCTTCGAAAAATTACTTGGATGTATTCCTCCGTCTCAAAACAAATCAACTTTTCAATTTTTAGATACAATGTTTAACTCTTCGTCTTATTAAAAAATTTACGTTAATTTTATTTGATTAGATGATAAAATATAAATAGTACTTTGTATGTAACTAATTTTTTTAAAATTTCTAGAATATTTGTCAAATAGGACGGATTGTCAAATACTCGATAAAAAACCAAAGAATTGATTTTTCGGATGGATCATGCAACAAGCTAGGTCGATGTCATGTCAGACAGACCGAATGTAAAGTTGGGAGTACTAAAGGTGCAGAAACAGTGGCTACTATTGATTGTGTTGGTTTCTGTTTGCTCCTACATCTGTTTGTTAATTTCATATGCTTTTCAGTGTCATCATGCATGATGCATCAATGGGTTTTGTGCTGCCAAGTTGTCTTTATTTGGCTTTTGGATATGCAGCAAGCGGCAGCTGTGAGTATTGATTGTAGGGCTTTTTTATTCTCCTTGAAAAGTATCATAAGGTACTAAGAATTTTATTACAAATTTTTGGTACATTAATGTACCATACTTTTTACACTAAAAAAGACAAAGACAGTAGTTTGATATACTTTTTTAAGGATGAAAAAAAACTCTTAATTGCACTGCTGCTGGCATGAAAGTAGCAAGGGCCTGTTGGACCTTACAGATAATGGGCCAGGTAGGCACTTCGGTCCTTAACAAAGATTGGCCTGAACATCACTAAGCAATGAGAATTAAGGTTTTTTTGTTTGATCAGGTTCATGTACATATTTATTCTAACATTAGCCTGCCATTAAACCAACCACTTGTCACTTTTACTTTGCCGTTCTCCTTTTTCTTTCAGAGCTGAGTGGAATTCTTGAAATCTGATCACTACAGAACACTGAAAACTCACGTCGAGAATGGCATGCAGAGATACAGTGGCATTGTTGTTAATCTAATCAGTTGCACAGGCAGCCAGGCACCCCACTGATTAAGGGGCTAATCCCAGTTTAATCTCTATCTCTTCTTTCTTTTTGAGGAAACTAGGTTAATCTTGCATCAACGGCCGTCCAAACCAGCAACTTCTGCGATATGATCACTGTTAAAACACTTAAACACATACAAACATCGCAGGTACAGAGTGATGCAGCATGCAGCCGGAATTTCTGGCTATTGATGGTAAAGTTGACAATATGAAAGCTGACATTTGCACCTGCACAGAGGGTGATCTTTTGGCTTTTGTTAGAAAAAAAAAGGCCAAAAGACAATAATGATTTTGATAGGAATGTGTATGAAAAATAGATATGGAAAACATATTGAAAAAAAGAATGATATTTTGGATGGAGCGCAGGAGAAACATATTGAGAATAGATAATACGTAAAGGAAAGTTCATACGGGGTTATGCCTTGTGTTAAACTCCCATTGCTGGAGGCGTTCTAGAGGAATTTCACAAAATTCATCAGAAAAGTTAGCTTTTAATTAATACTTTTGGCACTATGAGTTTGAAAACTCCAACCCTTTATTCAATGATGCATGCATATATGAGAAATTTTACGGACATTAAGAAAATTTTTAGATGTACCAATTTTGAGTATAAAAGTTTGTACTTTTACATATGTAGTGTATCGAGGTATCAATTTTTTATACTAGAAAATGTAACACCTATATATATATATATATGTAATAGTTAAATTTTCTTATGTCTAGGAAAAGTTCTAGGATTTATGTCCCATGAAATTCAATTTATTGTAAGGGCCAATTACGATTTTGAACTAATATAGTAAATTCTTTAGATCTACACTGCTAATATTAATACTAGAATTTTTAGAGAGGTGTCAAACTGAAGCAAATGACAAAAAGGATAAATCTGCATGGGGCATGCCGTACTGCATTACAAGTATATAACAAGATTAAGAGTTAAAATTAAAGTACATGTAAAAGTCAATGATGTAGTAGCTGCCCTCTTCGTTTTAGGTTATAAGTCACTTTTGACTTTGGTCAAATTCAAATTGTTGTAAGTTTGATCAAGTTTATAAATAAATATAGTAATATATAAAACACCAAATTAGTTTCATTAAATGTATAATTGAATATATTTTCATAATAGGTGTGTCTTGAGTTATAAATGTTACTATTTTCTTATATAAACTTAATTAAGTTTGGAGCAATTTGACTTTAACTAAACTCAAAACGACTTATATCTTAATTTGATCTTAACTAAACTCAAAACGACTTATATCTTGAAAGAAAGGGAGTAGTATCTAACTGGCTTCAATAATACTCCTACAAGCAATGGTAAAAAAAGTCTCATGCCTACGTCATGATAGAGTGATTAATCGACGTAAGTGACCTTCTTTGTTCCTTAATTTGGATCGAATATTCGACCACTGCCAGTGTTTGGAAAAACAAAAAAAAGCTCCCAAGTGATATCAGATAATATGTTGCGTGTTGTGTCGCTGTATAACACGAGGGCAACAGATACTGCTAACAAAAAACCTATGTGCTAGCTAATTATATCAATATAACATATCAATATAACATATCAGAGTGGCTAATGGACTGATATATATAATACTCCTAATTGATAACAACTTCAAAATTGACAACTAAACTCAGTGAAAATTGGCAAATTTCTGGTGGTTGAATTAATCGGTGGCCGTTGCAGATCGAGCCGTCCAAATCGGTACCACTTCCCTTTTGTAGCTATCTCTGCAGCATAAATAATTAGACAAAACCTGTCGCTAATGTTTCACCTAAACAAGACACTAAGAGCAAATTCAATAGTATAGCTAACGACTAGCTCTAATTCATCCATAGTCAATCTAATAGCCAATTCATACTAGTTGTCTAAAAATATTAATATATAGTCCCACATATCATACACACGTGATGTCTTAGAGCCCGTGCTACAGTTGGCTACAAATTAATAGCACACTCTCTTCTATCTCCCCTCTTATCTTATTAAAATATGTTTGTAGCTGACTTATTTTCTACTATTGTACATGCTCTAATGCTGACATCAAAACCTGTCGTTTTTTTTCCTTTCTTAATTTATGTGCACCCAACTAACTTTCCTCTCGACCGAATACTTTCTTATGGTAGAAGCTGTATTGATTTGGATAATGTTATTGAAAAAAATTGACCAAATTTGTACATATACTGTTCATGATTCATGGTTGTTCTTGACGTGCTTGAGCAGCTTAGCTAGCAAATTATACGAGGCCATGGCCATGGAACAAGACCACGTAGCTATTGCGTGAATGGTCTATATGTTGTCTTAGAGATGAGATGTAGAAAGGTAATAGTGGAATTATACTAGCAAATTGCGGGCTGAATTAGTGCCAGCTCTTCATTTTGAAGTTAGTTGCAATATGTAATTATATATTAGGCACTATATCTCTTTTTTTTTTCTTTTCAAACTAGTATTGATTACTAGCAGACAACAAAGCTGACTTTTTAAAGATGAATTTTCATCACTAAGTTAGATAACCACTTATTTCTTATATATCATCAAAATAAGTTATTAAAAAATTTGAAAAAGAATGGCTAAGATGAATTATATATCACTTCACAAAATACAAGTTTAAATTTAACTTCTACAATATGTAACTAAAACTAGTATGCACATATTCAAAGTTAAATTAGTTATTTTGTGATAATTTATAGAAGTCAAACTTAAACTTGTATGATTGTGACGTGATATATCTCACATATTAATATATCTTATTAAATCTATACTCCTATAAAAAGGAGTATAAAAAGGAGTAGTTGTGGTGGCCACCTACCCTTAGTCCTACAATTTAGCTCTTAAATTTCTTGATATTAAAAACCACTTAAATATAGATTGATATTTATATATAAATTTAAATTAAGGTGACTATTTTATATAAAAAATTTTGATAACATATCATAAAATCTATAGCAAAGCACGGGTATTTAACTATATTTTAAAAACTTTTGACGACTATTTACATAACATAACATACAGGAATGAGATGAAAATAGTTCCCCCGACTTCTCTTTTCGAACCGATCAACTGCTCTCTACATATACAATTTGTACTTGCCATTAAAGAGCTCGACAAATTACGCGCCCTAGACGCCATGACCATGGTGCAAGGTGTCACTGGCTACTTGGGCCTCTTCTCGGCTCTCCTGCTGATCACTCTCGTGCTCCGTAAGGTGGCGAGGAAGGCGAACGGTGATGCCGCCGGGCGCCGGCCGAGGCATCCACCGCGGCCGTGGCGGCTGCCGGTCATCGGCAACCTCCACCAGCTCATGGTCGGCGGCCCTCTCATCCACCGCACCATGGCCGACCTGGCCCGCCGGCTGGACGCGCCGCTCATGTCGCTGAGGCTCGGCGAGGTCGACGTCGTGGTCGCCTCGTCCGCCGACGCGGCCAGGGAGATCACCAAGACGCACGACGTCAAGTTCGCGACGCGGCCATGGAGCTCCACCAGGAAGTTCCTGGTGGCCGACGGTGTCGGGCTGGCGTTCGCGCCCTACGGCGCGTTGTGGCGGCAGCTCCGCAAGATCGCCATCCTCGAGCTTCTCAGCGCTCGCCGCGTCCAGTCGTTCCGCCGCATTCGAGAGGACGAGGTCAGCCGCCTCGTCGCAGCCGTGGCGGCGGCGGCGCAGCCCGGCGGCGAGGCCGCCGTGAACATGAGCGAGCGCATCGCGGTGCTCATCTCCGACACGGCGGTGCGCACGATCATGGGTGACCGATTCTCGAGACGGGACGAGTTCCTGGAGTGCCTCGCCATAGGACTCAAGGTATCTTCAGGGTTTAGCCTTGGCGACCTCTTCCCGTCGTCGAGGCTGGCCAGCTTCGTCAGCGGCACGACGCGACGTCGAGCAGTGGCGAACCACCGCAAGCAGTTCGAGTTGATAGAGTTCGCTCTTAGACAGCACGAGGAGCGGAGGGCAGCGGCTGCCGGCGCTGTAGACGACGACCTCATTGATGTACTCCTCAGGCTTCAGAAGGAAGCAGCCTTCGAAGTACTCCTCACCATGGGCACCGTCAAGGCCGTCGTCCTCGTAAGTATTTCCTCCGTTTCACGCTTTAAGAGTTTCTCGCATTCCTTAGATTTATTTGTATGTATAGATGGCCATGTGGCCTGAGGCCCAACGGCCTGGCCCATAGCACGTCCATTTGGCCCGGCATGATGAGGATCGGTCTATGCTGGCCTAACCCGATTGTTGGGCCGTGCCTGGGCCAATACGCATGGCACGTGGGCCAGAAGGTCCCAACCCGGTGGATGAAAAAAATGACCTAAAATAGACTTAATTTAGTTATATAAAACTTAACTTAAAATGAGAGGTATATAAAATAGACTTATTTTAGCCATAAAAGCCACAACCCAAAGCAAAGGGACGAAAAATAAACCTATTCGGGTAGCCCAAAGAGGTAAGGGAGACAATGTATATTTATATATGCTTCGGCCCGACGTGCTTTTGGCCCGGCCCGGTACGACCCGAGGCTTATTGGGCCGTTCCTGGGCGATGGATGCAGCACGTGGGCCGGCAACGACATGGCCTGGTGTGGCTATTGGGCTGTGCCGGCCTGACTTGAATAGGCATGAGCCCGGCCGTGCCGGGCCGGGCGGGCCTGATGGTCATCTATATTTGTGTGCTAATAAATCTTGACACATATACAAAACATATGCATTAATATATGGATGAATCTAAGTCAAACCCAAAAAAGTCTTATAAAATAGAATGGATATAGTATCAATTAATTTCTCTCATTTTCCTTGTTGATATCTTCTATTGATTTTGATATGATGTATTTTGTTTTTAAAACTATTGGATAGTAAGTTTGAATTATTGCTTGGCCACAAATATATTTAATCCTAATAGAAGACCAGACCTTCATGTTATGGCACTTCTTTAAATTGTAAATTTATTGACATATTTTTGAATTGTAAATTCACTTAAGATTTAACCAAGTTTTGACCAAATTAACAAATTATTTCTCTATATATACCACCTGTCAAAAATATATTAGAATTAATAAAACACTTGTATAGAAATTGGAATCTCGGTGCTGCCTATAGTTTTCGTGTACAACTTTATGTGGACTGATTTTCCCACAAATTATGTAGGATCTTTTTGGAGCCGGAAGCGAGACATCGGCAAATACACTTCAATGGGTGATGTCTGAGCTCCTAAGAAACCCAAGAGTGATACAGAAAGCACAAGCTGAGCTACGTAATACTCTGCAAGGAAAGCAAAGTTTGACGGAAGATGACTTGACTAGATTAAAGTATATAAAGCTTATTATCAAGGAGACCTTACGGCTACATCCAGTGGCGCCACTGCTTATTCCGAGGGAATGCCGGGAGACATGTAAAATCATGGGGTATGACATTCCTATTGGCATTACTATGTTCGTGAACGTGTGGGCAATTGGAAGAGACCCTAAATATTGGGACGATCCTGAAACATTCAAACCAGAACGATTTGAAGATGGACACATAGATTACAAAGGTACAGACTTCGAGTTTTTACCATTTGGGGCTGGACGAAGAATGTGCCCTGGCATAGCATTTGCAGAAGCAACCATGGAGCTTGTTCTTGCCTCGCTGCTCTATCACTTTGACTGGAAGCTCCCTAATGATATCTTACCGACCAAGATAGATATGACAGAGGAGATGGGTGTTACCATTAGAAGAAAAAATGATCTCTACCTCGTTCCAACCATCATTGTGCCACCGTTAGTTGCTCCCTAGCTGTCCACAAATAGTATGTCTCTATCGTTTGGTTTTGTCTATGTAATAATAAGCTGGAACATTTGATATTACTTTTACCCACAAATTATTTCGGTGCTTTCTTTATTAAAATTAGGTGTAAATGTGTGCGTCTAATATAATATAATGCATGATGTTCTATGGTTGCATCCATGCCTTAGGTAGTTTATTCATGTTACGTTATTCCTCATTACTTGCCATCTTTAAATTATGATGCTATATTAACTTTTTGACACAATACTTGACCATTTGTATTATTGAATATTTAGTAAAAAATATAAAAATAAAGATCATACTTAACGTAACTTTAATGATAAAACATGTCAAAACATAATAAATAATATTTACATAATTTTTTAATAAGGTGCATGACAAAATAAGTAAAATAAATAAATAAATAAATGATACTCCTACATATTTTAGTAAAATCGAATGGTTAAAAGTCAGTCATCAACAAGTTAACAGATATGGCATTACGTTAGTAGATCAACATCATACACCTAGGCCGCGTTCGTCGGTGACATGATAAAGATAACTTATCCGACACGAAAAACGTAGCAATAGATTAGTACATGATTAATACAACAAGAACGGATCTTTGATGGAGATGAGGATTGGTGGTGGTGGATTATATATTCTACTTGATGAGTATTTTTATACGCACTCTTGTGTTTTATTTGTTTTAGGTACCAAGGAACACCGGCATGTATGGGCGGGAAGTAGCACCCTTTTACCTCCACACTTACACATAACTCTAACTTGAACATACTTTCATGACAATATAATATCTTATTTCATGATTAGAGTACCATGGCTATTTGTGTTATTTCTTGAAAGACATTCATGGTACCGCGTTTATAGGATAAAAGACATTAAATACGTTTGTGAGCTTTCTGTCATATATATAATACTCTAGGTACGCGCACATGTGGCTCTGCTAGATTTCGAAAAGATGATTTTTATGTATATTGTGTAGTACTCTAGGTAAGTGGATACCTGGTAAATTACATAACCGGTGGACGGTGGACGTGATGTATTATAAGCGCATTGTTGGTTGTCTTTGACATCTTTTGCACACAAAACAGGATTTCTCCTTCGCCATTGGCGTGGCGAGCCGCTTCATGGAGCATTCAACAAGGTCCAAACATAGGATCTTGGACAAGGTCAATATATAGCATTATTATAGTTCATGCACTGGTTGTAATTGAGTTTTATTCAGGTTGAGAAAACCCAAAATTGCCTCCACAAATTTGTTCAATCTAATATACTCTGTTCTTGACTTCTTGTGTTCTGAGCTTTGCAAGTTCTACTACCGGTGGCGAATCTAGAAAAAATATTATGAGGGGCTGAACGAAAGAGAACTGCTTACGGTCCTTTGTTCTCTTTAGTAATGCCAGAAATTTTGTTACGGGGGTTAAGGGGGTTTTAATGCGCAGATCGGGTAGGGGGCTGAAGGCCCCCTGTCTACTGCAGTGCGCGCTGAGGTGTGTTCGTCCGGGTTACTGAGCTTACCGTTGTTGAAATCAACAGTCCATTAATCGCACCATGGCGGATCGACCTGACTAACACAAACTTGTGAACATCTAATTTTTTTCCTTTTTTGGATCTCACTTACTTAATAAACTAATTACAAATATATATGCACCTATTTATAACATACGTACACATACTAATTAATGACATATGCACACGATGAGCTAACTATTCTACGGAGTACTTGTCAATTAAGCGTCCTAGTTGCTTGGCCGCAACTCTACCAGGTAGACCAACAAACTATTTGCATATATGCACATCCATCGGCAACAGACTAATACTCTCTCGGTCATGTTTGTTTGTTGACGTTTTCGATAAGTATTCTAGCTTATTTTTCTTGTGATTTGCTTGTCCTAAACGTCAATTAATTCTGTCGGGAGGGAGTACATGTAAGGCTAATTCACTACACAATCTGAAGACTAATTCTAACAACATGAACGTGCTACTTTGGTTGCCAATCAACTTTTTGAACAACACACCGTATATAATGATCTGAGTTAAAATTTTACTAAAAGAAACAAACCATCGAGCACACCAATAACCTAAACCATCTCGAGTTAATTTTTAACTTCTTGTTTTTCAACGCAGACATTCACATTAAGTGCAGTTAAAAATTTACGGAAGAACACACATACAGGCCACGTTCGATAGAAAGGAGGATGTGTGTTAGTTATCCAGCGGAAAACGTAGTAATAGATTAGTACATGATTAATTAATTATTAATTATTAAAAAAATAAAATAGATTAATATGATTTTTAAAAAAACTTTCCTATAGAAAATTTTCGCAAAAAAATACATAGGTTAGCAGTTCGGAAAACGTGCGCGCGAAAAATGTGAGGGATAAGTTAATTTATTGGCATTGCCGAACGTGGCCATAGTAAGCAGAAGCGCATTATCTAGCTATAACATACAGTTAAATTTCAACTGACATACAAACATCATGTAACATTTTTCGCTTGTGTCCGGTTAATTTTTAACTCTTAGGTGCATCCTGTAAGCGATTATGAGTTACAGTTTAACTCAACAACATCGTGGGATATTAAAATATGGGGTAGCAATTTTTATATGTTAGTTACTGTGATTCGTGGCAGTAAATCTTCTGGTGGTTGGCACATCAAAACCGGCGCGGTTATCGCCGTGAATGCCTTTCTTGGCCTATTCATTTTCCATTTTCCTCTTGTGTGAGAACGACTCCCTAATTTTTGTCACAGCATTTGTTCTTGAAGTGATCTCCGGCGACGGCGCACCGCTTTCCCGGCGATCTTTTTCTCCTCAATCTTAGGTTTTTTCTCCTCAATCTTAGGTAGCCAGCAGGTAAGTCAAAGCATTGTCGTCTTCACAATACATTTATACATAACGTCCTGATCGCTAATTGCATCTTACACAGCACACAAGCCCGATCATGGAGGTTTCCGGAAAAATGCCATCAAAGGTGAAGAAGATTAGGTTCTCAGACTCCTAAAACTGGTGCGGTTATCACCGTGCAACATTTACAACATATATTTTTCCATTAAATTTCCTCAAAAATTTTAAATTCTCCTCAAATTTAAACATAAACCGGGGTACATACCGTACCGAGCCTCTGCGGGACGGCCGGTTACCGCGGTAACGTGAATCCTGACAAGGACTAAAAAAAGTCTCTGGATCTAAATAATCACTTAGGACTAAAGGTGTAGAAACAGTGGCTAAAATTTATTGTGTTGGTGTCTATTTGCTCCTACATCTGTTTGTTACTTTCATATGCTTTTCAGTGTTATCATGCATGATGCATCAATGGTTTTTGTGCGGCCAAGTTGTCTTTATTTGGCTTTTAGATATTGTTGACGTCAAAATGTAAACATTGACGTGTCACACGCGAAGGCCTGGGAGTCAATCTTACACAGCTTCCGTGCAGGACCTAAATTCTTAGAAGGTGCGCGGGCGTGCCAGTCAATTTGATCCTCTAACTGACAAGATGAAGAATAAAACAAGCCGATCGGCTAGCGAGCCGATAGGTAGCTAAAAATCCAACTGAACGGATGTTGGTGTAGCAGTATTTAGCCGATAGGCTGAGCAATCGGCTGTTGAAAGCTTGGATCGGCCAGAAACTCAATGTAGACTTGAATTAGATATTAGACCAATGTAATCCGCCAAGTTACTTATTAATCTTAGTCGATCGGATGAGCCCCTATAATCGAATTGAACCAAACATACATAGATCAGATTTAACAAGACAGTATGCAGTTGAGCACGATATAATTATAGAAAACATGAAGATCGATAAGGCTAATAAAATAAACCGACGAATTACTTAGAATAAACAATGAATCATGTGTTATGATCGGCCAAAACCAATTAACATGCAATCCTCATAAGCTGATGCAATACAAATAACTACCGATCTAACAGAATCAAGCCGATTGGTACAAAGATAATACAGTAAGGCAATCGACTACTTTATTGATGTAAATATAATGAACATGTTGATCGGCAAATATCATCGGCTATAAACGACTGACAAACGATCAAGACCTATAAAATATCTAATCTAGATTACTAAGAATAACCATAGAAGATCGGACCCAACCGAGACAGTTAAAGATTACGCTTAGCAACGTCAGGCTAGATACTAAATAGATCTAGATCGCTATCAAGCTGATGAGCAGATTATGGATAATTTATCGGCTGGTACTCCGATAAAACTATGAGCAAGATACATCAATCTGATATAAAACATCTGACAAACGCAATCTACTAGATCGGACCTAACCGAGACAGTACTAGATTGAATATGTCAAATAGCAAATATCAAATCAACATGAATCACCCAAAGTGCCCAACCAGATCAACCCAAGATACAGAAGTAACTCAAGTTGAAACTGATACGATAATTAATAATCGTACAACAAAATTAGAAGATCGGACTGAACCGAGACAATCCTAATCGAGCCAATGCGATTACCGTGGCCCGGCGGAATGTAGGACTTACCCCTCCACCGGAGATCGAGTCGTCAGGTGCTAAGTTCCACCGGAGTTGAAACCTCGGTTAGGAGGGTGACGATACATCGAGAGTAGTTGATCTATTGATTGATGTAGATGATTTACAATCACTCCGGGCATACATATTTATACCCTCGGATAGATGCTAGTCCATGTTGGAGACGACATATGACTCCTAATAGATAAAAAGAAATAACAAACTCTATCTCTAACACAACATGGTTTCTAATAGATAAAAGAAAACAAACAAGTCCCGATCGAACTCTAACTATCTTAGAGATAAATAAAAATCCTAACTAACTCTAATAGATAAATTTACGCCGCCAACCTTGATACTCATGATTCCTTCTTGAATCCAGTCTTTTCTGGATAAAATTTTCATCTGCTAATTGCACCTTTCCTTAATCGAATCCACCAAGTAAATTTACTAAATTTTGGTGTTAACAGATATGCAGCAAGTGACAGCTGTGAGTATTAATTGTAGGGCTTTTTTATCATCTTTGATTAGTACAAATTTTTGGTATCTCAAAGTGCCACACTTTTTACACTAAAAATAATGGTACCTTGAGATACTTTTTAAAGTACGGTAAAAAAGCTCTTAATTGTAATGCTGCTGGCATGAAAGTAGCAAGGCCTGTTGGACCTTCGAGATATTAGGCCAGGTCGGCACTTCGGTCCTTAACAAAGATTGGCCTGAACATCACTAGGCAATGAGAATCAAGGTTTTTTTTTGTTTGATTAGGTTCATGTACATATTTATTCTAACATTAGCCTGCCATTAAACCAACCACTTCTCGCTTTTACTTTGCCGTTCTCTTTTTTGTTTCAGAGCTGCGTGGAATTCTTGGGGGCCCATTTGAATCACATGAAAAAACGGTGGAATAGAGAAACATAGTATTCTGACAGGAATATAGGTATAAAACAGAGGATTGCAAAACACATGAAAAACGTAGGAATAACCGTTTGATTGGACCACAGGAAAAACACAGAAATTTAAGGAGAGATATAGACTCAAAGGATTTTTTTCCATGAGGTTTAACCTGTTTTTAAATTTTCTCCAAAACTTATATAGGAAGATGCATTCCATAAGAATTTCATAGGATTTATTCCTTTGATTCAAAGGGCTTTGTAGGAAAAATTCCTATAGGAATAAAATTCTCTAAAATTCCTATGAAATTCCTTTGAATCCTAGAAGGCCTGAAATCTGATCACTACAGACCACTGAAAACTCTTGTCAAGAATGGCATGCAGAGATACAGTGGCATTGTTGTTAATCTAATCAGTTGCACAGGCAGCCAGGCACCCCACTGATTAAGGGGCTAATCCCAGTTTAATCTCTATCTCTTCTTTCTTTTTGAGGAAACTAGGTTAATCTTGCATTAATGGCCGTCCAAACCAGCAACATCGCAGGTACAGAGTGACGCAGCATGCAGCCGGAATTTCTGGCTATTGATGGCAAAGTTGACAATATGAGAGCTGACCTTTGCACCTGCAGTGATGGTGATCTTTTGGCTTTTGTTAGGAAAAGAAAAGCCAAAAGACAATATAAATGGTGACCTTTGCACCTATAAATTTAAGGTTAGAAAATTTAAATTTTGACTTATAAACATAAACCAAAAGATGACCTGTTATGTTGCTGGCTTGCCGCCGCTGACTGCACTAAGTAAAACCTACCTCGATCGACTGTTCTTATCTAAGTGCACTTTGAAACATGTGTGCTATGAGATAGGAATAGGGGAAAATGATTTTGATAGGAATGCGTATAAAAAATGGTTAAGGAAAACATATCGAAAAAGAATGATATTTTGGATGGAGCGCAGGAGAAGCATATTGAGAAAAAATAATACTTAAAGGAAAGTTCTACGGGGTTATACCTCGTGTTAAATTTCCTTCAGAACTCCCATTGCTGGAGGCGTTTTAGAGGAATTTCACAAAATTCATCAGAAAAGTTAGCTTTTAATTAATACTTTTGGCACTATGAGTTTGAAATTAAACTCCAACCCTTTTTTCTAATGATCCAGGCATATATATGAGATATTTTACGGACATTAAGAAAATTTTTAGATGTACCAGTTTTCAGTACAAAAGTTTGGTACTTTTACATATTTAATATATAGGGTATCAAATTTTTACAATAGAAAATATAACACCTATGTAGTGGTAAAAATTTCTTATATATGGGAAATGTTCTAAGATTTATGTCCCACGAATTTCAATTTATTCTAAGGGCCAATTACGATTTTGAACTAATATAGTAAATTCTTTAGATCTACGCTGCTAATATTAATACTAGAATTTTTAGAGGGGTGAAACTGAAACACATGACAAAATGGATAAATCTGCATGGGGCATGCCGTACGGCATTACAAGTATATAATATTAAGGGGTTTTTTAGATGGGCCTAAACTTTTTAGCCCCACGTCACATCGGATATTTAGACACTAATTTGAAGTCTTAAATATAGATTAATAAAAAAACTAATTTCATAAGTGAGTGCTAATCCGCTAGACGAATTTTTTAAGCTTAATTAATCCATAATTAGAGCATGTTTACTGTAGCATTATATAGGCTAATCATAGATTAATTAGGCTCATTAGATTTGTCTTGCAAATTAGTGTAAGATTATGCATGAGTTTTATTTATAGACTACGTTTACTATTTATAATAAGCGTCTAAACATTCGATGGGACAAGGGACTAAAAATAAATCCCTTATCATAAACACCACCTAAGAGTTAAAATTAAAGTACACGTAAAAGTCAATGATTATAGTAGCTACCGTCTCCGTTTCATGTTATAAGTTTCATGTTATAAGTCGTTTTGACTTTGGTCAAAGTCTGCTCTAAGTTTAACCAAATTTATAAACAAATATAGTAATATATAAAACACCAAATTAGTTTTATTAAATCTATAATTAAATATATTTTTATAATATGTGTGTCTTGAGTCGTAAATGTTACTACTTTTTATATAAACTTAGTTAAATTCAGAGTAATTTGATTTTGACTAAACTTAAAACGACTTAAGAGAGGGAGCCGTATCTAACTGGCTTCAATAATACTCCTACAAGCAATGGTAAAAAAAGTCTCCAGCCTACGTCATGATAGAGTGATTAATCGACGTAAGTGACCTTCTTTGTTCCTCAATTTGGATCGAATATTCGACCACAGACCACTGCCTGTGTTTGGAAAAACAAAAAAACAAAAAAATATTCGACCACAGACCACTCCCAAGTGATATCAGATAATATGTTGCGTGTTGTGTCGCTGTATAACACGAGGGCAACAGATATTGCTAACAAAAAAAATATGTGCTAGCTAATAGCCTAATAGCCTTGTTAATTATGTCAGTAGAACATATCATAGTGGCTAATGGCCTGATATATATATATATATATATATATATATTCTAACTACGGTGAGTTACAACTTACGGGTTGATCTGTGAGTTGGGGTCCAAAAACATATCAAATTATCTCTAAATTTCGATTTATATGGCTCACTAGATTCTTCATATTAAAATCTTGTAGCACGTAATTTTTTTTTTGAAAATTTTAAGTATTTGTTTGAGATTTTTAGAAGTGATTGTACTATATTAAAAATCTCAAACAAATACTTAAAAATCTCTAAAAATAATTTTTTTGCGTGCTATAAGATTTTGATACAAAGAATCTAGCGAGCCATATAAATCGAAATTTAGAGGCAATTTGATATGTTTTTAAACTCCGAACCCCAAAGCAGCCCGTGAGTTGCAACTCACCGTAACACACTCTCTCTCTATATATATATAATCCTAATTGATGACAACTTCAAAGTTGACAACTAAACTCAGTGAAAATTGGCAAATTTCTGGTGGTTGAACTAATTAGTGGCCGTTGCAGATCGAGCAGTCCAAATCGGTACATACCACTTCCCTTTTGTAGCTATCTCTGCAGCACAAATAATTTGACAAAACCTGTCGCTAATGTTTCATCTAAACAAGACACTAATGCTGACATCAAAACCTGTCTTTTTTTTCCTTTTTTATGTGCACCGAACGAACTTTCCTCTCGGCCGAATACTTCTTATGGTAGAAGCTGTATCGATTTGGATAAAATTATTGACAAAAAGATCAAATTTGTACATATACTGTTCATGATCCATGGTTGTTCTTGACGTGCTCGAGTAGCTTAGCTAGCATATGAGGCCATGTCCATGGAACAAGACAACGTAGCTATTAGTGAATGGTGTATGGGTTTGTTTGGGAAGCTTTTCCTAGCTGCTTCTGTCAGAAGTTACTTTAAATGTTCACAGCTTTTGAGAATCTATAGTTATAGATTCTAGAAAATGAACTATGAATTCAGAAGCCGGAGAAATTAGGTTTATGAGTTTTTTCAGGTTCTCAAAAGCTGACCACTAATCAACTGTTTCTTAGAATCTAAAGCTCTTCTAAACAGACCCTATATATTGTCTAAAGATGAGATGTAGAAAGGTAATACTGAAATTATACTAGCAAATTGTGGGTTGAATTAGTGCCAGCTCTTCATTGTGAAATTAGTTGCAATATGTAATTATATATTAGGCACTATTTCTCTTGTCTATCTTTTCAAACTAGTATTGATTATTAGCAGACAACAAAGCTGACTTTTTTATGATGGATTTTTCTCACTAAGTTAGATAACCACTTACTACCTCCGTTTTATAATACAAGATGTTTGACTTTTTTTAAACATTTGATCATTCGTCTTATTCAAAAATTTATTACAGATATAAAAAATGATAAGTCATGCTTAAAGTTATTTTGATAATAAAGTAAGTCACAAGAAAAATAAATGATATTTCCATAATTTTTTAAATAAGATAAATGATCAAACATTGCAAACAAAAAAGTTAAACATCTTACATTATAAAACGGAGGGAGTATTTCTTATATGTCATCGAAATAAGTTATTAGAAAATTTGAAACAGAATGGCTAAGATGAATTATATATCACTCGAAAAAACACAAGTTTAAATTTAACTTCTACAATATATAACTAAAACTAGTACGCACATATTCAAAGTTAAATTAGTTATTTTGTTACAATTTATAGAAGTCAAATTTGAACTTATATGATTGTGACGTGATATATCTCATATTAATCTATCTTATTAAATCTATAATCCAATAAAAAGGAGTAGTGAATCTGTCACCACCACCTATCCTCATTCCCTCGCTACAGTTTTATAATTTAGCTCCCAAATTTCTTCATATTAAAAACCAGTTAAATATACAATAATATCTACATATAAATTCAAATTAAGTTAACTATTTTATATAAAAAAATTTGATAACATATCATAATATCTGTATCAAAGCATGAGTATTCAACTATATTTTAAAATTTTTTGATTACTGTTTACATAACATACAAGGAAGGAGTGATATCCAACCGAGCGATCAAAATAGTTCACCCGACTTCTCTTTCCGAACCGATCAACTTCTCTCTACATATACAATTTGTACCTGCCATTGAAGAGCTCGACAAATTACGCGCGCTAGACGCCATGACCATGGTGCAAGGTGTCACTGGCTACTTGGGCCTCTTCTCGGCTCTCCTGCTGATCACTCTCGTGCTCCGTAGGGCGGCGAAGAAGGCGAACAGTGATGCCGCCGGGCGCCGGCCGAGGCATCCACCGGGGCCGTGGCGGCTGCCGGTCATCGGCAACCTCCTCCAGCTCATGGTCGGCGGTCCTCTCATCCACCGCACCATGGCCGACCTGGCCCGCCGTCTGGACGCGCCGCTCATGTCGCTGAGGCTCGGCGAGGTCGACGTCGTGGTCGCCTCGTCCGCCGACGCGGCCAGGGAGATCACCAAGACGCACGACGTCAAGTTCGCGACGCGGCCATGGAGCTCCACCAGGCGGATCATGGTGGCCGACGGGGCCGGGCTGGTGTTCGCGCCCTACGGCGCGCTGTGGCGGCAGCTCCGCAAGATCGCCATCCTCGAGCTGCTCAGCGCCCGCCGCGTCCAGTCGTTCCGCCGTATCCGAGAGGACGAGGTCAGCCGCCTCGTCGCAGCCGTGGCGGCGGCGCAGACCGGCGGCGAGGCCGCCGTGAACATGAGCGAGCGCATCGCGGTGCTCATCTCCGACACGGCGGTGCGCACGATCATGGGCGACCGGTTCTCGAGACGGGACGAGTTCCTCGAGTCCATCGCCGTACGAATCAAGGTAACTTCAGGGTTTAGCCTTGGAGACCTCTTCCCATCGTCGAGGCTGGCCAGCTTCGTCGGCGGCACGACGCGACGAGCAGTGGAGAACCACCGCAAGCAGTTGGAGCTGATAGAGTGCGCTCTTAGGCAGCACGAGGAGCGGAGGGCAGCGGCTGCCGGCGCTGTAGACGACGACCTCATTGATGTACTCCTCAGGCTTCAGAAGGAAGCAGCCTTCGAAGTACCCCTCACCATGGGCGACATCAAGGCCGTCGTCCTCGTAAGTATTTCCTCCGTTTCACGCTTTACGAGTTTCTCGCATTGCTTAGGTGGTGTTTGGGACGAGGGATTTATTTCTAGTCACATGTCCCATCAAATGTTTGAACACTTATTATACATATTAAACGTAGACTATTAATAAAACCCATCCATAATATTGTATTAATTCGCGAGATGAATCTATTGAGCCTAATTAATCCATGATTAGCCTATGTGATGCTACAGTAAACATGCTCTAATTATGGATTAATTAGGCTTAAAAAATTCGTCTCGCGGATTACCACTCATTTATGAAATTAGTTTTTTTATTAGTCTATGATTAATACTTCAAATTAGTGTCAAGCATCCGATGTGACATAGGGCTAAAAAGTTTAGCCCCATCTAAACAACCCTTAGATTTATTTGTGTGCTAATGAGTTTGGACACATATACAAAACATATGCATTAATATATAGATAAATCTAGTCAAACCTAGAAAATTTTATAAAATACCACCTCCGTTTCATACTGTAAGTCTTTCGAGCCTTGTTTAAATTCATTCATGGATGAATGTGTATAATTTATATATGTGTCTAGATTTATTAGCATCCATATAAATCAAGGCAATGTTAGAAAAGCTTACATTACGAAACAGAGGGAGTAGAATGGATGGAGTATCAATTAATTAATTTCTCCCATTTTCCTTGTTGATATCTTCTATTGATTTTGATATGATGTATTTTGTTTTTAAAACTATTGGATAGTAAGTTTGAATTATTGCTTGGTCACAGATCTAATCAATCCTAATAGAAGACCAGACCTTCATGTTATGGCACTTCTTTAAATTGTAAATTTATTGACATATTTTTTATTGTAAATTCGCTTAGGATTTAACCAAGTTTTGACCAAATTAACAAATTATTTCTCTATATATACCACCTGTCAAAAATATATTGGAATTAACAAAACACTTGTATAGAAATTGGAACCTTGGTGCTGCCTATAGTTTTCGTGTACAACTTAATGTGGACTGTTTTTTTCCCACAAATTATGTAGGATCTTTTTGGAGCCGGAAGCGAGACATCGGCAAATACACTTCAATGGGTGATGTCTGAGCTCCTAAGAAACCCAAGAGTGATACAGAAAGCACAAGCTGAGCTACGTAATACTCTGCAAGGAAAGCAAAGTTTGACGGAAGATGACTTGACTAGATTAAAGTATATAAAGCTTATTATTAAGGAGACCTTACGGCTACATCCAGTGGTGCCACTGCTTATTCCGAGGGAATGCCGGGAGACATGTAAGATCATGGGGTATGACATTCCTATTGGCATTACTATGTTCGTAAACGTGTGGGCAATTGGAAGAGACCCTAAATATTGGGACGATCCTGAAACATTCAAACCAGAACGATTTGAAGATGGACACATAGATTATAAAGGTACAGACTTCGAGTTTTTACCATTTGGGGCTGGACGAAGAATGTGCCCCGGCATAGTATTTGCAGAAGCAACCATGGAGCTTGTTCTTGCCTCGCTGCTCTATCACTTTGACTGGAAGCTCCCTAATGATATCTTGCCGACCAAGATAGATATGACAGAGGAGATGGGTGTTACCATTAGAAGAAAAAATGATCTCTACCTCGTTCCAACCGTCATTGTGCCACCGTCAGTTGCTCCCTAGCTGTCCACAAATAGTATGTCTCTATCGTTTGGTTTTGTCTATGTAATAATAAGCTGGAACATTTGATATTACTTTCACCCACAAATTATTTCGGTGCTTTCTTTATTAAAATTAGGTGTAAATGTGCGCGTGTATCTAATATAATATAATGCATGATGTTCTATGGTTGCATCCATGCCTTAGGTAGTTTATTCATGTTACGTTATTCCTCATTACTTGCCATCTTTAAACTATGATGCTATATTAGCTTTTAGACATAATATTTTACCATTTGTCTTATTGAATATTTAGTGCAAAATATAAAAATAAAGATCATATTTAATGTAACTGTAATGATAAAACATGTCAAAACATAATAAATAATATTTACATATTTTTTTAATAAGGTGCACAGCAAAATAAGTAAAATAAATAAATAAATTATTCTCCTATATATTTTAGTAAAAACGAATGGTTAAAGTCAGTCATCAACAAGTTAACAGATATGGCATTACGTTAGTAGATCAACATCATACACCTAGGCCGCGTTCGGCTTCGGGGGTAAGTTAACTTATCCTTGGCACGGATAATGTAGTAATAGATTAGTATATGATTAATTAATTATTAATTATTAAAAATATAAAATAGATTAATATGATTTTTTAAAACTACTTTTCTATAGAAATTTTTTACAAAAAATACACCGTTTAACAGTTCGGGAAGCATGTGTGCGTAAAATTAGGGGGTAAGTTAACTAACCGGGTGCAAATGAACGTGGTCCTAGTAGCTTATGGTTATAGAGTTGACTTTTGTAGCAATGACTTAAAGTATGGGGGATGCCAAGGAGTGTCTCACATATTTAAATAAAGATTGTTATATGAAGAATTGAGTTGTAGTTGAGATGAAGCTCTATTTTAAAATATAAAAGGTCCCAGAAGAAAGAAGATACTGGCAAGCTAAAGTCCTGTTCGAAGGTAGACTCAAAGACGCCTATCTCATCGGAAATGAGAGTCATGAAGGGTTTACCTGAGGTAGGGCACCACCTGACAAGTGGCTGGTTCGGAAGTAGACCGCCCTTAACCATCACTTTTGGTGTCTCTAGTCCAAGGAGTTGGATGTCTGCTAGGCGGCAAGTGGCAACTCTTTATTGGTGTCTTTTGGAGAGGCCATTAACGACGGGGAAAAGCAAGCTAGAGGCAGGGAAAACGACAATGACGGGTGAATTTGCTGGTGAGAATAGATCTCTGATGGAGATAAGGATTGGTGGTAGTGGATTATATATTTTACATGCTGAGTATTTTAATATGCACTCTTGTGTTTTATGTTTTTAGGTATCAAGTAACATCAGCATGCATATGTATGTGCGAGAAGTAGCATCCCTTTATCCCACACTTACACAACTCTACGACGCAATTTACTATAAAAAGCATGGCAGGAAGTCTCGATTGAGTTTGACGTTAGCTTAGATCTCGATCTCTTCCGACTCTCTAACAAATGTCTGATGTTATAATTAAAATTGGTTAAGTACCATAGCGCCATCTTTGATCGCAACGACGATCACTTCGTGGGTTAAGTGGTTCAATGAAATGTCAAAATTATTAATTTAAATTGGACAGGTACCGGAAATTAAATGCTGCACGCAAGCCTCCTGTAAGATCACTGTGGGCACGCAACACGTGTACTGGATAGAGAGATATTTGTGGCAAAGCCTAGCGTTATATCTGTAAATACAAATAATTTATAAATAAAAGTTTTATACACATATTCTTAGCGATATAAAAGTAAATACTAAAAAATAAACTATGATGATTAAAACCCTCCAATAAGCCATAAACTTAATATTTAAAATTTAAAACTTAGCCAATAAACATAAATAAAAACGAAAAGATTAGACTCCATACAAGGAGGAAGTAAGGCATAGAGTTTGAGAGAAAAAAAAAGCAGAAACATGATCACTTAGAATGAGGTTAGTTATTAATTTTAATCATTTTAAAACTTCAAAAATAGAGTTATTTGATTTTTTAAAGAATTTATCCTATAAAACTTTTATAAAATATACACGGATAACGGATTAGCTGTTTATGAAAATTTGCACGTCCATAAATAGGCCGTTTCCCTATCTTTATCCGTGTAATGCAGCATGCAGTCTGTCCATTGATGACACGATGCTGACATGAAAGGGGAACTTTTTTGCACATGCATGCAGCTGAAAGTTTGCTGATGACAGTACGTTAAAACCTGTACGGACTGTTCTCCTTCACTATTGGATATTTGGATGCATGGTATTATAACGCTTCCTCTATTCCAAAATTAATAACTTTATATATTTTGGCACTATTTAGATCCCAAATTTTTTTAGGAGAGTAGTCGTATCGACGTGTACAGTCACATATTTAAAGTATTAAACGTAGTTTAATTATAAAATAAATTTCAGATTCCGTTTGAAAATCGTGAGACGAATCTTTAAGTCTAATTAACCTATCATTAGCACATGTTGATTATTGTAGCACTTACGGCTAATCGTGTCCTAATTAGGCTCAAAAGATTCATCTCACTATTTTCTCTATAACTGTGTAATTAGTTTTGATATTCATCTATATTTAATGTTTTATTTAGATGTCCAAAGATTCGATGTGATGTTTTTAGGAAAAGTTTTTGGGAACTGAACAATGCCTTTGTAAAATTTTTTTAAATAAGACGAATGATCAAACATGTATACAAAAGTCAACGGCGTCGAACATTAACATAGATAGTATTATTCATTAGAGATTATGATTAAAATGTTATATGTGCAACAGGAAGACACAGTGTACCGCTCAGCAAATATGTGGCCACCACAGTGCTCAGTTCGGTGACCGGTCGCTTTAGCTGAATCGAGCAAAACTGTCATCAATGGCTGTCATGGACAAGAACAGTGACTGGATGTTAGCGTTTGAGCGATGATACCATGCACTCTTCCCGTTTTAAATTGGGGTAATTGTTTGGCTATTCCGCATAAACAACATAATTACAAAATAAAAATAATTCGTTAACAAAACATTTATGTAAGCGTTCTTAGCAATCTAGATGAACAAATACTAAAAAATAAACTACGATGAAGAAAACATCAAAATCAACTATAAATTTAAGGTTAAAAATTCAAATTTTGGCTTATAAATATAAAACAAGGCTGAATATGTATTTAACCATTTTAGATTAACTAGCATTAAACAAAGTAAAACAATCGATGCTTCTTTATTTTCTAATAAATAAAGGATAGGTGAGGAGGGCTTTTCAATGGAAGATGAGAATAAGAAGTTTAATAAATAGTGATCGTTGTGATAATAAGAACTAACCCAAGTAACACTAAAAATGTTTATAATTTGGAATCAATTTTGAATACCACAAATTATTCTATTCTTGAACATTTGGAGTTCTTTTTAGTAACCCAAGTTGGCAAGAATGAAATTTTATGATCTCTAAGAAGTATAAAGATAACACAAGGTTGATATCGGTCGGTCAATAGCTTAATAACATATACTGCATCTATTTCGAAATATAAGTACTTTTCGGTTGTTCAGCTTAGATTTAAACCTTGTGATGACGAGGAAGAAATGTGTCGTCCCGTCTTCATCCCTGGAGTGGACATGGCCATGCAGATTGCTGCAGAGATTGCCACCTCGTGGTTGCATGTAGGTGTGCTGGCATTTTGACTTCGCCATCTTCACTGGGGATGTGGGGAAGATGTCGATGCCAAGGAACACCCGCTTTAACACCGTGAAGATGTAGATCTTGTATGTCTCCATATGCTCTCTGTCTTTAGAGGAGCATGAGGAGCCAGGGGCGCCGAGGACCTGACTTGCTTGGGTCCTCCCAAGCCCTGGCCTTCTCCTTGATATACACCCCAAGGGGCAAGTGCTTGTCATGCCACCTTTAAATATAGACCTTGTATCCAGGGACGGATCTAGATCATAAAATTAGGGGAGGCTAATTGACTTCTTCCTCCTTTAGCCCTCCTACTCTTCATATTTTTCCTATTTTCTTCCCTTCTTCCCTCTTATTTTTCATGTGGATCCAGCGGGTAGGAAGGCTTGAGCCCCCCAGCACCCACGCTGGATCCGCCCCTGCTTGTATCCATTATATACATGGCATTGGATGAGATCTCGATGTCAAGATACACCTAGCTGAGCACCTTCAAGATGTAGGTCTAATAGTCTAATAGATCTCCATGTTCTCTGCCACTGGAGTAGCGTGAGAAGCCGATGGGTGTCTCCTAGGGACTTGGCTTGCCCGTGTCCCCAATCCTTTACTCTTGTGCGCTGCTGACACGGTAGGCCGCGACATGCGTAACCCGGGGGAAGGTGGCCCTGAATCCCATTTTACCAATAGAGATTTGTTTTGTATATGTCAAGGTTTTTTAAGTAGATTAGGACTCCATGCATGAGTTGGATTTATGGCTTTAGGCTACGTACCTATGGGTATAACTATGGGTATAAGTAGAGGGTTGGTGGTCATTCATGATCGATTTTTAGTATGCCAAGTTGAGAGAAAAGTTAGGGTTTTGAGTTTATTTAAATTTTGTGAGAGCAGTGATGTTGTTGTACTTCATAAACATGAATAAAAGAAGTAAAGATCAATCTACTTTCAAAAGTTCTTTGATTTGTGTGTCTTTATCGGTTTTTTGCGGTTACACCAACGAGACATCAGTGCTTGAGGCACTAGGGCGATCAGACCGGCTGATCAAAGTAGGTTAGATCGATCTCCATCTGCTTTGAGCTAGGGTAATTATTGATTCCACTAAATTTTTTTAGTTTTTTATGTTCTGCCATTCACCCCCTCTAATTGGTTAGTCTACGTGTTCGATCCTACATCATCTATTGTCTATATAAGATGCGAAGGGATTGCACATATAGCAGCCACCTAAATAGTTCATGCTCTGAGCTTAACAGTGAAAAGTCAAATACTTTTAATTCCTGGTTAAATTAAATCAGTGGCGGTGGGAGCGTTGTCTCTTTCCTATTTTGCAATTATTTCCCTTGCCCATCTTTGCAAACTAGCAATTGCTGCCGGACAATGCTTAGTCCTGTCTTTTTTGGCTTAGGATTATCCGTATGACTTATTAGAAAAAAATAATTTATAAATAAAACATTTTTATATATGTCTCGTGATGATTTAAAATTAAGCAAATGCTATAAAATAAACTTTAAAAATTAAGTTTTAAATTTTACTTATAGACATAAGCATAAGCAGAACATAAGGGTCTTAAGAGCATCCCAACAGTTTATCTATTACATTCTCTATTCTAAAAATAAAAGATGATTAGTAAAAATTGAGCTTCAGTATAATATCCATCTCATCCTCTATTTTTAAATGTCATCTATATTTGGAGAGAGAAACTTTATATTTAGATGTTCTCTCTATTCTCCAAAAAAATATGGAGGATATCATAATAGATGATCTGTTAGAGTATATAGAGATATAGAGAATGAAACTATTTTAGATAATCATCTAAATAAAAATATGAATAATCAAATTTAGATGATCTGTTGGGATACTCTGAAACCGGACAGTTTTTCACTTGAATGAACTGATCAGCTTCTCTTTATATACCATTCCTACATGCTCTTTGAAGTCCTCAGCAGCCTAGGCGTTGGATCGCCATGGCAGCCGTCCATGGCTACCTGTGCGTCTCCTTGGCCGTCGTCTTGTTCACTCTGGTGCTCCACAAGCTCGCGAGGAACAGGAACGGCAGTGGATCCGGCCAACTGAGGCTTCCGCCGGGGCCATGGCAGCTGCCGGTCATCGGCAACCTCCACCAGCTGATGGTGCACGGCCCGCTCGTCTACCGCACCATGGCGAGCATGGCTCGCCGGCTGGACGCGCCGCTCATGTCGCTCAGGCTCGGCGAGGTGCCCGTCGTCGTCGCCTCGTCGGCCGACGCCGCCAGGGAGATCACCAAGACGCACGACGTGAGGTTCGCGACGCGGCCGTGGAGCGCCACCATCCGCGTCCTGATGAGGGACGGCGCCGGGCTGGTGTTCGCGCCCTACGGCGCTCTGTGGCGGCAGCTCCGCAAGATGGCCATCCTCGAGCTGCTCAGCGCCCGCCGCGTCCAGTCGTTCCGCCACGTCCGGGAGGACGAGGCGCGCCGCCTCGTCGCCGCCGTGGCCGCGGAGCGGCGCCCCGGCGAGGCCGTGAACGTCAGCGAGCGGATCGCCGTGTTCGTCGCCGACTCGTCGGTGCGCATGATCATGGGCGACCGGTTCAAGAAGCGGGACGAATTCCTGGAGAGCCTCGCCGAGGGGATCAGGATCTCCTCCGGGTTCAACCTCGGCGACCTGTTCCCGTCGTCGAGGCTGGCCAGCTTCGTCAGCGGCACGACGCGTCAGGCGGAGGCGAACCATCGCCGGAGCTTCGAGTTGATAGATTGCGCTCTGAGGCAGCACGAGGAGCGGAGGGCGGCAGCTGCCGGCGCCGGTGCTGTGGACGACGAGGACCTCATTGATGTGCTTCTCAGAATTCAGAAGGAAGTGGGGCTCGAAGTACCTCTCACCATGGGTAACATCAAAGCCGTCATTCTTGTAAGTAGCCCTTCTTCGATCCCTTTCTTTACCCGGTACTCTCGGGGCATGGATTCTAAACTATCGAGTGATTATCCCCTCGTCGGTTTCTCATCTATTACATGCTATCTAAATAGTTATTTAAAAATATAAAAAAATTATAAAGATAGATTAATATATGATATATCAGTACATAAATATACAAGTTAAAATATGACTTCTACAATTTATAACAAAAATAACAAATTAAACTATGAATAGCATATACTAACAATCATATATTTGTTATTTTTGCTATGCATTGTAGAAGTCATATTTTAACTTTGCATATTTGAGCAGTGATATATCATATATTAACCTATCTTTATAATTTTTTTATATTTATTATGACTATTTGTATAGCATGTAATAGATGAGAGGACATCTCTTCGAGAGTTTAAAACAGTTTGGATTCAGATCCTCTCTCATTATAGCAGCGATATTGACATGTGAGGCTATATAAGATATCTCAGTAACTATCATTCCTGTAATTGTCATTATAGCAGCGATATTGACATGTGAGGCTATATAAGAACAGAATGCATATCTCAGTAACTATCATTCCTGTAATGGTAATGTTCTAGATCCCTCCCTCCGCTATTTTAGGAGTTGTTAAAATACACGATGAATTGTCCTTAAAAAATCTGTTGGAATGAGCGGATATTCACCTAGTTGATATAAAGAAAAAATTGTGATAAATCAAGTCAAGCAAGATGGAATATCTATTACCCCTCTTGTTTTTTTGGCACCACTGACTTTTGTTTATACATTTGATCGTTCATCTTATTAAGAATTTATGTAAATATTAATTTTGTTATAAATTGATTACTAGTAAATGATTAGTAAATTTAAGAATTCCTTATTATGTCATATATTTGCACAAAAAATTTGAATAGAAGAATGATCAAATATAAATCCAAAGGCAACAATATCAAATAAAAAAACCAGAGTGAATAGTAGATATTCTGTCTGCCTTGATTTGATTTGTCACATTAGTTTTTATATCAACTAGGTGAATATGCACTCATTGCAACGGAATTTCAAAGAAATATTCGTAGTATTTAACAACCCCCTAAAATTAAAAGTTATTCTCGTTCCCTCTGTCTAATAATGCATCATCATGCTACTTTTACTTTATAATACGTGCCACTTTTACTTTCTGTGTGCGTATTGAGCTAGATATAGATCTCATTTTCAAACTTGAAGAATTATTAAACAATATACTATCTCCGTCTCTAAATATTTGACGACGTTGACTTTTTCATGCACGTTTGACCATTCGTCTTATTCAAAAAATTTACATAATTACTAATTATTTTATATCATTTTATTTATTGTTAAGTATACTTTTATGCACATATATAACTTTACATATTTTTTTAAAAATTAAATAAGACGAATGGTCAAACATGTATAAAAAAGTCAACGATATTAAACATTTAGGGATTGGAGGGAGTATGCATTATTGGATTATAGCATTCAACTGATGTAGATTTTGTAGGGGCTCTCCCTCTTGTAAACTATATATATCTATAACCAGTTTGAGACTATTTAACATATTTTATCTAGATAATCATTTTTTGTGTTGCATTTAAGTTTGATTCATACATAACATTTATTAGGATATGCTGGTATAGACATTTTACATCTGACATATTTTTATATGGCGTCTTATATTTGTATTAAATTTGATGAAATAGTGTAATTAGTTGGCCACAAGCCAAAATCTACCTGTCTCAGTGTCTAATTTTTTATGGGTCAAATGGCAGTTATGGGTGGCGCTAGCATATTCATGACCACTGTCACCATCGTCTTGTAAAGGAGTGTATAGAAAGAGTTTAAAAAAACCTAGTATGTGTTACAACATCTCTTTACCATTAAAATATATTGATATCTTATATCAGGAACTTACAAGCGTGTTCAGTTCCCAAAATTATTTTTTTATATGCGTGTCACATCGCATATTCGATTACAGATTTGAGTATTAAATGTAGTTTAATTATAAAACAAATTACAGATTATGTCAGGAAACTGCGAGACGAATTTTTTAAGTCTAATTAATATTAATTAGCATATGTGGATTACTGTAGTACTTATGGCTAATCATAAACTAATTAGTCTCAAAAGATTCGTCTCACGATTTCTCCTATAACTGTGTAATTAGTTTTTTGTTTCATCAATGTTTAATGCTTCATTTATATGTCCAAACATTCGATGTGATGTTTTTGGAAAAAAAATATGGGAACTAAACAGGGCCGTCAAACCATATAAAAGTTTGACATTTCAAAATAAAACACCTTATAAAATAAATGGATTCAGTATGTGAAACTAAAAGGTATGCATACTGAACATGTGAAAATGGAATAAACTAAAATATGAAGAAACTACTAAAACATTGTCACAGTTTTTTTAGGCAGAAAACTCTGGAATGTAAATATAGTAAAATTATATTGCAATTATATTGTAACTTTTTGACTTCTTGATTGTTAGATCGCATAAAGATTTTTTTTAATAGTTTCTTGATAGAAACTTGTCTATACGATGCAACAATTATACTATATTTATATTTCAAACCTTTTCACCCAAAAATCTATTATATGTTTTCAATAGTCTCTTGATAGAAACTTGTATATATGATGGAATGTTGTGCCTATGAGTTTTTTCTATATGACTTCATGGATGTTTTATTTTTGCATGCATTATAAAGGATCTTTTTGGTGCTGGAAGTGAGACATCAGCGAATACCCTCCAATGGGTGATGTCCGAGCTCATCATGAATCCATCGGTGATGTTGAAGGCACAAGCTGAACTACATGACACCCTCCAAGGAAAGCCAATTGTGACAGAAGATGACTTGGCTGGATTGAAGTACTTGAAGCTAATTATTAAGGAGACCTTACGGCTGCATCCGGTTGTGCCATTGCTTGTTCCGAGAGAATGCCAGGAGACATGTAAGGTCATGGGGTTTGACATCCCCGTTGGTACTACTGTGCTCGTAAACGTATGGGCAATCAGTAGAGACCCTAAGTATTGGGAAGATCCTAAAATGTTCAGGCCAGAGCGATTTGAAAATATCCATATAAACTTCAAAGGAACAGACTTTGAATTTATACCATTTGGTGCGGGACGAAGGATGTGCCCTGGCATAACATTTGCCGAAGCAAGCATGGAGCTTGCTCTGGCGTCGCTACTCTATCACTTTGACTGGGAGCTCCCCAGTGGTTTCTATTCAACCAAGCTGAACATGGTGGAGAAGATGGGTGGTACTGTCCGAAGAAAGAACGATCTTTATCTTGTTCCAACTGTTCGTATGCCTCCGTCGGCTGCTCCGTAGTTATTCTCACCTAGCTTTACTCTTTGATGAAATTCCTACCCTTAATTGCAAGTAATTAAGAACTTGCCTACTTGTCTGGAATTAGAATAAGAAACCCCTCATTTCTCAATATTGTTTTACGAATGCTGGAATGTTGTTTTTGCATTTAGCAATCTTTATCCAGGATTGCATGATTCCAAAAATGCTGTTGAACATCTTAATTTCTGGTTATAGCGATCACTTGGCAGAAGCTGGAGCTAGCCGCTGAAATTTGCTGCTGGCCGACAGCCCGGCACCCTGCTTCATCCCCTGCAATTTCTCCTATTTTTTTTCTGGTTCCATTTACCAGTTTGCAAGGTATGGCTTCTGAATGATAAAACAAATCTTGTTTTTTAGGTTAAATATATTGACCCTTTGTGTTCTTAACATTTTTTTCAGTTTCTTAACTGAATTTGCATGATCAATAAGTAGCGTATGATATGAGCTTTAGCAATCTTTGCTTTGTTTTATGCAAAAGTTTATCAATATTACCTTTTTAATTTTTACAGGTTCAGAAGTCAGAACACAGCCTTACTTTAATGCTAACATAGATAGGTTACAGACAGAAATAAATCTTACAAAAAATAAATATGATGATTTGCCCTGGCATGATTAAAGGAACGCAAGCAAACTGAGGAAAACAGAACAGTATGGGCACTTGTTAAGTCACTCATGCAGTATATCGAAAAATGGCTGAGATTGAATAGAAACCATTTACTATTGGGATATTAGTGAACCAAGCTTATGCTTTTTGGTACCTTTTGGTACCTCCTAAAGAATGGTAAAATTGCTCTTTCAATGATGTTCAGGAATGTTCTCGTTTTCGGTTTAAGCAGCAAGTCAGCAAATGAGCAAATTTAACATGTTATTTTTTTTATAGATGCACTACCTCTGTGCCTATGTAGTTGCACTTCGCCCATTCCTTTTTATCAGTAAATATTTAGGCTCTTCATTGATGTATTTTCAGACCTTGCTGAAACTATCAAAGATATTGATACTGCAAAAATGCTGCTGCCCTCAGTTTTTTTTAGATAATAGATTACATTAAACCCAGCCTCTTGGAGGTGTACACAGCCCAATGCTGCCCTCAGTTATATGCAATTATTCTTGAGATTGGCTATTAAGACTTGGTTCTTGACATGGCAAAAAAATTCTTCTCAGCTAATTTACTTTCAAGGTTTACCTCAAACTGCATGTATGTTGTAATAATGGATCCAAATAGAGCGTGAAAATATATCTATTAAACTACAGAAATGGGAGTAAAATACATGATTGGTCCTTAAACTCGTCACGTTGCTTTGGCAATTCTTTGAGCCGTCCGGGCAAGGAAGATCACCTTCGCCGTGAAGGAGAGCCCCCAACAGGCCATGTGAAAGCTCTAGTGAGTATGAGATTTTTTCCTAGATTTTTTGGTTTCATATAATAACTACAGAAAACTTTCTTTACCGATCTGATCTATATGAATGCAACTGAAGCTACACCCAAAATAGGTTAATACACAATTCAGGATCACTTTTGTTACTGAAGGTGCATTCTTTCTTTATATTTTTTCTCAGCTTTTAAGTGCACGCTTCTCAACCTGCTACACGGTTTACTTTTTGGCAAAAAAATTCTATATAGAAGTTTATCATCTCATATTTCTTAAAAAGTTTTTTTTAACTTGGTAATAGTTAAGGACATTATTTATACCATTAAATAGATGTCACACAAATTAGATAATCTTCATCTTCATCTGCTCAAAAAGAACACAAAGAAACTATGCTTGGAGCATGAGGCTAATAGTAAAGCTTCACAATAAATGTCCTACCACCATCAAATTAAGTTGCGGGGGGGATGGGGGTTATCTTTTCGCTATATAACGAAAAAGCCAAACAATATATTTAAAAATACAAAATAACTTATAAATAAATTTTTTATATATGTGTTCTTAGAAATGTAAAAGCGAAGGCTGAAAGTAAATTATGATTTAAAAACTCTACAATCAGCTCTGTCTAAATTTAATATAAAAAATTAAACTTTGACTTATAAGAATAAGCGAAAAGATGGTTTGTTTTGACTCGTGTAGCAACAAATTGGCATGACCTTAGTTTGTGTAGCAACAAGTGTACTTCTAGGATTATTAAAAAAATTGTGCAAAAATAAGAACATTTCTACATATATATTTTTTCCTTAAACTAACCATGTTTAAATTTCTTCGCATCCATCCTCCACAAACTTGTCGTAACTCAAAGATTCAAACACCGGAGGTTCTGGTCAGCGAGGGTCAGAACTTGCGGTTAGTACTTGAGCCAAACAAATAGGGTGAACCAGAACTTTGGAGTAGGTCGCAAACACCATCAGTTTAAGAATCTAACACACTTCAAAACCTGATCCTTCGAGAGAATGACGGACTTTTCCTCCAACTTAATTTAAAACCATGCCTTGAGTCATTTCACCTTTGCAATCATTTATCGTGCATCATCCTGGAAAGGAAAATTAATTTACAATCGATTCATTATAATTTTATAAAGTTTAGAGATATGCCACTGGTATCTCATTGACATGTGAAACACACATGAGTCAATGACACGTGGTCAGGATGACATATCTCTAATTTAGCAAAATTATAATGGCAGTTTTGAATTTTTTTCCTAGAAACTAATAGTTGCACTTTAAGCCCAAAAACGTAATTAGTCTCCTATTGTCTTGTCATCTCTCATCCAAACCCATTAGGGGTTTAGACGTAATTTCAAACATTTTCATGGGCATTTTTATACATGTGGTTCCGTCGACGGATTCTATGAGCACACTATTTTTCCGCCTATAAAAGCAACTTTTGTAATAGTGGTGCTTCCTAGTTGCTTATGGTAACGGGGCGGGTTAGGTATGGTTGTAGAAAATTCATGCCTGACCCAGTGCTGACTTCTCCCATCCAATCCATGTCTGATAGGATTTGCGGGTAGAGCATCGTGCTCGTGCCTATGTCCAACGAGCATGCACGGGTATGTCCGATGGATATCCAGTGAGTCTCATAGAAATAATATCCCACTGGATAGATAATTTAATATAGAACTATTTTAATGGTAAGTATCATAATAATCAATAAATCATAAAATTAGCGCCAATGGTTCAAAGAGCAACTCAAATTATCACTAATGTATCATAATTTCGTGAAAGTTGAAGACTTCAAATGGACCAAATAGGAAGAGGTAGGTAGATAGCCCAAAATCAGATCAAATATGAGTTATCCACCCGGAAAATATAAAACCGAGTTAGTATGCACTAGACTTTCAGATTTCGGATTGGAGAAGTCTGCCCATGATAAAAATAAATAAATCCATGCCCGAAACCATCAAACGTGGTACCTACGCATACCTAAAAGCCAAACGGTATATTAGCAAATAGAAACTAATTTGTGAATAAAATTTTTATATGCATATTCTTAGCAATCTAAAAGCCAATACTGGAAAATAAACTTCGGTGCAAAAAAAGTCTCAAAATCAACTTGAAATTCAAGGTCAAAAATTCAACTTTTAGCTTATAAGCATAAGAATAAGAAAAAGATGTGGTGAATCCGCGAACAAAATTATAATACCTACTCACTACCAATTCTCTAAATGTCATATTTATCATTTAAATTTGTCAAGCACGTGGTAAACGTCTCCATCGATAATTGAAATTGGCTGACAAGTACGTATTACAGAAGTTATCGTCAGCTTAAGCTTTGATAACAATGTGTTACTTCCTGGATTTTTTAATTTTTAATTTTATTTAATAAATAATTTACAAAATTATATTTTTGTTTCCAAAATTTACAAATATAACATCTTGCCGTTCTCATGGAGGGAAAAAAATGACATGGTAGATGGTGGGAAGGGAGCCGGAGAAGGGCGATGATGGCGCGGTGGCAGTTTGGCGGGCAGCAAGGGGGCAAATTGCTAAATTGCTGTGCGTGCCAGGAACTGTCACACCGTGAATCGGACGAATGAACCACGGTTTGATACATATATTTATAATATATGTAATTATTTAATCATGAGTGCTAAGTTTAATTGGTTAGGAAAAATTGGAGGAAATATGCTCCTACGAGGGCTTAACCTCTGGTCTCTTGGATAGAAGATGGTGACGGTTACCATTGAGCCATCTAAGGACTTGTGATTAAATAATTACATAAGTTATACATATATGTATCAAACCGTGATTCAACCGCCCGATTCATGGTTGCTTTCCTGCACACGCACGTTTTTTTCAATTTGCCCCCTAAATCACAAAAATGACTAGCCGCTGTCAATGGCCGTCCCTGGTGGCCCTCCCGCCATCTATCACGTCATCTTTCCACCCTCGAGGAGGGCGGCGGAAGGTTAGATTTGTAAATTTTGGAAATAAATATAGTTTTGTAAATTATTTATTAAATACAATAAAAAAATTCGTCCCCTAAAATGGCTTTTAGAAATGTTAAAAATAATAAATAAAATTGGACAGGTACCATATATTAAATGCTGCAACACAGTACACTCGGACTACCAATCATGCAGCCGAAATTGCTGGCAATGTATTGATCATAAGTTAATGAGTCCGATCGGAAGTTGACATTTGCATATGCACATGAAAGTTTGCTGACTGTACACTAGAACTTTCTGTTCAAAAAAACAGTACACACTAGAACCTGACTTGAATTTTCTCATATTAGTTGGATTCATATCACTATCAATTTACCATATTGACAATAATGTTGATGCTATTAATTGAACCGTCACGTTATATACACCTGGTACATCTTTGGACCAATTTGTTATTTACCGTATTTTTTATGGACCAAAGTGCCCTTGCCAAGGGCGGAGCTATGTATGGTGTGGGGTCCCAGACACCCGGTCAACAAAAATGTTTAGTTAGAGTTCATCTATTTTCACCGTATAAGCATCACACATAATGACACCCGTAGCAAACTAAACTTAACTTCAAGCATTAAAAGCAAATGAGTGTGGCACCCCTTATATTTCATTCTAGCTCCGCTCCTGGCCCTTGCAATGTCAAGAGAGATGACGACAACCAAATACTTTGGTTTTTTGTTAAGTAAAAAGCATATGTTTTTAACAGTAGCTTCCAAATATTATGGCTTTTCTATATATTTTTAATTAATAATTAACCATGACAAGTGTCTCGATGAACATGTTTTTTTTTTCTCGAAAACAATACTTATAGAGGGATATAAAATAGATTGCTAGGTAATGGAACTAATGCGCAAATGCTTCTGGAATAGGACGACCATATTAGATTTGAGAAAATAAAAGGAAGAAGTACACTGTACATGGTAGCTTGTGAGAGACGTGGGGATATAAGAAATACACAAAATCTTTGAAATGTCATCGACTAATAAATACCATTGATAAATGCGAATTCTACAAAATATTATTACATAAATAACTTTGTCTAAAAAATATCATCGTCTTTAGGGTTCCATTAGTAGGCCACCGTTAAATGATATAAGATGAGCCGCGTATTTAACGATGTAAGATGGATATATAACTCTAATGGCGATGATATTTTTAGATAAAATTATTTATACGATGATATTTAATAGAACTCGCATTTGTCAATGATATTTCTTAGAGATGTTTGCCAATAGTATTTCTTAGATTTTCTCAAAGAAATGACGTGAAATAATTCACCATGCGCAACGTGGAGACACGCTATGATCACATCTTTATTCGCATACAAATAAGCCTACAAGTCTCGGACTTTATATAACCAAAAGAATATTTTTTTAGAAATATCTTTCAGCTACCAATCTAGGTTGAAGCTTTTGAGTAATATCAAGATTTAAAGACCAGTATTCGTGAAGTTAATTAAAATCACAGATAAAACAGATGTATATCGTGAACGCTGATCATTTTTCACCAAATAAAGCATATATAAGCGATTTTTTTGGCTTCTAGTCAATGACAAGCTGAATAATACAAACCTGCTCAGAAGGAAGAAATTTGAACAGCATGAGCTATGTGATGTTTAGTCTGGGACGAAAGAAGACTTTACAATATCTGTAAATATTTCACCTGCCATTTTGCTCACCAACTGGTCCTTTTGTTGTCCTACCAAAAACAGAGACACCTCAGGACAAGAAGCAATAGAAGACTTACAAGAGGAAGCTTCAAGTACTTACCCTGTTTCAAAATTTTTAGCTCATCTTATTTATCCTATAAATATCTTTTTGAAAAGGTAATTATTACATTAGAGTTTGATAAAGTATATGACAGATGCATTGGGATTTGAAAAAGTAGAGGACAAATACATTGAGATTTGAAAGACACAACAAAATTTTATCCTTTACAAACCATTGTCGAAGAAATTCAAATCACAACATAGGATAGTTTTTTTTTGGACGTATTTCTAGAACTCTCATATTTTTTTCACCATGTAGGATTTGAAAACATATATGATGCTTATAGGTGATTGTTTGACTTTTTCATGAAAAAATCCAAACGACTATTTGTAAATGAAAAATAATTTGTGAATATTTTTTACATATTTATTCTTAGATATATAAAAGGTAAGGCTGAAAAATGAACTTCAGTGAAAAGACCCAAAATCAACTTCAAATTTGCCTCTCCAGCGGAGCTGGGCGCCGAGGCCTTGGATGCGCTAGCGATCGGCACATTAGGGGAGTACTTGCCCGGGTTTCTCAGCCTGGTATCCTTATCCTCGCGTTCATGATATCTACATTCAACTGTGCCCCGGAGACATGGCCGAAGCACGCCCGCCCCGTGTGCGTCTTTCACAACATGCTCTGTTCCTGGGTTTCTTCCTGTGGTCTTCTAGTGCTAGAAGAAGTCGTGTCCGTCCCGGACATCTGCAACGTCCTCTCACACCTTTCTTTGGGGGACAAACAAAGATCAGGAAAAGACGGACCGAATCCATTCGGTGACTTTCGCGGTCGCCCTCACTGAACCGACTTGGATCTGAACTACGATTCAGATCAAGTGGAGAATGCGCTAACGCGCAACGGCTTTCGCGCTAGTTGCTCAAAAAATCATATAAAAATAAAGCAATCAAAAGGTTCAGGCAGGGCAGTGGGCGTGGGACTGTAAATCCTCTTTTGTTCGCTGGGCCTGGGCCATTTGGACTCTAAATCCAAACAGGGTTTGCTTATAAGTATAAGAAGAAGTGAAAAGACGGAGTGCCGGTGAGAAGTAAGAAATTTGAATGGTCATTCCATGTGATGAGACCAGACTTTATAACATCTGTTCTTCACCTGTCCCTTTGCTCTCCAATGCTAGTCCTTTCTGTGTCCAATATTAGAGGCCTCCGTACAAGAAGCAATAGATCAAAGACTTAAAGATCAAGCTACAAGTACCATTTTCCATGCATGGAAAAGACGACAGCATGTGGTAGATCATCTTCAATACCAGAAATATAAAATCTTTCTATATATGAATTTACACTCTTTCATATCTTTATCTCCTAGTTTAAAAAGGAATTTTCTACGTTTATCCAAAGGGCAAAAGATAGTTATCTCCTAAACATTCAACAGCGGAAAGACAACTTATAATTAAGTTTTTTTTCAACTAACTTTTGGTATATATAGACACACACTGTCGGAATCTTTCCAACGTTATTTGCATCAAAAACATGTAGACCAACTGGTTTAGTTCTTTTGGTTGGTGAAAGATGAAAGATTATTTAATTTTTATAGTTATTTAATAGTAAATGATGAAATTGTTTACTATAAAATTAAAAATCTACTATGCACAGATAAGATGATAAATTTCTATATAAGCTTTTTTGCAAAATTACGCTCTTTAGCAATTCAGAAAGCGTATGCACAAAAGCCGAGTAATAATACGATGAAAAAGAACGCAGCCACTGTACCCCTAAGCAGATATACTCTATACAATCCCATAATTTTTGTCATTTTAAACAAAAATGTAGTCAAAATTTTAAAACTTTAACTATTAGTAACTTTTAAATATTTAGTTTGAAAACACTAGGATGGTATGGATGGATGAGTTACAAAAGTATTTTAATAAAAAAATATTTATTTATTTATCATATATATATATATATATATATATAATCATACTAAATATAGATTTAACATATAGAAAATCATAGAGCTCTATTGTCATTTTATTATTCGATTATCATATTCATCCTATGTAGATTTTTGTCTAGATAACATATTTTTGTGTTTATTCCGTTCCGATTGACATACAAATATATGGATATGCTATTATAGACATTGCACATCTGAAATATAAGAGATGACAAAATAAAATAGAGGAGTACACAATTCTCAAACTACACGCAGCGGTAGCTTGTAAGAGACGCGCGTGGGGGAGTACGAAACAACGTGAAGTATACAATATCAATATCTATAGAGGACAGATGTTTGAAATCACAGAGAGGGCAGATGTTTGAGTGTATTTCTGCAAACTCTGATATTTCTTTTTCACCAAATAAAGCACAATATTATATATATATATATATATATATATATATATATATATATATATATAAACTGCTGTTCTAGTTCCTATTTAACTATGTGATGTTTGCAGAGACTTTCCCTTATGCTTATAAAAGCCAAAATTTGAATTCTCAAACTTAAATTTGTAGTTGATTTTAGGGGTTTCTTCACTGAAGTTTATTTTTCAGACTTGGTTTTTAGAACACTAAGAATACGTATATCAAATTTTTTATTCACAAATTATTTTTTTATTTATAAATATATCGTTTGGCAAACAATCACTCTCTTTTACAACATCCGTTCTTCACCTGCCCCTTTGACAAAAATGCTAGTCCTTTTTGTGTCCTATAAGAAGAGACTATTTAAAGATCAAGCTATAAGTACTATTTTTACATGGCAATAGATTGAAGCATCTGGTCACCAGAAATAACAAAATTTTCATAAACATAAATCCACTCTTCCATGTCTCCGTGTCTCTATTTGGGAAGGAAGTTGCCATGGTTAAGGGCATATACAACGGTAATTATTAGCTCACTCTCTCCGTTGCCATGTAAGCAAATAAGATGACACAGAGGAAAGAGATGTGAGGAGAGAGAAAAATGTTATGCATGACAATAGCTTAGAGTTGATAATTCATATTTATTTAAGAAAATTATGTTGCATGGGGTAGATTAAAAGGAAAGAAGTATAATAAAAATATATTTTGTAGTAGTAATGAAAAAACCATACCCGACTTTATCTTTATACACACGTTTATAAAATAAGTTAGTGTTACTGATATGGACGAGGGAAACGTCTTTCTAGTTTATTTGTTTAATGATTAATTAAGAGGATTCACCAGATCATTCATAAGAAGAATATCCAAATACCAAATACGCTCACTATGGGATCCATGGAAAGAAAAATGCGATCCATGGAAAGAAAAGTAAGTTGTTTTCGCGAACATCAAAGGAAAAAATTGCTCTTCTTCCGTAAAAAATTCTTCTAAAAATACCAAACCGACCATTACATAAAAGCTCTTACCATATTTTTATGTTTACGAGCTAAAATTTGAGCGCATAAAAGTCGAAGTATATACTTTAATCGATATAATGCAAGGCTCTACATTTAAAAATACCCTAAAATAGTTACTGTACTACTTCCCAGACCTTCAATGATTTTTAGATAACTTATAATTAAGACTTTTTTTGGTAAATTCTTGTGTGTATACATATATATTCACACACAGTAGGACTCTTATTTTCGTCAAAAACTTGAAGACACACTGTATCAGTGAGCAAATAGGTCGGACAAAGCACATTATTAGCTGAAAATGACTGATATATATCAACTCTTAAGTTGGCTGCCTTTGATATGAACAATGACGTCATGTTAGAGTATGAGAGAATATACCATGCACTCTCTTGTTTCAAAATAGCTAGAGTTACTTTTAGGTTATTTAATAGAAATTAATATTGACTGGAATTTCTTTTGGTGTCCCTCGATAAACGAGAGATGGTTGAGAGTAGCTACATGTTCAAAAGTAAGATGAGAATAAGAAATCCTTATAATTTATAATAAATTTTGAATTCTAAATTATGGTTATATTTTGAAAAAAGGAGTAGAAAGATTTACTCCATCATATTTTTTTATATGACACCGTTGACTTTTGAATATACATTAATCTGACCATTCGTCTTATTAAAAATTTATATCTAAATATGTAAAATTATAAAGCATACTTAAAGTTCTTATAATAATAAATGATATTATAACAAAATAATTAATAATTATATATTTTTTAATAAGACGAAAGGTCAAACGTGAACATAAAAGTCAATGGCATCGTATAATAAAATACGGAAGTAGTACGATATCTAACAAGTAGGAGGGGAGAGATGGTTTATATTGGCAATAGCTTAATATCATATACAATTATTAATACCTTAATAGCTTACAAATCATCCAATTATCAATTATTAATTGTTAGAGTATCCCCAACAGCTAATCTAAATTTGGTCATCTATATCAATGATCATCTAAACTAGTTTCATCCTTCATATCTCTTTGTACTCCACTAGATCATCTATATATGACATTCTCTATATCTTTTTGGAGGAGAAGAGAGATCATCTAAATATGAAGGTTCTCTCCTAATATGGATGACATCTAAAAATAGATGATAGGATAGTCGTTCTGTTGTAGTTCAATTTGTAGTCTTTATCCTCTATTTTCAGCATAGAGAATGGGATAGATGTGCTATTGAGGATGCTCCTACGCGGTTGATCATGCTCTGAACTTGAAAAAAACGTGTTTACTTGCTGGGGACAGAAAAATGTTATGCATGGCAATAGCTTAGAGTTGATAATTCATATTTATTTAAGAAAATTATGTTTCATGGGGTAGATTAAAAGAAAAGAAGTATAATAAAAATATATTTTGTAGTAGTAATGAAAGAATCATACCTGACTTTATCTTTATACACATGTTTATAAAATAAGTTAGTGTTACTGATATGGACGAGGGAAACGTCTTTCTAGTTTATTTGTTTAATGATTAATTAAGAGGATTCACCAGATCATTCATAAGAAGAATATCCAAATACCAAATACGCTCACTATGTGATCCATGGAAAGAAAAATGCGATCCATGGAAAGAAAAGTAAGTTGTTTTGGCGAACATCAAAGGAAAAAATTGCTCTTCTTCCGTAAAAAATTCTTCTAAAAATACCAAACCGACCATTGCATAAAAGCTCTTACCATATTTTTATGTTTACGAGCTAAAATTTGAGCGCATAAAAGTCGAAGTATATACTTTAATCGATATAATGCAAGGCTCTACATTTAAAAATACCCTAAAATAGTTACTGTACTACTTCCCAGACCTTCAATGATTTTTAGATAACTTATAATTAAGACTTTTTTTGGTAAATTCTGGTGTGTATACATATATATTCACACACAGTAGGACTCTTATTTTCATCAAAAACTTGAAGACACACTGTATCAGTGAGCAAATAGGTCGGACAAAGCACATTATTAGCTGAAAATGACTGATATATATCAACTCTTAAGTTGGCTGCCTTTGATATGAACAATGACGTCATGTTAGAGTATGAGAGAATATACCATGCACTCTCTTGTTTCAAAATAGCTAGAGTTACTTTTAGGTTATTTAATAGAAATTAATATTGACTGGAATTTCTTTTGGTGTCCCTCGATAAACGAGAGATGGTTGAGAGTAGCTACATGTTCAAAAGTAAGATGAGAATAAGAAATCCTTATAATTTATAATAAATTTTAAATTCTAAATTATGGTTATATTTTGAAAAAAGGAGTAAAAAGATTTACTCCATCATATTTTTTTATAGGACATCGTTGACTTTTGAATATACATTAATCTGACCATTCGTCTTATTAAAAATTTATATCCAAATATATAAAATTATAAAGCATACTTAAAGTTCTTATAATAATAAATCATATTATAACAAAATAATTAATAATTATATATTTTTTAATAAGACGAAAGGTCAAACGTGAACATAAAAGTCAACGACATCATATAATAAAATACGGAGGTAGTACGATATCTAACAAGTAGGAGGGGAGAGATGGTTTATATTGGCAATAGCTTAATATCATATACAATTATTAATAGCTTAATAGCTTACAAATTATCCAATTATCAATTATTAATTGTTAGAGTATCTCCAAAAGCTAATCTAAATTTGGTCATCTATATCTTCATTTGGATTATCATCTAAACTAGTTTCATCCTTCATATCTCTTTGTACTCCACTAGATCATCCATATATGACATCCTCTGTATCTCTTTGGAGGATGGAGAGAGATCATCTAAATATGAAGGTTCTCTCCTAATATGGATAACATCTAAAATTAGATGATAGGATAGCCGTTCTGTTGTAGTTTAATTTGTAGTCTTTATCTTCTATTTTCAGCGTAGAGGATGGGATAGATGAGCTATTGAGGATACTTCAACGCGGTTGATCATGCTCTGAACTTGAAAAACGCGTTTACTTGCTGGTTAAATTAAAGAGATTTGTTTCAGTCCAACAAAAAATAACAAAAAAAGTCTCGAGATACATGTATCTCGTTGGATCTAACAGTGTACATCCTACTCAGCTAGATCCAATTGTGAGAAATGATTTGGTACTTTTTGTTGGACCGAAGCAAATCTATAAATTAAATTAGCGGAGTGTGAGGTTGTACTCGACTGTCCTTTCATTTTGCAGTTTTTTTTCTTCCCTATCTTCCCGAAGAATAGATTGCAGCGAGACGATCAAATTAAACCTGAACTTTTTTCACTTCAATTGTTTAGCTTCTCTATATATACCATTCCTGCTTGGCCTTCAAGTGTTCGACAGCACAGCCTAGCCTTGGATCATCGCAATGGCCATGGTGCAAGACGTCGCCGGCTACCTGTGCCTCCCCTTGGCCATCGTCTTCGTTACTCTCGTGCTCCACAAGGTGGTTGCCAGGAACGCGAATGGCCATGGCTCTGGCCATGAGCTGGTGCTTCCGCCGGGGCCATGGCGGCTGCCGATCATCGGCAACCTCCACCAGATCATGATCCACGGCCCGCTCGTCTACCGTACCATGGCGAGCATGGCGCGCCGGCTGGACGCGCCTCTCATGTCGCTCAAGCTCGGCGAGGTCCCCGTCGTCGTCGCCACGACGGCCGACGCCGCCAGGGAGATCACCAAGACGCACGACATCAAGTTCTGCACGCGGCCATGGAGCTCCACCATGCGGGCCCTGGTGAGCGACGGGCCGGGGCTGGTGTTCGCGCCCTACGGCACCCTGTGGCGGCAGCTCCGCAAGATCGCCATCCTCGAGCTGTTCAGCCCCCGGCGCGTCCAGTCGTTCCGCCGCGTCCGCGAGGACGAGGCCGGCCGCCTCGTCGCCGCCGTGGCCGCGGCCGCGGCGCGGCCCGGCGAGGCCGTGAACGTCAGCGAGCGGATCGCCGTGTTCATCACCGACACGGCGGTGCGCATGACCATGGGCGACCGGTTCAAGAAGCGGGACGAGTTCCTCGAGGGCCTCACCGAGGCGGTCCGGTTAGCGTCGGGGTTCAACCTCGGCGACCTGTTCCCGTCGTCGAGGCTCGCCGACTTCGTCACCGGCACGACGCGTCGGGCAATGGCGAACCACCGCAAGAACTTCGAGCTGATAGAGTGCGCGCTCCGGCAGCACGAGGAGAGGAAGGCGGCCGCCGTGGATGGCAGAGACGACGACGAGGACCTCATTGATTTGCTTCTCAGGATTCAGAAGGAGGTCAGGTTCGAAGTGCCTCTCACCATGGGCCACATCAAATCCGTTATCCTTGTGAGTATCCTTTCCTTTTTTTTCCATCGTCAATATTTCATCTCCGCAATATTTTTTGGTCTTAACTAGCTAAATATCCACTCGTTGCAACTGAATTTCTACAAGCAATTCATCATACTATTTCTCTATTTCAATAGATAACATCATTAACTTTTCGGTACATATTTGATCATTCGTCTTATAAAAAAATTATATAATTATCATTTATTTTGTTGGGATTGAAACTAGTACCAAATGTCTTAATTGAAATTTTAAAAAACTAAAAAAATTAGTCACACGTAAAATACTATTTATGTTTTATCATCTAATAACAATAAAATTATTAATCATATAAAATTTTAAATAAGATGAAAAGTCAAAACGTTATAACAGAAAATTAAAAAATAAACTTATTTTGAGAGAAGTATGCGTACAGGTAATGTTAAAAACGGTGACCTAAGGAGCTACTATAGGATCTGGTTTGGCCTCATCGCCCCCCACCCCTCCCGCCCCCCAAAAAAACATCCATTCCTATCATCTCACGAGCAAGCTTGGCTGCTCCAGGCACGTATTATATGGGCTATATTTGATTGTTCATCTTATTTTAAATTTTAATCTAAATATACAAAATTATAAGTAATATTAAAAATTTCTATAATAATAAATCATATTATAAAAAAATAACTAATAATTATATAACTTTTTGAATAAGAAAAATAGTTAAAGATGGACTTAAAAGTTAATAGTATCATATAAAAAATTAAGGGAGTATTTGGATATTGCTAAGATTTTGGCAAATATGATTTTTTTTGTGGCCAAATTTTTTTTTGTCAAGATTGTTTAGGTTAGTATTTGGGATGTCCAATAAATTGGCAAGGCATTTTCTTTGTCACAGACCAAACAATTGGCAAATTATTAGGCAATGCCAAAATATTGCTATGGTTGGTATTGGAAGATAACCAAGCCAACCGTAAAATCCATTCACGTCAAGCTCGGGATCGATGAAGATGATTGCCCTAAGCACCGTAATCTAGCTATCCCCAAGCTAGATTACGGCGAAGGTGAGGTTCGCCAATTGCGGCTTGGCTAGAGGCTATGATGCAAACAACAGTGGAAGATCAGATCTAGGTGGCGTTTAGGGGTAGGCGTTCGGTTTATACAGTTTTCTCGGTTTGTTGAAATATCAGTTTGGAAGAAACACAAATCAATGTTTTCTGGGAAAAACAAAAACAGACCTAAAAAGAACAAACTATGTCGGCTCGATTTTTGGTTCTCGTTTTGTTAAAAAACTTGCAGCAGTTTCTTAAGTCTCTTAATAAAAATGGTGTATATGGTCACAGAGACTACGACATTTTCTGTATGACTTCATCGATACTTTGTTTTTTGCATGCATTACATAGGATCTTTTTGGTGCTGGAAGTGAAACAACAGCGAATTCACTCCAATGGGCAATGTCTGAGCTCATGAAGAATCCAACGGCGATGTTGAAGGCACAAGCTGAACTACGTGACACCCTCCAGGGGAAGCAAATTGTGACCGAAGATGACTTGGCTGGATTGAAGTACTTAAAGTTGATTATCAAGGAAACATTACGGCTGCATCCGGTTGTGCCATTGCTTGTCCCAAGAGAATGTCGGGAAACATGTAAGGTCATGGGGTACGACATCCCCATTGGTACTACTATTCTCGTGAATGTTTGGGCAATCGGTAGAGATCCTAAGTATTGGAAAGATGCTGAGACATTCAGGCCAGAGCGATTTGAAGAGGTTAATGTAAACTTCAAAGGAACGGACTTTGAATACATACCATTTGGTGCGGGACGAAGGATATGCCCTGGCATGGGATCTGCGGAAGCTAACATGGAGCTTGCTCTAGCCTCACTACTCTATCACTTTGACTGGGAGCTCCCAGGTGGCATCTCGTTGACCAAGATGGATATGGTGGAGGAGATGGGTGCTACCGCTCGAAGAAAGAATGATCTTTACCTTGTTCCAACTGTTCGTGTGCCCCGGTCGGCTGCTCCATAGTTATTCTCACGTAACATTACTCTTTTGTATGTACCTGCCTAGTTGCCTACAATAAGCTATAGTTTGATCCAATCCCTTCCCTTGTTGTATTTATGTGATTTCTTCTTAAATTTAGGTGGAAATTAATATGTATGGGTGTGTACTTGCAACTAGTGCAAATATGTATGGGCAAGGTGTACTTGCAAAGTATTGCATGATGTACTGGTTACATCATTGGCTTAAGTAATAAGTTTTCATTTGATAAAGTGTTAAACCAAAGATTAGTATTATGAATTACAATCTTATATAAACTAATGCTTGGCCTAACACATTATCACTTAATCTAATCTAATGCGGAATTTGGTCCTACTGACTAGATGTAAAAGAAGCCATTAGTGTCATAGTTGTTGATACCTCATGTAATTCGATAGCTTGGTGGGAGCACTCAACATCATGACATATCCAGCTTTATGACAAAGTCATCGGCATTGATTCATGTTCGAGTGTTGGATTCCTTGTTCCTCAATGGCTAGGAATCACCCTTCTGGGTCACTTCTAGCACCTCTATTGACCGGATAGAGAGTTAGGCCGGTTAGCGCCCCCTATGGGAGGGCATGGGCCGCCCTGGCCACTTCCCTATGAGAGGAAGCGGGTGTTGGATCAGCCTGACACCCGCTAGCAGGGCATGCTGTTGAGGACCAACCGAAGGCCCACCGGGGAAGTATGCGGGGCGTCAGGGCTCCTACCAACCGCATTTAGTGTTTGACACGCCCTGCACCATACAATGTTTGCCCCACACCGAAATAGTAAATGTGATAGGAGGGCTCCTGTCACTCCTTGGCTAGGCGTGGAAAATAGGGGTGCCCTCTATCAGGTCTCCTCAATTTCATCATCATCATCACCAAAGCTCATGATGACAGACAAGTGGTGTCAGCATCACTTAATGGCCGCCTGCTATCCACTTGTTGACGCTGAAAATAACGATCAACGGTCACACATGTAGGCCTGGGAGTCAATCTTAGACAGCTCCAGTGCAGGACCTAAATTCTTAGAATGTGCGGGCGTGCCAGTCAGTTTGATCCTGCAACTGACAAGATATAAATAGTAAAACAAGCCGATAGGTAACTATTAATCCAACCGATTAGATATGAATGCTGTAACGGTTAGCCGATAGGACAAGCGATCGGCTGTAAAAATGTAACATCCCAGCCCAAGGCTTAATAGGATTTGATAGATACTCATACCAATAAGTTGCAACTTTTTTTCCGGAAGCTTATCTCGAGAGAACTCTAAGGTTAAGTGTGCTTGGCCTGGAGCAATCTTGGGATGGGTGACCGATCGGGAAGTCATTTCTCGGGTGCGCATGAGAGTCTTGATGTCCTAGAGCACAGGCCTAACCTAGGGGGACAAAGTAGAGGGAAGTCTTGATGTCCTAGAGCACAGGCCTGACCTAGGGGGTTCCTAGGGTTTGGGGCTTGATAGAATGGTATCAGAGCCGAGCCGACCCTCGCGGTTTCACGGGCGCGGGCATGTTGCGCATGGCGCGTGGGCCCTGCGGGGCACATGTGGCCAAGAGGGGAACAAGACATGTGTGTTGGTTGTGTGAGGGAAGTCTTGATGTCCTAGAGCACAGGCCTGACCTAGGGGGTTCCTAGGGTTGGGACTTGATAGAATGGTATCAGAGCCGACCCTCGTAGTTTCACGGGCGCGGGCATGTTGCGCATGGCGCGTGGGCCCTGCGGGGACACGGCATGGCACATGTGGCCAAGAGGGGAACGTTCCTGGTTGTTTGCCCAAGTGTGGGTATGTTGGACCGACGGGGACGTCGGGTCCTTTGAGGGTGGGTGTATGTAACATCCCATACCAACAAGTTACAACTTCTTTTCCAAAAGCTAGAGAACTCTAAGGTTAAGTGTGCTTGGCCTGGAGCAATCTTGGGATGGGTGACCGACCGGAAAGTCATTTCTCAGGTGCGCATGAGTGAGCACAAAGTGCGCAGAAAAGACATGTGTGTTGGTTGTGTAAGGGAAGTCTTGATGTCCTAGAGCACAGGCCTGACCTAGGGGGTTCCTAGGGTTGGGGCGTGATAAAAAAGCATGGATCGGCTAGAAACACTAATAGAAATAGACTTGAAATAAATATTAGACCAACGTAATCTGCCAAGTTACTTATTAATCTTAGTCGATTGGACTTAACCAAGACAGTATGCAGTCGAGCACGATATGATTGTAGAAAACATGAAGATCGATAAGGCTAACAAATAAACCGACGAATTACTTGGAATAATGAATCATATGTTACGATCGGCTAAAACCAATTTGCATGTAATTCTCATAAGCCGATGCAACATAAATAACTACCGATCTAAATAAGTCAAGCTGATTGGTGTAGAAATAATGCAGTAAAACAATCGGCTACTCTATTGATGTAAATATGATAAGCATGTAGATCGGTAAAAATCATCGGCTACAGACGGCGGACAAACAACCAAGATCTATAAAATACCTAGCTCAGATTGCTAAGAATAATCATAGAAGATCGGACCCAACCGAGACAGTTCAAGATTAAACCTAGCAATATCAGGATAGATACTAAACAGATCTAGATTGCTATCAAGCTAATGAGCCGATGACTGGTAACTTATCGGCTGGTACTCCAATAAAACAATGAACAAAATACATCGATTTGATATAAATCATCTAACAAATGCAATCTGCTAGATCGGACCGAACCGAGATAGTACTAGATTGAATATGCCAAACGGCAAATATCAAACCCACGTAGATCGTCCAAAGTGGTCGACCAGATCAATCTCAAAACATGAAAGTGGTCTAAGTTGAAACTGATACAATAACTAGCAATCGCACAGCTAGATTAAAAGATCAAACTGAACCGAGACAGTTCTAATCTAGCCGAACGATTACCATGGCCTGACGGAACAATGGACTTACCCCTCCGCTGGAGATCGAAGCGATGCAGCCCCGCGTTAGGTGCCAAGTTCCGTCTAATCTAGCCGAACGATTACCATGGCCCGACGGAACGATGGACTTACCCCTCCGCTGGAGATCGAAGCGATGCAGCCCCGCGTCAGGTGCCAAGTTCCGCCGGAGTTGAAAACCTCGGACAAGAGGGTGGCGATGCGCCGAAAGAAGTTGATCTAATTGATTGGTAGATGAAAAGCAATGACCCCGGGCATACATATTTATACCCTCGGGTTGAGGCTAGGCCGTGTTGGACACGACATACAACTCCTAGTAGATAAAAAGAAATAACAAACTAGTCCTATGCAGACTCTGTCTCTAACTCCTAAAATACACACAAGTCTCGATCGGACTCTAATCTCTTAGAGACAAAATAAAATCCTAACTAACTCTAGTTAACAGATAAATTTACGCCGCTGAGCCTTGGTCTTCACGATTCCTTGTCGGATTCGAATTTTTCTAGATAAAATATCTATTGGCGATTGCATCTTTCCTTATCCGAATCCAATACGAAAATTTACCAAATTTTGGTGTTAACACCACTCCTACCAACCAATGGGGGCCATCTATCAGAAGTCCAACAGCATGAGTTTAGGACTACATGCTTTGTCTCTGCCTTAAAAATGTGGTTCACAAAGGATTGATTGGCCCCGCGGGACTCCCACAGGTCTCAAGAGCCGCTAGTCCCATCACCCGTCTTATCAACAAGAAAAGGGCTTGAGCATTACATGTGCCCTTGAGAGACGCGGGATGAAGGGAATACGATCCTGCTCCAATGGGACAAAGATAGAAGGCACCGAAAAAAGGAGAAGAAAGATAAGAGAAAGTTGCTAGTAATATGGAGAAAGGAACTCTATGTAGCTACATAAGAAAGATGTCAGCAGTTAGTAAAAGAAACTCTATACTACTAAGAGGGGATTCCCAACTCACACAATCTATATCAGACTCAAGAACATGAAACCACCCATAGGAGTAGTGTATTATGCCTTCATATGGCTCAAACCTGTATAACCACCTTGTTTGTGCATCTTCTCTACGCGTTCACAGCACCACCTCACCAAATTCGCACCTAGGATTTCTCCCACTCTCTCTGGGCTGAACACAAAAGGGGGTCCATCGATCCCCTACTTGAGGGGTTCACACTGTAACACCATTCCTATACTAGTTGTTAGACCACGGCACTGGATTTGAGATTCCTACTATCAAGCACTTTCATCTCATTCCTCTTGTATTTGTTTCTTTTTAGTTTCGTCCTTTATAAGGCATCATCCAATCTCATATATCACATTCTTTGTTTCCTCGAACTATCCATAACCTCCAATCATTACTTCAACTGGGAAGCTTTACTTATGATGTCATTTGACATTGTAGTCTACGCAGGTCCACTTTAGACCACATAATTGGAAAGGAATATTGTTCGGCTAGAAAGTGGGGGTTGCTATCAATGGGAGGGAGGGCCGTGAGTCTATGGCTCATGGTGGACTTAGTCCACAAAAACAAGGGGAAGTGAGGCCTATGAACCTTGGGCTGGTGGGTCGATACATGGCTAAGACCCAAGGTAAAGAATTAAAGGAAGATGACATAGCAGGGGGTGGGCGATGGCGGCTTAAGGCAGCCTAAGAGATTGTTGGGTTAGCCTGCTAGAGTTTTCTCAAGAGTGATGGGCTGAGGAAGAGAGGGGTGGGTCCTGTATGTTAGTGAAAAATCATTTTGAAAACATGGGCCTAGATGTCAGTGAGAGAGGCATGGGGGTTAGAATGGGTGAGGTGCCTTGCCACATTGTACATTCTATGAGCCTATGTAGTCCATCCTCACAATCGTACATGCATGTTGAAATGTACAAGCATGTTACAAGTTTTAAAAAGTTTTACTTCTATTGCATTTCTCCTATTACGCTTGCTAAAGTGCATAAGCTAAGCACTGACATGATTAGTGTTGAGACCTACTAAACTTATCAATAGCTTAGGCTATTGTCTTAAGTGCCTACCTTACACCCACATTATACAGTGTTGAGCTAACGGGCTTAGTGCCAAATAGGCATGCCCTGACTCTTTGTCTCAGTAGTTCATTGGCTCTACGTGTTGCCACTATGATAGTGGGGCTAGCATCATCAAGACGGGTACGTGCTGGGATGTTGGACCTCAGCACACCTTAGCTCTAGCGGGTTTAGCACTGAGATCCAGAATTAATTTTACAAATAGTTTTTTGATATGGTCTAATATCAAAATAAGTTTTCTAAAAGTATCAAATTGTCAAACCATAAAGAACCAATTACTTTTTTTAGAAAATAAAGACCCGCTACTTGTGCATGCTCCCATCACAGCCAAACCTCCTCTATAATAACTGCTCTCTCCAGCCCAACCGAGCCCAGACCTAGCCCAAGCATGCCACCTCAACCTAAACCTGGGTTTCACACCTTACATTGGTCGAGCCTCACTTGTCTTCCTTTATCTTTTGTCCATAAAAGAATGCGGCGTGCCAAAAGAGCGGTCAAAGTGGTAAACTAAACTTATGGCATTTCTACAATCTTAGGCTAATCTCAATGCCTAGTTTCATTACACAGTTTTCAAAATAACTAACTCAATAAACCGATGCATGAAACAACTACTCACAGTGTAACGTTTCATTATATATTTTCAAAGCTAAGGCTAGTCTCAATGGGTTTCATAGAGGTGTCATACACATTAATTAGGTGACACGTCAGCATAAAAGGGAATATTTGCATGAAACGGTGATGAGAGAGAGGGAATTTGTTTCATGGCCATGAAACATTTGGGCACCATTACCAAATCCTTGATAACGTAGTGAAACTCGCATTGAGTGGCTTGAGGCGTTTCATACAATCAAACATTGTCTCTATGAATCAAACTTTTATACAATCAAACATTGTCTCTGTACAATCAAACTTTCAGTAGTAATAATGCTTTATTTAGTTTTGGAAATGGTACAATAAAACGTTGCACTGTGAGTAGTTGTTTCGTGTATCGTTTCATCAAGTTAGCTATTTTGAAAACTGTGTAGTGAAACTAGGTATTGAGGTTGGCCTAAATAAAACATGTATTACTGCTGAAAGTGTGATTACATGGAGACAGTGTTTGATTGCATGAAACACCTTAAGCTACTAAATGTGAGTTTTACTACGTTACCGATGACTTGTAACAGTGCCAAATGTTTTATGGCCATGAAACGAATTTCATCTCTCTCCTCACAGTTTCATACAAGAGTATTTTTACCATCCTTGAAAAAGCATCTCAAGTTACCACTCTTTTTAGTGTAAAAAGTGTGGTAACTTGAGGTACCACTTTGGGATACTTTTCAGGGATAATAAAGAAAACCCTGCATATAAATATTTTCTTTTATGCTGATGTATTACCTAATTAACGTGATACTTCACCCAACCCCGTTGAGACCGGCCTTATTGGTATCTTAGTGAACGGTTTCCTGGAAAGATGCGCTCATTTAATAATCCTCCTTCCTTTTTGAGACAAGTCATCGTCCGCCGAACAAATCGCGGCGAGCTTCTGATGTTTACAAGATCAGCTAGCCGCCAACGCTAATCACATCGCATCATCATGTGACCATTAACTGGTTCATGTGATCGCTATGTATCCACGTCGTCGGAGTAGCTCCCACGCCGCCAAACTTGACGCGGCAACAAAAACCTCTTTGATCACTTGCGATCTCACCTCGTCGTCGTCGTCGACGACGTCGACGCACCTGCACCGCATAAGTAGGAGCACCTGCGTGCGTGCCAGCCACACACGACAGCAAAAGACTCTAGCTGCAGCTAGCGCCATGGCCATGGACGACGTCGTGGGGAAGGTCGCGAGCTGCTTGGGGCTACTGTTGCTGGCCCTGCTGCCCGCCGTGCTCGTCAGCAAGCTGGCGGCGGCGAAGCGCCGCGGTGGTGGGGAGAGGCTGCCGCCGGGGCCGTGGCGGCTGCCGGTCGTCGGCAACCTGCACCAGATCATGGCGGGCGGTCAGCTCGTGCACCGCACCATGGCCGACCTGGCGCGGCGGCTCAACACGCCGCTGCTGTCGCTGAAGCTCGGCGAGGTCCCCGTCGTCGTCGCGTCGTCGGCCGACGCCGCCAGGGAGATCATGAGCAGGCACGACGTGAAGTTCGCCTCGCGGCCATGGAGCCCTACCGTCCGGGTCCAGATGGTCGACGGCGAGGGGCTGGGGTTCGCGCGCTACGGCCCCATGTGGCGGCAGCTCCGCAAGATCACCGTGATGGAGCTGCTCAGCGCCCGCCGCGTCCAGTCGTTCCGCCGTGTGCGGGAGGAGGAGGTCGGCCGCCTCGTCGCCGGCGTGGCAGCGGCGCGGCCCGGCGAGGCCGTGAACGTCGGCGAGCGCCTCACCGTGCTCATCACCGACGTCGCAGTGCGCACAGTCATCGGCGACCGGTTCGAGCGGCGGGAGGATTTCCTCGACGCCGCCGCCGAGTGGGTCAAGATCATGTCGGGGTTCAGCCTCGGCGACCTGTTCCCGTCGTCGAGGCTCGCCAGCTTCGTCAGCGGCACGGTGCGCCGGGCAGAGGCAAACCACCGCAAGAACTTCGAGCTGATGGACTGCGCACTCAAGCAGCACGACGAGCAGAGGGCGGCCGCTGCCGGCGCTGTGGACGACGAGGACATCGTCGACATGCTTCTCAGGATTCAGAGGGAAGGAGGTCTCGAGGTGCCCCTCACCATGGGCGTCATCAAAGCCCTCATCCGTGTAAGTAGTTCGTGTTCATCTTTGTGACGTCGTTAACTTCTATGTTTGAATATTCTCTTATTTAAAAAGCTATATAATTATTAATTATTTTATTATAATTTAATTTATTATTATAGTAAATTTAAGTATGATTTATAATTTTACATATTAAAATAAAATTTTTGAATAAGACAAACAGTCAAATGTAAATCTAAAAGTCAACAACATCATATAAAAAAATATTGAGGAAGTACTACTAAGAAATAGGAATAACTAGATATAGATGAATATAAAATTGATGTTGACCGATAATAAATTAATTATATTAACATATATTGCAGGTCTTTGCACCTATATATGAATTTTCCAAACTTAACATTACAGAGGCTTCATTTTCATGCCATGCATTGTGTAGGATCTTTTCGGTGCCGGGAGCGAGACATCGGCGAATACGCTACAATGGGCTATGTCCGAGCTAGTCAGGAATCCAAGAGTGATGCAAAAGGCACAAGCTGAGCTACGTGATGTCCTTCGTGGAAAGAAATCGGTGTCAGAAGATGACTTGGCTGTACTAAAATATCTGAAGCTTGTCATCAAGGAGACCTTAAGGCTACATCCTGTGGTGCCGCTGCTCCTCCCAAGAGAATGTCAAGAAACATGCAAGGTCATGGGCTATGATGTGCCAAAGGGTACCACTATGCTCGTGAACGTGTGGGCAATCTGTAGAGACCCTGTGCACTGGGAAAATGCGGAGATGTTCATACCAGAGCGATTTGAGAATAACAGTGTGGACTTCAAGGGCACGGACTTTGAGTTTACACCATTCGGAGCAGGGCGAAGGATGTGCCCTGGTATAGCATTTGCACAGGTTGCCATGGAAATTGCTCTAGCTTCGCTCCTCTATCATTTTGATTGGGAGCTTTCCAATGGCGTAGTACCAACCGATCTGGATATGGAGGAGGAGATGGGCATTACTATCCGAAGGAAGAATGATCTTTACCTTGTTCCAATTGTTCGTGTGCCTTTGTAGTCTGCCTCATAGCTGCTTTATACAATACATCTCTCCTTTGACTTGTACCTGTCAATGGAGAGCATTTCGTTGTGTTTCTAGCCCTTATGGCGTTTTGGTGCTAGACTTTTGAACATTATGTGGAATAAGTACCAGTGTAATTATATGTGAAACTATAATTAAAGGTTTAATATGTGTTTTAACTAATTGTCTTTATTTTGTTCCTTGCTAAAATGTTCATGCGTCCTTCGGAGTAGTGTAATCTAGCCTAAAAGAAAACTACGAACATCAAACTTGCTCCAAGGTACAACATGCAAGCTAAGTTCAGGAATTAGTAGTTTGGTGAACAAGATACAGAAAAATTGGAAATGCCGCGAAGAAAAGGAATTTAAACAATGAAAAAATAAGCGTAAGCAGGGCTTCAAAGGGGGGCGGGGGCATCAGCACAAAAAAAAAAATGACACGAACTCTAGAAAAGAGCAAAAGGAAAAAAATGTTGAATTAATCCTCAGAAGAAGAATAATGCAAAGTTGTTTCAAAAAACAGAGGAGATTTTTTTTTTTTTGAGAAACAGACCAATTAGTTTCTGAAGAAGCGAAATGTTTGGTTCGCACAAATATGACAAAAGAATAAATAACTTCTTTTGTTCGAAAAAACATTCATAACAATAGCCACTAGATACGAAACATACCGCATACTCCCCTCGTCTTCTCTTATATATACTTGTAATTCAAAGTTAATTTAGGGTTAGTCAGAGTTACCAAAATTTTGATTTTTTTTTAAAAATCACCGGGGCGAGAGCTTCCCCACCTGAATACTTTCATTTGCAACTTGCAATAAAAGGTGTAGTTCTTACAAAGACTTTACAGAGGGAGAAGCACTACTGGATTACAGGCGAGCAATCGCATCGCTAAAAACACTTTTCCACTGCGAAGCTAGGAACCTGTCTTCTTCTACCTTGAGTCGTTCTGCCCATAGGGTTGAGTCGCAGACGGGCGATCGATGGCGCGGCCTTGTTGAAAATTACCTCGTTACGGTGGGTCCAGATTCTCCACAAACAAATGTTGAATACGTGATCCGAATTGTAACTGGAATTATATTCGGATTAGTTTCCTAGTAGGTTTCTCTCAGTTGTTTCCTACTAGGAGTCAGATTAGTTTCCCAATAGGATTCTTTCGCCTTATCCTATTAGGACTTTTAGATTTTCCCCTTATATATACTCTTGTATTCTGCACGGAAAGAGTAGAGTTCTCATTGTTTCCCTTACATTGTAATCATATCCTCATAGTGGTTATTGTCGGTTGGCGCCCGTGGTTTTTCCCGCAAGGGTTTTCCACGTTAAATTCGTGTCTCATTTATGTCTTTGTTTCTAACAAGTGGTATCAGAGCCACGAAGATTAATCTACGCTACGTTGCTGCCGCCGACCGGGTTTTCTCAGTGATCTACTGAGTCGCTGTTCCGTCAAATTGCATTATTCGGCGAGAGCAAATCGGAGTCAGCACCCTCACCCAGCAGACGCCCGCACGCACGGAGGAAGCAAATCTCTACTGCTCTCACGCACGTAGAGGAGAAGCAAACCGATCGTTTCATCCAATCCATCCAGGTTACTATAGCAGCTACAGTAAATTATTTTTTTGGTTCAATTGCTACGTTTACCCGATCTTGTGTACCCCGAAAGCTATCAGATCATCTATTGTGCATCGTTTCGAGCACTGGAGTTTCGCGTATCTGCTAGGGTTCAATAAATTAATACCAGCAGATTCAGGATTTATTCCCAATGGCGAGTTTGAAGTATGATCTACTTCTTTTGGATCGAGACACAAGATTCTCATTGTGGCAAGTTAAGATGCGTGCAATTCTTGCACAGCAAGATCTGGATGATGCGCTTGATGGATTCAACAACAAAAGGACAAGTGATTGGTCCGACGATGAGAAAAAAAGAGACCGTAAGGCTATGTCATATATCCATCTTCATATGTCTAATAATATTTTGCAGGAGGTGCTTAAGGAGAAGACAACTGCCGCGTTGTGGTTGAAGCTGGAACAGATATGCATGACAAAGGATCTGACTAGCAAGATGCACCTGAAGCAAAAGCTATTTTTGCACAAAATGCAAGATGATGAGTCTATGATGGATCATCTCTCCACTTTCAAGGAAATTGTTGTTGACCTTGAGTCCATGGAGATAAAGTATTATGAAGAGGATTTAGGCCTTATTCTGTTGTGCTCGCTGCCTAGCTCATATGCAAATTTCAAAGATACTATCTTGTATAGTCGTGATACTCTAACTTTGCAAGAAGTTTATGATGCTTTGAATGCCAAAGAAAAGATGAAGAACATGTACCTTCTGAAGGTTCTAATTCACAAGCAGAAAGCTTGGTTGTTTAGGGCAGGCAACAGGAGAAGAACACGAACAACAAATCAAGAGACAAAAGTTCTAGTAGCTACCGCGGGAGATCAAAGTCCAAAGGCAGGTATAAGTCGTGCAAATACTGCAAGAAAGGTGGACATGATATTTCTGATTGTTGGAAGCTACAGAACAAAGAAAAGCAAAAGAAAAATTACAGACCGAAAGGTAAGCAAGAAGAGCAAGGTAAAGCCGCAGTTCCTATGATGATAAACCAGATGCAGAATTATTGGTTGCTTATGCTGATTGTGTACAAACTAGTGATCAGTGGCTTCTTGATACTAGATGCACCTATCATATGTGCCCTAATAGGGATTGGTTTGCCACCTATGAACCTGTACAAGGTGGTAATGTTTTGATGGATGATAACACGCCCTACAAAGTTACGGGCATTGGTACAATACAGATCAAGATGTTTGATGGATGTGTTAGAACATTGTCAGATGTGCGGCATATTCCCAGTTTGAAGAGAAATCTCATCTCTTTGTCTACTCTTGATCGCAAAGGATACAGATATTCCGGTGGAGACGGAATTTTGAAGGTAACAAAAGGCTCTCTTGTTGTGATGAAAGCTGACATTAATACTGCCGATTTGTACCATCTACGAGGTACTACGATAGTAGGTAATGTTGCTGCAGTTACCGATCCATTATCGAATTCCGGTGTTACTGATCTTTAGCATATGCGTCTTGGGCATATGAGTGAAATTGGTTTGGCAGAATTGAGCAAGAGAGGATTACTAGATGGACAAAACATCGGAAAGTTGAAATTTTGTGAGCATTGTATCTTTGGGAAACACAAGAGGGTGAAGTTTACCACATCTACATATACTACTGAAGGTATTCTTGATTATGTGCATTCTGACTTATGGGGTCCTACTCGTAAGAGGTCATTTGGAGGTGCTCGTTATATGATGACTATCGTTGATGATTATTCGAGAAAAGTTTGGCCCTATTTTCTAAAGCACAAATTTGAAGCATTTTCAGTATTTAAGGAGTGGTAGACTATGGTCGAAAGACAGACTGAAAGGAAGGTAAAAATCCTTCGTACTGATAATGGGATGGAATTTTGTTCTAGGCAATTTAAATCATATTGCAGGTCAGAAGGCATTGTGCGCCACTACACAGTTTCTCATACACCTCAACAGAACGGCGTAGTTGAGCGTATGAACAAGACAATTATCTCAAAGGCCCGTTGCATGCTATTAAATGCAGGTTTACCTAGACGGTTTTGGGCGGAAGCCGCTTCCACTGCTTGTTATCTCATTAATCGCTCACCCAGTTATGCCATCAATAAGAAGACTCCAATTGAGATGTGGTCTGGTTCCCCAGCTAATTATTTAAACCTGAAAGTATTTGGTTGTACTGCTTATGCTCACGTTGATAACGGTAAATTGGAGCCTAGAGCTATTAAGTGCATTTTTCTTGGTTATTCTTCTGGTGTGAAAGCCTACAAGTTATGGTGTCCTGAAACCAAAAAGATTGTGATTAGTAGAAATGTCATCTTCAATGAATTAGTTATGTTGAATGATAAGTCTTCTACTAATGTTCCTGTTGAGAGTCAGCAGAAAGCAAGCGTGCAGGTGGAGCGCTTGATCAGTTCAGGACATGCACCAGAAAAAGAGAGTATTGCCATTAACCAAGATGCACATGTTACTGAAGAGCCAGACTCTTCTGTTATTGAGCAGTCACCAAAATACTATATTGCACAAGGCAGAGCTAGACGAAATATTAAAGCCCCTCAAAGATTGATAGAAGAAGCAAACATAGTTATTAAAGCCCCTCAAAGTTTGGGACGTCTAGAGATGGACTTGTTGGTTATGTGGATTCAGATTTTGCTGGAGATTTGGATAGTAGAAGATTGCTTACAGGTTACGTTTTCACTATTGGAGGTTGTGCTGTTAGTTGGAAGGCAAGTTTGCAAGCAACTGTTGCCTTATCTACTACTGAAGCAGAGTACATGACTATTTCTGAAGCTTGCAAAGAAGCTATTTGGCTCAGATGCTTATATACTGAGCTTTGTGGAGTTACGTCTTGCATAAATATATTTTGTGACAGTCAAAGTGTAATTTGTCTTATAAAGGATGAAATGTTTCATGGGAGAACTAAGCACATTGATGTCAGATATTACTTTATTCGAGGTGTTATTGCTGATGGTGATGTTAAGGTATGCAAGATAAATACTCATGATAATCCAGTTGATATGATGACAAAATCAGTTCCTGCCACTAAGTTTGAGCTTTGCTCAAGCTTGGTTGGTGTTACGGTATAGTTCAAGAGACTATTTGGCGCGCAATCAATTTGACCTATGAGGTGTTTATTGGTGATTGATGATTTTGATGCTATAAGAGGAAATTCGTCTCAAGGTGGAGATTGTTAAATATGTGATCCGAATTGTAACTGAAATTATATTCGGATTAGTTTCCTAGTAGGTTTCTCCCAGTTGTTAGTCAGATTAGTTTCCTAATAGGTTTCTTTCGCCTTATCCTATTAGGACTCTTAGATTTTCCTCTTACATATACTCTTGCAGTCTGCATAGGAAGAGTAGAGTTCTTATTGTTTCTCCTGTATTGTAATCATATCCTCATAGTGATTATTGCCGGTTGGCGCCCGTGTTTTTTTTCGTAAAGGGTTTTCCACGTGAAATTCGTGTCTCGTTTGTGTCTTTGTTTCAAACAATAAAGGACGTAGAAGGTTCTAAATTCCTTCTCGTGGATACGTCCCGGCTTCTGTATTGTATGCAGTTGTCCGACGGAATTAGTTGTCGGGGGGAAATCAATGGCTACCCAGACCGAACGAGCAAAAGGGAAGGTTAAGAATAGCTGATCTCCGTCCTTCCTGGGTGCTTTGCATATTTCACAGCTTGCACTTTCCACTATTTTCTGTAGGATCCTAAAGGCATTTTCTACCTCAAAAGCTAGCCATTGAGACGAGAGGCTTCCCTATTTATCTCCTAGATCCTTTGTCTCTCTACAACCAATATAGAACTATTCAATATTTTCTTCGCCTTCAGATTGCGTCTGGTTGGTAGTTTATCCATTCCTAGTAGCCAAGCGAAGAATTGCATGCGCGGTGGCGCTTTGTTTCTCCACACGAAATTGTAGTTCGGGCAAATGTTTCTGACTTCAGTTCTGTGGTACAAATGTTTCGCTATGAAGTTGATATTCGGCCCTCCAAATCTCTGGGTTCTGATGTCCGGGCTTGTACTCAGTTGTGTTTCCTGCAAATTGCCGCTGAGCTCCTGTAGCTGTCATCGACAGCCTTGGGACAAACAGATTCTGAATTCCTGAATGCAGCGTGCAGCTGACATTTATATACGAGCAATTTTACAATATAACAAAAAGTAACTCGAGTTACCGGCGGGGAGGAAGAGTATAAGTTAACTTATCCGGCGTAGAAAATACTGTAATAGATAAGTATATAATTAATTAATTATTAATTATTAAAAATATAAAATAGATTAATATGATTTTTTAAAAGAACTTTTCTATACAAAATTTTTGCAAAAAATACACCGTTTAGGAGTTTGGGAAGCGTAGCGCAGAAAACGAGAGGGATAAGTTAACTTATTCGGTGGAACGAACGTGGCCCAAATCATTTCTGATCATTGGATCTAACAACGCCAAAACCTACTCAGGTGAGTAATGATTTGGTTTATGTACGGCTGCGTGGTGTGAGCGAAGAGAGCTTGGAATTTTTCTGCCAGAGGCGTTCGACCCATCCAGCAGTCAAACCAAAACGAAGTTTTCTTGCCATCCCCGACCATGGACGAGGTAATGCCTCTGTATTCTGGTAGAAGTTTCGCCAGCATGTTCCAATGCGTCCCCAAACCATCCAGAGGGCAGAGTGCTTTATTATCCAGCTGATCCCAAATCCATCCTCCCCACACGTTGCGTATTGCAGGGTTATGCACCCTTTGCTTTGGTCTAATGGGCTCCTTACCAGGCCATTCCTTGCGATCAGTTTTTGGAGCACATCCGCCACTAGAATGAAGAGGTAGAGTCAAATGGGGTCACCTTGTCTTGGTCCTCTTTTGCAATTTATCCATCTTCCCGGGATGCCGTTGAGTAGCACCGCCGATTTTGAGCTTTGTCAATAAGCATCGTATCCAGGTTATCCAGACTGCTGGAAAGCCTCTTGCTTCTAGAATGGCAAACAGGCTGTTCCACGAAACCGAATCAAAGGCTTTTGCAAAGTCTAGCTTCAATACAATAGTCCTCTTCTTTCTTTTATGGCAAGCAAACTTGGATAAGCTCTGTTGCGAAGATGAAATTCTCTGTTATACTCTTGTCATGTCCAGAAATTTCTCACACGAATTTCTGAACTTAATTGTGTATTAAAATCCTGTCCAGGACCAACCAGGGTACACAAAAAGATAATGTTGATTACATAACCATCGTTTTTAGAAACAACTGAAAATAACACTTTTTCTAACGAAAATGCAGCGGAAAGAAAGGTAGACTAGCTCTAGCGGGTACGGCTCTAGTCCACAGGCAAAGCTTCGACGGCAGACCAGCTCACTCCTGAGAGTCACCTCCATCGGATTCCACTTCTAACTCTGGAGGGAAAATTGAGCAAGGCTAAGTATAAACCACTGTACTCAACAAGTAGCACGGAAAAGAGGGGAATACATGATGCATAAGGATCATCAAGGACAGGCTTAGGGTTAGTTGCAATAAAACAGCACTTAAATAAATAATAGAGAATAAACCGAATAAAGGTAATTAAATACGTTAAAGGATAAGTAAATAACAGTTGTAAAATACCACAACACTGTCCAACGTTACATCACGTTGCAACAGGCCCAACCACTACTCAACGTTACACCACGTTGCAGTAATCCCAAGTGAAAACCAGTTTACCCAAGTCATTAAAGGTTCACTAATCACGATGAAGCTGAGAGTTCGCCCGTAACCGTGGGCACGGCTATTCGAATAGGTTATACTCTGATCAGAGGTGTACTACTGTACCCACAAGACACGACTCCACTGCACTTGAACGTGCGCCGACATACCACCATGGCATACTGGAAAGGAGACCGTGATAGGACCCGTCACATAACCCTCCCTATTTAATCGCAACGCACTTCAGGTTTCACCCCCTTCTTTACACCAAGTCGGGCAGTCCTCTCTTGTGGCTTGGTAGATCCGGAAGCAGCAGAGGCTTTCGTTACACCACGATTGCCCGTCCATACTCCATCATGCCTACCCTTGCCTTGGTACGTCAAATAGTTCAAAGCCATGCTTCAAATCCCACCTTACCCATTTCGACATGTGGTTACACTAAATTACTTCCAGGGTTTCCCGTGAACCGGTTCTTAACTGCCATGGTTGCGACTCTCAAAACCATGCACCCACAACCCACCATTATCAATATTTTAGTTGACATTAACCCGAACCGGGTAATGAATCATTATTACAACTATTCAGAACTAAGCATGATTAAATGTGATCCCATGAGCTACTTGTTCTAAGCACGGCTAAGCATTAACTTAGGCCTAACTCTAATCAAGTTACCCATGGTCTAGCATGAATAAAGATAGATAAACAACGGCATAATAATAAGGTTTACCCGAAAAATAAATACAGTAAATACTTTAATTAAAACAATGCATATTTGAATAAATAAAGCGGGGAATTTGCAATAATGGGTTCAATATGATCAAAGATGAGTGCCACTTGCCTTGCTCTGGCCCCTGGGGTACGTCAGCGACGATCTCGAAGTAAATCGGCTCTTCGATGGGGTCCGAATATAAGCGACAAAGCACAAAAATAAATAAAACAGGCAGAAACTCTACTGAAATAGTAAAAGAAAGTATTTTTAATGGATTCTTGACAATTTTATGAATTTAATGAAATTTGAATGGACCTAAACGGAGACTAGATGAATTACTTATGAATTTTAGAAGTTTTCTGGGTTTTTTAACTAAACAGAAAAGTCCTAAATCAATTATTGCGCAATTAATGGGGCTGCTGACGTCTGCGAGGAGAGAGGAGGCGCTGACGGGTGGGGACCACCTGTTGGTGGGAGAAAGGGGAGGTAGGCGGCTGACAGCTGGGCCCCACGGGAGGAGAGAGGGAGGAGGACCGGCGAGCGGCTGACAAGCCGGGCCCGCACGGCAGAGAAGGGGGGGACAAGGAGGAGGAGGGGTGGCCGACGGGTGGGGCCCGTCGGTCAGAGAGGGAGAACAGAGGAGCGGGGGAGGGGGCGCTCGGCCGACGGCGGCGACCGGCGGGTGGCAACAGCAGCGGCGCACGGCGCTGCGGCGACGGCGCGACGACGACCGGCCGGCGACGACCGACGACGGCGCACTGCCGGCGGTGACGAACGCGGTGGACCACGGAGGCGCGATGAGGATACCGGCGACGGCGCACGGGAGGGAGAGACGACGGCGGGCGCTGGTAGCGGCGACATGGCGACCGCGCGGCGACGTCGGGCGGAGTGGCGGCGGCGAGCGTTGGCAGCGCACGACACCCAGCGACGGCGGAAAAAGAGAGGGAGAGAGGAGGGGAGGGCTCACCGGCGGCGACGGAAGGCGGCAGAAAGTCGACGAGGACCCAGGACAGGTGATGACGGCTGGTGGCGCGGTCGATCGGCGGTGGCGGTGGAGAGGAGGTCGGGCGCAGTGGTGGAGGGGAGGAAGAGGCGCGAGGGCGTTCGGGTGCCCATCGGCGGCAATGGAAACCGGTGGAAGGTCAGCGAGGTCGAGACGGCGGTGGCGACGGGGAGAGGCGGCGACGTCCGGCGCAAGACGACGAGATCGAACGGCGGCGGCGAGGTGCGGAGCGCGACGGTGGTTCGGTCGAGCGGAGGAAAGGCGGCGGCGCGAGAGCGAGGGGGTTTTATAGGGGAGGGTGGTGCGGTTAGGGCGGCGAGGTAGTTGGAGACCGAGTCGGCGACGAGGCGGACTCGGCGGCGGCCGTTGCGGCGGCGGCGAAGGCGGGACGGAGGCGGACTCGGCCGACGCCCGGATCGGTCACTAACAGGCGGGCCCCGCCTGTCAGTGGCGCGAGGGAGGGGGCGGCAGACTTCACGTGACGCGGGCTAGGCGAGCGGGCGCGGAAGCTGGGCCGAGGCTGCGGCCTAGGAGGGAGGGAGGAGGCGCGCGCGGGAGAGGGAGGCCGGTCGGCTGGGCCGGCCCTGGAGGAGGAGGGAAGGAAAAAGAAAAGGGAGAAGGAAAAAGAAAAGAGGGAGGAAAATTGGACTTCGGTCCAATTTGAGAAGGGAGGGAAAAAGAAAGGCAAAAGAACGGAAAAAAGAAAGACTCACTTTTGCCGAATTTTAAATTAATTTGTTTGGCCAAATTTTATACTTCTTCAATTTGAGTTTAAATCCAGTTAATCGATTTGCGAACCTCGATTTAATTAAATTAATTTTTTTAGGGGGATTTTTCCTGAGTTGATTAAGCCAATTATTATTTACGAATTTCCTTTACGAATTTAGGCTTGGGACAAAACTCCGGGTATGACACTCCTCCCTGACAAGAAGCCGGTTTGGTGCCAGTCTATCAGATTTGCCAGTTGAGATTTGAGTCTGTTTTCTAGGCACTTGGCAATCTATCTATTATATATATATAAATTAATTGAAAAAAAAAGTCTCCACGTCATTTCTCACGGGTTAGAAATTCTTAGATTAATCGAAGGAAAATAGGAGAAAAAGAGAAAAAACGAATCGGACAAATATATATAAATATATTAAATTAAAGGAGAAAACAACTGCCATCCGTGGAGAGAGAAAAAAAGGGATTACAACGGCCATCTGCGGAGACTGTTAGCTCCTCGCCTCGCCAGCCTGCCTGCCTTGGCTTGGCCCCGGCGAATTCTTAAGAAGAAGGGTAGAAAGAGATATCATCATAATTCACGCTATAAATACAGTCTAGAAACATCTAAAATTCCGTTAAAATAACTAGATTATACATATAATTAAGGAATTAAAAATAAATAAAAATAAAAAAAGTCCTTGTGTAAATACAGTTTAGAAAAATTCAAGTTTTGATTAAAAAATTTAAAATAATTGATATTAGGGGAAGAGTGTATCTATAAATACAATTAAAAAAGATCTAAAATTACGGTTAAAAATTGGGAAAAATAAGAGAAAAGATCAATATATAAATACAATTTAGAATTACCTAAGCTAAAAAAGAGTCCATGTGTAATAAAGTTTTAAAAAAATCTAAATCTCACATTAAAAATTATAAAATAATTGATATTGACGAAAGAGTTCATCTATAAATACAATTCGAAAACATCTAAAATTCCGGTTAAAAATAATAAAAAAAAGAGTTCATGTGTAAATAAATCTTAGATTAATGGAAGTTTCCATCTATAAATACAATTTAGAAACATCTAAAATTTCGGTTAAAGAAGAACCAGCTTAGAAATACAACTTTGGAATTAAAAATAAAGAAAAATAAAAAAGAGTCCATGTGTAATTATAATTTAGTAATATTCAAATCTCGATTAAAAATTTTAAGATAATTGATATTGAGGGAAGAGTCCACCTATAAATACACTTTAGAAAGATCTAAAATTTCGGTTAAAATTGAGAAAAATTAATAGAAAAAGTCAATATATAAATACAATTTATAGGTATCTAAAACATGAATTATAAATTAAATATTATATATAAAAGAGTTCATGTACAGGTATAGTTTAGAATACGTGTAAATTAATAATTGAAAAGTAATTATTATCAAGATAAGAAACTATATATAGCTATAATTTATAATGATATTAGCCGCGCAATATGCGCGAGCGCTAGTTATGTTCACTGAGCAATTCTGCAGGGATATAGGACGCAAACCATCAGGTGTGTTCTCTTTTCCTGGTTTGTGCAGCAAGATAATGAACGTTAATAACACGTCTATATAAATTTTCCTATGAATTATTTTAAAACCATTAATAAGTTGTCTGCTTTAAATTCAATCCCCTCTGGGCCTCTCAACTGCCAGCTGGGGTCAATTAATCTTTTTTCTTTTTCTTTCTTGTATTTATTTTCCTTATACCAAAATCCTCGTAGTTAGGATACATTTCATCTTCCAAACTTTTCACGGTGACGTGATCAGTGATACGTGAGCCTCATCACCTTCCAGGCCCACGTGTACAGAGGCAAATACCATCGCATGATCTCTCCCTCCGCAAAGCCAGCGGCCACCGCTGAAGTCTACCAACTCTGCATGCAGATCAAAAAACGGACAAACTTGATTACACCATCATGCATTCACCTAGCACATTGTATCTCTTGCAGCCATGCATGCATCAGCTCGCTTTGGAAGTTCATCACTAATCACTACTAAGCACGAGATTACTCCCATGGCGACAAAATCCAACTCACCACAGCGACTCGTCTATATATGTACTTGCCATGGAGTGCTCTGTGTTGGCCATGGCCATGGATGCCATGGAGAAGGTGGTGTGGTGCCTCTGCTTCCTCTTGCTGGGTCTCGTGGCCTTCAGGTTGACGACGACAAAGCGTGGTGGCAATGGCGGGCTGAGGCTGCCGCCTGGGCCGTGGCGGCTGCCGGTGGTCGGGAACCTGCACCAGGTCATGGCGCGCGGACCGCTCGTGCACCGCACCATGGCCGACATGGCGCGCCGGCTCGGCGCGCCGCTCATGTCGCTCAGGCTCGGCGAGGTCCCCGTCGTGGTCGCGTCGTCGGCGGACGCCGCCAGGGAGATCATGAGGACGCACGACGCGAGGTTCGCCACGCGGCCGTGGAACCCGACGACACGGAGGCTGAGACCCGACGGCGAGGGCGTGGTGTTCGCGACGTACGGCGCGCTGTGGCGGCAGCTCCGCAAGCTGTGCATCGTCGAGCTGCTCAGCTCGCGGCGCGTCCGGTCGTTCCGCCGCGTCCGCGAGGAGGAGGTGCGCCGCCTCGTCGCCGCCGTGGCCGCGGCCGCGCGCCGCCCGCCCGGCGGCGAGGCCGTGAACGTCAGCGAGCGGATCACGGCGGTGATCACGGACGCGACGATGAGGACCATGATCGGGGACAGGTTCGAGAGGCGCGACGAGTTCCTGCAGGAGCTCGCGGAGATCGTCAAGATCGGCTCCGGGTTCAGCCTCGACGACCTGTTCCCGTCGTGGCGTCTCGCCGGCGCCATCGGCGGCATGACGCGCCGCGCCGAGGCGAACCACCGGAAGACGTACGAGCTGATGGACTGCGTGTTCCGGCAGCACGAGCAGCGGAGGGCTCATGTCGCTGCGCCGGCTGATGGCGCCATGGAGGAGGAGGAGGAGGAGGACCTGGTTGACGTGCTCTTCAGGATACAGAAAGATGGTGGCCTCGAGGTGCCTCTCACCATGGGCAACATCAAAGCAATAATCCTGGTAAGTGCTACTACTGGTTAATGCTCCGTCTTAAAATAAGATCATTTTAGTCATTCTATTTTATCCTAAAATAAGTTTATTTTTAAGTAATAATTATATTGAAGCATGTGAAATAAAGAATAAATGAATTGAAAATGGATAAGTAGGGGATAATTATATTGGGATTCGATTAAGTGAATGGTATTATAGTCTTTTAGCTTTTGTATGTGTAGGTGTGTGATGAGTGAAAATAAAATTATTTTGGAACGGATGATATTACCTTTGTTTCGTATTCTAAGATTTTCTGGCCAAAAATTCATCGCTTAGGGCCAAAAAAGTTATAATATGGAATAAATAGAGTATTTCAGAACATGATAAATGAATACATGATGTTTAGTTTAGATACATTTTTAAGAACATCTTTTGAAGAGTTAAGTCTCACCTTGTTTTCCAACAGGACCTCTTCAATGCAGGGAGTGAGACATCAGCAAATACTCTCCAGTGGGTTATGTCAGAGCTAATGAGAAACCCAAAAGTGATGAAGAAGGTACAAGCAGAGCTAAGGAACAATCTGCAAGGTAAGGCAACAGTGACTGAAGATGATCTTCCAAACCTAAAGTACTTGAAGCTCGTCATCAAGGAGACACTTAGGCTGCATCCAGTGTTGCCCTTACTTTCCCAAGAGAGTGTCGCGAGGAGTGCAATGTCGGCGGGTATGACGTGCCCAAATATACAACTGTTTTTATAAATGTATGGGCAATCAACAGGGACACTAAATATTGGGACATGCCTGAGATGTTTATACCAGAGAGGTTTGACAATTGTATAATTGACTTCAAGGGTACGGACTTCGAGTTTATACCATTTGGGGCTGGAAGGAGGATGTGTCCTGGCATAGCATTTGCACAATTCAACATGGAGCTTGTGCTCGCTGCACTCCTATACCACTTTGATTGGGAGCTTCCTAGTGGTATGTTGCCCGAAGAGCTCGACATGATGGAGGATATGGGCCTGTCCGTTCGTAGGAAGAATGATCTTTACCTCGTGTGCCTCTGTAGGCTGTAGTCTCTAATGAAGTACTTATATGTCAGGTCATGCATTATGATGTGCCTAGTGACTTAATAAATTTGTTGCTTGAGCTAACACTTTCTTATTTTGTATTTGCCAAGGAATTAAAGTGATTTCAGAAAGAGATAAACAACATCTATTACCCCAACGTGGTTTGATAATATGTATACATGAAAAGAGTGGAAAAAAATTTGAGCATACTAACCTTTCTTTGATCCTAGATATTTTGTGGACTTCCGCGAGTGCTGATACCGATCACTATTGGATCTTGCACACAGAACTAAATGACTATCTTGTCTACTCAAATGTGACTTGGAAGGAAATACTAACATGTGACCATTGATCATCCGATAAACTAACAGTAAACTGTTCTCGGTGATTGGGGGCGATTTGGAACGTAGAGTAGAAAGAAAAGGGAAAGGTGCGAGGTAACGGGCGTGAAACATAAGTGGAGAAAAATAAAATAATATTAGTGGAAACTACGTGTTATAATTAATATATCATTAGAAAAGTAAGACTAGAGCACATATCCTATAGCTACAATAACATAGCACGAGGAAGGGACAAGGTTGTCTCAATTGCCGAGACATAAAAGTTGCTTTAGGTTGGCTCTTTCTCTCTTACTTTCTTGAAGACAAAATTCTCTAGCATGGGTTTATACGTTGCCCAGAGGTGTTAGCTTAGTTTGGATAGGATAGAAAATAACTTTAGATTTGCTAACAAATTAATCTTGAGCATGTTTCCATCATCTCTAACTCTACAGTACAAGCTCAACTCCGCAACCGCTACTTTTGCCTTCATGCTAGCCTGGCTCTATAGCCTAGATACGTATTAGCTTATCACATGGCTACTGCTTCAATCCACTTCATTTTGGCCTTCGTTTGGCCTATTATCACTATATGCCAATCTATCCCTCTGCACGGTCTAAACATAATTAATAACATGCCCACCGGCTATAAGATGTATAAGATAGAGATTGAGTAGTCTTGTTCACTCGACATTGTGAGATAGGGAAAATTGATCGCTATTGGCTCCTCTAAGAGAGCATGGCGGCCACTATAGTAACCAATACAACTTTTCTAATACATGGAGCATATTGAGTAATCTGTAACGGTAGGCATTTCCTATACAACACATCTCATTTTTAAGGATCGGGATGGTATTACTTTCATGTATACGAGAGTTTATCTTAATTATTTAAGAAGATCGCACCCAATAATACGGTAATAAATGAAGCAAATAATGATGGGTGGTTAAATTAGGAAAGAAATAGCCAAAATAATAAATTTTAAATGCTAGATATACTTATATATTTATGAACTAGGAGGAAGTATTCACACCACTCGTACAAGCCTAATTAAAGTGCCAGTTGTACGTCTAGACAGCTCTAGGTACGTTGATTCTCTCTCTATCTCTAAGAATTAAACTCCAGCCAGTTGATTTTTTTTTTTTGCCTAGCGGTGTGTTTGTATTCTTAAAAGCATGAAATAGTTCCAGTGCTGCCAAATGAACTTCACAACGGCAGTGTTGACTCTAGCCTTATGACGTGTAGTTTACGGAATAGGCAAAATTTGCTACAGGCCATCGAAAAAACACGTAATTAGTCGGTGGACACGGTAAAATCATAAATTTATCGTAGGGCACCACAAAAATATGATAATTAGCTAGTAGACACTCTGGCCATTATTTTATTAATTTTGGAGTCAAACATTTTAAAAATGACAAGATTGCCCTCGGTGGCTAACCAGTTATGCTGACTGGGTCCGGTCGAACCGGACTCTGTCGGTCTGGGCGTCGCACCACACCCGAACCCTAGTCTACAGGGCGACTGAGCAGGCGTCGGCGGCGACGACCCAGCTGCGGCGAGGGCGGCAGCGGCCTGGCCACCGAGGGCAATCTTATTATTTTTAAAAATTTGGACTCTAAAATTAATAAAATAATGGCCGAACTGTCTACTAGCTAATTACCATTTTTTTTATGCCCTACAATAAATTCATGATCTTACGGTGTCCACCGGCTAATTACACATTTTTTGATGTCCTGTAGCAAATTTTGCCTAAGGAATATAATGTACTCCTATCAACATGTGCTAAATGATATATTTGTAGCTATCACCCTCATATTTTTACTTATGCTTATATTTATAAGCCAAAAATTAAACTTTTTAATCTTAAACTTGAAGTTGATTTTGGGATTTTTCAAAAGTTAATTTTCCAATCCTAGATTTTAGATCGCTAAAAACACGTATATAAAAAATTTTATTCATAAATTATTTTCCAATTACAAATATGTCTATAGCGGTGCGTACGCGTCCCTATCTTCTATATGTAATCGAAAAAAAAATAAAAATAAAATGCACTCCCCTTATATTTGAAGCAAGCTCTCCCTCACTGGACAATTGTCCAACCATGCACAAGGGTACTGCATTTGTCTTTTCTACTTCACTAACTTTATAATTCTGAACTAATATGTTGACTTAATTAATTATGTGCCAAAATCCTCCAGGTTGGAAGCCTTTGCTGCCACCAACTTTTTTCTCTCGTGTATATATAGCCAGCTGCATTTTGTCCATGGAGCACTGCACCACCGGCCACCACCACAGCCGCCATGGACATGGAGAAGGTCGCGTGCTTCGCCGCGGCCGCCGTTGTTGTGGTTCTCTTGCTCGCCCGCCGGCTCGTCGCGCCGCCGCGGGAGTGGGGCGGGCTGAACCTGCCGCCCAGCCCGCCGCGGCTGCCGTTCGTCGGCAGCTTCCACCTCCTCCGCCGCAGCCCGCTCGTGCACCGCGCGCTGGCCGACGTCGCGCGGCAGCTCGGCGCGCCGCTCATGTACATGAGGATCGGGGAGGTGCCGGCCATCGTCGCCTCGTCCGCCGACGCCGCCCGCGAGATCATGAAGACGCACGACGTCAAGTTCGCGTCGCGGCCGTGGCCGCCGACCATCCGGAAGCTGCGCGCGCAGGGGAAGGGCATTTTCTTCGCGCCCTACGGCGCGCTGTGGCGGCAGCTCCGCAAGGTCTGCATCGTCAAGCTGCTCAGCGTGCGGCGCGTCGGCTCGTTCCGCGCCGTGCGCGAGGAGGAGGCCGGCCGCCTCGTCGCCGCCATCGCCGCGACGCCGCCGGGCGAGGCCGTGAACCTCACCGAGCGGATCGAGGTCGTCATCGCGGACACGACGATGCGGCCCATGATCGGGCAGAGGTTCGAGAGGCGGGAGGACTTCCTCGAGATGCTCCCGGAGATCGTCAAGATCGCCTCCGGGTTCAGCCTCGACGACCTGTTCCCGTCGTCGTGGCTCGCCAGCGCGATCGGCGGCTCGACGCGTCGCGGCGAGGCGTGCCACCGGAGGTCCTACGAGCTGGTGGACTGCGCCTTCCGCTAGCGCCAGCAGCGAAGGAACGCCATGGCCGCGCCGCCAGCTGACATCGCCGTGAAGGAGGAGGATGACTTGATGGACGAGCTCATCAGGATATACAAGGAAGGCAGCCTCGAGGTGCCTCTTACTGCAGGCAACATGAAAGCCGTCATCCTAGTTAAGTAACATGCTACTTCTCTGAATCTTCAGATAAAACTTTTCTACTGATCTAATTTTTCAGATAAAAAGTTTCCACTACTCTGAATTATTTTTTTGAAGGAGAACATTTATGTGTTTAACTTGATGTAGAATATCTATGTTCCTTTGTATTTTTTGTTTATCAGGTTAAAGTTTCTCATAGGTTGCATTTGGTGTTGCACAGGATCTCTTTGGTGCTGGAAGTGAGACATCGTCTGATGCACTCCAATGGGCGATCTCAGAGCTGATAAGAAACCCAAGAATGATGAGAAAGCACAGAACGAAGTAGGGAGCGTTCTCAAAGGGAAGCCATCAGTGACCGAAGCCGACGTGGCAGACCTAAAGTACTTGAAGATGATCGTCATGGAGACCCATCGGCTGCATCCGGTGTTGCCATTGCTCATCCCAAGGGAGTGCCAACAAACCTGCCAGATCATGGGGTACGATGTGCCTAAGGGCAGCATCATACTCATCAACTCATGGACGATAAGTAGGGATCCAAAGTATTGGGACGACGCTGAGACATTCAAACCAGAGCGGTTTGAGGATGGAGAGATTGACCTCAAGGGCGCGGATTATGAGTTCACCCCATTTGGAGCTGGACGAAGGATCTGCCCTGGCTTGGCATTAGCTCAAGCCAGCATAGAGCTCATCCTCGCCACTCTACTCTACCACTTTGACTGGGAACTGCCCAACGGAGCAGCGCCAGATGAGCTGGACATGGACGAGGAGATGGGCATCACTATCCGAAGGAAGAAAGATCTTTACCTTCTTCCAACTGTCCGTGTGCCCCTTGCTACATAGCAGCTAGCTATTTCAATGTGATCAATTAGTAATGTTCTGTGTGTGACACCTCTATATGAGAGTCACACAAGATGTACTCATCACCCGTGGCAACTTAAATAAACCAACTGAGTTATCCTAGTTTTCTCCATGTCTAAGTTAATTTTAAGAAGGTGATTGGTTTTTATGTTCAACTGTGGTGATTTGTGGCAATGAGATTCATGTGGTAAAGAATCATTAGAAAAGAAAAACGAGAAAAATCCCTATACGACAGCAAGGGAAATATACATGACTAGGAGATGAGTCTTCGTGTCAAGAGAAAGAATGACCTCCACCTTTGCCCCATCATCCATGTGCCACAAGCTCTCTCGCTGAACGCCACACTAGAGAAAACTTCCTACGTATGCGTAGAGAATAATTTTACTGCCATTGAGAAATCATCGGGAGCTACTGCATTTTCTATTTTCTAGTGTTCAATTTGGTACATTCATTTACAAACCTCAATGCAAAAAAATTTTAAATGTAAATTTTGGTATCTAGAAGTCCCTCATCACATATAGTAAAATTGTCTATATAAAGATAGTAGCTAATTAAAACTATGTATTTTCAAAAAAATCAAGATCAAACTGAATATTTCTGAACTATTTTCACCCCTACTTGCCATATGCATGTAGCAGCCAGGGTTCTGGGTTTCGGACCGAATGAGCCGAAATTCACCGAAATTCGCCCATTTCGGTATGGCCCAAGACAACTAGAAACCGGCCAAATAATTTCAGCCCATTTTGAAAAATGCGACTGGCCCAAGATCCATATAATCCCACCTATACATTCTCTAGGTATATAAGTGCAAGCAACACATTAGAAAACCCTAACTTTCTTTTTCTTCCCTCTTCACTCCCCTGCTGGCGGCTGTGCTTCAAGCCGGCGACGGGGAGGCATGATTAGCAAGCTGGAGGCGAGGATTAGCTGCTCCGTTATCCTCCTCTCTCCCTAGCTCCATCTTCCCCTGTTCCCCTCCATCTCTCGTGGTGGCGACCCAGTCATAGCGGTGCCGTCGGTGGTCAAGAAAATGGCCGCAGCAATTGGAGGCACAACATTGCAGCCCCAGATGCATTGGTTGGTGATGATGTGGCGACGAGAGGAGCTGCAGCAAGGCAAGCGGCAAGGTCGCCACTAGCATGTGAAGGTAAGAACAAAGTAGTCTGATGCTTGTACGTATTTGTTTTAGCAATATTAATTGGAATTTGTTCATGGAATTTTCTGCGTAGTATCTGTACAGAGAATGAATGAATCTTCTAATTTTCCATGTGTGATAATGCTGGTATGATCCTATGAATGTTGTTCACATCTATTTACATTGCAAATGCAGTTATAAACTTTCACATTAATTTGTAGTTACCATTATTTTGCTTGTTATGGTCCTATGATCATTTTACCTATTTTTGCTGTTGTTTGTTTGAATTTTGTGTGAAATTCGGTCAAATTTCATCCGAATTTTCCGAAATTCATCAATTTCGGTATGTGCCGAAATTTTTATGCAATTGAATCCCAGAACCCTGGTAGCAGCTTCTTTAGTGTTCATCAGATTATTAAGAGTTTCTAAACCTAATTGCCATATGCATTTTTTTCCCAAAAATTGCACTATCGCATGTTTTTCTCGTTACACCTAAGTTCCATATAAGTTACCCTGCAGTTACATCTAATTACGATATAGTTATACTATATTTATATTTGACAAAATTTGGGGAGGATTTCCCCCTAAAAGTTATATACGTAGTTCCTACTAGATATTTTGGTCGTTTTGAAAACTTATTTTACGGTTAGGATGTTGGCGTCGTCCTATTCAATGTCGGCGCCAGTAACGCCGACGGTAAAGAAAATCCATTTGTATAATAAATTTTTCTAAATATCTATCTGTAAAATAATTTTTTAAAAAGAACCGAAATATCAAATTTCCAGGTTCCTACTAATATGCATAGCCTCAGAGTATATATATAGCAAGGAAAACAAATTTGAGCGTGGGCCGTTGCATTTCAGCCCAACACCAAGTCCCAATTAGCAGCAAAATTATCTTTCTTTCTTTCTTTCTTTCTCGCGCCGAATTTTGAATTTTCGATGCGGACAAGGCGCGCCGCTCGCGCGCCACTTGAAGTACTACGCGACGCACGGGAGCATGCAATGGCGGCACGGCGCCGCGCCGCCGCCGCCCGCCGCGCCGTGGCGACACGCGGCACCTGCACGTGCCTCGCAGATTGAGCGGTGCCTGCGTGCGTGAGCGTATATGTTCCCTAGCCTAGCTGGCCGGCGTTGCAGTGCAGTGCACTCGCGCTGGATCTGATCGCCATGTATCACGTCGTCGCCTGCGTCGTCGTCGTCCTCGTCGTGTTCGCGCCGCTGCTCCTCGTCATGCTTTCGATGAAGCTGACGAGGAGCGGTAGGGATGGGGTGAGGCTGCCGCCCGGCCCGTGGCGGCTGCCGGTCATCGGGAGCCTGCACCACGTGATGGGCGAGCGGCTCCTCCACCGCGCCATGGCCGACCTCGCGCGCCGGCTGGACGCGCCGCTCATGTACCTCAAGCTCGGGGAGGTCCACGTCGTGGTGGCCTCGTCGCCCGACGCCGCCCGCGAGATCATGCGGACGCACGACGTCGCCTTCGCCGGCCGCGCGCTGACCCCCACCGCGCAGGGCCTGCGGCCCGGCGGCGAGGGGCTGGCGCTCGCGCCGTACGGTGCGCTGTGGCGGCAGCTCCGCAAGATCTGCGTCGTGGAGCTGCTCAGCGCGCGCCGCGTCCGGTCGTTCCGCCGCGTCCGCGAGGAGGAGGTCGGCCGCCTCGTCGACGCGCTCGCCGCCGCCGCGTCGTCCGGGGAGACCGTCAACTTCACCGAGCGGATCGCGGCGGTCGTCTCGGACTCGTCGGTGCGCGCCATGATCGGGGACAGGTTCGAGAGACGGGACGAGTTCCTGGCGGGGCTCGCCGAGCAAGTAAAGCTCCTCGGCGGGTTCAGCCTCGACGACCTGTTCCCGTCGTCGAGGCTGGCGAGCGCCATCGGCGGCACGGTGCGGCGAGCGGAGGCGAGCCGCAAGAAGCTCTTCGAGCTTATGGACTGCGTCATCCGGCAGCACCAGGAGCGGAGGGCTGAGGCCGCGGCGGACGCCGGCGCCGGCGTGGAGGACGACAAGCACCAAGACATCATAGACGTGCTCCTAACCATACACAAACAAGGAGAGCTCGAGACGCCTCTCACCATGGAACAAATCAAAGCCGTTATCCTTGTAAGTAAAAGTCATATATTGCTGAAAATTCTATGTTCTTACATACAATCAATTAGTTTGTACCATTGAGGTTAATCTAAAATTTGTGGAGTTTTTCTCATAGAAACTATTAACTTTTTTGCCTAGGATCTCTTTAGTGGAGGGAGCGAGACGTCTGCAGATACGATTCAATGGGCCATGTCAGAGCTGATGAGAAACCCAAGAGTAATGAAAAAGATACAGGCTGAGCTACGTGACAAACTTAAAGGGAAGCCAATAATGACTGAGGATGACTTGTCTAATCTAAATTACTTGAAGCTCATTATCAAGGAGACTCTAAGGCTTCACCCTGTCGCTCCACTGCTTATTCCAAGAGAATGTCGTGAGGCGTGCAAGATTATGGGGTATGATATTCCAAAAGGCACCACTGTATTTGTTAACGTGTGGGCTATTGGCAGAGATCCCAATTACTGGGATGACGCTGAGGAGTTTAGACCAGAGCGATTTGAAAACAATACGGTTGACTACAAAGGTATGGACTTCGAGTTCATACCTTTTGGTGCGGGGAGAAGGATGTGCACTGGTATGGCCTTTGCAGAAGCCACCATGGACCTAATGCTTGGCTCATTGCTCTACCACTTCGATTGGGAGCTTCCTTGTGGAACAAGGGCAGTTGAGCTAGATATGACAGAGGAGATGGGTCTCACCGTCAAAAGAAAGGATGATCTTTACCTCCACCCTATCCTTCGTGTGCCCCAAGCTCAAAACTAGCTCAAAACTCTTATGTAAGATAGAGTATATGCTCCTTATGTAGGTAAATAAAAGGGATAATATTAGCGAAATATCAACAAGTATAAAAAAGAAGTGGTCAAACGCTAAAATAAATAGTAACTATATTAAAACAGAAATCTAGAGGAGTCAATGTTAACTATATTGAAGGATACAAACTTCAATACAAAATGCATCTGCAAGTTCCATTTCTAGGGCATGCTAGATTATGCTATTCAAGAATTGCATAGTTTTTTCCACGATAAATTAATACATTAAGGTTGAGCAGAAAAATATGTATAAGTTTTGCATGGTAACATATCTTTAACATGATGCTGGGTTGGCCTAACTTTCTTTATAGGCAAGTGCTTCCCTTTTTAGGAATTTTTTGCCAGGAACTTCATCCAAAACGAATCAACTAGGTGGAGAACTAGAGTGCTCTCAACCACACTAAGCAGAACATTTGTGACATCAACAACATTGTGGTGATCCTCTTTACAGATAAACTCAAGGCAATCTGGTAGCCACCCTCATCTCTCCAAAACTAACAGCAATTACAGGCCTTGGATTTAGCTTCAATGACTCCAGTCTAATGGAGTTTCAGAGAATATGAAGTGCCAACTCCAGCTGATCTTTTTTATCATAAAATCTCGTAATGTCGACGATTTTGACATGGGAGTAAGAGGGTGTGAGGAAAGACTCAGCTCACCCTGATCCTGACTATATTGTAGATGATTATGCAACATCCGCATCTGTAAAAAAAATGTAAAAAAATGAAGATAGTGGATGAAGTCACCCAAAAAAAAGAGCCACATACTACCTCCTTTCCAAAATATAGGTAGCAGTGAAAACAAGGATATGGTAGAGGGTTTATAGAAATCCGAAGTATATGAATGTCAATTTAGATAGTACTGTGCAGATGCGGATGGCGGATATGGTATCAACAAAATCTAACAGATGTGAATTGATCATGAGAGGACTATCACAAGCCACTGAGTGAGCAAGCGGCGGAGGAAGCCAAGTGCCAAGAGGGTGGAAGGATATTCAAATTGCTAAGAAATTTATTAGAGTTCAGATAAATCTCAATGTTAACTATTCTTTCTACTCCCTTCGCCTAATTACATATTTATATATTATAAGTCATTTTAGATTTTGTTTAAGTCGAACATCTTCAAGTTTGACTAAATTTATAGCAATGTGTATTAATATATGCAACTCAAAATTAGTTTTATTAAATCCATCATTAGATAAAATGTTATTGTATATTTATTTTATGTTGCAGATGTTATAATATTTTTCTATAAACTTGGTTAAGCTTAAAGATATCTGACTTGGAACAAATCCAAATAACTTGTAACATGAAAATGGAGGGAGTAATTAATAAATTTATCTAACTTGTCAAATTTGATAAAATTCCAAGAGGGAGTGAGATGATTATAACGCATACACAATAAGAAGAAACATGAGGGAAAAAAGAAATAAAAATGGACTTGGCTACAAACCCAAAACCCGTTAGTTCTTAACCATGTAACAAAGGCAATAAATAAGGTTTGCTAAATAATTAAACGCTATACGCTAATTCCTCATGTTTTTTTTAATCGATGCCGTTGATTTTTATCTAAATTTGACCCTTCAACTTATTTAATTTTTTTTGCAAATATACAAAATTATAAATCATACTTAAATTTATTATAGTAATAAATTAAATATAAGAAAATAATTAATAATTATATAACTTTTTAATAAAACGAATGGTCACGTTGATACAAAAGTCAACGATGGTCAATTAAAAAAACATAGAGAGTACGTATTAATGGCACGAAATTCAAAATAAAAAATATTTTTACAGATAACAAATTTTGCAGATATTATGTAGTTATTGTAGTTATTATAAGATGTAGATCAAGAATATTTTTTTCATCTTTAAAGAGGTAACACGAGGTACCATTATTTTCTATAAAAATACCAAATTTTAAAAAAACAGTGATACTTTTGTGATAACTTGTCGTGTTCTCATCTCGTGTTCTCGTGGATGGGAAAATGCTCGTAGATCAAACGATCCAAACCAGCTATGCGCACTGTCGTATCGTTGGTGTTGCCAGCGTAGTGATGGGTGTGGAGTGCTGACACCAAAATGAGCGAGTAAAAACTGCATGCAATCCTTAAGATACGGTCACGGTAATCTGATCTCAATTCCTATAGGTTTGAGGCGTCCCAGAGTAATTTTTTTTAAGAACGTTCCAAAGTAATAATTACATCTTATTTACTGCCGAGTTTGAAATACTTGCACACAAGGACGGAACCAGATCGAAAAAGTTTAGGGCTGAGCTGTCTTAATCATTTCTAAAACTTAAAAGATAATAAGATCTTGGATCTAGACCTAGGGCTTAAGCCCTAATTTCCCTAAACATGGTTCTGACACTGCTTTCGCGGGTACTATTCGGTTTATAACTTTGATTACTCGTCTGTTTTTAAAAATAATATATCTCGGAGGTTATCTATGCTAGTATTATGGATTGTGCATTAATATAACTAGATGGATACCCCACGCGTTGCTAGAGGAGAACAATATAATAATATAATAGATATAAGTTCTAAAATTTTTTCTTACATACTATACGATTTCGTGCCTTTATTAATTATCTATAGGTTATAAATATTTGTGTTGTATGATGTGCTTTTTGAGGAGGAAGAGATAAAATTTACGCTCTTGATGAATCATCCAAAGGCTAAAAAAACAATTAGGGTAATGTGAACGAGATGCAATTTAAATTATTGATGTATCATCCTATGACTAAATACAATTAAGGTGGTGGAGGTAAGGGTCTAACTTTTATAGAAAGAAGAGATATATAGTTTTTATTACTTATAAAGTAAATATTTATAAGTTATTAATGATCAAAATTAAAACATCCATAATCAAAAGTGACCGGTATTCCAAGTTGGAGTTTTCGCCAATAAAACAAGGTTGTAAACCTTTTGAGACACCCCCCCTTTATTTTCTTATTTATTATTTTTTCTCCCAATTTCTTTTTGTTGTTTTGTAGGACAATTTTGCCCTTGACTCAAGCGCTATCCCAATCGAACTCGTCTCGTCCGGCTTCGACCCAGCCCGCCGCCGCCGCCGCCTCCCTTCCTCCCTCCCCTCCGGCCGGCGTCTCTGCCCTCAGCCGAGCGCCGCCTGAGCCCCAGGCCCCATAGCGCCCTTACTCCCCACGATTGGCTTCTAGGGCTTGAAGGCTGAGGTGGCGGTGATGGAGGTTCCAGAGGAGGGCATGGCGCAGGAGGCGAAGCCCCCTCCCGGGTAAGTCCACAAACCCCTCGTCTCCATTGTTTCTCAACGGGAGGGGGGGGGGGGGGGTGGGGAGATAAACTAGGCCTCATCTCCATTGCTTCTCAACCGGAGGGAGGGGGGGGGGAGACCTAGGCCATGAACGATTTAGCGATTTTAGCGGGCGAACTAATGAATCTTCTTTCTCTCGTTTTGATTGTTCGAATACAATAGGATTGATCCGGATGCGGCGTTTAGTGTGCGCGTTCAATTTGGTCAGTATATAGCTAAGCTCGATGATGGCTCTCGTGTTCATGTGCCCCGCAAACGCGAGGAATGGGTTGTGGACCATAGGAAATGCACATTGGAGAGCTTGGAGAAGGATCTTGCAGCAAGAATCAAATGGGGAAGCTGCCAGCGTGTCATCGTCTCGGGATATGACGCGAGCACTGGTGAGGACACCGAGCTTGTCGACGATATGGATCTAGCGCGTAAATTCTTCGCTAGGAGGAACGAGAGGAGGTTGTTTTTGCGTGTCGATGTGGAGGACAAACCTGGTGTTTTGGTTAACTCATGTGTTTCAGAGGACAATGAGGTAGTCTCGGGTGAGGTTGTCGCAGCCAGGCAAGGTGATGCTCAAGACTCAAAGAGTCAACATGTCATTGATTGGGATGGTTTGGAGATAGCTTCAATTGCACAAAAACAAGTTCCTCAGCATGTGATTGATTGGAATATATTGGAGACTGATCCAACTCTAGAAGAGCAGATAGGTTCGCCATTGCCTGTGATGGAGGATGATGGAATGTGTGCATTTGGTGGTCTAAAAGCTGAGGATGAGAGAGATGAGGAAGCTAGGGTTAAACCTGAAAAGGCTAGGGTTGAAACTAAAAGTCAGAGGGTTGGTGCAGCTCCACCTCCTACACAAGATGAAAATGCGGAAGTAGTTATTAATGATGTTGTTCCAAGCGAAGCTGAAATTTTCTATGATAGCGAAGACCCTCCAATGGAAGTTGGAAGCACATATACAACTATGGTTGAGTTCAGGTCAGCTGTGAGGCAACATGCTATAAAGGGCCAATTTAAGCTAGGAACTGAGAAATCTGATAAAGAGAGGTTCAGGGGCTATTGCACAGCTGAGGGTTGTCCATGGGCTATTGTGGCAAGGTTGATGCATGATGGAAAATCTGTGAGGGTATTAACAACTAAGTATGCATGTTAGTTTGTGTTAGTCAATAGTGGTGCATGGTACTAACCAACATATCCTTTTGTTGCAGGTTACTGTGAACAAATTTGCACATACATGTGCATCAACTGGGAGAGTTAACACCAAGATGGCATCGTATCATTGGGTGGCAGATAAGGCAATTCCCCTTCTAAAGAAGGATCCTAGCATGGGTGCAAAGAAGCTAAAAGAAGAGTTAGAGTCTAAGCACAATGTCACAATAGGATACTCGACAGTGTGGGCTGGTAGGCGTAAGGCTGCAAATAAGATATTGGGGAAAAAGAAAGAGAGCTTTGCAAACTCGGTTAACTTCAAGGCTGAGATTGAGCTGAAAATACCAGGAAATGTTGTGGAGATAGATGTACATGAGGATGATGACGATGGACAAGGATCAAGTAAGCAGATGGCAACCCCTCCCAGGCCTGCCAAAGCTACAAGGACGATCGCTCTGAAGAAAAGGAAAAAATAAGTGCTTCTGGATGGTATTCTCAATCATGGAAACATGTAGCTTATGGATGCTTTTGTAACATGAACTAGAGGATGATGCAATTGGTTGCTATTATTTTGTGATCTGAATGTGGGTGGTGCTTAGTAGACTTGCTTATCTGTGAACAACTATTACGGGTGCATGCTGCGAAAGATTTCTTTTGTCAGGTCAATGGAAAAAAAAACTAACTTTTCATGTTCTGGATACATGACTGTCAAAATGGACTTGGGGTATGTAGCAAAAGCTAGTTCAATGCATTACAAGTAGAGACCACAAAAGTTTCAGTGATGAGCCATCATGACGACTAATAATTTCAGAAAATGATCCTTCAAAAAGGTTGCACCAAAACATCCTTACAAGTTACTACATAGCTCACCATAATTTTCAGTATAACTAACATTTACAACCCTGTATAAAGCTTTCCATTGCATCAAAATTGGGCAACTGCCCCACTTGTCTACAGCAGGTTGCAGATCTTTATTGCCTTCTAGAGCAGGTTGCAAATCTTCTCCCAGAAATTGAGCCTTTTCTCCTGTTCCAAATCTTTGTCCAGGAACTTGATTGTCTAGTACAACAGAGTGACAGACTACAACCAAAACGAGACAATCCAATTCAGAGATACATTTAGCTTCACAAATGCAAGAAAAAAAAAATGATACAAGCTGCTGCTAAAGACTAGAGCTTCTACTGTACAGTGGAGGCGCTGCCCTGCAGTGGCGGTTAAGTCTAATTATAGTGTTTATAAAGTTTATTCATACTATTAATCATCACTACGGACGACCACCTAGGGTTGTCAGCGAATCCACCACTCCTGATAAGAGGAGAAACGGTTTTGGATAATGAACTTGTCATACCATTTTTCAGGATTTCAGCAGCTGCAGTATATCATGTAAACAACTGGTATATATCAACATTGATGTCTCGGTGTCTCCCTTTCGTCCCCAGGTGCAGAGGAACCCAAGTACCCAACAGCAAACAGGAGGACGAGACCCAATCACCCAACGAAGAAATGAAAGCTTCAATCAGTTAAACTTTTACAGTTTACTATCTAGATGTTGCAAAACTGCAATTGGTTGCCTATTCTGGTTCTGAAGCTACGCTTGGTGAACACAGTCTATTCCAGCCTCGGTAATGAGCTGTTCTGTCAATGAAAAGAGCCCGGCAATTTCTTTTTCAGCATCAAGAATCACACCCATTTCCTTGTTTGCTTCAATCTTGGAATAACCTTTATTTCTGTTTACACTTGGAGATGCAACCAAACCCATACCAGAATCAGTTTTGCCACTTCTCAGGAATCCCTTAGCCACGTCTGCAAGTTTCTTCAACGTAGCAGTAGCAGTCGCAGCAAGTGCCTCTGCCTCCACCCCTGCAGCTTCAGTTTTAAGCTTCTCTCCCGCAATGCCCTCTCGCATTGCCTCATTGGAAAGATCAGAGGGTCTCTTGATGTCACTGGGATCTTTCGGCAACTCTTCCAACTTATCTAGTTCCTTGTCCATCACATTCCGCCTTCTCATTACTGCTTTCAGCTCTTGATCTTTCACATTGAGCGCTTTATGCTCAGATCTTAAGTTCATGTCCTTCTGGTGCAAGGATTCTTTCAACATCTCTATGTCAGCCTCTAGTTGATTATGCTTATGCAAATTGGACTTGAGGGCCGTACCTGTGCTTGAAATTTCATCATCCAGCAATGCATAAATGTCCATGTCTTCGCTTTCTAATGAACCAACAAGATTGCCAGTGAGCTCAGCTATCTTTTGCACCACAGATTCAGCTTGTGAGCAACTGAATCTCATGCTATCCAGTTCATTCTGCAGTGTCTGTATGTGTTGTTCTTTATCCTGTAATTCGGTTCTAACCTGAACAAGTTGATCCTCTTTGTTATTTAGCAGCTGCTGAAGCTCGACAACTTCACTGTTCACTTCAGCTAGTCTGCGTTGCGTCTCAGAAAGCTCTGAATCCTTCTCCTGAACAGCTATTTGAATAGATTCCACCTTTGATTTCATACTTTGGACTTCATTTCGGGCTTCTAACAACTCAGCTTCTTTTATTTCAACAAGCTTTAACGAATTTCTGTGCTCATTTTCCTTCTGAACGAGCTCCTTTTGAAGCAACTCAACTTCTTCAGTTTTCTCTTCTAAGCTGTCTCTTTCTTTTGTCAACATGGCTTCCAGAGACTCAACCTTCTCATTTTCCTGAAGTAAGAGTGATTCAAGTTCATGACAGCGAGACTGTGCAGCATTGAGTTGTGTTGCCTTGCTTTGAATCTCCAACTGAGTAGCTTCCAAGTTCTTGTTATAAGACAGCAGCAATAGCCTTTGGTCGGTGAGTTCTTGGGCTTGCTTCTGCATCTGCGCTGCTTGATCTTCTATCTGTTTACGAGAGGAGGAAAAAGCCTCTTTTGAAGCAATTAGTTCAGAGCGTACAGCATCCAGCAGAGATCTCACGCGTCTGAAATCACTGATAGTACCCTTGATATTGTACATATCCTTGCATGCTAGTTGTGCCACTTCCTTCAACTCTTTCTGTGCTGCTAACCATCCTAAATTCTGCTTCTCAAGTTCTTGTTCAGCAATTTTCAGTTTCTGTTCATTAGCTTTTCTCAATCCATTCGATCTGGCAAAATCAACTTCTTTTCTTTTGATTTCATTACGAAGCTCCTTAATCGTTGTTTCTTGCTGCGCAGCAGCCTGGTTAGCTTCAAGAAGCAGCTGTTCCTTGGACTTGATCTCCAAACGCATCAAGGCTGCTTCTTTGTTCTTCTTCAACATATTTTCCTTGAGCTTGTCCACTTCAATTACCTTCTGAGAAAGCAATTCTTGAGAACTGGCAATTTTCTTGTCTTGCTCATCTACTAGAAGCTTTAGGTTATTGATCTGCCTCACTTGTAAAATCAGATCACTACTTGCCTTCGCCAGTGATTTCTCCATCTCCTGTTGCCTTGCATATGCTTTATTGATCTCCCTCTCCCTCTGATCAAGGTCCTTCTTCGCACGGTTCAGCCGTACCTGATCATCAAAAACCCTACTCTCCGCATCTTGAAGGTCCCTCTCTTTCTTCCTCAGGGTTGACAAGGCAGCCTCAAATTCAGACTTGAGGACATCAATGCTCATGCTCAGCTCACTATCCTGAGAAGCACTGGTATCTAGACTTTGCGTCTTCGCAAACAGCCGCTCCAATAATTCCCTAGCTGGCTCAGTTGCCCCATTGTCACCATCAGTGATATTTGCCCTAATTTCTTTTGCAACCGGTTTGATCAAATGAGGAGCACATTTCGCATGTTGAGCCTGAAAAGCCACCAGGAAGCTCAGCTTCTGCCTGAACAGCATCTGTGATTGCAGAAAAACAGTGCGTCAGTAGACTGCTAGGATATGCAACAGATTACCTCCTGTGGAATCTATATGCAAAAGTGGGGACTTTCTCTGTAGATGAAATTTTTCTTTCTAAACCAAAGAACTGAAATGACCTGTATACCAAAATTACTGACAGTGAACAAAAATTCAGAACTGCATTAATTCACAATTTCACACGCGGTTTAAATTTTTCCAATGAATTTTAATCCCAAATCCATCTTAGTACAAATTCCACTCTCGAATTCATGGTTCGTATTAGGTACTCCCGTAATCAAGATTTGTTTAAAGATGTACGCTTGATTTTACCACCATCAAATCAAATTCCAGCGGGGAGAAAAAAAAAAGACTAAACCAGTACGAACTACTACCACTAGCAGCAAAACTTGAACCAGAAAACCGAGATTCGATCATTTGGTTTGCTTCAAAACGCAAGTAGACGAGCTCGGAAGCAAAACAAACGAACAGGGCAAGCAGCAAGCAGCCACCCCCATCACCGATACACAGCGCCAACGACGAGAGGGATAGCTCACACGAGTGACGGGGCGGCACGACGGGGAGGCGCGGCGGATCGCCGCCGGCGCCGCCGGCGACGACGAGGAGGAGAGGGGCGGCATGGCCGCGGACCATGTGGCAAGGAGCGGGATCCCGGCCGCCCGAGCTCGATCGGACGGCTCGCCGGGCGCGCCTGCGCGGGTGCGAGATGAGATGATGTGGAGCCGGACGCGGCCGGGACGCGTGTGGACTGCAGCGGAGCGGAGCGGAGTGGGGTAAAGAAGCGTGAGACTCGTGTCGCTTGCCTTCTTCTTCTTCTTCTTCTTCTTTTTTTCTTTTTTCTTCTCACTTTTTTTTTTTTGCTTGGTTATATTTTGGATGAACTCGTGTTGCTAGCTGTTCTGGCGTTCGGTTTTGTATTCGCGGGTACGCGAGGACCGGGAATGCTAGGCTGTACTTAACTAGGACAAATTAAGGGGTGATCATCGTGAATTTTTTATTTTTTAAACCATTTTAATAAATAATTTTAGTACTGAACCTAGGAGAAAAAATAATATTTTACCTTATGAAGCTTTTGGCCATACCAACGTTGATGGTGTGGCAAGACAACGCTGCCACGCCAAATACTCTGCGTGAAGCGTTATCTTGCCACACCAATGTTGTTGGCATGCCATTCAGTTTGATCTTGCAACTGTTAAGATAAGCGGTAAAACGAGTTGATAGGTAATAATAAATCTAGCTAATCGGATGTTGATGTAGCGGCGTTTAGCCGATAGACGAGACAATCAGCTGTTGAAAGCTTGGATCGGCTAGAAACTCAATAGAAATAGAGTTAAACAATGAATCGTGTGTTACGATTGGCTAAAACCAATTTGCATGCAATTCATAAGCCAATACAACATAAATAATTACCGATCCGATAGGTATAAAAATAATGCAGCAAAGCAATCGGCTACTCTATTGATGTAAATATGATAAGCACGTACATCGAAAAAGATCATCGGCTATAAACGACTGATAAACGATCAAGATTTATAAAATATCTAGTCCAGATTGCTAATAATAATCATAGAAGATCGAACCAAACCGAGACAGTTCAAAATTATGCCTAACAATGTCAGGATAGATACTAAACAGATCTAGATTATTGTCAAGCCGATGAGCCGATGATTGATAACTTATCGGCTGGTACTTCGATAAAACAATGAACAAAACATTGATCTGATATAAACTATTTGATAAACACAATCTACTGGATCGGACCGAACCGAGACCGTATTAAATTTGAATATGTCAAATAGCAAATATCAAACCAACGTAGATCACCTAAAGTGGTCGACTAGATCGACTCAAGACACGAAAGTAACTCAAGCTGAAACTGATACGATAACTAGCAATCGAACAACCAAATTATAAGATCGGACCGAACTGAGACAGTTACAATCTAACCGATATGATTACCGTGGTCGGCCGAACGTAGTCCTCCGCCGAAATTGAGACGATGCAGCCCCGCGTTAGGTGCCAAGTTCCACCGGTGTTGAAACCTCAGTGAGGAGGGTGGTGATGCGCTGAGAATAATTGATCTATATTATGATGTAGATGATTTATAATGACCCTAGGCATACATATTTATACCCTCGGGTAGATAGTAGTCCATGTCAGACACAACACACGGCTCCTAATAGATAAAATAACGAAATCTATCTCTAACACGACACACGTCTTCTAATATATAAAAACAAATAACAAGTCTCGATCGGACTCTAACTCTCTTAGAGATAAAACTAAAAATTCTGAACTAACTCTAACTACTAGATAAAATTATGTCGTCATGACTTGTTCTCGACGATTCCCTATTGGACTCAAACTCCTCCAGATAAAATTTTCATTTGTATTGCATCTCCCGAACCCAATAAGAAATTGGTGGCGTGGCCAGTAGGGAGGCGGCGGCCAGTGGCGGCGCTGCGGCCGTGGGGAGGTGTCTCGGAAGCCTGCGCCGGCCGTGGGAGGGAGGGGGCGGCTGTGGCAGGGACGACCATCAGGATGATCCAGCAGCCAAAACCAAATATGCTGTCAAAATTTTGTTAAAAAATAGCCAAAATTTTGTTTAAATTAATTTAGATTTGAGCTGAATTTATTTCAAATTTTAGTACATTTATCAATTTAATCAAATTTCACTGAAATATTAAACAAATTTGTCTCAAATAATAAATATAAATAAATCAAATATTACAAGGCCACGTTCGGTAGGAGATAGGGTAAGTTAACTTACCCGGCGCGGAAAACGGAGAAATAAATTAGTACATGATTAATTAATTATTAATTATTAAAAAAATAAAATAGATTAATATGATTTTCTAAAACAACTTTTCTATAGAAATTTTTTACAAAAAATATACTGTTTAGCAGTTCGGGAAGCGTGCACATGGAAAACAAGAGAGGTAAGTTAACTTACCGGTGAACACGACCCAAGTACATTAATTGTTACAAAGTATAGATATATAAAATTAGGTCATATGTACAATAACCATTTACAAGTAGGATCAAATATGCAAGGGTAAAAATATCCATTCATGTCTCATTTAACACCATTAAGTTCACTTAATGGACTAGGATAAGTCAATGTCTTCATTTTTAAAAAACAGGGGTCAAATCTGTAGAGCGAAAAAAAAGTTGAAATACGTAGTAGGTCAGTTCCCCAAATAAATAGGTATATATAGTTCTAAACGGTATATTAGTATTTCCGTTGAAATGAGAAGAAGTGAAAATTTGGGAGGATTTCAGTCGGGTTTCACTGTTGGATGGCTGAAGGAGAGAGCCTTGGCCGTTGGATCAAAACCTCCACGGTCGCCTGAACAGAAGTTCGTACATGGGCCTTGCGCTTCCTCTGGGCCGACATGCGATGCGGCCCAATAACGAAATTCGCCACTACAAAAGGCGGCCGCTCGCCACGGCTCGTAGCCGTAGACAGGTAGACTGCTTCTAGAAGGCGCGCCCACGCTGTTAGAAATCACCAAACAATCGGCAAGCTTGATCATGAACAGACCTACGTGCAGCATTTGGACAATCTGAAGAACGAGGAAGACAAGGATTGGTGCAGCGTAAACTTGGCTGTTTTTCTGGTTTTCTTATTGCTGTATATATAGACTCTCCTAAACATAGAAACACTCCTAAACATATAGAAACACCCCTAAACAAAGAAACAAACTCTAAATAAGGCAGGAGAAACATGCTAATCCAAAAAAGGAAAATAAGCTAAACTTAGGAAAATATAATCAGCACAGGATTATCTTTAACATTCTCCTCCTAATCCTGATGCTGGAGTTTGATGTTGATGACGCCGAGTTGATCACGCAGATCCTGGAACTTCACGCGACCAAGCGACTTTGTCAAAATGTCCGCGAGCTGATCCTCCGTAGAAATCTGCTCGAGAACGATCTTCCCGTCCTCCACGCACTCTCTGATGTAGTGAAATTTTGTATCTATGTGTTTGCTCCGATCGTGATGGACGGGATTCTTGCTTAGATCAATGGCAGACTTGTTGTCCACCCTGAGTACCGGCGCACTAAGCTCTGACCCGACAAGATCGTTCAGCAGCCGAGATAGCCATACGCCTTGGCATGCTCCATGTGCTGCAGCACTGTACTCAGCTTCGCATGACGAGAGTGCCACCACCTTTTGCTTGCTTGACTGCCAGGTGATGGGTCTGCCACCCAGGCAGTACAGCACGCCACTGGTGCGCCTTCGATCGTCGATGTCCCCGGCGTGATCGCTATCACTATAGCCGATCAACCGGTTGGGCTCTTCGCCCTTCTTGCTGTAGAACACACCAAGTTCCTGGGTACCCGAGATGTACCTTAGTAGATGCTTCACTGCCGCACGATGATCCTCGCGTGGCTGCTCCAAGAATCGGCTCACAAACCCGACGGCAAATGCAATGTCTGGCCGGGTATTCACCAGATATCGAAGCCCTCCAACGATACTCCGTAGCATCCACCAATGGACTGCTACTCACCTTACTCAGTTTACACCGCGCCTCTAGGGGCACAGCGCAGGGGTTGCACCCCTTCATACCGCTCCGCTCAACGAGTTTCGCGGCGTACGCCGCCTGGCAGATGCTGATCCCGGTCGCCGTCTGCTTCACCTCCAACCCAAGGTAGTAGGACAGCCGCCCCAGATCGCTCATCTTGAATAACTTCATCATCTCGCCCTTGAACTTGACGATGTCGCCGTTTCCCATGATGATGAGATCATCGACATATACGCCGACCACCAGGCGGGAGCTCCCGGTGCCCCGAACATACGCGCCATGTTCCGCCATGCACTTCTGGAAACCAAGTGACACTAGACTTTTGTCAAGCTTGGCATTCCAGGCCCTGGGTGCTTGTCGAAGTCCATACAACGCCTTGCACAGCCGCAACACCTTGTGCTCGGCCTTGTCGACGATGTACCCCGCCGGCTGGGCGACATGCACCTCCTCCTCAAGATCACCATTGAGGAATGCGCTCTTCACGTCCATGTGATGAACTTCCCACCCTGCAGAGGCAGCAAGTGCAAGTAGCATTCTCACCGACTCTAGGCGAGCTACCGGAGCGAACACCTCCTCGAAGTCGATGCCGGCGCGCTGGACATACCCCTTTGCCACCAGTCGTGCCTTGTGTTTCACGATGGCACCGTGTTCATCGCGTTTCACCTTGAAGACCCACTTGAGGCCGATACTCTATGCCCGGTTGGGAGGTCGACAAGTTCCCAAGTCCCATTTTCCCGGATGGACTTCATCTCCTCGTCCATCGTGCGCTGCCAGCGCGCATCCTTTTCCGCCTCGGCAAACAACGTCGGCTCCTCCGCGGTTACCACGAATAGCTCCTCGCGGAGTTTGCGCTCAGCCGGTCCCGGTGGTGACGCCGAGCCGAGAATGTCGTCGATACGACGGTAGCGAAGCGGGGCGTCGTCGTGGTCAGCATCAAGATTATCCTCCTCCGCGGGTGAAGGCAGGACAGATTCCACCGGTGGATCTTTGTCCACGGGTGGGCTTGGAGACGGCGCTGAGTTTGGTGCAGGCGTGTGCGGTGAGTCTAGAGCTTCCCCTGGCTCCACCCCGATTTGTGCCGAGGACATTGTTGCCGAGTGGTATACCGTGGTGTACTCGATGGTGAAGTCGGAGTCGACGTCGGCAGCTGCCTCGCCACCCCAATTCCATTGGGCATCTTCGTCAAACACCACATCACGGGAAATGTGGATGCGTCGTGTCACCGGGTCGTACACACGATACGCCTTGGAACCAGGCTCATACCCGACGAAAATCATGGGCCGACTGCGATCATCTAGCTTCTTCGCATTCGGCGTCGTCACCTTGACATGGGCCACGCACCCGAACGTGCGCAAGTGATGCACGTTCGGTTGAGTTCCATTCCAGAGCTCATAAGGTGTCTTGCCGTCGATGCTTTTGGACGAACTCCTGTTCAGCAAATACACGGCGGTGTTCACCGCCTCCCCCCAGAACATACCTGGGAGCCCCTTCGCCTTCATCATACTCCGCGCTGTGCCCACCACCGACTGGTTCCAGCGTTCGGCGACGCCGTTTTGCTGCGGTGAGTATGGGGCTGTCAGCTCACGTCGCAGCCCGAGCTCCGCGCAGTACTTGGTGAAGTGTCCAACCGTGAACTCGCCCCCATGATCAGTGCGAAGCGCTCGGAGTTTGTGGCCGCTCTTGCGCTCGGCGGCCGCCTGAACTCGCTTGATGGCATCTGGTGCAGCATCCTTGGTGGCAAGGAGCGTGAGCCACATATAGCGGATGTAGTCGTCCACGAGTAGGAGGAAGTAGCGATTGCCACTTGGGGTCGCTGGCGTGATGGGCCCGCAGAGATCACCATGAATCAATGCGAGCGGCTCGGAGGCGCGATGCAGGGTCTTATGGGGAAATGGGGCTCGTCAATGCTTGCCGGCGAGGCATGCTTCGCAAACCTGCTCCACCTGGGACAGGATTGGTAAGCCTCGTACGAGAGACTCTCTCCCCATCTTGCGCAGCGCAGCAAAGTTGATGTGCCTGAACCGACCGTGCCAACGCCACGCATCCTCACCTGCGCGCGCCATCAGGCAAACCGGTTGTGCAAGGTTGACGTTGAGCACGTAGAGTCGGCCTGGACTGCGCATAATGCGGGCAAGCAGACGTCGTTCCTCGTCCCACACGCGCATGACGTCGTCCTCGACCTCCACCTTGAAGCCAGTTTCGTCCAGTTGGCCGATGCTGATGATGTTGGCGGCGAGGCGCGAGAGATAATACGTATAGTGGAGCATGCGATGTTCGCCGTTCTTGCATGCAAACAGGACCGTGCCACGTCCTTGAATGCGCACGAGCGAACCGTCCTCGAGCCGAACATTCCCGGTTATCTTGGTGTCGATGTCGCAAAAAGCCGCCCTTGAGCCGGTCATATGGTTAGATGCACCGGAGTCGAGGATCCATTGTTTGTGATCGTGGTCGGCGGCGTCGTCCACCGCAGCGAACACTTTCTTCTCCACCAACTCAACAATGTCTGAGCATGGCCGCGACGTGGGCTGCGACGGCGACACGCATGCGTCGTCCGTTTGTTCCACCACATCGATACAGCCACCTGTCAAGAGCATAAGCGTGGGCTCATCCTCCGTGAGCTCATCCTCCTCTTGAGTGACATGAACCTGCTCCTGCTTGGGCTTGCTCCTGCATTCTTTGGCCCAATGACCAAGTTTGCCACAATTTCGGCACTTGTCCGTCTTACGCGTCGGGCTTGCGTTATCACCACCACCACCGCCACTGCGCCCTTGCCTGCCACGGCCGTTGCCGCCGCCATTGCCCTTCTTGGTCGCCTCCTCCTTCTTCTTGTGGCGTTCAAGCCACTCCTCCTCGGTGAGGTAGAGTTTGCCGCTGCCACCTAGTGAAGACGAGGACGACGACTGGATGGAGTCCTCGGCTGCCTTAAGGCGTCCGGTGATCTCCTCCAGGGACAAAGTAGAGATGTCGAGCAATGTCTCAATTGAGAGAACGAGTTGAGAGAACCTGGGTCGTGCAACGCGGAGGTACTTCTCGACCACCTTGTCGTCTGGCTCGGGATCGCCCAATGTGGACAACTGCGTGACGATGGTGTTGAGCCGCATGGCAAAGTCCTCGACCGACTCCCCGTCGCGGAATGCGAGAGCCTCGTACTCGGAGCGCAGTTTTTGTGCACTTGCCTTGCGAATGCGGTCGTTGCCGACGCGCATAGTCTTGATGCATTCCCATGCCGCCTTCGCCGTCTCCTTGGTAGCTGTTAGGAATAATAGATCAAGACACATGATTTAACGTGGAAAAATCCCTCTAAAGTAGAGAGGAAAAAAACCACGGGAGAAATCCACTAATAAAGGTACGGGATTACATGTACAAGGGTGGCCTATATTTATAGGCATTGAATAAGACTAGCACTAGAACTAGGACTAGTACTACGACTAGGATTAGGACTAGTACTAGGATTAGGATTAGGTTATTTGAGTCATAACCCAACAAACCTCCCCTTGAATCAAAATCCCTGTAAACATGAACTAGAAAAAAAATGTCTCCAAAACCCCGAAGGGTAGCTATGCACCATGAACACCTACTAAGTTCAGCCAATGCTTGAACTTAGTATTGGAAAGTGACTTCGTGAGCATATCTGCAGGATTGTCTTTAGTGTGTATCTTTCCCACAGTAACTTGCCCTTGAGCAACAATATCACGAATAAAGTGGTGCTTAATATCAATGTGCCTGGTCTTGGCATGAAACATGTCGTTCTTCGTCAAAAAAATAGCACTCTGTCTATCCCAATAAACAACATTAGTACCCTGTCGAATACCAAGTTCAGAAACCAGACCTCGCAACCAAATAGCCTCCTTGACACCTTCAGTAGCTGAAATATATTCTGCTTCAGTGGTAGAAAGAGCAGTAACAGACTGAAGTGAAGCTCAACTGACAACTGAACCACACAAAAAAAAGATATATCCAGAAATAGACCTTCATTTATCAAGATCTCCAGCATAATCAGAATCAACAAACCCAACAACATCATTTATCTTCACTCTGTTCTTATCAAACATCAAGCCAAAATGAGAAGTACCTTTCAAATAACGAAGAATCAACTTTACAGAATTCCAATGTTCTTTGCCAGGATTATACATGAATCTGCTAACCACACTAACAGCATGAGCCAAATCGGGTCGATTGCAAATCATAGCATACATAAGATTGCCAACGGCACTGGCATAAGGAACACGAGACATGTAATCTTTATCATCTTCATTAGTAGAATACTGACTTGAAGATAATTTAAAGTGTGAAGCAAACGGTGTAGAAACAGGTTTGCAATTACCAAGATTAAATTTCTCAAGTATCTTTTCAATATAACTTTTCTGAGAAAGAAACAGTGTACCAGCCTTACGGTCACGCTGAATTTCCATGCCAAGGATTTTCTTCGCAGGACCAAGATCCTTCATCTCAAATTCATTTCTAAGTTGAGCCTTCAACTGATCAATTAGCGACTTGTCATGAGAAGCAATGAGCATATCATCCACATAAAGCAGCAAATAAACAAAAGACCCATTGGGAAATTGTTTAAAGTAGACACAACTGTCATAGTTGCTGCGTGAATAGTGTTGTGCAATCATAAAAGAATCGAACCTTTTATACCACTGCCTAGGAGCTTGTTTAAGACCATAAAGAGACTTCTTCAAATGACAAACTAAATGCTCTTCACCAGGAACAACAAAACCCTCAGGTTGTGTCATATAAATCTCCTTATCTAAATCTCCATGTAAGAAAGCAGTTTTAACATCAAGTTGCTCTAACTCTAAGTCAAATAAAGCAACAAAGGCAAGCATAACCCGAATCGAAAAGTGGCGCACAACAGGAGAGAAAACTTCATTGAAGTCAATACCTTCCCTTTGGTCGAAACCTTTTACCACTAAACGGACTTTCCATCTTGCAGGTTCAACTCCAGAAATACCTTCCTTCTTCTTATAAATCCATTTGCACTTCAATGGCTTTTTATCTGATGGAAGCTTTGTCAAATCCCATGTATGATTTTTATGAAGGCTATCAATTTCTTCATTCATGGCAGTCAACCACTTAGAAGAATTTGCACATGAGATAGCTTCAGAATAAGAAGAAGGTTCAACAGTATCATGAACATCTTGAGCAGCAAGAAGAGCAAAACAGGTCATACCATCAGTGTCGCGATATCTAGTAGGAATAGAAGCATTCCTTCTAGGTCTGTCTCGAGCAATACAATGATCATTGTTACTAGAAGATGTAGAACCAGAAGCTTGTTCTGTAGCAGGGGGAACTGAAGAATCAGAATCAACATCAACAGTATGTGAAACTACCTCAAATTCTGAATTCCTTTCAACAACTTCATCAGTTTCAGTTTCAACTGGGGGAGTATGACTAACTGATGATAGAAAAACATCTTCATGAAAAGTAACATCACGACTAATGATCAATTTATGAGCTTCAGGACACCATAAACGATATCCTTTGACACCAGAACCATAACCAACAAATATGCACTTTCTTGCTCTAGGCTCCAATTTTCCAGTGTTAACATGAGCATAAGCAGGACAACCAAAAATTCTTAATTTAGAGTAATCAACTGGTTTACCTGACCAAATCTCTTCAAGAATTTGAAAATTTATGGCAGAGTTTGGAGAACGATTAATCAAATAAGATGCAGTAGAAAAATCGTCTTAGCCCACAAAGCACGCTTATTCGACAAGCCTGTATTAGAAAGCATGCACCGAGCTCTTTCCAGAAGAGTGCGATTCATACGCTCTGCCACACCGTTCTGCCGAGGACTCCCTGGAACGGTCAAATGTCTTGCAATACCATGCTTAGCACACAAAGTATCAAACTAACCACTACAAAATTCCAATCCATTATCAGTTCTAAGCTTCTTTATTTTTCTGTCAGTTTGGTTTTCAACCAACACTTTCCACTTCTGAAACACTGAAAGAGCTTCATCTTTATGTTTCAAGAGTAAACCCAAACTTTGCGAGAAAAATCATCTGTGAATGTAATAAAGTACCCACATCCACCAAGAGAACGAAACTTAGATTTACCCCAAAGATCAGAATGAATGTAGTCAAGAATTCCTTCAGTCTGATGAGTAGCAGTACTAAAACTAACCCTCTTCTGTTTGCCAAAGACACAATGTTCACAAAAATCAAGTTTGCCAATGTTGTTCAAATGACATTTCTTGCAAAGTAAATGCATACCTTTCTCACTCATGTGACCCAAGCGCATGTGCCAAAGCTTGGTGGTGTGAGGATCTGATGCAATACTAGAAACAGCTGCAACACCTGTAACTGTGGATCCTTGCAAGAAATAAAGACTGCCAGTTCTATTGCCTTTTAAAACAACAAGATTGCCTTTCGAAATCTTAAGAACACCATTGTCGCCGATATATTTATATCCCAACGACTCCAAAGTGCCCAAAGAAATAAGATTCCTTTTCATTCTAGGAACATGGCGAACATTTGAGAGGGTCCTAACGATGCCATCATGGGTTTTAATTTGTATTGAACCAATACCAGCAATTTCAAGAGGAGAACCATCACCAATCACAACTTCACCAGTATCAACAGAATCATAAGTAGAAAACCACTCCTTATATTGACATATATGAAAGGTGCAAGCCGAATCAATAATCCAAGCAGTTTGATTCTCAATACTAGTCGTACTGATTAGAACCTCCCCATCAGAATCACTGGTAACAAAACTAGCCTGAGCAGGTTTCTCTTGAATTTTACTCTTCTTCTCTTCCTTCCTTTTCAATTTAGGGCATTCAGAGATATCATGACTATTTTGCTTGCAATAGCGACAAAATAATCTAGACTTACTATCTCTTGATTTAGATCTAGACTTTGATCTAGAAGAATCACCCTTTTGAGAAGATCTACCTCTAACAATTAACCCCTCAGCTTTAACTTCAGAACGAGGATCACTGTCAAATTTTTTTTTGGACAACAAATTTGACTTAACATCCTCAAAACTAAGGGTATCATGATTACCATAAAGCATAATCTCTTTGAAATGTTTAAAGGTAGCAGGTAACGAGACAACGAGTAAAATAGCTTTATCCTCATCATCAATTTTCACATCCAATTTCTCAAGATCAATGATCAGAGAATTAAACTCATTAAGATGAGATCGAATAGAGGTACCTTCTGCCATGCGAATTGTGTACAGACGTTCTTTCAAGCGTAATTTGTTTGCGAGACTCTTTTTCATATAAAGCGCCTCCAATTTCTTCCACAAAGAGAACACAGACGTCTCGCTAATAACTTCACGCAAAACATCTGTAGACAAACTGAGTTGTATGGCAGACAATGCCTTTTGATCTAAATCCTCCCACTTATCATCAGTCAAACCATCTGGTCTAGCCCCCAATGCCTTCGGAACACCAACTTGGGTGAGAATAGCTTTCATCTGAATCTGCCATATGCTGAAACTGATCTTGCCATCAAATTTCTCGATGTCAAATTTGGACGACATATTAAAGAGAAAAAATATGGTAGATCAAAAATATACGGTAGATCTGAAGAAAGAGAAAAAAAATTCCCTGGTACAACTTGGTGTGTTCGTGCAGCAAATTCACCGAAAAAAGGAGACTTAGACTTGCTTTCCTCCTTGTTCACGTGAAGGAAACCAACAGAGCAAGCATGCACCCAAAAAAAGACACCTTGTTGCCTTGCTGCTGTACTGCTGCACAGATGGATGGGAAGGACAGATGGATGGGAAGCGGCTGTACGTCCGGATGAAGCGGAGCGACGTGCGGCGAGAGGTGGCTGGCCGAGACGCGACAGCGAACAGGATGATCTGCGCCCGCAGGATGAACGTGTCGCCAGCCGAAGAACGGATCAGATCGCTCTGATACCACTTGTTAGGAATAATAGATCAAGACACAGGATTTAACATGGAAAAATCCCTCTAAAGTAGAGAGGAAAAAAACCACGGGAGACAAATCCACTAATAAAGGTACGGGATTATATGTACAAGGGTGGTCTATATTTATAGGCATTGAATAAGACTAGCACTAGGACTAGTACTAATACTACGACTAGGATTAGGATTAGGTTATTTGAGTCATAACCCAACAGTAGCCAACGTCGAGATCATCTCGACAGGGACAGCGCTGGATATGGCGTCCAACGCCATACGATCTTCATGTAATTCCACCGCGATCCCTCCCGGATCGATGGCTCCCCATAAGCATCGTGCTTGTAGCTTGATCTTCATAAACAAAGACCACTCGTCGTAGTTCGTCTTCGTGAGCACGGGGTAGTTCGCCGGGCCTCCCGCCTCCTTGACCACGCGGTGTATCACCAGCCCGCGGTCGTTCCCGCCACCACCCGGGGCGTGGCTGCCGGAACCTCCTGGAGTGCGCTCCGTCGGGGAAGACGAGCGACGGTGAGGCATGAGTATGACTTCGGTCGCACGATCTCGTGTTCAAGCTCTAAACCTCGCTCTGATACCAACTCAGGGAGGATCCATTGTTTGTGATCGTGGTCGGCGGCATCGTCCACCGCAGCGAACACTTTCTTCTCCACCAACTCAACAATGTCGGAGCATGGCCGCGACGTGGGCTGCGACGGCGACACGCATGCGTCGTCTGTTTGTTCCACCTCATCGATGCAGCCACCTGTCAAGAGCATAAGCGTGGGCTCATCCTCCGTGAGCTCATCCTCCTCTTGAGTGACATGAACCTGCTCCTGCTTGGGCTTGCTCCTGCATTCTTTGGCCCAATGACCAAGTTTGCCACAATTTCGGCACTTGTCCGTCTTACGCGCCGGGCTTGCGTTATCACCACCACCACCGCCACTGCGCCCTTGCCTGCCACGGCCGTTGCCGCCGCCATTGCCCTTCTTGGCCACCTCCTCCTTCTTCTTGTGGCGTTCAAGCCACTCCTCCTCGATGAGGTAGAGTTTGCCGCTGCCACCTAGTGAAGACGAGGACGACGACTGGATGGAGTCCTCGGCTGCCTTAAGGCGTCCGGTGATCTCCTCCAGGGGCAAAGTAGAGATGTCGAGCAATGTCTCAATTGAGAGAACGAGTTGAGAGAACCTGGGTCGTGCAACGCGGAGGTACTTCTCGACCACCTTGTCGTCTGGCTCGAGATCGCTCAATGTGGACAACTGCGTGACGATGGTGTTAAGCCGCATGGCGAAGTCCTCGACCGACTCCCCGTCGCGGAATGCGAGAGCCTCGTACTCGGAGCGCAGTTTTTGTGCACTTGCCTTGCGAATGCGATCGTTGCCGACGTGCATAGTCTTGATGCATTCCCATGCCGCCTTCGCCGTCTCCTTGGTAGCCAACGTCGAGATCATCTCGACAGGGACAGCGCTGCATATGGCGTCCAACGCCATCCGATCTTCATGGAATTCCACAGCGATCCCTCCCGGATCGATGGCTCCCCATAAGCATCGTGCTTGCAGCTTGATCTTCATCAACAAAGACCACTCGTTGTAATTCGTCTTCGTGAGCACGGGGTAGTTCGTCGGGCCTCCCGCCTCCTTGACCACGCGGTGTATCACCAGCCCGCGGTCATTCCCGCCACTGCCCAGGGCGTGGCTGCCGGAACCTCCTGGAGTGCGCTCCGTCGGGGAAGACGAGCGACGGCGAGGCATGAGTACGACTTCAGTCACACGATCTCGTGTTCAAGCTCTAAACCTTGCTCTGATACCAATTGTTAGAAATCACCAAACAATCGGCAAGCTTGATCATGAATAGACCTACGTGCAGCATTTGGACAATCTGAAGAACGAGGAAGACAAGGATTGGTGCAGCGTAAACTTGGCTGTTTTTCTGGTTTTCTTATTGCTGTATATATAGACTCTCCTAAACATAGAAACACTCCTAAACATATAGAAACACCCCTAAACAAAGAAACAAACTCTAAATAAGGCAGGAGAAACATGCTAATCCAAAAAAGGAAAATAAGCTAAACTTAGGAAAATATAATCAGCACAGGATTATCTTTAACACACGCCGCGTCACGAGCAAGCCACCCCCGCCTCCCTCCCTCCCTCCCTCCTCCACGCGCACGTCGCGGCGACCACCGCGCACCGACGAGATGGACCGGCCACCGTACGACGACATCTTCGACCCCGACCGGGACGACGCGGAGACGCCACCGGCGAGGAGGCACGGGCTGGGGCGGGGGTGCCTGCAGCGCCTGCAGCTGCTGCCCGACCACGAGATGGAGCTCCGCTTCCTCTACCTCTCCCTCCCCGAGCCACCCATCTCCGCCGCGGGCTCGCTCCACAGAAACTCGGCTGTCGCCGGGGAAGAAGACCGGATCAGCATGCTCCACGACGTGCTCCTCCTCCTCATCATCTCCCGCCTCCCCGCCAGGGAAAGGGTGCGCACCGGCGCGCTCTCCAGGCGCTGGCGCGGGCTATGGCTCTCGAGAGACTTCTCTGGTTCATGCTTGCAGCGATCAGGATTGGTCATGCTCCTCAGCTCCGCGTGTTGGGCTACCTGCGTCCAGGACTGCAGACCCTGGACATCGGCGGCACTGTCATCGAGGTGCGCTCAATATACCGGTGTCCTGATTTATTTCGGGGTACCGACATTTCGAAATTTCGGAATCATTTCGGACGAAATTTTCAAACAAAATTTAATCTAAAATTAAAATTTGATCCAATTTTCTTAAAATTTAATTTTAAATTAACAGTCTACCAGCCGGAGCTTCGATTCTAAACTCTCGAGGTGCCGTCCCCTCGTCGACTTCTTGTCTATTGCATGCTATCTAAATAGTAATAAAAAAATATGAAAAAAATTATGAAGATAATTTATATGTGATATATTACTACACAAACATGCAAATTAAAATATGACTTCTACAATCCATAACAAAAATAATAAAGTAAAACAAAAATAACAAATTAAACTAGGAATAGTATACACATACTCATAATCGTATATTTGTTATTTTTGCTATGGATTATAAAAGTCATATTTTAACTTGCATGTTTTTAGTGATATATCACATATTAATCTATCTTCGTATTTTTTAATAATTATTTGGATAACATGCAATAGATAAGGGGTCTCTTAAGAGCTTAGACTAGTTTCCCCTGCCAACCGCCTAAATCAGTGGTAACAACAATAATATTTAGATTCATAAAGTCCATCAAATGAGAAAATATAGGTTACCATGGTCCATACCGAAATTTTTGGCCGAAATGGTACCCACCAACAAACCCGAAATTTCGGAAATTTCGGTCTGAAATTGTAAACACTCGCACTATATGCTGTTGTGTTTCTTGGATATTGCCTCTTACTTTCTATTCAATATTTGACAACAAACAAATCATCCTAGCTAGCTACAGATTCTTGTGATGTTTGATCGATCGGCTTGTCTTTCGATCGGTATGCTGCAGGCTGGAACAAATCCAAGCCCAGCAACAACTGTCCCAAGCGTCCAGGTGCTGGCCTTGGCCTTGACGTTCCAATTCAGCTTTCATCTGAATATCATGTCCAGCTTCCTCAGATGCTTTCCCAACGTTAAGACTCTGCACGTCCAGGTAAAACAAATCCATTCCCTGCCCCAGATTGATCAGCTATACAGAAGCTAGTTGCTACCATCAGGTTGCTGCTGATCGTCACTGTTGCTAATTAAACTTCCACTGATTTGTATTTCCAGTGTAAGGAATCTGATTTAGTCATCAGAAACGACGTCAATCCAAATTTCTGGAATGAGACTGGTCCCATTAGGTGCATTTTGTCTAGCCTCAGGACGATTATTGTCCATGGGTTCGGAGGCCATGACGCAGAGTTTGCGTTCCTCATGTTCGTCGCTGAGAATGCTCAGATGCTGGAGGACATGGTTATATTGATTAAAGAGGACCTCAGGGAGGAATTGGCTGCCAAAATCACAGCTCTGTGTTCTACAGGATGGGCTAGTGGAGAAAGCAAAGCTCGGTTTGTGACTAGTCGATTAGCCGGACATGGTATCGCTTGGAGCGTCAAAGCAGCAACTGATTTTTCACATGACGACCCGTTCCTCTGCCTCTGATGCGACTGCATACTTCAACAGAAGGATTTTTCACTGCAGCTTGTTGGTGGTTTACTGAGGCATGTACATGCAATTGGTTTTAGCTTGTTGAAAATAGTTTACTTCTAGCATTAGTAGTCATCAGACTGATATCTGATTCATGTGACTGCCTTAGTTAGAGGTGGAGGGATTGTTTCGGTGTTATGTTTTGTTCATTTGCTCTGCTATTTCTGCCAGATAAAGGGAGTATCATTTCCAGTCCCTCCAGGAAGTATCATTTTGCTCACTTCATGACCAATTTCCTTTGTTCCATCTGGCAGACATTCTGCGCTGAGCATCCTGGATATTGATTATTTGTGCAGCCATAGCAAATCAATTGTCATCAGGACTGAATTTTTCCTTTTGGTTTTTTGTGTTGTTGATCACTTGGGTTCCCTGTTTCTCGCCTTGTCAATTGTCATATGTTCTCAATTCTTTTCTTCATATTGACTGAACTTTTGTTAGGAAACTCTTTAAAATCCTCATGGAGATATCCCATCATTCTCTTACATGTCATCTAAATAGTTATAGAAGAAAATAAAAACAATTAACAAGATAGATTAATGTGTGATGTATCACTACGTAAACATGCAAGATTAAATTTTGACTTCTATAAGTTGTAACAAAAAAATATGACTTCTATAAGTTGTAACAAAAAAAAATGAGTTTAATTTGTTATTTTTGTTACAAATTGTGGAGGTTTGAATTTAGACATGTATGTTTGTGATATATCCCATATTAATCTATGTTGTTATTTTTTTTCATAACTAGGGGATCCCTTGAGGTAATCCATTTCCACTTTTGTCATGGAATTTTTTAACATAGAGTCCACAGGGTAGTAATCTTACTGAAAATCATACGAATTTTTTTGCTCTTGATTCATGGCGGGGACATGCACAGAAGCTAGCTTTGCGAGGATCTGTTTTTTGATCTCTCTCTCTCCCCCCCCCCCCCCCCCCCCCCCCCCGTTTCTGGTTTTCTTCAGTTTTTCTTTACAACACACACAGATTCTCTCATTCTAATGATCTGCACTGCACCAAACATACTCCTATGACACCGTTGACTTTTTATATTTAACCACTCGTCTTATTCAAAATTTTTCTCCAAATATGCAAAATTACAAGTCATACCTAAAGTTCCTATAATAATAAATCAAATTATAACAAAATAATTAATAATTATATATTTTTTAATAAAACGAATGCTCAAACATAACCATAAAAGTTAACGGTGTCATATTAAAAAAACATGGAGGGAGTACATACATTAATACTAGCAAGAAAGCAAAAATGAAATATTTTAGCTCCTTCCTTAAACCTCGTTGCCCCTTCAGAATCTATATTTCATCCTGTTATTTCAGATACTATTTCCTTAGTCGCCTTTATTCTTTCTAAAAAGATATGTCAAAAAATGGTGGAGTTCTGCATGGTGAAAAGATCCTTTCATTCTCAGAATGGCTCTTTAATACCAACAGGCCTGGTAATTGCACATATTTTGCACATAAGCAATTGATGAATCACATAGCTGGGAATCATAAGAACACAGGGAACAACATGCTAATGTTGGGATCAGCACCAGATATGCAGAATTTTACAAGCCATGGTACAACCATATCGAAACAGATTGAGATAATTAACCATACACAGCACAGATAAGTATATCTGTGAGGTGGGTAAGGAAGCACCCAAACCTGTCAAATAACAAGGCATAAACACACAAGCAGAGGTAACCACACAATGCTCCACGAGAGGAAACATGAACTCCGCGAGAGACAACTTACAACTCTATGCATCAAACTACCTAGCTGAAGGTACTGTCTCACTTGAATCAACTGCCTCATCTATAGTATCTGCTTTTGAGGTCTTCTCTTCTGTGATGCAATCTGAACTATCAGGACGAGATGAATGTGACGAGTCCTGGAAGGAGCTGGTCAGGTCAGGCTTGAACATCTCATCATTCTCCAAGTTGGATAGCTTCTCAGCAGACTCTCCCTTGAGCAGCTCGACTACTTCAGACATTACTGGTCTCTGTTCCTGTTTGTTCTGAGTGCATGCGAGCCCAACAAGCACCATCCGCTTCAGTTCAGCCTCTTCAAAGACATCCTTGAGCTTTGGATCAGCTACTTCCTTGAACTTTTTGTCACGGGCAAGTGGAAGTGCCCACTCAGTGATAGTTAGCTTTGTAGTGGGGTTTAGCTTCTCGACAGGCCTCTTCCCACTGGCAAGTTCTAGCAGCAGTATTCCAAAGCTGAAGACATCACAGCTTTCAGAGGCCTTCCCAAGCATGGCATATTCTGGTGCAAGATAACCGAGTGTACCCTTCACCTTTGTAGTGACATGGGTTGCACCATCTGGAATGAGCTTTGCAAAACCAAAATCGGCAACCCGCGCTTGAAAATTCGAGTCCAAGAGAACATTGCTCGACTTGATGTCCCGATGAATGATATGTGGCGTCGCATGGTGATGAAGATAGCTGCAATGTAGGTAGATTTCAGATATAAGATTACTTCTACTTCATGTTTTGAGAACATTACCTAGGAAGTGTTTAATTTGGAAATTAAGAATTCCATTGAAAATTAAGGTCTTCTTGTGGTATCTTAAAGAAGGGGTAATACTAACAAAAGATAATCTAGCCAAGAGAAAATGGAAAGGTAGTCTTTGTTGTAGCTTTTGTAATTCCAAAGAATCCATACAACACCTTTTCTTTGATTGTATCATGGCTAGGTACATTTGGAGTGCATGTTTTTTCACGTTCGGAATTAGACAACCCCGCAACATAACCCATATGTTTGGAAATTGGTTGAACGGTGTTGAATCTAGACTTAAAAAAACAAATTTGGGTCGGCATTGCTGCAATTTGTTGGGCCTTATGACTCAGTAGGAATGACGTCATTTTTAACGGTTCCAATCATATATCTTTCTTGCAGGTGATATTTAAAGGAACCCATTGGGCAAGGCTTTGGTCTTCGCTTCTTAAGAAAGAGGATGCCGATGCAGTACAAGCTAGTTGTTGTGTGCTGGAAAAAAGAGTCTTGGAGTTTTACTCTACTTTCGGTTGGAATTTTAGAAGAAGAATCAAAGCTTAGTCTTTTGCTCTTCTGTATGGGTCCGATAAACTTTGCTATCTATTTCCCATGTATTGGGAGAGTCTACTGTACTTGTGACTCGTTTGGCTGTGCACACCCCACAAGGTGTGGAGGCCAGGTTTAATCTAATCCATTATCTAAAAAAATGTTCTGAAAATTGTCATACTGTTTCAGCGTAATGAATATTTCAAAAAGATGTCAACATGCTTACGCTATCCCTTCTGCAGAATCAATAGCAATCTTCATTCTTCGTTCCCAACCAAGATGGCATTCAGCTGCATGCTGCCCATGAAGGTGAGAGTGCAAGCTCAGGTTTGGCATATAATCATATACTATCAGGCGCTCCTGGCCTTCGGCACAATACCCGCGTAAGCTCAAAAGGCTCTTGTGTCTCACTGTTGCCAAAACCTCCACCTCAATCGCAAATTCAGTTTCAGCTTTGTTGCTCCAACTCTTGAGCCTTTTCACTGCAATCTGTCCCATGTAATTAACAGAAGCATTAAATCGTGGCAAAAGTTAATTATTATTTCCTAACATTGAGTTGAACAAATAGGAGGTAAACAGTAAAAGCTCATACTACATGGTACCTGTGATATATGAAAAGAAGATAAAAAAGTATGTCATATAAATAGATTAGCATTGTAGTTCTTTCTTTTTCTGCCCCCCCCCCCTCCAAAAAAAACAGAGGTCTTACTGGTCTCTTTTCTGTCATGTGTTTCATCAAAAAAAACATCATGCAAACGAGATAAATCTATCGAAAAGACTTTAACTATCAAATACTTTCCAAGACCCCATATTGACTTGTGTTTCATCAAAATATCACTATCAACACATGACTTGTTTTTTTTTCTGGCTCCTAGTAGACTAGATGAGGAAATACACTGAGATGCACAGTAGTCGTCTGCCTTTGTGAAGACAATGTGATTGTCAATAGCCTCATATTCCGGCTGCATGCTTTCTTCTGCCCTCATTTGTGTTCACAACTCCCAAAGTTCCAATTTTGATTCTATCTAGTATTATCTAGCTTGTGATCATGCAATCCATGACAAGACTATTGGTATGTGCTAAAAATGATAATTAGATAACTGACGGTCTGAAGCTAAGAATAAGTCAGTTGCCTACTGAGACCAAAACCCCGTTAGACATGGCCTTAAAAGTGCACGCAGGTCCAGTTTTGGATGGCCATCATCTTCAAAGAATATGCGCAGGCGGCCTTTAGAAACGACAACCATTTTATACTCCTAATTAACACCACTTGAACAAGAGCAATGCTGGAAATGGGACTTAAAGTCAGTTAAACAATAATCATGAGCATCACTGTGTCTGGGTCCCTCTTCCTCTAGTGCTTTGTCATTTTTCCAACAAAGCCAAGTAGAAATATTAACAAACTAATGGCACAGAAAAAGTAAAGTTCGTGCGGTGTTGGACTGCATGATTCTTGCATTTCTTCATGTTTTTTTTTCTCAAGAAGAGCACCGTACCTGTGATCCATCCCAGAGCTGGCCCCAATAGACGCTACCGAACCCACCCTCACCAAGCTTGTTGTCATAGTTGAAATTGTTCGTCGCTGACTGAAGCTCCTTCAGCGAGAAGATCCTCCACGTCGTCTCCTTCTTCTTCTTCCTCCGGCCCGGTAGAATCCTGAATACCAGAACAAACAGATGAGCTTCATTCTTCTCCAAAATTCAGTATGGACTCATCCTCCCACCAAGAAATTGGCACATTATAACGAATTGATACTCCGTAAGAGACAAGGTTCTACTATGGGCATTCTATTTCAGATTGTTGAGCAACAGCTGCAGTCCCCAAAATAAGCAGAGGAATTGCATGCATCATTTGGTTCATCCACTGAAAAGAGGTGATATCGTTGTGTGCTCACACGATTAATCAGCAAATCAAACACCGATACCCTCTACCACAAAACTTGATCAGTATCTCACCATTTCCCCAAACAAAACCCCTTTCTGCTTCAGGACAGCTCCCGGCTCCCACAGCAACATTTCTCCCCCCAAAAACGAGCATTCACAGGTGAAATTAAACAAGACAAACCAGATTTGAGCCACTCCATAATAAGCTAATCCACATGAAATCCCCCCACACGCACACAGCCGAACCACAGAAACCAAACACAAACGAAATCCCAGGTGTTTACTGCCGATTCCTCCGAAAAAGTCAAAAAAAAAAAAATCCTCATACCCTGCCAATGAGCAAGCAAGCAGCAAATCCCCCCTAAAAAGTCAAACCCCAGCAAGAACACGAAAATCCCAGCCCTCAAATCGCCGGAAACCACTCACCCGTCCGACCCCTTGCAGCAGGAAGCCCACCCCATCGCCGACAGCACAGGAGGGGACCCACTCCACACAGCTCGAGCCCGACAGCGCTCCTAGCGTCACCGCCGGCGCCCGCGAAGGAGGAGGAGGAGACCGCGGCTCTCTTGCCTCTTCCTCTTCCTCGGGGTGGTGGTGGTCGTCGCCGTGGTGGTGGTGGTGGCGTGTGTCGGCTCGGCTCGTCTTCGTCACCGCACCGCACGCAAAGGCAGCGCCGCGGCTGGGGCTGCGGCTCGGCGCGGTCCGCTCACCAGCGGAGGTGTCGCGACCGCCCAGGTGGGTGCGGCGCACGTGGCGGCCTGCGAGTGGCCCGGTTTGAACCCGCTGCGGTAACGGTCGGTTTTATGGCGGGGGCGGTAACGTCACGCGGTGGGTGGGGTGGAGCTACTGACGTGCGGGCCACCACCGACCGACCGATGACCTGGCGGTGGGGCCCGCGCGGGTGGGACCACCTGGCCTCTGGGCGGATGGCTACGTTTGACCAAAAGGAAGATTCGTGGGTGAGACCTTTTCTGGGATGGGTTAGTACTCAACCTAATTAAAAACATAAATAGTACTATTAAAAGCATAGTAAATATTTTGCTAGAGTAATATTTTGTTCGGTTAGGACGGAAGTTTGATCAAAAATTAATTTATTAGTATATGATTGTTATAACATAAAATTGATATTATTAGATTCGTACTTGAAAATAGTTTCTTGTAATATACTTTTATATTAATAGAGTAATCTTGATAAATATTTATGAAATGAAAGGAGCAAGGGTGTACCATGTGTTTTTGTTAATGCGTTATGTACAAGCAGTAGTATAATAGCTGTATTTTTTGACCAATTCAATCAGAATTCGGCGGTAGGCTTGCTTACCTAGATTTCTCTATACTTCTCAAACTGCTAAACGGTGTTTTTTTATAAAAAAATTATATAAAAAATTTTAAAATATTATATTAATCTAATTTATTTTTTAAATTAATAATTAATTAATTATATACTAATCTGTTACTATATTTTTCGTCAAATAATCTACCCTAAAACTCCATCTGCCGAACTCGGTCTACGTGTTTTTATTTTGTTGTTGTTGTTGTACACTACTGCTGTAGTGCTCCAGTAGTCTTGGTTTGTCTCATTTATTACGTGAATGTGTCACACCAATTAGATGACCACGACCTCACGCACACACAGACAAATTTTTGTTGGTGTTGGTTTCATTTCTCTTATGACAACTTGGCATTGAAAATTTAGACCGAGGTGTTGTCTTTGACAGATTAAACATACCAAGGGGAGTAAAATTAACAGTATAGGACAAACAGCTAGCTGCTCCTTTTTTAAAAATTTATGCTCATGTTATAAGCTAAACTTTATATTTTAAAATTTAAATTTGGAGTTGATTTTAAAGTTTTTTTAGTATTTACTTTTTGATCGTGAAAAACATGTATGCAAAAGTTTTATCTATAAATTAATTTCTGATAGTTAATAAGTTGTTTTACTTAGCTTATGAAAAATAAAAAGATAAGGTTGATACAGTATAGCTACCACGTATGTGGAATCCGTGTAGATATTTAAAATTGATGTAAGACAGGTGCAAAAAGTTAGACAAACTCCTCGCCGTTAACTGATTTGTTTTGGCTCTCATCATTTCACGAAAACTAATGATTTAATGGTGTGTGTCACAAAACTATAGATTTAGCACTAATATTTTTTTCACAAAACTATGAATTTAAAGCATTGTATCCCACAACTATAATTTTTACATCAAATTTATCACAAAATTATAAATGTTGCGACTTAAGAAATAATAAACTTTTGTGATATAAGACATTAAATTTGTAGTTTTTTGATAAAATTTGGTGCTAATATGTAATTTTATGATACATAATCATGTAGTCTGGTGGTAATTTGGTGAATGTAGTTTTGTGGTAATTTGGTGAATGTAGTTTTGTGAAATTTACTCAATATTGTTTTAACTTTGATCGTCAGTATATAATATTGTTACTGGCGATCTAAGAATGATGTTGCTAGATTTAATCGTGATACAAAATATTCCAACATACAACATTTTCAGTTTAAATTAACGGATACATCCTCGTAGGTACAATTGGTTATAGTATACTGAAGATGGCAGAAATGCTTATATTTGTGAACGGATGGAGTAAACCGAAAAAAAATCCATACTTTATTATGGTTTTTCCTATATATATAAAAGTACTCAGAGAGTGGGAAAGACACAGACATAATAACAAACAAAAAAATAAGAATTGAAAGAGACAAATGTCCCTCGCAAAAATCCATAAACCAGAGTCGAGAGACTCCTGTTGGGGTCATTGAGGTTAGCTATAGCTGTAGCCACGATGCAGTAGTACTAGTACATATCAAAGTGATTAGTGAGTAGTGACCCATCACTTTAGATTAATAAGTACCGGTGATTGACACGCTTCAATCATGGCTTTGTATCTTTGTGCTTGCACAAGCCTCAAGCGACCCCAAAGCAGACGGTAGGATGTTCTGCAGGGATTTTGTAATGTCATCATCCAATGGACTTGTTCATCTCGCCTCTGCAATCATCACACTAATTTAATCCAATATTATCACAAATAATACTTTAGAAAGCCTAATTTGACCAACCGGAAAATGACGTAACCAGAGCTTCGCTTAGTTTTATTCCAATGCAACCGTATTGAATTGGGCAACTTAAAATGTGAATCATGAATTAAACCAGAAAAGGTCGGCCTAGAAAGATTTGTGCTCCACATATATGAATGAACCAAATAAAGGCCTAACCGCCCTGGAACACCACAACTTTGATCCAAATTCGCTTAAAATTGCTCACATTCATGGTAGAAAAAAAATACACATACATAAGTTGTTAGATTTTTTTTCCTCAGACATATATATGTGCACTCAGGCCGCATTTGTTCCCAGATTCCCTCATTTTCCGCCTCATTTCTACGCGCGCTTCTTCAATCGCTAAACAGTGTGTCTTTTAAAAATTTTCTACTGAAAAGTTAAATTAAAAAATCATATTAATATTTTTCAATTCTTATAATTTATATTTAATTAATTATATATTAATATATTACTATATTTTGGGCCTGCTAATTTTCTTCAGTTTTTCCCCCAATTTTGGTTTCATTCTCCAGATCAAGATGGGCCCTTGGGCTCGTGATGTGAAGGAAATTTACCTACGGCCCATTTGAATATCCTACCACGAGGCCCATAAGGCCCAAAGCCCAAATAACATCTCACCCCGCCGCGGGGGACGCCGCCTAAAACCCTCTCTCCGCATCCCCTCTCCTCCTCGGCGGCGGCGGCAGCGGATTCCACCACAAGACGAGGAGCTCCCCTCCGGCGAGTGGTGCCACGCTGTGGGTTGTGGAATATGGACAGCGGGAGCGACTCCGACAGCGCGCCCGAGGAGCTCACCGCCGTCCAGGTACGCCCGCCTGTGGTCTCGCTCTCGCCCGAACGACTCCTGTGTCCGGGCGGCCTTGGGTGCGGCGCGGGCGCGGGCGCTGTGCTGGTAGAGCGGTTAGATGCGCTCTGCGTAGGCGGCGGCGGCGGCGTGCTGCCGTTCGCCGGGTAGCTCCTCGTTTTACTGCGCGTGAGAGCGGAGAAGCGTGTAGTAGTAGTCCTAGCGAGCTGGAGCTAGGGTTGTTGGTTGTTTACTTCGATCTAACCTTCGCGATTCCTCGTCTTGAAATTTTGTTGTTAGTGCTGACCGTCGTTTCCTGTTGATTCCTCGCAGGGTGTTGAGAAGCACGACGAGATCAGTAAAGTTGAGAAGGACAGTGCCATCCGGTGTGTTCCTTACTCTCGTGCATATATATTATCAGCTTGAATGTTTGATGACTGGATGGATAATGAACAAGCTGCTGATTGTGCTAACTGATCTGTGTTGCTTTTTTTTTTTTTTTTGTATTTTTGCATTACCCCCATGTGATTACTTGATACTTCTCATAGGAGGATTTATGCTTGCAATATCTTAATTAGTTGGTATCTAGTCTCAATTTGTGCTTATCTGTTTATTCTGCCCCAGTAGATGTATTATAACTTTGTTATGCTTGTACTGGGTTGAACTAAAATCAAATTTGTGTTGTTGATGATGAAATTCTAACAGATGATGTCATCCTACATATTGATCTGTACCGTTTTATGTTTAATGCAAAGTGTTAATATATACTACTGGTGGTCTTTAAATGTCTATGGTTCCTATGTCATGCATATAACACATGGGGGTGTTTGAGATGGCTAATATTTTAAAATTGAAGGATTGTCGGATTTTTGTGAGAGCTATTTGAGGGTATAAATGACTAAGTTAACTACTATAAAGTGAAAACCTTGTTCTAGAAAAGTCAGATGAGTAACTTTTACAAAGAAAACTTATGCCCAAAACACACTGTATAGGAGCTTGAAAAGCGTGCCCGCGGAAATCCGAACTCCATAAATGAATTAGAAAGTAGTAATACTGTTTTCTGCAGCAACCTGGATTGATATTTTGCTTTTTCACTGAAACATCCATGGGAGCTCACTATCTGAATCCCATTGGATTATTCAAACATCATGGTGCAGCTAGCATTTCTGCTGATTGTAAGTTCTAGCTTCTCTGGCCTAATATAGTCGTGTGATCTCAGAGTATCACAGCAGGAGAAAGAGCGGAGGAGAAGATGGGCCCAACGAAGAACATCATCAAAACCAAATAATGAGGAACCTCTGGATTTAAAAGATAAAGATACCAAACAGGAGGAGGAGAATGAAGGTAATGAGGAGAACGAGGAGCGCCATACTATTCCTGGCATGCTCCCCACTGATGTTATTGAAATGCTTGCAGCACGTGAGAAGTATGTATACTTTCCTTGCACTATTTGGTATTCAATATTTTTTTTTCAATTTTGTGGACTTAACTGGTTGTTGCCTTCCTTTTTTACTTCAGGCAAACCTTCACATCTGACTCTGAGGAAGAAATCACGAACCAGAAGGTTCAGAAAAGGAAGAAGAGATTGAAAACTTCTGGGTACATTTCATGCCTCGTCATCTTATACGAATTTTCTCGAACTGGTTACTTATGCTAGTGTTTCTTTTCCCATCGTTTGTCAGGCCTGAAACAATTCTGTTGAAAGATGTTCGCTCGACACAGCATGTGAAGAATGCCCTTGATTTCTTGGAGAAAAGGAAAAACCAGGTGCCAAGATCCGATGCAGTTTTGAAGAATGCCAATAAGGCGTTGCGTCTCCTTTCATCGAAGGGAAATTTTTTTTAGTTGAATATGGTAATTGCTGAGCAAGGGGTTCTCTCAATTTGCTGTTTGGTATGCTTTCAGAGACATTTATGTTCCAGCGGGGGTGATCTTTTTGTGCCTTATTTGAGATGAATTGGTTTACATTGCACAACTGGGCATATTGATGACATGAAAATGTATAATACGAATGTTTGCAAATGCAGGGGTGATTGTTTGACTTCTTCGTAGAAAAAGGCGTGCGACATATTTGCAAACAAAAAATAATTTATAAATAAAATTTTTATATACGACATAGTTAATTACTTATTTGCTAAAGAAAAATGGAATTGTTCTATTATTACCGTTGGCATATATATTTTTTGAAAGAAAACACGCAAATCCAATGAGACATCTGTGAATGTTTTAATGGTACGTGGACTTTAATTATTTTCCGGTCACTGCTCCACAAATATCAATTTGTCACTCACGTTGGAGCGCATGTTATTATTCAGCAAATTTTCCCAAATAGAAATCATATCTCAAAGGGCTAACAAAAGTTTAAGTTAAATTCCATCGTGTACTCCTTCCATATTAGCTATCTCAAACACAATCTACGTGGGACAAGGAAAAAATAAAGCTTTTACAAAATATAATGAAAAATATTTAAATTTTATAACATAATATAATTATTTATATGCATCATTGTCTTTTCACTTATGCTTACATTTATAAAATCAAAAATTTAAATTTAACCTTAAATTTGGATTTTATTTTTTGGGGTTTTCATTTTATTGAGTCTTTTCTTTTAGATTGCTAATAACACGTTATTCACAAATTATTTTTTATTTATAAATATATTGTTTCTCTTTTCTCTCTTGAGAAAGCCCAACAAACACCCCCAAAGATGGTTCCCAACCAATCAAAAGCCGAGAAAGACAATCTAAACCATTAAACATTCAAAAATTGTTCATAAAAAGGCTTAGGAAAGACAATCTAAACCATTAATTCAAAATTTATTCACAAAATGACTAGTAAAGTGTTTTTTAATCCAACCTTAATTTTGCTAAATAACTTACAAATGTCTGTTATATTATAGAGTAACTCGTACGAGAATCTCCACTGCAACCACCAAACTCGTATGAAAATTTCCACCGTAGCCGGCAGCTGGTGGCGCAATCACCGCCTAAGACAGAAAAGTGGTAGACTACTAATTTATACCTAGCTGCAGCATGGACTCTAAGACGTAGTGTGTGTAATATATAGGACCATATATTAATACTTTGTAGGTAACTATTGTATAAATTAGCTATTAGATTGACTATAGATAAATTAAAGCCAGTAGCTGGTTCAGGCGTCTTCGCGCCAACGCAAAGTCCTTAAAAATGCTAAGGACGCCATCGTGGAAAGCGACGCGAGGAAGAAGAAGAAGACGACGACGACCAATTAGTCACAGTCGCAATTGACTTAGCCGAGCTGCGCCTACCCCGTAGCCGGCCGCCACACTCAGCCTGAGCTCGATCGTGCGCGAGAGCGAAGCGATTTGGCCATGGACGCCGAGCTCGCCGCCGCCTACTTGCTGCTCCTGGCGCTCCTCGTCGTGCCGCTGGTCTACTTGGCACGCCGCCGGAGGTCGGGGAGGCTGAGGCTGCGGCTGCCGCCGGGGCCGTGGGCGCTGCCGGTGATCGGCCACCTGCACCACCTTGCCGGCGCGCTCCCGCACCGCGCCATGCGGGACCTGGCGCGGCGCCACGGCCCGCTCATGCTGCTCCGCTTCTGCGAGCTCCCCGTGGTGGTGGCGTCCTCGCCGGACGCCGCGCGGGAGATCATGAGGACGCACGATGTCGCCTTCGCGTCGCGGCCGATCGGGCCGATGCTGCGGCTCGTGTTCCAGGGCGCCGAGGGCGTCATCTTCGCGCCCTACGGCGACGGGTGGCGCCAGCTCCGCAAGATCTGCACCGTCGAGCTCCTCAGCTACCGCCGCGTCCACTCGTTCCGCCCCGTCCGGGAGGACGAGCTCGGCCGCCTCCTCCGCTCCGTCGCGGAGGCCTCCTCCTCCTCCTCGCCGGTGAACCTCACCGAGCGGATCTCCGCCTTCGTCGCGGACTCCACGGTGCGCGCCATCATCGGCAGCCGGAGCCGGCACCGCGACACGTTTCTGCGGCTGCTGGAGGATGGGCTCAAGATCATGCCGGGGATGAGCCTCCCGGACCTCTTCCCGTCGTCGCGCCTCGCCATGCTCCTCAGCCGCGTGCCCGCCAAGATCGAGCGCCGCCGCCGCGGCATGATGGACTTCGTCGACACCATCATCCAAGAACACCAGGAGAGCAGAGGCGCTGCCAACGCCGCCGGAGTAACCGGAGACGAGGACCTGCTCGACGTGCTCTTGAGGCTCCAGAAGGACATGGACTCCCAGTATCCGCTCACCACCATGAACATCAAATCCATCCTGATCGTGAGCTCTCTTCACCGTCGCCGGCTACTTCGCCTCATCAAACCCACATCTATCCTCCTCATTTGCTCTGTTTCTCCGGCATCCAGGACATGTTCGGCGCGGGCAGCGACACGTCGGCGACGACGCTGCAGTGGGCGATGGCCGAGCTGATGCGTAACCCGGAGGTGATGCGGGTGGCGCAGGACGAGGTCCGGCGAGAGCTCGCCGGGCACGACAGGGTAACCGAGGACAGCCTCGGAAACCTTCGCTACCTCCGGATGGTCATCAAGGAGACGCTCCGGCTCCACCCACCGGCGCCGCTGCTGCTGCCGCGCGAGTGCGGCGAGGCGTGCCAGGTGCTCGGCTACGACGTGCCGGCCGGCACGATGGTGCTCGTCAACGCGTGGGCGATCGGCAGGGACCCGTCGCGCTGGAACTCGCCGGAGGAGTTCTCGCCGGAGAGGTTCGAGCGCTGCGAGAGGGACTTCCGAGGGATGGACTTCGAGTTCATCCCGTTCGGCGCCGGGAGGAGGATCTGCCCCGGCATGGCGTTCGGGCTGGCGCACATCGAGCTCGCGCTCGCCGCGCTGCTGCTCCACTTCGACTGGAAGCTGCCGGGAGGGATGGCCGCCGGCGAGATGGACATGGCGGAGGCGGCCGGGATCACGGTGCGCCGGCGCTCCGACCTGCTGGTGCTCGCCGTCCCCCGTGTCCCCGTGCCAGTGCAGTAGGGAGTGTGTAATTAGCAGGGTAATCTCAATTACTGTCAGGATTTACAAATAATTTCATGTGATTACTGATCAGCATTAGTTAAACTGTCTCCATGATTACCATTATTAGTCAAAATCCAATCCCATCCCATACAAGAAAGGTTTGAACACAACGGGAGTACTCAGGACTTAGGAGGATGGACGTGGAGTTCACGAAAATTTGCCATTTTGGCCATGGAACAGGCGGCTATACTAAACTATCCTCAGAACCGCGGATTTTTCTAAAATGATCATAAAACCGGTGCCTCCTCTATAAAATAACCAAAATACCCCTAGAAAAAAAAACAAAGAAATAATCTTGCTCTCTCGTCGCCCTCTCTCGCTCTCTCCCTGGTCCTCTCGTCGTCTCCATGGCCGGCGGCGACGACAGCCGCCTCCCCGGCCGGCAAGCTGCCAAGCCCGCCGCTGCCCAACACCCCCTCCTCCCCATGCCCCTGCAAGGCTGCAACCCCAACGCCCGATCTGCCAGACACCGCGATGCCGGTCGGCGTCGGTAGCGCCAGATCTGGCCAGGGCACACGACAGCGGCGGCTCGGTAGGCCAATCGCCCCATGTAGCAGGTCGGGCCACGATACTTTCGGCGGTGCCTAGTCTAGCGGCGTCGTCCCTGGCAGCCTCGCCTCGTCATCCTCGGCACGGGCGGCAGGGCTCGGCAACTCACCAGCCAGGGGAGGCGGCTACCGGCGGCGATGGGAACAGGGAGAGGGCGACAGGAGAACACACCCAGCCGAGAAGCCAAATCCTCTTTGTTTCTTTGTTTTTCCCTAGGGGTATTTAGTGAAGTCGCCTGGTTTTGGGGCTAAAATAGTAAATTTCTCGAAGTTCATGGGTTGGTAGTTTAGCACTCTATCTTTTCGCCTTTTCCTTATGTTTATAAGCCAAAATTTAAATTTTTAACCTTAAATTTAAAGAAGATTTTAGGATTTTTTTCACCGAAGTTTATTTTCCTGTCTTAGTTTTTATATCGTTAAAATATATATATATATATAAATTTATTCATAAATTATTTACGTTTGCAAATATGCGCTTTGAGTTTGTGCTCGCATCACCATTGTGCTCTCTCCGTTTTAGATACTTATGCTTAATCTAAAATCAAAATTCTAGAAAAATACAACAAAATCTCCAACACTAAATTGATTTTATTAAATAGATCATTGAACATATTGTGAGCATATATTTATTTTATGTTTAACTACCAAATACCCATGCTTTGCTATGGAAATATACTACCAAATATCATAGACTTTTTTTATAAACTATGCTAATATTACTTGAACTGAATTATTCCATAATAACAAGAAAACTAGAAAAGCAAGGGCTAATTTATAAAATAAACTATAGAAATGTCACGCCTAGAAATTTCTTGCCCGAATTTCTGAACTTAATTGTGTATTAAATTTCCTGTCTAGGACCAGCCAGGGTACACAAAAAGACAATGTTGAATACATAACCATCGTTTTTAGAAACAACTGAAAATAACACTTATTCTAGCGGAAATGCAGCGGAAAGAAAAGGTAGAGTAGCTCCAGCGGGTACGGCTCTAGTCCACAGGCAAAGCTTCGACGGCAGATCAGCTCACTCCTGAGAGGCACCTCCATCGGACTCGACTTCCAGCTCTGGTGGGGAAAGTTAAGCAAGGCTAAGTACAAACCACCGTACTCAACAAGTAACACGGAAAATGGGGAATGAATGATGCATAGGGATTAACAAGGGCAGGCTAGGGTTAGTTGCAATAAAGCAGCAGTTAAACAAATGATAGAGATTAAAAGGAATAAAGGTAATTGAATACATTAAAGGATAAGTAAAGAGCAGCTGTAAAATACCATAACACTGTCCAACACTACACCACGTTGCAACAGGCCCAACCACTACTCAACGTTACACCACGTTGCAGTAATCCCGAGTGACAACCAGTTTACTCAAATTATTAAAGGTTCACTAATCACAGTGAAGCTGGGAGCTCGCCCGTAACCGTGGGCACGACTATTCGAATAGTTTATACTCTGATCATAGGTGTACTACTGTACCCACAAGACACGACTCCAATACACTTGAACGTGTGCCGAAATACCACCACGGCATACCGGAAAGGAGACCGTGACAGGACCCGTCACATAACCCTCCTTATTTAATCACACCACACTTCAGGTTTCACCCCCTCCTTTACACCAAGTCGGGCAGTCCCTTCTTGTGCCTTGGTAGATCCGGAAGCAGCAGAGGCTTTCGTTACACCACGATTGCCCGTCCATACTCCATCACGCCTACCCTTGCCTCGGTACGTCAAATAGTTCGAAGTCATGCTTCAAATCCCATCTTACCCATTTCGGCATGTGGTTAGCACTTAATTACTTCCAGGGTTTCCCGTGAACTGGTCCTTAATTGCCATGGGTGCGACTCTCAAAACCTTGCACCCACAGCCCACCATTATCAATATTTTAGTTGACATTAACCCGAACCGAGTAATGAATCATTATTACAGCTATTCCGAACTAGGCATGATTAAAGGTGATCCCATGAGCTATTTGTTCTAAGCACGGCTAAGCATTAACTTAGGCCTAACTCTAATTAAGTTACCCCTGGTCCAGCAATGAATAAAGTTGGATAAACAACGGCATAATAATAAGGTTTACCCGAAAAAAAGTAAATACAGTTAATACTTTAATTAAAACAATGCACATTTGAATAAAGAAAGCGGGGAATTTGCAATAATGGGTCCAATATGATCAAAGATGAGTGCCACTTGCCTTGCTCTGGCCCCTAGGGAACTTCGGCGACGATCTCGAAGTAAACCGGCTCTTCGACGGGGTCCGAATCTAAGCGACAAAACACAAAAATAAATAAAACAGGCACAAACTCTACTGAAACAGCAAAAGAAAGTATTTTTAATGGATTCTTGACAATTTTATGGTTTAATGAAATTTGAATGAACCTAAACGGAGACTAGATGAATTACTTATGAATTTTAGAAGTTTTCTGGGTTTTTTTTAACTAAACAGAAAAGTCCTAAATCAATTATTGCGCAATTAATGGGGCTGCTGACGTCAGCGAGGAGAGAGGAGGCGCTGACAGGTGGGGGCCACTTGTCGGTGGGAGAGAAGGGAGAGGAGAGGCTGACAAGTGGGTCCCACGGGAGGAGAGAGGGAGGAGGGGCGCGAGGCAACTGACGGGTGGGACCCGTCGGCCGGTGAGAGGGGAACAGAGAGGGGAAGGAGAGCGGCTCGGGCGGGTGGCGGCAGCCGGCGGCGGCGACAGCGGTGGTGCACGGCGCCGGCGACGAGCGACGTCCGGCGACGGCGCGTGGCACACGGCCGAGGCGGTGGCGCACGCGGCGCAGCCGGGCAAAGCGGCGGCGACGGACTGGCGCGGCGACCGGGCGACGAGCGCGAGCACACACGGGTGCGGGTGGCGGCGGCTTGACGACGGCGTCGCGAAGGCGACGACGACAGCAGCGAGCGGCGGCGGCGATGAGCTCCGCACACGTCCGGCGACGGCTGCGGCTCGGTGGCGATCGGCCGGGAAGGAAAAGAGAGATGGGAGGAGGAAGGGAACACTTACCAGCGGCAGCGACCGTGCGGGTGAGTCGGCAAGATCGAGGCGGAGGTGACGGCGCGGCTGCACGGTGACGACGGGCGGCAGAGGGCGTGGTCGCACGTCGGCGGCGAACGGCGGGGCACAGCGGCGGCTTGGTGGCGGAGGGGAAAACAGCGGCGACGCGGCGGCGGGAAGGGGATTTATAGTGCGGGGAGGCCGGCTAGGGCAGGGCGGAGGTTGGAGACCGAGTCGGGCGCGGCGAGGTCTTGGCGGCGGCGGTCGCGGCGGTGGTTGCAGCGGCGACGCGGCGTCCGGCTCGGACGCGGCTGGCGCGGGCGCGGGCGAGCTGGCGCGGTCGCTGACAGGTGGGCCCCACCTGTCAGTGGCGCGAGGGAGGAGGGAGGCAGCAACAGACTTTGCGGGCGCGACGCGGGCGAGCTGGGCCGAGGCGGCGGCCCAGGCGGAGGCGCGCGCGCGGGAGAGGAGCGGGAGGTCGGCTCGGCTGGGCCGGCTGAGTGGGAAGATGGCCCGGCTCGGCTGGGCCGGCCCGGGAAGGGAAAAAGAAAAAGGAGAAAAAAAAAAGAAAAAAGAAAAAAAAAGAGGAGGAAAATTGGACTTCGGCCCAATTTGAGAAGGAAAGGAAAAAGGAGGAAAAAAGGAAAGCCCCACTTTTGTCGAGTTTTAAATTAACTTGTTTGGCCAAATTTTATACTTCTGCAATTTGAGTTTAAATCCAGTTAATCGATTTACGAGACTCGATTTAATTGAATTAATTTCTTTTAGAGGGATTTTTCCTGAGTTAATTAAGCCAATTGTTATTTACGAATTTCTTTTTTACGATTTTAGCCTTAGGACAACACTCCGGATGTGACAAGAAAGCAATTGAGTGACAGATTCACTACTACCGCCCATATATTTAAAGCAGTGTAGAAATATTGCTATCTTTTTCTATAATTTTGATCAAAGTTAAAAAAATTGACTATAAAAAAGTCAAATTATCTTATGATATGAAACGGATGGAGTTGGAGGAGTAAAATAAAACTTTCTATAATTGTATGTCACTATACAACATAACATGTAAGTTTAATTTTGATATCAGAAAAAATAACAACTTTTTATCTGATTTTGTTATTTTTGTTTCTCTAGTTATATATCGAAGCCTTGCATGTTTACCTACATACTTAAATCATCCTAGTCGATGGTGCCAACATTTTTTTAAAAAAAATCCCATAACAATTTAGGGGTAAAAAAATCCCTTGTCCACCGCAGGGGACGGCAGTTCGACCTCTTGGCGTGTCAGTACCTGTTATCGCCCTTTAGGTCGTGCATCAGTTTAATATCTGATATTAAGATTTATAAGCTCGGTGTTTGTTTTGACTGTTAGATATATAGCTAGATAATAGACAAGAATAGATTAGTTAAAGATAGAATAACATCCCTTATCTCTTTTAATAAACTTGCATGTATATTTGCCGCGTTTTGTCGGCTATATAAACAAAGGTACGTGGCCTCATGAGAGATGAGAACGCTTCGCTATTTCTACATAGTATCAGATCCTTCTCTCAGATACATCTAAAAACAAGCCAAGCCGATGTCATCATCCTCTTCTACTCCGGTTGGCGCATCGTCCTTCGTCATTCCGGTGACAGAGAAGCTAGGAAAGAGGAACTATCTCCTACGGAAGGCGCAAGTTCTTCCCGTCATTAGAGGAGTCTAGATGTATGGGTATCTCGATGGTACTGCTGAAGTCCCTATAAAAAGGATCAAAGTACAAAAAGAAGACAAGGTAATCGAGAAGATGAATTCAAATTTTATCCGGTGGATAGCCGAGGATCAATAAGTCCTCGGTTACCTGATGACCACTTTGACGTTGTTGTTCCGGGTCAGTACGGGGTAGTACAGTAGCATGCTTGTCTCCCTCGGCGCCTACTATGACACTATTTGCCCATTGCCCGACACTACACGTCGTAGCGGCGGGGTGTAATTTGTAGCAATAGCGTTCTGATACCACTTGTTGTAATTCGTAGCTATTCCTCTCTCAGAAATTTTGCCTATCTGAAGCCCACTCTGCTTTCTTTTGGTTTCTGACGATTGTATGCTGATGAACAGGCAGCGATCTTTTTGTTCCTTCTATTATTTATACTCCGAACCAAGGAGTTTGTTAGAACTGTAAAATCCACAAAACTCGCCCTAATCCACACCACGATTGATTACAACCGAGTTTGTAGCTAAGACTCAACTGAAAAAACAGTTGGCGACTACCTACTTCTACGTCCGGATCCTCGTGAACACAACATGAGTCAATACAGGATTATTCGAAGAAAAAACGACTCAGCTACGTACAAGATTGCATGCAACAAACTTCGTTATCTAAAAGTAAAATCTAGTGATTACAAGGTTGTTGTTTAGATGTGACTAAAAAGAGTCTTATATCATATCGGATGTTTAGACACTAATTTAAAGTATTAAATATAGAGTATTAATTAAACCCATCCATAATCTTAGACTAATTCGCGAGACGAATCTAATGAGCATAATTAATCCATAATTAGCCTATGTGATGCTACAGTAAACATTTACTAATTATAAATTAATTAGGCTTAAAAAATTCGTTTCACGGATTAGCTCTCGTTTATAAAATTAATTTTTTATTAATCTATATTTAATACTTTAAATTAAATTAGTGTTCAAACTAACTATAGACTAAACATAAATCTCTCAAAACAAACGCTCCCTCAAATTACTTGCGGAGCAACCGAAGCGACAACCGTCAAATCCGTCCGATCACTACTGCTCCTTCTCACGCTGTCAAAGCTTAGGGACTGTTTAGACGAGCGTATAAACTTTTTAGCCTCATGTTAAAATCTTTTAGCCGTGAACATTAATTTAAATATTAAACAAAGATTAAATAATAAACTAATTTCATAAATGAGTGCTAATTCACGGTACGGGTGGGAAAATCAGACCAAAAACACGTGAGTACTGTCCGAATTTCACCAACATTCTTATGTTTCTATACTATTTTTTTTTCTTTTAGAAATTTCTCTTAAATTACCCATCCGATTTACGATTCGATTAAATCATTATGTTCATAACAATTAAATCTTTATAATAAGATCTCATATGACTATATTTTTATGAAAAAAGACAAATTACTTTTATAATATACCTAAATTACTTTTAGATTTCATTAAGTTACATCCCCACAATATTAAAGTTACAACATTCGCACAATATTAAAGTTACATCCGAATAACACTAAAGTTATATCCCTAATACTAATGTTTCATCCCCGTAATATTGAGGTTATATCTCGACAACATTAAAAAATTACATCACCATGGTACTAAGTAACATCCGGACAATACTAAAAAGTTACGTCCAAATAATATTGAAGTTATATCTCGAAAGCATTGAAGTTACATCTGACCCCCTAAACATAAAATATATTCATTGACATTGGGAGTGGCGGTGACAACGACAACCAGGAGCTATTAAGATACGCACTGTTTTAATCAACATATCATACTTACCCACAACGGATTTACTTTTAATGTCATGATATTTTTGTTTTGAGTTACTTCTATAATATATGTAAATTACTTTTATGTTGTATTAATTTTATTTTTATATGTTTAAAATGTAACTTAATGAAATCTAAAAGTAACTTGCATATATTATAAAAGTAATTTGTACTTTTTCATCAAAATATAATCATGTGAGATCTTGTTATAAAGATTTAATTGTTACGAACACAACAGGGTATCGTCGATCGGATGAGCAGTTTTTGAGAAAATTGTATTTTAAAGCATTTAAATTGTATGTCACGTTTTTGTAGTTTAAGTAGTTTTTTCTTGATTCTTATATGTATGATTAAGTGCGCATGTTGAGGGGAAGTGCGCGGTGCTAACTGCCATTTTTGGCAAGGGCGTTTGTGTCACTGGTTAAGACTACCTGGCTACCGCACACTGCTTAGCCGTGTCCATATCTAAACTCAAATTTATCGAGTGAGATGAAATCAAATTTAATCAAAAGTTCATCTTATCATCAAGCCATGTAATTTGCCGTCTCTAAGCTAGACTACGGTAAGAAGTGAGGACTGGTTAACTAGCGAAGTTGATGAATGGTTCATACTTGATACACATATTTCCGTGAACTACTAGATGATATTTTGCTGTCGAAATAACTATGCCACTTTTGACTGCTGGTTTTTGGATGGCAGCGATATTTTCAATCTGAATTATGACTTTACGTGATGCTTTACAGTAGCCGGCGGCCCGGCGCACAATACTAATCACCTGTCTCGGACACTAATTTAAAGTATTAAATATAGACTAATCAAAAAGCTAATTTCATAAATGAGAGCTAATCCGCGAGACAAATTCTTTGAGCCTAATTAATCCATAATTAGCAAATGTTTACTATAGCATCACGTAGGCTAATCATGGATTAATTAGGCTCATTAGATTCGTCTCGTAAATTAGTCCAAGATTATGCATGAGTTTTATTTATAGACTACGTTTACTATTTATAATAAGTGTTCAAACATCCAATGTGACTCGGGGCTAAAGTTTAGCCCCTAGAAACAAACACCCCCTTAACTAACGGCTCCGTCCCGAAGTCTCGAAATAAGATTATTTTTCAGTTTTTTGATACAATGTTTTGACTCTTCGTCTTATTTAATTTTTTTTGCGATTAATATTATTATTCTTACTAGATGATAAAATATAAATAATACTTTATGCGTGACTAATTTTTTTAAAATTTTCGATAAATTTTTTAAATAAGACGAATGATCAAACGTTGTATAGAAAAAAAACGAAAAATGAAATTATTATGAGATGGAGGTAGTAGTTTAATAGCTTATCCACCCGCTTGACCATACTAACTCCGTCTCTATTATTGGATGTAATACATCATGAATCTGGACAGCCTCTCGAGATTCATCGTACTAACACATGTTATATTCGGTACTAAATTTATTTTCTTTTAAGAATGGGACGCACGTCACACTTCACATGGGTGATTGAATGGTTTTTTATGGTATATTTATAAATAAAAAATAAATTATAAATAAAACTTTATATACTTATGTTAGCGATCTAAAAAACGAAAAAAGTAGGATAAAAAATCCAAATCAACTCTAAGGTTAAAAACTTAAATTTTGATTTATAAGCATGTAAAAAAAAAGAGACTAGGCTTGCTGTCACATAGACTGTTTAATTTTTCTCGCATAAGATTTCCAAGCTGAAAGGAACACTTTAGAATATAATATTTTCAGAAAATAACTCACATTTAATTATAAATACTTGTTAAAAGAGAGAAGAGCTTGGTAGCCAATTTGAGACCAAACAGCAGCAAGCAGTAAGCTTGGTAGCTCGGCTAGTCCGCTCAGAGCTCGGCGCGGCGCCATGGCGGCAGCTCATATTGCACTCCTCGTCGTCGTCCTCGCCGCGCGCCACGCTCTCCTGGCGGCGGGGAGCGACGCGCACCCGGGGTACGACGCCACGGAGGACACCTGCGGGGTCCCGGCGGCGGAGTACGGCGGCGGGAGGATCCTGGACATCACCCACGCGTACCGCCCCGACATGCCGGAGTTCGCGCTGGGGGAGGTGACGGGGCCCCTGGTGCGGCTCAGGGACTCCATGGCGGACGGGTCGGTCTGCAACCTGTCGGAGCTCAGGATGCACTGCCACATGGGCACCCACGTCGACGCGCCGGGCCACATAAACCAGGCCCACTTCGCCGCCGGCCTCGACGTCGACAAGCTCGACCTCGAGGTCCTCAACGGTACGTACGCCCTCGCCGCCGCCCCCTAACTTGTTCCCCGCTCTCATGTTTGGCACGGATGCTCTCGCCGCCGGCGACACGAGGGGGAATTTGGCGACAAATTCCAAGACGAGCTGGCGAGACGCAACTCCAGCTCCCAACTCTAACCGGAGGTGTTTAGTTGGGGTTAAACTTTTTAGTCTCATGTCATATCGATGTTTGAATACTTATTATAAATACTAAACGTAGACTACTTATATAACTAATTACAGAAATGAGAGCTAATTTGCGTGATAAATTTTTAAGCCTAATTAATCTATAATTAGAGCATGTTTATTGTAGCATCACATAGGCTAATCATGGATTAATTAGGCTCAATAGATTCATCTCGTGAATTAGTCCAAGATTATGAATGAGTTTTATTAATAGTCTACATTTACTGTATTTATAATAAGTGTCTAAATATTTAATGGAACAAGGGACTAAAGTTTAGTCCCTTGTCCCAAACACCCCTATGCCGAACGGCCCGAACGGTATAGAGCGGAGTTAACATAGTTACTCCTAAAAATTTGCACTACATGGTGTGATTTATGTTTACACAAAAGGCGTGTAAAAACATCATAATATGCATAATTTACAAAAAAGATAAATGTTGTGCACCAACACGATTAAAACAAACCAAACTTGTTAAAATATGTTTACACATAAGGTGTGTAAAAATATTGCTCTCTCCATCCCAAAACTTGCCCATTCTTAGTTTTGTCCTATGTTTCACAAAGTAGATATTAATACTCTTCTCTATAAACTTGGTCAAACTTAGGATAGTTTGATCGTATGGCAAAACTCAAATTGCTTATATTTTAGAATGGTAGGAGTACGATTTGTATGAGCTATAAAGAATGGTAAATAATTTTTCTTTTCTGTTGTCAAAAAGACACAAACTTCTTCTATTTTACTTCACAGTGCACATGCGCTCAAAACATGAAATACTTCTCAATTTCTGTACTTAATAACATGCCTTAGAAATACAGCCCTAATACACATCAAATACATTTTTTCTCAAAATTTTCTAAAGCACACATGCATGATTTTTAAATGGGCGTAGCTATGCCCAGCTCTAGAAAATACATGTGCAGAGGCCTGAAGCTGTAATTCCTTTGTCCAAAATATTAGAAAATATGTAATCATTGGCAGTTACAATAGTGAATTGGTCAGTTTGGAAGCAGCAATTCATACGTGTGTTCGTTGGCTGTCACTGTTCCAGTTACTTCTCTCATGGGAGCACAGCTTCATGTCTTTCTGCTCGCAAAGATCAATTTTGTTCGTTGGCTTTGTTCCAGCGTTAAAGATTCACCTGATATGGTTCGATCGACAATATTAATGGTTCATCTGAAGGAATGTTGTGAGATACGTAATAGTTGTGAAATGCCTATTCAATAATTATTTGAGCAATTTTACAGTCCAACAAAAAGTACTTCATGGTACCGGTACCTCGCGGTACCAAATTATTTATGATCGTTGGATCTAAGAGCGCACATCCTGTTACCTCGCGGTATCAAATCATTTCTGATCGTTGGATCTAGAGCGCACATCCTACTCAGCTAAATCCAATGGTGAAAAACGATTTGGTACCTCAACGTACTTTTTGTTGGACTGGAGCAAATCTTTAATTATTTAGAAATGCACTGCCTGTAATGTAATACCTGCCAAGGAAATGCAAATGAAACTTAAACGTCAGTTAGTTGTAGATATTTGAAGTTGATCGATTTCCTCTTTCCTGGACAGGTCCCACACTATTGGTTGATACTCCAAGAAACACAAATATAACAGGTATTATGCATAATTTTTCCAAGGAGCTACCTGCTCTATCACAGTATCACGAATATAATTATATGATAAAACTGATGAATTTACCACAATTGGCAGTTCTGCGGTGCTGCCCATGGTCTCATAGATATTCATGACAGAATCATGCATACCACTTTTATGTCTTGTATATAAATGCATCATAGTTTCATCATTTAAAATGACGAAACTTTTGCCTGCACTTTATTTACACAGCAAAGGCAATGGAGTCGTTAAACATACCAAAAGGTGTTCGTCGAGTTCTTTTCAGGACATTGAATACAGATAGGTATGGATTCTTTTCTCATAGTGCAGGCTCAGTTTTTATTAGAAAGTGGTCCGGTGCCCATATGCTCATTTCAGCATGTCTTCTACATTTTTACAAGATACTAACATATTAAACATGTAATCAAATGATTTACAGGAAGCTCATGTGGAAGAAGGGTGATCTGAGCTATGTCGGATTCACTGAGGATGGAGCCCAGTGGTTAGTTGACAACACTGACATCAAGCTAGTTGGTAAGTAATTGTGGATTATCTTTCTACACCTCACAGTGGTATTGGTAACTTCTTTTTTCCTTGATCTCAAGTTAGGAATTTCCACACGTTCTCGTTGGTACCAAGTTACATTGGGCCGACTCCGGTGCATTTTATTGGTGGTAGAATTTAATCCTTACCGTTAATCTATTTTTATCGGATGGATGTGATTAAATTATACTACCAACAATATTAGGTGTAGCACAAAATTTGAAGGGGTAATATCATCATTTTTATTGTGATCTTTATTGCAAAAATATAAAATTATAAAATACTACTAATCAAGTAATTAACAAAGTACAAAAATATATTTTTTTCTACCGGTGTATGGTATAATACTACTGGTAAAAATGTATCGGAGAGTTGCCCAAAGTTACATACATGGCTTTCTTGTTGGTGGATAATGATATGTATGTATGTATTTGCTTTTTTGATTGGAGAAAATTTAATGTTGTGCTATTTTGCCGATTGGCAATTCTGCAGGTATTGATTATCTGTCAGTTGCAGCATATGATCACTTGATCTCTGCCCATGTGGTCTTTTTCAAAATTCCGGTATGGTGCTACCGTTGTTCTATTTTAGAGTTTTAGTGCATCTGCAAAGTGTAGATAGTACTGACTAGATACTCGATCTACTTCAAAGCAAATACTTATCAGGCTTTACTGAACTAAAAAGTACTGATTAACTGTTAACTCTGAAAGCATGTCATTGCATCACTACTTGAGAAAGTTATACAAAGTCTTTGTTCGTTTTGATTCTTTTAGAATTTCACACCTCCATGGATAGGAGATTTAGAGCACAAATCAATGTAGCATGCAAGATTATATTACTGGCTATAACTATAACCATTGGTTGATTTGCTGAATCTGTTCTTTCAGAATATCATCCTAGTTGAAGGCCTGAAACTAGATGATGTCCAGGCTGGAATCTACATGCTGCACTGCTTACCCCTGAGGCTGGTTGGGTCCGAGGGCTCACCAATCAGGTGCATCCTGATCAAGTGATCCCTTCATCGTTGCTGTTGTTAATGGCGACCCTGCAGATCATGGCAGCTGGTGCTGCTATTTTATTACATCTTGGCTGGGGCCTTCAGAAGTTCAGAGTGCAAAGGCCCGTTCTGTAGAAAAATAATAATAAATGTAAAAGTAGATATGTTGTTTGTACGGCCAGTATAATAATTTAATAAGGCTAGTATTTTTCAATTTTTCATCTACAATGAATAATACAACAGATACGAGGAGTTTGGTGAAAAAACTGACAGGCTCATATAGCAGTTACCGAGTTGGACAGTTGATTAGTATAGCTACTGAAATGGAGCAAGCAGTGCAGATACATGCTCGCTTTCACCGCTTACGTGTTGTCAGTGACCTAAAAACTAAAAACTTTAACTGAAAATTAAACTACGATAAAAGCTACTCAAAATCAACGTCCTGGATAATTAGCAGGGTAATCGCAACTACTGTCAGGATTTGCAAATAATTTCATGTGATTACTGATTAGCAGTAGTTAAACAGTCTCCATTATTACCACGATTAGTCATAATCCAATCCCATCTCATCTATACAAGAAAGGTTTGAACGCAATGGGAGAATTCAGGAGGATGGACGTGGAGTTCACGGGTATCACTCGAGCTTGTGCTCGCAGCTAGTCCTACAAGTGGATTAAAGGTCCACCCCTCGTTCACTCTAACCCAAAGCATATCATATTATTTTATCAGTCCAAACCAATCTATAAAATTATTTTCTAAACCCAATCCAACCTAAAACGCATGCTTCTTTCACCCATACCAATCCAACCCATAAGTTAAACCCACATGCCAACCCATGGATCCTACCCATAGCAAATCAACATCTACCCTTCACAAGTTTCTGTTCCATTAGTGAAGCAATCTCTAGTGCATGTATGCGATACATGCACGAACAAAACCAAATGATAACAGAAATGCAAGTAATATTTTACTTGAATTTTACTAAAAATCCAAGTAAATTAGTAGTGGACTTAAACTACAGCCAATTAGTAGAATACTAAAGTAAACTACAGCCAATCTGTTGTAGCAGCAGTAGTAGTACAGCAGGAGCAGTAGTAGTAGAGAAAGAAGGGGAGATTGAGGCTTGTTTAGTTCTCAAATTTTTTTTCCAAAAACATCACATCGAATTTTTGAACACCTAAATAAAGCATTAAACATAGATGAATCAAAAAACTAATTGCACAGTTATGAAAGAAATCTATCTTTTGAGACTAATTAGCCCATGATTAGTCATAAGTACTACAGTAACCAATATATGCTAATGACGGATTAATTAGGCTCAAAAGATTCGTCTCGCTGTTTCTAGGCTAGCCATGAAATTCGTTTTTTCATTCGTGTCCGAAAACCTCTTCCGACATCCGGTCAAACGTTCGATGTGATGTTTTTGCCAAAAAATTTTGGCAACTAAACACCACCTGAAGAAGAAAAGCAGCAAGAAACATGCTGGCTTGCTGCTTGTTGCCGCCTCCCTTTTGCTGCCACCTGCCAGCTGCAGCTTGCTGCCGCCTCCTGCTTGTTGCTGCCTGCTGCTGCCTGTCGCCTGGTGCGGTGCTACCTGCTACCTCCTGCCGCTCGCTGACCCCGTCCAGTCGCCGGGAGAGAGAGGGAGGAAAGAGGGAGAAGACTGGATGAGTCAGAGCTCAGGGGGCAGTGACGCCGACGAATCCAGTCACTGGGAGGGAGCGAGAGAGAGGGCAGAGGAGGAGGGCTCAGGGGGCGGCGACGCCGGCGAGTCCCCAGCTGATGGCGGCATCGACTAGCCCTTGGAGGAGGCCAGGAATTAGGCAGCCTCCAGGTTGTGATCCATGGACTAAATCTATGGATTGACACACTTTGCTAGCCCGCATTCAATCGAGCCCAACCCGTAAGTTTCAACAAACCAAACCAATCTGGTCCAAACTAAAATCTTAGCCCACTCTAACCCATCCAACACAATCCAAATAAACATCTAACTCATTTAAACCAAAAGGATCCGCTCCACTGCCAGGCCTACTTGCAGCACTATCGTACTGATCCCTCCGGCTAAGATATTTTGAATTTTTTTTTCTGAAATCAAACTTTTAAAGTTCGACTAAATTTATAGAAAACGTAGCAACATCATTGACACTAAACTAGGTTTATTAAATAGATTATTGAATATACTATGAGAGTATATTTGTTTTAGGTTGATAATATTAATATTTTTACTTATTATTTTGATTAAACTTAAAAGAAGTTTGAGTATGAAAAATTCAAAATATCTTATAATATAAAATTAATGGAGTAACATTTCGAAGATGTAAACTAAAACTTTCTGCCCTTCTAATAGTTATACTTGTACGGTAGCGTATACATGTGATTTAAATAGTTTTGATTCTTTTTTCTAAAAAAAATATTTGATATGTTACATTGCAAATACTATAAACCACCGTACGAACATACAAGTCTAAATTTCGATTTAAACATAAATAAGAAATTTTGTTTCTATTGCTCAGTATAATTCCTGGTCTAATTTCATTATTTTCTCTAGTTATATATTAGTTCCTTGCACATTTGTGTATAAACTTCAATTATCCTAGTCTATGACACTGATTTTTTTTTAAAAAAAATCTATAACTATTAGGGGTGAAAAATCCCTTGTCCACAAGAAGGGATGACAGTTCGAACTTTTGGCATATCCAATCCATCACTTATAAATATCTCCCAGACAATGCTAATATTTAGCTCCCCAAAGCTCATAAAAGATATTGGACCTGAAAGTTACCCTATTTTTTAAAGAAACATAAGATTGAATTGCCCTGTAATGGGAATACATATGTTTACCTTAAAATTTGAGATACGAGAGTTGCTATTAGATATATGCAAACATTGAAAATAGATTTGTAAACACGTTAGAGATATGTCATTTATCTAATTAACGAAATTCAGTTTTATTATCAATTTTGGCACCTCATTATATGCTAAGAAGACCTGCATGATATATAGGAAAAGCTCTTCGAACCCTCCCTCGAGGGGTTATGGTAAAAATTGTGGGTTTGCTACTAGTCTCCGATATTAAATCGAATGGTAACCAAGAGAACCAAACAAATTAGCACGTGGGCAACCAGCACAAATCTTCGAGCAAATCTAATCTAAACAGAAAATTCAATCTATGGATGAAATTTTTTTCTAGCAAACCTGTATTTGTTTTGACGTGAGAGTGAGTTGCACGGACAGCACAGCAAGCGCATGCATATTGTGTGTTACGCTACGCACATCAGTGCACGGCTTCGTATTAGTACGCTAAGCTTGTCCGTCCATGTCGAGCTCTCGCAAACGTCGGAGCTGCATTGATCGCGTGAGAGCTGCCATGGCCGGCGACCTGTCGCAGCTCCACCTCCTCCTCCTGCTCGTCGCTCTCATGGCCGCGCCCCTGCTCTTCTTGGTCGGCTGCTCCGTGACCGCGCGCCGCCGGGCGGCAAGGACGATGGGCGAGGCGTGCGCGGGGCCGCGGCTTCCGCCGGGGCCGTGGGCGCTGCCGGTGATCGGCCACCTGCACCACCTCGCGGGCGGGCGCGCGCCGCACCGCGCCATGCGCGACCTGGCGCGGCGGCACGGCCCGCTGATGCTGCTCCGGTTCGGCGAGGTGGCGGCCGTCGTGGCGTCGTCGCCGGACGCGGCGCGGGAGATCATGAGGACGCACGACGTCGCGTTCGCGTCGCGCCCCGTCGGGCCCATGTCGCGGCTCTGGTTCCAGGGCGCCGACGGCCTCGTCTTCGCGCCCTACGGCGAGGCGTGGCGCCGGCTGCGGCGGATCTGCACCCAGGAGCTCCTCAGCCACCGTCGCGTCCAGTCGTTCCGCCCCGTCCGCGAGGACGAGCTCGGCCGCCTCCTCCGCGCCGTCGAAGCGGCCACGGCGGCGCCGCCCACCGGGACGGTGAACCTCACCGATGTAATATCCACCTACGTCGCCGACTCCACGGTGCGCGCCATCATCGGCAGCCGTCGGCTCAAGGACCGGGACGCGTACCTCCGGATGCTCGACGAACTGTTCACCATCATGCCCGGCATGAGCCTCCCCGACCTCTTCCCGTCGTCGCGCCTCGCCATGCTCCTCAGCCGCGCTCCCGGTCGGATCGAAAGCTACCGCCGCCGCTTGCGCCGGATCATGGACAGCATCATCGACGAGCACCAGGAGAGGAGAGACGCCACCACCAGCGGCGACGACGACGACGACGAGGACCTGGTCGACGTCCTCCTCAGACTGCAGAAGGAAGTGGGCGCACAGTATCCTCTCACCACCGAGAACATCAAAACCGTCATGCTGGTAAGCACGCGCCATGGCCGGTCGCCGAGAGCTCGACGCACCAACGTGTCCACCTTCTCTTGCTTCTTTCACAGGACATATTTGGCGGCGGCAGCGAGACGTCGGCGACGACGCTGGAGTGGGTGATGGCGGAGCTGATGCGGAGCCCGGGCGCCATGCGGAAGGCGCAGGAGGAGGTCCGGCGGGCACTCGCCGCCGCCGGCCACGACACGGTGACGGAGGACATCCTGCCCAGCCTCCACTACCTCAAGCTCGTCGTCAAGGAGACGCTCCGGCTGCACCCGCTGCCGCTGGTGCTGCGCCGGTGCGAGAGCCCGCGCAAGGTGCTCGGGTACGACGTGCCGGCGGGCGCCACGGTGCTCGTCAACTCGTGGGCGATCGGCAGGGACCCGGCGCACTGGGACGCCCCCGACGAGTTCACGCCGGAGAGGTTCGAGGCCCACGACGGCGGCGGCGGCGGGGCGAGGGACTTCAGGGGCGCGGACTTCGAGTTCATCCCGTTCGGCGCCGGCAGGCGGATGTGCCCCGGCATGGCGTTCGGCCTCGTGCACGTCGAGCTCGCGCTCGCCGCGCTGCTGTTCCACTTCGACTGGAGCCTTCCCGGCGGCATGCCGGCCGACGAGCTCGACATGACGGAGACCTCCGGGCTCACCACGCGACGCCGCCTTCACCTCCTCGTGGTTGCACGGCCTCATGCCCCTCTGCCCAAGAAATACTGAAAGTAATTATAAACATAAAATCATTAGCAACTCCTTTATCTAAACTCAAATTTGTCGAGTAAGATGAAATCAAATTTAATCAAAAGTTCAACTTATCGTCAAGCCATGTAATTTCTAATTTGCCATCTCTAAGATTTTTTAATGGCAAGGCCCCGTTCAGTTCTAATATTTTTTGGAAGAAATATCACGTCAACGTGTACGGTATATATTTGAAATATTAAACACAGTTTAATTATAAAACAAATTTCTGACACCTGAAAATCGCAAGACGAATCTTTTGAGTCTAATTAATTCGGCATTAGCACATATTGGTTACTGTAGCACTTGTAACTAATCACTTATGACTAATCATGTACTTTCTCCGGTCACTTTTAAATGACGTTTAGGACTGAATGATTTAGTATAATTTTATTGTCCGAAACGTCAAATAATAATGACGGGAGAGAGTCCTAATTAGACTCAAAAGAATTCGTTTATGATTTCTTCCATAACTGTATAATTAATTTTAATTAATTTTAATGATCATATATATTTAATGTTTTATTTAGGTGTCTAAATTCGATATCATGCTTTTTGGAAAAAAATTTGAAAACTAAGCAGGGGCTAGGACTAAGAAGTGATGACTGGTCAACTAGCGGAATTGATGAGATTGAATCTTTTTTAGGACATTTTGCTTTGACTGCTGGTTTATGGATGGCGTCGATATTTTCAATCTGACTGTGACTTCACGTGATGCTTTACAGTAGCCGGCACAAAACGCCGAATACTAATCAACTGTCTCGTTATTTTAACTATATATATTTTTTATTTACCATCGTCAATTTTTCAGTGCGTCTGACTATTTATCCTCTTTAAAAATTATATATTTATTAATTATTTTTAACATGATATGATTTATTGCTAAAGAAGCTTAAAACTAATTTATAGTTTTACATATTTACACATAAATTTTAAATAAAATAAATAGTTAAATATATATTTAAAATCAAACGGAGTCGGTAGAAAAACGAAGAATTGAAGGCAGTAGTTTAATGGCTTATCCACATGATGACCATACGTGACAGTTGCTGTCACGTGGATTGTTTAATTTTCTCGCATGAGATTTCCAAGGTGAAAGAAACACTTACAAACATAGAAAATAAATTTATTTATAAAATACATTTTAAAAGAGAAAAATCGCTTGTAAATAGAGCTTGGTAGCCAATTTGAGTCCAAACAGCAAAAAGCAGAGGCGGCACAGCTCAGACTGAGCCTCAGAGTGAGTGAGAGGTTGAGAGGCCATGGCGGCAGCTCATCTTGCCCTCCTCGTCGTCGTCCTCGCCGCGCGCCACGCTCTCCTGGCGGCGGGGAGCGACGCGCACCCGGGGTACGACGCCACGGAGGACACCTGCGGGGTCCCGGCGGCGCCGGCGCCGGCGGCGGAGTACGGCGGCGGGAGGATCCTGGACATCACCCACGCGTACCGCCCCGACATGCCGGCGTTCGCGCCGGGGGCGGTGACGGGGCCCCTGGTGCGGCTCAGGGAGTCCATGGCGAACGGGTCGCTCTACAACCTGTCGGAGCTCAGGATGCACTGCCACATGGGCACCCACGTCGACGCGCCGGGCCACATGAATCAGGCCCACTTCGCCGCCGGCCTCGACGTCGACAAGCTCGACCTCGAGGTCCTCAACGGTACGCCCTCGCCGCCCCCCCGCGCCGCCGGCGACACGATCCGATCCGAGTTTGTGCGGTGCGCGTGATGCCACGGATGCCGGATGCGATCTCTTACAACTTTTATGGGGAATTTGGAGACGAATTCGAAGACGAGATTTGGCATAACTCTAACTTATCTAGAGCCGGATTTGTACTATATTTTATATTTTTTAGAGCGGAGTTAACATGTTTGCTATTAAAAAATTGAATTGCATTAGTGAAGCTAGGTTTGTACTGTTGCAAAGCTTCCACCCACACCCACAGACCCACTACCCCTGAACCGGCACTCACCGCGAAACAAATGGGTATTATTATCAAATATCAACCCACCCCCTTATCATCTTTTTTAGGAGTGCTGGAGTTGGTCAAGCTAGCTAAATAGTTTTGAGTTACTCTATAGCTCTCACCGTATATGCTATCTACAGGATTTAGAGTTTGGAGCCATACCAAATGCTGCCGTAGATAACTGGTTCTTTCCGTTACCCAATATGGGCTTTGCACTTAAAAATTTTCTATAAGAATATATACGCTAAAATAGATTTATGTTTACACAAAAGGTGTTTACAAGCATCATAATATGCGTGATTTAGAAAAAAGGTAAATGTTTTGCACTGACACGTTTAAAGCAAACCAAACTTGCTAAAATATGTTTACATAGAAGGTGTGTAAAAATATTGCTTCCTCCATCCCAAAACTTACTCATTCCTGGTTTTGTCCTAAGTTTCACAAAGTAGATATTAGTACTCTTCTTTATAAACTTAGTCAAACTTAAAAGATAGTTCGACGAAGGACAAAACTCGAATTGATTATATTTTTGAATGGAGGGAGTATGATTTGTATGAGTTACAAAGAATGATAAATAGTTTGTCTTTTCTATTGTCAAAGAAGTACAAATTTATTCTATTATACTTCACAGTGCACATACGCTCAAAATATCAAATACTTCTCAAATTCTGTACTTTTTAACATGCCTTAGATATACAGCTCTAATACACATCAAATACATTTTTTTCTCAAAATTTTCTAAAGCACACATGCATAATTTTTAAATGGGCGTAGCTATGCACAGCTCTAGAAAATACATTTGCAGAGGCTAGAAGTCGTACTTCCTTTGTCCAAAATGTTAGAAAATATATAATAATTGGGACAATAGTGAATTCGTCAGGTTGGAAGCAGTAATTCCCACAGATATGAATTTGAGCTAATTGCCTCCTATGTTTCTCCTCTATAGTCTATATATGCCTCTGCTTGCTTTCTTGTTCCAGTGGTGTGGAGTGAAAATCAATTCTGTTTGGTTTGGCGTCTATGGGTATACTTGGATTTGGATCCCACCATACTCGTTTAGTCATTTTGTTATTGCTACCAAATCATGTGTGTGCTACATGCCTCTATTTTTTAAAATATATTTTGTTGGTGCTCGGTGTCTGTCCTTTCTCCTAACAATCATTAGGATGAGCTAGAAGCCAAACCTGCCTTTCTGATATTTGCACGGCCTCCCTCAGCGACGCTGACAGGATCAAATGAGTTAGAAAGCTCCATTTCAGTTTTAGGAGTTAGTCTGTCACTGTTCCAGTTACTTCTCTCATGGAGAGCACAGCTTCATGTCTTTCTGCTTGCAAAGATCAATTTTGTTAGTTGGCTTTGCTCCGGTGTTAAAGATTCACCTGATATGGTTCGATCGAAAAAATTAACGGTTCATCTGAAGAAATGTTGTGAGATACATAATAGTTGTGAAATGCCTTTGTGAGATACATAATAGTTGTGAAATGCCTATTCAATAATTATTTAGAAATGCACTGTCTGTAATGTAATACCTCCCAAGGAAATGCAAATGAAACTTAAAAGAAAGTTGTCAGTAGATATTTGAAGTTGATCGATTTCCTCTTTTTTTGGACAGGTCCCGCACTATTGGTTGATACTCCAAGAAACACAAATATAACAGGTATTATCCATACTTTTTCCAAAGAGCTACCTGCTCTATCACCGTATCACAAATATAATTATATGATAAATCTGATGAATTTATCACAATTGGCAGTTCTGCAGTGCTGCCAATGGTCTCATATATATTCATATCACAGAATCATTCATACCACTTTTATGTCTTGTATATAAATGCATCATTGTTTTGTCATTTAAAATGACGAAACTTTTGCCTGCACTTTATTTACACAGCTAAAGCAATGGAGTCGTTAAATATACCAAAAGGTGTTCGTCGAGTTCTTTTCAGGACATTGAATACAGATAGGTATGGATTCTTTTCTCATAGTGCAGGCTCAGTTTTTATTAGAAAGTGGTCCGGTGCCCATATGCTCATTTCAGCATGTCTTCTACATTTTTACAAGATACTAACATATTAAACATGTAATCAAATGATTTACAGGAAGCTCATGTGGAAGAAGGGTGATCTGAGCTATGTCGGATTCACTGAGGATGGCGCCCAGTGGTTAGTTGACAACACTGACATCAAGCTAGTTGGTAAGTAATTGTGGATTATCTTTCTACACTTCACAGTGGTAATTTTTTTTTTTTTTGAATAAGAAGGTAGAAGAGACTCTACCTTGTATCCATTTCAATAAAATGGGTTGGTGTTACAAGTTGGAGTACAGAAGGGGGAGGGTGGGGGATATACAGGGAAAGAAGAGTTTCCAGCTTCTTTCAGGTACATTGACAAAGTAACAAAAGTTTAAAGGAAGAAGAGAACTTGCAAAATTTAGAGATGCCGAATAGTCTGTTGGTCCATCATTCTTCTGGTCGAGTTGTTTGCGTGATGGTTTCATAAGTCAATAGTTTCTTTTATCTGCCTCAGTGTTTCTGGTAAGGTTTGTATTTGCTGCTCAAACACTCTTTTGTTCCTTATTCTCCAGATCGTGTATGCACATGCTGCGAACTATATAGGTTCAATGCTTGTCTCTCTGTTGTTTTGTTCCGTTATTCTGTCCATAAAGTTGCATACCGAGATTGATGTGTTGGCTATTCTTGATAGTTGTAGAACTGCCCATAGTTCTGTTGCTGCCTTGCACCTGAGAATAATATGATTTGATGTTTCTAGTGCCGGGCAGAGGTCACAGTGGTATTGGTAACTTCTTTTTTCCTTGATCTCAAGTTAGGGAATTTGCACGCCTTTGGGAAAACCCTGTAATCGCGTTCTCGTTGGTACTAAGTTGCATATATGGTTTTCTTGTTGGTGGATAATGATATATATGTATGTATTTGTTTTTCTGATTGGAAAAAATTTAATGTTGTGCTATTGTGCCGATTGGCAATTCTGCAGGTATTGATTATCTGTCAGTTGCAGCATATGATCACTTGATCACTGCCCATGTGGTCTTTTTCAAAATTCCGGTATGGTGCTACCCTTGTTCTATTTTAGAGTTTTAGTACATCTGCAAAGTGTAGATAGTACTGAGTAGATACTCAATCTATTTCAAAGCAAATACTTGTCAAGCTGTACTGAACTAAAAAGTACTGATTAACTGTTAACTCTGAAAGCATGTCATTGCATCACTTGTTGAGAAAGTTATACAAAGTCTTTATTCGTTTTGGTTCTTTTGCTTTCTCAATTTCCATGTTCCTGAAAAGAATTTCACACCTCCATGAATTGGAGATTTATAGCACAATCAATCAAGCATGCAAGATTATATTACTGGCTATAACCATTGGTTGATTTGCTGAATCTGTTCTTTCAGAATATCATCCTAGTTGAAGGCCTAAAACTAGATGATGTTCAGGCTGGAATCTACATGCTGCACTGCTTACCTCTGAAGCTGGTTGGATCCGAGGGCTCACCAATCAGGTGCATCCTGATCAAGTGACCCCTTCATCGTTGCTCTTGTTAATGGTGACACTGCAGATCATGCCAGCTGGTGCTGCTATTGTGTTACATCTTGTATTCTTGTCTGGGGCCTTCAGAGTGCAAAGGCCCGTTCTGTAGAAAAATAATAATAAATGTAAAAGTAGATATGCTGTTTGTATGGTCAGTATAATAATTTAATAAAGCAAGTATTTTCATTTTTTCACAACAGTATGAGGAGGTTGGTGAAAAAACTGACAGGCTCATAGCAGTTACCGAGTTGGACAGTTAGGATGTGTTTGGATGGTGCTGATGGGATTGAGCCATCCATTACAGATACATACTCCGTCGTACCAAAACAAATCAATTTTTCAGTTTTAGATATAATATTTAATTCTTCGTCTTATTAAAAAAAATACGATTAATAATTTTATTTTTATTAGATGATATAAAACATAAATATTACTTTAAAAAACTTATTTTTTCTTAAATAAGACAGATAGCTCGACACAAAAATAGAAAAGTTGGTTTTTCGTGAGACGGAGGGAGTATTCGCTTCTAGCACAGGATTTCCATTTACTGTGGGTTAACCGGCCTTACCGTCGGGCTACAGTAACGATAAAAGCTTGGTAACAATACTAAATTTATGAAGAAAAAATAAACCAAAAGAAGTTAAACTTTACGGTAAATTATATTATGTCTGGTTTTTACGGTTTACTACCGTAATGGAGCTTACCATCATAATATGATCACTTCTCCTCATGCTTATAAACTAAATTTAAATTTTTAATCTTAAATTTAAAGTTAATTTTAGAATTTTCACCGCAGCTTTCTCATTTAAATAACTAAGAATATATATATATATAAGTTCAGATATGTCATCGGATCTGTACTACACAACACATATGCATTATTGATGGGACATGCAGATCTTTAGGATAACATTTCCTATTTCCTGAAAAGAAAGGAGGTCATTTAGGACATTTGTACTTTGTTGTCACTTCTAAGTTTCAACCCTATCAAAATTTGACACTGTTATCAAATTTTGGTGGTGGTGAGATGTATAAAGTTTGAAGCCTTATTAAACATGCCCTTAATCCTGTTTTTAAGAGTGGGAGCTTCTAGAATCAACAAATTAGTATGTTGTTTTATCAAATTTTAGAAGGATTAAAAAGTGACAACAAAATAAACATGCCCTTAATCTGCCCAACCAAATTCTACCAAGTGCAAATGAATCCCAAAAATAATACGTTGTGAGTACGACACTTTTTTTTTCGTTCGTCAATTGTTTATGTTGACACTTATGAGTATGATACGTGAGATTATCTGAGTCCATGATAATGGATCATGACGTCAAACAATCGAAAGTTCGATATTACAAATGTCGAAAAAAATCAAATCCCTCTCCAAGAAGAGCCTAAGCTGCTGCATGCCTTTCACTGGTGAGAATTCCACTCGTCTTCTCGCTAGCCATCGAGCTCTCTCCATGACGCCGGCCATGGCCGCCGACCTGCTGCTCTGCCTGCTTCTGCCACCTCTCCTTGTCATCCCCGTTCTACTGCTCAGGTCCAGGAGCTCCGCGTCGCGCGGCCATGGCGGCGGGAGGCTTCCGCCGGGGCCGTGGGCGCTGCCGGTCATCGGCCACCTGCACCACCTCCTCGGCGGCGGCCTCCCGCACCGGCGCATGCTCGACCTGGCGCGGCGGCACGGCCCGCTCATGCTGCTCCGCCTCGGCGAGGTCCGGACCGTGGTGGCCTCGTCGGCGGAGGCGGCGCCCGAGATCATGAAGACCCACGACGTCGCCTTCGCGGCGCGGCCCATGGGCCCCCTCACCCGGCTCTGGTACCAGGACGCCGGCGGCGGCGTCGTCTTCGCGCCCTACGGCGACGGGTGGCGGCAGCTCCGCAAGATCTGCACCGTCGAGCTCCTGAGCTCCGGCCGCGTCCACTCCTTCCGCCCCGTCCGCGAGGCCGAGGTGGGCCGCCTCCTCCGCTCCGTCGTCGCCGCCGCAGCGGCGCCGGTGAACCTGACGAGCGGGATCGCGGCCTACGTATTTGACTCCACGGTGCGCGCCATCATCGGCAGCCGGCCGTTCATGGAGCGCGACGAGTACCTCCAGATGCTCAGGGACGCGACCACCGCCGTGCCCGGCATGGGCTTGCCGGACTTGTTCCCGTCGTCGCGCCTCGCCATGCGCGTCAGCCGCATGCCCGCCCACCTCGTGCGCAGCCGCACCAAGATGCTTCGGCTCATGCCTCATGGACGTCATCATCAAGGAGCACCAGGAGTTCCGCCCCGCCGGACAGGGGGCCGAAAAAGCTGAGGACCTCGTCGACGTCCTCCTCCGTCTGCAGAAGGAGGCCGACTTCCAGTATCCCCTCACCACCGACAACATCAAGTTCGTCTTGCTGGTAAGCTCTCTCCTCGTCGTCAATGGCGATGAGATGGAAATCTTTATCCTCGCCCGTATGCAGGACATGTTCGGCGCCGGCAGCGACACGTCGGCGACGGCGCTGCAGTGGGCGACGGCGGAGCTGATGCGGAACCCTCGGGTGCGTCACAAGCTGCAGGACGAGCTCCGGCGGGAGTTCGCCGGCGGCGGCAAGGTGACGGAGGATCGGCTCCGCGGCCTGAGCTACCTCCACATGGTGATCAAGGAGACGCTCCGGCTGCACCCGCCGCTGCCGCTGCTGATCCCGCACCAGTGCGGGGGGAGCCGCCCGTGCCAGCAGGTGCTCGGCCACGACGTGCCGGCGGGCGCGACGGTGGTGGTGAACGCGTGGGCGATCGGGCGGGACCCGGCGGCGTGGGGCGACGCGGCGGAGGAGTTCTCGCCGGAGCGGTTCGAGCGGTGCGGCAGGGACTTCCGGGGCGCGGACTTCGAGCTCATCCCGTTCGGCGCCGGCCGGCGGATGTGCCCCGGCGTGGCGATGGGGCTGGCGCACGTCGAGCTCGCGCTCGCCGCGCTGCTGCTCCACTTCGACCTCGAGCTGCCGGCGGGGATGGCGGCGGAGGAGGTGGACATGACGGAGGTGGCGGGGGTGACCACGTGGCGGAAGGCCGACCTCCACGTGGTGGCTGTGCCACGTGTGCCCGTGCTGGCGGCGGCCTGAGTAGGGTAGCTAGCTGACGCGTGCGCCTACGTCATACCTACCTTCTTTTGTAATGTGTGCGATAGATTAATTGTACATTTGTACGTGAACGGTGTCAATGGCGATGGTCACTCCAAATTTGACCACTACTCTCTTCATAAGCTCCATTCAAAAAATAATATCAACTAGAGTTTAAATTTTAGTATATTTTGTTGTCCAATTTTTATTTTAAACACTCTTAAATATATCTTTTCAATTAGACCGGACAAGTTTACCATTTTTATGAATTGAACCACCCCAACAAAGCAAAATAATACTAAGTAATAAAAGGTGTCCCAAAATATAATTTACTTTCGAATTTTATACCATAATAGTATAAGCATTCCTAAATTAAGTTCTGGTACTACTTATATCGACCACTCATTAACTTATTTTTCCCCATTTTATTTCGAGCACTCTTCCACTCCCAAACTCCCCTCATTTAGTGAGAGGTAATATAGTTTTTCCCCCCAATATTAATCTGTACTAACAAACTAAAAATATGAACTCAAGAGGAAATAAACATTGTCAGTTGTTATTCCTCTCAAGTCTCAACTTCATAATCGAAGATTCCAAGTGTCGAGCTTAAAATTTCTAGGTCACTTCATATTTTATTTACAACAAACAAAATGTATCTATGGGTAATTTCCCATTTTCAATTTTTTTGGTATGGTTAGTTTAGGCATTAAACGAAACACTCTTGTTTGCTTAAGATTGCCACTGTCAAGATCTAATCATATCCAAGGGATCAAGGATGTATCAAATGGTTCATCCTTGTTTAATCAAGATTTCTGCAGCATTAGCAAAGATTTAAAGAAATGAAACACCAGAAAAGGAACATATATTTTTTTTCAAAAGAGAAGCCGCATGTTGGCTCAATGTAATCGCTTCTTTCAGGGAGCATGCAGTCATAACTCATGACACAAGTCTACAGATCGCGTGGTGAACTGTGAAATTAACCCCTGAAAGTTGGCTGATCACGAATATATCCTAGACAGTTCAGTTCTCTGTGTCTTGTCAGTAACATCGTACATTAATTTACATGAGTAAGAAAATGGGCAGATCCGTGAAGTTACTGTATCACATCAAACTAGAAAAAGCAGCCTAAAAGAAAGACTGCAATATAGGGGAAACCAAACATTCATGAAAGAATGAACTAATTAGTCTATTACCTACAACTCCGGTTTGATGATTTATGATCGATGATGGCCGACTTCCCTCACGATGACAGAGCACAATGATCCATCCAGTTGCTCATAATATGAGCATAAGAATGAAATGCCATGTTCAGTACAGCATCCTGCAGTATCTTTCATACGGTCCATACGGATGAGGCGTTCGTGTTGGTATCTGCCTAGACTTGGATTGGATAGTTATATTCAGTACTTGATCACATGATGCCGCAACCATAGTTCATACATAACCATGTGGAACGCATCATAAGGAAGAGGTGGTGAATGCCACACAAAATGTTTCTGTACCTGCAATCCCAATTGAACATTTTACGAAATAGTACTATACTCCTGAATCTTTAGAGCACCCTAGACAATGGCTAAATCAAATAATTTTCTTCAAACAAATAAATCTGAGGGCAGCTAATGTTCTGAAAACAAGACAAGCCACATATTACAAACATGACCAAGAGGCTTGTTATGAATGTGATCTAGGGATTTATTTTTCAGTACGATTGAATATAGCGTTCAATTACATCCTTCCTATTGTAAAAATAAGGAGGGTTAAGAGTTGCAAACCTGAACAAGAGATTTGTGCAATGCAACAAACTCTTCCTGTGATATAGATTTTAGTATATTTTTTAGTTGATATACATCATGCTCCTTAAGTACAACCGCAAATTTTCTCCAGTCCAGGATATCGTTGAAAGGCAAATCGTAGTAGTCTGACAAAATAACTAAAAGGATGGAACAAAGTAGATTAGAACTCAATAATCAAAAGGGTGCTGAAATTTTCAGTTCCCATGAAAGAAGAAAAACAGCATAAGTAGGTGGCATGTATTCTTCATGTCACTTGGTAGAAATACTAACCAGGGACACAGCCGTAGTGTATCGAATCAGATACGCGTGCACTGTTAACTTGAGACCCACCAGGACAGATACAGAACTTTGTGCGGTAGAACTGTTTTTGGTAAACCAGCTCTCCAATAGCTCTACTGATCCGATTGTTACTGATAGCAAGCTCTGTATCATTCTCCCAAGCTCGTGCCAAAATGACTCTTATTTTAGAATTGCGATGGCCAGCCCAAAATCCAAGGATAGTCCTGTTGCCATGGCAAAAGCAACAAATTAAGACAAATTTTGTAGGAGTGCAAAAAAATGGTCATGCACGACTATCATTTCGCTACAAGGCACTTCGTTGAACAAAGTGCTGAACTAAATGTAAAACCATGTAGACTTCTGAACTAATCATAGGATGTAAAATTCAAGGCACGATTAACAACTGAACTGAGTAAGTGTGCATGTTTTCCAGAATTTCTCAAGTAAACATATATTCACTTCATAAGGCACTAGTAATAGATCTAGAATCATATATGGAGGCACCAAGATTGTCTGAATGTCTGTCAAGCAAAAAGTCATTCAGAAGTCTCAAATGGACAATTTTTGTATGAATACTACAATAGAAGAATATATGATCACATTGTATAGCATAAGAAGCAGTGTCATTCGAACCTGTTCTCAACGTCATTTCCTCCTTTAGGCAGAGCAAATGGTTGCAATACTTGAGGAAGAGCGATATCCTTATGTGGTATGAAGTCAACGTTATAGCTTGGCGAACACACAACTCTAATAGAATTCTTCACCATGAATGGAAGTCCTTCAAAAGCTCTAACACCTACATCATGGCAGGTTACAAAGAAGTGGTCCGCTCCAAGTGTCCTGTTCCAGTAAGGATACTTGTTTATCAAGCCTTCCACATAATCCTTAACTATTATTGTCATGTTCTCATATGAAGTACCCTGCAAAGACAGACCTATCCATCAACAATTATAAAAAACCAACTAGAAACGGCATGAATAACTGGCATGCCGATTTAAATCCTCGTAATCACACTGAAAACTCAATCATGTATCATATAAAACAAACACTGACAAATACATTTCAATGTTTATGAACCAGCAAATTCAGAAAGCAAAGATCTTGCATCAGACTAGTATCGCTGACCAAAACCTACCAGCACCTTCCAATATTTTTTCAACTTTTGCTTCAACAATGATATGCACACATTAATCATCGTACTTTGAGAACCATTACTCTCCCAAATTCACAATGCAATGAACGAACCATATGCTGAAGAAAGGGATCCTAGTATTCCTACATCATATCGCGTGCCGATCGCTCCCGACTACATATGAATCGAGCAATAACTACACATGTCATTAGCAATGAGATGGGAGTGAAAGTATGATTAGAGTTGATTGGTGGGGAGTGTGAGCGGGATGGACCGGACCTTGCCGCGCATCTTGTGGGGAGAGATGGGGACGAAGAAGAGGTGCGCCTGGTCGGGGTCGTCGGTGCGGAAGCGGCTCTCGCGGATGTTCTGGAAGAAGTAGCCCTCGCTAGCGTACTTGCCGGTAAGCTTCCGCGGCGTCTGGTAGAAGGTCCTGGGGTCGCCGTCCGGGTAGACGTACACCTTGAAGCTCCGCTCCATCTCCGCGTACCCGGACGCGAAGGCCTCGGGGGAGTGGTACACCGACGGGCGCGCGAAGGAGGGCGGCGGGAGGGAGCGGTCGTCGAGGGCGAGGGAGGGGGCGGAGGCGGCGCGGAGCGAGCGGAGGGAGAGGAAGGTGAGGGAGAAGAGGGCGAGCGCCGCGAGCAGCAGGAGCGCTCGCGGGAGGGGCGCCGCGGCGGCGGCGGCGCCCGGGAGGCGGCCGGCCATCGCCGGAGTTGGGGAGGGGAGTGGAGCCGGGGGAGAGTGATGCCAGGGGTGGATCGGAAGGGGATGGATAACCGAGGGTGTTAAACGTAAAATCAGCGCTTAGAGATAGAATGCCATCGAAATTTACCGCCTATCTTTATTTTTCGCTCGTCGCACGCTTACCAATAAAAAACGCTATAACAATGTTTATTTTATTAAATTTTAATATAATCATTCTTCACTTTGTTTACTTTTACTATATTTATTCTCTACTTTTACGTACTTTGATATAATAATGATTTTTTAAAAATAAACTTGCTTTGAGAAAAAGAAGATGAGAAAAATGGTCTTCCATCGGAACGGATGTATTGTCATTTGCTATAGAGTTATATGAAATGCATAGGTAATACTAATATAGAAAAAAACATGAATTAATGTGTTCTAGTCATAACATGGATAATTTTCAAATGCTAAATGTCTATTGGGGAGAGAGAGCGCGATGCATATGCATTTTTCTGGAACATAATAATGCATGTGTATTAGATGATACCGGCGTGATTTATTATTATAGAGCATGTGTTCGGTTCCTTTTGACACTTATTAGTAATAAAAATAGTTTATGGGTAAAATATTTATATATGTGTTTTTATCGATTTAAATAAGCTATAGTGAGATAATATTATAATCAATTCTAGAATCATTTTTTTAAAAAAAAATGGCTACGGTTTATAAGCTGAAGAGGAAAACATGAAGATGAAGGTGTGTAATTCAAAGGATTGACTACATATAAACATTCTTATTTGCCAGGGATACTTCAATGAGGATGTTCTCCACTAACCCAAAAAAGGTGGGCTCAACTTATAATAGGGGCTCTAGGTCAGCTCAACTAGAAGGTACTCCCTCCGTCCATAATAAAGTAATTTTTCGGGTCCCATGTCCAGCGTTTGATCATTTATTTTATTTAATTTTTTTAAGAAATATTTAAAAAATAAGTTACTCCCTCCGTCCCATAATAAAGCAATTTTTCGGTTTCCGTGTCCAGCGTTTGACTATTCATTTTATTTAAAAAATTTTTAAGAAATATTAAAAAAATAAGTTACTCCCTCCGTCCCATAATAAAGTAATTTTTCGGTTCCCGTGTCCAGCGTTTGACCATCATTTTATTTAAAAATTTTTTAAGAAATATTAAAAAAATAAGTTACTCCCTCCGTCCCATAATAAAGTAATTTTTCGGTTCCCGTGTCCAGCGTTTGACCATTCATTTTATTTAAAAATTTTTCAAGAAATATTAAAAAAAATAAGTCACACGTAAAATACTATTCATGATTTATCATCTAATAAAAACAAAAATGTTAATCATAAAAAAAATTAAATAAGACGAAGAGTCAAAAATTATAAATAAAAAGTGAAATATTGATTTATTTTGGGACGAATGGAGTAAATGCTACTAGGGTGTCTAATCCTATGAGAAGTTTTGATAGGGCCTAGAGGGCAATAAGGTAATAGAGGGAACTCAACACTCGAGGGTCAGCTTCTCGGTAGGCCCTTTGGGGGATCCAGAGCACCACCCTCCTCCACGATGTCCCGATGCATTATCTGAAAGGAAAGAAGCCTTCGACCAAAGGGGGGTCATACCCTAGGGCACAGAGGACAGGCTCCGAAGAATGGAGGGGTGAGAACCAAATTGAAGATGATGCAACACCCGGATTGAAGATGATACAACACACATTCATGGGTGACGGTCGAGGCAAAGATTATGTCTCGGCTACCACAAAATTTATCTCCTGATATCTAGCCAACCTAATCCTTAATGGGTCAACGACCCTGTCCCTCTAGAAATGATCTTGAGGCCTCCTCCCCTCGTGGGACTTGCCTATTAGCCTATAGGCGGAATGATGAGGCGTAGGGCTGATATAATTTCTCACGCTCACATAGGGCTATAGAACACATGTAATGACCCATACAATCGACGGAACTTTCGTAGAGCATATCCTCTTCTTTTCTGTTGAGTCACACTTGCTCTCACGCACGCACAAATTTGTTGGACTTTGTTCCAACTTCCAACATTATTCATTTGAATTGTAATTCCTACTAGCTGAGGTTATTTACTCGAGTGGTCGAGCTAATAGAGTGATTTAGTTTTGTCATCCTAACTAAAGTGAGATTTATAAATCGTAATTTTGGTTTGGCCTAACGTGGAGTATCGGTGTTGATGTTAATTTCTATGTAAAAGTTTTTTTAAAACTAATTTCAATGCGCAATTTTGAAACTTTACACAAGTTTATTCACTAGTTCATACCCTTAAATAGCTATAAAAATCAGTTAATAAAAAAAAGACAAAAATCTTCGTACGAAAAAAAATAGGACCAACATATCATATACACACAGCACATTACAGAGGTTTTAAAACTTATTGATAGTGATTAAAGTCCTACCTTGTACTAGTCGTTTTGGTTTGAACGGTGTATTATTTGATTTTGTGATAATATTTAAGGATATAAATAAATAAATTTGAAGTTGATTTTAGGGTTTTTTTTATCTTAGTTTATTTTTCAGCCTAGATCCTACGACACGTATATAAAATGTTTATTCATAAAATATTTTTATTTATAAATATATTATTTGGTTTTTTTACTTAATAAGCCAAATAGTCGTCCCTTAACCTAAGTTGAGGGAGTATATCAGTACTAATTAACTGTAAAGATAAGGCTGACATATGTCGCGCGGATCTGCTTTGCTGCAGCCTTCAGGTTTTTAAGCCACGTGCATTCACTGCTCTCCTTTTCTTTTTCTGCTCACTGTAGAGAACTGCAGAGCACTAGGTAAATACAGTTTTTGTTATATATTTCTATTACACTGTCACGAACCCTCGAATGTTTATTGCATGTCATACATATCATATTATAAATATACAAGATTAAATATGGTTCTACAAATTGCAAAAATAAAAACAAATTTGACTCTAAATATGCATACAGTAATCATAGTTTTTTGTTTACAACTTTCGTAGATCAATTTGGACATACATGTTTGTGAAGTGATATCACATATTAATCTATTTTGTTAAAAAAATTCATAACTATTTAGATGAAATGCAAAAAAGATGGGACATTCTCATGAGGGATCATAAATAAATTATAATTCATTTCCAAAATGGTTTAAGAAGAATGCTTGTTCTATACAGGGACAAGGATGTGGCAGACATCTACGTGGCTTTCTAAACCAAAGGATTTTTCTACATTTCATAGATCTTCAGAAGCTAGCATAGAAAGTAACATAGTTGTACATCAGGGGATAAAAAAGATGATCACCACATTCATTCACTGGATTTGCGACGACTAAGGTAGAAGAACAATGCTGTGCATGCAGCTGCTGCATAAGGAAACACCGTCCACATCCCCTGGTTACGAATCAAGCATAATTGATTAGAAGGGAAAACAAAGATTTATCCTCTCCGTTTCTATCTTTTGGGAGGGAGATTTGCAAAGTGTTTTGGGGAGAGGAGGCTTACCACAGCTGCTGCAACACTTGCGAGTGCAACGACAGGCCTTTCTCTCAGGAAAAAACCGACAGCTAACTGCAATGAGACATTATTAGTGTCAGCTGTTATGAATAAATACTGAAGATTTCTTATTCATGCAAGTGGCTCAATTTGTAAAAATTCTAAAAAGAAGTAATATTGCAAATATGTTTGAACTTTGAACACGACAATGGTGTCAGCCTACACATTGTAGAAGGATGAAAACAAATTTTTAGTTGCCAAATCTGCATAAGAGAAACATGGAAACGATTTGCAGATTGATTCTACCTAGTGAAGATACAAATAAAATCAGTAACAATATGGTAAAAGTTCCCTACCAACAACTACCACCCAAGGAGGCCAGGACAGAGCAGAATAAAGGTAACAAAAGACGTGATTACATACATGCTAATATTTATGAACCTTTACAACATGAAGTGAACTTTTATATCTTTAGATCAAACGGCCTTAGCGAGCAACCACTCAGTAACTTCAGAAGTAACAGAAAACTAAAAATCCAAACTACCTGGATAGGAAGAGTAAATAGACAACCACAGCAAACTCCAGCAAAATAACAGTCTGCTGGTATGCCCTGTTTGTAATTGTCAGTTAAAATGTCAGTGATTAAATATTTTATCAGAAATTGCTGATAGAGTCACTGTGAGTGAAGCCTGGTATATGACTAACCAATGCGCCAGCTAGAAATCCTGTAGGGTTGCGAACACCAACTGAAAATCGCTCAACTGCGGCAAACAACACATATATTAATGACATCTCAGTGTCAGTGATTAATGAATATAATCGACTGCTGTTGTTTTTGGATGCATTAAGTGCAGCACTATACTCTATGGCATTTCAGGCAAATGCTCCTTACTCAGTTATAAACTCTTGAGAAAAATGTAATCTCAGATATATACCAAAGCCAATTAGGTTGCCATACTTTTGCACCGCACGTGATATGCTTAGCGCTTTCTCCTTCCCAATTCCAATCTGAAGTGCCAATTATATTCATTCATAGTGAGGACTATTATGTTAGCCTGTTCATATTTAGCAAAATTATGTAACTACTATGATATAAATAAAAAATGACAAATAAATCCGTGCTTTATACCTTACTGCTTATGTCTTCAGATGCTTTTGTTTGCCTAAAAAGTTTACCTAGATAGAATGGGACCATATCACTAATACAAACGCCCCTGCATGGAAGGATGGGTCAGGTAAAAAAGGATGGTGCATGTTGATCGATTAACTGACAGAAAGGCACTGTACACACACCAGTAAACCCATAACACTGTGGAAATTATGTAAGATGCATTCGTTGAGAATGAGTTAACAAGAGATGGCCAGGTTCCATCCAAACAAAGGCTGCGTGCTAAAGAAATCCCAACCTACATCATGAAAGAAAAGTAATTATGTTCTTAACATGCAATGATCAATTCATCACAGTGAAAATAAAATTTGCATTAAGTCATTGAAACGTGGTGGGGAATGGTCAAATGAAGATGTCAGTACAGAGAACAGACCCAAACATTTAAAGCTTCTTCACTAATAAATAGTCCAAATCCAGCAGCCATGAGCAACCAAAAGTAAACCCACCTGAAGAAATTTATTAGCAATTCGTTACATTTAATTTTTTTTTGGAAACCTTTTGAGTGTGACTATGGTTCATGTGCATATAATGATATAAATGATGCATTTTACATAGTTTTCACCATCCACCATCAATCGTATTATAAGGCAGAATGATAACGTAGTTATGTTGTCCCACTTCAGCGCATACACATTTCAGAAGAAATAAGCAAAAACATGATAATACTCAAACATAAAAATAACCTGAACAATGGTCAGAATCAGAAGCACGCTGCACATACCCTGGAGTAAATTCTGGAATTATGACTTTCTTCCCAAACAGTGAAAACGTATATCCCATAGTCGCCGCCGCATCCGGTGCCGCCGATGCATCAACAATTTGCGGCAAACTGAATGATGGACCTGATGAAGAAGGCTGCTTCATGATGAAGAGTGAAACCACAGTAGCCGTGGCTGCCACACCCACGGCGAGCGCCACTTTTGCAAGGAAAGAAGCAGCAGGGCTGCCAGATCTCACTTCCATTGCATCGATTGTCCCACTCGCATCTTCCCCACCACCAGGAGATGGTTCAGCCCCAGGCGCCGACGCCGTCGCCGACGCCTTCGCGGCGCAGGAATCCAAACACGAGGAATTGCGCGAACTGTTCATCTTTGCAGGAACTATCAGATGAGGAATTTAGCAATTGCGCGAACAAATACTGGGTGAGGGGAACATGCACCAGGCGATATCCCACACGAAGAGGGGGGGAAAGGAAGGAGAAAAAAAACAACCTCGTGATGCGACCACGCGCGGCGGAACGGCGAGCGCCGGCGGAGAAGGTGGCGCGGTGGCGGTGGCGGAGGAGAGGGAGCGGTGGCGGGGAGCCGAAGCGGCCGGCGACCGTCGCCATGGGAGGGAGGAGGCGGCCGGCGGCGACGCGAGTGTATCGGTGTCGTCACCGGCCGTACGCGTTTGTGTGGCGCCAAGCGGGCTGCTTCGGTGGCAGGAGACTTGGAGAGGATGATGTGTGCTACAAATGGAATATGCCATTCGAATCTTAATTTTAATTTTAAAATCTTGGATTATTTGTAAATTTGTCGCTATTTTTTTTCCATTTTACGAGTATATTGTTTGAACGACAGTTCTGATAATTTTTAAATGACAGTTGCGCAACATTTGCAATACATAAATGTATTTTTAAATGACAGTTCCGCAACATCTGCAATACATGCTTTCTTTTTACAACTATTAACACCTAGGCCTTCTTTTTGTGAATTTTTTGAATTTTGAATTTTATTTATTAAATATTTTACAAATTTAATTTAAAATTCACAGAACTAACCTCCTGTCGCCGTCTAGGAGGGCGGAATGCTAACGTGGCAAACGGCCACCTGGGCGGGGGACGGCCGGCAACGGCACGTTGGGCCTTTTTACATTTAGGCCCTTTCCGTCCTCTGTAAAGGTGGCAAGGGGGTAAATGCAAAATTGCCATATCGTCTCCGGAACTTTTCGTAATTGAACCACGTTATGATCCATATATGTATAACATATGTTTTGTTTGATCACAAGCGCTTTCTTGTTTTAGTGGTCATCATCCCCCTCTTCTATCTTGGCAGTGACCACTAAGTCAAGAGAGTATTTATGATTAAGTAATTACACATGTTATACATATATGTATCAAACCGCGGTTCGATCGTTAAAAGTTCTCGGAGCACGCATGGGCATTTTGCATTTAGCCTCTAAGGGAGGAAAGGGGCTAAATGCAAAATGGCCCGGCGTGTTGTTGACGGTTGTCCCTCCGTACCGGGTGGTTGTTTGCCACGTCGGCATTTCGCCCTCCTAGAGGGCGGCAGGTGGTTAGTTATGTGAATTTTTGAAATACAAAATTAAATTCGTAAAATATTTAATAAATAAAATTCAAAAATTCTTCCTTTTGTCCAACATCTACAATGAGTAAAGGTATTTCATCTGAGTTTCTTTATCATCTTAGGATGAAATATGTTACTGTATCCTTTCTTTTCAAAATCATTAACACCTAGGCCTTTTTTTTTTCCAACGTCTGTAATACATAAAGATATTTCATCTGAGTTTCTTTTATCATCTTCGAAACTTATGTCTTTTTAATAAAATATAGAATCTCAAAATACAATTAATTAACTCGAGATATTAATATTTTACACTGAAAATCTACCGGCTTCGTTCTCAAGTATGGTACAATATCTTATTTCATTAGTTGTTATATCTACGGTCATATAGGCATTTCATTGATTTTGTATGGTCTAACTAATTTGTATATTTTCTAACTTTAAAGCCCAGTCTTCCAACAAACCAATGACAGACCTATTAAACAATACTGGTCTTTGACACAAAAATTTTAAGGGGCTTAGCACGAGCGCTTATGTTTTTAACGGAAGTAGTAGGCTTGAGCCCCTACAGTTCTCACGCTAGATCCCTCCTCGACTTGTTCACAACTCACAAGCATCCTATAGAAATCTTATAGCTCAATAAGTCATTTACACTCTTGCTAGCATGCACAATTTTATGTACAAAATTTAGTTATTCTGTTGTACGTAAAAATAAATTAGCTATTCTGTTTCAGAGCCAGAAACATATGAGAGATCTGTTTTCTTCCCCCTTTTTTTCCCTAAAGAATTTAAATATTGTTAATGGCAAATGATCAATTTTTTTGTTCGATAGAGCTGTACTTATGTGCAGGTTAATCCATATATAATCTATGTGAAGAACATTATGTTACACAGTACAACGTAGGATACGAGGAGAGGAAAACGAAAGAGAAAACATGTGTTAGTACAATGCCATCCAGCACGAGATCGTCAATGGAAGCCATGGGAGAGGAGGGAAGCAATGGCGGCGGCCAGAAGAAGGCAGCCGCCGGCGCCGGTGGCGGAGCTGGCTGCCGAGCTGCTGCTGTCGGTAGGCTTCGCCGTTGTCGCGGGCTCCGGTGGGCTGCTCACGGCGACGGGCGGCAACGGCGGGTCCAGCACGTCCGCGGGCTCCAGCACCGGCGCCGGCGGGAGCGCCGGCGGCAGCGCCCCCGGTGCGGCCAGATGCACCAGCGCGCCGGCGTTCGCGGGCAGGATCGTGTAGCTCAGGTTCTTGCTCAGGTCGCTGCACGGGCTCCCTGCAAATCCACACAAGCAGAGACAAGTCAAGGATCCCCGGCCGGAGCGGAGCTTCTTGGCGGGGGCGTCCATGGCGTTGCGGGGAGAGCGAGAGCGAGGCTTACTGAAGTAGGCGGCGGCGGTGGCGGGGAACTCGGTGACGAGGGCGTCGGCCATGACGGAGGAGGTGTAGGTGGCGATCTCGACGGTGGGGTCGGCCCAGTAGTCGAAGCCGAGGTTCATGAACTCGTTCCGGAGCACGCCAACGTGGACGGTGAGGTTGGCGGCGTGCATCCGCTCGGCGACGTCGGTGAAGCGCGTGAGGAAGAAGCCGTTGACCTGCGCGATGGAGCTGCGGCCGACGGTGACGGCGCCGGCGAACTCCCTGATCTCCTCCACCGACGGGCCCGACGCGTCGCTGATGGTCTCGCCGACGACCAGCACCCGCAGGAACGCCGGGAACTTCTTGAACTCCGCCAGCACCGACGTGTCGTCCGACTGGATCATCACCTGCGGCAGCTTCGCGCCTTCCTTGCCGTAGCTCGCGTTCGCCAGCGCCACGGTCACCGCCTCCACTAACCCCAGCCCTCGCTTCGCCAGGTACGAAGTGTGCTGCACCCCATCAACCACAACAATTTTTTTCTCATCAGCTCAAGCAAAGAGAAACATTGTAGTGCTCGTATAATCCATCTGCACCATCGGTTTATAAGGGTATTTCAGTATTTTACTAACTCAATAATTAGGGGTAATGCTGGTATTTAAATCACACAAGTGACATGAGATGAGACGGAAAAACCTCCAACTCATCGGCTTAAGTAAAGAGAAACATTACGGTGTTCTCTACTGGTAGTATAAATAATACGGCTAATATAATCGATTTGGACTATCAGTTTATAGGGGTATTTTAGTATTTTACCAGCTCAATGATTAGGGAAAATATTGGTATTTAAACCACAAGTCATATGAGATGAGACGCATATACCTCCATCTCGATCAGGATGCCCGAGACATTGGTGGCCTTGGCTAATTCGAGGAACTCAGGAAACGTCACGAACTTGCCGGCGTTCTTGGCCTTCGGATTTCTCTTCAGGCCAGCTTGGGTGTACGGACCAAGAAGATCGGCTGATGAACAAGAGAAGAAAACAAAAATTGAGTGAATTTGAATGAATTTTGGATGAAACAACACATGGGAATTGGGAAGATGAAACTGAGGCGCGCGCTCCTCACGTTTCAAGGTCTGGATCTCGCTCCACGTGAGATCAAACGAGAAGATACCCGACTTGTTCTGAATTTCACTGACGGTGGAGATCTTGGTCATGAAGCTGGCCGACGCCGTGGTGCTGGTGCTGAGGTCTGCAGACGCCAGGCAGAAGGCCACGCCGTCTTTCGACATCCGGACCGCACAGTCAATGATGTCAGCGCCGTCTTTCACCGCCTGCTGATAGGCAAGGTCCGTGCTGCCCGGGTACACGCCGCTCGCGCCATTGTGGGTTATGATCAGTGGCCTGCCTCCATCTGATCGAATTACAGAAAATCAATGCAATGTATGATGCTGGTAATAACAGTCACCGGTAACTTGACAATACGTGATATTGTACAGTAAAAAGTACCCGTATTTGGTTTGCAACTTACCCCCACCAGGAGGAGGAAGAGGATTGCCCTTAGTATGCGCTAAACACGCTGCGAAGATCATCAAAATGATGCTGTTACTATGAAATGGTAACAAAGTATGACAATTCATTTCAATCAGTGAATCAATACATTCTTGGATGCTCTTTAATTACCAACAGCTCCAGATGCAGTGGGAGGGAAGTCCGTTATCAAGCCGTCGACGGAGAATTCTGGGTTGTCTATGAACTGCAAGTACTCTGCACTGGGATCATAGCTGTAGTTGTAGCTCATGGAGACATCATTGGCAAATCCAGAGGCAAACACTTCAAGCCCAAGGGCATGTGCATCCTTAACCAAGCTAGTAGGCAGCTGCAGATACTGGTCCTTGCTCAATGGCCAAATGTATTCCTTGGGAACAAGAATCCCTGTTGCAAAGGCCTTGACGGATTTCAGGTCTTTCAACATCTCTCCATAGGTTTTCTTGGTAGTAGGCTCAGCTTCATCTTCACTGAGGAACCGGAAAATTAGCTTGGTGTTGCCTTTCTTGAGCTTTCCACCCAGGTTTTTCAAGAACGCAATTTCTGGTGAGGAGATGTAAGCGATGCTAAAATCTTTTGGTAATCCTAATATGTAGTCTTCAGGACTTAATTTGTGCTCCTGTAAAAATAAACCATACTGCAAGGGGAAAAAATAACTTGTTAAGAGAGACAACATAGTGTACTATGAAAATTACCTGATCTCAACTTCAAAAGAAAAAAACCCTGATCCTATGGGTAATACTAATACTAGCACAGAAATCAAAATTACCTCTACGTTAACCCAAATGTGAGGGGGGCGGAGTCCGACAAGATCTTCAAGCGCGAACATTCCCATGGCTCCATCAAATGTGCTTGGGCGAGAAAAGATGTCCTGGATCACTGAGAGATGATCAAATCGCAGTTTAATGAGTCAGTACAGAATTGCAGCAAAACATCTTAGCTTCAGAACTTGCTACACAATCTGCTAAAGTGGCAAACCAACCTATGAATTATTCATATCTTATTTACATTTTGAAATTGACTTCATTCGTGGGGCACAGCGAGAAAAAAAGGTGACTTATTATTTGAGGACATATGTATGTAATGTTTCACTTTGAAGATTGAAATTACTCAGTTTTTCTTGATGCTTACATGTGACATTCTGATACAGCTCATCTGAGGTGAAATCCAAAGAAAACCACCCATGGATTTCTTCTCCATTCACCTTGTATTTCTTGGCCCTGTTAGGGAAGACTTCGGCGATGAGCGTCGAGTTCTCCAATGTCAATCCAGTTTTGCAGAAGCCCAAACCATCACTGGATAATTGCAGATCACAGTACAGAACCACATCATGCAAGCTACTTGACATTGCAAACTGGTACGAGAACTGGCTTGATTCTGGAAACAAGCCAGAGAACCCTCCACGAGCAATGACAAGAGGAGGCTGGCCTGTAGGGCACCACCACAAATATTAGCAAATAAAAAATGCTTGATCAAGTGATAACAACCTGTCCAAATGTCCAATTGAAAAAGGAAAAAGCTAATCTAGAGAAGAAAGAAGATGTTTACCTCCAAGAGTCTGCCATTTCTGTACTGGATCTTTCAAAGCAGCATTGGCTCCATGAAGAAGTAAGAGGATCAAGAACATGTGAGGATATCTTGCTCCCATTTGGTCAGGAGGAGCAACCCTGCAATCACATGATGTTTCTGTGAGCTTTCGACCACCAAACATGCTTAACAACAACAATTGGTGTAACTGTCTGGAACTAATCAAGCAACAGAGAAAATTAAACAGTATTAGAGGAAAAAGTTCACTAAACAAATGAACAAAGAAACCGCTGAACAATCATATTTGCAACGCAAAGGGGAAAGATAATCTCTCATTAAACTTAAACAAAATCAGAATTACAAATTTGATTTCAGGTAAAAATGCAGACGAACATGGTTGAGAAAAAAAGAGACATACCTCACATGAAACTGCAAGAACACAAAGTGAGAAAAGATGTTCTCCGGCCCCAACCAAGCCAAGGCCACAAGATCTCTATATCAGATTGTGGAAAGGAGACAAAAGAGGAGGTTTCCAGCAAGGGGCAAAAAAAAAACCTGACTAAAATTAGGGGCCTCCTAAACGATGGACACCTTTCAACATGGCTTGATTTAGAGCTCCAGCATGTACGTTTTCCTAATAAAATGGAAACCATTTTTACAGAGATCAAAGAAACTGCATGCATATGGCAGTTTTATTGACAGGCTCATCAAACAAAACATAAATCCAATGCACTTATTATGTACCGATGAAACTGCTCATCTGCTGGAGTTACACCCTCATTTTTTCACTTATGCTTATACACCTCCCTCGTGATCTCCGCCGCCACCTCTCTTGTCTGTTGCGGGGACGAGTTAGGCGCCTCGTAGAACCGAACCGCATCTGGTACTCCCTTCAGCTTGACAATTCTGGTTGCTTTGGACAATGATACAATCTTCTAAATATATATTTCGCTATAATTTTCTATTAAAGTATATAAAAACAATGTTTGCTTTTATTAAATTGCTTTTTATTGTTCTGCTATTTCCAAACTAAATATTTTAAAAGTTTATTAATAGTAAAAGATTTAGCAATGATGTAACCCATTTTTCCTTGTTAGAGCTATAAATTTGTAGAAAATGCCAGTAATAATGATCTGGAAAGCATGACTGTCATATAACTCACAAGTTTGTAAGATAACAGCAAATTAGATATCACACAGGAAACCGTACTGGTAAACTTCATCCAGCTTTCAGCATTGATAAATACATAAGATGAGCTTTCCAGGACTGATAGATACATAAGATGAGCTTTCCAGCACTGACAGATACATAAGATTCACAATTTGGTACGTTGCATGTTTGACACAGGAGTCCTTATTTTCCATGCTCGTGATTTGAACCGTTCAACACTTGCTCTCCGCATCCCAACTTTAAAAGCATTCATCTAGACACCGTTGAGAGTGATAACAATTTTCCGGGGAGAAGCATTGTCACGATGTTCACAGAGCCATATACCCTACACAAATAAGTCCAAGAAATATTTAATGCTCAAAATTTGAGCATGGCATTCTATGATCTAAAGTTCTAGACAGGATTTATAGTTAGCTATTTTGCCAGGTTACAGCTTTACACAAATATCACTGAAACTATGTCTGAATATGAGATACAAAGTGTTGCATTGCCTTAGAACATAAAGTTTAGATTCGAGCGCAACATAATCAAGACAATTTTCACATACACAATTCGAATTTGTATCTCTTTGAGAACGTTATGACAAGCTTAAGCTCACTATATAAAAGAATAAAGCATTATGTATGAAAAGTTGACAACAAAATAACCATGATAGAGTAGTAACAACCAGAAGATAAAGGATAGTCAAATGTGAAAATGATATCTTATATGTTTCTATTACCTGCCAAGTGCCCATATTGAGATGCCCATCAGTTATAGGAATCCTGAAGCAATGCAAAGCAAAAAATCTAATTTAATATATTTTGGCTCAATGAAGAAAATTGACTTAGGGAGAAAACACTCAGAATTAGGGAACATACGTCAGGGCACAACCAAACATTGATGATTTAATATGTGCCGGCATGTCATCAGGCCCTGCAATTTGAATAGCATTCTCATGGCTACTGACTAATATGACCTAGTTCGGAAACTACTGCAGTCTTAACAAATCAAAAGAACCATATGTCACAGTAATTTAACACTATATACTACTAGTTCAGTACAACCTAACTGGATATCAAAAACAAGCACTTAAGTAACCTTCTAGAGTGTGCTTCCAAGGAGCAGATCGGCCCTGCAAATAGGGAACACAGTCAACACACAGTGAAGTGGCTCTTACTTGGTTCCTGGTTTGATCAAGAAAAGACAGATTGAGACCACTGACCTCTGGTACAATCCGGTTAAGGAAAGTTTCGGTGTCAGCTTGCACATCAGAGTCGTAGTTCTCATTTATGGTTAGTGAAGCGCTTGTGTGCTGCACTGTACAGCGAAAAAGAAATCACTACTACCTACAATCATACATTGCAAACACTACAGATGCTTACCAGTTTATGAACATGCATACAATCAATGTTGTTAAGAATAAAAGGATGATCCATTTGCTTATGGTGCCATTTAATTGATGCCAAACCTATATTGGGTTTCCAAGACATTACACTCCAATTAGCTTTCTTGCGTAAATTAGTTTACAGAATGATTCCAGCTAATCACAAACAGATTATCTCAACTCAATCTCATGACTAACAGGCCAGTATATCAGAATGGTTCCCTAGAACCCTCCTTAGCAACGATAAAATCTCACTGACTGATCTGAACAACCAAGCATCACATCAGAAATTTACTACGCGGTAACCACAAAATACTTTCAGAAAATTTCCTAGCAAAGCACAATTGATCAGCAAAAACACAGAGCAGAGACTACAGAGCTATGTAAGCAAGAGCGAGGAACCGAATCACGAGCTGAGTGCGCATCCACGTACAGAACAGATGCGCCAAGCCGCACTTGAACCCGGACAGGTCGCCCTCGATCTCCCTCAGAATCTGCAAAAGATCAGGGGAAAGGGCCTGAGCAAGAGACGTACGGATACGACGGCGAGGAAGATTAGGTTGGGTTAAGGGGGGGGGGTGGTGGAGACCTTCGGGGTGACGAGGTGGCAGCCCCGGCGCTGGGCGGGGATGACGACGGTCTTCTGGGCCCACTTGGCGGCCATGGAGCTGCGCGCGGCCGGGGAGCTGTCCGGGCGGCGGCGGCGGCGACGGCGACGGCGACGGCGGCGGCGGCGCTTTGCTCCGTGTTGTTTCGCAGTCGCCGCGGCGCTCTGGAAGCTTCGGAAGTTCGGATGGGATGATGGCAAGGCAACGAGGATTTCGAGCCGTCCGATGGATGATCAACGCTTCATAAAAAAAAGAGAGAGAAACGATCCGAGCTCGAGGCGAGATGGGCCTCAATCTTGGCCCAGCTGGGCCCGGGCGCGCAGATAAATAAAATGTAAATTCGCGGGGTGTTTTACGCAAATTTTTCCTTCTTCTTTCCGTTTTTTTTTTGGGGGAAAAATAGCAGTAAACCACAGTCGTTGCAGTCCAGTGCAAGCGGAGAGCAGCATCGCCATCGGGGTCTCGGGGAGATGCAGGCGGCGCTTCTACTCCCAGCGCGGCCGGCGCCGCCGTCGCCGGCGGCGATCTGGCGGCGGGCCCTCCCGGCGTCTGCGTCCGTCGTGCGCTCCCCCCTCCCTGCCGCGCGTCGCTGCGGCGGATTGAGCGCTGCGCGGCGACTTACTGCGGCAGCGTCCTCCTCCTCCTCGGGTCCTCTCTACCCGACGCCTCCCCCCTCTGAGCAGGATATCGAGCGGGCCAAGTTCGAGCAGGTGCTTCTCTAATTCCGTCCCCTTTGATCTGTCTGTGCCTGGTACTGGTGCCTGTTCGTGAAGTAGGGTTCGTGCTTAGGTTGCTAGAAATCTATTGAGGCTTAGGAATGTATGTAGCATATATTGGATTTTTGTAATGGCCGGTTGTTACGCACTTGGATGTTGGGTATAATGAGGTTTAGGGTTTGGGCACCGAATGATTATTAATCTGGTGCTCACTCCATTCCCAAAAGACAAGTTTCTGATAATAGAAACTGGAGAGCAATCCCTCTCTTTCTCAAAATAAAATAAAAAAATCTCTTAGATAAGGAATTGTTAGAATTTATGGAGTATGGGAAGGTAATGGTATTGTTGAGAGATCGTAGCTAAGCATTTCATAGAATTACTTATCACCTCTGTTTGTTGTGATGGTGTTAATCACATATAATTGTTTATTCATGATTTTGCTAGCTTAATTGCTGCATTAAATTTTCCTTATCACATCTATTGCTTTCTGATAGACTTTCTGTTTGGAGCACCTGGTTATACATATTTATACGTTTTGGTTTGACTCTATTATCCTAAATAAGCAGCAGCATTGTTACTTCGAAGTTTGATACCATCATGCCACTGTCCCTACTTCTACTCGTATAATAGACTACATTCCTTATTCATGAAGCTTTTTCTGCGCGAAGGCCATGGTTTTTTCTTTTCAGTTTGATGTATGACATGCAATTTGGTTTCTGAAGATATTTAATATTCTTACTATAGCTTGTTGGTTAGCCTTCATGACCATTTTTTAAGTTTGAAATTTTGCCATTTCTTCATGGTTGAGATTTTATTCCATGCTTGTTTTACCCAAAATCCCAATTGACATTTGGTTGACCTTTACCGTGGAGTGATTGGGCAGGTGGTCAAGAGACTGGGGAAAACAGCAAGATATTTCAAGAATTTGGGTACCCTTGGTTTCTGGTCCCAGTTGGTGTCCACAGTTGTTTCCGCTGGAATTCTGTCATTCTCAATGGTTATTACTGGGAAGGTGACAGCACCGTTTACATTCTATGCAACTGCTGCTGGTGTTGCTGCGGGTTTTATTTCAGTGTTCTGGTCATTTGGTTACATCCGCCTTTCTGAAAGGCTTAGGAAAACAGCAAGTGAACCTGCAAAGGTACTCTGTTTCTAAACCTCATTCCCTATTTTACAATGTTACCAGCAAAATAAATGAGCATTTCTTATGTTAACAAACATGAATAGTCCTTGCACATTGACTTAACTCATTGTCTGCTTTTGGACTTGTATATTTTTAGGTGGCTATTTTGTATGGCAAGTTTGATATTGTTCTTCAAATGTGCCTTTTAGGTTATAAAATAAGACTATGAATTTCTTTCCAGGCTCCTCCACGTGCTGATGTAATTAAAAGTCTGAAAAACGGCATTTTTCTTAATATGGTCGGGATGGGCGCTGCAGTTCTCGGCATGCAGGCAACTGTTGGGGCTTTGGTAGCGAAAGCTCTTACTACCTCTTCAGTACCCTACTATCAAGCAACTTCCCCTGGCCAAAGTCCTGTTTTGGCTTTAGATGTTTTCTTAGTTCAGGTATTTGATTTGCTCATATCCTTTTCCCCTTCTATCATCCTCTGTTCAAATTTTTGGTTGAAATCAGCACCATGGTGTGCCCTCATATTTCTGCATTCTGATGTTGGTTGTCAAGGACGCAACTCATTTCTCCTAGGAAATAATGTACTTATACACTTGTGATTTTTTATAGAACATATACTCCCATTTTATTTGTTTAACGTTGGTTAGTTCAAACGTCATATATTTGCATGTGGAGGGAGTATTTGTTATGTTGGTTTTCCATACTGTCATCTGCTTCAAATAAATTGTCTGAGTACATTTTTTTTATTAACATCAAGGAGGTTCCCCTCATGCATGTATAATAGCAATGACATAAATCCAGCCTGATATGCCTCAATCTGAATAACAATGAAATATATCTGCTCTCAAATTTCCAAACTTTCCCTTCTTTTAAAGGTACAATCCTTCTTTCATGTTAATGTAGAAAGTAGAAACTTGTGGAGCATAATCATAGTATCATTTTGCTATGATGGGAAATGAACTGAATTATTGTGCGTCCTCATCATTGCACACTTTAGTTCATGATCTGAACAACAACAAAAGTGCCAGATTATTCATGTTTTTTTTTCTTTCGAAAATCGAAAGGCCATTAATCATGTTGAACCATCATGATACACAGGCTTCAGCGAACATCATCCTGTCGCACTTCCTTGGACTGGCGAGCTCCCTTGAGTTGCTGCGCTCTGTGGCCATCCCTCCAGCAGAAGCTGCCGCGGCGTGAGCATCAGCGCATGCCAAAGGCAAGGACCCCCGTTGCACTCCTTCCTCATTTCTTGTTTCTGGCTACAGTATTTGCTAGGAGTAGCACTACTCGTATGCATGTATGTTTCTTGTTCAGATTAAAACCAAGAAAAAAAATATCTTGCTTTTGCTGCGTAATTTTTTGTTTCTTGCTTGATGCTGAGTAGCAGCAGGTTCACATGAACAGCAGGCAAGCTGGTTGTGATAGACGTACTGTAGCATACAGGTTTGACGGGTTGAATTATAGAGTGCCATCGCATAAGTTGGGCCGAGTTGTTGGTAGTGTCACTGTTCACCAGGCTACAGGTTACCGTGCGGTGGGCCATGAAATGGGCAGAGCGCTGCTCCCGCCCGTGCGCTCTGTGTCTTCCCCTGCCCAGCACACGACCGGCGGTTGAGCTCACGCACTTAAAATCAATGAAACCAATACCCCCAGGCCAAAGATAAACTATAGGAGTATATATATATATCCTGAGAAATCTGGAGGTTGGCACGTAGCCAGATGACTAGCTATGGACGGTTGGGCCACGGCTAAGGCGGAAAATGAATGAAACAACGAAATGCATCGTATGGGTGATACTTTCTCGGTACCTCTGTTGCAAAATATAGGCATTTTAAGATTGTTTAGTATATAGATTAAGGAGATATTAAAATGTTTTTTCTAGTCATTTCAGTGGTTCAATTTCGAATTTTCAATTGATTAGATTCCCCTTATAAACATCTAATTAGCTTTGAATCATTAGAATGATTGAAATTATGGGAATCCATATGAAACTATTTTTATTATGTACAAAATTAGAATTTTAGAAATATTTATATTTTAAGATGAATGGAGTATGTACATATAGTAATCTATCTGTCGGTCATGGTGATAGGAAAACGTACAAGATCAGTTCCATATGAATAGGGATGGATGGGTCGATTCAGGATAAAAGATACTAGAATCGGTCCTGTAGTCAGATGTGTCTCTTTTAGTATTAGGGGATCGAGTAGAAACAAAGGTTTGAAAATAAATATACATAAGAAGTTTGAATTTTAAAACTTAAATCTGAAATTGATTTAGGGTTGTTTTATCGTAGTTGATTTTTTGGTCTTCGTTGTTAGATCAATAAGAACATGTATATAAAAGTTTAAGCCATAACTTAGTTTTTAATCATTAATAAGTGATTTTTCTACCCGTCTATGCAGCCAAACAACGGGACTAAACTTTTGGCCGAGACTGATAAGCAACGAAACAGATTCTGTACACATAAACGGAAGCATGTACTCTCTGTAGCATGCATTTTGGAGTTAGGTGTTTGTTATGCGTTCGGTAGTTTCGTGTTGTTCTGGGCTTGTACCCGAAACGATCGGGAGTAGCATATCACACGCTAATCTTTTCGTTTCTGTTTATATTTATAAGATAATTTGAATTTTTAACCTTTAATTTAGAGTTGACTTTGATGTTTTATCATCATAATTTATTTTTAACCTTAGCTTTTAGTAGCACTAGGCACAAAACCCAAAGACCGAACCCGAAAGAACTGACCCTGAACCTAAAAAAACCGAAACTCAATACCCAAACCATATTTGCGGGTTCTATGATTGAAAACCCGAATTTATTTCGGGTAAATCGGGTTTATGTATTCGGTACCCGAAATACCTGAAAACCCAAAATAAGAGCAACAATCGCTTGCACCGGTACTTTAACCTCCACATCAAAGACACATATGACGTAAACAGGAAGCCACTTCAACTCTACTACCAACGTGGCAACGTGTAAGCCGGTGATTTAACATTAAATGTGTTTTTTGCGGTAGTTTTATGTTCTGATTTGAGAATTGAGATAAAATGTGTTTCATGCCTATGAACTCTAATGGTTTAATGTGTGACTTGAGATAATATGTGTGGCTTTAGAACTAAAATTTTGCTAAGACAATATTGGTGTTTTTTATTAGGAAAATGACACTAAATCACTACTTTTTTTTTGCAAAAAGACTTACAAAATATCTGCTGAGCACTGTTTGGATTATAGCGAGTAACCTGAAACCCGAACTGATTTTGTGGGTACCTGAAATGTTGGGTCTTAGAATTTTTTTCACTAATTTCGTGTATTGATTTTAGAAACATGAAATTTCGGGTAACCCGAACGCCCAGTGCTAGCTTTTAGGTAACTAAGGGGTTGTTTAGTTTGTAAAAAAAATTTCAAAACCATCACATCAAGTTTTTAACACACATTTAAAGTATTAAACATAGTATAATTATAAAACAAATTTTCGATTCCGCCTGGAAACCGTGAGACAAATCTTTTGAGTCTAATTAATCCGTCATTAGCACATGTTGGTTACTGGAACACTTATGGCTAATCATATACTAATTAGTCTTAAAAAAATTGTCTCGTGATTTCTTGCATAACTGTGCAATTAGTTTTTTGGTTCATCTATATTTAACGCTTTATTTAAATGTTCAAAGATTTGATGTGATGTTTTTGGAGAAACTTTTTGGGAACTAAATAAGGCCTAAGAACACGTATATAAAAGTTTATTCTTAACTTATTTTCTATTTCAAAATCACCCCCGCGTATTGCGTTATTAATTTACACGCTTCCCAAAAAAATCAATTTTGTAGAAATTGTCTAGTAGTACGTCGTACACTTGATACATGCTTGCCGAGCGGATGAATTTCTCTTCTCATTCTATATCTCAATATTCAATCTCGAGAGAAGAGAGCACAAAGAATATATATAAAAAATCTAATATGTATGTAATAACCGATAAAATGATAATTATTTTAGATAATCATTTACATAGTACTATAGATAATTAAATTTAGACGAGGTGAGTGAGAAAGATCTCTTTGGGCCTGTTTGGGGAATTTTATATTCTAAGAAGCAATTATAACTATAAATTCTCAGAAGTTTGAGGCAGTTTCTAACAAAAACACAGATTTAGAGAAAAACTGCAGGATCACCAAACAGACCTTTTACTCTCAGTCAGGCACGCTGGCTCTCAACCGTTTCCGCTTTTGTCCGCTTGCGGGGGCGCTGGAATCTCTTCACTGCTCCTCCACATTCCACAGCCGGACAGACACGCCACCTCGCCTCCACGGTCCACCCCAGCAGGCTTGCGCCGTACGGAATTTCAGGCTTGTTTGCTTTGAAACAATTTTTTCCTCCTTGATGCTGTCGTATGGTCGTTTGATTTGATTTCAATTTTTCCCACGCTAACTTAAAAATCCTATACAAATTTGACATTGCCAAAATCTTTTCAAAACTTTCAAGATTTTTGATATCCTGATGGAACAAAATGAGTTTCGAAACGAACGAGCTGACCTCAAGCCTAGCCTGTCTGAGCCGCACACATTCCGTGCTCTACCAAGACTATCATTAGAGAAAGACTAATAATATAGCCAACAAGACTGTCATTAGAGCAAGGCTAATAATATAGCCACCAAACTGGTTATAATACTTATTATAGTATTTTCTTAGCTCACTCACATAGTAGTTAGCTATTCATTATTAATACAGGACCCACATGTCACTCTCACAGAGTTTCTTGGTTCTTGTGACCGAGCTGGCTATAAGCTTACAACCCGTTTACACACTCTCTCATCATCTCTCTCCTCTACATAAGCATTTAGCCAGCTTATAACCTGCTATTATACTTGCTCTTAGGGGAATAATAAATTTTTTATCACTCTTGTATTTGGTCATAATAGATTTGTCATTGGACTCACATGTCATAGACACATAAGAGATCCAGACAACGAGTAATAAATCTGTTATCGTCCATTTTTAAGAGTGGCGAAAAGTTAAATGCTCCGTTATTAGGATGGGTACTAGGTAAACCATACCTTTATCTAATTTTATTTATAAACATTTCCAAAGAGATTACTCGTAACTAAACTGGTTATTATCCAAGTAGAAATGAACCAAAGTTTATGCAAATTTACTTCTATCAAATTTCAGTTAAGTTTGACGTTATTTTAGTGTGAACATGTGTTTAATTTTTTTGAGTAAGGTCTTGTTTAGTTTGCAAAAACATCACATCAAAACTTTAAACACATATTTGAAGTATTAAACGTAGTCTAATTACAAAACAAATTTTAGATTCCGCCTGTAAACTGCGAGACGAATCTTTTGAGTCTAATTAATCTGTCATTAGCACATGTTGGTTACTGTAGCACTTATGGCTAATCATATTCTAATTAGGCTTAAAAGATCCGTCTTATTATTTCCTCCATAACTGCGTAATTAGTTTTAATGTTTATATATATATTTAATGCTTCATTCAGATGTTCAAAAATTTGATGCGATGTTTTTAAGAAAAAAATTTAAGAACTTAACAGGGCTTAAGAAAAACCGAGAATAGCCCGTGCGTCGGCAGGCAGATCGGCGCGGGTAGTTGAGCTGGTACCCAGTACTGGGAGTCAGTGGAGTGCCGGCACGTACGGATCGGAGGAGGAGGAGGTTGTTCCTGCTCCAGACCGGGTCGCCTCACAATAATTTCTTACGAGTATTTATACCCAAAAAATATCTGCAGAGATCGGTGCTGTCCGTTTTGTAGCGAGAAAACAAAACAAAAGAAAAAAACCGTGGAGATTCGCTGGCTGGCTATCGTCTAAACAAACCGGTCTCCGGAAGTTGCAAGGAAGCTGCGAGCGTAACCGAAACGGGTGGGTGCTGGTTGTTTGTTGGCATCCCCTCCCCCGGCCCCTCTAGATCTCCCACATGACTATTTTTTATTTTATTTAGCCCCGTAACATGAGTCGTGTATACAAACATATATTAAGGCCTTATTTAGTTTCTAAAATTTTTTTCTAAAAACATCACATCGAATTTTTAGACACCTAAATAAAGCATTAAATATAGATAAATCAAAAAACTAATTGCACAGTTACGGAAGAAATCTCGAGACGGATCTTTTGAGCCTAATTAGTCCATGATTAGCCATAAGTGCTATAGTAACCAACATATGCTAATGATAGATTAATTAGGCTCAAAAGATTTGTCTCACGGTTTAGGCTAATCGTGAAATTCGTTTTTTTTCATTCGTGTCCGAAAACCACTTCTGGTCAAATATTTAACGTGACACTTCTCCCAAAAAATTTTCTCAATCTAAACACCCCCTAATTTGTACATATTTTTTCTCTAAATTTGATTTATTTTAAATTATTCTTTGTTAAAATGCTCGACCGCATTACGTACATATATGCACTTAGGTAATATATCGTGTAGATGATTATAACTCTCTCTTATTCTTTATGTTAGTGATATTTACGTTTTATATTATAAGATAGGGGAAGTATATAATAGTCATATCTTTCTGATTATGCATATAAATCAAAATTTTAATTTTCAAGCAAATTTAGTCTTGATTGTTGGGTATTTTTATTGTAGTATATATTTAGTTTTTGTTACTAATCGCTTAAAAACGTATCAAAGTTCTATTTATAGCCTATTTTTATTTATAAAAATACCGTTAATTTATTCCTTAAAAATGTAAAACGATTACCACGTACAGTACGTACCCAATCAAAGACCAACATTAATAGTCTATATGGATTTGGATGGATTGGTGGGTGTACAGTAGCGGGCGGTGTCGGTGGGGTGGGAGGCCGTTAAAGCCTCGCCAGCCTGTCTCTGGCTCCCCTGCCTCCCCCTCCCTCTCCAGATCCACGTCCCCACCTTTCCCCGTTCCATGATTCCCCCCTCTGACTTCCCCCCAACCCCTTTCTCCACACCCCCAACAACGCACTTGTTTCTCTACCTCTGCAGATTCTAGATTTTTTTTTAATCGACACGTTTTCTACCGCTTTAGTAAGCGAAACGTCTCGTAAAAGAAATTATAGAAAAACTTTTCATCTAATGCTTCGAAAATAAAGTCTTAAATTCACAATAGTTAAATAAACTCATACAACCTCCGTTCCAAAATAAATGATTTTTATGTTTTTATAGAATTTTTGACTCTTCATCTTATTTAAATTTTTTTTATGATTAATATTTTTATCGTTACTATATGATAAAATATGAATAATATTTTACGTGCAACTAATTTTTTTAAATTTTTAAATAATTTTTAAATAAGACGGATGATCAATCGTTTGACCTAAAAAACCTAAAAATCATTTTTTTACGGAGTAGTAAATATTAAAAACTAGTACTACTATAGAATTAGGGCATTTCCAACCCATAACACTTCTAGTTTCTATAAACTCCCCATCATAAAGAAACTAGTACTAGACACTATTCTTCCGATGCAAACATCACTATTTCCCACTTAAATTTAATGTTACTTATCTCATATAATATTTTGGATGTTGTGTAGAAACTATGTCTCATGTAAGATATGGTTTTATTCTCTTTCTTCATTTATTCATTTGTTATATCATTTTTTATCGTAGGTGATAACTTATTTAATACTATGGACATTGGGCTGGGAATAACCTTAGACCGCTCTCGCTTTCCATGCAGTTTCGTCGTTTTGCTCCCCCGCGCTACGTGTCCCTGGAGCTAGCTGGGAGTGTGCGGTGGGGCCGGAGAGGCGGGTAAGCGCACACGTACGTGCGTACGTACATGCATCCATCCACGGGAGACACCTGCGGTGGGGTTGCGCTGCTGAGCTGTGCCCATAACTGCCATGGCCTCGTCCCCTCCTCCTCCCCACGAAATCGCGCCGGTTTTTATTACCCACCCCCCTCCCTTCCCCCGACGAGAGACACGGGGATTGCGCTCCAGCCTGGCGCCTCCCGGCAAACCGCCGCGTCGTCTTCCGCGCGGGGCTAGGCGCACCCCGCTGCCCCTCGCTGACGCGCGGGCCCCGCGGCGCAGTGGGGTGGGGGGGGGCAGGGGGGTGGGTTTGGCGTCGGTGCGGGGCGAGGCGAGCGGGGGAGGGGGTGTCGTACAGTCCGGGCTTGTACACATGTACGGGCGGGGCCCAGCGTGGGTTTGGACGGTTGCGATTGAATTCCGCGGGATGGGCTCCGGCTCGGCGTACACGCCGCGCTGCCCTCGATTGCAACCAAGCGGGATGGATGGATGCACGCACTGCATCTGCATGGGCTCCCGTGGATAAGCTCCTGCAGCTTTTCCTCCTAGATTTTTTTTTCCTCATCGTCCAACTTCTTTCAACCGTTCTACGGCCGTGCTCTTCCCCCCCCCCCCCCCCCCCTACAAGTTTAAGGCACGGTTTCTTTTAGCTTAGAATTATTATAATTTAGATTATTAGAGGTAAGCTAAAAGAAACAGATAACTTATTGAAGTAGCTTATTATAATCTGGAGCTCAGCTTATTATAATCTGATAATCTCATTTAGGTGAGCTTTGTTTAGCTTATTAGGTGAAAAATTACCCACCATGCCATCCCACTTCCTCTTTAGACTTGCAAACTCAATAATCTAGGCTCTAATAATCTAGAAAAGAAAAACTCACATCTTATTCTACTACAGATTATAACAAGCTAGTTTATAATAATCTAACTCAATAATCTAGATTATAATAATCTTAAGCTGAAAGAAACAGGCCTAAGTTATCTCCTTTGTTTTCCGCGTGCACGCTTCGGTGTATTTTTTTAAAAAAATTCTATAGGAAAGTTATTTTAAAAATCATATTAATCTATTATATATATTTTTAATAATTAATTAATCATGTGCTAGGCTATTATCCCGTTTTCCACATTAGGTAAATTAACTTACCCCTCCACGGCTGAACATGGCCCTACAAGTACTACGTTCCTAACTACACTTAAATGTAACAGTGATAGATGTGTATTTGTTCTAGGTTATATTAAGTCTTTTAATATTTTTTAGATTTATCTATGTGCTAATTATATATATATATATAACATACATTGATATATGTTTAAATCTAAGTAAACCTGAAATTCATATTAATCCTTATAATATGGAATGGCAATAAATCATAGGATTTTCGTTCGGATTTCGGTTTTTAACGGCTTTTTTTGGGTGTGTGTTTGACTGTACGGAAGCGATGAAGCGGATTATTCAAATTTCAAACCGCACGGGGGACCCGCCTAGCTTAACAACCAAACGGCCTGCCACGCGGGACCCACCTGCCATCCAGGTAGCGAAAATGACGCGTCCCCCGGAGCGTGAGGTGGCACCGCGCCAGCTGTATGCCACCGGCCGCTCCCGGTCACCCTCATCCCCGGCCGCCTATATAAGGTCGCCTCCCTCTCCCTCTCGCCGTCGAGGCCGACACGTCCACATCGCTAGCTAATCCGCACGCGCCGCCGCCACCGCCGCCATTAGAGCAGACGCGAGGTCGCTTGCCTTCGGGGAGGGGGGGCTTTTGATGATGGGGGTGGAGGCGGAGTGCGATAGGATAAAGGGGCCGTGGAGTCCCGAGGAGGACGAGGCGCTGCGGCGGCTGGTGGAGCGGCACGGGGCGAGGAACTGGACGGCGATCGGGAGGGGGATCCCGGGGAGGTCGGGGAAGTCGTGCAGGCTGCGGTGGTGCAACCAGCTGTCGCCGCAGGTGGAGCGGCGGCCGTTCACGCCGGATGAGGACGCGGCGATCCTCCGGGCGCACGCGCGGCTGGGCAACCGGTGGGCCGCCATCGCGCGGCTGCTCCCCGGGCGCACCGACAACGCCGTCAAGAACCACTGGAACTCGTCGCTCAAGCGGAAGCTCGCCACCGCCGCCACGTCGTCGGCGGAGGTGGCCGAGGGCGGTGGAGAGGTCGACCCCCGGCCGTGCAAGCGCGCCAGCCCCGCGCCGGCGAGCCCGACGGGATCGGACCGCAGCGAGCTCAGCCACAACGGCGGGTGCGGCAGCTGCCAGGTGTTCCGCCCGGTGCCCCGCCCGGGCGGCTTCGACGCCATCGCCGCGGCGGACGTCGCGCGGCCGTCCCCGCCGCGGCCGCGAGACGACGACCACGACCCGCTCACCTCCCTCTCCCTCTCGCTCTCCCTCCCGGGGCAGCAGCAGCAGCAGCAGCAGCACGACCAGGGCTTCCACCACGACAGCGCCCGGAGCCACTTCCAGGAGCTCTCCCCCTCCCGCTCCCCCTCGCCGCCGTCGCCGGCGGCTCCTCCACCTCCATACCCATTCAACGCCGAGCTCGTCTCCGCGATGCAGGAGATGATCCGCGCGGAGGTGCGCAACTACATGGCCGGCGTGGGGCTCCGCGCCGGCTGCGGCCCGGGCGCCGTGGCCGAGTCCTGCATGCCGCAGCTCGTCGAGGGCGTCATGCGCGCCGCCGCCGAGAGGGTCGGCATAGTGACCCACCAATAAACAAACCAAAACCAAAAAAAAAATAGAGAAAAAAATCAAATCAAAGATCCCGGTGCAAATTCACCCCAAACCCGGCGAAGTTCACCTGTCAACTATGTGATCTCGTGTAGTATTAATTAGCGGTAGAATTCTCCTGTTCATCTTTGGATCTCTTCTGTAATTTGGAGTAAATTCTTCTGCTGCTCTGAAACAGAGCAGCGAAGTGAGGTAGTGAACAAAAAATTCAGAAGCGAAATGCCATCTTGCTACTACTTGTAGACGGCCCCGCTTTCTGTACAGGTGAGAATGCGAGATGCGGCGACAATTATTACCATCTCCTTCGCTTCAACCATTTCAGACTTGCTAATTACTCCCATGGAAATAAACGATCATCCAGGGTGACAGGTAAAAAGTCAAATAACATTTTGTAAATAAATATAGTTTGAGAATAAAATTTTTATATATGCATTTGACATGTAAAAAGTCAAATAACATTTTGTAAGTAAATATAATTGAAGAATAAAATTTTTACCGATCTAAAAGTAAAGACTGAAAATAAAAATAAACTTTGATGAAAAAAATTCAAAATCAACTCTAAAGCTAAAAATTTAAATTTTAGCTTAAAAGTATAAACAGGAGAAAATAATGAGTGCCAATTATGCATATTGGATATTTTTGACCTGTATCGACTTGTGGATCAGTAGTGTAATTATCCTTTTTCGGTTTCGAAACTAACTTGACGGTTCCTAATCCTTTATTTGAAACAAAGTAGTTCTATGAGAATCGTAAGGACGTATTGGGTTCAAAGAAGTTTCACAAGAATATTAAAGAAATTAAACTGTTCTCTATATAAAATTATTGCGTTTGGAAGGAGCCTCAAGTGTTTGTTTATCATTTGGTTTGCATATCCTAATATGCAGTTTAACCGTTACCATGTCTATGCCAGTGTATAGAAAATGATTTGTCCTATTCAGTTACAAGGAAAAACAAGAAATTGGATTCAAAGGATAATTTTTATGTCATTCGGTTTGTACAAATAAAATATAAAATACCAAGACAAATTTCTTTCTTACCAATTATAAAGAGAACACAACTAAAAATTTTCAAACAGTCAAAAAATTTCTTACCAGTTATAAATTGATGTGGATATGCAGGTATGTTTCTTTGTTTTCTTATGTTCCTATGAAATCCCCCCTAATCGAGTAGGTCCTTAAATCGCTTGATTTCTTTGCTGAGCCAACTACAAATGGGCAGATTAGTCTCATACTCCCTCCGTTATAAAATAAATCAACTTTTCACTTTTTAGATACAATGTTTAACTCTTCGTCTTATTAAAAAAAATTATGATTAATAATTTTATTTTTATTAGATGATAAAACATGAATAGCACTTTATGTGTAACGATTTTTTTAAATTTCTCGAAACTTTTTTAAATAAGACGAATAGTCAAATGCTCAACACAAAGACCGAAAAAATATTTTTTTTTTGACGAAGCCTGTATGAGACAACTCAGGCCTTATTTAGTCCTAAAATTTTTTTTCCATAAACATCACATCAAATTTTTGGACACCTAAATAAAGCATTAAACATAGATGAACAAAAAACTAATTGTATAGTTATGGAAGAAATCTTGAGACGAATCTTTTGAGCCTAATTAGCCCATGATTAGCCATAAGTGCTACAGTAACCAATATATGCTAATGACGGATAAATTAGGCTCAAAAGATTCGTCTCGCGGTTTCGAGGCTAGCCGTGAAATTCGTTTTTTCATTCGTGTCCGAAAATCCCTTCCAACATTCAATTAAATATTTAACGTGACACTTATTCCAAAAATTTTCTTGATCGAAACACCACCTCAATTCCCAACAGAAATTGAGCTCTCTAGTTGAGTTTGTCCTGTCCAGCAAAACGGTTGTGAAGTGTTAGCCATTCGAATAGATGGTTGGTGCAGTACAAAATGGAGTAAAAGAGCGGAGTCATAGCATGAGCTGGCTTATGCAGGAGGGGCAGTAAATTGCGTGCAGGACGGGTAGTAGTAGTAGTGACAGTTCACGGTTGGCAGGATTTATACTGCCGCTACTACTCATCCATCAGCAAGTGATGAAGCAGCTGACCAGCTGCTCCCCAAACATCCCTTTCTTGTGCAGAACAGTGACTTAAAGGATTCCTGTCACTGTAGCCGCAGCACTAATGACCAGTGCAGTGACTACTCATCAGAGTGCACTAATGATTTCTCCTATTCCTTTCGCAGGAAAAATAAGGATCCAATTCCTAAGAACTGGATTCGTTTGAATATCATTCAGTTGGTAGAAATGAAGTACAGAAAAATCAAAAAAAAATTTTCTTTTTTTCAAGGATGCAGAGAGAAAACTTAGGAAAATTTTTATCCACTCAAACCTCTTGAAAAAATTCGTATGGATTGGTGTTGTCATACATCCCTATTTCTCTACCTTTTCTATTCCTATGGGTTAAAATTCCTCCAAATTGAATAAGCCTGATCTTAGAACTAAGGCGAGAAAATAAACTTTGGTGAAAAAAACTCTGAACTCAGCCCTAAAGATTAAAAATTTAAATTTTTGTTTATAAACATAAGCAGAAACTAAAAGATAGAATTATAACTATTTTTAGAGCTGATCACATGGATTAGGAAAATAGATAATAACAATTAGTGGGAGATTGTGATTGGCTGAGAAAAAATATGTAAAAAAATAAATAGAAAATAATTATGATTTATTGAGATGATAAAATAGGCGTAGAAATATGTTCATTTTAGAATAAAGGGTCGGAGGATAGAAATAGCTTCATTCCGAAGAGAGGCGTAGCGGTGAATTGCAATCTGCAGACAGCTTGCAAGCAGCGGATGCTTTATTGCCGACCGTTTCTACAGATGATGGCTGTGTGGGAGTTTGTGACTGTGTGTTGGTTAGGGGTGGTTAGTTCGAGAAATCAAAATTTTTTGGTGTCAAATTAGACGTTTGATCGGACGTCGAAAGTGATTTTCGGAAATGAATAAAAAACGAATTTCATAGCTCACCTAGAAACAACGAGACAAATCTTCTGAGCCTAATTAATCCGGCATCAGCGCATGTGGGTTAATGTAGTACTTATGGCTAATCATGGATAAATTAAGTATTCGATGTAATGTTTTGAGAGGAAAATTTTTGAGAACTAAACATGGCTTATGTGGTGTCTTTTGTCTCTCTGCAGGAGGCAGGCACAGGCAGCACACTGCTCAATATCAAATGGGCCTCACTGACAGTTCAGGCCCGGCCCGGCCCACCTTACCCACTAATCCTCAGCCCAGCCCATATTACTACTAGTAGTAAATGACAAAGCAAATTTTAGTCCACGTAAATACATATTATCAAGGCCAAATTTTAGTCCACAAAATAACACGTCGTCACAGGCTCACACAAGAAGTTGAAAGAAACACGCATGGACGGACGATGAGACGATGGCGCCGGAGAGGAGAGGGCGGTCAGGCGGACGGCGAGTCGTCGGGGATGTTGCTGCCGGCGACGTCGACGACGAAGCGGTAGCGGACGTCGTTGCGCTCGAGGCGCTCGAGGGCCTGGTTGACGTAATCCATCTTGACGACCTCGATCTGCGAGGTGAGGCCCTTGTCGACGCAGAACTGGAGCACCTCCTCCGTCTCCGCCATGCTGCCGATGAAGCTGCCAGTGATGGACTTGCGGCCGAGCATCACCATGGGCGAGATGAAGCTCAGCGGCTGGTTGATGACGCCCATCAGGATCAGCTTCCCGTCCAGCTTCAGCAGCGCCAGGTAGGGCTCCAGCGGGTGGTGCACCGGCACGGTGTCGATGATGTAGTCGAGCGAGTCCGCCGCCGCCGCCATCTCCGCTGCGTCGGAGCTGACCAGGTAGGCGTCGGCGCCGAGGTCGTCCATGGCCTCCGCGCGCTTCTTCCCCGACGAGCTGATCACCGTCACGTGGTGGCCCATGGACTTGGCCACCTTGACGCCCATGTGGCCCACGCCGCCCAGCCCCAGGACGCCGCCGCGGAGCCCCGGCGACATCAGCCCGAAGTGCTTCAGCGGGCTGTACACCGTCAGGCCGGCGCACAGCAGCGGCGCCGCCTGCTCCGGCGCTAGCCCCGCCGGAATCTTCACCACAAACCTGCACACGAAATATTTAATCAGCTTGCTTTCTGAGAGAAAAAGCTAACCGCAATATTTCTCAAAAAAAAATAATTTATAAATAAAAATTTTATATACATGTTTTTTGATATAATAATATGATAGTTAAGATTAAAAACAAACTACGCCACAAAACACTAAAAATAACTCTAAATCGTTAATGGTTTGTTGAAAATTAAATTTTAGCTTAATGGTATAATAACATAATAGTTAAGACTAAAAATAAAACACGCCAAAAAAAACACTAAAGTAACTCTAAAATGTTGGTAAAAAAATTAAATTTCGGCTTATAACTTATAAGTAGCGGAAAGATGAACTATTAGTTTTTCTTTTTCTATCACAACCGAAATATTTTAATCTTTTAAGATGTGACAGCGTTTAAGATTAACCTGGTGGCCCAATCAATCACCTTTCACCATCTACGAAAAATCACCTTTCACCAATCTCCTTTTGGTTTACCAACTGATTAAAACGTACAAGTCCAACTTTGCTCTGTTCAAAACGCGATGCGTCCAACGACTAATCGACTAATGGAGTAGGTGGCGACTAATCAGAAAACATCACTTCACACCAAACTTCTATTGACTTCTCTTTTTACACTAGATACACCACTGTCTTTTTGCTGCCAAACCTTTTCTTTCTTTCTTTCAGTCGCAGATGACATTTTTTCCACAAAATTTGGGACTCTTGTTTTCTCTAGCTACTAAAATATTGACAAATATGATAATGACAGCATGATAATTTAGTTCTTGATTTTTTTGTTGTTCCCCTATTATAAGATTTTCTAAGTTTATCTAGATTTATCCGGATATCGATGTCCAGGTATGTCTTATATATATCTAGATTTATTAGTACATAAATTTAGCTAAATCTATAAAATCTTATAGTGTACAACGGCGGAAACACTACTCACTTCTGGTCGACGACCATGGAGGAGGCGAAGCCGCCCTGGGTCGGCCGGCCGTCGGTGTAGACGTCGTTGTAGGACCATATCTTCTTGTTGCAGTACTGCTCCACGTTGGCCTTGCACGGATGGCACTCACGGCAGCAGCCGACGATGACGCCGACGCCGACGACATCGCCGGCGCGGTATTTGGTCACCTCCGGCCCGACCTCCACCACCTCGCCGACCACCTCATGGCTGCAGAAGCAAAAACAAAAGCAAAAGGAAAAGGAATTTTTGGTCACCAACTAATCCATACTATGACTGAATATTGGTACACCATGTAAATGCACTGGAAAATGAGTTCTTGGTCTCCAACAAATTAATGCAACCATTGATTTGAAATAGTGGTACGACATGCAGGTGCAGCACTAATTAGACGTCCTTTTTCAGTTAGTGTTTGCGGATTTGTTGTGTTATATTTTAGGACCATCAGAGAAGGTTTTCGGTGATCTTTACACGTGTGTCTGAAAAGGACGGTGCATCTAATCTGTACATATCATGGAAGTGGATTATCACTGAAAGAAAACAAAATGGTAAAAGCAATGCACTAACTTAGCTTTCTGTTCCAAAGGAGTGTGATAGTGGTGCATGTATTGCCTTTCGTAAATCTGACCATATTGCTTTATTAGTTAGTAGTGCCTATTCGTTCCTAGCATGTTTGTTATTCCAATCAGATAAATTTTGCCTTACAGTTAAGTACTTCTATATTCAGCTCGTTAATTGCTCAAAGATTTTAATTGACATGAGCCATCAGAGCATGATCTATGATATAAATGATGGTATGAATAATCTTACCCAGGGACCATAGGGTACTTGGAGGCACCAAGGTGGTTCTTGGCCTGATGGATGTCAGTGTGGCAAATACCACAATACAGAACCTTCAGCACCACATCTTCAGGCCCAGTCTTCCTGTTACCACCACACACAAAAAGCAAACAAAACCGACACAATAATATTAGTTGAACTGTTCCCTAAGATGCTGCAACAGTTATTCCACTTTACATGAAGACAACTAAGCAAAGTTATTATTGATATATAAAACAAGAGGAATGACAGGAGAATTGCATGGCGATCATATTACAAAAAAGAACGTTTCCAATTATATGTGAAGCCAAGCAACTTCCAGAAAGAATTCCATGGTTTAGGGCCTTTTCGTTTCAAAGGATTTTTACAGAAAAACGAAAGGATTGAACTGTTTTCTCTAAAATTTCTGTAAAATTCATGTGAACGAAGAGACCTTTAGGGGTTCAGTTTCTTTCACCCAAACCGAAGCAACAGGTGACGTGATCGCAACAGGCGGTAGGTCAACCGGTCGTGGACTACTACTGGTACGAGTTTGATCTTCAGCTTGGACTTGGACTGGTAGGAGCAACACAGGGTGAGCAATCCAAAGTAGGAGTATTCGTTTCTACGAGGCGTGAAACTCACGTGGAGTGATGGGCACAGATGCTCTCATCGTCATGATTCACACTTGGCTAGAAGGCAGAAACAACCAAAGGGGGTGATTCCATAAAAAAAACAAGCGATGGATTTGTAAACGAAAAATAGTTTGTAAATAATTATATATAGAGAGAGGTATTCTTAGCGATTTAAATTTAAAGATGAAAAATAAACTTAGCTAAAAATCTTAAAATTAACCTTAAATTTAAAATTAAAAGATAAAATTTGGCGTATAGGCATAATTAGAAACGAAAAGGACCGGGCGCGTGCATTCTACCCAAGGCAGGCAGTAGTACAGAATACGAAGGACACCGCTGAACAACTACAACACCAATCGATTCAGTTTCCGAATGATCAGTGATCACCGCCTGTTCGTGTTCATCATCAGATCAGCCATGGCAGAGTACGAAGCTAAACGGTAAAAACGTACTACCAAGTGTTTTCAGAATCCAGGCACGCTCAGCGCAGAGCATCGATCATGGCGGTGCGGATCGACCAAGAGGAACTGAACTAATTAATCTCTCCATGAACAAGATCAAGAAGAGACCACCACCACCCATCATCATCAGTAGAAGAAGAAGAAGAGGGGGGGGGGGGGGGTAGTGTTTGCTTGCCTGAGGGTGTAGTTGTAGGGGGAGAGGTGGCCGGAGGGGTCCCTGGCGGCCCAGCCGGTGACGGTCTTCTCGGAGGCGAGGCTGCCCATGGCCAATAATAGCACGGACTGGGTGGGGTTTCCGGAGGAGGAGGAAGAAGAAGATGGAGAGGGTGGATTGGCTCTGCTTCTGGAAAGCTGGAGGGGGGCGGGGCGTCACGCAGCGCAGCGGGTATAAAAGGAAAGCGTCTCGAGGAGAAGGGGGCCCAGGGGGGTTGGTGAATTGGCTTGGCGGATGTGGCAGGATCTTCTACGGTCACCCCCTCACGGGCTGAACATGTTCTTATTTCGTCGACTTCGGCTACTCTCTGAATTTATTTAGATTTATCCATATATATATATATGTATATATTATATATATATATATTTAGATTTATTAACATATATATAAATTTAGATTAGTTCATAAGATTTTATAATGTGGAACGGAGAGAATACTTTTTGTTACCTAGATTTTTTCTTCACTTTTATGAGTGTTTTTTAATTACTAAATGGTATATTTTTTAAATATTTTATATAAAATTTATTATTTTGTCTTTTAAAATAGATTTTAACTTCATTAGCAGTTGATTATATCGTTTATACCGTTGAATAGCTTTAAAAAAAATAAGATAATCTTTTACTAAAAACTACTCTGTAGACAAGAACACAGCCCTCATCATGTGTACTACCATTTGCGTAATGCTTTATTTTTTTTTTCTTTCGACTAGATATATGACCTTGTAATATGGATTATCAAAACTTATTCATAGGAGGAGAGGCTTGTTGGCCTGCTGGAGTTGATGTACCCGACGCCCTTCATGCACTGAAGAAGCGATTTGGAGCAGTCCTAATTACAAGAAAGATAAAGTTAACTAGTTTAAAAATGAAAATATTAGCGAAAGAGCTGTCCAAATGATAAGTCCCACTAACAAACCTTGCCCTTTGTCCCAAATAAATTAACATTTAGAGTACAATCTTGTCCTAACACAAATCAATTTTTATACTCTTACTTACCCATCACTCAAATCAATAAAATTTACAACTTCAATATTCCTTCGCTATCCACAAACCAATATCTCTATCAGTAGTATACAGCTCTATTTAGCAATACAAATAATATATCATAAACTCTTTTAATTGCAATCCTATAAACCAAATATTCGAAGTTTTATGTCTATCAAGTTACTTTTATTATCTAAACAATTTTTGACAAAATAACAATAAATCATCCATTAATAATGACTACTGTAGCTTTGAAAAAATAATTATAGGTTAGCACTTTTTGCAAGGGCAAGCTTCTAAGTTTAGATAACAAGACTAAGTTCATAAGCAAACTTCAGAAACATTACAGCAAGTTTAGACACTAATTTCATAATCAACGCAAAAATAAAGCTCACATGTTACATCGATAATTTTAATTAATAATTTATTTATATTATCTAATATTAGTATAAAATTTAAATTCTGTAAAGCTAAATTTAGTGAGAGCTGCTTTATGTCTCCTTGTATTAAATTAAAAATTGTTGATGTGTGCATATATATTAAATGAACAAAACGATAATGCAACTACCAAATAATATCTAATTCAACATCTAATTTTTTAGTTTAAAAACAAATATAATTGTGTCTATGTGTATTACATAAAAATAAATTTGAATCAAATATTAATTGGTCGTATACATAGAAAATATTTATTACATGAGCTCCTTTTCAGTTCAGAAAACATATTACGTTGTTTTCAACAAAGTAAAATTACATGTGATATTTTCACCGGTTGTGTTTCCCGTTCATTATTATATGGAGAGGAGTATATTTCTCGTTCAATGATTAAAAAAAAGTATCTTGTAGTTAGGGACGGAGCTCGAACAAAATAGAGAGTTGCCACTCACTTATTTTTTTCATGCTTTGAACCAAGTTTAGATCGTAACGAGTGCTTGAAATTGGATTATAGAGACGCATATATTACGAAAATAGCTGGACCGGGTTCCTGGGAACCCTCACCAACAACGTAGCTCCACCTATGCTGCAGCAAGGCATCATTTGAAAAAGCAAAGAATTCATGTATTTCATACGTTAAAAAAAGAATTCATGTATTTCATCTATAAGATAGTGTCAACACAATATTTCTAAACTCCTAATAATTCATATTTACCTGAGATTTATCCGATGTTGTTGTTAGTGATTTGGTCTTCTGGGTGTCTGGTAACAATGGTTTAGAGCCTTGATCGATTTGATGATTAGCATAGGTACAACATGTTGACGAACATAAACTTCATTGTCTTAATTGTCATTGTCGATGTTTTAATGGTGTCATACTAGTTTGTGCTACTGCGTCAGTCGTGCCGGTACTGTGGTTGAACTTTGGTTCTAAAGATATATATAGTGCATATTTTTAGAAACTTTATAATTAAAAAGTTTATCCTTATCTTTATGTAAAATCTTTGATATATATACAAAGTATATAATTGAAAATCTATATTTTATCTTTATAGAAACGATCCAGTTTGTTAGATTAACGCGGATGATTTAGTATATGAGATTTGTTAAATAAGTAAAAGCAGTTAGTTAACTGTAGGATGGATTACATCAATAAGGGGTATTTGGGACGGAATATGCGAAATGCCAATAAATAGAATGAGGAGGAAGACGTCTAGTCGCCTAGTTCTCCTGCCAAGGCTGGGCAGTGGTAGTTGGTGCGTTTTAATTAGCATATGAGTAGCTACATCAACTCGTTCACAATGTTTTATTCACTTAGTTAATGATTAACACTATTGTTCAACGATACTACTAGATATCTTCTCAGGTATTATAGGTGCCTAAGTCCTGTAATCGTACTGGCGCTAAGTAACTTTAATTTCTGTAAGCATCAACACTTATTATATATATATATATATATATATATATATATATATATATATAAAAGTCTCTAAGATATTGTTACAGGGAAACATATATATCACCATATGCACACAAACCCTCCAGGCACACCGTACACACCAGCTAAAATTTAAATTGGTAACCTTATATTTAAAGTTGATTTTAGAGTTTTTTTAGCAGTTTATTTTCAGCATTTTTTAAATCGCTATAAACACATATATATACAAGTTTTATTTATAAATTATTTTTTGTTTATGTTATTTGGCATTTTCACTAAGAAAGCGAAAAGATGACATCGTTAGTCAGCTATAATACACGAGAAGATATCTACACCTATATATGTACCTGTACAATCAATCAATAAATTATAGAAGCGTTAAAAAATTTCACGATAATTTTGTTTATTTATTTAGTGTTACACGTAGCTTTTAACAATATCCTAGACACAAGCTGATGCTTACAGAAGTTAGTTAGCGCTAGTATAATTACTTACGACATTGTTGTAAGCCACGCGCGCCTGTATACTCCCTCTATCGCTAATCTCTAATTGTTAGATGCCGTTATCTTTTTATATACGTTTGATCATTTGTTTTATTTAAATTTTTTTACAAAATATATAAAGCTATATATGTATAAAAATATATTTAACAATAAATAAAATGATATAAAAATAATTAATAATTATATTAATTTTTTGAATAAAATGAATGGTCAAAGTGTATGAAAAAGTCAACGACATCAAACATTTAGGAACGGAGATAGTATATACCTGTACGATTAATCAGTACTTTTGCTTCTTTGGAATACAAAGTTTTGAAAATACATTGGCCGGAAAAACATATTGATATGATGCCATGACTTATTGAATCCCACATGAATTTTTAAAAATGTTATCTGGTAGCACTATTGGAAAACCATAGGAATTAATATTCAGAGACGACAAGAGAGATAAGACAGATATGATGTCTTACCTCTTGCTAATTTTCCTCCATAATTTTTTTTTGGAAGGAGCTATTCCTGAGAAAAATCCAACAGATGTTGTAAATGTCATTCCTTTGTTTCAAAGGATCATGTACAAAGGACCATGTAGGAATTCTTTCCAATGGATTTACATCCTACAGAACCCTTCATTTTTTCTTTGTTCCAAAGAAACCATTAGCATAACTAAAGCCTATTAATATGTGGGCTTCGTTTCTACGAAGAATATGGGTGGGGTGGGAGTGATTGTTTGGTTGTTTTATGAAAAATGCTAAATAAAATATTTATAAATAAAAAATAATTTGTAAATAAATATTTTGTATATGTATTCTTAGTAATTTAAAAGCTAAGGCTGGATCATAAACTTCAGTGAAAATATCCCGAAATTAATTTCAAATTTAATATTAACAATTTAAATTTTGACCTATAAACATAAGTATAAATGAAAAGATGGGGTGGCACTCTTTTACATCAACAAAATAGTTCAACGGTACTTCCTCGATCCCTCCATATAAATATATATCATGTGCAACTTTTCTGCAAATCAACATTCGTTAGGCTTGACTAATTATTAGATCCTACATCTAATTTCTATTTTTTTCTCTTTTCTTATTTTCTTCTCTACTTCTCTTACACACAGTTGTTTTTGCTTTGAAAAGGTACAAGTTGGTAAAACTTTAGTGAAATACGAACAAATAGGGCATGCAAGTTGGGAAAATGTTTGGCCGCAGTTTTCAATGGCAAGGTAGTTGGTGACTTGGTGTGTAATAGAAATAAACTTATAATATGGAGTAGCTACATCTCATTGCTATGATTGCTATTGGGGATTTATTCCTTAATTAATATGCTTTACTTGGTGAACTAAGTGGCGTATATAATATTGATTCAACTAAAGCCATTTAATATTTGGATTCCCTTTCTAGGAAGAATATAAACTATTTTGTAGCTCATCCATAAGCAACTTTATTAAAAAAATATTAATTAGATCCATACCATCATAAATTTATTGTATTCAAAACATGTTAACGATACTCTCCCATTTGAAGTCGTGTCATTGTAATTCTGCAGTTATTTTACACTCCTTTGCATTTTCTAATTTTTTTGAACCCAATTGCATTTTTATTCTGCCTTTATCCTGTATACTATCTCTCTCTCATGTTCATCTTCTACACCGGATCTAGCCAATCCCAGCAGAGTCAGAGCGAGGAATAGGACGCCAGTCCCACCATGTCTCTCCTCCAATCTGTGACATTCTTGACTATTTCTAGGAGGATATGATTTGGTCAAATTTATAAAATTTTAGCAAGTAATTTTATGTTAAAATAAATTTATAAAACCAAGTATTTCTATGATACTATGATAACATTTTTTAAGTAAAATTTATGTATATCATTTGTTTTATACTTAAAATAAATATTTAAGAAACACTCGACAGCAACGTAAATTTAAGTTGACAATATTTGCGTTTGAACCATGGTATACAAGTATATAAAAGTTATATACATAAATTATTTTCCAGTTATCAATAAATTATTTCGTCTTTTTCTTAAAACAAAATGAAACAATGATAGCCTTAGCCCTTCCAAAAATTCTCCTCTTCCCCAACCTAAATTCAAAATGCTCAAGCAAGTCAAAACAAAGCCTTAACCATGGTGAGGTAAACCTAGTCAGATTAAACACTTACATTATTAAGCATGGATATATCGTGTCCATGCAGTACAAGATCCTGTTCAAGAAAGCAAGGGAGGTAAACCTAATTAAAGGCAAATGCATCGCATGGAAAGTGAGGGGGTGACGTGGCAGTGGCGGAGTGGATTTTTTTGCTTGCCGGGAAGGGGGAGAGAAGTTGCTAGAAAAGGACCCGGGGGTTGGTGGCCGGGCCCACCGTAGTGGGTGGGTGGGTGGTGGGCCCGCGAAATGTCGGTCCGCCGCCATGTCCGGTGACGTCACGGCTACTTCATCCCAACGACCGGGTTTAAGTATAGTTAGCTCTAATTTATTTATAGCTAATTTAATAGCCAATTTATGAAATAGTATAGACTACACAACCCATATTCGGTCCCACCTCTCATAGACACACGTGTCTTAGAGTCTGTGCTACAGCTGACTACAAATTAGAAACCCACTGTCCTTCTCTACTCTTTTATCTTATTAAAATATGCTTATATCTGGTTTATAGCTGCTAGTGTACATCTCTAAAGAGACTGAGGGCGACTAAAGATAAAATAAAACTATTTGTTAGGGGGGTTATATAGATGGGCTAAAATTTTTAGTACAGTCACATAACATATTTGGATATTTATTATAAATATTAAACGTAGACTACTTATAAAACTAATTACATAAATGAGAGTTAATTCGTGTGATAAATTTTTTAAGCCTAATTAATCTATAACTAACGCATGTTTACTGTAGCAGGACATGCGCTAATCTTCATCTCACGAATTAGTCCAAGATTATAGACGGGTTTTATTAATACTCTACGTTTACTATCCAATTATTTGATGTGACAAGATAATACTAAAGTTTAGTGTTTTGTTCCAAACAATTTAGGGTACATATATACGGTAAAAATGGTAAAATTTCATGCTCGTACTTGTTTAATTTATAGGCATAAATCATCTATACTTATGGTTAAACAATTTGCTATATTGGATACTTGTTCGTTTTATAGTCACACTGAATAAAGGTTATGGCATCCTTCCTCTTCTAGCAAATCTGAAAAAAAAAACACTGGAAAACATTGTTTAGCATTAGGTATCGTTTGACATATATGATTCGTCCTAAGAATGTAAAGCTGGACAAGCGAGTGTCCGGATTAATCTCTGTTGCTATTTCCGTACCTATATAACTGTTTAACCGTTTGTTTTATTTAAAAAAATTACAAAAATAAAAGACAATCACACAAAAGTACTATTCATGTTTGATCACTATAATAACATTAAAATACTAATTATAATTTTTTTTAAATAATACAGTTGAACATAAACAATGCTATTATTATAGAACGGGACGAGTAACTTTTAGGATAAAAGGAGTAGCGGCTCGGATAAGCTAATATATCGTTCTCCAATCTCCATCAGCAAATGTTTCTAACTATTGATCTGTTTTGTAAGTTTATGTCACTTCATGCTTAATTAATCATACGATACTAATCTATTTCATTTTATGTGCGTGGATCCGCTTAGCCCAACCGCTGCTAAAAAAACAGAGCTTTCGTAGAGCGATACAAAAAATCGCCTTTTGCGATGGACTATTGTGACAGAGTTTATGCTAGAATCTGCACTCCGGCCGCTTAATGTTCATCATTTTGATATTAAACATCATTATCTGTTTCTGGTTTGGAGTGGTGAAATCCATTTAACAAAATTTCTTTAAGTGTCTGTTCGTTGGTGATGCTACCTATCTACTTGCAAAATTTGCAAGTTGCAACCACACCAAAATCTCAAGAAATCACAGGCACCCAAAACTGATAGCTACACAAATCAATTGACTATGCTTTGGATATCAATTGGATGATGCAACACACACAGCTATATATGTTCTGGTAAAATGTCAATTCCAGATCGCAACATCACCAACTAACAGACACTTCAAAAATTTTGATCGTTTAGCTCAAAATTGATCCGGCCTTTGTTTGTTTGCACGCCACAGCTTAGCTTAAAATTGATCGTTTTTGAGGTGCACGCGATGACTCGTTTCGCTCTTAGCCATGTACTCCCTTTTAGTCCGATGATTCTTGCCATTTAAATAATGATAAGGTTTTTAAATTCGATTTTTGACTATAATTTTTTATAAAATATATAAAAGTAAACAAATATCTATTTTTTTTATTAAAGTACCATTTATGACTCACCTATAAATGTTGTCCTACTTTTTTGAACTAAATATTTTAAAAGATATTAATTTTTAAAGTTTTAAAGGTTTAATCACACTTTTATTCAAAACGACGCGAATCATTCAGCTGGGAGGAATGAATGGAAGAAAAAGGTGTGGATATTAGTTCCTGGCGGGCTGGACAAAGTTGCTAGATAAGTCAAGGATGTGATCAGCCCTCTGCTAAGACTAAATCTTGCTACAATCAACATCATAATCATACTACTAACAAGTAAGCATGCAGATATATATATATGAAGAAGTCAGCGTTAGCTCACTTGACGCATTCTTACCGTACTTTGGTACGGTTGTTGAGATATTGTTAGGTATGGTTATGCATGACTCCATCCATCATATTTATTAAATTCTGATGCATATGTACAAACAGCTGGTACGATTCAGTAGAAAATTTATAAATTTTATGAATTATTTATCCTGGCCGGCCTTTGTTTGCTGAGGATGCGTGCTAAGGAAACGCAATTTTGGGTGAGCATTTGATCGATCGTGGTGTATAAAACACACATCCTTATCCGTTTCCTTTTTCTCTCATTAGAGTGCCTGTACACGTTCCAACAGAAAAATATAACTATAATATAATTTTATATGCAACTCGTCCGAAAAAACATAGTTGGACACTGCGTCTAATTTGGCTAGCTTTCAAAGGAGGTATTAATTTCTAAAGCCGCTTCTTTTAATTTGGACCACCATTACGAATAAGAGCCAAATAATGAGATATTTCTTTGGTACTACCTCCGTCCCGAAATAATATTATTTTTCGTTTTTCCATATCCAACGTTTGACCATTCGTCTTATTTGAAAATTTGTATAAAAACTAAAAAAATTAGTCACGTATAAAGTATTATTCATGTTTTATCATCTAGTAAGAAAAAATATTAATCACAAAAAATTTAAATAAGACGAAAAGTCAAAACACTGTATCAAAAAACTGAAAATGATCTTATTTCGGGACGGAGGTAGTACCTAGATCGAGGTGTAAATTTAACAAATGATATCTCGGTTAAACAAAATAGGAGAGTCAGTAAAATTTCTTGGTTTTTTTTTATATAGATGAAACCCTTACGTTACTCGTTTCATTTTTGTTCATGATGCAGATAGTGTCGACCCTATGGCCACCTAATAGCATTCCTTATTTGTCTGGTAGTTGGCTTTTGCAAGTTTCTACTGATATAAGACTCAATATCCTCTTAGATTAGACGTAGTAACTATATACGGGTTGGTCGCTTTGACTAAGTAGGAATAACGTGGTTATTAATAACAAAATTGTTTTTTTCTTGATTGCAAGTTGGTTTTTTATTATTCATTGGTTTTATTCATGGGTTGTTATTCAAAGGGCGAGGTTACATGATTTCATAGCATGTCGCCCCTTGAAGCAAGTGTCCAATGATCTTATTACCGTGGAGGTGTGAAATTTGGGTGCCGATCTGGTCTTCAGATGACTCTTGATTTAGCTTGTATTTTCCCCCATGTTTTGAGTACACATTTGGTTGTGTATGTTGTTAGTTGTATCACCTTGATTTAATCGGTGGAGTTGAATAAAACTTACACTATCTTAAATAATGATAGCTTTCAAATCCCAACATATAAAATAGTAATGAGCCAATATCCATGGGTTCTTTCACAACTCAACTCAACCCTTATATATATTCTTATTTCAAAAGACAATAATATCTCAGCCCACCTTATTCAACCTTTAAAATTCACGTATCTCTCGTGTTTAGTTACCATGGATATTTCAATCTCAAGTAAGAGGTCTTTGGATGAGCCCCTCAACTTCATGCATGCCAATTGCCAACGCTTCTTTCCGTATGACTTATGGAAGCACTATGGGGTGTTATCTAGAAAAAAAAACAAACAATATATTTGCAATTAAAAATATTTAGTGAATAAAAATTTTATATATGTGTTCTTAGCGATATAAAAAGTAAAGGCTGGAAAATAAACTATAATTAAAAAAACTCTAAAAATCAACTACAAATATAAGAGTAAAAAAAATAAATTTTGACTTATAGGTATAAGCCAAAGCGAAAAGATAGTGCTGCCAATCTCAATGCAAATCAAAGTGTGAAAAATCTGTGTTGTTAAACGGAAAATCTGTCAACAAACATATAAAAAAAATTCATATCTTGGTATTAACAAACTCATCACGGACATCTCGTTATTAATGAGTACGATTGGGCTGGTTTAGAAAAATTTTATTAAATAAACCTTTTTAGCAAGTAATTTTATTACTAAACCACCGTGTAATTTTTTTAAAACTAAATTTTTTAGCCACGCTAGTGTTGGTGGCGTGGCAAAACAACGCTGCTACGCAGCATGGTCGGCGTAGCATGGCGTGGCAGTCTTGCCACGTCATTGTTGGGCGTGGCAAGATAATGCTGCCACGCCACCGACAATGGCGTGGTAAGTCGTTTCGCTATGCTAATGTTGGTGGCGTGGCCAAAAGGTCCATAATATTTTTTCCGGAGGTTTAGTAATAAAATTATTTATTAAAAAGGTCTAAAAAATAAAAAAAAATGCTGGTTTGCTAGAGCGGGTGTTCGCGCACATTTGGTGCACGCGAATGCAACAAATGAGGAGCCCACCGGAGACCAGAGGTGCGAGCTGGGCCTTCGATATTGCAGCCATGTACACAGGTTTTGAGCCCAACTCGGAAATAAGCCCATGTGCTACTCCATCTCTCATTCGGCCCATTTATATGTTGCATTTGGCCCATTGAAGTTGAGCCTACTACGTTTTAGCCCCACCAATCATGTGTTGTCCCGGAAAATTTACACATAGAAGTTAATCCCTCTTTTAAAAAAAATTGATATCGTTTATTTATGCCTCTACGTTGAATCATTTGTATTATTAAAAAATTATATATTCATTAATTATTTTGTTATGATTTAATTTATTATAAAAAACTTTAAGTATGACTTGTAATTATATATATACACGTTGGATTAGCCCATACAAGTACATCATTTTGATAATGTATTCAATCTTGTTATTGTTATTGTTGCTGTTTTATGTTTTAAATGCATACTTCATCGCTACTATATAACCATCGAGGCTTCATATGTATGCACCATTTCTGGGATTCAAACACACCACCTCCACCTCCACACACAACACCTTAACCATATCACCTACGAAACACTTCTTCCATTTCATTTTCTTAATTATTAATTTTAACTATGTAATACATATTTGAATCTCTATATAATCTTAAATTAAAAAACTGTCAGCTACAAGGTTAGAGTATTGGAGATCTACAACTTTCTTATAAGAGCCTTCTTCATTCGAGGTCACTCATAAATTCAAATAACTATTACGTATATTTGGGAAATTTAAACGGAAGTATTGTCAACTATAACGTTATAGATCAAATTAACATCTACAACTTAGAGGATATTTTTAGCCGAGGTCGTTTGAAAAATATCATATATTTCTAATAGATCCAGTCAATGAGAAATCTAAAGCTAAACATGTGAAGAATGTCAAATGAAAAAAAAAGTTCAATTACAAAATTGTAGATGTAACTGAGATCTAAAACTTCTTCATAGAGCATGTCTCCACCCGGCATTGTTTGCGAAATTCAAAATTCCATTTTTCAAAATAGATCTCATCCCGTGTAACACATATTTGAGAATATAAACAATCTTAAATAAAAATAATATCAATTATAAAGTTATAGATCTTATCGAGATCAACAATTTTCCTAGTGGGCATGTCTTCATCCGAAATAATAATACTAACTTTTTTTTATAAATGAGTATTTCCTCATCTGCAACGGATCGTACCTCCTTCCTGTTATGGATAAGAGACATTCGTAATGGGTCGTATTTATGACCTGTTATAGATAAGGTCTGTTATTCGTAATAGTTCGTCCTACTACACCTGCTACTAATGGGTTGTGGTTCTGTCTCATTATAGATTATCCGTATGCACTCATAATTACGACCTATTACAGATAACCTTACGTCTATAACAGGTTATTCCTAGTGGGCATATATGAAACAAGCTACATTTTAAGCTGTTATAGATGAGTTATCTATGATGTGCTGTGTTTTCTTGGGTTAAATGAGCCGGTACCGATGGGGTGTTTTGTACGAGCGTGTCTCATGCGAAAACGTTCATACGATAGCGTTCCTGGATACATTGTTATTATTAAAATAATAATTAATCGTAAATATGAGCACCCGTGTCAAGTCTATGACAATCTAGGTGAGAACAGATTTTACCGAGAGGAGTCTAATGAGTTAAGGTACACTTTGATTATGTTACCGAATTTTGGTATTAAAATTTCTCAAGAGTTACTAGCAGTACTTAGCTTGTCTCTAGGGCTGTCAACGATCTGAGCTCGAGCGAACCCGCTTGTTTAGGCTAGCCAAGCTTGAATCGAGCCTTCTAAAACTTCGAGTCCTTAGGCAGGCTCGGCTCGAGCTCGATTTGAATATAAGATATAGTTATTTTGATGATAATTTTTAACAAAAGCAATAATTTCAAGTCAATCATATTAAATAAATTGTAAATAATATTTAAAATCAATATATAATACCAATATAAATTAATTTATCATTTAAATATATAATATTTAGTCTTAATATACTACCTTATTAAATAAAAAATAAAAATAACACATATAGCTAAGCTCGTTAGAAGCTTAAGCTCGGATCGAGAAAGCTTGCGAGCTTCAGATTAGACTTAGGCTCAGCTCATTAGGAGCTCAAACCGAGCTTGAACCGAGGCTGGGACGAGGCGAGCTTCAGCAGCTCATGAGCTTGAGCTTTTTTTTACATACAACCCTAGTCTCCTTACGTCCTCTGTCCTCAAATGAACAACAATTCAAATGGGTGGCGTGGAGCCGTGAATACAACATCTTTAGAATTTTTCATGCAGGGACCGAGTACATGGTTGAGAGTATTAATTACCTAGAGGTACCCAGCCTCTGTCGGTTACTTACAATCGATTTGATAGTCTGATGGATCATCACATTTTTCCTTTTTATGTAGTAATTATCTGTCAGCAGTATCGTCTATAATCTATGGTCCATAGCCCATTTTACAACAAGGTAATAATAAATAGCAAATAGTAGGTTGATAATGATTCAAGTCTATGTAGCAAATTGTGGATGCCGATGCTATAGCGGACGGCAAGTTTCAATAACGTATTTAGTAACACCCATTAATTTAAGCATATATATATATATATATATATATATATATATATATATATATATATATATATATATATATATATATATATATATATGAAAATTAGATCCTACTACCAGGTGTAGCTACTCCCTGCACGTCCATGATAAAAACATTTTCATAACTGTTTCTGCTCCCACCCAACAGAAAGTATGGACAATATTAAATCTCATGGGAATGATATAACTATATGTATAGAGTTTATACTTTTTGTTGAAAGAGAGAAAAAATATGTATAGAGTTGTTTATGCACCTTAGACGTGAAGAGAGTAGCTACACCTGGCAGTAGGACAGAGGCTTCATATATATATATATATATATATATATATATATATATATATATATATATATATATATATATATATATACATATATATATATATACATATATATATATATACCTATATATATATATAGCAAAATTAATATGTGCACCCTCCATGAAATAAGGCCCCCTCTCCTCGTAAGGCCCAAGCCCACCTCCCACCTCCTTCTAAGGGCACAAAACCTCTCTCCTAGTCTGGTCAAATCTCCCACGTCGGTCAAACCTGTCCTTTGACCTTTCTCCACAACTCACATTTATCCAGTCCCGTTTGTCTGAAAAGTGCAGTAACACAAAGACAAAAATATAGTAACATGCCTCATAAAATACAGCAACAACATCATGACAGATCTAGTTTTTTAAATCATATTTTTTTAATCACGGTAGTGAAAACGGTTTTTAAAAATAATATAAGACACACGAGATATTGCTATCTAAAGAGTAGAAATACAACATTTTAGCTCTCTCACATGTATTAATTGTATTGTAGCAATAGTATGCAGTCACACCTTGTATTACTGCCCTTCGATCATGATGTTATTATACTTATATCACGACGTTACTGTAATTATGTAGTAAGTACGCACATGTTATTGCACTTTTATCGTTATGTTACTGCATAATTGCAACATAGAATGTATAGCGTTACTATAACTATTGTCATAACATTAGTGTATACTAATACAAATCCTATAGATATTTCTTAAGATTCCAAACTTTAAACTTTATCTCTCATCTCATATATTATTTTTTAAAACGTTTATACCGAATTGTTAGAAAAAAGTGCTTTAAAAAAGTAGATCTTTCATGGGTATCTTTTAATATTTTTACTGCGAATTAGTTGTCATGTTACTGTATTTTTCTTCGTGTTACTACAGAACTCCTGGGAGACGAGGGGTGGGCTTAGATACACAAGAGGGAAAGCCCATAAGAGGTTGATCCACGTGGAGAACTGTTTGACAAAACTTTAATTGTGGTGCGGATGATTTTGGGGCATAGGAAAGAGGGGTGGGAGGTGGGATGGGCCTTGAGAGGTATTGGAAGGGAGGGAGGTGTAGAATATCTTATATTAAGGGATGCGCGTATTAGTTTTGCTCTCTCTGTGTATATATATATATCGTAGCTGTTTTAGGCCTTATTTAGTTCCAAATTTTTTTTCCAAAAACATCACATCGAATTTTAGACACCTAAATAAAGCATTAAACATAAATGAACCAAAAAACTAATTGCACAGTTATGACACGAATCTTTTGAGCCTAATTAGCCCATAATTAGCCATAAGTGCTACAGTAACCAACATGTGTTAATGATGGATTAATTAGGCTCAAAAGATTCGTTTCGCAGTTTCTAGGCTAGCCGTAAAATTTGTTTTTTCATTCGTATCCATAAACTCCTTCGGACGTCCGGTCAAACATTTGATGTGACACTTGTTTTAAAAAATTTTCTATCTAAACACCATCTTTCTGCATGTCTGTGACACTGACACATGTACTGGTCCAACTCAACTAGTACTACACCTTGTGCAGTTATTAATTGATCCACCAGTGAAGTAGGGTTAGTAGAGCAAGTTTGGTTCCAATTTATCTATAGTCAATCTAATAGGCAATTTATACAATACATACCTATAAAACATTTATATATGGTCTCACATGTTATATACACACTCTGTCTTGGAGTCTGTATATAGCTGGCTATAAATTAATAGTCCACCTCTCTTCTCTCTTCTCTCTTATCTTTTTAAAATATATTTATAGTTGGCTTATAGGCTGCTATTGTACGTGCTCTTAATGAGGTTGTACTCACACATGTGCGTGACTGTGTGTGGGATGGAAGGCAAGCTTCATAATTTCGGCGATGTTAATGTCAAACCAATTGTCGGAGATAATTAATTCAAGAGAAAACAAAGGTTTAGAGCATAAGACAGCTTGTGAAATAGAAAGATTGATATCTAACATCGCATCGAACAATTAAGGGAAAATTCCTTGTGTATACATGCAAATTGAGTCAATCCCTTGCATGCTTCCACCTTCCAAAAAACCAAAGGGGTGACTGTTCGAGGGTTTTATAAAAAAAATTAAACGATATATTTATAAATAAATAATAATTTGTTAATAAAAAATTACATACGTATTCTTACCAATATTTAAGCCTAGTTGGGAAAATAAATTTCAATGAAAAAATTTAAAATCAACTTAAATTTAATAATAAAAATTTAAATTTTGGCTTATAAGCACAAGGGTAAGTGAAAGATAGGGTGAAAAACGCTTAAGGTATATTCATAAATATTAAGATTGAGCTAAGAAATACAGTAGTATTTATGATTAGTTAGGTGAGGAGGAAAAATAAAGAAATAATAGTTGCGATTAGTTGAGACGAGAAGATAAGTAGATATATTCTTATATTTGTTGATAAATTTTAAAGTCATGCACTTATATTTACGAATAAAGGGAAAACACTTCCTTTTATTGTTTTAGGAATATATAGTTCTTAATTTACATTCGCCTCAATTTACAGAAAGATGGCTAATCGACAGGTGTGAAAAATTATTACTCCCCTCATTTATTTCGTTCTAATTCTTCTTTTCTCAAAGCAAGCATTAAGGGATCATATTAATCGAGTATTTGTCTCAGATAAATTTATTGCGGCCATGGGCATCCAGTGCAACAACGTGGATAACTAATTGCCCCTACCATCTCAGTGACAGATACACATTTCTATTTAAATTTTGCGGGAGTAAGCTTTTCATCAAAGCAATCAAATGGAGGCTCAGATGGGCACACATCCTGTAGAAGAAAATGACTTTGTTTGTGAGCAAGGAGCACACTAAAATAATTTATGAATAGAACTTATATATACATATTCCTAGCAATCTAAACTTAATTTAAGGTTAAAAATTCAAATCTTAAATATAAACGAAAATATGATGAAGGGTTTTATCAAAAAAATGTTTTATTGCGTTCCGCCATCTGGTGTTCCCTTACTGTCTCACATAATTAAAACAAGTAGAATGACCTAGGCATGTTTTCTTTGCCGTCGAGATGGCGAGGGCAATTTCGCCACTCGTGGAAACTTCTAATTTATTTCCAATCTTAGCTTTTAAATTACTAAAAACATGTATATAGTTTTATTTAAAGAATATATTTTATAAAATATATTGTTTGACTTTTTTTCTTAGAAAAGCCAAAACAATCACCCAATTTTCTTTAGACCATCTTATGGTCATGTCGGGGGGTATTTAATTATTTGCTACTCTTATGAGTGTTGATAATAAATTTATCACTGGACCCATATCATAGACTTATAAGGCTAATATGTTATAGACAGTGAGGGGTAAATCTGTTTTGACCACTCGTGAGATTTGCAAAAAGTTAAATTCCCCTTGTCAGGAGTAACCATTGCAGCTGATTTCCCTTTTTTTTTTTACCATTGCAAAAACCAGCATGGGACCCACGTTAGGAGTGGTATGGCCCTCAAACGTTGAGGATGCCATGAGAAATTGTGTGGATAAGATGAAATCGTTAAAAATTGAAGAGAGATCAAAAACTGTAAGAGAAATTGATTTGTAGGTGGATTTTGTGTTAGTTTTGTAAATAATCGACATTTTTATACATGTTTGACCATTCGCCTTATTTAATTTTTTTAAATACGTAAATATATATATGCATAAAAGTATATTTAATAATAAATAAAATGATATAAAAATAATTAATAATTATGTAAATATTTTGAATAAGACGAATGATCAAATAAGTATAAAAAGGTCAATATATTTAAAAACGGAGGGAGTATAAACTAATATGCTAGCATGGACATAATCGTCGAATAATGCCTTGTTATTCTTGCCACGACGTGCACAAAATTAACTAGCCGGCTGCAGCCTGCTACATATTTGTAAGAGCAATTTTACGGTTCTTGAGAATACTATGAGGTACCAAATTTTTAAAGTAAATTTTAGTACCTCACAGTATCTAGGTAACAAGAGGTACCAAAATTTTATACTGAAATTTTGGTACCTCATGGTACCTTCTCAAGTACTGTAAAATTATTCTATTTGCAAACATTTTATCTGTTTGGACTTTGGAAATGGTGATTAGTTATACTGTATCTCGTTGTCGCAAAAATATAATCGCTTCTGGAGTTTTTGGTAGTGAGTAAGAAGATGGTTAAATTAAAATTAAACGGGGGTAAGTACATTGAAAGAAATTATATAAGAGATGGGTATGGTGGGTTTAGATGAGTAAGTTGGATTATATATATTTTCTCTATTTTATATTATAAGTTATTTTGGTTTATTGTGATTCAAACTTTTAATTACCTAATAAAACATAGGAACAACTATAACATTAAATTAGTTTACTTAATTTTTTAAGTATATTTTTAAATATTACTATTTTCATAAACTTAACCAAGCTCAAAAAAGTTTGATAAATACAACATGGCTTAAATATAGAATAGAAGGGGTAAGTTGATATTCCATTTGGTTCCATAATAATTATGGTTTTATACAAAACTACGGTCAACCTTCTATAACACTAAATAAGAATAATTTGTTAAATGTTTTACTTTAGAAATATGGAGAGCATATGTATATATTAATCTTCGAAGATGCTTAATAAAAACCATATATTTGTTGATGTTTACATATATAATGTAACAGGGGTGATTGTACGACATATTTGCAATCAAAAAATAATTTATGAATAAAAATTTTATATACGTATTCTTAGTGATCTAAAAACCATGGTTGAAAAATAAACTTCGGTGAAAAAAATCCTAAAATCAACTCCAAATTTTAGGTTAAAATTTTAAATTTGGTTTTTAAGCATAAGCTGAAGCGAAAATACATGGGTGATAGAATGTAGTGGTGAAAGTTATTTTTTGAAGACCACGTTTTTTTCTATATAACTGAAGGGAGTATATTTTAAAACAGGTTTTGGATTGCGGGAGTTGATATATTCTAGGACGGATGGAATATTTATTTTGGCTTGAAATTAGTAATCTAATTTTTTATGCAAACATAGAATTATACAATCAAGAACTTAAACATAGAGTTCATTTGACAAAAGGAAAGATTATTTCTTCCTTGTGTCTTACAAAGAGTAGTAGTGGCAGTTAGGGGCAGATCTAGTGGAGGTTGGTGGGGCTCCAGCCCACTACACGTTGGATCACCTATGAAAAATAGAGGGGAGGGGAGGGGGGTTAGAAGAATAGAGAGGGGTAAAGGAGAAAGAAGGTAATAGCCTCTCAACCTTGATCCGCCGCTGGTGGTAGTCGAGCAGAGCTTGGAAAATGTTGGTGTTTTGTCCTTTGGCAAAATAGGAGCCAATCATCATTGTCTTCCTTCTAGTCTACCGGACAAAGGGCTCTTTAGTTCCCAAAAATTTTCACCAAAAAAATCACATCAAATCTTTAAACATCTAAATAGAGTATTAAACGTAGACAAAACGAAAAACTAATTGCACAGTTATGTGAGAAATCATGAGACGAATCTTTTGAGCCTAATTAGTACATGATTAGCCATAAGTGCTACAGTAACCGACATGCGCTAATGATAAATTAATTAGGCTCAAAAGATTCGTCTCGCGGTTTTCAGGCGGAATCTGAATTTGTTTTATAATTAGACTATATTTAATACTTCAAATATGTGTTTAAAATTTTGACGTGATGTTTTTGCAGAATTCTTTTGTAATCTAAACAAGACCAAACTATGTGGACAAGAAAAGAGAGCTGGTGTCAATGAAAACGCATATACCGTACAGATTGCAGCGGCGCCAGTGAAAAACAATGTTGTTGGCACCTACTCCTACTAGCAGCCATCAAGAAATTGTTTATCTGAGAAAGATACCGGCAGCAGATTCACAGAAGAGCCAGCTTTTTTTGGAATGTAGCTCTCGAGGACTCGAGGTACGTGGACGTCTAGGCCTCACCGTTAGCAACTATGCTTATTGATTAATTAAAGTATCCGAGAAAATATTAGTGACGGCCGAGAAATAATACTGGCCGTCTTAAAATGATCATCTTGCTCTATCTTCTTTAGCCCAAAATAGTTTTATTTTTTTAGCGATTATTGCATTGGAATTTTAAAAGTTGAGAATAAATATATTCAAAGTAGATAAAATAGAGGATAATTGTATTAGGGTTTAATAGAGTGAATAATATTTATAGTTATTTTTTCTGTTTCGATACATGTGGAAAAAATGAAAATAGAAATTATTTTAAAACGGAGTGAGTATTTATCGCGTAGCCTCTACTAGGTGACTGGTTTCATTACCATATATAGATGAAATAAAGAGAAGTGGTGTGGTGAATCTAAAATCATGTCATAACGTATGGGTAAAAGATACAAATTTTGGAAAAAAATTTCAAGAGGATGGGTGGTGTATCAGGACACAAGTCGTCGAAAATTCATGCGGTTTCCATCAACCCGCACATTTCCGTGTTGCTTCCAACACTGAATTCTTGTGTGCGGGTGTATTTTGAAATTGACTGAATTGTCGTTGCACCGTAGCGATCAAAACTTCGTAGCCCCTACGTCTCCCAAAAAAAAATGGAAGGAAGCGATGAATTCCAAGTTGAAATTACACGTATTTTCTTTTAACTCGTGGCTGAAAATTTTACATGCCACGACAGATCACAAGTAATCTTTTTTTGGAATGGAATATTTACTTTACGTGTCGTGTGTGTATGACTAGCTGCATAATGACAAGCTGCAACGTAACAAACATCAAATCAAACAAAATTTGGATGAAAATGATGGCGCCCTAATTATTCCTTACTCCTTCCCGTAATAACTTCATTTTTCGTTTTGCCGTGTCCAATGTTTAACCATTCGTCTTATTTAAAAAATTTATATAAAAACTTAAAAAAATTAGTAACGTATAAAACACTCTTTATATTTTATCGTCTAGTAATAATAAAAATATTAATCATAAAAAATTTTAAATAAGATAATTAGTCAATCGTTCGACACGAAATAAAAAGTTATTACCTACCACGATGCTTTATGTAATTTAATTTGATTTTGACCGGTGGTAAAATAGTGGAGTAATTAATGAATTTGTCCACGCGTGACGTCACTCCTTAGCCACTTCCCCGCCGCACGCTCGCGCCATCACCTCCTCCACGAACGCCTCCACGTGGCGGTCCGACGAGCCGCCGGCTGCCACGGCCGCCCGCGAGGCGGCGCTCCACGCCTTGGCGCGGGAGAGCATGGCGTCGGCGTCGGGCCCTGCGACGGCGGCGTCGACGGCTCCCCGCACGGCGCCCCTGCGCAGCGGCGCGCGGAGGCGGACGCCCATCCTGAGCTCGTCGACGAGGAACTTGGCGTCGGTGCACTGGTCCCCCCACTGCGGGAACGCGACCACCGGCATGCCGGCGGCGACCGTCTCCAGCGTGGAGTTCCAGCCGCAGTGCGTGAGGAAGCAGGCGACGGACGGGTGGGCGAGCACCTGGTCCTGAGGGCTCCACGGAACCACCATGCCGCGGCCGGCGACGGCGTCGAGGAACCCCTCCGGGAGCAGCTCGCGGCTGTCTGGCCGCACCACCCAGAGGAACGGCCGGCCGGTGGAGGCGAGCCCGTGCGCCATCTCGGCCACCTCGTCGCCGGACAGGACGACGACGCTCCCGAGCGACGCGTACACGACGGAGCGCGGCGGCTGCTCGTCCAGCCACCCGACGCAGTCGTCCGCCGCCTTGATCATGTCGCCGCGCACCGCCACGTCCTCGCCCCCCTCCAGCTCGATGAGCGGGCCGACGGGGATGAGCGGCGGCGGCGGCGGATTGACGCCCGGGAGCGCGTCCACCGCGTCGCGCTCGAGCTCCGTGAAGGAGTTGACGAACACCCACTTCACCTTGTCGATGGTGCGGATCTGCTGCACTATCGCCTCGGTGAGGCTCTTGAACGGGTTCGACGGCAGCAGGAACGACGGCACGTCGGCGGCGGACATCGCCGGGAGCCCCGGCAGCGTGAACCGCGCGTCGAGGTCATCCTCCGGCGGGAACTCCACGAGGCCATGGACATGGTGGTAGTACAGCGAGAACACCGCGCACGACTGCACCCACAGCACCGCCGACGGGATCCCGGCGTCGGCGGCGACATCCACCGCCCACGGGATGAACGGGTTCCCGAGGACGCACGCCACGGGCCGCCCCTCCGCCGCCTGCCGCCCGAGCAACTCCGCGAACGCCGGCGGGCCGGCCGTCTCGAGGTGCCGCATGAGCGCATCAAGCTCCCCCCCATCGAACCCATCCTCCAAGAACTCGAACCTGATCCGGCCGCGGCCGAGCGGCACGCCGTCGCCGCCGACCGACACGCCGGACGACTCCACCAGCTTGGCGCCAACGGAGGACGTCGACGAGAACGTGACCAGCAGGCCCTTGGCCGCGATTCGCTTCGCCAGGCGGAGCATCGGGTTGATGTGGCCCTGTCCGGGGAAGCAGATGACGAGCAGGTGTGGCGCGCCGCCGCTCGCCGTCGCCGCCATCACCGCCGCCGCGGCCCCCTCGCCCATGGCTGGCTAGCTCGCTCTCTCTGCTAATCTTTCTTCTCCGAGCTGGTGTTGCAGTGAGCGCCACTGATCTTTGCTAGCTCGGTGCTTGTTACTTCTACTGTGGTGTCAGTGAGCAGCCAAATTTATAGTACCAAAAAATTGTGTCTTGACGATGAACACGATGACGTCTGGCATTGCGTCACACATGAAAAATATACGGCGTTACTTAATTGGCTACCTTGTTTTGGTTTATTTATTTTACACTAAAAATGAATATCATCCAGGTCGTTGTTTCCAAAGATAATACTATAACGCGGAAGTTTTTGTTTTATATTGTTATTATCATCGTGCAATTCAAGAAAACGGCGACTTTGTGTATCAATAGCGTCATGGCCCCTAATTAAGAACAAATAATTCAAATGAATGGATATACTGATGCATTTTTATACTGTGACAATATGTCATTAATGTGTGCACTCACTCCATCCCAAAATATAAATGGGTGTGTTTGTTTACTCATGAAAAAAAATCAAATATCATATTTATAAATAAAAAATAATTTATGACTAAACTTTTATATGTGTGTAACTAATATAAAAACTTCCAAAGTATACTTCAAATTTAAGATTTAAAAATAATCAAAATTTGGCTTATAAAAAAGTAAAAGCGGAAAAACAGGTCTCAAACATTTAATATTATCCTGTCAGATTTATTTGAAAACAGATATAAATAAATGCTTACGGTTGGAGGGGATAACATTAATGTGTGTAACGTACCGCTCGTTCCTTCTATAAAATATAATAATTTCATTATTAGAATGTTTAAACTTGTTATAGAACCATGAATAATAGAACCAATGTAGTAAGTATTATCTTTATTCTAAAATATAATCATTTAGTATAGTTAATAAGATGTTAAAAGATATATTTTTAGTCACTTTAGTGGTTAACTTTTTACTTTTGAATTGATTAGATTTCATTTGTAAACATCTGATAACTCTTAAATAATTGAACAATCAAAATCACAGGAATTAGAATAGAAATGTTTATATTGAGATATAAAATTTAAATCATATAAATACTTATATTTTAAATCAGAAGCAGTAAATACTAACTCGACTAATTTTGGTAACTGCCACCAAAAATTATTGACCCTGTATTATTTTTCCTTTTTTTTTTCCAAACATCTTGCTGCATAAACCGTTGATCAAAGTTGCATTATAAAAACCGTCTTGACCATCCAAAAATAATTAGCGTTGTCATCGAGATTGGTTGTTTGACAACCCGAGTATAAACCATTTTATTGGATCAAATCGTCGTAGATAGATGGTTGATTACTCTCAGATACACCCATGTGCTTCACAAATCACAAGTTCACAACAACTACCCTCCTGCTGACTTCATGGACCTCCTGCCATTCATGTGATGCCATACTCCACTGTAGTATACAAGGCTGACCATGAGAAATAAATGCAATCCCTTTTTTTTTTTTTACTGCAAGGAGGCTGCAACCTGTTGAAGTAATAATAATAGTTTGAAAGTACTGTACTCCCTCGGTTTAGGAGTCCTCCCTCCATTGTAAGCCCCCCTGTTTAGTTGTAAAAAAAAATTTTGGCAAAAAGATCACATCAAACATTTTGAACGGATATCAGAAGTGGTTTTTAGATACGAATGAAAAAACAAATTTCATATCTCGCCTGAAAACCGCGAGACGAATCTTTTAAGCCTAATTAATCCGTCATTAGCATAGTTGGGTTACTATAGCACTTATGGCTAATTATGGACTACTTAGGCTAAAGAATCTGTCTCACGATTTCCAACGTAACTGTGTAATTAGTTTTAATGTTTATGTATATTTAATGTTTTATTTAGTTAGATGTTCAAAGATTTGATGTGATGTTTGTGAGAAAAGTTTTTGGAGCTAAATGTGGCCTAAATATAAGTATTTTCTCCATAGTCTAAAATATAAGTATTTTCGAAGTTAGTTATGCATCTGAAGAAAATATATACAAATGATTAGATAAATATTGTGATTGGTTGAGCAGAATGTATGCAAGAAAATTAATTGAAAATCGGTTTAAATTAGTTGAGATAAGTAGATAGGTGAAAAAATAACTATATTTTGAAATAAATGTAGAGGGGTAGGTATAGCTTGACGGGGGTCCATGCTAACCATGAACACTATTTATTTTAAAGTTTTGTCGTTCATTTTTTCCAAAAGAAAAAAAATGATGTGTGTATACATATACCCCACGCTACACAAGCTGCCATGAGAAAGGGTATGACGTCTTAAATATCCACTTCATCGTACTCTACCAGACTCGTTGTTTGATTTTTCAACATGGAAAAAGTCAAATATACAGTATATTTACGAACGAGTAATAAATTATATATAAAATTTTCATATATGTGTTCACGGTGATTTAAATATAAAACTAAAAGAAATAAGTTTTAACTCAAGAATAAACAAAAGGCTAGTTAAAGTTGAAACACGGAGAGAGTCCACTAACCGTAGTATTTAGAAATAGGGAGAGTACTCGTGCATGGGTGAGAGAATCCAATCGATTGTCTCATGCCGGCGTCGCTGACATATGGGTACGAGAGGTGTTAGGCTCATATATCAACGATGAGTTTCTATATATTTAACTAGAGAGGTGTTGGGTCCACATATCAGCGATAAGTTTCTCTTAATTTGATGGGAGAGATCCAGTTCCGAGAGAATCCTTGAGAACTGGTTTGGTTCTCTAGAAGGCGATGGAGAAGCAAAGTTGCTATTGGATCCACTAGTTTCGGCGGTAGGGGATGCTGCTGTCGAGCGGACTTGGATTCGGTGACTTGGCTATGGCATGGCACACTGTGACATTGGAGCGATCTAGAGCGTTCAAATCTAATCGAATGGTCCACGGCGCCGGCCCACCTGCAGGCTCCGATTTCACCACCCCTCCGTTTCCAGCCGCCCGACGCCGTCGCCCAAATCGTCCTCGCGCGCTCCAGTCATGGTATCATGACCTCGCCCGCGCCAAATCCTTCGTGTGTGCGCGCTCCAGTCCCGCCCCTTGCGCGCGCCCGGTCCTGCGGACGTCCCAATCCCACACCGGAGCAGGGCTGCCGACGGAGGTCCCAACCCCGCTTGGAGCAGGACTACCGACGCCGGGGAGGTGCAGCACGGCAACCAGCCGAGGCCAGGGCGGGGGCGCCTGCCTTGCCGTCGCCACTAGAGAGGCAAGCGGGCCCCTCGCCGTCGTCATTGGGGAGGCAGTCCGGCCGCCGTGAGGCCGGGGGCTGAGGCCCCTGCCCTGCCGCCGGAGCACCAGGATTTTGGGGAGGAGGACTAGCAGAGCGAGGCGAGCATCTGCATATGAAGATTGCAAGTGAGTGTTTACAGCTTTTTTTTCTTTAGGATAACATGGAAAGCTACTAAAATCCACAATTGGATTAATGGATCTTAGCCTTAAATGGAGCAAATATTGAATACTAAATTCTAGTTACTGGATGTTTGTGTTTAGGCAAATGTTACTATCTATATGTGTTCAAATATGATGAGCAGACCTACTATCAGATATTGTCCCCGCAAGTGTGAATCATTTTTATATCAGAATGTTGTGGTTGAGATAATGAAATAACAGAATAGTGCCGCCATAATGAAATAGATGTTCTGATTACTATAGTTTGAAAAAAAATTCAGAAATTTGAGTACCGGGCTATTCATTGTTGTGGAAGGCAATGGCAGAAGTTGATATGAAGGTACCTGAAGTTGGTTTGAGGTTCAAAAATCCAGATGAGGGTTGGCTATTTTGGGTGGCATATGGCGGTCGTACTGGCTTTGATGTGAGGAAAAGATGCACAAATGTAAGCAAAATGGATAGTAAGGTGACTTCATGCAGATATGTTTGTTCCAATGAGGGTCATCGAACAAAAAGGCAAACGGAACATGTGACAAGGTGTTTTAGAGCTGAAACAAGAACTGATTGCAAAGCTCGGATGGTTATTTCATTGGATCGAGGTGTAGGAAATTATGAAGTCAATGATGTTGTGATTGAACACAACCATCCACTGCACTTGCCAGAGACCTTCCACTTGATGAAATCACAACGCAAAATTTCAGAACTCCAAGCTTTTGAAATAGAAACAGCGGATGATCCTGGTATTAGGCCAAAAGCTGCCCATGAGTTGGCCACTCGTCAAGTTGGAGGACCACTTAACCTTAGCTACACTTGTCGTGACCGCAAAAATTATTTGCAAAGCATCCGTCAAAGGGAATTGGCTTTTGGACAGGCAGGAAGTATGTTGATGTATTTTCATGATAAAATTGTTGAGAACCCATCTTTCCAATATGCTTTGCAGCTGGATTGTGAGGAGCACATTACCAACATATTCTGGGCTGACGCAAAGATGATTCTTGACTATGCACACTTTGGTGATGTTGTCACATTTGACACAACTTTTGGGACAAACAAAGAATATAGGCCATTTGGTGTTTTTCTTGGGCTCAATCAGTTTAGAGAAACCACTATTTTTGGTGCTGCACTTCTATTTGATAAAACACAAGCATCATTTACATGGTTGTTTGAGACTTTTCTAGCTGCACATAATGGAAAGCAACCTAAAACTATTTACACGGATCAAGATGCAGCAATGGGAAAAGCCATAAAGATAGTATTCACAAAATCATATCATGGTCTCTGCACCTTTCACATAATGCAGAATGCTGTGAAGCATTTATCTCCAGTGAAGGGTAAAGAGGAAGATGAAGGTGAAGAGGAATCGCATGTTCTCTCTGATTTCAGTGCTTGTATGTTTGGCCACGAAGATGAGGCATCATTTGAAGAGGCATTTCAGATTTTGAGATCCAAAGTTCATAAGCAAACATGGTTAGATAGCATTTACAAGGTGAAAGAGAAATGGGCTGAATGTTATATGAGAAATGTCTTTAGTTTAGGAGTGCGAAGTACACAGCTAAGTGAGAGCTTCAACAATGCATTGAAGAACCATTTGAAATCAAATTTTGATATAATTCGATTTCTTAAGCATTTTGAAAGGTCAATGCAAGAGAAAAGAGATAAGGAACTACAATCTGAATTTGAGGCAAGGAAGAAGCTACCTAGAAGACTAATGTGCACGCCGATGTTGGTTCAAGCTAGCCAAGTGTACACTCCAGTGATTTTTGAAGCTTTCCAAAGCGAATATGAAAGATCCATGGCTGCGTGCGCTAGAGTTTTGGATGGAGAACACAACTATGCTGTTGTAGTTGGGAGTTTGCTTGGTGAGGTAAGTTCAGAGGTGGAGTACACAGTGATCGCTGATCCTCTAAACCAAAAAGCTTCATGTAGTTGTAGAATGTTTGAAAGGATAGGAATTTTATGTGCACATGGTCTAAAAGTTCTTGATCTAATGAATATAAAAAAATTGCCACCACATTACATCGTAAAGAGATGGACTAGAGAGGCACGGAATGGAAATATACAGGATAGGCAAGGAAGAAATGTGGTAGCAAATCCAAAATTGGAAGCTCAACTACAGTACAAGTTTTTGTCTCATAAGTTTCACAATTTGGCACATAAAGTAACTCACTCTCTAGAATGTTGTGTAGTGTTAGAAAATGCACTTGATTGCCTTTGTACACAGCTAGAGGAGAAGCTCAATGTACTATCTGCTGGTGGCACATATTGTCACGCCCGGAGTTTTGTCCCAAGCCTAAATCGTAAAAAGAAATTCGTAAATAACAATTGGTTTAATTAACTCAGGAAAAATCCCTCTAAAAGGAATTAATTTAATTAAATCGAGGCTCGCAAATCGATTAACTGGATTTAAATTCAAATTGCAGAAGTATAAAATTTGGCCAAACAAAATAATTTAAAATTTGGCAAAAATGGGGTTTTTTCTTTTTCCCTCATTTTTCCTTTCTTTTTCCCTCCTTCTCAAATTGGGCCAAAGTCCAATTTTCCTCCCTTCCTTTTCTTTTTCCTTTTTCTTTTTCCTCTCCTCCTTCCTGGGCCGGCCCAGCCGAGCCGGCCCACCTCTCCCCGCCCGGCCGGCCCAGCCGAGCCGGCCTTCCGCTCCGTCCCCGCGCGCGCTCCTCCCGGCCGGGCCGCCTCGGCCCAGCTCGCCCGCTCGTCCGCCCGCGCCGCGGCGAAGTCCGTCTCGCCTCCCTCCTCCCTCGCGCCACTGACAGGTGGGGCCCACTTGTCAGCGACCGAAACCCCGCCTCCGCCCCAGCCCGCGCCCGCGCCGCACCGCGCCAGCCGAGTCCGCCGCTCCGCCACCGCAACCGCCGCCGCCGAGTTCGCCGCGTCGCCGACTCGGTCTCCAACCTCCGTCCCGCCCTAGCCGGCGCAGCCACACTATAAATCCCCTCCCTGCCGCCGCGTCGCCGCTGTTTTCCCCCCCGCCACCAAGCCGCCGCTGTGTCCCGCCGTTCGCCGCCGACGTGCGATTGCGCCCTCTGCCGCCCGTCGTCGCCGTCCAGCCGCGTCGTCACCTCCGCCTCGCCGTCGCCGACTTGCTACCGCCCGGGTCGTCGCCGGCGGGCATCTCTAGTGCCCGCGCATCCTCTCGCCACTCGGTCGCCGCCGCTCCCGACCTCACCACCGCCACCCCGATCCCATCGCCCGGTCGTCGCCGTCGTGCCGTCGGACGTCGCCACCTGTCCCACCTCCTCGCCGACCTGTCGCCGTCATTCCCATCGCCGGTGAGCCTCTCCGCTCCCCTCCTGCCCTCGTTTCCTCTCCGCAGGATGCCGCCGAGGTCGCCGCCACCGCCGCCGTGCGCGTGCGTGCCTTGGGCGTTGCCGTCGCCCCTCCGCTTGCCGTCGTCCCCGCCTCGCCGGCGCCGCTCGTTCCCGCCATTCGCCGCACCGCCGCGCTCGTCGCGCCGTCGTTGCTGCTCCGGTTGCGCCGTCGTCGTGCGCCGCCGCTCCGGTCGCGTCCGCCGCTCGGCCGCCAGGCTGCGTCGCTCCTTGGCAGACGCCACCTCGCTCCTCCAGCTCCCGTCTAGCTCCTCTGGCCGCTTCCCGCGCCCGCCCGCCGTCGCTGTGCCGCTGTGCCGTCGTCGCCGTGCGCCGCGCTCGGTCGCGCGCCACGCGCTGTCGTCGGACGCCGGTCGTCGTCGTCGCGCCATCGTCGTCGTCGCGCCGTCGTCGCCGTCGCCGCCCGCTTGTCGCCGCCCGACGTCGTCGCCGACGCCGTCGTTGCTGCGCCGTCGCCGCCTCCCCGGCTGAATGCCGCATCCCATCACCGTCACCCTCGCGACGCCGTCGCTAAGCTCCCTCCGCCCACACCAGTGCGCGCCCGCGCCGCCGGCTGACCCACCGCCGCGCCGCCCCGATCCCTCTCCCTCTCGGCCGTGTCTCCACGCCGCCGTTCCCCACTTCGTCGCAATCGCCATCTTTGCGTCGCCGTCACCCCTCCGCCCACCACCACCTTCGCCTCCGCCGACCACCAACCGCCGCTTTGCTGTCGAGCCGTCGCCGGCCGTTGCTGCCCCCGCGCCGCCGTCGAGGCCGTCTCTCCTCTCCTCTATCGCTGCCACTTGGCCGCTCCGCACAACTCCGCCGCCGCTCAGCCGCCCTCTCCCTCCTCCGCTCTGCTCCGCCGCCGCTCCGAGCCACGCCACCCCGCCGTGGTCTCTGCCTCCTCCTCGCCGACACCGTCGTCGCCCTTCGGTCGCCGGTCGGTGTCGCCGACGTCGACGCCCTCGTGCCGCCGGTCATCGCCATCGCCACCTTCCTTTTCTCCTCGGCCCTCGCCGTCTCCGCCGCTCTGCTCCGCCGCTGCTCGCACGCCGATGTTCCCGCTTCCCGGCTGCCGTCGCCGTTCGCCGCCGCCCGCCGGTTCGCGCCGCTCGTCGCCGGGCGCCGTCCTCCGCCGGTCGCCGTCCACCGCCGTCGGACGTCGCCGCCCCTCTCCCTCTCCCGGCCAGACCCCGCTCCCCTCCTCTCTGTTCCACGGTCGCCGACCGACGGGTCCCACCCGTCAGTCGCCACCCCGCCAGCCGCCTCCTCTCTCCCCTCCCTGGGCCCGCGTGTCAGCCGCCCACTTCCCCCTCTCTCCCACTGACAGGTGGTCCCTACCTGTCAGCCGTCAGCCTCCTCTCTCCTCGCTAACGTCAGCAGCCCCATTAATTGCGCAATAATTGATTTAGGACTTTTCTGTTTAGCTAAAAAACCCAGAAAACTTCTAAAATTCATAAGTAATTCATCTAGTCTCCGTTTAGGTCCATTCAAATTTCATTAAATTCATAAAATTATCAAGAATCCATTAAAAATAGTTTCTTTTCTCTTTTTCAGTAGTTTTTAGCCTGTTTTGTTTGTTTTGCCTTGTTTGTCGTAGGTTTTGACCCCGTCGCAGCGCCGTTCGTTCTCGAAGTCGTCGCCGAAGTTCCTCGTGGGTCTAAGCAAGGCAAGTGGCACCCTTCTTTGATCATATTGAACCTATGTTTATGAAATTCCCCGCTTTTACATTCAAACATGCATTGTTTTATGCAAACCTATTTATTGTATTTATCTATTGGGCAATTACCAATATATCCGTTGATCCCCATTTATTATTATCATCCCAGGGTTAATTTGACTAGAATTAGGGTTAGTCAAAGCTTAGCCATGCTTAGTTCAACTAGCTCACCGATTATTATTTAATTATTGTTGCACTTTGGTACACCTTCAATGGTTGTTATCATTATTCATTTCCCGAGGTGGATTAATACAACTAAAATATTGCTTATGGTGGGCTGTGGGTGCATGGTTTTGAGTGTCGTGCCCATGGCAGTTAAGGACCGGTTCTCAGGAAACCCTGAAGGTATTACACGTACTAACCACAAGCCAGAATGGGCAACGGTGAGACTCGTAATCTAGCTTGTCCCTATTCGACGTACCCAGGCAAGGGTAGGCGTGATGGAGTATGGACGGGCAATCGTGGTGTAACGAAAGCTTCTCCTGCTTCCGGATCTACCAAGGCACAAGAGGGGACTGCCCGACTTGGTGTAAAGGAGGGGGTGAAACCTGAAGTGTGGTGCGATTGTCTAGGGAGGGCTGGGTGAAAGGTCTTATCATGGTTTCCGTACTGAGGTATCGTGGTGATACGTTGGGGCATGGTAACATGCTTGGCAGCCATGTCTTGTGGGTAAAGTTGTACACCTCTGCAGAGTAAAACTATTCGAATAGCCGTGCCCGTGGTTATTGGGCGAACCGACAGACTCACTGGGATTAGTTGAACCTCTTTAATAATTTTATTAATCTTGGAACTGGTTTGACCCTGCGCAATGTGGTTTGTAACGTTGGCAGTGGTTTGGGTCTGTCGCAACGTGGTTTAACGTTGGACAGAGGGTTGACCCTGTCGCTACGTGGTGTAACGTTCGATAGCGGTCTGGGCCTATCGCAACGCGGTGTAACGTTGGACAGTGGATGTTTATTTTAAATGTTACTTTACTTTTATTTCAGTCTATTTTATCTACTGTTTTGCTAAATTACTGCAGCTTTTGTGCAAGTTAACCTTAGCCTATCCTTGATACCCTGTTGCATGTATTATTCTCCCCCTCTTGGGTGTTACTTGTTGAGTACGGTGGTTTGTACTCAGCCTTGCTTAATTTTCCCCCACCAGAGCAAATGCCAGAGCCTGTGTCAGAAGAAGGTTGTTCCGAAGGTTGAAGTAAGGTTCAGTCCGCCGTCGAGAGTGCCTGTGGTGTGGAGCCGTCTTCACCAGCTGAAGCTGAAGATTAGATGGTTTAGTTTGTTTTCCTTTTCCGCTGCATTTCGATAGATAATTGTTTTTGTTTGTTTTTAAGTCGTGGAACTGTGTATTAATTTGTCATAGTGTGTACTCGGGCTGATGCCTGGACCGAGATTTAATACATGCTATTGTTCAGAAATTTGGTGTAAATTTCTGGGCGTGACACATATGAGCCCTATGAGGACAAAGAAAATATTGACCCAAATGCGCAACAAGGAGATGATTTGCTTAGTGTTGCACAACTAAAGAAGAAGGAGGTTCAGTCAAACAAGTCAAGGAGAACTAGAACTTGGATTGATAAGCTACGCAAGGGGAAGCGCAACGGTCCTAAATCTGCAAAACCAACAAAAAAGGGAGTAAAGGTATAACATATGCAAGCTGCTCAGCTCTGTATGTTGTTGTAAAAAATTGCTTAACTAATTAATTGACTTTTTATTGGCAGAAACAAAAGAAAAATGATGCTTTACAACCACAGGTACAAGTTAAGGATGATGGCAGCCTCAAAGAAAGAGATGTGGAGCTTCAACAATACAATATCATTGGCGATTTTACCCAGCTTGTGACAGCACCAAGTTGTGATGATGATATTCTCTGTGATGAAGATTTGTTCTAGTCTTTGCAAGATGGCTAGATGGCTTGTGGATAGCATGGCTGTATGGTTTTTGTACATGATAGTTTCATGTTTTTGGACAGGAATGGTTAGATGCCTTTTCGACACGACTAACTATAGCATTTTGTGGTCTCTGTTTAGTATTTGGACAGGGCCAACGATAGTATTTTGTGGCCAAATTGTACAAGTGAATATGGCCTACTCTTGGAATAGTTTTCTATATGCTCCACATACTAGTTTGAATGACATGTACGATACAAAAACTTATCTCACAACATTATCGACTTCTCTATATGGTTGTTTCCAAGTATCTGTGATGTCTGAATGCTCCAAGTTTTATCAACTTCTATATGGTTGTTTATGCCTTTCTGTATTGTCTGAATCCATCCACCAATTATGGGGACATGATGTCAAATTTTTCAGAGAAAAACATCACAGAAGTTACTGATTTATTCATTAATTCATTCATTCAAATTACAGTATACATGAATCAAATCAATTGTTTCAGGACAGTGCACAGCACAGCCTAAGGCAATTTTGGAGATACAGAACAAACAACTAAATATCTAAACAGCAATTTTAGAGAACAAACAACTAAACAAATGTAAAAGAATCTTTGCATTCCTCTAATGGAGATGGAGGTATTTGCCCTTTGCTAAAAAAAACCAGCTAAACAGATACGAAGACCATCGCCTCCATCAGCACCCCGATGGCCGTCCGCCTCCATCGCCAAGGGTCATGGTGTTCGCTTCGACGCCACTGATATTAGCCTGATTGTAAGTAGCTAGACACTGGCAACTCCTGTCCTGGATTTCCCTTCAATTCAAGCTAAACCTGAAAATTATTTTGTCTCAGAAAGTTCAGTTCAGTCACTTGAAGCAATTGCATAGGCCAATTTTCACATGGTTTAATCTGTTTGAAATGCCATATTGCCATGGATACAAGATAAACAAGATATATTTCTCATTTCACACAATCAAGACACAATGTACGAAAAAATTACAGGTGATATTTGCTTAATTGGCCTGCATTAGTTGCTGTAACTGCTAATGTATACCCTGCACTACTAAAGTTCTAGTAAATATAGAGCTGCAGCTGCAGGCGCTAGAGCATGCTAGAAAGAACACTTGGTTAAAAATCAGTGACTTGTTGATGATATGAATAAACAGAAATGGAATACAGTGAATGCATATAGATAATTTGATTGCAAAGTAACGCAGGACAGACTAAATCAAAATATGCAAATAGAGGTTTGTGCCAACCATGAACGTCTCAGGTATCATTCCAGTAATTGAACCACATAGATAAGGATGGAACTTGATTTCTGTCACTGTTATAGCATAATTAAAGATTTTATATGGGAATGGTGAGATTCTGAATAGTGCAACAACTCTAAACTAGCTCCCACTCGCGGCGGCGGCGGCTCCCGACTAGCTCTGGCCTGGCATGGCGGCGGCCGCCAACCGCGGGCGAGGGAGGCGAAGCTGCGGGGCAGCCGCCTAGTCCCCTCCCTACTCACGGCGGCCTGAGCGCCTCTCCGGCCTAGCGTGGCGGCGGCGGCTCCCAGCTACCGGCGGCGGCCTGACGCGGGCGAGGAAGGCGAAGCGGCGAGGTGGCGATGTGACCACGGGGGGAGCGCGCGTGTGGGATTTGGCCGGTCCCCTCCGCACTCGCGGCGGCCTGGCGCCTCTCCGCCCTAGCGTCGCGGCGGCCTGACGCGAGCGAGGTGGTGATGCAAGTGCGACTACGGGAGCGCGCGCGAGGTGGATTGGGGCGAGACGGCGTCGGGCGGCTGGAAACGGAGGGGTGGTGAAATCGGAGCCTGCAGGTGGGCCGGCGCCGTGGACCGTTCGATTAGATTTGAACGCTCTAGATCGCTCCAATGTCACAGCGTGCCATGCCATAACCAAGTCACCGAATCCAAGTCCCTGTCGAGCGGGCGACCTCACGAGCTACCAACTCACTGGGCGTGGAGGATCGAGGACGACATGATACCTACGTGGACGTAAGAGGCGGCACATGGCTACGAGCATGCACTCTCTGTTACTCTGTGTCCTAAGATGTACGTTTTTTCTAGGTTTTTTTGTATATAGATTAAATTTAGGGAAAAAGACTATAATACTTCATAATAAATGTGAAAGGGAAATGAGTGGAAGGATAGGTAGGGATAAAATAGAAAAAATATCTCTAAATAGAAAGTTATTAATGAGACGATTAGTATGTACCAAAATTGCTTATATTTTACTACAAGATTCAATATCAGAAATATTTATATTTAGAACTAGGTAGTATTTTTTATGTGACAAATTTACTACTGATTTGAATCGTTATTATAAAATTATCAATAACAAATATAAACATTTCATTGTAACCGTTATTATAGTGGTATTCCCGTACTATAGAAAAAATCAGTGCAGATTGAAAAAATGTTTGTTTTTCCCATTCTGTCTCTATATATAGAGTGCACATATAGCTAGATGATGAAAGTGGTGTGGCATTACAAAAATATTGATCTCTCTATTTTAAAATATAAGAACTTCTAAAAATAACATGAATTTTATGTAATTAGATAGAATTAAACAGGGAATGGTTAATAACTAATCTAGATAAGAAAATATGTGAAGAAATTAAACAAGTGTTATTGTAATCTTGTACTACTTAGTTTAAACAAGAAATAAGTAGATAAGTCACCTATTTTGGAAAACAAATTATAAGCTAGAAGTTTTAGAATAGTTGCAGTGCACATCAACTGGTCTCTAAGTTTTAACCATGTGTCTGTAATTCTACTTTTGCTTCGTGTATGCATAACATTGCAGGCAAAAGAATATGATAATGATGTATTGTATGTGTGAGCAAAATACAAACGGTGAAAAATACACCAAGATGTGTGCGCAAGTTGTCCATACATTTTAAGTAGTACTCCTATCTTTCCTCCCTGCCACAATGCTTGAGTCAGCTCATTGGAGCTAACGAAAATGCCTAGTAGTCTTAAGGTTATGTTAAGTTTGTACTTCTATTTTTTTATTCGATACCATTGACTTTTTATATCCACGTTGATTGTTTATTTTATTTAAAAAATTATGCAAGTATAAAAAATTATGAGTCATTCTTAAAATTTATTAATTGATAAAGAACAAAATAATTAAGAATTATTTAAATTTTAAACAAGATGAATTATTAAACTTATATCTAAAAGTCAATGAAAAACCAGAGCAAGTATAATGGAAATCACTCTCATGGTGTTTACAATCTATCGGGGTGGAACCTAAAAAGTCATTCAGCTCGTCTTTTCACTTCTGCTTATATATCTCTATTATAGAAATATAATCATTTACATAATTCAAATTGTGTATAAGCCCCGCTTTTGCTTTGCTTATAAGCTAAAATTTAAATTTTCAATCTTAAATTTACAGTTTTTATTACTATCTATTTTTTAACCTTGACTTTTAGATCACTAAAGAACACGTATATAAAAGTTTTATCTATAAATTATTATTCATTTGGATATATGTCATCTAGGTTTTTTTCATTCAAAAAACGAAAAGATGCCCCTTATATGCTACACAACCTAGAAAATGACGGAGGTAGTATAAGTTTGTTTCAAGCTCAAAAAAGTTAAACTCGAAAATGAAATTCGTTATAAGCGGATCAATGGGCGTGCCGGTGTATGCAGGTTGCAAGGAGCGTTCGAAACCGACCAAACATTTTTTTCTCTTTTTTTCGTATGCACGCTTTTTAAGCTGTTAAATGGTGTATTTTTTGAAAAAAAAATTTATATGAAAGTTGTTTAAAAAATTAGATTAATTCATTTTTCAAGTTTGTAAAAACTAATACTCAATTAATTATATGCTAATAGCTTTCTTCGTTATACGTGCGCTGATTAGACAATTTAGATACGTCACTTGCGAACGGTGCAGCGCGGCATCATCGTCATCGTCAGTAGGAGCAGCTTAGCTAACGCACTCGTGATCATCGGTAGCGGAGCAATCGGTCTCGTTCTTTCACGTTTGAGAGAGAGAGAGAGCTGCGTGTTGCTGGGGCAGCAAGTTGGCAGTGTGAGGGTGTGTGTAGATTCTAAAAATTTTTGAAACAAATATCAGGTCGATGTTTGATTAGATGTCGAAAGAAGATTTTAGATACAAATAAAAAAATAAATTACAGCCGCCAAGAAACTACGAGATAAATCTTCTGAGCCTAATTAATCCATCATTAGCGCATGTTGGTTACTGTAGCACTTATGTGGCTAATCATGGCCTAATTAGGCTCAAAAGATTCGTCTCACGATTTCTTCATAACTGTGCAATTAGTTTTTTATTTCATCTATGTTTAATGATCCATTTACATATCCAAAGATTTGATATGATGTTTTTGAGAAAAAAAATTTAGAAACTAAATAGGGCCTGAATTGTGATGCAGCGCATCTGTGCAAGAACAGCATGATGAGTTGATGACCTACGTTTGCCGCCACTTGGCTAATCAAGATTTAAGACATGATTGTACAGGTGCGCAAGAACTCAACTTGTGACTACAATTAGGGCATGTCTAGTTCCCAAAAATTTTCACACAAACAGCATGATGAGTTGATGGCCTACGTTTGCCGCCACTTGGCTAATCAAGATTTAAGACATGATTGTACAGGTGTGCACGAACTCGACTTGTAACTACAACTAGGGTCTGTTTAGTTCCCAAAAATTTTCGCACAAAAACATCACATCAAATTTTTGGATATCTAAATAAAGTATTAAATATAGATAAAACGAAAAACTAATTGCACAGTTACGTCAGAAATCGTGAGACGAATCTTTTAAGCTTAATTAGTACGCGATTAGTCATAAGTGCTACGGTACCCCACATGCGCTAATGGCGGATTAATTAGGCTCAAAAGATTCGTCTCACGGTTTGCAGGCCAGCCGGGTTAATTAGGCTCAAAAGATTCGTCTCACGGTTTGCAGGCCAGCCGTAAAATTTATTTTTTCATTCATGTCCAAAAACCCCTTTCAACATCCGGTCAAATGTCTGATGTGACATCCAAAAATTTTCATTTCGCCAACTAAACACCACCTTAATGGCTGCCTTCCTTTTGGCTGCTATGGACCTATGGCTGCCTTCCTTTATGGTGCATATTATTCCTTTGTTTTTATGATATACGCTATTATTTTAGTGGTTAAATGTTATTTTTTTATACAAAGGTTTCTATATATAAATTTATTATCTCATGTTTCTAAAGATTTTTTTAATTTAAAACAAACCATAGATTTCATCGTTTATACCATTAAATAGCTTTTACAAATCAGATAACTTCTATTTTCTATTATTCAACACTGCAGTGCAGTGCTTGTCATCAACCTCGGCAGCGGCGTTCGCGGCGGGATTTGTCGGCTGCGTCGTCCCGACACGCTTCCGCCAAAAAGCCTTCGAATTTGGGTTATTTGCTATACTAGACTCGCCCTTTTCGGCTCTGCGTTCTTTGTAAGTAAAAATTTTATAAATAAAAAATAATTTGTAAGTAAAAATTTTATATCTGTGTTGTTAGAAATCTAAAAGATAAAAAATAAATTATGATAAAATAAATCTAAAATCTACTTTTAATTTAAAATTTTAACTTTATAAATATAAGTATAAATGAAAAGACAGACGCGTTGAGCTCCGCATGAACGGCAGGTGATGGCCACGCTCCAAGCCGTTGCCGAGGGATATGATATATGGCTCTTATGAAATCCTAAAGTTTCTTTTGGCTTCTCTGTTGCGTTAGGATCAATGGAGTGGGAACTATTTTTGTTTATTAGGTCAATTGCTGTCCAATTGTGAATGCTTGTTGATGTACAATTAATGTGAATGTTTGCTGTGTAGATAACTGTATTAGAAAAATAAAATCATTGCTTTTGGTATGAGAGCAAGTTTAATAGTAAAGCCAACCTACTAGCTATAAGCTTATGTTATAGTCAACACATATAATAGATTGGCTATAAGGTTGGCTATAATTTTTATCTCTTATCTTTTTCTCTTATCTTTGTATTTAATGTATTTTTTAGAGTTGGTCTATAGCTGGCTTTTGCATGAGAGCCAACCTCACTTCTTTTTCATTACCTCTTTCCTCCACGTCAGCTTATAGCCAACTTATAGTGTACTATTATACTTGCTCTGAATGTTTGATCACAATTGTAGCATATTATGATTGCATTAGTAATGCTTGCTATCAAATGTTGCTACTAACACTTGTTTTCAGTTGTAGCAGAAGGGCACTTCAATTAGTAATGCATCATGTGAATTGTAGCAGAAGATAATTGCATAATGATTGCTTCCTGACAATTGTAGGTATTAATGATTCCTATCGTTTCTACTTCCTCTGTCCAAAGTATATTAAATATTTTCAGGACATGAATTTTCTAAATAGTATTTCTGCATTCACTCTCGTTATTCCAAGCATTATAGTGGTTGCATGGAAAGGGAATCAATGGGTTTCATTCGAGGAAAAACAATAAATCAACGATATAAATAGCGCACAAATATTGTAGCAACAGTAACCAAAACAATGTTCGCAACTGTAGCAATAGCTGTAGAGATAAATCTCGACCATCCATTTTAATCCAATGGATAAGAGGTATACTAAATACCCCCTTACAATAGCACCATACTACTACAGGAATCCTGTTCCGGAATATGAATTGATCATTGAAATGACTAAAGGAGTTTTTTTAAGCTAACCTTTGTATTTGTTAAATATCCTAAAAATACTTATAAATATGAACAAATATAGTAGTTAGTGATGCTTGTTGTTCATAGGATAAAAGCTAGTAGTCCCTCCGTCCTCAAATTGTTGCAGGGGATAATTACATAACGATTGTTTCTTGACAATTGCTTGTATTAATGCTTCCTGACAATTGTAGTTTTTGTGTGATGCTTGAAAATTAAAGTAGAGTTAGATTTCATATACAACTCTAAATTTTATTTTTATACATTGTATTTTTTCTATAAAGGTACATTTGGCTTGATTATAACTGTTAGCTTAACTATTAGTTTTTGTTTATAGGAATACAATTGTTCTATATTATGTATACAACTATATAAATCAACCTACATCGTTATAATTAATATAGTCCAGCATAATCTAATAGTTAAACTCGTTTTTTTTTATCTAATTAATATGTCAAATTCTGTGTCTCTACAGCGAACCTGGTGAATTATTTTTTACTGTATAGATAAGTAGATGGATAGATGCTCCCTATGGTCTTTTATATCTGTCACCATTGTGCTACATATTTAAAAACGTTACCACCTTGACAATTCGAAGAACACTCTAAATAGTTAAATAAATGTTGCGTTATCAGAATGTTACTATATACTTAACATTATTAAACATCCACTAATCACAATCAACTCATCTAATAAGAAATGCTAGTGGTCAATTTTACAATACTATAGCAGTCAATAGTGATAAGCTAAAAAAATGGAGGAAGTAAAGCATTGTTTACTTCCAAAAAAAAGTTTTTCCAAAAACATCACATCAAATTTTTAGACACCTAAATGGAGCATTAAATATACATGAACATTAAAACTAATTATATAGTTATGGGGGAAATCGTGAGACGAATCTTTTAAGCCTAATTAGTACGTAATTAGCCAAACGTACTACAGTAACCCTCATGTACTAATGATGGATTAATTAGACTCAAAAGATTTATCCTGCAGTTTCTTGGTGGAATCTGTAATTTGTTTTGTAATTAGACTACGTTTAATACTTCAAATGTGTGTCCGTATATTCGATGGGATGCTTTTACAGAATAATTTTGCAAACTGAACGGGGCCTATTATACATTTCTTCTCAAGCCGCGTTCTGTTGATGGGGTGATAAGTTAACTTATCTGATATGGAAAACATTAATTATTAATTAATTATTAAAAAAATATAAAATAGATTAATATGATTTTTAAAAATAACTTTCCTATAGAACTTTTCTATAAAAAAATATACCGTTTAGTAGTTCGAAAAACATGCGCGTAGAATACGAAGGGGTTAAGTTAACTTGTAGGTGCTGCCGAACTGAGTCAATATAGATGCAGATGTTCTGCATCGTGACAAGCGTATACCTCCTCGTTCTTCGGTTGCGTATTCAGCAGATGTAACTGGGAAGAATATACTCGAACTATGCTACCCTCCCGGTCTAATAGACGACATTGTTATTTTTTTTATCACACATTTGATTATTCATTTTGTGTAAATATAAAATTAAAATATATTGGGTAATAAATTCAATCACTACAAAAACAAATAATAATTATAAAAGTTTACATTAATAAAACAAATAATCAAACATATATATATATATAGTAAAGACAATAGTATCATCTGTTAAAATATTTTTAAAGAGAAAGTAGGTAACGGCCGGCTGGCACAGAAGAAATGGAGAGACGGCTGTAGACGGCAAGTCGTTGGCTGTTTTAAGTTCGAGAAGACGGCAGATGGTAGGCCATGCGCTGGGCATCACACTCGGACAGAGAGAGAACACACATCACGCAAGAACGATCTGCGAGACTGCGACGGCGTACGTGACACTATTCTGGGCCAGTTTGACATTGTCACGCTTTTGTTTATACTTATGATTTAATTATTTAATATTAAATTTAGAGTCAATTTTAGAATTATTTTATTATAGTTTATTTTACGACCTTAGTTTTTACTTTTTACCCTCTCCGTCCCAAAACAAATCAACTTTTCTATTTTTAGATATAATATTTAACTTTTCATCTTATTTAAAAAATACGATTAATAATTTTATTTTTATTAGATAATATAACATTAATAGTACTTTATATGTGACTATTTTTTAAAAAATTTCTTGATAATTTTTCAAATAAGACGGATGGTCAAATGCTCGACAAAAAACTGAAAAGTTGTTTTTTTTTGATGAAGGGAGTAGCTCGCAACGAGCATGTATATAAAAGTTTTATTTTTAGATTATTTTTCGTTTATAAATATATCCTTTGGTATTTTTTTTAAAAAAAAACAAAAGATGACCCCCTGTGTTGCTCATACGCCATTTTGAGTACTTTTTACCCTTTCGTTTGAGCTGGCAGGGCTTTACTAAAGAGTGATGACGTGAGATATGTAGCCGTATAGCCACAAATGCAGTTAGTGCCGTAACATTGAAATATAAATACATAGTGGTCAAACGTATTTATCACTTAGAATAAGATTTGATAAACTTTTACCATTAATACATAATTTCTTAAATGTTCCGTATGGATGCAAAACAAATGTATACATGGATTTTTTTCAAAAAGTACTATCACAATATCATAAATTCGTTAGATTTTATAAAACTTATTCTAACTTAAACTTGATTATCAGAATTTTAGAAAATTGATCAAATTTTTGATTAGAGGGAGTAATTGAACGTAAAAAATCATAACCGTGTGTACTACTGAGGGTATAGGGATGCGTCGAGTATCCCGTGTTTGTTTTTTTTAATAGCTCGGGAAACGTTTAGCCTTTAAGAAATATACGTGTAAAAATCAAAAATAATATAAGAATAATCTGAGTAAAAAAACGCAGCGCTTGTCACCCAACGGAGCACCATCAAGATTTGGCTGAAATTTCACATGTTTCCTCGATCCGCTTCCACTTTCAACTTTGCGACTTGGAGCTATCTTCTGCACTCAACCTTGTTTTTATTTTCTTCAGGAGGTGTTTGCTTATCTCTAGGACACTGTAATTTGTCCATCTTTAAGGGTATTTTTGCAAATTATTCTGTATGCGTATCTGCCTGTCACCCAGGGCAATCTTCTCTCTATTGAGATTTGTGAACATCGCTCGCTTTCTATATTGAATAATACATGAGTTTTCAAAATAAAAAACTCCGCAAAGAAAACTTGGCCTAAAATTGGTAGATTAATATGTACTACGTATTTGTGAGACCTACGGAGTAGGATAGATAGAACTTTGGAAAAATCGGCTTTCAAAAAAAGAACTTTGGAAAAATAATGAAATACAAGATATAATTGTGGATGTGTATGTGTAATCTTTTCTAGGGGAGGGGGAGCTAGTACTAATTTTAGTTGGAATATTAATAATGATGAAATGTTGGCTTAATAGGCCACTTCGTAAATAGAGCACGGCAAATAAATAAAAACAATACCCATGCTGTTTCAAAATAATAACCATTTGGATTTAAAAGCACTTGTCCTAGAATAAATAACTTTTTTAAGTATCACTTATCTCACCTAACACCTCTCATTTAAATGTATCTTCGTCTAAGCCCTAACTACCCCTCGCTAGATAAGGGACGTCCTGTTTTTCCTTTGTTCTAACTATATGATATTTTACAGTTTTTTGAGTGATGGAATTTCAAATGTTATTAAAGTATAATTAGAGTGTAATTATATGATTATGTATAAGTCGTACAAATATACTGTGCAGTATATGAAATGCAGGCCACCACCAACCAGGCCTTCGATTCCTGCTCTTACCCGCGTGGTCCAAAAAAAAATAGGGTCTTATTTTTCTCGTTTTGCTGATGTTTTTAGTTAAATCTTAAATTTATAACATTAAATTCGGAGTTGAATTTTGATTTTTCTTATCATAATATTTTTTCAGTCTTTCTTTCTAGAATGCTAGGAACATGTACATAAAATTTTTATTTATAATTATTTTTTATATGTAAATACGTTGTTTGGTTTTTTTTAAAACATATGCAAACAATGAGGGTGATAGCTACCAGGGTGGAGGACAAAACATACTGTTCAATGGTAACTTGGTAAGGTAAAGCGGTGTTGACTCTCCACCTTCAAGGAGAAGAAAAGAACTCACGAATTTTGCAGGATATTAAATTACGATAACTGAATAAAATCCTCCAAAATAACTACTACACATGCTGCTTGTTTTAGCTGGGCTGTGATATACAAGAGCCCATTGGCATCGTGAGAAACGGGCCTTTGGGCTATACGAAATCGAGTTGATTAAGGTGTTTTTTAAAAATAAAAATTGTTGTGATCTTGTTTCACAATTTGGAAAACGAAATTTTGAAGCAGAATTGCTTTCTTCTGATGATGATGAAGAAGAAAATGACTTGGCGTGTGCTGGTATTGATTAAGACGACAAACAATACTCCCTCCGGTCAAGAATAATCGATGTTTCCGACAGCCAAAACTTATTAAGCGCACGAAAACATTTTCACTACCCGAAGCATCAATTATTTTCATCTGCAGGTAGTAGCTCAAATTCATTCACAAGATCGAGGAAGAGATACTGAATATATCATAGGTGCAGACGTGCCAAGCTCAGAGTTTCTCAGAAGACCTGAACCTGAATATAAAATTCAGCAGGATCACTAACACCCTTGCAGTAATTACATTCACAAAGTGCTTTGACATGGCCATTACACTTTCTTGCATTTGATTTTCAGATTTGCAGCCAGACTCACCTGAAAATTTAGCTCAAGAGGCATGGTGAGATCTCAGATCGCCATCTTGTTTCTGAAGGCAACAAACTGGAGAGCAGAGGCTCGTGTTACTGAAATAGAATCTCTGAATTTGTAAAAATCCATCCCCGCCATGGCCGCCGGCAGCGGCCTGGACCACGAGCATCTCCGCGGCCGCGGCGGCATGCGGTGCGGCTCCTCGTATCTCATTCGATCGTGGCAAAAGTTCGCCGGCGAGCCGGCGACGACCGACCGCCGATGAGCGTCTCTCCGCGCCTCCTGCTGCGTGGGCTTCAGAAACCTACAAACCGAACCACGAGGATCAAATTAACTAAGACGCCGGAGAAGTTTTCGTTTTTTTTTCCATTCTGCTCATATTTATAAGCTAAAACTTAAATTTTTGATCTTAAATTTTAAGATGATTTTAAAGTTTTTCATCATAATTTATTTTTCTGTTTTTATTTTTAAATTGTTATATATAAGTTTTATTTATAAATTATTTTTATTTGTAAATATGTTCTTTCGTCTTTTGATCGAAAAACCAAAAATAAAAAAATAAACTCCCACAACTCTTGCGTCTTCCTCGCCTCCTCACCCGCGGCACGTATATCTACCTGCGCGGCATTGCGGCTACAAAGTGCAGGTGCTTTGCCTTTCTACACCCACTCACACACGCATAAATTCCAGCATGCGTCCTGGATCCCAAAGTCCTTGTCTATTTAGGCGTATCTCCGATAAACGATCAAATAACTATCTATACTTAATTCTGATAACTATATTATAAAAAATAATCTCAAAGATTTATAACTAAGTCAATGTCGATCACCCCACGAAGCCGTTTGCCTTTACATAAAGACACCTTGTATCTTATTAAAAGCTGAAGTCGCTTGACATGTAAGGTAACGGCTAAAAGCCACTTTTGGGAGATCGTTCATGCCCTCAAGACGTGAAGCCAATAGCGAATTGAGAGAGAATGGAAGGTGGAGGGAGAAGTTATAATAATAGCTTGGGTAGATAACAATTGGGCCAAGGGCTATGGTGTAATTCTTTTAATGGTTTTAAGAGGTTGCATTGCATATTTTTTAAAGAAAGAATTCTACGTAAATTGTGGCCGAAAGTAAAATGTAAAGAGCCATTGAGCAAAACTTTTGTATTGTATCAAGAGGATGGTCTTGTCCTATAAAAGCATTATTTTTTGTTTTGGACGACACCGCATGCAACAGTACCCTAACACATTTGCCTCATGCATGGTTCACACATTGTCAAAGCTCTGACGTGGCGATCGTCACAAGCATCTTTAAGAGAACACTAATACTTACCCCTCCAAAGTCATGTGTTCGACATATCCATCTAGAAAATATTGTAATGGAGAAAAATTGATATTAGGCACGTGTAGATATTGAAAATATATTTAAGAATCAACTGAAGACATGGTTTATTGACATAATTTCTAAAATTCAATTTTATGCATTAATTTTAGACACCTCCTAGAGATGCTCTACAACGTAGATATTATAGGAATAATTAACTTTTTATCACTCTTACATTTGGTCATAACAGATTCGCCACTGGGCCTACATGTTATAGATACAGGGCGACCCAAGTGTCATAGATAGCGAGTGATAAATCTGTTATCATCCATATTTAAGAGTGGCAAAAAGTTAAATGCCTCGATCTTATATGAGTTACACTGGTCAAATGACAGCAAAACATCCGCGCGAACGATCACGTACGATTGGGTTGAAAGTGATTTGGATAATTTCCGTTTGGCCGGATCGTTTTTCGGATTCGGATAGCTTTGGTCAGATAGTTCCGAAAATTTTCGGATACAGAAACGAATACGGTTCGGGTGATATCCGTCGGATACTATCTAGATTTTTGTTCAATATCCGGATTTATGCATTAACCATTCAATCAAATCAGCTCGACCTAAAGAAGTCTATCCCAACAGCCCAACTAGTATTAACCTTAGATGATTTTGACTAACTGGCTTTAAACAGTCTAGGCGTCCACGACCAATGAACCGCCACGGATATTTTTTTAGGTATTATTAATCCCTTATATTTAAAAATATTGATAAGTTATATACTTATATTAAAAAAATAACAAGTAATATTTCTTCGATGAGTATGTGAAGCTTAGTTGAAGAGGTTTTTATGTTTCGATTAATATTCATTACTGTATTCGTTTCGAGTCGTATACACTCTGTATTTGTATTCGATAATATTCGATTCAGTTTTCATGTGCTTCCTATTCTGATTTCAATTAAAAAAATAAAAAAACAAATATAATAAAGCTGACTTTTAACCGTATTTAATCCGTTTTCATCCAAACTTACAATACCTACCCGCGGCCGGCCGGCGGCGCACGGGTGTCGGTGTCGCCTGCAGAATGTGCGAATGCAAGACCCGAAGTCCCGGATTTGTACGTACGGCAGCTGCAAACAACGTGCGCCGCGCGCGGAGTCCTCCAAAGCAGCGCCCGCGTGGTCGGCCGCCGCCTTAGAGCAGGTAAGTTAATAAGTATATTTTAAAGACATAAAAGAAACGAGAGAAGAGACGTGAATTACTAATTTACAGCCAGCTGTATACGGGTTTCAAGATAAAATGTGTATATGACATACATGATGTTTTATAGAAATTGACTATTAAATTGACTATAGATAAATTAAAGCTACTATTGAACTTGGTCTTAGCTCCGACGCCTTCTTCACCGGCGCCTCGTGGCGTGGTATGTTTTCTCGCCACATGTAGCAACTGTATGTACCGATTCAAGGAAATTCAAGAAAAAAATGGTGGGCACTCGAATCAGTTTGTCTGTTTGACCGGGATATATCCACATTTGAAGAGGCACAACTACAAAAAAAATTTCGTTTAAAAAGTAACAGTTTTGCTGAAAGTCACATTTCTATCTTTCCATAACTCCTCTTTCAAGCAATTGTCTTTTATCCTAATTCTTGGATATATATATATACACACACCCTAAAAGATGTAATGTGTAAGTATTGAAATTTACTACATTAATTTTAACTGCCTTGTAAATATATGTAAAGTATAAAAGTAAGTTTTTTTATGATCTTTCAAATGGTACATTGAAATACCATATTTTTTTAATGTAAAAACTTGATATATCAAAATTTTACAGTAAATAATTTATACCTCGAGGTGTTCTGTAAATTATCCCATGAAAAATTGACTCTTTCTGTTTAAAGAAATGTATGTAAATGTAGTCCAAAATGAGCGCTGCTGCTACCTTGCTAAACATTTTCAAGGAATGTCGCACAAGAAAGGAACAATGTGGGTCAATTTTCCAAAAGGTTGCATGACAATCGATCATCAAACGAGATCTAAGAATAAATCTGATGGCACGATAAGAAAAGAAAAGGAACAAAAAATGTATACATGACCGAGGCTGCGTTCGGCTACTGGGCATAAGTAACACCTTGGCACGAAAAACGTAGTAATAGATTAATATATGATTAATTAATTATTAATTATTAAAAATATAAAATAGATTAATATGACTTTTTAAAACAACTTTTCTATAGAAAATTTTTGTAAAAAATAAACCGTTTAGTAGTTCGGAAAACGTGTGTGCGAAAAATGAGAGGGGATAAGTTAACTAGCGGGGACGGCGGACGCGGCCCCAGTGGAGATAGCAACAGCCAGTACGGAGCCCTTTGGTAAAAGATTCAGCATTCAACGGTATGAATGAATGGACTGAATTCCATTCAAATATGTAACAGAAAGTGTTCTTGAAAGTGCAGTTCCTGGTGATTATTACTACCGACGACGAATTTAGTGCATGCTTTGCTAACTAGCAAAGAAAACAGCACTACTAAATTTTTCACTTTGAGTAGGTGGTACTCCAATTTTATTTACCTTTGCAATTTAGAAACCGCCACTCTGAATTCCTCCTTTGAATACTCACATAAAAATAAACCTTCAGCACACTTCAAGCACCATTTCTCCCCTGTTAAATTAAAGCATAACCACCCCCGAAAAAGCAACTTATGAATTTGTCACAAATTCATAACCAGCACCATTTGCATCAGGTTAGAACCAAATTAATTAGTCATGTTGTAAAGCTCACACAGCCATGCATTGCAATTGCATTGCACGGCACTGCATTTGCACTGGGGGGTCAAACAGGAGGTGTAAATGCAACATCAGAAAGAGAGAGAGAAAGAAAGAAGGAAAAAAAAAAGGAGATGAAGAAGATTTGGTTCGGTTCAGAATCTAAAAGAATTGAAGAAGGTGGTTGCAGCATAAAAGTCAGTCTCAGTCTCAGTGTATGTTTTATAAGGGTGTCATATATATTAAATAGGATGTTATATTAGTAAAATTACTGACTTGGAAGGGTCATTAAATGAGAGAGTTTTATGAGATGAGAAAGATGTTTCATTCCATAAAACTCATCTAACTTGGTTAATTAGTTTACCGTCTTGATAACTATACATAAAATTATACATTAAGACTGGTCTACGAGATCAAGCCTAATTACCACTTTCCATCCTCGTCTTGCTCCATCCATTTGTCAACTCCTCTCCCTCCTCTTCATCACCTTTCCCGGTTCGCGCGTTGTTCAACGTCCTTCCCGCGCACGTCTCCTGCCACGCGACGCCTCCTCCATTTATACATCCTCCTCGTCTCCTTCCTCCAACCCAGCCACCGCCGCTCTTCTTTCTCCTCCTCGATCTTCTTCTTCTTCGTTGTCGGTGCCGTGGCGTCGCCGTTGTCGGGGATGGGGATGTGGTTCCGGCCGTCGTCGAGGCAGCTGGCTGTTCTCGCGGTGGCCGCGGCGGCGGTGGTGCTGCTGCTTCTCTGCACGGCGGCGGAGAGCTCGAGGCCTTTGCATGATCGCGGCGGCGGCTTCTCGGCGGGGAGGTTGCCGGTGTTCGCCGTCGCCAGGGCTGGCCCGAGTCGAAAAGGCCCTGGGCACTAATTAAGTACCATCTCAAGCTGTGCGTGATTATCAAGATCTTAATTCTCACAGTTAGTTCCTACACTTGTTCAGCTGCTGCTGTTTAATTTGTTCATTCTAGTTGATAGTTTTTTTCCTTTTTGTCCCAGTTTTCTTGGGTTCATTCTATGTGTAAAAGGATAGTGAATTGTGAGTTGTAAAGCATAAAAAAATTGAGTTTTCATCTGAAGATAGTAGTATTAACCAAGCTAAGAGCTAGCATATTTTGACAGTTTACTGAATTTTCAATGTTGTTTATGCTTATTAGAAAAATTTAAATTTTCAACCTTAAGTCTAAAGTTGATTTTGCTGGTTTTTTCATCGTGTTTTATTTTTCAGAATTTGTTTTTAAATCACTAAAAATATGTATATAAAAGTTTGATCCATAAATTATTTTTTGTTTGCAAATATACTGTGTGGCTTTTTCGCTGAAAAAGCGAAACAATGACCCCTTTGACACGCCATTGCCTTACTGCCAAGAACACTACGTGTTCTGTGAAAATCTGTAGCACCGAAGCGTGCCTCTTATCTCTCATGCAACAAAAGAGTATATGGAGAGGAGAATTATCTCATTGCACCGTAGAGTAGGACTTGTCACACAAGAGTCAGAACACATGTATACATTGAGATCGACTAAGTTAACAGGTCTATTCTAAGTTCTGCAATGGATACTTTTCATCGTGTTGTAAGTAAGAGGCATAAACTACTTTTCATCGTGTTGTAAGTAAGAGGCATAAACATCAGACCAAGAAAAATGCTGTAGTTTTGTTCTTCCTTACAGAAGAATAAAGCAACAGGTGTGAGATAGATTATACGGTTGGCCTTCATTTGCTCTGTGCCTTTGGTTTCTTGGAAGACAGCCATTTCCCCAGCAATGGCCGATACTCACAGGAGGATTGGATGAAATCTTCTGAATGTGTCCTACTGTTGCCCCTCAATCTGGAATAGTTGAACCAACCGCTAAAGAAGCCCCCCTTCTTGCGACCTTCTTCCCTGCACTCCTCGTTGTACTGATAAACATAAAGTCCTTCCTCCAAAACACTAGTCGAATGTCTTGTGTCAATAAAGTTATCATCATCATCTTCGTCGAGATCATCCAACAAAATTCTTGACCTTGCACTGAAACCATCCAGCAAAGTCCTTGACCTAACATAAGAAACAATTAGGAATGTCACTAATTCTAAACATCCAATAAAGTTCTACAAAATGGAAGATGTAGATCAAGACGAAAAGCCCTCGGGGGCGTTTGAAGCTCAGATACCTTCTGTGGGAAAGAGATTTGCAGGGTCTGTATTCAACAGAAAGATGCTGGGCAAAATGAAGCTGCACAAAAGATTGAAGAGAGCCATGACTTAATTTACAAATTGCCTTAGACTGAAACAGATGTAAGTAGTGGGTATGCATGCATGCTTGTGGTTATCCAGTCAAACCCATGTGAGTTGTAGGATTTTTTTTTCTTAGTTTACTCGTTCTTTATACAAAGCAGGCCATGCAAGATCTTGGTAACCACTTAAATATCTAAGACCAAGAAATAGAAGAGATCAAAAAGGTAGCGCAAGGTTTTGCTGAACTAGATTGGCTCCTGCACTTTGATGTGAGAGGATCACAGCTGGTATTATCAAAAGTCACAGCGACCTCCTCAAAGATAAGCAAAAGTTGCAATTGGTGTAAGAATACCGACGAAAAAAAATATATTATGAAAATTGACTAATACCATAGGCACATCTTGGGTATAAATGAAGTTACACCTAATTTTTTTTTGTAAATACAAAAATATATCATACATCAACATGTCACAATTGCATAAACATAACATCTGCAAGTACACAGATAAAGACAAGAATTAGTCGGCACTGAAGATTCAGCCATGAGCCAATCACAAATAGATTTCGTGCTTATACCTCATCACCATCTCTTATGCCAAATGCACGCAATGCTGCTTTGTCATCCGTCAGCTTCTCGTCTTTGAAGCATAAGCAGAAGTGGCTCCACACGTGCTGCCTACAAACAAAGCAACAACCTTCGTTTTGAGTTCCCAATACCTAGATATGATCCCATCACAAACAAACTAAAAATCTCAATTAGTCACCGAAATGATTTTGACAAAACAGAAATCAAAACATTCATGTAATTCAGATTGGGTATCAGAAATGAAATTTTTCACCACATTGCAAATCAAGATCGATGTGCGTGCTTCATAGCATACCAAGAGATGGCCTTGTCCATGTCATCGTAGAGCGAGGCGAATATGTCCTCGATGGCCACCTTGAGATCCCACACCGCCGCGGATCGCGCGATTTGCACATCTATCCATGATCCATCCATCCAATCCAAGCAGGACGAAGGAAGCACACACACGTCAATTTCTTTCACGAATCCAATAACGCAAACAAGCGAGAGAGGCAACCAAAAGGGGCGGCGTGAAGTGGGATCTGGTACCGAAGTAGGATTCGTCGAGCTTGCGGACGGTGAGGCGGAGGCGCGGCTCGGGGAGGCGGCGGTAGGAGAAGCTGGTGCGGCCGCAGGCGAGCGCGCTCTCAACGTCGCCGGCGGCGTCGGGGACGCCGAGCGGCAGGAGGTCCCCGCCATCCCGCAGCATCGGTGGAGGCCGGCGAGGACGGCGAGGCAAGGAACCAGGAATCAGGTCGGCCGCAAGAACCACGCGGAATCCACGGCCCCAATCCTAGAAGAAGCAGCAGCCTCCTCCTCCTCCAGAATTCCAGAATCAAAAACGCCGAGGATTTGAGGAAGGAGAAGGCGGCGACGAGGCTGCTCCACCACCGATCGGAGCGGCAGGCGGAAGAGGGAGAGATCGCTCGCTCCCCTCTCCTCGATTGGATTTGGCCCCCCTCGGGCGAGGAGGAGGAAGCAGCGGACGGAGGAGGCGGTAGCCGTTGGGAGAGGAGGCCGTTTCTGGGGTTGCGTGCGGTGCGCTGGCTCCCCCGGAGAGATTTTGGGCCGTCCGCTAGGTTTTGGTGGGCCGTGGCCTGGTTTGGTTGGGCCAAATGGTGGTGCACCCGTTGCCTCGCGCGAGAGAGCGGCAGGAGGTCAGAGCATCCCGACAGTTCATCTAAATTTGATCATCTATATTTTTATTTAGATGATTATCTAAACTAGTTGCGTTCTTTATATCTTTATATACTCTACTAGATCATCCATATATGGCATCCTCAAAGAGAATGGAGAAACATCATCTAAATATAAAGATTCTCTCTTCTAATATGAATGACATCTAAAAATAGATGATAGGATAGCCATTCTGTTGGAGCTCAATTTGTAGTTTTCATCCTCTATTTTTAGTATAGAGGATGGAATAGATGAGTTGTTGAGATGCTCTTAGATCTGTTATTTTTTAAAGTGCAAAATCAATTTTGTAAATTATTTAATAAATAAAATTTAAAAAATTCAAGGAAAATTCATCCTTACGTATATTATACGATACCTCACGCTTAGTTGAGGGATATATGACTGAATGGCATGTAAAACATATTGAGAAAATACATAAATATACTTAATACGGGGATATAGGGATGAATACATATTAAGTTGAAATAATGGATGAATATACGTTCAACTATTATGAAAATAGTAAAGATAACGATGATTTGATATTGCTGCATATTAATCTTTATAATCTAATAATAAATTACATATGATGTAGTAAAATTACATAAACTTTAAATATAATAGTTGCTAGTGGGTAATAACATGATATGTTTGTATATTAAGATTACGTAGCATATTTGCATGAGCTTTAAATATAATAGTTAGTGAGTGATGACATGGCACGTGTACATGTTGACCTTTATAGCTAGTGCTTAAGAACTATATAGAAAGTGTGTGTGAGCTTTAAATATAATAGTTAGTGGGTGATGACATGGCACGTGTACATGTTGAGCTTTATAGCTAGTGCTTAAGAACTATATAGAAAGTGTGTGTGTGTATATATATATATAAAGTAAATAGTAGAAAAATATACATTGAGATTATAAAGATATATATGTTAAAAATTGTATAAAAATTATGAGAATTACCTAAGAAGCATATCAAACTATTTTTTTTAATTTCATACTAATAATTAACTAATCATATGCAAACTAATGGTTACATTTTCCTCGCCCGCTCGGCGGCTTTGTTATGTGTGCGGGCCTTCGTGGGTTGGGCTAGCTAGTTGTGCATATATATGACTGGATTGACGCTGCTATTAAGGCCTTTTTTTTATCTGAGCAACTCGATCTTAATCCAACGGTGCTGCGGAACCACGGCACGGTTCGTTTTTGGATGGCCACAAGCTCGCCGGCGCCGGCTCGCTCCTATCTCCGGCCGTCCATCGCTGTCGTCTTACAAGTTACAAGACGCTACGTGCACACCAAATCCTCGGCATTCATCTCCGGCGGCGACCTCCGAGCTCCAGCGAAGCCCAGAAGCTTTCTAGTGGCAGAAAATTATTATCTCCGTTTTATAAAACTTCTTTTAGTCTTGAGAAAATGAAACGGAGAGAATAGTTATAAGCGAAAGAAATCAAATGGGAAAAGAGACGGTTCAAATCGATGCATCACGAGTTGATGCACGATCGGCACTAAAGGCACGTAGACTATATAGACGAACTGTACAGGAGATACAATAGATAGTCCACTTAATTGTCTGTATAATAATTCATCCATCCCTAAATATTTGACGTTGTTGATTTTTTTTTACTATTTGATTAGTTGTCTTATTCAAAAAATTTACATAATTATTTTATTTTTATATCATTTCGTTTATTGTTAACTATAATTCTATGCATATATATAGCTTTAGCTATTTGACAAAAAATTTTGAATAAGACGAATAGTTAAACGTTTATAAAAAAAAGTCAACGGTGTTAAACATTTAGGGATGGAGTAGTATTTAATACATCATTTCTTATGTCTTCTATTTGTTACATGCAATTAATACATAAAGTTTTTCTTAAAAAATGTTACATGTAGCATAGGAGCATATGCCTAAACAGTTAATGAATGAAGAGATGGTGTCCAAGTTTTTGTTAAATTACTGATGTCACATATGATAATTAAATCAGACGTAGATGTATATAGATAACCATCTCTGTGCACCCTCCTCTCTCGCTGAGGAGATGAACAATTAATGCCGATATATCAACAAGACCATTAATTTGGAGATTTCTATATATATATATATATATATCGTCTGGGAGAATCACAATTCGGTAACACGAAATCTACATCTCGATATAACTTAGTCGATTAATCATGTTTTTTTTCCGTTTTCTCTTTCACCTTGTCGCTACAAGCAATCAATGCAAATGCAAGAAGAACAAACACCTCGGCGCCAAGAAGATGCAGCCATGCCATGGCAAGGCCAAGCTTGCTTCTTGGTCTCAGTGACCGAGGATGGTCATGTGGGTGTCGAACGACGGCAGCTCGTCGTCGTCGTCGTCGGTGTCGCCTGGGATGGACGGCAGCAACGGCAGCCGGACGCCGGCGAACGCCGGCCCCCCCTCCTCCTCCTGGTTCTCCGGCGCGCGGGGGTCGCCAGGCCGGCACGTCTTGTCCGTCACCGGGTTGCACCTGAGCTGCCCGAACCCCGACGCCGGCCCCGGCGCGGCGGCGCCCTCCTCGGCGCCGCCGGCGACCGACCTGACGGCCGCCACAGCGCACGCCACGAGCAGCACCGCGGCGAGCAGGCGCCACACCCGCGTCGACGACGCCATGGCCATGTACCGAGATGTCGCCACCACCACCACCAGCTAGCTTCACCACCTTCACGCGGATTTGTCGGACGGACGGTGTCGGCGAGGCAGAATGCACCAGGACGGCGAGGCGCGGCGGTATAAAAGGCGGCGACGGAGTGCCGGATTTAGGCAGGCAGTGGGTGGCCGGCGCTCCGGCCGTTGCGGCATGCGTGTGGCTGAGCTCCGTCTTCGCGGTTGCAATTTTGGGACCGGGTGGTTAGGACGCTCGCTAATTAGTTTTGGTGTCAGTCACGAACAATGCCCTAAGTAAAAAATCAAGAAAAATGTTTTTGGTTTAGTTGGATATATATCTACTTGTTTGTTGTATAAGTTATATCATTCTATATACATGTATGTTCAAATTTAATTTTTACAAGTTATAAAAAAATAATGAATTTAACTGTGAACATGCATATATTACCTTTCAGAGATGTAAATATCGCAAAAATTCAAAAATTTTGAAAACCTTTGCAAGAAAAATCCAAAAAAAATCATGGTAATATATCATGCTAATAGTGCCATGTCGCACGGTTTTCACACAAAAATTATGATTATCACTATCGCCAAAACCACATGATTATCATCCTAGGTAACGCAATTATCATTTCTACAAAAACTGTGGCAATAATCGTTTCCTACTGTGTAGTTTGACCCCTAAAACCACGACGATTTTATTAAAAAAATTAAATTCAAATCTGTGCAGTTTCACGTGATTATCGTCGATAATCGTGCTATCGCAGGCACGCGGTTTCGGTTTATAAAAAGATAAGCGAAACCCTGAACATTACTACGCATATAGATGAGAACTAAGAGGCGACATACATATGGAAAATGCTTCAGAAATTGTTGAAAGTTGCAGTGTCACAGCCACCTCATGATCCACATTGTGTTTTCAGTATAGTTTTTAGCTGCTGACTTATTTCATGGAAAGGGCGACTGGTTCATATATTGAGGAAATGAGGAGCTACTTGACGTGCAGGACGTTGTATGGGCATATGGCATTTTTCACTTTTTTTAAGAAAAAAAAACCAATGACATTTGTAAATAAAAAATAATTTATGAATAAAACTTTTATATACGTGTTCTTATCATCTAAAAGCATAGGCTAAAAAAATAAACTACGAAAAAATACCACAAAATTAACTTCAAATTTAATATTAAAAATCCAAATTTTGATTTATAAGCATAAGAGAAAACAAAAAAACAAGGTGTTAATCATTTGAATCTTGTGCAGCTGACAATCGAAAACGATATGCAAATGTGTCCGAAATTCATCAATCTTGTCAACCTGATCGAATGTCGCTCAATGGGGTATGGATGCTACCCATTACTTGTTTTTCTTGAGAACTCCAGTACTGGAAAATATACCTCGCAAACTCACAATGGTAAATATTTTTTTTCCAAATATATGCAATTATATTTACTTTCAGACATATATACATGTTTTCTGCTCTTTTTGGTAAACATTCTTATGAAACTTCTCTATTTCAATGGCCCTATTTTGTGCAGATTTAACGGCTGGGTAAACAAGAAGAAAAATTGTCTTCTTTCAGGCTCATCTAGTTTGTGCAATTCATGCACACAGGCCATTAAAATATTAAAAACATGAACATCATCCTAACCCAGGTCATATAGGACTATGTATGCTCCATTTTTACTCAACTATAGGATAACATTTTATAAAATTTATTCTGTTATGATTATAGGCTGATATTTGCTAAATGTATTACAAATGAACTGGAAAAGGCACATAGGTAAAAGAAACAGATGCTGCATTAGCTAAGATTTAGTACATTCAAACCGTACAATTGAAGATGAAATGAAGGCCGACAGCTCATATAGTTTGTGCTTTGCAGACCAAAAAGAACTCAAAAACGGTTGAAACTTTGCATCTGGATTGCTATGAACTCCATTGTTTCACTCACAGAATCCCGTCGATCTCCCAGTTATCTTTGTCCTCGTCGCGAGCCCTTCTCGCAGCCTCTGAATCAGCATCTTCTTCTGGGAACCTAGGCTCCTCCATCATACGCCTACACACCATTTTCGACAAGCACAAGTCAGGTTAACAAAAGACCTGCCATGTCCTTGAAGCTTTTCTCCACATATTCAGAGTTTTCAGATATGCAAAAGCCTAGTCTGAAATCTGAAGATGGTAGGATTTACACAGCTATTTTGTTTTATCATCCAATATCACGAGGATAAATCCAACGATAATGCACTGCAATGAAACGATTCAAGGCAACAGTTTCTGCATCAGTTCTGGTTCTACCACAGGTTAGATTTCTGTGTCAGTGGCTCAGTGCTAGTGCAGTTCTAACTTTTGTTTGGCTGAAGAGTCTGAAATTCTGAACTGAGCAACCAATTATCAGCAGAACTGAACCACTTGCATGAACTCCTTGCATAAACAGCGAATGGCAAGTGCAGAGTTAGTTATCTTATCTACAGCTACATCAATTTCAAGAATCGCCGATGGAAAATTGAAGAACGCCAACGTCACAGACGATTCCGTAGATGATATCGACGGCATGAACCAGCTCGGTTTATCTGAAGCATCCAATAGGAATCAGAGGAGGAGGGGGTTGCTTCTACCTGCGGCGATTGCGGCGGCCGGCCTCGCGGGCCTTGCGCAGGCGCTCGTCCTTCTTGCTCTCGTACCGGCGGCGGCGCTTGATCTCCTGCAGCACGCCGGCCCTCATCACCTCCCGCCGGAACCGCCGGAAGATGGACTCCTCCCCCTCGTTCTCGTCCACGAGGATCTGCACGTTGTATCCCTTCGCCGCCACCACCGCCGTCGGCAAGCGCCGGGCCACGTGGACCACGGACGGCGGCGAGCCCCTCCCCGAGAACGGGGCCAGGGGAAGCTGGAGCGGCGTGCTCAGCAGCGAGGCGCCGGCGGGAGCGGCCATGGCGGTGGCCTCGTTCGATGGATGAGAGGCTGCGGGAGAGGTGATGGATAGTGAAGGCGCTCAAGCCTTTCCGTCTTATCCTCTAATAATTTATTTGTGGATTCTGGAGGGAAATACACTCCCTATTATCAGAATATTTGTCATTTACGATAAAATTTGGTTAAGTTTTTTTAAATTTTTAATAAATAATTTTGTATTAAAATAAATTTATAAAATCTAATATGTTTATGATATTATTATACTACTTTTCAAAGAGAACATATGTAATTGATGGTTGAAATTTTATAGGTTTGACCAAATTTTGTCCCAGATGTAAACATTTTTGACCGGAGGGAGTACTCGAATACATTTGCCTTTTTTTTCTTTATATGTTTTCATTTTTTTTATTTTTTCCTGTAATTCATGCTCATGATTTCCGTAATGCTATTTTAGAATTTCAGGTTGTGGTCCCTCCTCTTGTAGGCTGCTTTTTATGGCTTTGATTTCTTTTTTGGGTGCAATTAAGACTTAAGATTTGCTGTAATGTTATTTAAGTATTTTGTGTTTTATATTTATCCTTTTTTTTGTCCAATAGCAGTAGATGGACTGAAATGGTGTGATAATACCCTTTTTATGTTCCATTTATGTTTTTCCTTGTTATAGCGGCCAAGATTCTGTAAGAAAAACAAATTTATTTGAAAGGTTCAGAACTGTCTTCATGCTTCTCGCCTTTGTTTTTTTTTTAACAGTGACGGAGTACATTATTTGTGGCCGGTAAATGCTTGAGTACGGTGCTTGTCGAAACACCGAGAGACGAGTACTCCCGCCAGAATCGCAGTCACAAAAAATTCCACAAAATGTAATTTTCATCACATTTTATTATTATTATATATCTATAAAATTAGATAATGTTATGAAAATAACTTCTCAAACAAATCTACAAATATGAATTATAATGTTATCATGAATTACCCAAAGTTTAGCAAATACTAAACACATAAATAGCGTAGCCTTGTTCGCTATACAGACAGAGCAACGCAAGAACTGACAAGAGTGCGCACATTAGCAAGCCGCTGGCTTTATAGTTTCTACATAACTGAAGCGGTTACATGCAGTTGATCACTGCACAACCACCTAAATCAAGGCACCGTTAATCGAATATAAATTACATTTTATAGCTGAATGATGCCTTACGCATTTGCACGCTAACTAAAGCTCAACTGACACTCAAATGTTCCTTGCTAAACCGCTCAGTCACACCTGTGCACTGCCCACTGTTGACCCTGAAAGAAATACAGACGGTATAGTAAACTTCCAGAAGACACCTTTCAATTCTTGAAGGATGAGTACATACAAAGAATATTGCTATCAGTAGAAATATTAAATGTAATAAGAAAACAAAAAATTACTATGTTCAACCTAGGCATACAAAGATTGGTCTCCATGTAGAGAAAATGATTATGAGACATGACATAGATGATAACACATTAACACTACACATAAAATCAGTTTGAGGAAAATAATATTGGGCTCTAGTTTGATCAATAGTCCTAACTTCTATGTTGTATCTAACATCAAGACTAAGCTCAATTGCTCAAAGATAGTTGACCCATATGGAGCATTAACATATGGATCAGTTTAAAAGAATGGATCTGCCAAAAAGATACATCATACACTATTAGAACCTACAGTACCTAAGTGGAAGCTCCATTCAAGTTTGGACCAGTATAAAATAAATATAATTTTCTGATGCATGAAATTTAATGTCACATACAGCACCCAGCATGAAATAATCTCTTAAGGACTAGTACCGCTATACTAGCAAAACATCTCCTAGAAACAATGGAACACATGAGGCATCTACAGTAAGATGGAGCATGATGAATTTGAATAGGGAAGCCATATGATACATTAGCACTCACCAGTAGGTAGGTAGAGAGCTTGTTACAAATTAACTAGTACACTGCTCAACGTTCTTTTGCATAGCATCCAGCTTCTCAAGCACATATTCCACCTTTTTGCAACAGATCTCATTAGCGATCCTTGCACTGTAGTCGCACTTCTCAAATGGGCGATATTCACAAGCACTTTTGATTTCTTCACGCAATGTCGTTTGAATTTCCTGTTCCAACCATAATAACAATGAATGTACCATGTATGATTTACAATGCATATTTTGCCTTAAATAAAAAGTTGGTGACAGAGAGGCCTAGGAACATGTAGAACAATACAATTGTCATTTCACGCATTTGACTTGTATTTTGGTGAAAGATTAGAAAGAACTTGGATGGGCCAGAGAAAAGTTCACATGACACTCTTAACAACTAAGGTCAGTCTGTGCTTGCTGCACAGTACTGCAGTTTTTGTTATTGCTGTTGTTATTTTTTTTAGGCTACTGGCACCAAAAGGCTGTTAAATGGCCATTATTCTCCTCTTGGTAAATCAGATTTAAGCTGATTATTTGTCCAACTATTGCCCTATCGAGTATCACCTGTCAAAATCATTGGGAGGTAAGGTACCACTGTGAGAGATACAATACTCAGAATTTTAGTTTTGAATTCTGCGGCAACAGGATATTTCGGGGAGGAGGCTGATCCATGAGCATGCAAATGACAGCCCATCGCAGGACTACAGCATGGAAATGCTTCTAGCAAGTACTCCATCCTTTTCACAATGTAAGACTTTCTAGCCTTGTCTAGATTCATATAGATGCTAATGAATTAGACATATATATAAATTATATACATTCATCAATTGATGGATTTAGGTAAGGCTAGAAAGTCTTACAATATAAAACAGAACAGAGGCAGTAGCAACTAAGCAGAAAAACCTAAATAGGGGCACTAAAACACAATTTCTAGTTCAAGTATCGGTGGCTTCTCGCGTGTTCCCTCTTGCGGAATCCTGATTCTTGTATGCCACGATTCCCCACAACCTCTCTTACTTTTTTGTGTGTGTGTGTGTGTGTTCTGCTCGTTCTTCGCCGGCAACGGCAAGGTGAAGGAAGCATTCAGATGTTAGGGCAGGCGAGTACCTTGATGGCGAGCATGAACTCGCGGCAGTGGGCAGCGACGGTGTCGGCGCGGGGGCCCTGCGAGTTCCCGAGCTCCTCCATGACCGCCCCCGCGAGATGCACCACCCGGAAAATCCTCTGCACGCGCAGACGGCATACCCCCTCGCCGCATCAAGATCCAGTAAAGCCCCCAAGGAGACAGTCGATGAAACCAAAGGGAGGGGGGAAATATGGGGGGGGGGAGCGGGGGGGATGGGAGATTACCTGCTCGACGTGGTTGAGGCGCTGCAGCGAGCTGCTCTGGCTCTGCGGGACCATCGCCGCCGCCGCCGTCGCCGTTGAGGAGGACGAGGAGGAGGCGGCGTTGTTCGCTTCGCTTTCTTCCGAATTGGAGGCGTCTCGACTTGGCCAAATGGGCCGGCCGGGCTGGCACGGCCCACAGAACGACTGGGCACGGCCCGTTAGGCACGAAACCTGTAACGGGCCGTGCCGTTACGGCCCACGGTTCAAGTTTTGGCCAAGGAGGCTGCGGGGTGGGCCGGTGAAGGCCCATTATCAGTTTTGGTACACAATATTTGAAAATTGAGGCAGAAAAAAGTAAAAACGGTGAAAATGAGAAGAAAAAAGAAAAGGAGATACTGGAATAAAATTGCAAAATAGAAAAGAAAAGCATAGGCAAAATCCAGGAAAATGAAAAATATAAGAGAAATGGGTAAATATAAGTGGATTGGCCATGCCATGCTCATGTCGGCTCAGCAACAATCGTGTCGTGTTGTGCCAACCCACGGGCTGAGGCGCTGGCTCACCATTGTTCGCTTGTGCCCGAGCCGACACGCTGAGGCCCAGCCTATTTTATCGTACGTAGTTACGCACTATTTCATTCTTAAGAACAGGGGGAGGTAGTATTTTTTTTTTTTAAAGCAGCTGTGACCGTAACTGGACACACACACAAAAACTATCACCGGGAACTGTTCATTTTAAAGTATAACCGTTCTTTATTTTTTAGAAAAAATAAATGATTTTAATAAGACTGTACTATCAGTGTATTGCGGGCTGGTTTGGATCAAAGCCATTTTTGTCATACCAAATTTTAGCAACTCGAATAATACCACGTAGATATTTGGTTTGCGGTGGTTTTTCTCTCACACTAGCACAAGCTCTATAGAACTATATTTTGTCAAATTTTATAATAGCATTCTTGCAATTTTCCTAATTTTATAAGATCGGTAATATCAAATTTTGCTACAATGCAAATTAGGCATGCACCCCAAAGCATGGAACGATCCATTGTAATCAGATTAAGCTCTAACCATTTCAAATAATAATAACAGTAGTCAATGCTGACACTTCCTTGAAGACACACAGAGACAGAGTACTATTTTTTTAAAAACCATTTAGATTTGGTTTAAAAACAGCATAACTATAGTCGACCTTTCCAATGTCAAATCTCTCCGGGATTGTGGTGAATTTTGTCAAATTACATTCTAAAATTCGTTCTATTACAATCTAGAACACAGCACGATGAGAAGCAAATGGAACGGAAGCTTCCAATGCAGTTTCCATCAGTAGTTGGCCTGAACATGGTACCCCCGCCCTGCCGGCCGGTCTCCGGTAGCTCACCGACCTCTCCAAAAGGTGCACATGGCGAGCCAAGAAAACCTGCTCGTGCTCCACACGCGACACGGCGCGGCTCGCCGGTGCAACAGCTGCACGATCGGTGAAGAAAGCATGTGGTTTCTTGCGCCGGTGGTCGCCTTCTTGCACCTGTCCGTCGTCGTCCTCTCCGGCGAGCCCCCGGCGGCGGCGAAGGCCAAGGTCCCGGCGCTCATCGTGTTCGGCGACTCCACGGTCGACACGGGCAACAACAACTACCTCTCCACGCTCGTCAGGAGCGACTTCGCGCCATACGGCCGCGACCTCCAGCTCGCCGCCGCCGGCGGTGGGGCCGGTGGCCGGCCAACAGGCAGGTTCTCCAACGGCCGCCTCGCCGTCGACTTCATCTCCGAGGCGTTCGGGCTCCCGCCGCTCGTGCCGGCGTACCTCGACCCGACCGTCAACATGAGCAGCCTCGCCGCCGGCGCCTGCTTCGCCTCCGCCGGCGCCGGCTACGACAATGCCACCTCCGATCTTTTCGTAAGCGCCTCCATTAAAGCAAAAGGATAGCTACTTCAATGGTGTTCTCGGCTGCGCTGACATCCATGGAGCTGCGAGATTGCAGTCGGTGCTGCCGCTGTGGAAGGAGCTGGACTACTTCAAGGAGTACACGGCGAGGCTGAGGAGCTTCCGGGGAGACGACGCGGCGGCGGAGACGCTGTCGGAGGCGCTCTACATCGTCAGCATGGGCACCAACGACTTCCTCGAGAACTACTACGCGGTGGCGCGCGGCCACGCGGCGGAGTACCCCACGGCGGCGGCGTACGGCGACTACCTCGTCGGCGTCGCCGAGTCGTTCGTCCGCGAGCTGCACGCGCTCGGCGCGCGCAAGGTGGACCTCAACGGGCTCCCGCCGATGGGCTGCCTCCCGCTGGAGCGCGCCAGCGCCGCCGCCGGCGGCGCGTGCACCGAGGAGTACAACGCCGTGGCGGAGCGCTTCAACGCTGGCCTCCGGGACGCCATCGCCCGGCTCAACGGCGAGCTCGGCGGCGGCGGCGCGAGGGTCGTGTACGGCGACGTGTACGGGCCCGTGGTGGCGGTGCTCGCCGAGCCGGCGGCGCACGGGTTCGAGAACGTGAAGGCCGGGTGCTGCGGCGTGACGGGGGTGTTCGAGATGGGGTACATGTGCGGCGCGCGGAGCCCGCTGACGTGCGCCGACGCGAGCAAGTTCGCCTTCTGGGACGCCATCCACCCGACGGAGCGCCTCCACCGCGCCATCGCCGACGCCAAGATGAACTCCACGCTCTACGTCTTCCTATGAACTTCCACCATGGTATTGATTGTTGTGAACGTGATGGCCATGAAATGCGCAGAATGTGATTCTTCCCAAGTTCCTATAAAAAATACCGCAGCTACACAACTTTTGATTTTCTTTTTCGTGTTGAAAAAATTTGAAATGTAACTTACGTTATAACTTATATATAAGTATTACCTTCATCCAAACAACTTTATTTTTGATGAGTTATGGCATTGGAGTTTGGTAAAGTAGAAGTTAAATGTATTGAGATTTTAAAAAGTACGTGACAAACGTGTTGATATTCAAAAAAGTGAGCAATATTCTAATATTTATAGCTTTAGATACATATCATAAAAGCTAGAAACTTTACAAAGTGAATAACTCGTATGAAAACTGTAAAAGTTGCACTGGTCTGATTAGCTACTATCACGGGCGTTAGGACAAGCACAATGCGATGATCTGGCGAGTGGTCTCATCAGGCCACGTTGGAGATTCTCCTCTGGCTAGGACCGACTTGTGCCCCTACAGAGCTTTGTGTGCCCTCTGCAGGGTACGCTTGCCTCATCAGGCTTCTTGTTAGAGGGCATGACTTTGTCAGAGAGCATGGCGTGAGGTGGGGGGAGAAGGCTGACTGAGGTAGGACGTGCTACGCCGCCGAGACTTGCCGCCACCAGAACGTGCCCACGACCGAGCTTCACCACCAGGACGTGCGCACCTGGACTCGTCGTCGCTGTCAAAATCCACCAAGGAGAGAGCGTCGCCGCTGCCAAGATCCACCAAGGGAATACGTTGCCACTGTCAAGATCTGTCGCTGGGACTCGCCGCTGCTGTCAGCACACACAGTCCCCATTCTCTGCCAGATCCGCCAACATCTTCTGAGAGGAAGCAGCCTCCACCGGGAAATGTTGTCGCTGGGACTTGCCGCCAACGAGAGTTGTCGCTTGGATGTGACCAGGATGAGAGAGAAAGAGGGAGACGGAGAGGGAGGCATCAGGAAGAGAGAGAACGAGATGGAGAGAGAGGGAGATAATTAAAAAAGTTTATGTAGGTCTCATTTGAGACACCATGCACTATGGGAGAAGTGTATTACGCGGTTACGCATGACTTTAATTTTTTTTTCCGAGACTACTCCATGGAGTAGCTTCCATTATCCATGTCCTTAGTGCTTGGGGTCCCTGGCCGCGCTCGGTCATGGCTTGCAAAAACTTTTCCACCTTCCCAATCAAATCTCAACATAGTCTCCACCAATCAAAAGTTGTAAGAACGAAAAATGTTAAGAGTTTATAGCAAATCCAACTTTAAAAAAGACACCGTTTAACGATTTGGAAAACGGGTACACTACAATCCAACTTTAAAAAAGACACCATTTAACGATTTAGAAAACGGGTACACTACAAACAATCTTATTGTTGGAAACAACCCAGTGCTAAAAAACCGTTCCACGAGTTGAACGCACACGGCACACTGAACACTTAGAACGGAGCCACCTCGCCACTATTTATTCCGGCGACAAGCCACACCCGCGCCAGCGCTTGGCTAGCTTACACGTAGCTGCAAATGGCGTCGCCGCGCGGCGAATGCACCCGCGTCGACGCGGCGGCGCTGCTGCTTCTTCTACGGTTGCTGCTCGCCGTCGCCGTGGCGACCGGCGACGGAGGCGGGAAGGAGGCGGCGGCGGCGAGGGTGCCGGCGGTGATCGTGTTCGGGGACTCGACGGTGGACACGGGGAACAACAACCAGATCGGGACGCCGCTGCGGAGCGACTTCCCGCCGTACGGCCGCGACATGCCCGGCGGGCCGCGCGCCACGGGGAGGTTCGGCAACGGCCGCCTCCCGCCGGACTTCATCTCCGAGTCCCTCGGCCTGCCGCCGCTCGTGCCGGCCTACCTCGACCCGGCCTACGGCATCGCCGACTTCGCCCGCGGCGTCTGCTTCGCCTCCGCCGGCACCGGCCTCGACAACGCCACCGCCGCCGTCCTGGTAAGCAAAGCTCACACTGATCCCAACATCCCACGATCACTACGAGCAAGCTTCATCCGTTCCAAAAACTAGTAAAATTCGCATGACGATCAATCTTTTGATGAAATTCTTTTCCAAAGAAAGAATTACAGCATCATACATCGAACAGAATTGCCATTTCTGAATAACAAAGGTTATCTTCAGTAATAGTGGAACTTACAAATTCACAAACCGATCAAATTGTTCTTTAGAGGAATTATCTTAGAAAGCAACCAATACATTATTATGTGTTGCAAGCTGTGGTCTTTCCAAAGAATCATATGCAAAATTATGCACTGCAAGCTTAAAAAAAAATTCAGACTTGCCTTTTGTGAATAGCAGTGCTAGCACAGAAGAAAGAAATGGCAGGCTTGCTCGAGTCGGCTGAAAAAACTCTGCAGTTAAGGCAGTTCGTTCGTTCGATCGATGTTAGGTCTCGTTGTTAAAATCCCTGGGACCCAATTCCCCTTCTTCCGCACTGTTACACCGCACTGTCATCTATACTATTTTAAATGTCTCTAGTGCTGTGGTGTTATATTTTACGGTTCTTTTTCAAGTTAGTCCATGGTATTTTCTGATATTATAGAATAGTCTATATTTAGTTTAAACAAGTGATATTAGTATAGTTGATAAAAAATCCTATAACATTTTATGATATATTTCCATAGCAAAATCATGAGTATTTTACTAGTTGGTGTAAAGATGTGGAAAAATATGGCTCTGGTTTTCAGTATTCAGTTATCATTTCATGACTTGTCTGAAGAAACATAATGGGCATGTTTCCTTACATGTTCGTCATCTTGCTGCAACCACTTGTGCCGGCATTAAGTAGGGCTAGCTGGAATGCTGGATTCGATTGCGTCTTCTGCAGAACTGTTGATTGCCTAATCATGGTACATGCATATGTGGTTCAGAAATTATTAAGTCATTAATCCAAGTTGGACTAACATAGAATATTTCTCTGAGACAGTCGTCTGCTGTAGAACTGCACATCTGGTACGATTTATAGCTGGTTTCTGACAAGTATTTAGGTACCACTATCTGCAATGGTCCTGCTATGAACTGTAGGGTTACAGTGTACTCCACATGACTTAAAGACTAATCTCAGAGCGATTTATTTTTGTCTGGAAATAAACAGGATTTTTACCTTTTGTTGTATCAGTTAAGACCATTTACATTTTGCAAAGCCAAGATAACCAGATTGCTGTTAATTAAGATAGGAGTTCATTTACAAAACTCTACCCATGTTGATTGCTAAGACCATTTACATTTTACAAGCCACCACTCCGCGAAGCATGATTATCGTGGTCTTTTTTATGGTTTTCAACAATTTCTCGTCGCCATAATCGCGGTGGAGAATCCACAGGTTTCGTCTATCCTAGTTTTGCACTGCATCATTTCATATTATTTTCATGGAGATCGTGTAGCCTGTTCTTGAGAGCTGACACGACAGTTTGCCGATTAGTCAGTGATCCCTCTGTGGAAGGAGGTGGAGTACTACCGCGAGTACCAGCGCCGCCTGCGAGCGCACGCCGGCGTGGCACGGGCGCGCGCCACCGTGCGCGGTGCGCTGCACGTCGTCAGCATAGGCACCAACGACTTCCTCGAGAACTACTACGCGCTCGGCACGGGGCGGTTCGCGCAGTTCACCATCGGCGAGTTCCAGGACTTCCTCGTCGGCGAGGCCCGCCGCTTCCTGGCGGCGATCCACCGGCTCGGCGCCCGCCGCGTCACCTTCGCGGGGCTCTCCCCGATGGGCTGCCTCCCGCTGGAGCGCACCACCGACGCGCTCCTCGGCGGCGGCGGCGGCTGCATCGAGGAGTACAACAGGGTGGCGCGCGACTACAACGCCAAGGTGGAGGCCATGGTCGCCTCCCTCCGCGCCGAGCTCCCCCGCCTCAAGGTCGCCTTCATCCCCGTCTACGACAACATGGTCAACATCATCACCCACCCCGAAAACTTTGGTAAACATGTCTTTTCGCTTCTACTTATGATCCAAAATTTAAATTTTTAACATTAAATTTAAAGTTAACGTTAAATTTTTTCACCAAAGTTTATTTTTTAGTCTTTAACTTTTAAATCGCTAAAAATATGTATATAAAAGTTTTATTTATAAATATTCTACGTTCGTTACAACCAATGTGTTCGTATATCCACCCTTATATATGTGAGACTGATGTTATTGTATCTGTTTTAAAATATAAGCATTTCAATGAAATTGTTTGGTAACATGAGTGGGTAAAATGAGGGTAGGGATTGAGAACGTGGAGGAGGGGTGCTGCGCGACGGGGAGGTTCGAGATGGGGTTCATGTGCAACGACGAGGCGCCGATGACGTGCGAGGACGCCGGCAAGTACCTCTTCTGGGACGCCTTCCACCCCACGGAGAAGGTGAACCGCCTCATGGCGCAGCACACGCTCGACGTCTGCTATCAGCAGGGCGTCCTCTGATCGATCCATCCATCCTCATCAACTGATCCACACAGAAAATTACACTGCCGGAGAGGTTTTTTTGCTTCTTGATTTGCATGATCTTGTTTGTGTGACCCCTCTAATCCGTAGAGTTTGTACTGGATTCATCCATCATTCATGGCGAGAAAAAGATTCGGGCTGCCATCTTTTGGCTTTTTTGAAAAAAATAAACGAAACGGCATTTTTGCAAACAAAAAACATTTTGTGCATAAATACTTTATATACATGTTTTTAAACAAAAACTGAAAAATAAACTATGATAAAAAAACTTTAAAATTAAATTTAAATATTGATTTTAGATACATCGGCACGTCATGGGTCAAAAACTCGGAAGCAATGGGTGAATGAATTTTTCGAACGTGTAGGACGAGCGAGGATCAATCGATGAAGACGACGAACTAACCATGGGCCTAGATCTTGAGTGTCTCGTAATTTTGCCAGTGCTTTGGGCCCATGGGTCTAAATGTCGCCATCCACACGTACAATTCTTTCAACAGAGAGCAATTCAATTCGGAACAACTTTACCGGAGTTCTCTCTATTTAAATCAGAAATGTATAATCCTAAACTCACATAAATCGTTCAAAACAGGTTCTACAGTAGTTTTGGGGCCACTGTAAGCCATGTCAGCAAAACCATGTAAAAAAACTAGATGATACTATTGAGACATCTTTTTTAAATGGTTTATGTCAATTTAGGGTACACATTTCTTGTTTTAAGGTTAAGAGATCTCAAACCTACTCGATGTTAAGCTGAGTAACCTCCAATAAACTTATTTTATTTGATTCTGGTGATGAAACTTCATAAGATCCACGAGAAGTTTGGTAAGACTTTTTTTTCCCGTTTCAAAATGATCGTTTGAGCCAGAGGACGAGATTGCGAAGGGGAATACATGTAAATTTTCACTATATATGAACTATAATAATAATGAAAATTCCGCGGAAAGATTAGGCAGGTACATACATGTGCCAAGCTCATCATATTTTGTGATAAAGAACAAGAACGAACAAATTAATTAATTACAACGAAAATAAGTATACGATTGGAAGTATTACATTAATTAATTAAGTTGGATTAGCATTAATCCAGCTTCTTGCATCATTCCCTGACCCTTGGAAACATGCATCTGTACACCTGCAAATCACAAGGCAAAAAAATGTTTATTTTTTTAAACTCGAATAAGCAAATTGATTGAAAAATTAATTGATTAATTAACGAGGTAATTGGTGCTAGTGAAGCTGGTAAAGTTCGTGCCTTTGATAGGAAGGACCTCTTGGCTTTTCTCCGGGGATGATGCCGCGCCGGCGCCGCCAGCTCCGGCGACATGCGCGGCGTGACGTCCGGCGCGGCGGCGGCGGCCTTCGCCACCTCCCGGTGCCGCTTCACCTTCTCGAACTGCACCGTGAAGCCCTGCCCCGCCGCCGCCGCGTTCTGCTCGTCCCACACGCCGAACTTGGGCACGGCCGACGGCGCCTTCGCCGTCGCGCGGCTTACCGGCGGTGGCGGCGCGTGGCGCGGCGGTGAGGCGGCCACCTTCGGCGGCGCGGCGTGTTGGTGGTGGTGGTGGTGGTGGTGATGCATCTGGGGCGGAGCGTCGTACGCGCCGGCGCCGGGGCCGTAGCCGTAGCCGTAGCCGCCGCCGCCGCCGGCGGCGGCCTGCTGCGCCGCGGGGTAGCCGTTGTTGCTGTACCGCGGCTGGTACGGCCTGGGAGGCGAGAACTTGCTGCCGCGGCTGCTGGCCTCCGACGCCGCGCTGCTGCCGTTGCTGCCGGTCCTCCGGTGGTACCCATTGCCGCCGCTGCGCTGCGACGCCGGGTAGTGGTGCTGCTGCTGCTGCGGCGGCGGCGCCTGCCGGTGGTGGTGCGAGCTGGGCGGGCGCGACGGGACGTTCCTGCTCAGGTTCTCGTAGTGCTCGTAGGGGTCGAACTCGTAGCCGTCGTGCGCCGCCGCCTTGGGCGCCGGCGCCGGCGCCGGCGTGGGCGCGGTCTTGTTCTCGCGCACCTTGTCGAAGAAGACGGTGTAGCCGATGTTCTCGGCGTCCCATGATCCGAACTTGGGCACCACGGGGCCTTGTCCCTGCACGAATCTCAACGAGATTAACCACAATTTTTTCTACGAGGCATTTTTAAATTTATCATTATTTTTACGCTTTTGCTATGTTACAAGTATGCTACTAGAATGATAGTTGTTGTGATAATTTGTAGAATTTCCAAATGACAGTTTTAAATAATGATTTAAAATAGCGATAAATTTACAATAGTTTTTCTTATTACACTTATACACACACCACACTTAGAGCATCTCCAAAAAAATGATAATATTTTGCCATCTAAAAACTTGCAGTAGGTTTATCTAAAAAATATTGGGTATAAAAATTACACACTCCTCCAACAGAAATCTAAAAATGAATAACTTGTATTAGAAACTCATATTTTTGTCTAAATTTAGGATACAATTAAGGTAATTTTAGGCATGAGTAAATATTAGGTATGTATTTGAGACATATTTTCTAGTCCAATTTCTAAAATTTGGTTTTAAAGATCAATTTTAGAATCTATGTAAGATGCTCTTAGACACCCTCGCTAACAAACAGATAAGCAGCAAAGTTCCAACCCCACTAAAATCGTATTGGAAATAAATCCACTTGAAATATTCATAAGGCGCCACGGTATTACCACCATATTATTGGTGTGTTCCTAACCATGCCATTGAATTTCACCATGAATTTTGTTACACCGGTAAATATAAATGTGTTTAATATTTATTTAACCAGCATTAGACAGACAGAAACGTGACAAACATGACAGCTAGAGACGCTTCCAAAACCAGCTAATAACCACTCCATATAACAAATGAACGTGTATACGCGTCTGAAATTAGTGGTACGCCATTTGAACCACAGCCATATGCCACAATCATTCTAGCAGCCTCCCCTTGAAATTATTCGCCAAATTATCACAATAGGTTATCTATTTAGTTACAGAGACAAGCAAATATTTTTAAGGAACAAACCTAACAGTAACTTCAAACAAGTGTCCTAAGCAATATAGTATAACTTATTATTTTCTGAAAAAAGTATATTTTCCATAACATCAATTTAGTGAAGTTGCTAAAAGGAACATGGTATTAACCGAGGTAATAAAAACTACATTTATGATGAGCCAAGCACTAGTCCTGCAGCTAGCCAAACTCCAATATGCACATATGCATCAACCGTGTCGTTGTCATCGGCAGCATGAGTCTCCATGACGTCTACTAATCGTCTAAACCAAGCAAAGGCCAGCCTTTTCTTTCTTCTCCCATCTTCTTCTTGCGACCAAAACTTGCCATGAATCATGCTGCGATTGCTGTCACGCATGCATGTGCAGTGCAGCCGCCTCTTCAGAGCAATGCATGTTCAGATCCGTCTTCCACTCTTCCCTGCCCTGCCTAACCTAGAATCTAACCATCTGTCTCACTGTCTGTCCATTGCCGTGTGAGCCCAAGCATGGATGCATGTTACCAACTTGGTGCTTGCACATGGGGGCGTGTTATATTAGCACTAGTCTCACCAGCTCATCAGCCTAATTTGATCATCGCCACTAATCGAGTAACTAAAATAAAGATGATGGCGTGTGATGGACTGATGGTGATATGTGCAGCGACAGCAATCATGGGAACACTGTAGTTTGAGATTTTGAGAAGAAAAAGGAAGAACACCTCACATGATCAAGCATGCATGGATGTATATCACCGTTCCATCTTTCAGAGCAGTTGGATCAATAATTCCAGATGCAGAGACAAGCAAGCATCGCATCTTTTAATTTCAAGCCATGCAGGATGCAGCAGATCATTGAGAATATGATGCAGGTGTAAACAAAGCAGTGACAAAACTCTGCATTTTGATGTACTTACAGCAGCCATGAAGTATATGCTCTGCCTGGTGATGAACAAGAAGAGATCAGGAGAAGAAGAAGAAGAAGAAGATTCTTGGCTGATTGCTCCTCCTCCTCCTCTCTCCCTTTCCTCTCAAGAGGAAAGGAGAGAAGAGAAGAGTAGGGAGAGAGAGAGAGCAGGAGGCAGGAATGATGGCAGGACAGGACAGAGAAACCTGCAGCGAAGGGGATGGTTTTATGATTGGGGGTTCAGAGCTAGAGTTGGAGCTGACAGCCTTCCTAAATTCCTAATTAAAGGTGAGCACCCAGCTGTGCTGTTGCAAGCAAAACTCAACCAGCTTGGAATGTGCTGCCCTGCCTGCCAGTGTACTGCCTTTATGTAGATAAGAGGTACTGGTAATAACAGAGTTGCAGGTGAAGGGGAACTGGAAAGGAAAAAAAAAGAGAGCAGCAACAGCTCAAGCCTTAACCTTCTCCTACCTAACCCTAGGACAGGAGAGATGAACCATGAGAGGAGAGGACGGTGGTTGTTGCTCGCCTGCCTGCCTAGCCGTTTCTTCACCTGGTCCCTGCAGCAGCAGGATCAACATGCAATTGTGTTATAATTTAGGGTTCTGATAAATGTTTTCGTGTTCATAAGCTCGTAGGAGTAGTATGTATCTTTTGGCAAGTTGCAAGGTATGGCAGCTCCTGGTTTTGTCTTGGGGCAACAGATTTTGTTCATGTCCATAAGCTCATGGAACCATCTTTTTGTTACTTTGTGTTGTGTGCAAATATCAAAGATCTCTGTCAGATAGGATTGGTTGTTCAAACTAAACAAACCTTCGAAGGGTTCCTCTCCGATTGAATTAAGAAAAAGAAAACTGAAGGAACCTTGATCAGAAATAACAAAATTCAAGAGCTCAAATACCGCCCAAGTTTCGATTCAATGATCTTTCTTCATTGTTTTTTACACAAACTTCGCATATTCTTCTTCTGTACATGTAAGATAACCACAGGTTTTGGTGTGCAATTTTGCACGGTATTTCGTACATGGAGTATACATCTTTTAGCAATGCTCTCATGTTTGTTTGTGGCATACGAAAGCAAGCAACAAATTTCGTACCGTTGCCGGCACATCAAAAGCACTGGCAGTACAGGCCACATTAGCTGGCTCTCACAACTTCATCAACAGCTGATGCATTTAAGATACACCACAAGCCGGAAAGCGACCAAACTGCAAGAGAAATTTAAGAGAAGCAAACGGACGCACCGCCGGTGGTGGCCTGATGATGAAAAACAAAACAAAACAAACAAAAATGACTCGAAATGAAATGGCCCCCATAACTTAGCTGAAGAAGATTCATTACGAGCCAGCGCCCATAGTCGATCATTCCCGCCGCCGACGCTGTCGACGGAATTGCACACCGCCGGCGCGACATCCGGCACATGGGAAGCTCTCCTCCTGCATGCTGGTGAGCAGGCAGCGACGCGCAAGATCTGGAGCAGCAGCTAAACACAGAGGAGCAGAGAGGATTAGTCAGTTTAATCCAAAGGGGGCAAAAACTATATTCTAATCTCCAACATCTTTTCATTTTTACTTATACTTATAAGCCAAAATTTAAATTTTCCAAATTAAATTTGGAGCTGATTTTAAGTTTTTTTCACCAAATTTTATGTTTCAGCATTGGTTTTTAGATCACTAAGAATAAATAAATAAACTTTTCATTCATAAATTATTTTTCTTTTGCAAATATCTTTTCCACGAAAGAACCATACAATCACCCCCAATGGCAGCAATGCTGGAGCAGATGCTAAGATAAAATCATATAGTAATAGCCATTAGCACAGATAACTCTGCACAAGCGTCCATGGAAAAGTTGGGATTGTGCACGCAAGATTTCCGGCACCTTTGGTGGATAGCTTCATAAACTTAGCTTTCTAAGGAATAGCCATCTGCAGAAACTGACAGACTGGTATTGAAAAGAGAGCAGTACTGGACAAGTGGACATGAGAAATTATTGAAAGAAAAAGATACTGAAACAATCATCCAGATACACGCATTTAAAGGAACGAAACAAGTCTCACCATATCTATTTTCATTTAATAAGTTACAACAAAAGAAAGGTACAGTGAAAAATGGTATCCACTATGACAAATAGCTCTCCAGTTATACACAATGACATAAGCACAATGAAATATCCCATATACTAGGTCATTACCATACTTGTTACCCCCAGAATCTTCTCATGTTGAATTACTGGATAAACAAGTGAGTGAGTAATCAGTGAGTGAGTGGCTAGGTCAGTTGGAACTAGTGCCACCAATAATAGTACATAAAATTATAAAGAAACCAGGGGCATGTGAAACCAACAATCATTGAACACCCCCGATGGATTTAGATTGGGAAAACGAGAAAAGTAGATCTCAACAAGAGAAATAAGAGAAAGCATGCAATTGATGCACTAAATATATTAGTAACTATATATGAATCCCAGACTCAGAGCAACTAGTCATAATCAAACCAAATTAGTCTTAATGGAGGGACACTAATGAAATTAGCAAATGGAGTGATAAATGACTTCCATGATGAGAATTGCTGGGAATCTTATGGCAGAAAGCAATCGTGGAATTGTCTTTAATCATTCATACTGCGATAATAAGCCAAACAAAATGTAAGAGTTTCTACAAAGAGAGGCAATCAAAAGTATATTTAGCCAGACAATACAACTAGGGCCCAACATGTTGATGTAATGCCATAACCGTCAGGTATATTTACTTCTTTGCACCAGTACTTAGTACAGGGTGTTTTCTTCTATTTCGCCTCACCCTGTGCATGATTACACCGTTTACCTCATGGAGTAGATTGGAGTCCACTCCAACTTGACTATATTCATACACTCATAATCACTGAAGCACACCTGGATAGATCAATTCTCTCTGGAGGCATCATCAAATCAATAAAACAAGACATAATGAACAAGAGCAAGAAAAGGTACAAACAGAAACCCAAAGCCATCATCAATTAAGACAAGCAATGGTTGACATACAATAATAAAACAGAAAACTTGAGAAAAAAGAAGAGCACAAAGCCTCTTGGCAAGACACTAGATATGTTGGTCTCAATAGAAAATGAGATCTTCTTTAGCTGATCAATGATAAAATATACACTTTGTTTTTACATATTGCCAATTACTCATGCAGTCATGCTAAATTACAACTTTTCTCAGGATAAATTACATTCATAGATATAAGTTTTTAGAAGCGATTCTAATCAGATAAGTGCTTTAACAAACCAGTTTCCATTTTATCCTCAGTTAATCTTCTTTCAAGAAAGGTTTACCAGAAATGAATATGCAAGCTAGGAATTAATTGTCACGATATATTTCCCGGTCCTCATGACGGTACAAGGAACTTTAATCTGTCTATGAAGAATAGTTATTACTTCTTGCTATTAATATAACTGTGCAATGGTATGCAGGAAATAAACACTAGCAAGCTCAACAATGCCCTTAAATCTTTGTATTCAGATCCTCTGTAGTACTGCCTCTGCAGTGGCAGTCACTGACATGTGGGTCTGATCCCACCTGTTAGCACCTGCCACTGCAGGGGCTATACTGCAGGGAATCCCTGCTAAGCATCTAAACAACACAGCACTGGAGATTATTGGACATGCAAGCAAACATGGAAATTAAGATAACAAATGCTCCAGCAAATACTGTCCTGAAATCACATTTCTAGTGAATGCACTTTACACAACCCAGAGTTCGGAGGAGCCATCACCAGTTTAGAGTAATGTGTCACTGTGTAATTGTTTAGAAAGAACTCACAAACTGGTCACATGCATCAGTTTGTTCCCCAATATCTGCTGTCCAGGCCCAAATCATTTCCATAACATTAAGCTTCTACTACTCCCTCCAGTTTTTTTATTTGTCACCGTTGATTTTTGGATCTATGTTTGACCGTCCGTCTTAAATTTTTTGTGCAAATGTAAAATATTATAAGTGATGCTTAGAGTTCCTTTAGTACTAAATCAAATCATAAAAACATAATTAATAATTATATAAACTTTTTGAACAAGCCAAACGGTCAACCGGATACTCAAAAGTCAATAGGGCCAAATAAAAAAACAGGAGTACTCTGTTGACAATATTTCTGGCTTTATCCAATAGTAAGCAGGTTTGTTAGTTCACATGATGTCAATATCCATTGCTTGATATGGAAAAACATGACAAAAAAAATAAAATAAACATATGACTGCACACACTTCTTTTACCACTGGGTCCTGAAAAATATATAAAGATTTCCACGTAAAATGTCGATAACTAGTATACATAATAAGACATATTCATATGATATTTGCACTACCTTTGCCTATCATAGGTTCTCACTTGCAATGTTTACAGAGCAGATGGACATTTCCCATTGAACAAGAAATGTTGTATGTAGATAACTGCATAATAATTAACCAAATTAATAGCAATTAGCAAAGCAGAAAATTTTGATTACCTGAAACTACAAGTAGAAAGTATATCGTATGTTAATGATTAACTTACGTGATTAGTAAAAAACTAGAGCGCATCTAAGATTCTGATTAGGCAAATACCATGATAATTTGCAAACTCGACGACATAAAACATTTGGCTACATTTCTTATATGCTACAATGGCATTTCCCAGAAGATGTTTTCTAGACAACAATGAATATTCAAATATCACATAAATTGAAATATTAACAGGGATATTACGAGAAATGAGACAATACATTTTTGTTGCATCCCAGCATAAATGACGAAATCAGGAAAAAAATGTTATAAATGTGCACCAAAAAAATAGGATAATGCAAATGACTGCATTAAGATCATGACTTGCATTCATGATGCCCAAGATAAGATCATGACTTGCATTAAAAAAATCTAAACTACCTTGGAGATAAATAAACAAAGTGTGCTAGGTAAATAGACATACTATTATGTTGGTAATAGAACTCAACTTTATGGTTTCAAAAAAAAAACTTTCACCCTTGATACAAACAAAGTATAATACAACTAACACTAAATGCTTCCTCCCATAATTGTAACCCTAATAAGATTGCCAGTGTTGCGTTATCTTTCCATATACAGGTGGAAGAAGGGATGTGAGGTCTAGTGGGCAAGCCTGCAAATCAGTGTAGACATAAGATTTGACCAAAAAAAAGGTTAGCATATGTCAGATAGAAAAGATTATTGACAGAACAATGGTATACATTTCCAACATATCATGCGACAATACATTAGTTACTAGCATAACTTTTCTACCTGCATGAATTAAACCCATTATCAATTTATCATCTTAATGCCGATGTCCTATGGTGCTACAAGGAAGTAGACCTGAGTTTACACCACACAGAATAATCCACTTTCATCATGGCTTGATGTCCAATGAATCAGCTCATAAGTAATCAGATGCCTATCCATGCTTATGGTTTCAGCTGAATTCTAATTGCTGCTTCATTATTCATATCTGAAGATCTTTACATATTATTCCCTTCAGTTTCATAATACTTGTCATTTTGGACAAGACTATGGTCAAACTTTTAGAACTTTGACTATGAATAACTTTTAAAATATTTACTTTAGAAGCATTGGGACCATATGTATAGATTAATCTTCAATAAAATCACAGCTTTTTTTGGGTCAAAGCTGTTTTTTGGAGACCGTATCTTAATCCAAAACGACAAGTATTATAGAACTGGAGGGAGTATGAACTAAAAAAAAAATTAGCTTCTAGACTTGGTTTATTTGAATTTCCTTTAATAACACAAATATGGAGTTATATTGATTGAAGAGCCAAAGCTGTCTTATGCTATAACAGAAATTTACAGCAATGTGAAACTAATTCAAGGAACCAAAGGTGTGGATCAACATAATCACATGTTAACAGCACAAAGATTAGGGAAGCGAGATGAGTTTATTAGGGTATGTGAGGAAACATTAACATATTCAGTTCAAAGGTGATAGCAAGGTTGAAATGCAGATCTAGACCATTCCTTTAACACAAAAAATTCAGTTCTATATTTCTACCATTTAAGCTTCCTCTTGCTACAAGCCTAGTTCTGACTATTCTTGTAAACTGGGGATGTTGCAAGCTTCCAGAGTCAAAAAAAAAAAAAACTAATAGAGTAGATTGTAAGAACAAAGATGAGCACATGTAGCTAAAGATGAAAATAAGTTACTTTAGCTGTCTGCTTCCCCACAGGAGGAAACAAGTAAAATGTTGCTATATTACAGCACAACCACAGCGAGCTGCTGCGAGACGCGGCAATCATCATCTATCACCAGCAGCAAGCAGGTAGATACGCAGATCAGGGCACATTAATCATCATCAGATCAAGAAAACAAAGAGCAACACAAAGGGGGTGGGGATCATGTCGGCTACAAGAGAAGGGAAGAACCAAATATTTTTCTCCTTTTCCTCTTTCTCCAACGACCGGTTGGTTTGTTCCAGCCTCAGAGCCGCAGCGCCGTCAGCCTCAGCTCCTCGTCGTCGTCGTAGCCACAGCCAACGCCGACGCCCCCGGGCGGCAGGTTGAGGTCAAAATGGAACGGGGGACGGCACGACGGCGAGGCGGCGGCGTCCGTGCAGTCGTCGTCCACCACCGACGCCGAGGAGCCGCAGTCGCTGTGGCAGTCGCCGTCCGGGATCGGCGGCGGCGGCGGGCGCAGCGGGAGCACCGGGCGTGGCCGGTTGCCGAACGACTCGACGGTGGAGCTGAGGCTGCTGCTGGCCGGCCTGGCCGCGGGGGGCAGCGACGGCGGGACGGCGGTGGGGTAGGCGGTGGCGGTCAGGTGGTGATGGTGCTGCTGCCGCTGCCGCTGCGGCGGCGGCGGCTGACGCTGCGCGTGGGGGAAGGAGAGCGGGAAATTGGTCTTGGCCTTGGGCCCCCGCAGCGCCCGCGCCGCCGCGTCGTAGGCCCGCGCGGCGTCCTCGGCGGAGTCGTACGTGCCCAGCCACACCCGCGCCTTCTTCGCCGGGTCCCGGATCTCCGCCGCGTACCTCCCCCACGGCCGCTTCCGCACCCCTCGGAACCGCGCCGCCTCCGCATCCCCCTCCGCCCCCACCACCTCCCCGCGCCGCATGCCGCCCGCCGCGCCAACACCACACACAATCCGCCGCTACCGCCGCTGCTGCTGCTCGGGAATCGAGGAGGAAGGGGAATCGGAATCGGGAGGCGCGGGCGGCGAGATTGGGGGAATTGGGAGGGAAGGGGAGGAGGAGGGGGAGGGGAAGGTGGGGGGAGGAGTTAATTGGAAGGTTTGCTTGTTTGTGCTGCCACCGCCCACGACGCTGCCCACCCGCACCGCACCGCACCGCACGGGGTTCGCTCGCCTCCTACCACCACCGCCACGCCACCACCCTCCCTCACTCTGCTGCCGTGCCGCCTCCTTTTCTTTGTCTTCTTTTTCTTTCTCCGCTACTTCTTTTCTTTTTCAGACCTCTTTAGACATGCACAATACAATGATCTTCATGGAGTCTCAAGAGAAAAAATGCATGTAATTAGGATAAGCTACATATAGAACACTATTCTCACTGTGTACGGTGTTTTACGTGGGTCTCACTACAAAAATTCTTTTTTTTCTCTTCTTTCTCTCCCGGCTCTCTCTCCCGTCTCTCTCCCCTCCCTTCGCTCTCCTCTCTGGTGCAATGGGAGAGCTCGACGCCGGCGGCCATGTCGGAGGCAGCGCGGGAGAGCTCGCGCGCGAAGATCGACTGCGGCCACATCTGTGCCGGCAGCTAAGATGGTGGCGGCCACGTCTGGGGCGGGAGATCTCGGGTCTAGCGACGGAGGTCGGCGCCGGCCACATCCGGGGCGGAGAGCTCGGCGCCGACGGCGGAGGTCGGCAAATCCAGCCGGAGTTACGGCAGATCTAGCTCCACTCTCCTCCCTCTGCTACTTTTTCGCTTCTCTCTCCTCCATCTTCGTTGCTTTTTGCTACTTTTTGGGCTAAGGAACCGAACCGGTGCCATTGCAATTTTCTTGGAGCTCGGTGGAGACACGGTCCACGACTACATTGCAAGCAAGCTTCGACGTGATCTTCTTGGAGCTCGGTGGAGACACGGGCCACGACTACATTGTAAGCAAGCTCCGACGTGGTGGGCTAGAGCCACTCGCCCACGTGGAGCATTGTGTATGACCTTGGGGCCTATTTGGTGATCTTTTATTTTTCGAATATTTTTTTTTTGATTTTAGAACTAAACTCGAATCCTTTGATCACGCCACTTTGCCAAATAACAATGTCATATCATGAGAAGTTAATATGGTGGTATTCATTTGCCATGTCCACCACTGTCATGGCTAAATAATGATGTCATACCATTCATCTGAGCTGACATAGTTAAAGTTATATATCTTGATATAGGTTTTAAGGAGTCTGGTTTTAAAATTTTTTTAAAAAATCTATTCAATTTGGAGAAAACACATGATTGGATATCTAAAAACTAATTTCTACAAAAGTCATTCAGTTTATAGGAACTAGGTATATATAAAAAGAAAATTTTCCTCTACTGCATTATAGAGGCAAAAACGTCTTGAAAAAAAATACAATAGATTGATATGAGCATGCATTTGTATTTCATCACTTTTTTATTCTTATGGGTTGAAATTCCTTTAAAATGAATAGACACTTAGTTCTTTTTTATGATTGTTTAAGAAATTTTAATTGCTTTTTTATTGTTTTTTTGCAATGTGAGTTGTATGGCTATACATGGTGTTTTTTTACGTGGTATATCATTTGTCCAAGTATTTACATTTTTTTTATCTAAACGAGAGAGCTTCACATCTTTAGTTCTTGTATGTTGCCTGTTGTTTTAGAAAATATCTTTTGCCTTCTCTTTTTTTTTTCTTTTAAGGCGAGGGGTTATCTGACTAAACAGTGTGTTGGTGTTCTACCAATATTGTATACGCAAATAATTATAGCAACAAATTGTTTTGTTGTGGAGGAGTTGGATTGGTAAAATTAAAAAGTCTGTACTATCTTCCCATATAAGACTTTTTGGTATTGACTATAATCACATGGATACTCTTCCCATATAAGACTTTTTGGTATTGACTATAATCACATGGATACTAATAAAATCTAGATAGACACATATACAAATACATATAGATTGGTTTATGGATAAATAGATGTAGACACGATCAAAAATCTTATAATACAGAACAAAAGGAGTAAGTTTTATGAATTTGCATATGCTGTCAATCGGTGAAGGTTATGCATTGTTATGAATATGAGTCCTTACTCGTTGCTAAGTTCTTATTATCGCTTTCTACTTTAGCCAGTATATGCACCAATCACAGTTTCACCATTAATACCGATCTTGTCATCTATATTTATTTATCTATCAAGCCAACTTATTTAGTGTCTGCATAAAAACGTAGTCAGAAACACTAATATATTTTACGTGTCTTAATTTACATGTTTTGGATCGCTACATAACACCACCGTATTATTACAATTTTGCATAGAGGTGATGGCATACAACATAGGCATCAATAAGATGACCTGGCACATTGGAATAAAATAATAGGCTGAGTTATGGATGATACAACCATATTGTTTCCATAAATTCCATAATAATATCTAAAATCTAAGTTATATTATCTACCAAGTGCCCTTAACTAGGCCGGCTAATGGGTTAGATGGGAATGGATTAAATGTGTTAGTTTCTAACTTTAGATTGTCTTTGGTTAGGTACAAATGGTTTGTTACTTTAAATGGTTTGGATTGGATTGGATTGTGATATACAGATAAATTGATTGGTACATACTAGATTTGGTTAGGTGATTTCAGATTCTAAATGGATTTGGTGTGTGGAGGGCCCGTGGAGGGTAAATGGATCCCTTTAATTGAGTAACCAATGGATAAGAAAAGAGACATGTGTTGGATTCATATATAGAAATTGATTAAAATTTGTACAATGTTGTCCTTATACATAATAATTATCACATCAAATTAAGTCAAATTTAATAAATTTTTATAGTGTGAATGTGAGTTTAAAAAGTTTAGGTCCGAATTTAAACATACTAAATGGTTACATCCATTTTGCTATAGTGGATTGAACCTATTTTTACCAAATGGTTTGGTGCGGATTGGGCTTAAGTTGAAGTTAGGTTGGTCTGGATTAGGCCCTAACGAAGAATAACTGGTGTGGGATGGTTTGATGGACTACTTTACGAAGAAGTGGATTTGAGTATATTTGGATTGAATTAAAGTCCATTGGCATGCTTACCCTTAACTATTGATATCATTTAACTGCATATATTCTGCTAATGGGGCAATTAAGTTTTTGCTACTTCCACATTAGTGGTGTTTAACAACTTACCACTCATGTGTCTATACACTCATGTGTCTATACTAAGTGACCCAGAGATCATACGTCACAGTATCATAGATACATAGTGTAATAAGTTATTAGACACTAATTCAACTATTTTACAGTCATAAAACTTTCTAGCATCAGTTAGATTCATATTGATGCTAATGAATATAAACATTATATATATATATATATATATATATATATATATATATATATATATATATATGTGGGGATGGATGAATCTAGAAAAAACTAAAAGAGTCTTAGAATGCAAAACAAATCGAGTGCATTTAAGAGTGACAAATTCGTAAATATTCTCTTATACTAACATCATATATGACTAGACTTTGAGTTGGTGCGGTAATATTGGATGTGACAAGTAAATAACAACTTTTTATGAAACAGGTAAAATATATGATTTGTTTGGGGAAGCTTTTTGATCTGAGAAATAACTATTTGGTAGCTTCTAAGAATTTGGAAAAGCTCTGAAAATCACCTCTCAAGCTTCTTTATTTTCTAGAATCTATAACTATAGATTCTCACAAACTAAGTATCGTTTGGGACAACTTGTAGCAGAAACAACTTTTAGTAAAAACTGTAGCCGGAAGAAGCTCTCCTAAACATGCTCATAGATGGCTGTACAGGTTGGTAAGACGCAGTCTCAAAATTCCGTGACATCTTTTTTCAATCGCTTGATCGAATTTTAGCAACAAAAATACACCCGCATTAACGTGTCCGCATGGAATAACTGATATTGGCGTACGTGTATATCCATGGTTTTTGTTGTTTTCACAAACTTAAAATACAACAGGTTGGATCTGGACTTATCCCTACCGAACTTAACAAGATATCCACCAAACCGTGTTTAATCATAGGAACGCTAATACCTCGTGGCACCTCCTTCTCCCTATGCACACTCACACATGACCCATTCCACTGTCATGGGAAAATACCAAAGAGCTAGTAGTATTAAGATTGACTGATACTAATGGGATACCCACTTTGAATTAATACGCCAGTTTAATTTATACAGCCAAAAAATACAGTTAATTATATATTCTAGTTTGAACATTTCACGCTTTGGTATAAAGAACCGTAATATCATCTAGTATTGTTTGGTTAGTGGTGGATGGGATATGGCCATCAATATTTTTAGGGATATGGTGATCCGGATTTATGTTTGGTTGAATGGATGAAACGATCCAATGTTTTGTTTGGTGGGATGGATGAGGATGGATAGGATGACCATATTTAATTAGTAATAAATAATATTATTAATTAATCAACATAAATATTATTCTAATTAGTACAAATTAACAATAAAATATATCTATCATCACTAATTAACACTAACTTAAACTTGTTAATTACTAATTAGTAACAAAACACGCTAATTATCACTAAGGGTGTGTTTGGTTGGCTGGACTTGCCTGGATGGGAGATGGCCGCCCAGTTTTTTTTTGTTGTGTTTGGTTCGCGGACGAAGCTGGATAGGGTGGTCCAGGAGAGAAATATTCCATGAAGATGCTGGATGGGTGTACCCGGCCATATTAGCTGGATGAGCTCATCCACCTTCACTAACAGCGTTCATTAGTGATTGTTTAGTGATAATTAGCGTGTTTTGTTATTAATTAGTAATTAACAAGTTTAAATTAGTGTTAATTAGTGATGATAGATATTTCATGGTTAATTTGTACTAATTAGGATAATATTTATGTTGATTAATTAATATTATTATTTATTAGTAATTAAATATGTTCATCCCATCCATCCAACCAAACATAAATCCGGATCACCGTATCCCTAAAAATATGGATGACCATATCCCATTCCACCTTGACCACCAACCAAACGCACCCTAAACAATCACTAATTAAAACCGTTAGTGATGGTGGATAAGCTCATCTAGCCAATTTGTCCAGATTTCAGATTGCCTGTCACTACTGCCAAAATCATTTACTTTCCTCCTGTTCCCTCTTTACTCAACCACTTTACTCACCTTGGGCTCGGCTTGCTTCTTTTGCTTTAATTTCTTCTCTTTTGATTGCTTCTTTGTTGCCTTGCACGTTGATAGCTGCATGCTCGATTGGCCATGGCCCTCAGTAAATAAAAGCAAAAGAACAAACAAAAAAAATACTTAGTATCGAATAAATCAAAATTTGAAGTTAAAGTTGAAGTTAATTTTCTCTTCGTCTACTGTTAGATTATGCTAAACACACGTATATAAGTTTTTACGAAAAAAATATTTTTTAAATCGTTGGGGTGGCTTTGTTCGATGGCCTCGTGACCCCTGCTCTGTCCTGACGATCCATCATCGTCCATCCCGGCGGGGTGGGTTGGGTTAGACCGAGCGGGCGGCCAACCACCAGCAGCAAGCCACACCAACCAACCTAATCCGTGGAGAAGTAAAACCCGTCGTCGCAACGCCGCAGCGGTACGTGGCGTGTGTGTGGTGCGCCGCGCGCCGCCCATGTGAGTCGGAGTCACGCCCGGGTGCCCGCGGCGCCGGCGCTACGCTACGTACACCTCCTCGTCCTCGTCTCGCGCCGCTCTCGGGCCCCCTCCGTTCCTCGTGATCCGCCCCTCGACACATGCCGTGCCGCTGCTGCGATGCTCACGCCGCGCATCGGACACGGCTTCACGTTCGCTTGATTTCTCTCGTCGGCTACTCGGCTCGGATCGGGGCGTCGCTCGCGTGGTGCGCGCGGTGTGTTGTGGCATGCGCGGCGGCTGCAGTGAATGTGAACGAGGAGGGAGAGGGTGGATCGTAATCCAATTCAAATCCACTCCAATCCATTTCTTTACTAATTAGTTTACTAAACCGATCCGCATCAATTATTCTTTATTGGATCCAATCCAATTTTGATTTTAGCCCAACCCACACCAATCCATTTGGTTAAAATAAATTCAACCCACTCTTGCAAAATAGATGCACCATTTGATATGTATAAACTCGAATCTAAGATTTTAAAACTCGCACTCACACTATAAAAGTTTATCAAACTTGACTAAAATTTAGTTGGATGATCTGTTATGTATAAAAGCAACTTTGTGCAAATTTTGGTTGATTTTCTACATGTAGACCCCATGTATGTCTATTATTTTATCCATTAGCTATCTAATTAAAGGATTTATTTACCCTCCACGGGTTAAATCCATTTAGAACTTAAAATAACCTAACTAAATCCAGTCCATACCAATTTATTTATCTCTATAACCTAATCTAATCCAAACCATTTAAAGTTACGATCTATTTACACCAAACAAACACAATCCAAATTAAAACCAACCCATTTAACCTATAGTCATCTAACCCATTAGCAGCGGGGCCTAGTCGTGTCGTGTGGCGCGGGGCGGGGCGGGTTCGGCTCCCATCCTGGCCTTGACCGTGCGCGCGCGCGCATGTTACTCCGCTACGGGACACGGACGGTTTCACACAAAATCATGGCTCATGATGGCGGATCGGTGCGGTGATGTGATCGTGATCGGCGTCGCATGTGTTAATAATAAACATAATTGGGGCTGGGGTTGTTTGGTCTCGTAGCAGTAGATGGTAGACCGGGGAGAACAGGGGAGGAGGGGGGGGGGGGGACTGAATTCTTAAGAATTTTTTCTGTACAGTTTACCAGTGTCACTCTTTGGAATAACGTGAACCGATAGAGAAAACAACATGGAATTTCTGGGGAAAGTTAAAAGATTATCTAATTTTTATAATAGCTGTTTAATTATATACATAATAAAATTAGCCACCATAAACTTTAAAAAAACTAATTTAGAAAGGTGGTATGAAGAAATTCTATAAAATCTATTTGTAAAAACACACCGTTGAGAAAATGTGCACGTAAAAATCGAGGAAAAAATATGCGTGGTTACTACACAAACAAACACAACCTTAGAGCATGTATAACAATAAGACAACAATCGACGTCGATTAATCATTATAAGTGACATCATTAACTAAAAAAACTTGTTGTCATCATTTTGTTTATCCCGCTTGGACACGTGCTCCCAGACGACATGTAACCTATATTATAGAAAAACTTCATGCATTAGCATGAAAATACAAAACATAGTATAGACAATCCATTCTATAACTTTTCTGTTTTACTATCTGTATATGTCAAATGAACAACAACTGGTTAGACTATTATACGTGCCCTTAGGGATATATTGCTCCCATGAGAAACTCTTTTATAATACCCACTAATGGATGAATATCCTATCGTTCTTTTGCATGTCATCTAAATAATTTTAAAAAATAAATAATTTAACAATATACATTAATGCGTGATATATTACTATACAAACATGCGCTAGATTAAATTTAAGTTCTACAAATTGAAAAAAGACTTCTAATATATACATAACTTAATTTGTTCATTTTTATAGAAGTCATAGAGGTCAAATTTAAATATAGCGATATAGCTCACGAGCGTGTGTTGTTTTGGTTAATGGAAGAGAAAGATCATCTTATTTTTACTAGCTATTAGTAGTATAAAAATAAAATTAACTATCATAAAAAATAAAATTTTACTTTATAGATACGAGATGATAAGCTTATATATAGAAACTATTTTTTAAGTACACCATTTACTTGGTTCAGAAAGCCTGAAGATAATAATAACACACCCTGAAGTCTGAACTCTGCGTCCCATGGCTCCCATTGTTTGCCACCTTAAATGTTAAACGCTTCCAGTATTTACTGAGCCAATTAAGGACTTGTTTAGTTCTCAAAATTTTTTTCTAAAAACATTATATCAAATTTTTGGACATCTAAATAAAGCATTAAATATAGATGAATCAAAAAACTAATTGCACAGTTATGGAAGAAATTTTGAGATGAATCTTTTGAGCCTAATTAACCAATGATTAGTCATAAGTGCTATAGTAACCAACATGTGTTAATGACGGATTAATTAGCCTCAAAAGATTCGTCTCGCAGTTTCTAGGCTAGCCGTAAAATTCGTTTTTTCATTCGTGTCCGAAAACCCCTTTCGACATCTAGTTAAATATTTAACGTGACATTTCTTCCAAAAATTTTCTCAATCTAAACACCACCTAAACGTTGCAGTAATCACTATCGATCACGACCATATGGATATGGCACCGCCAGTACGCCAAGATGATGAGACGTGTAGCTTGAACGTACAAGAGAAAGTCGTCGACAGTGAAGGAGAGAGCGTGAACGTCTCTCCTCTCGGAAGAGACACCGCCGGCGTTGAGTGACCAACTGGTGGTGGTGGTGGTGACGATCGGCTCCCCTCTCACTCATCTTCTGCTAATGAATGATTCATCGTCTGGCACTCGAGCTGGGTCATTCCAGACAAAAAAAAGTGATAGCATGCTTTACGTGCACACTACAGGATCGTTGAAATCAAACGCAAAAGAGGGCATCACCGTATTTTAATAGATGACATTATTTATATTTTGATGTGCATTTGAACATTTGTATTATTTAAATTTTTTATGTAATATATAAGAATGTAAGTTATAGTTAAAAGATATTTTGCAATAGATTTGATCACAATAAAAAAAATGATAAGTACGTAAGTTTTTTGAAAAGGACAAATCATCAAACATGTGATTTTATAAAAAATCAAAGACATCATCTGTTAAGATACCGAGGTTACTACACTATACAGAGAGATTGTTTAGTTTTTGAACGATTTTTGAGATGCTTTTTTCTAAGTTTGTACGTATCTTTGGAAAAAGAAAACAACACCCTTTTAAAGGGAGATTTTGTATTTTTTCGCTGCACAAACCTGGCTTTGGATTATTTAGCATCCTGACCCATATATTATTGACTCAGATGACCTCATATATCGTTGGCACGTAATTGTAAGTTAACATAATCAGGCCGCGTTTGGCCATGACCATAATTTAACTAAGCCTCCTTATTTTTCACGCATACGTTTCCCGAACTGCTAAACAATGTATTTTTACAAAAAATTCTATAGAAAAGTTGTTTAAAAAAATCATATTAATCTCTTATATATTTTTTAATAATTAATAATTAATTAATCATATACTAATCTATTACTACGTTTTTCGTGCCAGACATAAGTTAACTTATGCCCACGTGTCTAACGGGGCCTCAGTGACAATCTGAAGTCGTCAAACTTCTTCGAGAAAAAAAACCTCAGAAAAAGAAATTCTCCATCGATGCAGCCCACTCTGACAGGCCCAGTCCTCACATGCCAGTGGCTAAACAGCCCAATACCACATCTCGCAAGAAAGCGTAAAGC